>NC_138774.1:148840955-150103455 GCF_965119305.1 Pelophylax lessonae
TCACCAGGTAAAGATACAGGACCCCATCATTATTATCTTCGGGTATAAAGGTCCTCACTAGGCCTTGTCAGGGGTCATCACGTACAAATAGGGGACCCCCTCCCCCTATCTGATTTCGATAAGAGAGCCATGCCAGGCTTAGAGGCCACCAGGTAAAGATATGGACACCCCATTATCTTATTTGGGTATGAGGGTCCTCCCTGGGCCTTGTCAGGGGTCATCGCATACAAATAGAGGACCCCATTCAGGTTCCGGTAAGAGGCCATCAGGTAAAAAATATGGGACCCCCCAATTATCTTATTCAGGTATGAGGGTCCTCACTGGGCCTTGTCAGGGGTCATCAGGTGCTCATAGGGGACCCCTGTTCCCATCAGATTCTGGCAAAAGATCACCAGGTAAAGATATGGGACCCCCCGTTATCTTATGCAGGTATGAGGGTCCTCAATGGGCCTTGTCAGGGGTCATCATGTACAAATAGGGGACCCCCTCCCTCTATCTGATTTCGGTAAAAGAGCCATGGCAGGGTAAGAGGTCACCAGGTAAGGACATGAACACCCCAACCCCCCATTTATCTCATTCGAAGATGAGGGTCCTCACTGGGCCCTGTCAGGGGCCATCACATACAAATAGGGGACCCCCTTCAGATTCCGGTAAGAGATCACCAGGTAGAGATATGGTACCGTCCTATTATCTCATTTAGGTATGAGGGTTCACTAGGCCTTGTCAGGGGTCATCACATACAAATAGGACACCCCCCCCCCCCCATCAGATTCCTATAGGAGAGCCATGCCAGGGTAAGCAGTCATCAGGTAAAGATATGGGGACCCCCCCCCCCCCCATTATCCTTTTCAGGTATGAGAGTCCTCACTGGACCTGGTCAGTGGTCATCAGGTACAAATAGGGGACCCCCATCAGATTCCAAGAAGAGCCATGCCAGGGTAAGCAGTCACCGGGTAAAGATATAGGACCCCCCCCTTATTATCCAAGTATGAGGGTCCTAATTTTGTCAGGGTAAGAGGGGTCAGGAGGTTAAAAATATGGGACCCCCCCCCTCCGTCGTAATAGTCAGGTACAAATAGGAGAACCTCATCAGGTTCTGGTAAGAGGTCACCAGGTAAAGATATGGTACCCCCCTCCTTATCCTTTTTAGGTATGAGGGTTCTCACTGGGCCCTGTCAGGGGCAATCAGGTACAAATAGGGGACCTCCTGCCCCCATCAGATTTCGGTAAGAGAGCCATTCCAGGGTAAAAGGTCATCAGGTAAAGATACGGGACCCCCTCATTATCTTCAGGTATAAAGGTCCTCACTAGGCCTTGCCAGCGGTCCTCACGTACAAATAGGGGACCCCCTCCCCCTATCTGATTCTGATAAGAGAGCCATGCCAGGGTTAGAGGACACCAGGTAAAGCTAATGACCCCCCATTATCTTATTTGGGTATGAGGGTCCTCCCTGGGCCTTGTCAGGGGTCATCACATACAAAGTGAGGGACCCCATTCAGGTTCCCGGTAAGAGAGCCATGCCAGGGTAAGAGGTCAATATGGGACCCCCCCAATTATCTTATTCAGGTATGAGGGTCCTCACTGGGCCTTGTCAGGGGTCATCAGGTACAAATAGGAGACCCCTGTTCCCATCAAATTCCGGTAAACAATCACCAGGTAAAGATATGGGACCCCCCGTTATCTTATGCAGGTATGAGGGTCCTCAATGGGCCTTGTCAGGGGTCATCGTTTACAAATAGGGGACCCCCTCCCCCTATCTGATTCCGGTAAAAGCCATGGCAGGGTAAGAGGTCACCAGGTAAAGACATGAACCCCCCCCCCATTATCTCATTCCTGTATGAGGGTCCTCACTGGGCCCTGTCAGGGGTCATCACATACAAATAGGGGACCCCCTGCCCCCATCAGATTCCAGTAGGCGATCACCAGGTAAAGATATGGGACCCCCCATTATCTCATTTAGGTATGAGGGTTCACTAGGCCTTGTCAGGGGTCATCACATACAAATAGGACACCCCCCCCCCATCAGATTCCTATAGGAGAGCCATGCCAGTGTAAGCAGTCATCGGGTAAAGATATGGGACCCCCCCCCCCCCCATTATCCTATTCAGGTATGAGAGTCCTCACTGGGCCTTGTCAGTGGTCATCAGGTACAGATAGGGGACCCCCATCAGATTCCAAAAAGAGCCATGCCAGGGTAAGCAGTCATCGGGTAAAGATATGGGACCCCGCCACCCCATTATCCAAGTATGAGGGTCCTAATTTTATCAGGGTAATAGGTCAGGAGGTTACAAATATGGGACCCCCCGCCGTCTTACTATTCAGGTAAGAGGGCCATGTCAGGCGTCAGGTACAAAAAGGGGGAGCCCCATCAGGTTCCGATAATAGGTCACCAGGTAAAGATATGGTACCCCCCTCCTTATCCTTTTTAGGTATGAGGGTTCTCACTGGGCCCTGTCAGGGGCAATCAGGTACAAATAGGGGACCCCCTGCCCCCATCAGTTTCCGGTAAGAGATCACCAGGTAAAGATATGAGACACTCCCCCCCCCCCCCCCCCCCATTATCTTATGCAGGCATGAGGGTCCTCACTGGGCCTTGTCAGTGGTCATCACATACAAATAGGGGACCCCCTTCCCCTATCTGATTCTGGTAAGAGAGCCATGCCTTGGTAAGAGGTCGCTAGGTAAAGATATGGACCCCTCCCATTATCTGATTTGGGTGTAGGGGTCCTTACTGGGCCTTGTCAGGGGTCATCAGGTACAAATAGGGGACCCCCTTCTCCCATTAGGTTCCGGTAAGAGAGCCATGCTAGGGTAAGAGGTCACCAGGTAAAGATATGAGTCCTCTCCCCCCCCTTCATTATCTTATTCAGGTATGAGAGTCCTCACTGGGCCTCACCAGGGGTCATCACGTACGAATAGGGGACCCCCTCACCCTATCTGATACTGATAAGAGAGCCATGCCAGGGTTAGAGGTCACTGGGTAAAGATATAGGACCCCCCTTATTATCCTATTCGGGTATGAGGGTCCTCAGTGGTCTCTGAGGTAATCAGGTACAAATAGGGGACCCCTGTTCCCATCAGATTCCGTTAAGAGATCACCAGGTAAAGATATGGGAGCCCCCATTATCTTGTGCAGGTATGAGGGTCCTCACTGGACCCTGTCAGGGGTCATCGCATACAAATTGGGGGCCCCCCTGTCCCCATCGGATTCTGGCAAATCACCAGGTAAAGACATAGGGACCCCCCCCCCTCATTATCTTCAGGTATGAGGGTCCTCACGTATAAACAGGACCCCCCCCCCCCATCAGATTCCAATAGTAGAGCCATGCCAGGGTAAGCAGTCACCGGGTAAAGATATTGGACCACCCCTCTTTTTATCAAAGTATGAGGGTCCTCACTGGCCTTGTCAGGGGGTTATTAGGTAAAAGAGCCATCACTGGGTTTGTCAGGGTAAGAGGTCAGGAGGTTCAAAATCTGGGATCCCACCATCGTAACATTCAGGTAAGTGGGCAATGTCAGGCGTCGTCAGGTACAAATAGGGGAACCCCCATCTTATTCAGGTAAGAGGGCCATGTTGGGGTAGGAGGTCACCAGGTAAAGATATGGGACTCCACCCCCAAAATTATTCTATTCATGTAGGAGAGCCATCACCAGGCCATGTCTGGGGTCATCTGGTACAAGTATGGACCCCTGCGCTGCTTCATTGTCATCATGTACAAATAGGAGACCTCCTCTCTAAATCATATTCGGGTAGGAGCCATGTCATGGTAGGAGGTCACCAGATCAAGCTGTTACTGAGCCATGTCCAGGTCAGGGGTCCTCGGGTACATTATGGGCCAACAAACCCCCCCCCCCCCCGGTCAGACTCGGGTAAGAGAGCCATTATTGAGCTATATCTCGGTTCGGGGTCACCAGTTAAAAACCTCCCTCCTCCCCATCTTATCTTATTCGGGTAAGCGAGTCATCACTGGGTCAGCAGGTTAAAGATCTGGGACCCCCCCCCCCCCCCCACCATCATCATTTTCAGTTAAGAGGACCATGTCTTGGGTAATCGGGTACAAATCTGAGAGCCATCACTGGGCCGCGTCTGGATCAGGGATCATCAGGTACAAGTATGGGATTTCCCTCCGTCTGATATTTGGGTAAGAGAGCTGTCCTAGGGCCATGTCCAGGGTTATCAGGTACAAATATGGGGCACCCCCTCTACATTCTTTTCATGTAAGTGAGCCATGTCTGGGTCAGGGGTAACCAGGTACAAGTGAGGGACCCCCATCTTATTCAGGTAAGAGCACACCAGGTAAAGATATGGGACCCCCCCCCCATTATCTTCAGGTAAGAGAGCCATCACTGGGCCATGTCGGGGGGTCATTGGGTACTAGTATAGAGATCCCTGGCTTTCTCCATATTTAGGTAAGTGCCATTAATGGAACATTGCAGGCGTCATCAGGTTCAGATTATCTATCTATCTATCTATCTATCTATCTATCTATCTATCTATCTATCTATCTATCTATCTATCTCTTACCCCTCCATCAGATTCTGGAAAAAATGTGCCATCACTGGGCCATGTCAGAGGTCACTAAGCAAAATTTATTGGAATTTCTAACTACATTGGGGAAAATGCATGTACTGTAATGCAGCTTTTGTGTAATTTGCACACCTAAATCTGTATTGTCTTGTTTGCGTTTGTCCCTTTTTTATATTTGACACATGAGGCCAATTTACCTTTTTTGGTTGCTGCTGAAATCCAGATTGGGTCAAAAAAAGGCACTTGAATCAAAGAATAGGGACTGCACTCTTTTTTCAGTGTTCGACCTTGGTGGCAGGCGCTTGTAGTGACTGTAGCAGATGGGGCCCCCCCTAATTCATAGTAAAACAATGAGACATCACCAGCACTCTGTTGCAAACCTATGACCCCATTTATTAGTGAAGTGTTACCTTAATCAAAGATTTATGCATATTTCATTGCATTGTGAGTTGGCACTATATTCCCTTGGGGAAGGGACTCTGTGCGGCCCCAAAATGTGCGGCCCAACTAAGGTGACATTGCACTAATAAATGAGTTTATACAGTATGTTTGCAACAGTCTTGGTGAGGTCTTGTTTTTAAAGTTCAGGAAAAGTACTTCCTCCTTGTAGAGCAGCAGCCGTGTTTAGGGTGATGCAAAACTTGGGTAAGATATATTCTTTGCACACCAATTTAGCTTTACTGAAGTGTATGAAAATCCATAAACTACTAGCTTACCTTCCAGCGGGGTCATTCTTCTTTGTTTCTTCAATCCCTGTTTTTCTTCACCTGGTGCTCCTGCCAGTTTCATTTTCTAAAGGGACAACACGTCTTCTTGAGCAGAAGTAGAGTTGTCACCTGAGGATGTGAGCCTCTTGGGGACTCCCAAGCTAACGTGTACAGCACTTGCAGCTTGGTATTCACAAGGGTTGTGCAAGGCACCGATGTCATTGTTTCAAGCTAAAAAGGCAAGTTTTGGGATGTATGAAAACATTTTTCAATGTTTTTTTGGAGAGCTAAAGCATTTGTTACCCCCAAAACTTCATATTCCTGATATGTGCCTGCTGTACCATGCACTTGTATGAAGAAGTCTTCTGTTCTTTGTATTGCTTCCTTTGTGTGAAATCCCTGGTGTTCCTGCCAGTCCCTCTGCTTTCCTAATAACAACTGACCACACTAAGCAGGGGAACACATCGTGGTCAATTCCCTATCTATGCTGGTAACTTGGTGTGCTCTGTTCCAATGATTTCCAGACTTGTCCTGACACACCCCTGCTGCACAGCCATTCATTGGAAAGCTCTGTGTGCCGCTCCTTCTCCCCCCCCCCCCCCCCCCCAGCTATTATGAATCTGAGAACAGAGGCAATGTGATCACTTATAAAAAAAAAAAGGGGGGGGAGGTATTTATAATGTATATTTATATCTATACAACAATGTTTTGCCATTCATTTTATATTTTAAACGGAATGGGTTGTTTTACTGGTGATCAATTACAATCACTTTAAACTATTTGTAAGGTTAAGAGTGACATGAAGTCTGAATTTTTGCTGCCTGGTGACATACCACCTGCTTGAGCCTATGTCAGCTCAGGTGGCTCTTTTGTCCAGGTACCTGAGCCAGCTGGCCATGGAATAGTGCATATCCACAGTTTTTGCTCTGTAGACACCAATGGAAAGCCATTTAGTTGCAGGAATTACCATTTCTCTACCAATGGAGGATGTTTCTCTCAAATCTGAGCCTGCTTGTGGGGATGTACAGTATCTCACAAAAGTGAGTACACCCCTCAAATGTTTGTAAATATTTTATCTTTTCATATGACAATAATGAAGAAATGACACTTCGCTACAATGTAAAGTAGTGAGTGTACAGCTTGTAGAATAGTGTAAATTTGCTGTCCCCTCAAAATAACTCCACACACAGCCATAAATGTCTAACCTGCTGGCAACAAAAGTGAGTACACCCCTAAGTTAAAATGTCCAAAGTGTCAATATTTTTGTGGTCACCATTATTTTTCATCACTGCCCTAACCCTCTTGAGCATGGAGTTCACCAGAGGGTCACAGGTTGCCACTGGGAGGCCTCTTCCACTCCTCCATGATGATATGACGGAGCTGGTGGATGTTAGAGACCTTGCACTACTCCACCTTCCGTTTGAGGATAACCCACAAATGCTCAATAGGTTTTAGGTCTGGAGACATGCTTGGCCAGTCCTTCACCCTCAGCTTGTTAAGCCGAGGCAGTGGTTGTCTTGGAGGTGTGTTTGGGGTCGTTATCATGTTGGAATACTGCCCTGCGGCCCAGTCTCCCGAAGAGAGGGGATCATGCTTTGCTTCAGTATGTCACAGCACATGTTGGCATTCATGGTTCCCTCAATGAACTGTAGCTCCCCCAGTGCAGACAGCACTCATGCAGCCCCAGACCATGACACTCCCACCACCATGCTTGACTGTAGGCAAGACACACTTGTCTGTACTCACCTGGTTGTCGCCACACATACTTGAAACCATCTGAACCAAATACGTTTATCTTGGTCTCATCAGACCACAGGACATGGTTCCAGTAATCAATGTCCTTAGTTTGCTTGTCTTCAGCAAACTGTTTGCGGGCTTTCATGTGCATCATCTTTAGAAGAGGCTTCCTTCTGGGATGGCACCCATGCAGGCCAATTTGATGCAGTGTATGGTCTGAGCTCTGATTGGCTGACCCCCCCCCCCCCCCCCCACCCCTTCAACCTCTGCAGCAATGCTGGCAGCACTCATACGTCTATTTTCCCAAAGACAACCTCTGGATATGATGCTGAGCACGTGCACTCAACTACTTTGGTCGACCATGGCGAGGCCTGTTCTGAGTGGAACCTGTCCTTTTAAACCGCTGTATGGTCTTGGCCACTGTGCTGTAGCACAGTTTCAGGTCTTGGCAATCTTCTTATAGCCTAGGCCATCTTAATGTAGAGCAACTATTCTTTTTTTCAGGTCGTTCTTTGCCATGAGGTGCCATGTTGAAATTCCAGTGACCAGTATGAGAGAGTGAGAGTGATTACACCAAATTTAACACATCTGTTCCCCATTAACACCTGAGACCTTGTAACGCTAACGAGTCACATGACACCGGGAATTGAAAATGGCTAATTTGGACATTGTCACTTAGGGGTGTACTCACTTTTGTTGCCAGCAGTTTAGACATTAATGGCTGTGAGTTTTTTGAGGGGAGAGCAAATTTGCACTGTTATACAAGCTGTACACTCACTACTTTACATTGTAGCAAAGTGTCATTGGTTCAGGGCTGTCACATGAAAAGATATAATAAAATATTTACAATAAAGTGAGTGGTGTAACAAGGACTTGCATGAAACCAGGTGTCCCCTTCTCGGTCAGAGGCCGATAAGTGAAACTGCGATAAAGCTATGGCAAATACGTTATGAAATTAACCTTCTAGGGGGGAGGGGTCCGAGTGAACATAGTGGCAAGGGTACAATAGATAAGCGGTCACACCTTGGGTAGGGTGGGTATCAAAAAGGAGGAAGATGGAACAAGGGAGGAGGGCCCCCCCCCCATTGAGAACGAACGATGGGTATCATTAGGGCTGCGAGGAAGATGCGGAATGTTCTGTTTGCCCATGTAGGCAGACCACTTGCTCCAGAAGAGGAGGAGAAGGGAGGAGGGTCTCCCCCATTGAGAACGAACGATGGGTATCATTAGGGCTGCGAGGAAGATGCGGAATGTTCTGTTTGCCCATGTAGGCAGACCACTTGCTCCAGAAGAGGAGGAGAAGGGAGGAGGGTCTCCCCCATTGAGAACGAACGATGGGTATCATTAGGGCTGCGAGGAAGATGCGGAATGTTCTGTTTGCCCATGTAGGCAGACCACTTGCTCCAGAAGAGACGGGATTGGGCCTTGTTGAGTAGTATATCCAACTGGTCCTTATTTAGTAGGGAGTTTGTCGGCCTTGACTTCTTGAACAGTCGGTGGGGTGGGATGACTCTCCTGGCAACCATAAAACATGTTGTAATCCAGGCTTTGTGGGTTCTGATGATGGAGGTCCTATGTTTGTCTTGCGTCCCAGGTGTATTTGTGGGAAGTCCATCCAAGTAAGTATCCAAAAAGTAAAGGAAAGGGATTTTTGGTAGGGTGTAGACCTGTGACTCTAAACACTAGGAGTTCCACCTGGTCCCAAAAAGAGGAGATTTAAGTGGCAAGACCAAAGTCTATGCATTAGAGAACGACGGGGAGTCAAGCACCAGGCGCACCCTTGACAAGGGGAGTGTGATGGTGAAGATGAGAAGGGGGCATAGGCGTGGTGGAGTATTTTGAATTGCTGCTTCTCCAGAAGGCATTGCACGTGAATGAGCACGTAGTGTTGAATCCCGCTAGGATGTATGGTTTTGAGTTTATTAGTTTATCCTACTTCTTGGTTTTAAGAGGCACTGGTGCTGTAGCTAAGGTCCTACAGCTGCTTCCTGGGAAGGCTGCATCACAAGCGCCTTCCAGGAAAATCTCAGTTGTAAATTGTGAGATCTCGGATGGAAAAATTGAATTGCAGCCTGTAAAGCATTGCATCTGCCATCAGCAGGTTGCGGGTGCAGTGTTTGGCTCCTGCAGACGCTCAGTATAGCTGTCTGTCTGTTCTTCCAGTGCAGTCAGACAGTTACTGAACTGCAGGAAGAGTCCATGAACTACAAGAGCGCTCATCAGTGCCCTTGCAATTCATTGAGAACTACAAGCTGTTTGCCGTGGTGGAAGGTGGGACTTGTAGTTAATTTATTCACAAATCTATGTGAATTAATGATGGAGCCCCACACAGTTGCTCTAGTTTTAGATTGTGACAGTGGGTATGTGCTGAGGATCCCCCATCTGCTTTCACAATAAGGGCAGTGCAGGGACTGGAGCACAATAACATGTTACACCCTATTGGGTGTAACATGTTACAAAAAGGTGAGCCTATCCTTTAAGAGAAACGTGGACAACAACTGGGTCCTGTTATGTACACTTTGGAGTTGGAAGGTGGTGAGTAAGGTCAGGCAGTTGAAAGGGGCAGACATCTGGTAACCTGATGCTTGACATGCAAGATAAAATCCTAGGTTCAGACAAAGTGAATAAAGATAAAGTGGCAAATCATAATTTATTTGAATATTAACCTCGCATAATCAGGGCTGAATATCGGACCCTGCTGCAAGGTTAGTCATATATCTGATTTACATAAATAAACGTTTAAAAAAACTTTGCTGGGTTTTTCCAGTTTGTCCTTTTATTTACCACATGTAATATATTTTTCAGGACCTCATGCATAGGGGTTTTCCATTTCCAACAAGAATATAAAACCTCTGGACTTGTGAGCCATGGTGCAGTTGTCCAGAATGCTGAGTTGTTGCTTATACACTTAGAGGTTTTTAGTATTCTTTTTTATTTTTTTTTTTTGGTAGCTCTGCATGGCTATGAGTCAGAAAACCTGATTTAAAAAACAGGTCTTGAAAAAGACATCAGTTATGTTTTACATTATTACCGTTCAGTTTGTTAGAAGTGTAGATATAGAGCATATTTTCTCTCCAATTCACCGATACAGATGCTCAATGAATGATTTAAATGAGCTAGCATGTGACGGACATGCATGCAAATATAAAGCTATGGGTAATGATACAGCACTGAGCAGCATTTGCATGTTTTACCTACTTTGCCATGTGTTTTTTTTTTTTTTTTTTTGCTCGATTTGCCTGTAGTTGAAATTAAACATGTTAAAAGCTGTCTTTGACATCAGACTAAGCCCTGGAACTCTAAGATGATATGTTCCTAATGGCAGATACCATAGGGTACCTTTTTTTTTTTTTTATGTCTTGGATCATTTGCATACAGGGTGTACCCAGGTTTTATTGATCCAAAGGTGTGCAGGAGATTTTAGAAGAAAATACGTCAACTGCAGTCACCTTTTGATGCCCACTATTCATGACATATTTCCTAGTAATACACAGTTAAATGACTTTATAACTGTAATGTTACGTCACCTAAAACTATTTTCAGTTTTGTTTTGGAACTGAACATGCAGTTCGGATCCAGAGCAATTTTTTTCTTTTTTCCTTTGTCGCATACATGTAAAAATCCTAATTTTTGGCAATAAAATTACATAAACCCCCAGAACATTATACATTATCTGAAAGCAGAGGCCCTGTAGAATAAAAAGGTGATGGTTGCAATTTTTTTGTTTCATGTGATATTTACACAACTGTTTATTAAATGCAGATTTTCCAGAAAAAAAAGATATAAAAATTTTTAGTACAAAACCACACCATATAATACCCATTTTGAGTAAAATATAAAAGAGGAGGTTGCACCAAGTAAAACGTTCCAAGTTTTAAAATTGGGTGTGCCCACGATATCGCCAAAAAAATATGGTGCCCAAAAAAAGCAATGTGGACGTCTGTGCATCGCAGTCCTGGTGGTCCTGGATGGTGGTGTCCTCGCTGGCTGGCACGTGAGGGGATCCCTGGGAGGTAGTCCAAGGCTTCCCTGGTCTGTGGAACAGCTCCAACAGGCCGCAACGTCACTTCCTGGTCACAAGGCAGAGACTTAAAACGGCAATGCGTTGCGGAGTATGCGCTCCTTCAGGCCATACAGGTGCCATTTTGGTGTAGGGCTTTTATGTCCACAGACTGGGGTGTGCATTATAGGAGCTTGTGGGGCCAAAAAGACATGGAAAGCAAAGTGGCTGCAGTAGTGAATGAGGAATACATAAACAGACGAACTAGCTGTAACAAACTGGGATGGAATGAAAAGCTGTAAGGTGGGTGCAAATATGACTAAATGGGAGGTGCTGTAATCTAATAATTGGCAACTCGTAGTGAGAATAGATATTAGCCAGACAAACCTTGCTGTATGTTTTGCCCACGTTTGACCGATGGGTGGGTGGGTGAAAGACAATTGCGTGTACGTGGAGTGATTTTACCAAAATGGTAAACCGAAATGGATCGGGAAATGGCCCATAGGCTGAGCAAATTATACGGATGTAATGTTATCACTGGGAATGATGATGTGGAGGATTATGATGAAAATGAATCAAGAATGAAATTAAAATAAACTAAGAATGAAAATGGGTATGGAGGTGAAAGTGAAAATAAAAATAGTGAAAATGAAAATTATAAATGTATAAAAATATGAGATGTATAATATGGTATGTTGTGATGAGAAATTAAAGACAAATAATGTAAAGTGTAATTATATAATGAGTAGCACCTCCTATTTAGTCATATTTGCACCCCCCTTACAGCTTCCCGTTCATCCGAGTTTTTGTTTCAGCTAGTTCATCTGTCCTTTTTTATGTATTTCTCATTCACTACTGAGGCCACTTTGCTTTCCATGTTTTTTTGGCGCCACCGAGCTCCTGTAATGCACACCCCTGCCTGTGGGCGTAAAAGCCCTTCACCAATATGACACCTGTACGGCCTGAAGGAGCGCATGCTCGCAATGCGTTGCCGTTTAAGTCTGCCTCGTGACCAGGACGTGATGTCACGGCCTGTTGGAGCTGTACCCCCTGCGTTCCACGGACTAGGAAAGCCTTGGACTACCTCCCAGGAATCTCCTTACTATGCCAGCCTGCGAGGACACCACCATCCAGGACCCCCAGGACTGCGATGCACAGACATCCACATTGATTTTAAATGCTTTTACCAAGCTTACCCTTGTGAGTAAGTTGTTATCACATTTATAAAATGTGTCTACTGCTGCTCTTAGAAGGTTCTGTGCTTTTTTTTCTCTTCCTTTATCTCCAGAGTTGCTTCTACCTCTTCCACTAGCAGCCGCTACAGTGAGCAGCATTCAGAGGAACTGTCCCCCCTCCCTATTTGCGATGGGGTACAAGTCGTACCCCATTAGTCCCTGCACTACTTTGGTTCAACTTTGATGCGATTTGAGGTCCATAAAACTCAAGATTACACAGGCATTGCGTCAAAATCGTGTGACTTTTAGGTCACACAAGTGTGAAAGGTACCCTCTGGAGACATTAGGGGTCTAATAGACCCCAATGTCTCCCCTGTCCTTCACACCACCTAACCAAGCACAGATCCACTTGGTTAGATGATTCTACTGGCTGTACTGCCCAGGAAAGTGTGCAAATGAACCTGAAAGATGTTTTCCCTAGGCGTCAATAAGCGCTAGACAGCCGGGGAGGAGGGCAGGCCGCTGGCAGGAGGGGGGGTGGGGCTACAGAGCACCTGGCTGTGTGAAAGTGTTCAGCAGCTATGGAGCAGCAGCATCACTTTTGAAGCCGGTCCCCGACTCTATAAAACCAACACATGCTGATGGCAGCCATCAGCTTGTGATTGAAGGTTCCCTCTTTGGACAAACCTAGTACGCCCAAAGAGCTGAACTGGATATTATACACCTTTCTATATTCCATATTCCTCAAGCCACCCACTGTGAAAATAAATCAAATTATGGCCTCGTGCTCACTTGAGCTCAAATGCTGCATTTACAGGCGTTTGAGCTTATTTTTTCTCTGCCTATAAATGCCCCTCCATGTTAGCCTATGTGTCCATACACAATATAGGATTATACAGAAGTTTAGAGGCAAAAAAAGGCCTCCACCAAATTCGCATTCAGGAGAGGCGCTTTTGAGCATAGAAAATGCCTCACCCCAAAACACAGGTATGCGCTAGGACCATTTAGCACTTGAACATTTTTTTTTTTTTTCATTTCAATGGCCAGGATAAATATTCTAAGCAATTTTATTGCCATCTTTGTTTCATTGGCAAAATCTACTTTTGCTTCCTGTCCCATAGCCAAAACAGGAAGTGAGAGGGAATCTCTTGGGGTTCCCCAGGTCACCAGAACTAGCGTCCCCATTGGAAGATTTCCCCTTGATTACTTTTCTAGGGACAATCAAATATTTGTGATTTTCTTAAACTTTCAGTGATATGGTATGCAGGACAAACAGGGTGAATCTCCCAAACGGGGGCACAGAACACAATAAAAACCAACAGGTGTTTAAACCCCAACCCCCCTCTTTCCAGAACTTTAAAAAAAAAAAAAAAGTTTTGGTTTTTTTTTTAGTTCTATTTTAATTACCCCAGGAGAACATCTTCCCCTCTGAAAAATGGCTTTGACCTGTTCCTGGTTGGAACCCTGCTCAGCCCTGTCTGTGTCAGCACAGTATCCCCTCCTAGACTTTTACTGATCATTCTTTGATCACTTCGTCATTACAATGTAATGCAGGTGATGTAAACTCACACTAAGGCCCCTTTCACACAGGCGGACCGTTCAGATCCGCCTGTTCGTTTTTTTTTGGCGGATCTGAACGGTCCCCCCATGCATCTCTATGGGGCATCGGATGTCAGCGGAGACATGTCTGCTGACATCCAATCCATCAAATCTGGATGGAAACCCTATTTTCCATCCATCCAGCGGATCGGATGAGAACGGACTGACGGGTCCGTTCCCATCCGATTCCCCCATAGAGATCTATGGGGCTGTGACAGCGCTGTCTCCGCACACAGCTGTCATTCTCCTGCTCAGCGGGGGATCGGCGGCTCGAAGAAGCTTCTTGTCACACACATGGAAGAGTTGATCGATCTATTTTGAGTTCTAAGAAGTATTTCACATCTACCATCAAATTCAGTACTGCCTTGGAAGTTTGAATCTGACTTGTAGAGAGAAACTAGCAGAGAGAAAACCACAAGAACATGTTTCAGGAAGTACCCCATTTGAATTTAAATAGAGGGCTTCATTAATAATGCAGAATTATGATTGCACAGTGAGAACTGTACGAATATGCACTGCCCTCCATTTGTGCCTGGACTTTAAAGCAAACAAGCACCATTCAGATGAATGGCAATACTCTTCACATGGCTCTATTGAACATGCTGCTCATTGTCCTATCCTCTGCACTCCTTTCCTGCACTTCGAGAATGTGGAGGCTGCCACCGTTGATCCCTGCTTTTGGAAATGTTACCTGGCTGTCCTGTAGCTTCAATATGGTCTGAGGCATAGACATAGAGCAGATATGCAGATCAGGAGTTCTGATATCCCCGTCACTTACCCAATCTGCCTGATTGTCGCAGTTTAGTGACTGAAACTATTGAAGCCAGAGAAAGCTAGCAATTTCATTTTTCCATTTATTTTTTATTGTCTGAGCTTTTGTGTAGAGCTGGTCTAATGGCAAATATGTTTATACATTTCCTGTTGGATACATTTCCTAACCTTCTTTTGTCAGTTGCTAGCCTTTACAGTGCATCTGGAAATTATTCACAGCGCATCACTTTTTCCATATTTTGTTGTTACAGCCTTATTCCAAAATGGATTAAATTATTTTCTTCAAAATTCTACAAACAATACCGCATAATGACAATGTGAAAGAAGTTTGAAATCTTTGTAAATTTATTAAAACTAAACAACCTTAAATCCCCATGCCCCATGTACATGGGTATCCCATTTGCTTCATACTTTGTTGAAGCACCTTTGACAACAATTAGAGCCTCAGGTCTTTGAGTATGATGCTACAAGCTTGGCGCGTCTATTTTTGGTCATTTTCTCCTATTCTTTTTTGCAGGACCTCTCAAGCTCTATCAGGTTGGATGGTGAGCGTCGGTGCATAGCCATTTTCAAATCTCTCCAGAGATGTTAAATCGGGTTCAAGTCTGGGCTCTGGCTGGGCCACTCAAGCATATTCAGAGTTGTCCTAGAGCCAATCCTTTGTTATCTAGGCTGTGTGCTTAGGGTCGTTGTCCTGTTTGGAAGATGAACCTTCACCCCAGTCTGAGGTCCAGAGTGCTCTGGAGCAGGTTTTCATCAAGGATGTCTCTGTACATTGCTACATTCATCTTTCCCTCGATCCTGAATAGTCTCCCAGTTCCAGAGTTCCATCTTTGTTTCATCAGACCATGAGAATTTTGTTTCTCATGGTCTGAGAGTCCTTCAGGTGCCTTTTGTCAAACTCCAGGCGGGCTGTCATGTGGCTTCTGTCTGGCCACTCTACCATACAGGCCTGATTGGTGGAGTGCTGCAGAGATGGTTGTTCCTCTGGAAGGTTCTCCTCTCTCCACAGAGAAACGCAAGAGCTCTGTCAGAATGACCATCGGGTTCTTGGTCATCTCCCTGACTAAGGCCCTTGTCCCCCAAATCGCTCAGTTTGGCCGAGCGGCCCGCTCTAGGGAGAGTCCTGGTGGTTCCAAACGTCTTCCATTTACGGATGATGGAGGCCACTGTGCTTATTGGGACCTTTTAATGCTGCAGACATTTTTCTGTACCCTTTCCCAGATCTGTGCCTCGATACACTCCTGTTTCAAAGGGTCTACAGAAAAGTCCTTGGACTTCATGGCTTGGTTTGTGCTCTGACATGCACTGTTAATTGTGGGACCTTGTATAGACAGGTGTGCCTTTCCAAATCATGTCCAATCAACTGAATTTACCAGAGGTGGACAAGTTGTAGAAACTTTTAAAGGATGATCAGTGGAAACAGGATGCACCTGAGCTTAATTTTGAGTGTCATGGCAAAAGCTGTGAATATATATATATATATATATATATATATATATATATATATATATATAAATTTTTTTTTTTATTTTTTTCTCAGTTTTATTTTTAATACATTTTACAAAGATTTCAAAATCGTTTTTCACATTGTCATAATGGGGTATTGTTTGTAGAATTTTGAGGAAAATAAGGAATTTAATCCATTTTTGAATAAGGCTGTAACATAACCTAAAATGTGGAAAAAGTGAAGCAATGTGAATACTTTCCAGAAGCACTGTATATGTGAAATGTAAGGCAGTTCTCTCATAGTACCAATTTTACTTCTAGGACAAACATTTTAACAAATGTAATACATAGATAAGTCTAGAAAAAAAGACCTAGGAACTAGTGTTAACTCATTCCTTTTTCTACCCATATTCCTGAGAGGTACTGGCTCAAAGATGGTGGTTTCTTAGCTCTATTGCCTGAATTTAAGATACGGTAATTGTTATAGAAGAGTATTGTAAGCTTATTTTTTATTTCTTTTTCCCCCATAGGCCAGAGGGAACGCCTTTTGAAGATGGTGAGTAATCACTTGGGCTTTACTGTGTGGAATGTGTTTTTGATGTAAGGTTTACATGGTTTAATGCGACATGTCCTATGCTTTTAGGGGTTACATGTGGTTGCATTTTCATTGAAATGGAATTTTGGTCTATTCTCTTGCATAATGAATTGGAAAGCATTTTTGGGGAAAAGAATGGGGGAGGAAGGGAAAAAAAAAAAAAAAAAAAAAAATATGTATGTATGTGTATATATGTGTGTATGTATGTATATATATATATATATATATATATATATATATATATATATATATATATATATATATATATATATATATATATATATATGTAATATATATATATAATATATAAAAAAATACAATATATTGTTGAAACCCCAGGGTCTCTTGCCTCGCCGTGACCCTGCAGTAAACTGGTAGGAGTAACCTTTTCGCTGAGCCTTTTTGGCACACCTGTTTCTGACATTTTGTTTACAAGTTTTAAGATCAGTATTTTTTGCCAAAGGTTATATATATATATATATATATATATATATATATATATATATATATATATATATATATATATATATATATATATATATAATATTATATTTTTCTTTTCTTTCCTGCCTTGTAAGGAAGTGAGTAAGGAGTAAGAACCTAGTTCCTTGCTGGAATCTCTGGTCCTGGCAATTTTTTTCTTTTTTAGATAGAATTTTTTTTCTGTGAAATCTACAATCAACTGCCAGGCTGGGCAAACTGGCTGGATAATCTAGATCTAGTGGTCACTCCAGTCTGGCCAATGAGTGTGTGCAGACCTTAGCTCTGCGCTAGGTCGGCCGCGACATAGCCCCATCGGACGGGGGCTGGCCTGCGATTTAAATGCCTTGCGAGGTCGCATACGATCGGGGTCACAGCCTTCAGCCTGCCTGACAGCCTCCCCTCATTTCTAAGCCAAGGAGGTTCTGTCTGGAGCGGTGCCCATATGGTTGCTGCTATGGTGAGTAGCTGTCCCCCTGGAGAATTTTGGGGTGGATGTCAGACCCCCTGGGCTCCCATCCTTCCCGTCGGGCACTGAAGAGTGGGGACAACCAAATCGTCCCCTTGGGGTCCCTAAGCAAGTTGCTAGGCGATACCCCTATGAGGAATCCCTTCTTAACAAGTGGACTGTTCCACCAGTGGTGGACCCTCCAGTTTCCAGAATAAACAAGGCAACCATGATTCTGGTTGAAGAGTTTCCAGCCTTTAAGGACCCGGCTGACCACAAGGGGGAGGCCGTGGCCCGTAATATGTACGCCCATGCTGGTTCGGGCACTGAGGCCAATATTCACCATTGCCATGGTGTCACAGACTTTGACCAAATGGGCTAGGCTTTTACTCCGTGACCTGGAGGGGGAGTAGCTCCCCTCTGCCTTTGCTGAGCTGGTGGACCAGCTGGTCCAGTGGCTGGAGTTTATCTGTGATGCCTCTTTGGATGCGGCTCCCCTAGTGGCTTGACTCTGTTTCGGCAGTGGTCCTTTGGCGTGTCTTTTTGCTCAAATGCTGGTCTGCTGACCAGACTTCTAAAAAGGCCTTGACTGATCTTTCCTTTCAAGGAGATCACCTGCATGGTGCTACCCTGGATGACGACATTAAAGGTCTCATCAGGGGGGGGAAGAGTACTCTTCTTCTGCAGGCTTCAAAGGGCAAGGACCCTCGTCGTAGTCGTGGGCTGTCCTTGGCTCACAAGAAGTTGTTTCGTCCCTCAGGGACGACTGACAAGAGATCGGAGCCCTTCTGAAGGATCCAAGCGAACTTGGTCTGGCAAGTCAAGTGCAGGCTACTCTAGACCGCGAACAAGGCCCCTGCAGCAGGAAGGTGCGCCCTCACCCATGTACGGGTGAGGGCGCACCTTCCTGCTGCAGGGGCCTTGTGGTCTAGAGTAGCCCGCACTCTGCTGCAGGGGCCTTGTGGTTCCCGGACTTTTGGACTCCCCTGGTATAAGTCAGGTGGGTCCATGAGGTAATTCGGTCTGGCTACAAGATCAAGTTTCATTCTTAACCCTCTGGTAAGGTTCTTCCTTCTGACGTGTGACTCTCCCCAGTCTGCTGCAAGACCTTTTTTACTTTACAGGGTGATGGTTCCTGGTTCCGACTTCGGAATGTTTTTTTCATGGGTTTAACTCAAACCTGTTTACAGTCCCCAGGAAGGAAGGCAAGGTGCGTCCAATTCTGGACCTCAAGGCGTGGAACTGTGCAGGTGGAGTCAGTTCGCACGGTGGTGGCTTCCATGCATCAGGGGGATTATCTTGCTTCCATCGACATCAAGGAAGCTTATAGTCACATTACAATATGTGTCGGTCTCCAGCTATTCCTCTGCTTTGCCGTGGGAGAGTAGCATTATCAGTTTGTGACCTTTTGGTCTCGCCTCTGCTCCTTGGGACTTCACAAAAGTGTTGGCCCTGGTGCCAGCTTTGTTATGCCAATGGGGGATCACGGTACTGGGCTACTTGGACGTCGTCCTTCTGCGTGCGGAGTCTCCTACTGCTCTAGTGGAAAACCTGGAAATCACCATATGAGCTTGAGGGAGTTTGACTGAATTTTCAGAAGTCTGCTCTGGTTCTGTCCACTAGCTGGACTTTCTGGGTCTGACTCTGGATTCGGCCTTAGCCAGAGTGCTCCTTCCTCTGGACAAACTCCAGAAACTACAGGCTGAAATTCCTCTCCTGCTGATCAGCAGATGGTCATCCCTCATGACTTGCATGCGGGTGCTGGGCCTGATGATGTCTACCTTCGAGACGGTTCCGTTTGCAGTTCCATACGAGGTCCCTGCAGCAAGATTCTGGTCAAATGGGACAAGAATCCGCAGTCTCTGGACAATCAGAGCCGGGAACAAGAGAGTCTGTGATATGGTGGCTTCGTTCTTTGGCTGGGCAAATCCTTCTTCCGCTTGTATTGGACAGTGGTCACCACAGATGCCAGCCTGTCCGGTTAGGGAGGCGTCCTCGGCGGATATTCTGTTCAGGGGATCTGGACACTGGAAAAGTCCAGACTTGCCGATCAATGTCTTGGAACTCTGAGCGATTAGACTGTGCCTGGAACATTGGACGGATCGTCTTCAGGGATGTCCAGTGCGTATATATTCGGACAATGCCACTGCCGTGGCTTATGTCAATCAGGTGGGAACAAGAAGTGTCCTTGTGGCTCTAGAAGTAGCTGGCATTCTATGGTGGGCAGAACGTTTCATTCTAGCTCTCTGCCATAAACATTCCCGAGGTGGAAAACTGGCAGGTGGATTATCTCAGTTGGCAGGCGTTGGACCAAAGGGAGTGGTCCTTTTATCTGGAGGTGTTTTTCATCAGTTGTCTCCAGTGGGGCATCCCTGAGGGTAATGTGTTGGCTTCCCGGCTCAACAGAAAGGTGCAGAGGTTTGTAGCTCGGTTAAGGAATCCTCTGGGGGATGCCACAGATGCGCTGGTTGCCCCATGGGGTCAGTATCGTCTGATTTATGCCTTCCCTCCTCTCAAGCTTCTGCCAAGACTTCTACGCAGGATCGAGGCAGAGGGAATTCCGATCATCTTAGTGGCCCCGGACTGGCCTCGCCAGGCTTGGTATGTGGATCTGGTGGGGCTGGTCGCCGACATTCCTTGGAAGCTTTCTCTCAGGGAGGATTTGCTGTCCCAAGGACCAATCTTCCATCCTCTTTACAGTCGTGAGTCAGTGTTTCCAACTCTGTAAAAAGCTACGAAACCTACTTCTAGGAAGATCTACCGTCATACATAGAAGACGTACAATGCGTGGTGTGAGTCTCTTGGGGGTCATCCTTGCTCTTGTTCAGTGGCTTGGCTCTTGACCTTCCTTCAACGGGGGTTGAGCAGAAATTAACCTTGACTACTATCAAGGGTCAGGTGTCGCTCTTAGCGGTCTTATTTCAACATATTCAAATTATTTTGGCCACATACTCCCTGGTGTGTACTTTTCTTCAGGGAGTTAAGCACTTGACACCTCCAGTGCGGTCTCTGTTGCTGCCTTGGGACCTCAATTTGGTGATCTGTCCTCCAGAAGCCTCTTTTTTTGAGAATCTTCGGAGGATTCTCCTGTTTACGCTGTCCCAGAAGGTGGTCTTTTTTTTTTTTTCTTCTCACCTTTTTGCACAGGGTGCCGGAATTGGTGGCGTTATCCTGTTGTTCACCTCACTGGTGGTTCACTGTGATTATGTGGTTCTTCGCCCCTGTCTGCCGTTCCTTGCTCAGGTTCTCTCTGTTTTTTTTCATTTGAATGAAGACATTGTGTTGCCTTCCTTGTGTCCAAGGCCAACACCTCAGAGGGAAATTGCTTTGCATGCCTTTGATGTGGACCAGGCAATTAGGGTGTACCTGGCAGCTATGGAGTCTTAGGAAGTTGGACTCACTATTTGTGCTCACAGATTAGCCTCGGAAAGGGTTGTCCCTTTCCAGATGGATCAGACAGACTGTGGTTTAGGTCTCTCTTCAATCCCGGGTCGGTTTCCTCCTTTCCCTGTCAAGGCACATTCTACTTGGGCGCTCAGTGCCTCCTGGGCTTTCCGTCATCACGCTTTTTTTTTTTTTTTTTTTTTATAGATTGATTAAATGGATGTGTTGGCATGTGCGGATGCTTCCTTTGGCCGCAAGGATTTTGCAGGCCACTGTTTCGAGGATCTGGTCGTCTTTGAGGGCGTATGTTTGTTTTTTTCACGTGAGCTTCAGTTGTTTTGGTTGAGCTCCTGTTTACCTGGTTGGCTATAGTTAGCCTTGGGAATTTTTTTCGCTGTTCCCACCCCTCCGGTTTAATACTGCTGTGGGGCGTCCAATGGTTAAGAAGATCAGGGCCTATGTCAATGAACAAAAGTGAAAATGGGATTTTGACTTGCCGTAATATCCATTTCTCTGACGTTCATTGACGGACACAGCACCCACCCCACTGTGGAGTTGGCTTTCTTCTTACACTGCTTTTAACAAAACTGTATAACCTTTAGCAGAGAGGAGTATATACCCCTTGGGTAGCCAGACTCCTTTTTTTTTTTTTTTTTTTTTTTTTTTTTTTGTCTAGGAAGTATAACCCAATGGTTAAAAAAAAAAACTGTACAGTTAGAACAGTTTTTTTTTTTTTTGTAAAATATAAAAGATGAGGTTATGCAGAGTAAATTTTATACCTAACATGTCATGCTGTAAAGTTACGCTTCTCCCGCTGCCCATAGAGTGATCCCGTGGCGAATCTGCCACTGGGACCACTTTTATCAGATTTTGGGTCACCAGCTGTATATAAATAAACCAGGGCTGTATATAAATAAAAATACCAGGGTTATGGCAGCTAGCTGTTGCCATAACCCTGGTATTTAATGTCACAGTACCAACATGGTGTGCGATCCGGAAGTGGTTAAAAAAATCTATTTTAGGCCTGCAGATTACATAAAACCCCTAAATGTATGTTTTCTGAAAGCCGACACCCTAGAGAATAAAATGGAGATTACCGCAAAGGTCTAGGAAATGCAAAATTTCTGTAAAAAGCACACAAGTGTATTTTTGGGCAAAGAAACACAATAAACTACCCATATTTTGGTAAAATATAGAAGCTGAGATTGCACCGAGTAAAAAGAAAACCCAACATGTCAAACCTTAAATTTGTGTACACCCGTGAAATGGCAACAAACTTCAGTACCCTATAATCCCCACCCCCCCCCCCCCCCCATCACATAGGGGACAAAAAAGAAGTCCCCTCTTTGTGAAGATTTTTAGGTGACAGGTCCTCTTTAAAGCGGAGTTCTGGCTTATTTTGCAACATTAGTGATTCCTGGAGTGCTCGCTATGCTGATCAACAATTGGGCATTCTAAATTTTTTGTCGAGGGTCCCTTGCCTTATTTTCAGGGCATTTTTGATTGTACTTTTTTGCTAAACAAATAAAAAAAAGACTGAAATGTTTGAAAAAAAATTTTTTTTTCTTGCGCTGATGGGATGGCACTGATGGGCAGTAATGGGCGCTGATGGGGAGGGCACTGGTGGGCTCCCTGAGCCCTGATTTACATCCCTGGTGGGCATCCCTGGTGGCCATGGTGGGCATCCCTGGGGCCATCAGTGGGCTTCCCTGGTGGTTCTAGTGGCACCCCCCCAAAGTGTCTGCACTGGTAATCAATGCTCTGATTACCAGTGCGGACCCCCCCCCCTGTCAGGAGAGCCGCAGATCGGCTCTCCTCTATTCGTGCCTGTCAGGCACGAACTAAGGAAAGCCGATCAATGGCTCTTCCTGTGTACTATGTGACCAACTGTGATTGGACACAGCTGGTCACATGGTAAAGAGCCTACGTTAGTAGGCTCTTTACCAAGATCAGAGATGCGGTGTGTCAGAGTGCATCAACGATCGTCATATGACGTCCGGTTAGGATAATGCAACCACCTTCCCGCATATAGGGCGGGCGGGAACTGGTTAAAAAAAGGTATTTAAGGCCAGAACTCTGCTTTAAGGAGACATGCAGCGTCTAAAAGACCCTGCATGTCTCCTCTGGGCTCCACTGATTGTTTTGCAATGCAAATGTAAGACTTTACTTCCCGCGTATGCTAGCCGGGGACACTGAGTGGCTGACCTGGAAGTGATGTCAAAGATGTCTTTTTCCGGGTCACAACAAGAATGAGAGGAGAATTGACTTGTGTCCACTTTTTACCTTCCCCCTCCACCCAGTGTTCTGTTGATTACTGCAGATAGTCAGCTAATGCCTCCGACAATCTGCACAGTAGTGACGCCACTCCAGCTGATCTGCCATTCAGCTAGGGTGACGTCAACACTGGTCATGCACAGATTGTTTGAGGCATTATCTGATCACCAAAGTGCGGAGGCAGAATCTGACCGTCTTTCTGCACCTGTGTGAAACTTCACAGATGACGTCACAGGGGGAAATCAACCTGTGAAGACTCACACATGCGCAGAGAGCGAGACAGAATCTGACGGTCAGATTCTGCCTCAGCGCTTTTCTCATCAGATGCCTCCAATCTGCGCAAGCGCAGTGTTGATGTCACGCCAGCTGATCGGCAGATCAATGCATCTGTTTTGGGGAGGAAAAGCTGGAGTTATGCTTTTAAGTTTTTAGGAGCTTTAGTGTACATGAAGCCTAGGATGGCTTCAGTTCTTCTCTCCACCCGCAGGAGAGGTCCCTGAGTTGTGTTTTGCCCCCGAATGGGCTAAGCGTTGGCCTTATCTTACATTGCCTGGTTTAGTTTTGGTCACAGTGAATCGGTGTCCTGTGTGCCATCGGTTGCCATTTTTCTGTACTGTATCTGTGGGCTGCTTGATTTAGATCATTAGCATTTAAACAAAGCTGGACTTCTGTGTTGTATGATTGATGTAACGGCATTGCATATCAACTAGGGCTGCGCATCTTCACTTACCTCACGATTTGATTACGATTATTAAGGCAACGGTTTGATACGATTCGATTCCGCGATGCATCACGATTACTTTGCCTACAATGTGGGGAGCCTGGGCCTGCCCTTTAGTGCAGGGTCGCCATAGATCCCCCTTTAGTAGAGCAGGTCCCCCCATAGATCCCCCTTTAGTAGAGCAGGTCCCCCCATAGATCCCCCCCTTTAGTAGCGCAGGTCCCCTCATAGATCCCCTTTAGAGCAGGCCACATAGGGTCCTCCATATATTCCCTTTAGAGCAGACAAGGCACTAGGCAGGGTCCCTCACTTCTCATTTAATGATCCATTCCAATTTTAAAGTCTGGAATCGCTGTTACAGGAGGACACTCACAATGCAGAATGAATGAAGAGTTGATTTACTCACGTGACGTCTCTTATGAGAAGCTGGAACCCGGGCGGGCTAGGGGCATGCTGCGCACTGCTGAGCAGGCACGGGCATCAGGTTAGAAGAGTTACCTGATGCTAGTTGTAGTACCGTAGGCCCTGGTAAGGAGGAATGCTGGGCTCTGTAGTCCCCCTAGTTGTAGTATAACAGGCCCTGGTAAGGAGGAATGCTGGGTTCTGTAGTCCCCCTAGTAGTACAGTAGGCCCTGGTAAGGAGGAATGCTGGGCTCTGTAGTCCCCCTAGTTGTAGTACAGTAGGCCCTGGTAAGGAGGAATGCTGGGCCCTGTAGTGCCACGACTTACCAGGAAGCAGAGCTGCGGCCAGTTGTGGATTATGTAGCGGTAGGTGTAGATGGAGTAGGGCTCGGACAGGTCCCGGGTGAGGAGCCTCATGATGTCGGGCATTTGGAGCTCGGACTCGTAGCGAATATGGTGCAGTGTGCACGGTACAAGCGGAAAGCAGGGCGGACAGGACCTCCTCGGCCAGTCCATTGGGGGCGTTCTCCTTCTCCGAGTCCTCCGCTCTGAAGGACTCAGGGCCTGGGGGCCGGGGCAAGCAATGCGCAGGGCACAACGTGAGCAGTGAGCACTAGTGCACCTGAGTGGCTAGGACACTGGCACGGTCCTACCAACCAGCGGGCAGCAGTGTGGGAGGTGGAAGTCAGCTGTGACTGTCATTGACTGCGCCGCCACCGCGGACCCTGCAATAACCGCTCGGACACCTTGCCGATCCCTGCCACAGACAAATTTTGAAGAGCCATTGCTGTGTGGAGAGGGAGGGGTGGCGCTTCATGACGTCATCAGCACATCGATTAAGTCTGTTGCAAGCATCGATACAGAATCGCGGGTGGCTGAATCGCGATGCATCGATGCTACGATTAAATTCAACACCCCTAATATCAACGCTTTTGTTTTTGCAAGGTGTGGTTCATATGACAACAATCTGTTACAGATAGAGCTAAGTGGTTTGTGTAAGTCCCCGTTCACACTGGGGCGACCTGTGAGGCGACCTGGTCGCCTCACAGGTCGCCTTCCATAGGGAAGCTGCGGACCCGTTCAAATAGGAGCGACACAAGTCGCTCCGACTTAGAAAAAGGGTCCGGAGCTTCTTTGGGGCGACCGTCATAGACTTCAATGTTATGAAGTCCGCTCCGAGGTCGCGGGGCCTAAATAGCAATGTTTTACCCTTCTTCTTTTTTTTTTTTTTTGAAGAGGGGGAAAAAAAAAAAACATTTTTCTGCATCTTGGGCTTTCTGAGTTTCTTATGATGTATCATGGCTGCTTATTGCCAGTTAATAATAATTTCAGCTAACACTTGATTAATGGTAAGCACTGAAAATTGAAATCGACGTGTTTCCACTTTCCTGATTGGATTTGTTCTTTCCAGTGCTTCCTTTTTGTATTGCTATAGTAACCTTCGATTGTATTACTCACTTGGGAGGTCTGCATATTGACCTTCTAACCATAGCTTAGTTTCTTCCTCCTAGTTTATAGCTGTTGTGGCTAATATAACCTACCTTGTAAAGTGCTTTTTAAGAGTCCTAGAATTCCCCCAAGAATGCTGTCGCTTTATCCTGCGTCTGTTAGATTTAGGCAGAATCTAAAATGTGTTTTTGTTAAGCCCTGCTATATTTCCTCAAAGGTAAAGTGTCCTGTCTTCTCGGTAAATGTACATTGAGTTATTTATTATAGTGTTTAATGTAATGTGAATCTGTGCTTTGTCCATGTTCTCTGCTGCTTCATTCATTTTGTGGGGTGGACATAAATCGTATTTAGGCTACAAAACTTTGGGTTGTAGCTCACACAAGGCCACAAACTACCCTGTGACAGCACTGTCACATGGCTAAGTGCTTTGTATACTTTGACATATCTAGTATTTTTTTCTTTGGCTCCTGACACTGAATAGAGTGGCAGGTGTGTGAAGGAGCAGTAGTTAACGCAAACCTACCTAACTTGTTTATTTTCTGCTGCTATAAGCATTACAGCAAATATAAAAGACAGGAAAAAACCAAATGCTCATGCCACCAATTTATTATAAAAATGTTTCTTTTGTTCATTTTTGGACACAGCTCCTGAATCTTCTTAACCATTGGGTTATACTGCCCCCAAAGGCGTAATACACGAGGCAGGAAAAAGCTTGACTACGTCTATGGGCAGTTCCATTGGGTATACACCCACTCAGCTATAGGCAATCAGTTTTCTTTTTTTTTTTTTTCTGCTAGTCAGGAGTAAGGACCTAGTTCCTTGCTGGGATCTCTGGTCCTGGCAATTTTTTAATTTGTAATGGAATTTTTTTTTCCCTCTTCTTTTTTTTTTTTTTTTTTTATTTTTAATGTTCCTGTGTCGGAGGCACCAGTTCACTTTGGCACCCACAGGAGGCCCTCCAAAGCGGGGAGGGTGTTCCTCTTTCTGATTACCTTGACAACATTGTCACAAAACGGCGGGGTTGTCCAAATCGCAGTGGTTGCTAGGAGTGTTTTTTTTTTTTTTTTTTTGCTTGCGGTATCCTTATGAGGATTTATTGCTTAAAAGGCGGACGGTCCAACCTGTAGTGGACTCGCCAGTTTCCAGGTCAAATTGGGTTACCTTCATCTCGGTTGGGGAATCCCCGACCAGTGCAGGTCCAGCTAATAAGAGGGCGGATGCTCTGGCCCGCCATATGTGTGCTGTGGCTGGTTCGATAATTAAGCTGGTAATTACTATTGCCCTGGTGTCGCAAAATCTGACCGAGTGGGCTAAGCTTTTATGCCAGGACCTGGAGGGAGAATAGCTTCCCCCTGTCTTTGCAGAGCTGGCTGACCGGTTGGTCCAGGGGCTACAGTTTGTCTGTGATGCCTCTTTGGATGTGGCTCCTTTGATTTCTAGGCTGTCTGTATCAGTAGTGGTCCTTCGTCGTATTGTCTAACTGAAATGTCGGTCTGCAGACTAGGCTTCTCAAAAGGCCTTATCTGATTTTCCTCTTTTAGGGGGTCGCCTGGTTGGAGCTTCTTCCTTGGTTAACATCGTTAAGGGGGGGGGGGGTTCTCTTCTTCTGCAGGCTATCAAGGGCAAGGATCCCCGTCGTAGACTTGGGCAATTCTCCTCGGCTCCTAAGCGGCCTCTTCGTGTCTCGGGATCTCAAGACAAGGGATCAAAAGTCTAATAAGTCAGGCTACAATATCAAGTTTGGTCTTGTCGTCCTGAAAGGATTTTTCGCTTCCAATCTGCACTTTGTCCCCAGATCACTTACAGAGTCTTTTTGGGGCAGTGCAAGACTTATTTCAAGTGGGTGATTGTTCCTGTTCTGACTTCAGAATATTTTCAAAAATTTTTTAGCCAAACCTCTTTACAGTCCCCAGGAACGAAGGCAAGGTATGTCCAATTCTGGATCTCGAGGCGCTAAGCTGCTTTGTGCGCATGGAATCCATTCACATTGTAGTGGCATCCCTACATCGGGGATTTCTTCTCGCATCGATCGACATCAAGGATGCCTACCTGCACATTCTAATATGTGCTGGTTGCCAGCGCTTCCTCCATTTTTTTTGTCATGGACGAGGAGCATTCTCAGGTTTTGGCGCTGACTTATGGTCTCATCTCCGCACCTCGGGTCTTTAAAGAGAGTGTTGGCCCTGGTGCTGGCATTGTTTGAGTCAGCGGGGGATTGCGGTACCTGGGCGAGCTTCTGCGAGCGGAGTCTCAGACTGCTCTGATGGACTACTGGGGAGTTCTCTGTGAACTCTGAGGGGTTTGGTGGGATCTTGAACACTCAGAAGTCTGCTTGGGTTCTGTTCACAAAAAATGGCCTGTCTGGGTCTAACTCTCTGGACTCGGCCTCAGCCAGAGTGTTTCTTGGTCAGGAAAATCTCCAGACATTGGGGTTTTCAGGGGTGTCCGATACAAATTCATTCGGACAGTGCCACGGCCGTGGTCTGTCACTCGCCAAGGGGGCACATGAAGTGTCCTGGCGGCTCTGTAAGTAGCCGACATTCTGAGGTGGGCTGCTAATTCATTCCAGTCCTCAAACTGCTGCCACGACTCCTGTGTAGGATTCAGGCAGAAGGGATTCCAGTCATTCTAGTAGTTTCAGACTGACCCGGTCTTGGTATGTTGATCTGGCCAGCTAGTCGCCTGTCAAGGAGGATCTGCTGCCCCAAGGACCAATCTTCCTTGATCCTGTTTTACAGTTGCTGGCTTTAACAGCTTGGGTGTTGAAAGCCAGGTGCTGAAGGGTGGAGGTTTGTTGAATCTGTGATTTCTGCACTGTTAAAAGCTAGGAAATCTGCCTCTAGGAAGATCTACCATTGTACGTTCGCTCCTTCTCGATGGATCGGCTCTTTAACCTTCCTTCAACGGGGGTTGAACAAAAATTGGCCTTGAGTACCATTAAGGGCCAGGTTTCGGGTTTTGACGGTCCCTTTCCAACCACCTTTGGCCACACACTCCCTAGTGCGTAACTTTTCTTCAGTGTCTGACCATTTTGTTCCTTCAGCGCGGGCTCCGTCGCCGCCCTGGATTCTTAATGTGGTGCTTTTAACTCTACTGAAGCTTCTCTCTGAAAATATACGAGAGGTCTCCCTACTGCCCCAGAAGGTGGCCTTCTTTGGTGGCTATCACCCCTGCATGAAGGGTGTCGGAACTGACAGCGTTATCCTGTCGTCCACCTTCTGGTGCTTCACAAGGATAAGGTGGTGCTTTGCCTCTGTCCATCATTCTTTCCTAAGGTGGTCCCTGACTGTCATTTTAATGAAGACATTGTGTTGCCTTCCCTGTGTCCCAGGCCTAAACATCTGAAGTAAATTGCCTTGCATGTCTTGGATGTGGTCGAGTCTTTTAGGAAGTCACTCTTTTTGTGCTCATGGTCGGACTTCACAAAGGGTTGTCCACTTCTTCTGCGACCATTTCCAGATGGATCAGAAGGTGGTTCAGGCCTATTGCATCAGGGGTCGGGTTCCTCCTTTCCCTGTTTAGGTGCACTCTATTAGGGCACTTCAAGTCTCCTGGGCTTTCCGTCTTCAAGTGTTAGTGACGCAGGTTTGCAAGACGGCCACCTGGTCGTCGGTGCACACTTTTACAAACTTTTTTGTAAAGTGGTTGTGTTGGCATCTGCGGATGCTGCTTTTGGCCGCAAGGTTTTGCTGGCTGCGGTTTAGAGGACCTGGTCCTCTTTGAGGGTGTATTGTTTTTCAGGTGATCTCCAGTTTGTTTTGAGCTCTGTTGCCTGGTTGGCTATGATTAGCCTTGAGAATTTTTTTCTGATTTTTTTCCCACTGCTTTGGGACGTCCCAATGGTTAAGAAGAATTAGGAGCTGTGTTTAAGAGAAAATGGGATTTTTGACTGTAAAATCCATTTCTCTGAAGAGAGAGGATCATGCTCTCAGTATGTCACAGTACATGTTGGCACTCCTGGTTCCCTCAATGAACTGTAGCTCCCCAGTGCCCGCAGCACTAATGCAGCCCCAGACCATGACACTCCCACCACCATGCTTGACTGTAGGCAAGACACACTTGTCTTTGTACTCCTCACTAGGTTGCTGGAACACACGCTTAAACCATCTGAACCAAATAAGTTTATCTTGGTCTCATCAGACCACAGGACATGGTTCCAGTAATCCATGTCCTTAGTCTGCTTGTCTTCAGCAAACTGTTTGCGGGCTTTCGTGTGCATCATCTTTAGAAGAGGCTTCCTTCTGGAACAACAGCCATGCAGACCAATTTGATGCAGTGTGCCACGTATGGTCTGAGCACTGACAGGCTAACCCCCCACCCCTTCAACCTCTGCAGCAATGCTGGCAGCACTCATACATCTTATTTCCCAAAGATAACCTTTGGATATGATGCTGAGCACGTACATTCAACTTCATTTGGTTGACCATGGCAAGGCCTGTTCTGGGTGGAACCTGTCCTGTGAAACCACTGTATGGTCTTGACCACCATGCTGCAGCTCAGTTTCAGGGTCTTGGCAATCTTCTTATAGCCTAGGGCCAATCTAATGCAGAGCAACAATTCTTTTTTCAGATCCTCAGAGTTCTTTGCCATAAGGTGCCATGTTGAACTTTGAGTGACCAGTATGAGAGAGTGAGAGTGATCACACCTGCTCCTCATTCACACCTGAGACCTTGTAACACTGAGTCACATGATACCGGAGAGGGAAAATGGGTAATTGGGCCCAATTTGGACATTTTCACTTGGGTGTACTCACTTTTGTTGCCAATGATTTAGACATTAATGGCTGTGTGTTTGAGTTATTTTGAGGGGACAGCAAATGTACACTGCTGTACAAGCTGTACACTTACTACTTTACATTGTAGCAAAGTGTCATCTCTTCAGTGTTATCACATGAAAAGATAATATACTGTATTTACAAAAATGTGAGGGGTGTACTCGCGTTTGTGAGATACTGTATATACATTCAATGCTTTATTGCTTTTAGCAATACGTGCTAGCAGTTGATACTTTGCTCACCTCTGTTAGATAGGCTCATTATCTTGGGTTTTATCAGCTTGGGCTAAGCTCTGAAATAACTAACATGGCAGCATTTTTATGATGTTTTGAAAATCGCATTGGAGAAGTATTTCATGTTTGTTTTTTTTTTTTTCTTTCTTCTTAGGAACATTTAAACTCACAATAGAATTTACAGAAGAATATCCTAATAAACCACCTACAGTTCGATTTGTATCTAAAATGTTTCACCCCAATGGTAAGTAAAGATGTAACATTCAGCTGTACAGTTGTACTGTGACCAGCTCTACATATTCAAGCCAAATGTTATTTCCATCAAAATCACATGGTTTCAGAACAAGACTCTATTTTTTTTTTTTTGTCGTTTTGTGTATGGTATCTTACGTTTTGTGTATGGTATCTTACATTTGTACACTCCTTTTTGTGGTACTGTACTGTAAATGCCCAAATCCATAATCCGTGAAAGTCTATCAGAAAAAATAGAACCCATTTGGGTCAATGTCACAGTGTCTCTTTATTTCCAGTGCATGTAATGTCCAAAGAAAATGAATATGTCAAGAATTGTGTAAATGCGGAAGTTCTACAAATATAATTTACTTCCCTTTTTTTAATGTGAATATAAAAATATGAAGGAAAATATTGAAGATGAGCCATAATCCAATTTTTATTTTAGGAGCCATGATGATTTTTTTTTTTTAAGAACACGATTCTCGTAACAAGTAGTGGTATTTATAGTTTTAAAATTTAAGAATATAATTTTTATTACAGGGGATAGTCAGACTGTGTTAAAAAATGTTCTACTCTAAGACCTCCTTAACAGTGGCACTAACAAATCTGTGTGCCATTCTAAACACACACAAATGCATGTAATGCATACATGTTTATGTAAAAAAAAAAAATCCAGCGTTTACTTTTTTAACCACTTTCCTACATGGCACTTTCACCCCTTCATGCCCAGGCCAATTTTCAGCTTTCAGCACTGTCACATTTTCAATGACAATGACACTGTTGGGGCTGCACTGATAATCAGTGCCCTGATTATCTGTACAGGTCTTCTGTGTGAGGAGACGCCGTTAATCTGCTCTCCTCTCCTCACACTGTCAATGTGAGGCGAGAAGAGCCGATTACTGGCACTTCCATGTTTACATGTGATTGGCTGTGATTGGACACAGCCGATCACATGGGTAAAGCTCCGCATCATTGGCTCTCTACCAAGATCGGGGTCATACCGTGTCCCAAGGACACAGCACGCTAACGTTTGCCGTGCTCCTGGACAGGGCGAGGTTCTATGAATTCAGCCCAGAAGAACAAGAGGGGGATCGCATTTGCTGTCATTTGTCTATACAGGGGTCAAGAGGTGGGTAAACGCATATGAAAGCACTGCAATTATGTAAACTAAGCACCTTTTTAAAATACATTATTTTTCCTTGCATATGCATTTGTGCCTTATTTAAAAATATCATGACTGCATTTTATATAAGCATGTCTTAAAGGAACATCTAAATGCAGGGAAAAGGGATCAGGAAAGCATAAATGTTTAGCTTTTCTAAGCTCAAGAAAAGCTATCTGGGAAGAATTAACATGAGTGCCAGTGTGAATGAGGCCTAACTGATCTCTGGATAAAATAAAAGCCTTTTTTACTTAAGCTAAGGTTACGTGATACTGCAGTCCTGGGCCTCCCACGCCCCCCCCCCCTTTTTTTTTTTTTCTAACATCCAATGGGGTCTTTCTTCAGGTGTCCACCTCACTGCCTTCATGACCTGGACATTCCCTATTGGTTGTCCATCGTTGGAATCCTCATAGGATCAAAGAGGAGTGGCGGTGTTAAGGGGGTTGTGGGAGACTGGGTTAGCGGTCCCCTGCACAGGTGGAGGACCTGAACGGCAGATATTAGGCTCCTTTCACACACTCCGTCCGTTGGACGGAGTCCGTTTTTCTAAGCGGGGGATCGAGCCGCCGATCCCCCGCTGAGCAGGAGGATGACAGCTGTGTCTCCGCGCTGTGTGCGGAGACACAGCTGACAGTTCCCCATGCATCTTTATGGGGGAAATCGGATGTCAACGGACCGTCAGTCCGTTCTCACCCGATCCCATCCGATCCGCTGGACGGATGGAAAATAGGGTTTTCATCCGTCCAGATTTGACGGATCGGGTCGGATGTCAGCGGACATGTCTCCGCTGACATCCAATGCCCCATAGGAATGCATGGGGGGACCGTTCAGATCCGCCAAAAAAACGGGCAGGCGGATCTGAACGGTCCGCCTGTGTGAAAGGGGCCTAAGGGAGTATATCTTGCTTCACTGGGTAAGGGGGCTTACATTTTGCCTGGATTTGGGCTTAAACCTGTTTTATCCAGCTGTGAGCTTGTATGCAGCCTCTGAGTGGTTGGGCTTAGCTTCCACATATATGCGTTTTATATAGGGAGGCCCTTTCTGTGCTGAGAGCACACTCCCAGCACCGTAAGTAAAATGTCATGATAAGCTCCCCATGCATACTTGCAATTGGAAGCTTCCAATCATGTGATTGCTGTGATGGCCAGTCACACTGGTCACATGATCGGAATGCCCGTCTCCGCCTCCCAGTATTTCGTTTCTATTAAGAGATGGAGGGGGGTGACAGGAAGGGGTAAATAAAGTGTCCATAAAGCAAAACGCATCTGAATACAGCTACTGTGTAAAAAAGAAAAAAACTATAGTGCAACGTTTTGTACTTTTAAAATGCAGTTATTAACCTTGGGCTACATATATGCACTGCTCATTAGTAACTTAGAGGACCTCCAGGCTTCCCTCCCCTCCCCAAGAAAAATGAAAAGTCAGCATCTACAAAATACTGTAGCTGCTGACTTTTAATATTAGGACGCATTCCTGTCCAGGGATCCATCGGTTTCCTCACCCAAGCTGGTTCTTCAAAAGGCTATTGGGTGCTGGCGCCGCCATCTTGACCAAGGCAAACCAGCAGTGAAGCCTTTTAGCTTCACAGCCGGTTTCCTACTGCACAGAGCTGCTCTTTGGATTGCAGTCACACTTCACGGGTCCCAGAAGGCTGTGGGGGAAGGTGGATGGGCCGAACTTCCAACTTCCGAACTTGTCAAAACCAGGCACCCGCTCCCCCCCCCCCCCCCCCCCCAAAAAGGTGCCAAATGTGTCTCTTTTTTTATATTCTCTAGGTTGGTTATATTGCCAGCTATATGATCTTTCCTAAATGTGTACATGTAAATACTTTCTTTGGTAAGTAGGCCTTCTTGAGGTCAAGCCTGGCCCAATCTTGTTGGCATAATTTTGTTTTGCTTTTGTAGAATGGGAGCTGTCTGTCTCTCCTCCTGTCTTATTTGTATATGTAATATGGATAATTACTGGCATTTTATACTTGTGTTGGCTATGTGTCTGTCCAAAATACATAAAATATTGAAAGAAAAAAAAATGTAGTTATCAAAAACCCTTTTCATTTGTATTTTAGTGTATGCTGATGGCAGTATATGTTTGGACATTCTTCAGAATCGTTGGAGTCCAACGTATGACGTTTCTTCTATTTTAACCTCTATACAGGTAGGTTCAGTCAAAGCTAGTTGAGTTGATTTTACTGTCTTGTCCTTTTTAATGTACAGTATGCAGCTTCAGGTATTTCTCTTCTGCTTACAGTCCCTGCTGGATGAACCAAATCCAAACAGTCCGGCGAATAGCCAGGCAGCACAGCTGTACCAGGAAAACAAGCGAGAATATGAGAAAAGAGTTTCTGCGATAGTGGAACAAAGCTGGCGTGACTGTTGACCCTTGGCCTTGTATATGAACACTGACCATGCGGAAAATATATATATGAAGTGTTTGGGTGATCTTCCTCTTGCTAGAACCTTTACATTTACATCGACCGCAAATGGCTGTTGTGCTGTCGCCACTTTCCTTGGCCCCCAGCTGATGCTTGTCCCCACCTTTTGGACACCTGAAAGCATTTGTGTTAAAATCAAATGTACCATACGTGGGTTACTTGCAAAACTTTTTTTCCTTTTTTGTTCTTCCTGGTCCATGATTGTTCAGTTTGTAGGTTGAGAGAGTCATCTGCAGTCTACTTGAAGAGCAAAGGATAGACAGGCTGTATCCATACCATCATTCAAGGACATAAAGTTAGCAGTGCTGGTGTTTGGCATAGAAAATGTTTAGCAGGTTTTTATTTTTATTTGTTTTACAGGATGTTTTTGGCAGGTTAGGTTGACAAAAAAAATGAGTTGGTCAGATATAAAGTAGAAATTCTACCTTTTTGGTCTTGAATAGCATGGGAAATGGCAAGAATGTCTCAGTTTTATTGCTGTCTGTTGGGCTGTGATATTCACTCTTACTTTCTGTACCGATAAAGCTTGTTGCTGGAAGAGAGGGAGGGTGGAATCCAAAAATGTAGTGTATTATCATTACAACTGGAGATATGTGTAAAATGTATGTAGGCGACAGATTCCTGTCCCTCTCGTCTTCTCTGGGACAGAAAGTGAGGGTGAAACATCCTAAGGGGGCACATGCTAAAATAAAAAGCTGAGGGGTTCTAATCATCTAACCAGATGGGGTTTTGATGCATTTACCAGACCAAAAAACTGTAAGAAAGATGGTTCTGCTCAAGTTTACTATGGTATATTGAAGGCAAGAATGTATGGTATCTTTTTATTGTACTGTACTGAAAGTTTCACCTGAATTATGGGACATATTTTATTTCAGCCAATCATTAGACTAATCTAAATGTTTTACTTTCAATTTAACTGACTTCTCTTTATAAACATAATATCTGAATTGTGTGCTTTTTTTCTTTAGGCCTCTAAGTTCAGTTTGGTTCCATCTGCATAGCTTACACTGACACTGCTTCATTTTTGTACAAGTAACCCATGTAAAACTGTACATCATCTAAACTTGTAAATAAAAGAAAACAACCAATCCGTCTCTATGCAACAATATACCTTGAAAAAATGAGATATCGGAGATAGTGTAGTCCAAAAGGGGCCAGTTTGTTGCCAAGCGCACTCCATACTAGACTACCTACCCCCCCCCCCAATTTCTAAGCAGTACAACTGTGTATGAGTAGGTTTGTGATGAGAGATGCGCATATTTCATCTGTTAGCTAAGTGCACAAAAGTTGGGAAACAATGTTGCCCCTAATAATTGGCTCAAATTGAGTTGCCGTTCTCCAAGCCCGTCTGAAAGGTGAGGTTATTTCGATATTTTTATGGGCTTTGTGTTTCCTAAATATTCCCCAGCAGTGACTAGTTTGTAGGCTGTCAAAGAACAGTATGTCAACTGTCTCGACCAATATTTGTTTACTGGTCTGACTAAAGTGAAACAAATCCAGGTATTTGAGCTGCAAATACCTTTTTCGGGGGATTTATTTGCTGATGCAATTTTTCCTTTCTAAAATAAAAGCACATTTTTGTTTTAACACTCTGTGAACATCAATGCACAAAACAAACATTGGCATGCATTTGATTTCAGTGGAAAATTAAAAGGAAAAGTGTTTCCAGTTTTAAAGCAGAAGTGTGGGATATTGAGAAAAGCAAACATACAGGTGCATTTAAAAAAAATTAGAATATCATCAAAAAATGTATTCATTTCGGTACTTTAATTCTAAGTGAAACTCTTATGTTTTATATAGATGCGTTACACGCGGTGATATATTTCAAGCATTTATTTCTTTTAATTTTGATGATTATGGCTTATAGTTAGTGAAAACCCAAAATTCAGTATCTTAGAATATAACATGGGACCAATCAAAAAAAAAGGGGGGGTTTTAATACAGAAATGTTGGCTTACTTAAAAGTATGTCCATGTACAATATAGTATGGCTCAATACTTGATCCTTTTGCACGATTGACTGCATCAGTGCAGGGTGGCATGGAGGCGATCAGCCTGTGGCACTGCTGAGGTGTTATGGAAGCCCAGGTTTCTTTGATAGTGGCCTTCAGCTCATCTGTATTGTTGGGTCTGGTGTCTCCCATCTTCCTTTTGACAATACCCAACAGATTCTCTATGTGGTTTAGGTCAGACGAGTTAGCTGGCCAACCAAGCCCAGGGATCCCATGATCATTAACCAGGTATTGGTACTTTTGGTAGTGTGGGCAGGTGCCAAGTTCTGCTGGAAATTGAAATCCACATCTCCCCAAAGCTGGTCAGCATAGGGAAGCATGATGTGCTCTAGAATTTCCTTTTAGCGGGCTGTACTGACTTTTGATTTGATAAAACACAGTGGACCAACACCAGCAGATGACATGGCTTCCCAAATCATCCTGTGCCTGTCCTCTTCTCCAGACTCTGGGACCTTGATTTCCAAATGAAATGCAAAATTTTCCACCGTTCGTGATGATTTGGGCAGCCATGTGATCTGCTGGTGTTGGTCCGCATTACTCTACATGGTATCACCAGGAAAGTCAACATGTCATTTTTTTTTTTTTTTTAAATATTACTACAGCTGGAAACCTTTGCTCATAAACCATGCCAAAGCAGGTCAGTTCTGAATATCACACCTAAAGGAGGAGTCCTGTACCTGGACGTCTGTCTAGGCCCACTTTGTCTTCACTTGTGTGTTTTCACAGTGCTGAGTTAGTAGAGCTGCAAGGTATTGCTGAGCAGCTCTTGCTCCTAGACTTGATTCCTTGCTGACATCCATGTAATCTGAAGCAGGGAAAACAGTCGATATAAAAAGTCTACACACCCCCGTTACAATGTCAGGTTTCTGTGATGTAAAAAAAAATGAGACAAAGATAAATCATTTCAAAACTTTTTTCACCTTTATGTGACCTATAAATTGTACAACTCAATTTAAAAAACAAACTAAAATCTTTTAGGGGGGAAGTTAAAATAAAATGTGGTTGCATAAGTGTGCACACCCTCTTATAACTGGGCATGTAGCTGTGTTCAGAATTAAGCAATCACATTCAAACTCAGTCTGTACACACCTGCCATCATTTTAAAGTGCCTCTGATTAACCCCAAATAAAGTTCAGTCGGTCTTTCCTGACATTTTAGTCGCATCCTACAGCCAAAAGCCATGGTCTGTAGAACTTCCAAAGCATCAGAGGGATCTCATTGTTAAAAGGTGTCAGGAGAAGGGTACAAAAGAATTCCAAGACATTAGATATACCATGGAACACGGTGAAGACAGTCGTCATCAAGTGGAGAAAATATGGCACAACAGTGACATTATCAAGAACTGGACATCACCCCAAAATTGATGAGAAGAAAACTAGTCAGGGAGGTTGCCAAGAGGCCTACAGCATCATTAAAGGAGCTGCAGGAATACCGGGCAAGTACTGGCTTAGTGGTACATGTGATCTCCTGTATTCATATGTCTGGGCTATGGGGTAGAGTAGCAAGATGGAAGCTTTTTCTTACGAAGAAAAACATCCAAGCCCAGGTAAATTTTACAAAACACATCTGAAATCTCCCAAAAGCATGTGGGAAAATGTGTTATGGTCTGAAAAAAACCAAGGTTGAACTTTTTGGCCATGATTTCAAAAGATATGTTTGGTGCAAAAACACTGTACATCACCAAAAGTACACCATACCCACAGTGAAGCGTGGTGGCAGTAAATGCTCTGGAGCTGTTTTTTTTCTTCAGTTGGAACAGGGGCCTTAGTCCTCATTCACACTAGTACGACTTGTCAGGTGACTTGGTCAGCCTGACAAGTCACGCACCATTGCGTCCCGTAGTGTAGTACAGGAACTGTTCTAATAGGAGTGACACAAGTCGCTCCGACTTAGAAAAAGGGTCCTGTACTACTTCGGGGTGACCTGGAGCGACTTGCATAGACATTAATTTTATGAAGTCCGTGCAAGTCGTGCCGAAGTCGCGGTGCACGTGACTTCACAGGTCGCCCCGAAAGTCGTGCCACTTCAGTGTGAACCGGCACTAAGGGTAGAGGGAATTATGAACAGTTCCAAAAATCAGTCAATATTGGCACAAAACCTTCAGGCTTCTGCTAGAAATCTGAACATGAAGAGGAACTTCATCTTTCAGCATGACAATGACCGAAAGCATACATCCAAATCAACAAAGGAATGGTTTATGAAGAAAAATTTTTCGAATGGCCCAGCTAGAGCCCGGACCTGAATCTGATTGAAAATCTGTGGGGTGATCGGAAGAGGACTGTGCACAGGCGATGACCTTGCAATCTGACAGATTTGAATGTTTTTGCAAAGAAGAGTGGGAAAACATTGCCAAGTCAAGATATGCCATGCTGATAGACTCATACTCAAAAAGACAATAACTGTAATAAAATGAAAAGGTACTTTAACTAATTATTAGTTTAGGGTGTGCACACTTATGCAACCATATAATTTTAGTTTTTTATTTTTACTTCCCTCCACCTAAAAGATTTCAGCTTGTTCAACTGAGTTTTACTGTTTATAGGACACATTAAAGTTCTGAAATGTTTTTTTTTTTTTTTTTTTTACACATCACAGAAACCTGACATTTTAGCAGGGGTGTGTAGAATTTTCATATCCACTGTAAGTAGATGGCATTTGTTTCTGGTATCAAAACGCTCACTCTATTACTATATACTGTGTGTATGTATGTATGTATGTATGTATATATATATATATATATATATATATATATGTATGTGTATGTATATATATATATATATATATATATATATATATATATTAGGGCTGCGCATCTTCACTTGCCTCACGATTTGATTATTAAGGCAACGATTCGATTCCGTGATGCATCACGATTACTGCCCAGCCCACTGCCCAATGGTTTTCAAAACTTTATCAAACAAACAATCAAGCAGTCACAAATTAAAGAATCATTTTATTTTCATTTGCTTTTAAAGGACACTTCCCTGGAGCCTGGCATGGCCTGCAAGCCCTGCATAGTGCAATTGCACTGCAAACATATAGGAAGGTCTGAAAATAGCATAGCAGAGACAGACAACAACACTATTACTATTATTACTAGAAGTAACAGTAAAATTAGTATGGCATCAAACTGTAGTAGTGCAGTTTACTGCTTCATAAAAGAAAATATTAATATAAGGTCTAAACCTTTTAAAGTACAACTAAAGGCAAAACTTTTATTTTTGATTTTGGATAGAGTGGAGGAGAAGAGATGTATTAGAACAGGGGTGTCCAAACTATGGCCCTCCAGTTGTTCAGGAACTACAATTCCCATGAGGCATCTATGACATTCACACAGTCAGACATATCTAGGCATGATTGGAATTGTAGTTCCTGAACAGCTGCCAGCTGGAGGGCCATAGTTTGGACATAGCTGTATTAGAACATCTGTCAGTGTTTTATTGCTGTCTCTGTTGTCCCACGCTGGAGAGATTCACCCTCTCTATTTGTCCTGTGTTTTTATGATTATCATTGAAAGTAAAATGAAAAATCCCCAAATTTTGTTGGATTTCCATTTTCCTCTCACTTTTAGTTTATGACAAAAAGTGAGGGTAAATTTCTACAATGGGGGCAACATGGCAAAAATAAACCTTACAGGTGTAATAAATAAAGAACCTTCCCTTGCTCTATCCAAAATGAAAAAAGTTTTGCCTATAGTTGTACTTTAAAGCCAAGATAGAAGCCAGCCAGCCAAGCTAATATTCTTGTCAAAATGGTCATCATAAATTCCCACAAAACATTATATATAAATCCTTTATGTGAATATATGCCTTGCAATAAATTCCAGGCGTGCCATAACCTGTCCTCTACAACAGTGGTCCTCAACTCCGGTCCTCAGGGCCCACTAACAGGCCAGATTTTAAGTATTACCTTGGGGAGATGCAGACTAGAGTACTGCAATCACTGAGCAGCAAATTATATCACCTGGGATGTATTTCAGTTATCTTGCAAACCTGGCCTGTTAGTGGGCCCTGAGGACCAGGGTTGAGGACCAAGGCTCTACAAAACAGAGCACTTCCTGACTAGTAGCAAACATCAAGGTGAACCTGGCAATAGTGCACTGCTGCATAACTTCCATGTTCACCGTGATGTTTGTTTGCCCCTGCAACTGCCAGTCAACTCAAGTGAGTTGATGGCTGCTAGAGGGGAGTTATATACATATATATATATATATATATATATAATAAGCTTATCACTTATGTCACTTTACAGAAAACGTTAACTGTCCTGCAGACAGTCTCTCTCTACCACGATTAAACCCAACTGAAGCCAAGCCACCATTAAGGCCCGTACACACGATAAGAAAATCTGTAGGGAAAATTCGTCCGATGACTGATCTGTCGATTTTCGGATTGTTAGTATGGTGCTTTCGACAGCCAACTCCAACTTTTCGGCTAACAAAATCCTGATGTGCAGGCTATAAAATTTTTGTCGTCAGTCAAATCAACGTCCGATTTTTGTCTCATTAGTACAGATTTCAACAGAAAAAAATCTTAAGAGCAAGACTAGGCATGCTCAGAGACGAAAGAACACATACAATGCAATCCAACACATGACATCACTTCTGAAGTAGAATTCTGTGGTGCGGGAAAACTCGTATGAAAATAACCTCTTCACTTTCCACATCAGACTAGCATGCCACAAAAAACGGACGACAGATCGTTCGATAATCTGATCGTGTGTACGGGGCTTTGTGATCCAGTAAAGATTTAATCAAGTTTTTACTCTTCAATGTATGATTTAATCTTTCCAGGATGTTCCTTCCTGTACCGTGGCTGGCTTGCCTTTAGTTGTCTAGATACACTTTTACCTTTTAGTATTAGTATTTGTTTGGTTGAGGGAACCCCTACACTTGCTATTGCTACAGTACAGACAGACACTGAGTGTGCGAACGTGAATGAACATTCAAAACAAGCCTTTCTCCATCTCCAGTGCCAGAAAAGGTGTAAAAAATATGTTCCAGGTTCACTGTGATGATTGTGTTTGCCACTGCCATTGCCAGTCAACTAAACACACAGTGTGTGTGTAAGTGTCGTAACAACTCAAGAGCTTATAACGCAGCTCTAGCATCAACTGTGTGTGTGTGTGTGTGTGTTGAGTTAATGCTAGAGCTGCGTTATAAGCTCTTGAGTTGTCACGACACTCAGTCAGTCACGTTACAGAAAGAAAACGTTACCTGCACTCTACCCCGTCAATTACACCTGTAACTGAAGCCAAGCTAGCCAAGCCACCATTAGAGAAAGGAAAATCCTTGAGAGAATAAATCGTCAACTGAAGCTTAAACTTGAGGAAATCCTTATGGGGTCGCATTCACAAACTCACAAATATAGTAATATTACACAAGTATCCAAAATTGGTGTATTATTTGTGATCCAATAAGATAAGATTTACTCAAGGTTAAGCTTCAATTTACGATTTATTTCTCTCAATGATTTTCCTTCCTATAATGCTGGCACCGTGGCTTGGTGTCAGTTGTCTAGAAGGAAATACACTTTAATATTATTTATTTGGTTGAGGGTTAAATGAACCCCTAGACACTTTTAGTGTGAAACAACGGATTATGGATTGGCAATGGACATTGGACAGGACAATCTTCAAAAAAAAAACCCCATCAGTGCTATAAAGCTATAAAACAACACTGGCGTGACTGGCAGACTGAATTAGTAATTACTAGGGATGCACCGAAATGAAAATTTTGGGCCGAAAACCGAAAATGCAGGATGCCATTGGCCGAAAACCGAAAATGACTTTTTCCCCCAAATAATTTTAAAATAGATGGAACAGGGGCATACGCAAAAAAACAGGCAGCGACGTACACCTGTTGCTGCCACCCTGTCACAGTATATGTACTGTGATGGGTTGGCAAGAGGTTAATTTAAAGCGGTTGTATCCCGCTTTTTGACACTTTTACCTACAGGTAAGCCTATAATAAGGCTTACCTGTAGGTACAAATAATATCTCCTAAACCGGCACGGTTTAGGAGATATTTACAGTGCATGCAGCCGCTCGCGCGAGCGGGGCATGCGCTCTGAAGGTCCGGGGGGACCTTCAATTAACTTGCCGGGAGCCTGCCGGAAAAAATCACTCCCGCGCGCATGCGCGGGAGTGACGTCATCGCGGCTCCGGCCAATCAGCGCGCTGGAGCCGTCTCTTCCGGCCAATCAGCGCGCCGGAGCCGCCGAACCCGGAAGAGACGACGAGGGATCATGGCAGCGCCTGCATCGATGTCCGGGGGTCCGTGTCGGGGCTTCGTTTTAAGGTAAGTTAAACATAATGGGCTAGTATGCGATGCATACTAGCTCATTATGCCTTTGTCTTGCAGGTTTTTTTTTTTTATTTTTTTTTTTCATAGGGTTTACAACCGCTTTAATTACCAATGGTATTTGTATTATGCAGCATGAGGGGGTTAATGTATTGTCACTGCTGCATTAATGACCAACCAGTGGCAGTTAATTAACCCCTTTGTGCTGCATTAGTGCAACCAGTATCAGTGTTAATTAACACTGGTTGCACTGCTACTAGTTGCACTTAGGCATGTGACGATATCAGATTTCCATGCTGCGATTAATTGATTAGGGTTTTGCCACGGTATACGGTATTATCACGGTATTTAATTATTAAACTTAAATTTCTACCTCACTTCAATTTCATTGCTGAATTTAGGGACTTTGGTTCACTTTTGCACATTATTATATAGTCAGTCAGTACAGACTCTGTGAACCAGGCCTAAAATAAGCCATCAAGCAGTGTCTGGCCTACCTGGTGATGACTGGTCCTGGCGCTCTGATCCGATGGCCTGGTCATTAGGGGCTAAATCCTTGCGGCCCAGAAGTGGTTAAACCTGCAGGAGGACCAGTGTTTTTATTTGTACATTACTTTTCACATGCTTTAGGCCTGGTTCACATGTATGCGGGTTGGCGGTTCACATGTATGCGGGTTGGCGGCCCACATTTGCACAGGCATAGCAGCCCATTGATTTGAATGGGCTGCTATGCCCTCATTTTACGCAGAAAAAAGGTGCATGCAGCATTTTAAAAAAATGCAGTGGCCTTGAAATCCATCATACTTCTGCACCATGCGACTTACCTGCAGTTCCTGCTCTGGCAAGCTTTCTGCGTTTTTAAATACATGGGCCCAGCATTTAAAAACACAGTTTGCGTGTGCAGGAACTGCAAGTAAGTCGCATGGTGCAAAAGCAGGATGGGGTTCACGGCCACTGTAATTTTTTAAAATTCTGCATGCGGCTTTTTTTCAGCTGAAAACGCAGGCATAGCAGCCCAACCCCATTCAAATCAATGGGCTGCTATCCCTATCCCTGTGCAAATATGGGCCGCCAACCCACATACATGTGAACCGCTAACCCGCATACATGTGAACCAGGCCTAAAGCAATAGTAAAGTAATTTACAAATAAAAACACCGCTCCTCCTGCAGGTTTAACGACGTCTGGGCCGCAAGGATTTGCCCCCTTAATGACCAGGCCATCGGATCGGAGCTACTGCTTGATGGCTATATACTAATGTAATGTGGGCTGCTATGCCTGTGCATCTATATATATATATATATATGCTGCTATGCCCGTGTATGTATTTCTATCTATCTATATCTCCATCTATCTATCTATATCTCCATCTATCTATCTATCTGTATATCTATCTGTATATCTGTCTGTATATCTATCTCTCTATCTATCTGTATAGCTATCTCTCCATCTATCTGTATATCTGTCTGTATATCTGTCTCTCCATCTATCTGTATAGCTATCTCTCCATCTATCTGTATAGCTATCTCTCCATCTATCTGTATATCTGTCTGTATATCTGTCTCTCCATCTATCTGTATAGCTATCTCTCCATCGGTGGCCGAAATTTCGGTGCATCCCTAGTAATTACTAATTCATTAAAAATATGAATTAGTAATTACTGCAGTGCTTAGCATTTGGGAACATGTAGGTTTTTCTGTAAGAACACAAGCTGATCCACATGCTCTGGTTTGAGGGTGCTTCTTTTTGCAGTTATCACATCTCCTGCAGTAGAGAAAACCCGCTCTGCAGATACACTTGTACCTGGGATACACAAGTATTGATTTGACAGCTGAGAGAGGAGGGGAAATATGACCTCATGCTCACGCCACCATTTCAAAGGGTCCTCAGTGAGAGGCAGAGGTGGGGCTTTACAATATTTTTCCATTTCGTCTTCTGCCTTGGCATAGGGGGTCTTAGATTCTATTGCACCATCATTTGGTCTCAATTTTAAAAGCTTATATTGCTATTCTTAAACCAATAATTTTAATTATATATATCTGGATGCTACTAGTGGACCTTGCATTTTGAGTAAGCAGACGTCCATTTCCTGTTTCTCGATGGTGTCCGTTTCCGGGGGTTGGTACGCAAGTGGTTTTACTTCCTGGATCCAGATTATAACCATCGAGCTCCGTCCGTCCGCCCCACAGCCTATATAATGCTCGTATCTGCCGCAAGCCACACATCAGACGTGTGACGAAACGCGTAGGAGGAGCTTGCGGCACGTCAGGCTGCTACCGACGGGGGACGCAGCGGCCATTTTCCTGGTGGGATACCGGGTTTAGGAGACTCCACATTACATGCCTTGCCTTTCCAGCTAAATGTAAGTTGCCAATTGTCGTTGTAATACACAATAAAGCCATTTGACAGTATTACGCTATGGGAGCTGTCCTTTCTCTCCATATGACTTATCCCTGAGAGGAGGGGGTACGATCGAGGAAGGAGCTGAAGTGAGACCTCTTTTAGTGCAGATCTGGGCTTGACCTTCCACTCACTATGATCCCTGTAATAAGGATCATGGTGTTTTGGTAAGAGGCCAATTCATTTCTTATGGTGGCGGCTGTCTTTACACTTGGCTTCTGACTGTGGATTACTTGCATGTTTGCATCTGGGACTACACAGCACAATTTTTGTGGAATCTCTCTATTATTATTAATATGAATTATGTTGTCTTGCATGATCATATCATGGACTGATGGACTCAATATCCATTTATATTGAAAGTTTATAGCGCTACACCATTCACTTTGTACTATTTTCTTTAGATCTGGTTTCTCTGATTCAGGATCAGGTGTTGGCAGCTGTATTGATTGTTTTATTTAATCTAGTGTGTTATCCTCATTAAGCGCAGCAATCCTTTTACAATAGTATAAGAAGAGCTGAACTGCCTAAGAGTGTGATTCATTCTGATAAGGTGTGGGAAACCGCACAGTAATCCATACAGTTCCACTTCCCACACCGCATTAGTGAAGCGGGGCTTATTACACAACACAATGTAGCTGAGCTACTAGCTGTCAGGGAGGAAACATGATGAGATTCAAATTACCACCAAAGATGCAGCCTCATCAGTCACTCCTCTGTATATCTCTGATCTCTCCTCTGTGAGAATAAAGGGCAGTCCTTTAAAGCCCTTCCCTTGTCACAGTGTGGCCAGTGGCAGTAGCTTTCACGTGCCAGCTGTGGCACGCGTGCCATGGGTTTGCCATCACTGATCTAGATCCTTAGGGTCTCCCTAGTCCGGCCAGTGAGTGCATGAAGACCTCAGCTCCATGCTAGGTCAGCTGTGAAATAGCCCCACTGGACGGGGGCTGGCCTGCAAGTTAAATGTCTCTTGAGGGCGCATAGGAACTGGCTTTGGCCTAAATCACAGCGTTTCTTCCTGGCTGACAGCACCCACATGACGATGGAGCATTGGTTGGTCCGGAGTGGTGCCCACCCTGTTCCTGGTATGGTACATAGCTGTCCCCCCCACCCCCTCTACTCCTAAGGGGGTTTTGTGGTGGGCGTGGGGCCCCTCCCTGGGACGGTTGGACCCAAGGGTTCCCCTCCTTCCCCCCAGCCCCTTTAAAATTTTAGTGGTCACGGTGGGTCTTTCGCCCCCCCCCCCTGCCTGGGCGAGGTATGAGCTGGCTGTTGCCACATGCTCTTAAGGAGGGGCTGGTTGGGGGGCAACGGGGGGTTGAGCAGAGTTCCCTGCCAACCTGGGGGTTGGCGACTAGGGCAGGGATGTCCTCTGGGCTCCCTGCAGTGGTTGTGTGGCTGGGCAGCGGATAGTTTAGCATCTGCAGGTAGCTCCTCACGCGGCCAGGATTCGGCCGCGCCTTTGCGGCCTACTACTCGGAAACTACATGAGGTGGCCCCTGTGAGGATGGCTGAAGCCACTGCCTCCTGTTTGGGCATCTGCTCTCCCTCCGCTGCCCCTGGGTGTTCAGCTCTGTGGGGGCTTGTGTCTAAGTGGCTGGGCACCCACAGAAATTTAGGCTGTGGCCAAGTTGGGCATCTCCGTTGGAGGGTGGCCCCAGTGCGTTTAACTGAAGCCCCCACTCTTCCTTTGGGCATTTGCCGGGCTGGGATCCGTGCACTTGTGCCTGGGCCTCCACAAAAATTTACGCTGCAGCTTGCAGCCTGTTAGGCCATATGGTCAGCTTGGTGCCTACAATGGAAGGGGTGGCACTTCATTTTTTTGATGACAGCCTCGCTGCCATTATTGTGTGGGGCACCTGCCCCTTTAATCGCTGCGAGACCATCAGGGTACCCTGCCTGTTTGTCTGCATTGCGGCGAGCTGCCCCTTTTAAGGGGCCCATTTCCTAATATGCCCTCTATGGAGCGCTCAGAGGGTGACCCCCTTGTTTTTTTTGCGGGGTACAGTAGGTGGTCCATTCGTGGGGCCCTTGGTTGGTGTCCCCTTTGCAGGATCGCAGTTGGCGACCTCCCCTGGTTATGTTTTCCGAGTGAGCTTAGTATATAGCGACCTTACTGAGTCTGCGTCCACGCGTTCTGAGTGCTCAGATAGTGAGGATGTTTCCTCTGCTCCTCTGGCCACTCATAAAAAGGCGCTGGTGGATGCAGGAGTGCAAAAAAGGAGGTTGCAGCTGATGCTGCATCAAAGGCTTCCGGTCCCTTTTGGCACCCACAGGCCTTCCAAAGCGGCGAGGGTGTTCCCTTTTCCTCTTACTTTGACAAAATTGTCACGAAACAGTGGGGTTGTCCAAAACACAGTAGTTCCCAAGCACTTTTTGCTTGTGATGTCCATATGAGGATTAACTGCGTTAAAGGTGGACGTTCCCACCTGTAGTGGACTTGTCGGTTTCCAGGTTGAATAAAGCTACCTTCATTCTGGTTAAGGAATGCCCGGCCTTTAAATATCCAGCTGATAGGAGGGCAGAGACTCTGGCCCTCCATATGTTCGCTGTGGCTAATTCGGCACTTAGGCCAGTATTTACTATTGCCCTGGGGTTGCAAGCTCTGACCGAGTGGCCTAAACTTTTATGTCGGGACCTGGAGGGGATACAGCTTCCCTCTGTCTTTGCGGAGCTGGCAGGTTAGTTGGTCTAGGGGCTGCAGTTTGTCTATGATGCCTCTTTAGATGCGGCTCCTTTGATTTCTAGGCTGTCTGTATCAGCAGTGGTCCTTCTGGATATTATCTGGCTGAAATGCTGGTCTGCGGACCAGACTATTAAGAAGGCCTTATCTGATTTCCCCCCCCCCCCCTCCCTTGTAGGGGACTTCCTATTTGGAGCTTCCTTGGATGACATCATTAAATGTCTCACAGGGGGGGAAGAGTACTCTTCTTCCGCAGGCTACCAAGGGCAAGGAGCCCCATCGTAGAAGTGGGCCATTCTCCTCGGGCTCATTAGAGGTTTTTCTCTATCGTCCATTGACAAGATGCAGCTCTTATGCTTCTTAACCATTGGGTTACGACAGTGTCCCTGTGGATGGGGACGAGGCGGCGCATGGATGTCTCGCCAGGACGCATCAACCGGGAAGGCCCTGAGTCACAGCGTACCCCTTGGCTGGCAACCGTCACTCAGGGTGGGAGGTGGTCTGTCCGGAGTGGAGCCCACCTGGTTCATGGTATGGTGAGTAAACTGAGCCCCCCCATGTCCCTAGCAGCCTCGGGGGGGGGGGGGTGTGGGCTCACTCGTGGGGATAGTAGGACCCCTTTTTCCTAAAAGATCCCCCTGGCCTGTCAGGATTCTGGCCCTGCTCTCCTTGCCCCCGTGGGAGTGCTATATGTCGGCGCCTGGGGGGGGTTGTGTGCAATGTTACCTTATCCTGCAGGGTCTTTTTGGTAGAGCCCTGGTGTGGCCTCATGTCTGGGTACTGACCGCGTGGCTGCATTTTTTGCCGCCATTTTAACCTCCCTTGCGGTATGATTGTTTCCGATTTTAGGTGCTGAAAGCGGTACCATTATTTTGCTAGTAATTCTTATGGATGAGCAGCCCAAACCAACTATTTACATATGATTTTTTTTTTTTTTTTACTGTGCGTTCTTCTTTATAGCATCTCGGGTATGATAAAGTTTAAAAACTCAAAATCATAAATTATAATATAATAAATAACTATAAATAAGTTAAAGTGTGTATATATATATATATATATATATATATATATAAAAATAAAAGGCCACGGGGGGGGGGGGGGGCAAACTAATGTCAATTCATTTTATTTTGTAATGTAATCCAATAGGATTACAATATATCAGTGTATTTGTGGAAAAAGTAGTCCTAAAGAATTAGGACTATCTACAGCGCTTGCCTTACAATCCAAATGTATAGAATAAATAGTGGGTGTTCAGAATAAATAATTAAATGGATATAAATAAAATATTATAAGTAAATGTAAAAAAATTAGAAATCAAATCAACTAATATAACATAGTGTGGTATTTTGTGCAAGTGGTGTAAATTAATAAATCCAAATAAAATTAAAATTGATATTAATATGCGAATCAAATTGTGACATGAAAAATAATAAATACATCAACTGGCAATAAAATCAAAAATTGCAATAAATCAAATAAGTAACACAAAAGTCCTAATTGGCTATTCTTCAGGGCAACAAAGTTCTTCCAGATGGGTTTAAAAGTGAAGGTGCTTAGTGATAGGTTTTTGTCTCCAATTTTGTGACTTTTTAAAGTGCAGGTGCAGGTTCCTCCTTTCAGTGGTATGTTAAAAGATGGGTGACTTACCAGATGTAATGGGTCTCGTATATCGTATGATATTGAGACCAGTCACGCTTGTGGGCCCTCAGGGAAGAAGGGCCCCCATCTGCAACAAGGCTCCTTCCCTTTCCTGGACTGTGGCAGGAAGGTACACTTCCCCCCTGTGAGACCCATGATGATGTCATCCAGGGTAGCCTAAAATAGGCGATCACCTTGAAAGGGCAGATCAATGAGAGCTTTCTTCGAAGCTTGGTCTGCAGACCAATTCCTATGCTTCCAGCAGACCAAGTCGTGCGACCAAGACGCTCCCTCAAACGGACACTAAAGGTCAGGGAAAACTATCAAACCACAAAAAACGAGCTATGCAATAACCTGGAAGAGCTATGGGAACGAGTTTCCTCCCTCATGTCAGGACTTAAATCCTTTGGTGATGCCACAAGCTTACAAGTCGCCATCAGGCAGCTGAACACAGCTCATGAAAGATACAAGAGACTGTCTGCAAGGTATATAACCTTTCTAAAAGATGCTAATAATGATGAAGCCCTTTCAGCACTGAGCAAGGCAGAATCAATAGACAGACAAAGAGACATTATGGTGCTGCGTGCTAAAGATAAAGCGGAACTCCATATCTCCCATTTGCAAGAAACTAGATCACACAGATCAAATTCATCTAAACATTCCTCTCGGTCATACAGATCATCGTGCTCAAGAAGCTCAACCCTAAGCGACAGATTACTAGAGGCCCGCATAAAAGCAGAGCAATCCAAAGCGAGGCGTTCCTTCACTGAAAAAGAAGCTCTTGCAAGAGCAGAGACTGAGGCCAAGAGGGCTGAAGCAGAGGCAGATGCCAAGAGGGTAGAAGCAGAAGCGGAGGTTTGAATAAAGATTCTTGAATCAGAGATAGAAGAGGAAATTGCATTAGCTAGAGGAAATTGCATTAGCTAAAGTAAGACTACTTGAGCAAGCATTGAGCCAAGGTCTCGATCCAGTCTGCTCGCCACCACAGGAGACAGAAGATCCAGCTGATCGCACCAGCGACTATGTACTGGAACAGTTATCTGCACCACCCCCATTATGCAGTACCGTCCAAGCCAACAACACCGAAACCTCAAAGCCAACTCTACCTACAGTGCCACTCACAGCGCCCAAGCAACCTGATGACATTCACCCAGATGTGCTTCTCAAGGACAGTTATTACAGCAAAAGGGCTACCAGGTGTTTCTTGGCCTACCCCCACTGCTCAAGCAGCAGTCATCACAATCTACAGAGGCTAGATCACAGCTCAACCCTGCAGCAACATCATTCTACCTGGAAGCATCTCACCCTTTCACGCTGCGCAGCCTACACGCCCCGGCGGCATCACAAGTTGTCGTGGCAACAAGCAGTGAGAAATCAGATATGTCTGAGTTTGCCAGGTTTATGGTGAGCAGAGAGCTAATTTATACATGTCTCTCAAAATTTGATGACTGTGCAGAGAGCTACAGAGCTTGGAAGGCAACCTTCAAGGCCGCCATTGCCAACCTCAACTTAACAGCAGAGCAGGAGCTCGACCTCCTAATCAAATGGCTGGGCCCAGGCTCCACAGATCGTATCAAGAGCCTCAGAACTGTCTATGTGGGACAAGCAGATGCAGGTCTCGCTGCCGCCTGGCAGAGACTCGAACGTACCTTCGGCAGTGCAGAAGCAATAGAGAAAGCCCTATTCAAGAGACTGCAGAACATCCCAAAGATCAATCTTAAGGATGTCCATAAGCTTCAGGATTTGAGCGACCTACTCATGGAAATAGAGCTTGCCAAAAAGAGACCCTCGTCTGACCGGGCTGTGCTACCTGGATACAGCTCATGGAGTGAACCCAATTGTCGTGAAACTACCATACAGTCTGCAAGAAAAGTGGGCAGCATCAGTCTCAAGGTACAAAAGGGTGCATGACGTCACCTTTCCCCCATTTATTCATTTCTGCAGATTCATTGATGAACAGTCCCAGATGAGGAATGACCCCAGCCTTGATTTCCTGGAGTTCAACACTACAGCTTCAGCGACACCATCATCAAGGTATGAAAGTGTCATGCATAAACACAGAGACTTTAAAAGCAGCGTGAGTGTTAGAAAGACTAACCTACCGTCTTCTGCAGCACCCACGGGTAAACAGTACAATATCTCATCAGGAGAAAAGTCCTTCAATCGTGAATGTCCCATTCATAAAAAACCACACTCACTGAACAAATGCAGGGGGTTTAGATCCAAAACCATACAGGAGCGCAAGAAAGCCCTCACCGAGCTTGGGGTATGTTTCAGATGCTGCGCTTCATTGGAGCACATGGCTAAGGACTAAATCCATCATCAAGTGTGAGGAGTGTCATAGTGAAAGACATGCCTCAGCTATGCACCCAGTTCCACTCCCCAGAGACTCACCAGCTGCCGTCACCACCAGTCCTGCTCCAAGTCATGGCGGGGAGCCCCAAAACCATGCTAACACAGCCACTGCTGTTTCCTGCTCATGTTTGGAAGTATGTGGTGAGGGCCAGAGTGAAAAATGTTGTGCCCGCATATGCCTAATCAAGGTCTATCCAGAGGGACTACCAGAAAAAGAAATAAAAATGTATGCCATCATCGACGACCAAAGCAACCAGTCCCTAGCGGGACCTAAATTCTTCAAAGCCTTTGGGATAGAGGGACCATCAGAACCCTACATCTTAAACACCTGCTCAGGCTGCATAGAGACTAGCGGCAGGAGAGCGCAAGGATTCATTGCTTCTCCCATCAGTGGGAATACAGAAATACCCTTACCAACGCTGATTGAATGCAATCAAATACCCAACCATAGGGATGAGATTCCTACCCCAGAAGCTGCATTTCACCAACCGCACCTAAGGCACCTAGCCAACGTTATCCCACCTATGGACAACAATGTTGAGATTCTACTCCTTCTTGGCAGAGACAATCTAAGGGTGCACAAGGTGCGTCAACAATGTAATGGTCCTGACTACGCTCCATATGCCCAGAGGCTGGACTTGGGATGGGTAGTCATAGGAAATGTATGCTTGGATCAACCAAGAATTGTCTCCTTTAAAAACGTACGTGCGTGCAGATGGACGCACAACTTGCATTAAGCCGTGTCCTCATCACTATGAAGTGAAGGAGAAGTCTCCAGACCTCATACAACCACCTGACATCATTTCTCCCCTCTTTACTGACAATTTGGGGAGATCAGTCTTTCACACAACCAAGGATGACAATAAAGTAGCCTTATCAGTAGAGGACAGAGTTCATCAAGAGTTCTTTAAAGACGAAACCGATCACTGGGTTTCTCCATTACCCTTCTGAACCACCAGGGTAAGGCTCCCGGACAATCGGGAGCAAGCGTTATCCAGATTTAAATCTCTTCAGCGTACCATGAACAGCAAGCCTGAGACGAGAGAACACATTGTCGCCTTTATGGACAAAATATTCCGTAACAACCACGCAGAACCAGCTCCATACCTAAGAAAGAACAAAGAGTGCTGGTACCTGCCTTCATTTGGAGTGTGCAAAATATGAGAGGATTGACCGCACTCTGGTAGAAATATTTCTTGAAATCAAAGATGTTTCCTTTATTGTTCCAATAAAATCAAGTGACAGTGTACAAGCAGACAAAGGTTGACGCGTTTCACGACATTACCAGTCGCTTACTCATAACCACAGTGTGGTTATGAGTAAGCGACTGGTAATGTCGTGAAACGCGTCAACCTTGGTCTGCTTGTACACTGTCTGTCACTTGATTTTATTGGAACAATAAAGGAAACATCTTTGATTTCAATAAATATTTCTACCAGAGTGCGGTCAATCCTCTCATATTTTGCATGCTTCCGGATTACGGCTCCGACCTGCACCAGGTTCTTAGACATACACCTGAGCGGCTACACCTTCCTGTTTTCATTTGGAGTGTATCATCCACGGAAACCTAATCAAATTAGGGTTGTTTTCGATTCAAGCGCCAAACATCAAGGTGTATCCCTTAATGATGTCCTTCTTACAGGTCCCAATCTGACGAATAACCTAGTGGGAGTGCTGATGAGGTTCAGGAAAGAGCTTGTCGCCATCACCGCTGACATCAAACAGATGTTCCACTGTTTCGCAGTCAGAGAGGATCACCTGGATTTCCTCAGGTTTCTGTGGTACAAGAACAACGACACCAACGCAGAGGTGGTGGAGTACCGAATGAGGGTACACGTATTTGGAAATAGCCCTTCACCTGCCGTAGCAACGTACGGCCTTCGGAGAACTGCGCTAGAGGGAGAATCAGAGTACGGTACAGATGCCAGAGACTTTGTAGAAAAGGACTTTTACGTGGAAGATGGACTCAAATCACTACCAACCGAGGAAGCAGCTATCGATCTGCTTAAAATAACTGAAAGCATGCTGTACCAAGCTAAACTTAGATTACACAAAATTGCTTCAAACAGCCTGGCCGTAATGAGGGCCTTCGAGTCAGGTGATCATGCACCTGGATTCAAGGACATCAACCTGGGACTAAACAGTCCACCAGTTCAAAGGAGCTTAGGCCTCAGATGGGATCTCTCAGCCGACTCCTTTGGGTTTCAAATAAGCTGTGCAGACAAGCCATTCACAAAATGTGGCGTACTATCAGTGGTGAACAGCCTATTCGATCCGCTGGGATTTGTAGCACCCATCACTATACAGGGTAAATCCTTACTGAGACAGCTTTCCGAAACCATCAAGGATTGGGATATCCCTCTTCCTTCTGATAAAGAGCAAAAATGGGAAGCCTGGAAGCAATCTTTGGATGAGATCCGCATCCCAAGATGCTATATTAAACCCTCACTTACCTCTAGCGTAAAGAAGGAACTCCACGTATTCTCGGACGCCTCCGCAGAGGCCATAGCAGCAGTTGCCTATCTGAAGGCGACAGATGCCAACATTCAAAGTCATATTGGATTTGTTTTTGGTAAGGCTAAGTTAGCCCCCAAGCCCAATCACACTATTCCCAGACTTGAACTCCGTGGGACTGTGTTGGCAGTGGAAATTGCGGACTTCATACAACAAAAATTGGACGTCGACATAGATGAAGTCCAGTATTATACAGACAGTAAGGTCGTTTTACAATCAGACAAAACGATTTTATGTGTATGTCAGTAACCGCATCAAGAGAATCAGGAGGTCATCCAAACCCGAACAATGGCACTATGTACCATCCAAACTTAATCCAGCAGATCACGCCACCAGGCCTATGTCTATAGGTTTTTTAAATAACTCTACTTGGCTTACAGGTCCAGAGTTTCTGCTAGGACGGGCAGACAAATGTGTACAGGAAGTTTTCAGCATCCAGGATACGGACAATGATCCAGAAATCCACGCTGTAGTATATTAGTCACTGAAACAAGACAGACCTCCAGCCTTGACTGTCATAGCTTCGAACATTTCTCCAGTTGGATGAGACTTGTCAGAACCATTGCAAGGTTAGTGCACATCGCTAGATGTTATCACAATACTCAGGAAGATAAAGATTGTCATGGTTGGCATGTCTGCCATAAACCCTTCTCTGCTGAGGACATTTCTCATAGCGAGTCCCTCATAATACGTCATGTCCAGCAGGGAGAATTTAATGTAGAATGGAAGTGCTTGAACAGTAGACAGCAGATTCCTATAAAAAGTCCTCTTGCTAACTTAAATCCAATTATGGACAGTTTTGGCCTGCTCAGAGTTGGTGGTCGTTTGAATCAAGCCCACCTAGGAGTTGCGGAACAAAATCCTGTCATTATTCCCAGCAAACATCATATCACCACGTTGCTGATCCGACACTACCACAAAAGGGCTGAACACCAGGGCAGACAAATCACTGAGGGCAAGTTAAGGCCTGCAGGTTTTTGGATAATAGGGATGAAGAAACGTGTAGCCCAACTACTGCACGACTGTGTGCACTATCGTAAAGCGAGAGGAAAACAGCTACACCAACAAATAGCCGACTTGCCTGCGGACAGATTATGTACAGAACCGCCCTTCACCTATACTGGCCTGGACGTCTTTGGACCATGGATGGTGTCCGCACGTAGAACCCGTGGCGGTCATGCAAACAGTAAACGTTGGGCTGTGCTATTTACTTGCATGAGTGTGCGAGCCGTTCACATAGAGGTGATAGAATCTATGGACACATCCAGCCTCATTAATGCCTTATGACGGTTCTTCGCAATCAGAGGACCAGTAAAACAGTTGAGGTCAGACCAAGGAAGTAACTTCATTGGGGCCTGTAGAGAACTGAACATCGACACAAAGCCTATTCAAGACCAGTTGGCGGAGAAAGGTTGCACCTGGATTTTTAATCCTCCTCATAGTTCCCATATGGGAGGTTCCTGGGAGAGAATGATCGAGATCTCACGCAACATCTTAAATTCTATGTTGATGGATGTAAATTCTTCAAGACTTACACACGAGACTCTTGTCACTCTTCTTGCTGAAGTCTCAGCTATTATAAATTCAAGACCCCTTGTGCCAGTGTCTATGGATCCTGAAACACCAGCCATACTGTCTCCGGCTATTCTTCTTACCCAAAAAATGGACGATATGCTAACGCCTAGCGGAGAATTTACTCATGGGAATATCTACCAAAAACACTGGAAACGTGTACAACACCTGGTCAGGTTACTTCTGGAACAGGTGGCGAAAAGAGTACCTCAATATTCTTCAAGGAAGGAGAAAATGGCAACATCAAAAACCAAACTTGAAAGAAGGAGACCTTGTATTGATGAAGGAGCAACAAACCAAAAGGATTGTCTGGCCTATGGGACTAATTACAAAGGTTTTTCCTAGCAAGGATGGCAAGGTCCGAAAGGTGGAGTTGAAGATCTTCAGGAAAGGTGAGCTTAAAACGTTTGCAAGGCCAATTAACGAACTCATTTTAGTATTACCCATCTAGAACGTTCCTGAAGGATGAAAAGGACTGAACTTGAACTTCATGATCTACTCTACTACGAGTCAGGGAACCCGACTGTTATGTTTATTGCATTTTAACATGTTCTTTGTTGCTGGTTGTATCATATTCCTTGGACATTCTTCATAGTGAAATCTCCAATGGAAAATTCAGACGGGGAGTGTGCTGTTCTCCTCAGTTATTTTGTACATTGCATTATCATCTTACTTTCCCAATGTTGTTTCTATGCATTGTTGTACTGCTGCTATTTGCTGGCCAGAATTTGCATGCCGCACGCCTTGTTCTTTGTTCTTGTCAGTAAAGTTTTTGACATCATGGGCGTGGTTTTTTTCAGACTGTGTCTTGTCACATCCAGCAGCCATCTTCAGTTCCTTGTGACTGTGTGACTGAAAACTCCCCATTTTTGGACTTGTGAATAGGCATGAGTTTTTGACCAGCAGTTAGCCTCAGGATAGACACCACAGGACAGTATTGATACCACTACTACAGGACAGTATTGTATCACCGTCTATTGCTGTATCTGGATTGAATAAACCCCACGTTTGATTTCATCTTTATGCCCAAGTCTGGATTCATCTAACCTGAGCATCTGCCGGTCCGGTCTGCCCCACTGCTTGGATACGAAGGTAGGAAGTCACACAGCTATAACAGTTATACCTTCATTCGCCTTCATGTGGGGACAGAACATGCAGAGTCCATAACCAATGATCGAGGAGAGATAAAAGTTAAATGACACCACTAATCCCAGAGGAACCAGAAACCGGATAGGAGGAAAGGGTGACTGGAAAGTCAGAAGAGACACTTCACACCCTCCACCACTAGATCATAGGTGGTCACAACAGGTGTCACATGTATCCATATAGAGATGTTCTTATATCCTCCAGAGTGTCAGCCAGATCAAATCAATAATAAATGACCAGATCTGATGATTAATGGAGCCTCCAACCAGTAACATGAAAAACGGTCACCAATCCTCACAATCAAGAAATAAAAAAGAGAAGCTCAGATAGTGCATTAATAGAGCAAACATTTATTAAAAGGAACAAAAAAAGTATTGCATTCACAATGAACTTGGTAAGTTTCAGCATTAAAACAGCAGACAGTGCTGCGGCATTCCTGCAGGTTTTGTTTTCCTTAACCACTTGCTGACCGCCGCACGACTATTTACTGCGGCGGTCAGCCCCTCACAGGCAAAGCGACGTAGGGCTACGTCGCTAGCCTGTGAGGATCTAGGGAGGGAGCGAGCGCGCGCCACCCCCCCCCCCCCCCGCGCGTGTGCCCGGAGGACCAGATGTCCGCCCGGCACTCGCGATCGTCGTTACACCGGAAGAAAGGCAGGCGGCTAATGTAAACAAAGCCGCCTGTCATTCTTCCCTGTGTAAGAATGGCGATCATACGGTTCTACTATGTAGGACCGTTGATCTCTGTTCTTACACATCAAGCCACATCCAATCACAGTTAGAATCACGCCCCTAGGGACACGCTTAACCCCTCCCTCTCAAAAAAGTTAACCCCTTCACTGCCAGTGTCATTTTTACAGTAACGTGCATATGTATAGTACTGATTACTGTAGTAATGTCAATGGTAACCCCAAAAGTGTCAAAATTTTCAGTCAAGGGCGCGATCTGTCCGTCGCAATCCCGCAAAAAAAAAAACGCAGATCGCCGCCATTACTCGTTAAAAAAAAAAAAAAAAACAACAAAAATGACAAAAATCATTCCCTTAGTTAGTAAACCCAATAACTTTTGCGCAAACCAATCGAAATACGCTTTTTGCGATTTTTTTTTTACAAACCATGTAGCATAAAACAAATTGGCCTGAAATGTTAAAAAAATTTAGATTTTTCCATTTTTTTGGGGGGAATTTCATATAAAAAAAATGTGAAAATATTGTTATTTCTGCAAAATTGACGTTCTTTTTTTGTTTATAGCGCATGATCAAAAAATAGCACAGGTGATCAAATACCACCAAAAGAAAGCTCTGTTTGTGGGAAAAAAAGGATGTCAAATTCCTTTAGGTACAGCGTTGCACGACCGTGCAATTGTCCGTTAAAGTCACGCAGTGCCGAATCGCAAAATAGACCCTGGTCAGGAAAGGGGTAAAATCTTCCGGGGCTTAAGTGGTTAACCCGGCTTCCAGGAGGGGTATCGATCAGCCTCCAACCAGAGCCGAGGAGCGTGATGTTGTCACCGCCATAGACCACGCCCTACATGTTTAGTCTTAAAATAAGGCACATAAGGAAACACCCTTGGTGTGTGAGGTGACTTATGTGTACCAAATGACACAGCCACGTCCATGCCTGCAGCAGCCACATCCTCCATTTAAAGTCTCACGCACTGCAGTATTGAGTGCGTCTACCAGCGCCTTTTCATTTGCTGCTGTGAACATAGAGGAATCATCCTCACTATCGGACGGATGGGGGGTTGTAATATTAAGCCTCCCTGGGCTGGCCGCCTCCACGGCGGTATCAGGCTCAGAATCAGATGAAACAGACTGAGCAGCGGAAAGCAGGGGACACTTCCTCCTGAGATTTTGCCCACATGCCACTTCCACCCGGGATAGTAAGGACCGCCCTCCGCCCAACCACGGGAAGCTGGGGTTCTGAGGGACCTGCCACCTCCATGAGGGGCTCAGTGGGGGAGATGTGACCCTAAGGCTCCATAGGGAAATGAAGACATTGCAGTACAAAAGATCTTTGGCACCACTAAAGTCCCCCCCCCCCCAATGCTCAGGGTACCTATTAGCAGAAAGAGAGATACACAGCGACCCCAAAGGACTCACCCTGCCGACCATAGGAGCACCAAGATTTCGGACCCAGCAACACCATCTGCTTCATATATCGTCTTAAACACAAAGAGGAGGAGCCTCGGCATCCCCACGAGGCTTCAGTTGTCTCCAGCATCTCCCAGACCAAGGTAAAATGTCCACCATGATATCACCGAGTTGCACAAACATGGCCACTGGCCGGAGACCATCCAAAGTGAGGGAAAATGGCAGAAAGCATGCTGCCCATGAACACTCTGTGCCATCCAAACCGCTGCATCCTCTGCAAGGGGACCCCCCCCTACTAAAAAGGTACTGTACACCCCAGGCAGGGACAACATTTAGGGGAACTTCGCTGTGCGCTCTGCACTGCCGCGTTCTCTGCACTGGGGACCCCCAAACTGCACCACACCTACACACAATAGGGTATGCACCTAGAGGTCTCCGCTTCGCCCTCTGCACTGCCCCCCCCATACAGTCAAGGCAGGACCACACCACCTTAACAAAAGGGAAATGGCAGGGGAGACCCCCAGGGGTCTCTGCTGCCTGCCCTGGGACCCGCACCAGGTCCAACCATCCCAGGAGGGTACCTGCGTCCACCCCCAAAACCACCCAAATTGGAGAGGGGGGACTGTACTTACCTTCCATAGTGCAGCTGATGCTCCAGACAGAACTCCTCACCACCGAAGTAGGGGAGCTGTCGGCCAAGGGACTGCTGCGACTCGGACCAGCGCTCGGTCGTATGCGACCCCGTGAGACGTTTAACTCGCGGGCCAGCCTCTGTCCATGAGGCTATGTCACATAGCTGCGGTCAGCCCATCACCCAGCCCGGCAGTTGATTTTAGATCTCCCAAGGGGAAAAGCCAAAAAAGATGCAAGGAAGGAGAAAAAAAATGCTAGGACCAGAGATCCCAGCTGGGAGCCTAGGTCCTTACTCCTGACTAGACAAATTAAAACGGATTACCTAGAGCAGAAAGGGGGGCTATATACCAGCTGAGGATGGCCCATGGGTGCAGCCAGCAATATAATCCAGGGGTTATGATTTATGGAGTGCTGTGTCCGTCGATGAACGAAAGAGAAAAAGCTTCGTATGAGATTAAGGACTCCAATGGCTAAGGTAAGTGCACACCATGAACACAGGGTGAAAAGGCGTGGTGGTATTTTTTTTTGCACAAAAGAGTATGCTGAAGATTTAATATAAAAACAACTTGTGGATATGTATTGAAATCACGTTATGAGTTGGTGGACTGTTTAATTGAATCTCTTCTGAACTGGAAGGTTTTACCCCTTTAATGACCAGGCCATTTTTTGCAATTTGGCACTGCGTGACTAACTGGCAACTGAGTAGTCATGCAATGCTGTACCCAAACTAAATTATGTCCTTTTTTTCCAAGAAATAGAGCTTTCTTTTGGTGGTATTTGATCTCCTCTGCGGTTTTTATTTTTTTGCGAAATAAATGAAAAAAGATCGAAAATTTTGAGAAAAAAAATAAAATTTTCTACTTTTTCTTTTCTTTGCTGAGAGGCACGTTGAGTCCATGGAATATTTTATATTTTGCCACAAGTTTTGGGAAAATTACAATTTTTTTTTTTTTTTTTTTACACAAAGTTGTCATTGAAAATATATATTGCTCACACATGCCACGGGTATATGTGAAATAACACCCCTAATTACATCCTGCTGCTTCTCCAGAGTATGGGGATACCACATGTGTGAGACTTTTTGACAGTCTAGCCACGTACAGGACCCCGAAAACCAACCACTGCCTTCAGGCTTTTTAAGGGCGTAAATTGTTGATTTCACTCTTTACTACCTATCACAGTAAAAAAAAAAAAAAAAAAAATATGGCATTTTCCCAAAACTTGTGGCAAAATATAAAATATTCCATGGACTCAACATGCTTCTCAGCAAATAGCTTGGGGTGTCTACTTTCCGAAATGGGGTCATGGGGGGAGGGGGGGGGGGTTGTGCTATCTTGGCATTTCATGGCCTCGGAAACTGTGAAGGAGTGAAATCAACAATTTACGCCCTTAAGCCCCGTACACACGTACCGATCGTCGGCCGAGCGATCGGCCGTCTTTTGTCCAGGGCTGTCCTGTCCCCTGAAAAGTGCAAAAGACTGCACACGAATTTTGTCGGCCAACAACAGCCGACTGCAGAAGTGATGTCATGTGATGGTTAACTTTCCTTGTCTTTTTTCTTTTCTGAGCATGCCCAGTCTTGCAAATCTGCTGTCTGTCGGCCGAAATCTGTACTGACTGGCGAACAATCGGCCGTTCTGGTGTTGGCCTAAAAAAATTTCAATGCCTGCACGACAGATTCTGTTCGGCTGAAAATGCGCTGTCGGCAGCTTCATACTAACGAGCCTACAATCGGCCGATCGGTCGGCGGCTGAATATTTGCGGCCGACAATCGCTACGTGTGTACGGGGCTTAAGAAAGCCTGAAGGCAGTGATTGGTTTTCAGGGTCCCGTACGTGGCTAGACTGCCAAAAAGTCTCACACATGTGGTATCCCTGTACTCAGGAGAAGCAGCAGAATGTATTTTGGGGTGTATTTCACAAATAGCCATGGCATGTTTGAGCAATATATCATTTAAGTGACAACTTTGTGTAAAAAAAAAAAAAAAAATTATATATATATATTTTTTTTTTTTTGTAGTTTCCCAAAACTTGTGGCAAAATATAAAATACTCCATGAACTTAACATGCCTCTCAGCAAATAGCTTAGAGTGTCTACTTTCCAAAATGTGGTTATTTGGAGGGGGGGTTGGGCTATCTTGACATTTAATGGCTTCCGAAACTGTGATAGGTAGTGAGGAAGTAAAATAAGCAATTTATGCCCTTATTAAACCTAAAGGCGGTGATTGGTTTTCGGGGTCCCGTACACAACTAGGCTACCAAAAAGTCTCACACATGTGGTATCCCTGTATTTAGGAGAAGCAGCAGAATGTATTTTGGGGTCATTTCACATATACCCATGGCATGTGTGAGCAATATATGACAACTTTGTGTAATAAAACAAAAATTTTAATTTTCCCGAAACTTGTGGCAAAATACAAAATATTCCATGGACTCAATATGCTTCTCAGCAAATAGCTTGGGGTGTCTACTTTCCAAAAAGGGGGGTGTTTGGACTGTCTTGGAATTTTATTGCCCAATATTAGAAGCTTATGCCACACATCACCCACTCTTCTAACCACTTGAAGACCAAGCCTTTAACACTTTGTTTACATGAAAAAATTATTTTTTTGCACTAGAAAATTACTTTGAACCCCAAAACATTATATATTTTTTTAAAGCAGAGGCCCTACAGAACAAAACGGTGGATGTTAGTGTAGCACCACCCCCGCAGGAGCTGCTGATTATGTTATTGGGTCTACACCCTGCCTAACAACCCACAGAATTGGCTCAAACCCTCCCTAGGCACAACTGACCCAGAATAGGACTGGAACACGAAATGACTACAAGAGAACACATCTTAAAATATTACACTTCAGCAAGTAATAATGACTTGTTACCTTTCTCCAATTGCAGTCCTTCTGGATGACACAATGGGACAACACACAGGATTGCGTTAAATTAAGGCTTAATTTACTATGTATCAGAATGAACAAGTGAGATACAATGAAATATGGCTCTTTAAGAAGTTACTTGTACCAACTTGGAAAGATAAAAATACCCCCACACTCTTGTATAGTAAATGCTAGACACAGTACTAGACAGGTAGGCCTATCTGAGTCCCTTCCAGAGATGTATAGTAACTAAGTAGAACTACTTCACTACTGTACTTAAGTACCGAAAGGTGGTTTCTGTACTTTCCTAGAGTAGAATTTTTTTCTCCTACTTCCACTTTTACTTCACTACATTTTTTCAATGATTTCAATACTTCTACTCCGATATTTTTTTTTTTGTGCTGCATAGTTACTCGTTACAATTATAAAAATTACCACTGCCAGAACAGTAGATGGCAGGTTTCATGAAGCTCAAAACATGTGTATTATCAGCGCATATGAAAATAAAAGATACTGTATGCATAAATAAAAGCTTCATTTGAAAAAATAAAAAACAATATGATGTTCAAACTTTTGACTTCTTTCTTTAATAACTACATAACACAGTACTTGTAGTTTTACTTTCAGTACTTGAGTAGCAATTTTTTTTTTCAAAACTACAGGTACTTTTACTTTCAGTGCTTAGAGTAGCAAAATTTAAAAAAAAAAAACTACTTGCAATACTTAAGTACAAAAAATGTTGAATACTTTAGTACTTCTACTCAAGTCACTTTTTGATCAAGCACTTCCACTTCTACTCAAGTCACTTTTTGATCGAGCACTTGTACTTTTACTCAAGTATGGGTTTTGAGTACTTTATACAACTCTGGTCCCTTCACACAGTTCTCTTCTTTCGTCTCAAGATCTTTGCATGCAATGCTGGTGCACAGGCCTTTTTGTATTCCACACTAGAGATGGGTGATCGAGAGAGAGAGAGAGAGAGAATGGCAGCCAACAGTTGATAGTCACCGCGGTGCGTCTGTGTAATTTGGCGGTAAAACTTCTGTGGAAGAGACAGGCCTCAGACAGCTCTTATACAGGTACTGATGTTTGTCTATGAATCTCCTGAGGTGGTATACTGAGCCACCCGGGGTTTATTGCCTTCTGTTATACTACGGTTATCTCTGGATAAAGCTACTTCTTTTGGTAAATAAAGTCAGTTTTGGGCAAGTGCCCTCTCACCAACTGGATTTTTCCCTCTGATCTCTGTCACCAGCCGCGCTAGGTGTTTGTGGTGGACGACTCCAGTCTCTGCAAGCATCGATAGGACCTCCGGGAAGGGTCTTCTGCTGAAGATGGAACGTTGTCAATTCAGGCCCAGAAGCTTTGGCCTAACATACAGCATCAATCCACAGCGCTGGCTTCTTGCTTGGCTCAGAGTCCAGTGCAGAAGGGCCGAGCCTGGCTCCTCCCTTCCTTTATCAAGCTTCCTCCAGAAGGCTGTGTGGTGAAGCAGTGCACCCTGGTACTCCCAAAGCACCATGGACGATGTAGTCTGCTGACAGGAAAATCACATCACAGAAAATTCCAGAGCAGCTGCAATGTGTCGTTTTGGCCACTAGATGGAGCAGAGTTCCTCTCAAATGTCAAACAGTCATCTTTTAGGCATATGAAACACCGCTACATTAGCAATTTTGTTTGTCACACGGTATATGCGCAGAAATTTTCCAAACGCAGTTTTTTGGGAAAAAAACACTTTTTAAATTTAATGCACTATATATTTTATACACTATATATTGCCCAATTGTTTGAAAAGTTGATCTTATGCCGAGCACATAGTTACCAAACATGACATGCTTAAATGCATAAAATTGCGCAAACTATGTACATTTTTAAAAGTCTTTACAGGTTACCATTTAGATTTACAGAGGATGTCTACTGCAAGAATTACTGCCCTCAATCTGACGTTCACAGAGATACCTCACATGCATGCTGCAATTGCGGTTTACATATGATACCAGACCGATGCTTGCATTCGCCTTTGTATGCAAACACGGGGGGACAGGGGTGCTTGAATTTTTTTTATTTATGATTATATATTTTTACACCTTTCCTTTCATTTTTTTTTTTTATCATTTTTATTGTTATCACAGGTAATTTAAATATCCCCTATGATAGCAATAAGTAGTGAGAGGTACTCTTTTTTAAAAAAAATAGGGGTCTATTAGACCAGTGTTTCTCAACTCCGGTCCTCGGGGCACACTAACAGGCCAGGTTTGCAAGAAAGCTGAAATAAATCACAGGTGATATAATTTGCTGCTCATTGATTGCAGTATTCTAGTCTGCATCTCCCCAAGTTAATACTTAAAATCTGGCCTGTTAGTGTGCCCCGAGGACCGGAGTTGAGAAACACTGTATTAGACTTTAGATCTCACTTCTGCTCTTAAAGCCTCTGACCACACCAAGACTGGTGTGATAATTGGATTTTTGTCTTACCGTAAAATCCTTTTCTCTGAGTTCATTGAAGGACACAGTCTCTGATCTTCATATCAGTAGGGTTATACTGCCCCCTACAGGAGTAGGACACTAGGCAGAAAAAAAGTTCTGGCTACGCCTATGGGCAGTCCCAGGAGATATACTCCCTCTCTCCCTGCTATAGGATGTCAGTTTTGTATCAAAGCAGTGTCAGAGAAAATAATACCAACCCAACTCAATAGAGGGGCGGGTACTGCAACCATCAATGAACTCAGAGAAAAGGAATCTACAAAAGTCAAAAGTCCAATTTTCTCTATCGTTCATTGACGGACACAGTCTCTGATCTTCATATCAGTAGGGACGTCCAAAGCAGTGTCATAAAAATGAGGGGTGGGAACAGCAGAAAAAATAATTCCACAAGGCTAAACCATAGCCAACTAGGCAACATAGGACTCATCAGAACAACAAGATGAGACCCACCAAAAAAAAACATTTAACACCCTCAAGGGAAACTAAAAACACCCTTAAAAACGGCAGCCTGCAAAACTTTGCGGCCAAAAGAGGCATCTGCAGATGCCAGCACATCCACCTTGTAAAACTTTGTGAAAGTGTGAAGAGACGACCAGGTACTTGCCTTGCAAACCTGAACCACAGATGCCTGTCTGCGAAAAATCCAGGAAGCACTAAGCGCTTGAGTAGAATACGCCTTAACAGGGAAAGGAGGAACCTGACCCTTAATTGAATAAGCCTGCACGACTGTCTGTCTGATCCATCTGGAAATAGTCGCAGCAGAAACAGGTAGCCATCCGTGAGTATAAAGAGCGAATCTGACTTTCGAAAAGACTCAGTAGTCACCAAGTACACCCTGAGTGCCCGAACCACATCCAAAGTATGTAGTGCAATTTCCTTAGGATGTTTAGGCTTAGGACGCAAAGAGGGTAACAAAATGTCCTTATTTAAGTGAAAACTGGAAACCACCTTCGGAAGGAAGGACGGATCTGGACGAAGTACCACTTTATCCCTGTGAACCACCAGATAGGGAGAACGACAGGACAACGCCCTGTGCTCAGAAGTAATAGCCACCAAGAAGGCCATCTTTTGGGATAAGGTCAGCAGAGGAATCTCCCAAATACTTTCAAAAGGAGGTTTCTGGAGAACTGACAGCACCAAATCAAGGTCCCAAGGTGGCAACGGAGGTCGTACCGGAGGTGCCAAGTGTCGCACCCCCTGGATAAAGCTATGCACCAGGGAAGGGACGGCTAGTGGCCTTTAGAAGAATATTGCCAAGGCCGAACTTGACCCTTGATAGTACTCAAGGCTAACTTTCAATCAAGGAGGAAAGCCAAGATACGAGCCACTGATTAAGAGCAAGGGGAACCGCAAGAGACTCACACCACGCAATATACGACTTCCATGTACGATGATAGATCTTCCTAGAAATTGCTTTCCTTGCTTCAAGCAGAATAGGAATCACTGAAGCAGACAAACCCCTGTCCTTCAGCACCTGGCTTTCAATAGCCAAGCCGTCAAAGCCAGCGACTGTAAAGCAGGATGGAAGATTGGCCCTTGAGACAGTAGATCCTCCCTGAGAGGAAGTCTCCAAGGAGCAACTGCGACTAGCCTGACCAGGTCGGCGTACCAAGCTTGGCGAGGCCAGTCAGGAGCCACAAGAATGACTGGAATCCCTTCCGCCTTGATCCTGCAAAGAAGTCTTGGCAGCAACTTGAGAGGAGGAAAGACATGCATCAGCTGATACTGACCCCACTGGGCCACCAGCGCATCCGTGGCGTCTGGCAGAGGATCTGGGGAGCGGGCCACAAACTGTTGCACTCTTCTGTTGATCCGAGACACCAACAGATCTACATCTGGAGAGCCCCAACCAAGGCACAACTGCTGGAACACCTCCGGATGGAGAGATCATTCCAAGGCTGCAAGGACACTTTTGGTGCCCCCTTGGTGATTGACATAAGCCACGGCCATGGCATAGTCATATTGAATATGCACTGGAAAACCCTGAAGGTACTCATTCCAGTGGACTAGTCAAGGCCTGAAGGTTCTCAGCTCCAGTACATTTATCAGTAAACTGAATTCTTCCAGGGACCAGACTCCTTGAGCAGAAAACCTGACGAGAACCCCCCTCCCACCCGGACAGACTGGCATCAGTGGTGACAATTGTCCAATATATAGGAAGGAAGGATCTTCCGGGACCGAAGCCACCAGATCAGGGACTCCATGGTCACCGGGCTCAGCTGGATCTGAATGTCCAGGGAATTTGGATTTTTGTTGCATTTGAGAAGGATTTCCTTCTGGAGGATTCTCTTGTGAAATTGAGCGAAGGGGACCGCCTCGAAGGACGACACCATCAGTCCCAGAACTCTCATACAGGTCGGAAGGGATGACCGTTTGCTGGACAGCAACAGCTGAATCACAGTCTGTAGTTTTTTGAATTTTCCCGGGAGGAAAAAAACACCCTGGCTGCGGACAAGTCCAAAGTCGGGCCCAGATAGTCCAGTCTCATGGAAGGGACCAGGGACGACTTCTGAAGGTTCAGAATCCACCCGAACTCCTCCAGAGTTCCCATGGTGATCTCCAAATTTGTCAGCAGCACCGTGGGAGACTCCGCACAGAAAAGCAGATCATCCAGGTAACCCAGGACTGATATCCCCCGCTGTAGTAACATCGCCAGGACCAGATCCAACACCTTTGTGAAGACCCGAGGAGTAGAGGTGAGACCAAAAGGTAACGCCACAAACTGATAATGATCCTCTCTAACAGCAAAGCGCAGAAAACGTTGATGTCCTGCACATATTGGGATGTGGAGGTAGGCATCTTTGATGTCTATGGAGGCCAGGAAATCCCCCTAATGTAGGGAAGCCACCACTGTCCAAATGCATCTTGAATTTTTGAACTCGCACAAAGGAATTCAGTGCCTTCAGGTCCAGGATTTGACCCACCTTGCCTTCCTTCCTGGGGACCGTAAACAGGTTTGAATAAAAGCCCTAAAAATGTTCCACACACGGAACTGTAACTATTGCCCCGTACACACGTACCGATTGTCGGCCGTAAATATTCGGCCGACGACCGATTGTAGGCTTGTTAGTATGATGCTTCCGACAGCCGACAGCGCATTTTCGGCCGAACAGAATCTGTCATGCAAGCATTAAAATTTTTGTTGGCCAACACCAGAACGGCCGATTGTTCGCCAGTCAGTACAGATTTCGGCCGACAGACAGCAGATTAGCAAGACTGGGCATGCTCAGAAAAAAAAAAAGACAAGGAAAGTTAACCATCACATGACATCACTTCTGCAGTCAGCTGTTGTTGGCCAACAAAATTCGTGTGCAGTCTTTTGCAGTTTTCAACAGACACGACAGCCCTGGAAAAAGACAGCCGATCGTTCGGCCGACGATCGGTATGTGTGTACGAGGCTTATGACTTCCTGTTGTACCAGGTCCTGTACCGCCCCAAAGAGAGCCTGTAGGTGATACGGGGACAGTCTCACATTGGAAGGGAAAACCTCCCCGGTGGAATGGATCGAAACTCGATCTTGTATACGGACCGTATGATCTCATGAACCCATTTGTATTGTATCCGGGATAGCAACAGGTCCAGAACCAGCAAAGACGTCCCTCCACCCCAGATAAGGGTGAGGGCGCACCTTCAGGCTGAAGGGGCCTTGTCCTCAGGTCTGGAGAAACTCAAATTTTGTTTGCCAGACCAGGGTCGCTTGGACCCACCCAAGGAGGCCTTGAAGGACTTTGCCTTATCGACTGTCCCTGAGGGACAAAAACATTTCTTATATGCTTAAAAGGAGGGGCCCCGTCTGCGACGTGGGTCCTTACCCTTGTTAGCCTGTGGGAGAAAGGTAGCCCCAAACAGGCGATCTCCTTGAAAAGGCAGATCAGTCAAGGCCTTCTTTGAGGTCTGATCCACAGACCAGCACTTTAGCCAAAGTATATGCCGGAAAACCACTGCCGAAACCGACAGTCGGCCCAAAATGGGAGCAGCATCCAGCGCGGCATCTCAAACAAATTGCAGCCCTGCACAAACTGGTCCAACAGCTCCGCAAAGGTGGGGGGGGGGGGGGGAGAGTCATACCCCCTCCAGGTCATGGTGTAGCAACTTAGCCCATTCAGTCAAGGTTTGCGAGACAAGGGCAACCGTAAGCACCGGTCTCAGTGCAGACCCGCCAGGGAGTACATATTGTGGGCCACAAAGATCCACTGGGATCATGGTGGCTTTATTCAGTCTTGAGATCAGAAGGTCCACCGTAGGTGGCACAGTCCACTTCTTTTTAAGGGACTCCTCAAAAGGGTAGCATCTAGCAATCCGCTTAGGCACCCCAAGGGAATGCTTTGGGCGGTCCCATTCTTTTTTGAGCAAAAATACACGGGAAAGGGAAAAACCTTTGCCGCTCTGGATGGCTTGTGAGTGCCAAACGTAACCTGTGCCCCATTCGCAGTCACAGCTGCGTCCTCCATTTTTAGGGTCTCATGCACAGATACAACCCGTGCATCCACCACTGCCTTTTCTTGCATTGTGGCGGAGGTAGAGATGTTATCCACACTATCAGACGAGACAGGGTGCAAGGTAGTAGACCCGGCAGGGAGACCCGTGTCTGCGGTGACTGAATCAGATTCAGAATCTGACACATCAAATGAGGCAGGGGTAGGCGGAGGGCATTTTTTGGCACCTTGCTCTTCAAAGGTCACCTTCACCAGGGACACAAAGGATTCTAGGATCTCCGAAAGTGCATCTATGGATAGCTGGGATCCGGAGGGCCCTGCGGCCTCCTTGAGGCGGTCAGGTGGATCCCAATAGGTCAAGCAGAGTGCACTGAAGACCCCCAGCAGAGAAAAAGAGAGACCCCCCTTCACCAAAGATGCACCAGGAGGCCCAGAAGGTGTCAGTGTCAGCACCAGGGTATAGGGAGGGGCTCCACCACCAGAAAAAATGCCCCTAGAAACTCCCAGAACATGGCTGCCAGTTATTCGCAATAGAAATCCACCACAAAATGACCGCCGGGTGCACCAATATGGCTGCCGAATCCTGCAGAGCACATGGCCTGCTGCTGAGCTATTTGGGACCTTAAGGGGACCCCCAACCTCCTGGACAGGATAGACAGGAAAGGGGGCCCTCGGAGTGACAGGTAAACCCCGCACGATCATTTGTCCATCACCGGCAGCGCACCCCCCCCCCCCCCTCTGCCCCACCCTCGGCTTGAAGCGGAGCTCCGGGAGGAATTACAAATGTCCCATAGCCCCAGTAGTGAGGGGGAGGGGGACAGGTAGGTGGGGGGGGGTGTGACAGGACAAAGGGGAACCCGGGGTTGCGAGGGTCTGACCGCCCTAGGGAGGGGCCCTCATCCACCCCAAAATCCGCCAGGGGAAGAGGGGGGAACATTTACTCACCACACTAGGAACAGGCGGGCGCCATCTTCTGACAGAACCCCTTCCTGCCAAAGTGGGGGGCTGTTGGCCAAATAGGAATGCTGCGACTTGGGCCTAGACCCGGTCGTATGCGACCTGGCGAGAAGTTTAACTCACAAGGTCAGTCCCCGTCCGGCGGGACTATGTCGTGGCCGACCTAGCACAGAGGTGGGGGTCTGCGCACGCTCGCTGGCCGGCTGAGGTGACCACTGGATTTATAAATCCAGCCCGTCGCCCATATCCGGCTTTGTTGCTTGTAGATCTCACAGGAAAAAAAAAAAAAGGAGAAAAAGCTAACTAGAAAAAAACTTTTGCCAGGACCAGAGATCCCAGCAAAGATTAAAACTGGCATCCTATAGCAGGAAAAGAGAGTGAGTCTACCTCCTGGGACTGGCCATAGGCGTAGCCAGAACTTTTTTCTGCCTAGTGTCCTACTACTGTAGGGGGCAGTATAACCCTACTGATATGAAAATCAGAGACTGCGTCCATCAATGAATGTTAGAGAAAAGATGCTTTCCCAATTGCGCTGTTTATATCTGGTGAAACCATGTCAAGAGGTCATGAAAAGTAATGAAATGCTCGTAGCTTCCAGTATCTTAGGCCATAGAGATGATTGGAGCCATTCTGGTCTCCAATCAGCTCTATGGTAAGCTGACGGAACCACCGGCTGCATACACAGGTTACAGGGTGGGACAGGAGAGCCAGAAAAAAACGTGGAAGGCGGCGAGAGGGGGAGGGGTGTGGGGTCGTAAAAGCAGTCTAGTGCCTAATTATCTTCTAGGATTGCTCTTACCTGAAAGCTGACCGCTGGCTGTGAAAAAGATACCAAAGTGTGTGGTATGCCCAACAATAGACCTCCCAGCATCCACCCACTTCTAATGATGGGCTGAACGAAAAAAAAAAAAAAACATAGCAGATTCCTCCATACACATAGATTGATGTGGCTGAAGAAATCTCTGCCAAGATAAGGGTTTAAAAATATATGGGGAAGCATAGGGGAAATCCGCCCTCTGTGTCCACCCCATACCCTATGCTATGCTTCCCCATATGTGCTTTTTAACTGCAGTGGTGGAATCACTTCCTACAGAACATTACAATAAAATAGTATACAGTGCAGTAAGACAGTAGAATGGTGGTGTCTGCAAAGAAAACTATAGTTAACGATGAAAAACAGTAACAATAAAACATTACATTATAACAGTATAATATAAAAGTACAGTAAAAGTAGAAAAAGTATACAAATACACTCTTTCTCCTGATCTCCAGGAGAAAGAGCTTGTTTGTGATCTATTGGATCCTCTGGTGCTTGGCTGGCTGTCGGGGGAGGAACGCGAGGCACTGGTGCGACCTTTCAAGGCTCAAGAGGTCCTCAATGCAATTCAGTCTTTCCCTTCGGGGAAGGCCCCGGGCCTTACAGGCCTATCAATTAACTTTTATAAGGTTCACTGGGCATTGCTGGCACCGATCTTGGCCCCCTCTATACCCAATGCCCCGTAGATGGGAAACTACCTTCTTTCATGTACCATGCTCACCTGACTCTTTTATACAAACCTCTTAAAGACCCCAAAGCGTGTGCAACTTACAGACCTATAGTCTTACTGAACAGTGATCTAAAGATTTTAACAAAACTACTAGTCCTTTGTTTGTACCCACTGTTGTCCTCTGTAATTGATTCGGATCAAACGGGATTTATGCCTCGTAGGGCTACAGATGTTAATCTTCGCAGACTCTTTACCAATATACATGCTCAGCATTTAAATGTGGGGTCGCATGTAGTAGCCTCACTCGACATAGAGAAAGCTTTTGACACAGTTGAGTGGCCTTTCTTATGGGAGGTTATGCACAGGATGGGTTTCCCTCTGGTTTTTATAGACTGGCTAAAGGTGATTTACAAATGCCCACATCCTTGGTTCGGTTGGGAGGTGAATTGTCTGTGCCTTTAGACTACATAGGGGCACCAGGCTGGGCTGCCCCCTATCCCCGGCTTTATTTGCCATAGCTATAGAGCCGGTGGCTGAGGCTATGCGAACTTCGCCACTCATCAGGGGCCTTTGTATTGGTTGGTTGGAGGAGAGGGTCTCCTTATATGCGGACGATATGCTCCTTTTTTTAAATGACGCAGGTCCGTCTCTACAGGGTGCCTTACAACTTTTGAACTCTTTTTCTAGAATCACTGGACTGAGGGTGAATTGGTCAAAGTCCCTGTTGTTTCCCATAGATCAGGCAGCTAGGACTACTCCAGCTCTAGATATCCCATTACAATGGATGGATACTTTTAAATACTTGGGTGTGATGATCTTCTCTCAAATTTCAGATTTTCTTCCCTTAAATATACTCCCAGTTCTCCAGGAGGTGAGGACCAAATGGAAGGCATGGGAGAGCTTACCGCTGTCCCTATTGGGACGTAATAACCTGATAAAGATGAAGATTATACCTAAACTTTTATATCTATTCAGACACATGCCACTGTGGTTGCCGAAGTCTTATTTTACTAAGTTGAATCAGCTTTTCTCCTCCTTTCTGTGGGGTCCCAGGCCCCCCTCTTTATAGGCTAGGCACCTTGATGCGCCCGATGACACGGAGGGGTTTGGCTTTCCCCGACTGTCACAAGTATTTTTTGGCTGCCCAGCTGGTGACGGTCGCATACGCTTGGACCAGACAGGGAGTTAAATTAGTCGCAGCACTCATTAATTCCCTTATCCCAATTTATTGCAATCTTTAATATCCCTTGATGTTACTTGTTTAGATATCTGCAGCTCTCTCAGGCTTTCAAAGCTCAATTTCCTGTATGATCATCTAAATTGGAGGGAGTAATTCAGTAATTCATGGAGAATGCAGGGAGAAGCCTACTTCACATTTCTACTCTCACTTGTTAACCGTGTCATTGCCCATCCCACTCTCCCCCCCCCCCCCCTCAAAGGCCTTCAGATTCGTTGGCAAAGGGATATCCCAATAGACAATGATGACTGGGACGATGTCTGGGATATCCACTTCCTTTCCCTAGATTCGATTTGTGATCGACTTGTGCAGTTTAGGATTGTCCATAGGGCGTATTTCACCCCCTATCGACTTCATCAAATGAGTTCAGATGTCTCACCAGAGTGTTGGAGGTGTGGTTTCTCGCCGGGGGATATCTCCCACATTTTCTGGCACTGTCCTAAAGTAGTAATAAATATACAATGGCGGTTATATTGGCACTTACAAGAGTAGGACACTAGGCAGAAAAATAAACTTGGCAATGCCTGTGGGCAGTCCGAGCTGGTATACATCTCCATCTCTGCTATAGGCATCCAGTTTTGTAACATGCAGTGTCAGAAGTGTCAAACTCCATAAAGGGGTAGGTGCTTTGTCTGTCAATGAACTCGGAGAAGGGGATTTTACGGTAACAAGAAAAAAAAAAAAAAATTTCAGTTTTCTCTGGCGATCATTAATGGACACAACTCTTCATATTCTCGACCATACGAACATCCCCAAGCCGTGCAAAAGAAAGAAATGAGGGGTGGGAAAAATTTAAGGCCAAACAAGTTCAACAGCAGCACAACAAACACACAGAAGCCCAACCGGAAAAACCACCCCCAAGGCGAAACAGACCCCTCAAATAGCCTCAAAACTTTGCTGCCAAAAGGAGAATCCGCAGATGCCAAGACATCAACTTTGTAAAACTTTGTGAAGGTGTGCACTGACGACCAGGTAGCCACTTTGCAAACTTGAGACACCAACGCCTGATGACAGAAGACCCAAGAGGTACTAAGCGCCCGAGTAAAGTGCACGGTTACGGGGAAGGGAGGAACCTGACTCTTAAAGAGGTAGGCCTGAATCACCTGGTAATGCTAGCAGAGGAAGCCAGCAGTGCCTTCCACAGCCTGTCTGTGATCACAAAAAGAGAGTCTGACCATCTAAAAGGACGCTGTAGCACAGGTGTCAAACCGGAGGCCCTCCAGGTGTTGCAGAACTACAAGTCCCATGAGGCGTTGCAAAAGGTGACAGTTACAAGCATGACTCACACAGGCAGAGGCATGATGGGACTTATATTTCTGCAACAGCTGGGGGGCCGCCAGTTTGACACCCCTGCTGTAGCAGATAGATACACCCAAACCACATCCAGGATATGCAATGCAAACTCCTTGGGATGAGAAGGCCTGGGGCACAAAGAGGGCAGAACAATGTCTTCAGTCAAATGAAAATCTGAGACAGCTTTCAGCAGAAATGACAGGCATGGGCAGAGAACCACCTTATCTTTGTGAACCACCATATAAAGGAGTACGACAGGATAAGGCCACCAGCTTTGATACTCTGCAAGCGGAGGTAATAGCTGCTAAAAAGGCAACCTTCTGTGACAATGTAAGCAAGGAAATCTTCAGAATATTCTCAAATAGAGGCTTCTGGAGGACAGAGAGAACTAGGTTCAAGTTCCATGGCAGCAACAGAGAGCTTATTGTAATGAATATGCATAAGATATAGACATATTCTAGGTTGTAATCTAAGTGTGATCGTATATTCAATCCAATCAGTGTCCATATTGTCTGAGGGCAAGGTAATAGTTAAATGGGCGTTAACATCATGTGAATGACACAAAAAGGGCACTAGCAGCAGTTCGCCATGACAGTTGTTGGTTCAAACTGGTTCTGACCACAAATGTCTATTCTTTGATCAAACAGGAAGGTAGATGGTTGGCTTCCATCAGGCAGTGAGTGTCATCACAGGTTCAGACTTTTGTTTCCTATCCTATCTAATATACACATTCCTAAATGTGTATATTAGCTCTTACAATGAAATAACAGTGAAAAAGAAGTAACAGTATATATGGTAGATAGAAAACACATCAGGCCCCCGTATAGTTACTCAGATATGTACTTCCAAAGAGTTGGGGTACCTGTTCCACTTCAACAAGATCTCCTTCTGAAGGGTCCTCCCCTGGAACTGTGCATACAGAACCGCCGCCAAGGTAAACCCCATGAGGACAAGAACCTGCAAGCAAGTCCAGAGGAAAGACAGCCTGCGGGACAACAACTGGCGAATCGTGGAACGCAGCTTCTGGAGCTTATCCATCAGAAGGAATCGTGATCGCCACATCGTCCCTTAATTCTGAGGACGACTCCACCAGCAGAAGGAAGTCATCCAGATAACCAATTACGGCAATCCCCCACTGTCGCAGCAACGCCAGAACCACTGCAGGCACCTTTGTGAAAACCCTAGGAGTGGGGGTGAAACCCAAGGGGAGTGCCATGAAGTGATAAAGCACAAATCGGAATGTGCAGGTAGGCATATTTGATGTCGCTAGGGGCCAGGAAATCCCCCTGATGCAAAGGAGGCCACCACAGACCGAATGGACTTCATCCTGGATTTTTGCACCCACACAAAGCGATTCAGAACCTTGAGATCCAGAACTGGACGAACCCTGCCTTCCTTCTTGGGAACTGTAAACAGGTTGGAATAAAAGCCTTGAAACCAACCCGAGGCCGGATCCAGGGTAATTACTCCCTGGAGTAGCAAGTCCTGCACCACCCCGAGGAGAGCCTGCAGGCGTTTCAGGGAGAGACGCATATTGGAAAGGAAGAATCTCTCTGGAGGACAAGAGTGAAACTATCTTGTACCCACCTGTCGGAAATTAGGAAGGTCCACACAGCCTCAAATCAGCGAAAGTGTCCCCCCACCCCGGACACAGGAGGGGACAAACTTTCATGCTGAAGATTTGTCTGCGGGCCTGGAAGCAAGGTCACTTAGAACCTTCCAGGGAGGGCTTAAATAATTCATTGCCCTTGTCCGTGGTTCCTGGAGAATGAAAAAAAAAAACTTTTGTTCCCCTTCTTAGACTGTGGAAGAAAGGGGTTATTCCCACCCGTGAGACTCCAAATGATGTCATCCCGGGTAGCCCCAAACAGACGGTTGCCTTGGAAGGGCAAAATCCATAAGAGCCTTTTTGTAGGTTTGGTCTGCAGACCAACACTTAAACCACAGTAAGCGACGAAGCACCACCGCTGAGATGAAGAGCTTGGAAAGCAAAGGGGCCGTATCTAAGGACGCATCACACACAAATTGCAGCCCCTCCACCAACTGGTTCGCCAGTTCCACGTAACCAAGAGGAACCTGCTCACTACCCAGACCATGGGGCGAAAGCTTAGCCTATTCAGTTAGCGTTTGGGATACCAAGGCTGTGGCCAAAACCAGCCGAAGAGCCAAATTGGCAATTGCAAACATAGCACGGGCCACAGACTCCGCTTTTCTGTCAGCTGGATCCTTAAAACAGGGAGACTCCTCCCCTGCAATCATGATTGCCTTATTTAACCTTGAAACAGGAGGGTCCACAATCGGCAGAGCTGTCCACTTCTTCAAACACGATTACTCAAAAAGGGATAATGCACAGCAAAGCGTTTTGGGACCACAAAACCACTACGGCGTTTCCAGTCCTTGTAGACAAACTTATCAAAATAGGCAGGATAAGGAAACCCCTTAGCTGCATGAGGTGGCTTGTGTGTATCAAAGGGAATGTCCACATCAGCAGCTACATCCTCCATTTTCAATGTTTCACACTGAAGAGATAAGTGCATCCACCAGTGCCTTCTCGTGCGCTGCTGCAGCAGTGGATGAATCATCCTCACTATCAGAAGAATTAGGGTGCGTGACATCAGGTCCTGCAAGACTAACTGCGTCCACAGAGCCGGACTCAGGAGCCGAGGCCAAAGAACTATGAGAGGGCAGGGGATGTTTCTGCTCACCTTACGCCCAAAAGCCACCTCCACCTGGGAAACAAGACTCCAGGACCGCCGTCGGTGCGTCAAGGGAAAGCTCAGACCCCGAGGGACCTGTCGCCTCCAGGAGGGGGTCAGGTTGAAAGGCAAGACTCCATGCAAAGAAAGGGGACCCAAAGAAAAAAAAAATGGCACCACCAGGGAACACACCAGTCACCAAGGGAGCCGGTCATACACCCCACAATGCCAGCATAGAGGGATACCCAACCATAACTCACCACCACCATGGGAGGAGCACCAACAGCAGGGCACCAGAAGAGCCAACAAAGCGCACGTGCAGAGCGACGGGGAGTGCTCGCCGATGTCTCATCTAAATTCCTCGCCGATGTCTCATCTAAAGTCCCAAAACTGCCAATTTTTTTATATGTTATTAGGGATGGAGACGCTTGCTTTACAGGCTGGTGTCTCATTCAAAGTCCCCTTGTGCCTTTACCTTCCATACTAAAAGGGATGGGTGTGTGCATTTCCCAGCTGATCACCGTTTAGTTTGCACCCTATGGCTATTACATAGCCATTAGTTTTTCTTTACCAGTCATGGATGGGAGCAGGTTGGAAGAGGATTTGACCAGCTGCCTTACTTATACGGTGGCAGGTCGGATCTGTCCGGCGAAACGATGTATGTTTGTCGTTTCACGGGACAGCTAGTGGGGGCACGTGCCGATTGGCCAGCAGGGGAGCCTATGTAAACACAGCAGATCGCTGTTCTGTCAGTAATGAACACAGGGATCATGTGTTCCTCCTATACAGAAACACAGGTCTCCGTGATCATCAAGTAAGCCCGTCCCCAACACAGCTAGAGAGTACCCCCCTAGGGACACATTTAACCCTTTTATCGCCCCTGATGTTAACCCCTTCCCTGCCAGTGTCATTAGTACAGTAGCCGTGCATATTTTTAGCACTGATTACTGTAGTAATGTCACTGGCCCCCCCAAAAGTGTCAAAAATGGCAGTTAGGTGTCTGATCTGTCCCCAGCAATGTCGCAGTCCTGCTAAAAATAGCGGATCGCCACCATTACTAGTAAAAAAATAAACAAGTATTACAAATCTTTCCCCTAGTTTGTAGACGCGATAGCTTTTGCGCAAACCAATATACACTTATTGGGATTTTCTTTTTACTAAAAAATATGTAGCAGAATACATGCTGTATTTGCATACCCAAATGATACATATGCATACCCAAATGATGAAACAAGTTGATTTTTAAATTTGTTTTGTTTTAATAGGAATGTGTTATAGCAGAAAGTAATTTTTTTTCCAGAATTCTTTTTTTTTTTTTTGTTTATAGCGCACCCCCCCCCCAAAAAAAAAAAAAAAAAAAAACTGCACAGGTGATCAAATACCACTAAAAGAAAGCTCTATTTGTGGGGGGGAAAAAAAGGACATCAATTTTTTTTTGGGTACAGCGTTGCAAGACCATGCAATTGTCAGTTAAAGTAACGCAGTGCCGTACTGCAAAAAGTGGCCTGGTCGCTAAGGGGGTAAAACCTTAAGGTCCAGAAGTAGTTAAGGAAACTTTTTTTGCCATCAAAATATACATAATGTGAGTTTTTGATCTTTTGGCAAAAGGCATTGGTTTACCAAAAAAAAAAAAAAAAAACAAACATGATCAATTAGCGCAATCAACTCTAAAGTAATAAACACAATGTGCTAAAAGGGTTGCTTGCCAACACTAATAAGTGATTTCACCAAACCTATTGTGTTAAAACTAACAAAAAGAGTAGCACAGCTCCAAAGAAATTACACTTAACCAATAAAAGAAATAGCTACATCAAACACATGTTCTGAAAATCACAATATTAAAATGCACACACATGAAATAAATAATTTGTGAATCAGTCCAATTTAAATATGTTTGCTAATGTGTCCAAATGCAGAGGTTTCCAAGTGGCAAAAAAATATTTAGTGAAACAGTCCAACTTCTATATAAACACTGCTGCGTCCAAGTAAAATTTATGCAAATATGTGACTCTACTCACCTCACTGTTAGAACCCTGCATCACCAGTAGGTCATAACATGCAGTTTTCCGTTTAGGGAATGGGGATTTCAGATGCCACTTCTTGACAGTTACTGCTTCATATAAAGGTGTACAGGTCTCAGGTGTACCCAGTATACAAGGGGTAAAAAAGAAAGCACACAGGACCTAGTGTTCTCGGTTTTAAAACGTATTTATTATAGCAGATAAAGTGAAGTACCCAAGCCATTGCTAGCTTCATAACGCATGTAGTACATATCGCCAGCACTCAGACAAAAACAAAGATGGCCACGGGATGACATCACGTCCAGGACTCCATCTCCTACACACATTGCGTCCTATGGTTGAGACTTCCTCAGTAAGTTTGCTTCGTTTTGCCAATGCCAGCACTTAATGTATGGTGGCTCTTGAGCTGCAGAGAGATCCCAGTTCTTTTTTTAATTCATGTTGGGCCCATTAGTAATTTGTTTTCCCACCCAACAGCTTGGCCGCTTCTGGTTGTTCCTAAGCTGAAAGCTTTCTTATGTGGACAAGAGAGTAGGATGTTTGTACTCATCATAAAATCCTTTTCTTGGAGTCCACAACTCTGTGTTTATGATCATGCCCTTGATACGGTTTGCTAATAGGAGGGGTTATCCCCGACTGGCTTAGTTTTGTTGGGGTTTTTTGCCAGTGTTCAATCCTTCTGTAGGCAGAATTATACGACTTATGGGCCATACACACTATAAGATTTTCTGAAGACTTTTTCCTTTAGACTTACCAAAACCATATAATATGAGGTCAAACCTAAACACTTTTAATTTGTATGCAATCTGGCAGGCCCTTGCACTATATAGAAAAGGTAAATCTTAAGGAAAAAGTCTTCAGAAAATCTTATAGTGTGTGTGGCCCTTTATTGTAACCCTCAATGGACACTAAGAAAATGATTTTACGAGGAACAAAAATCTTATACCACACAGCTCTAAAATCGTACAAAAAATCTAAAAATACATTCGTAAAACTAGCTATACACAGCTTGCCTTCCAGGTGACTGAACACTCTTGTTTAAGTAAGGAATAACTTAAAATGATTGTAAAGTCTCTTTTTTTTTCTATTAAAATAACAAACATGTTCTACTTACCTGCTCTGTGCAGGGGTTTTGCACAGGGCCCAGATCATCTTCTTGGGTTCCTGGCTGGAGCTCCTGACCCTTCCTCTTGTTGAGTGCTCCCACAGCAAGCTGCTTGCTATGGGGGCACCCAAGCTGAGCTGCAGCTTTGTGTAGCCATTCAGTCATGGAGCTGCCGTTTGGCCCCATTCCCTCGCTCTCCTCATTGGCTGTTTGATTGACAGCAGTGGGAGTGATTGGCACCTTTGCCGTGTCTCAGCCAAAAGAGAGTTCCGGACAGCTGAAGCACTCGTGGACATTGCTGGATAGAGAGGGGGCTCAGGTAAGTATTTTGGGGCTGAGGGGAGCTGCTGCACACAGAAGGCTTTTTAACTTAATGCATGGAAAGTATTAGGTTAAAAAACCTTCTGGCTTTACAACCCCTTTAAAAGGTGGAGCTCCCTCCAAAAGGAGAAGCTTCACTTGTTTTCATTGTCCCACCCTTCAATGCCACATTTGGCACTTATTGGTGTATTTATGACATGTTTTGTTGCATTTATGAAGCGCTGAAAAAACTTCAAGCGTTCTTGATAAATGCCCATGAAAGTGTTGCTTTCATAGTAGGAAGTGCTTAAAGGGGAAGTGAACTAGAGGAAATGATCTACTTTGAGGCGTGGTTAGGTTGTGGTGTGACAGAAAGCATTTTGTGAAATCTCTGTAAGATGACTAAATCCTGTGGGTTGGGCAAAACATATCGATGGGCATGGCCTTGATGGAGTTAGGCTGAGGCTGTTATCACCTATTACATGTTGGGCTTGTAGGGTTTCAGTGACTGATTTTTCTTTCCCTGTTCTGTGTAAAATGGATTAATGTACGTTGATCTCTTAGACACTAGCTTGGTCCAGCCCAGCTTTGAGGACACAAGAAGCTTTGCCACTGGCAATAATGCCCAATGCCTCTGCTCCTACCTGGCACTGTCAGTATTGCTGGCTGGCTTGATACCTGCACATAGAAGCTAATTGTGTTACCACACAGCTGCTCTGTACAACCAGGAAGTACTTGGAGCTGCTCTGTCCTAGTGCGCTATTACTTCCGAGTATATTCTGGGATGCAGGAGCCTCCAATGCCTCTCCCTCAGTTCCCAGCGAACAAATATATAATTGCTTCACTAGCACACCATAAATGCTGGGTGCTGTTATAGCGCATTAATACTGAAATCAATGAAGGCATCTGACAAGCATCGATGCCTCATAAAAGTGACATGCTGCTTAAAGTGGAAGTAAACGATCGTTTTTAGCCAAGGAAGCTGACATCTTGGCCTCCGTTTAATCTTTAACTGCCATGATGCTGCACGTTATGACACCAGCAATTGGATGTTTTGACAATTTGGTTGAAAGCACAACCAATGTGACAGATAACATTTCTGGCATGCCAGGAATGTAACTGTTTTTTTAACAAACTGTTAAATCGATGGGTTTACTTCCGCTTTCATTTTTAACACAACGCTTCCTATGTGAACAGCAATGTGCGGTACCCATTGTAATATTCATGGCTGGCATCCTAGGAAGGTTATAGGACTTCAAAAATGCTGAACAAACACAGAGTATTGGCGCATGTGTAAAAAAGCCTCATCTGCCATATGTGGTATTGCCGCAATTATCAAGAGAAGTAGAATTTATTTTGCAGGTTATTTTTGGGTTGAAGTACATGGTAATGGCATACAAACAGTTTTTTTTTTCTCCTACTATTTTGTGCCAGAAAAAAAAAATAATTTGGGAGCTATCCATTTACTTTTCTTATTAAATTAAAGCCCAATATGTCCTGAAAAAACAACAAGGTATAACCCACCAGGATACACTAAGTAGTTGTAATAGTAATGTAATAGCACAGTTACACTAACATATCAAAGTTGCGTTTGGGCATTAAGATCTGTTTTTACCCTGGACATGAATTGGTGGTATTTCGTTTTTTTCTTTTCTCTCATTTAAGATACAGTGCAGAAATGTTGGATCTTGGACGTTAATCTTAAAGATATGGCAGCATCACTGACAGCAACGCCACCAAAACTCTTTCTTGAACCCTCTAATACTTTTTTTTTTCCAAGGCATACTTTTCCTCCCTCCCTTTTGGCTCCCTTAGGGAACATTGAGATTTGTCTAAATTATAGTAACCCAAGGGATGCCTCTCTGTATAATCTATAAAATTTTGGAACAAATCTTAAGAAGCCTTACATTTTGTATAACTTCTGTAGACAATACCTTGTAACCACCTCTAGTGCTGCTCAAGGTGCTCTGCTGGTAAAGAATCTGGTGTCTCACAGTAAGGCCCCTTTCACACGGGCGATACGATCTGCCTGTCAGTTTTTCAGGCAGATTGGATGCTCCATACATCCCTATGGGGCAGCGGAGACATCTCTGGTGACACCCGCTGCTATCCGATTCCGATCCTGTCCGTGAAATCCGGACGGATGGAAACCCTATTTTCCATCCGTCTGGCGGATTGGATGAGAACGGACAGGCGGTCCCCGTCTCATCCGATCTCCCCATAGAGGACAGCAGGGATCTGACTGCTCCGTCTTCGAACAGAGAGCGGAGACGGATCTGTCATCCGCCTGCTCAGCGGGGATCGGCGGATCAATACCCCACTGAGCAGAGAGCAGACGTCGGACAGCGCACTGTGTGAAAGGACCCTTATGTGCAGGCTGTCTTATGCTTGATCCATAAAGCAGTGAAGCATGAGAGGATGAGAGACCGTGCACACAACAAGCTCAACAGGTGGAGAGGAATGTGAATGACCTCCGCCTTGAACTCCTCCTAAGCCACACCCCTCTGATGCATTTTGCTTGCCCTCTGGCTAGTGAGCTAGTGGTGTGCGGCGTCTGTCATCCTCTCATTGTTCTGCACTGCGCCGCCCCATTATATGTTTAAAAATCTTCAAAACAAAGAGACAGTGTAGAAGTTTAGGCTTTAGATACACTTAAAAACAAGAAGCACAGATCTGTAGAACAAGCCATGCAAAAATAAAAACGCAGTTGTCTTTCGACCATAAAAAAAAAAAAAAAAAAAAAAAATAGATTTTTTTCCCATAATAAATAACATATGCAACATAAACAAAAAGGAGTCCATTAGGGTTCCCAGCTTGAAAAAAAAAAAGCCATTTCAACAGGTTTCGGTAGAGTCTGGTGCGAAACGATCTTACTAGATTTTTTACGGAATGTCCCATATCAGACAGACATTTTGCTGGTCCCTTCCATCTTCCTAACCTGAGAAACAGATTTGCCAGAGGCCTCTCTGAGTCTTACAACCTCCGGTAGGCAAGGTGGAAGCAAACAGAATATTGACAACAAAGAACGGGATATATAGACCCCAAGCTTACCCTGCCCCACTTCCCACACCCATATTTACTGAGTGGGAGTTTTTATCAAGGTTGCTGGCTGGTTTTCTACAGACATAACAAGTCTTATTTTGAATCAGTAAAGTAAAATAAGTAGGAACCATTTATTCAGTTCTTATACACTGTGCTCTGTTGTATAAAGGAACAACCTTAATTTGAACAAGAAACGCAATGTCAATTTTCTGGCATAACAAGCGCATACGATCCAACCTGGCCTTCTTGTTTAAGCTGAAGTATGAGATCTTGTCTGCTTCTTTTTCTACTTACAACCAGAAATCTCTCAGAGCCTTGTCCATGGGACTTACTTTTGAGACCATATTTTTGGGCTATCTGATGAATGAATTTTCGTTCCTCATTGGTAAGCTCCCTGGAGAATGTTAGATCATCCTGATTACAAGAGGCGGCATAATTTCTTATCATCTGTTCAATGTCTCTTTTAGTGATCTTTTGGTTAGTGGTCATTAAGCCAAGCCCCTCCCGACTAAACTGCTCTTTTACAGAAATAGGTTCAGCTATTCCTTCTCCTCCCTTTCCCAAACCTCCACCAGTCCATCCCATCTTTCGCAGGAGCTGGTTTCCAATATTGTCCTCTTTGATTTGCTGTTTGTATGCGTCCTCATTTGACAACCCTCGGATCTGATTTCGAGAAATGGCATCTTCAGCCGGACCCCTTTTCAGATTGTTAACCACCACAGGCTGGGTCCTCTTTAAAGCATCCACAGCTGCCTGTGCAGCATCATGCTTTACAGTTTTCTTAATACCAACAGCTTCTGCTACAAACTGTTGTCCTATGAAAACCTTACACTTCCAATCCATACCTGATGTCCTCTCAAAGACATATTCTATGGCGACCTTATTAAACTGAGCAGTGTCATTTAATGTACATACAGGATTTGCGGCATTTTCATAAACCACAATATCTTTCAGCTCTTTTGATAGACCATTGCCTGTGCTTTCTGCATTATTGGCCCTTTGCATGTTAGGTTGCATCGATTTAAGCATTTTTACTGCGGACTCAGCTGCAGAATGCTTGCTGCTCTTTTTATTACCAAATCCTTCAGCTATAAAATGATCTTGAACATGCACACAGCAACGCCACATATTGTTGGAGATCATGTCATACTTGTAATCAACTGTCATTTTGTTGAAAGTAGCTGAATTGTTCAGAATACCAATTGCATCACAAGCATTTTCAATAAGGATGAACTCCGACCATGGTCTGGATGAAGTACCTTTAGTTGCCTCAGAAAACTGTTGGCTTGACTGACCACTGTCATTTAAGAAAGCATCCTCTTGCTTTAGTGCTGGGGGGAAGTCATTCATACGAGAGTCAGTTGAGCAAGCCACCGTATCATCGCGATAACCACGCCCACACTTTCGTTGAACAGTGGCAACATCCACTACAGGCTTCTGTAGAAGCTGTATGGCCAACTCAGCAGCTCGATCTCTGGCCCCAATTTTGCTCCAGGAATATCCAGTAGCTAAATACACATCTTGGTACCTGACCTCACAAGCATAGCCATCAGGTGGGACTCGCTTATGTTTTGGGACGCTGCCAGGAGGAAGGTCTTTAATTGGAGCATAAATATATTCTGGATTAGTTTTACATGCCTGAATGCTCTGCGTTAATACGTGGGTGAAGTTAATGTGTCTGCTATCTGAAGTCATTTTGGGATTTACTAAATTCTGTTTCACAATTGCAGAAAGTTGCTTAATAATGCCCGGTTTATCTACTGAATTTACTGCACGAGCCATGGAATTGTTTACACCACTTTGCTTTTCGATTCCAGTCCTGCCTGTCTTTTTCGGTGGCTTTACAAAGCCAATTCCTTTTCTCCCTTGCTGGCTTACACCCTTCCAACTATCAAGAACATTAGACCGAAAATCTTTGCCCAAAGATGAATAGTGAGATTCAAATTTTGCAGAGTAGTCTTGTTCCATTTTAGTCATAAAATTGACAGAGTCGTTTCTATTCTGATCATCTGTATCATTTGGGTCATATATATAGGGACGACAACTCAACTCCATTTCAGTGTCCTCTTCTGCATCTGAATGGTCACTGACCGTGGTATACACAGTGGAGGCTTGGGACTTAACATTTGATTGATGAATGATGTCCCACTCTGTCTTTATGTCCAGGTTTGTATTGGTTTCCCGTGTTTTTTGGAAAATTTTGTCTTCCTCCATTGTGCTGACTACAAAATGCACAGGTTCAAAACGTGGCCGTGGTCCAAACTTTTTCTTTGAAGGTTGTCCATCTGAAAGCAAGTTAAAAAAAGTATTTAAATATGTTAAAGCGAATAATTTATGTAAAAGTAACACTGAACATTCTAACAAGTCTAACAGAAAAATTACAACTTGCAATACAACTATGAAGTAGACATATGCCGGTTTTCGGTAATTCGATATATCGCGGTATTGCATACCCACGGTATTGTTATTGTGGCATTTTTAAAATACCGAGTTTCTCTGTCAAGTCTGCCTGACTTGTGAATTGATACATTTCAGTGAGCTGGATGACTCATTCACTCACACAGCTAATGCCTATCAGCATTAAGTCTCCTAACTATAAACAAAAATGATTACATTTGTATCTTTTCCTTCCCTCTGCCAGGGAGAAAGGAAGTTTAACCTCTTAAAGACTGGATCTTTTTCTGACACTTGTTGTTTGCAAGTTAAAATCATTTTTTTTTGCTAGAAAAGTACTTAGAACCCCCAAACATTTTATATATTTTTTTAGCAGAGACCCTACAGAATAAAATGGCAATTGTTGTAATATTTTATGTCACACTGTATTTGCGCAGCAGTCTTTCAAACGCAATGATTAGACTTTAATGAATAATAAAAAAAAAAAAACGTAACAGTAAAGTTATCCCAATTTTTTTTTTTTTGTTACACAGAGAATCGTGAGAGAATCGTGATCTTTATTCCAAGCTAAAAAATCGTGATTCTCATTTTGGCCAGAATCGTGCAGCTCTAATAAATATATATATATATACACACACACACGCATAGCAGCCCACATTACATTATTATATAGCCATCAAGCAGTGTCTACAAAAAATGCAGAAAGCTTGCCAGAGCAGGAACTGCAGGTTAGTCGCATGGTGCAAAAGCAGGATGGATTTCAAGGCCACTGAATTTTAAAAAAATGCTGCATGCACCTTTTTTCTGCGGAAAATGAGGGCATAGCAGCCCGTTCAAATCAACGGGCTGCTATGCCTGTGCAAATGTGGGCCGCCAACCCGCATACATGTGAACCACCAACCCGCATACATGTGAACCAGGCCTAAAGCAATAGTAAAGTCATTTATAAACAACACCTCCTTCAGGTTTAACCACTTCTTGACCACAAGGATTTTCCCTCTTAATGACCAGGCCATCGGATCGGAGCCGAGCGCCAGGACCAGTTATCACCAGTTAGGCCAGACACTGCTTGATGACCTATTTTAGGCCTGGTTCACAGAGTCTGTACTGACTGACTATATAATAATGTGCATAAGTGAACCAAAGCCCCTAAATTCAGCAATGAAATTGAAGTGAGGTGGAAATTTAATAATTTAAATTTAATAATAGAATACCGTGATAATACCGTATACCGTGGCAAAACCTTAATCAATTAATCGCAGCATGAAAATCTGATACCGTCACAAGCCTACTATGAAGCATTTAAAATGGTTTCCTATATACTAGAGCTGCACGATTCTGGCATAAATGACAATCACAATTTTTTTTGCTTAGAATGAAGATCACGATTCTCTTACATTTCGCGAAATCTTTTTTATTTTAAAGATTATATATATATATATATATATATATATATATATATATATATATATATATATATATATATATATATATATATATATATATATATATATATATATATATATACATACATATATACACACATATACATATACACACACACACACACACACACACACACATACACACACAGTAAGGTCCATAAATATTGGGACATTGACACAATTCTAATCTTTTTGGCTCTATACACCATAATGGTTTTGAAATGAAAAAAAGATGTGCTTTAACTGCAGACTTTCAGCTTTAATTTGAGGGTATTTACATCCAAAATCAGGTGAAAGGTGTAGGAATTACAACAGTTTGTATATGTGCCTCCCACTTTTTAAGGGACCAAAAGTAATGGGACAATTGCTGCTCAGCTTTTCCATGGCCAGGTGTGTGTTATTTCCTCATTATCCTATTTACAAGGAGCAGATAAAAGGTCCAGAGTTCATTTCACGTGTGCCATTTGCATTTGGGATCTGTTGCTATCAACTCTCAATATGAGATGCAAAGAGCTGTTACTATCAGTGAAGCAAGCCATCATTAGGCTGAAAAAACAAAGCAAACCCATCAGAGAGATAGCAAAAACATTAGGTGTGGCCAAATCAACTGTTTGGAACATCCTTAAAAAGAAAGAATGCACTGGTGAGCTCAGCAACACCAAAAGACCCGGAAGACCACGGAAAACAACTGTTGTGGATGACCGAAGAATCCTTTCCCTGGTGAAGAAAACACCCTTCACAACAGTTGGCCAGATCAAGAACACTCTCCAGGAGGTAGGTGCATGTGTGTCAAAGTCAATAATCAAGAGAAGACTTCACCAGAGTGAATACAAAGAGTTCACCCCAAGATGTAAACCATTGGTGAGCCTCAAAACAGGAAGGCCAGATTAGAGTTTGCCAAACAACATCTAAAAAAGCCTTCACAGTTTTGAAACAACATCCTATGCACAGATGAGACCAAGATCAACTTGTACCAGAGTGATGGGAAGAGTATGGAGAAAGAAAGGAACTGCTCATCATCCAATGCATACCACCTCATCAGTGAAGCATGGTGGTTGTAGTGTCATGGCGTGGGCATGTATGGCTGCCAATGGAACTTGTTCTCTTGTATTTATTGATAATTTGACTGCTGACAAAAGCAGCAGGATGAATTCTGAATTGTTTCGGGCAATATTATCTGTGCATATTCAGCCAAATGCTTCAGAACTCATTGGACGGCTCTTCACAGTGCAGATGGACAATGACCCGACGCATACTGCAAAAGCAACCAAAGAGTTTTTTAGGGGAAAGAAGTGGAATGTTATGCAATGGCCAAGTCAATCTCCTGACCTGAATCCGATTGAGCATGCATTTCACTTGTTGAAGACAAAACTGAAGGGAAAATGCCCCAAGAACAAGCAGGAACTGAACACAGTTGCAGTAGAGGCCTGGCAGAGCATCACCAGGGATGAAACCCAGCGCCTGGTGATGTCAATGCGTTCCAGACTTCAGGCTGTAATTGACTGCAAAGGATTTACAACCAAGTATTAAAAAGTGAAAGTTTGATTCATGATTGTTAATCTGTCCCATTACTTTTGGTCCCTTAAAAAGTGGGAGGCACATATACAAACTGTTGTAATTCCTACACCGTTCACCTGATTTGGATGTAAATACCCTCAAATTAAAAATGAAAGTCTGCAGTTAAAGCACATCTTGTTTGTTTCATTTCAAATTTATTGTGGTGGTGTATAGAGCCAAAAAGATTAGAATTGTATCAATGTCCTAATATTTATGGACCTGACATTATATATACATATATATATATATATATATATATATATATATATATATATATATATATATATACATACATACATACATACATATACACAGTACAGACCAAAAGTTTGGACACACCTTCTCATTCAAAGAGTTTTCTTTATTTTCATGACTATGAAAATTGTAGAGTCACACTTCAAGAGGTAGTCACCTGAAATGGTTTTCACTTCACAGGTTTGCCCTGTCAGGTTTAATAAGTGTGATTTCTTGCCTTATAAATGGGGTTGGGACCATCAGTTATGTTGTGCAGAAGTCAGGTGGATACACAGCTGATAGTCATACTGAATAGACTGTTAGAATTTGTATTATGGCAAGAAAAAAGCAGCTAAGTACAGGAAAACAAGTGGCCATCATTACTTTAAGGATTGAAGGTCAGTCAGTGTGAAAAATTGGGAAAACTTTGAAAAGTGTCCCCAAGTGCAGTCACAAAAACCATCAAGCGCTACAAAGAAACTGGCTCACATGCGGACCACCCCAGGAAAGGAAGACCAAGAGTCACCTCTGCTGCGGATGATAAGTTCATGTGAGTCACCAGCCTCGGAAATCGCAGGTTAACAGCAGCTCAGATAAGAGACCAGGTCAAATGGCACACGGAGTTCTAGCAGCAGACACATCTCTAGAACAACTGTTAAGAGGAGACTGTGTGAATCAGGCCTTCATGGTAGAATATCTGCTAGGAAACCACTGCTAAAGAAAGGCAACAAGCAGAAGAGACTTGTTTGGGCTAAAGAACACAAGGAATGGACATTAGACCAGTGGAAATCTGTGCTAAGGGTCTGACGAGTCCAAATTTGAGATCTTTGGTTCCAACCACCGTGTCTTTGTGCGACGCAGAAAAGGTGAACGGATGGACTCTACATGCCTGGTTCCCAATGTGAAGCATGGAGGAGGAGGTGTGATGGTGTGGGGGTGCTTTGCTGGTGACACTGTTGGGGATTTATTCAAAATTGAAGGCATACTGAACCAGCATTCCTAACACAGCATCCTGCAGCGGCATGCTATTCCATCCGGTTTGCGTTTAGTTGGACCATCATTTATTTTTCAACAGGACAATGACCCCAAACACACCTCCAGGCTCTGTAAGGGCTATTTGACCAAGGAGAATGATGGGGTGCTGCGCCAGATGACCTGGCCTCCACAGTCACCGGACCTGAACCCGATCGAGATGGTTTGGGGTGAGCTGGACCGCAGAGTGAAGGCAAAAGGGCCAACAAGTGCTAAGCATCTCTGGGAACTCCAAGACTGTTGGAAGACCATTTCAGGTGACTACCACTTGAAGTGTGACTCTACAATTTTCATAGTCATGAAAATAAAGAAAACTCTTTGAGTGAGAAGGTGTGTCCAAACTTCTGGTCTGTACTGTATATATATATATATATATATATATATATATATATACATATACATATACATACACACCATTTGAAATAAAGCTGTGACTAGGATTACCCCCCCCCCCTTCTCTGTCATGACAATAATGGGTTAAATAAAGACGGCTCACAATTGAAAAAGCATGGCATGAATGTACACTTCACGGAGAGGAATGAAGGGTGCAGTGTACCCGGGGCAAATAGAAGGAATGAGGGCTGAAGGAGGAATGGGGTACTGCCTATCCACCGCATCACGTTGTCTCTCAGCTGACGTCAGTTCCTGTATCGGCGCCATTCACGTTCCATGCTGGCTCTGCTGCAGCCGACGGCTTCCCCTCTGCTCCCGGCTACCTTAGCAATCCCGCCACAATACCGATGACAGCATCCCGGGGACACTCTTGATCCCAGCATCTACACAAATGTGAGCTGAAAATTTTTAATATACAGACATCCCAACCTGCAAAAACTAATTTCAGGGGATGTGGCACTCTGCGCCCCCACCCCCCACCAATTTAACACAACTGGAGGATGATCATATTAAATGCAAACAGTATACAGAGGGTTACTTCTTCTGAGAGATATTAAAGGAACACTCTAACCACCATGACCACTTCAGTGATTTGAAGTGGTCATGGTGGTAGGAGTCAGAAATGCACATGCTGGGATACTTACATTGCACCCCTAGCGCATGCGACTTACTGCTGGTGAGTACTGCTGGCTGGTGGGTACTGCTGGTGGGAAATGCTGACGAAGAGTGTAAGGAGCGCTGCAGAGCTGATGCTTCCTGTAGCTCTCCTCGGTCTCCTCTCACAGGCAGAGTGCATTTGATATCACTCCGCCTGTGACAGAAAGGAGCCAGAACTACACAGGAAGCATGGGCTCCGTGCTGACAGCTGAGCTCTGACACAGACAGCCAGGATATCGCCTGGGTGTCAGGCAGTCGCAGCCCGCATGCCAAAGACTTGTCTTGCTATGTGTCATCAACCCATTATGACTGCACTGAAAATCAGGGCTTGACATCGCAGGGAGGGGGGTGAATGGAGATTGCGATTTTCATACGATTAATCATGCAGCTCTTCTATCTACAGACGTTGGTGATTTGTTTCTGTCAAATCATGCTTTCAATGTATATCATGTAACTTTTAAAAGAATATCCCCTATCAATTACAAAACCTCACACTACTTCAAAAAAGGCACTGCACAGAGCTAAAAACTTGGTACCTTATATTTTAGTTGTGTAGGCTTGTAGTAAAAGGATTTAGCATTTCTAAACTGCGAGCAGGCAGATTTTTTTTTTTTTTCTTTAGGAGACTTGATATGTCTCCTTTGCAATAACTTGCATGTATACTCACAGTCTTCAATTGAATGCACACTGGCCTGTGCATAAGCAGCTCACCTTACATTCTTGGCACACTTAGGCTATGCCAAAATGATGAACTCCTGTGAGCATGTCTGGGATGACATCAATCCTAGACTACTCAAGAGGCCAAAAACTTAGCACTAAGAAGTAGCTGGGGAAAAGACCAGAGCCAGTGAGGGATAAACCGCCGCATCACTGGAATGAGGAAGTGATTATTTCTGTTCAGTTCTTTAAAGCGGAGTTCCACCCAAAAGTGGAACTTCCGCGTTAGGGAGTCCTGACCCCCTGACATGCCACATTTGGCATGTCATTTTTTTGGGGGGGGGGGGGGGGGGCGGGTACCTAGTTTTGACAGGTACCCGCTCCCACTTCCGCTCGGAGCGCCGCGGCGCCCTGAACGGAAGTTCTCCTCTCCCCCTCCCTCCCTGCAATCTTCTGGGACACGTCAGAGGTCCCAGAAGATTGCCGGCCAATCACGGCGCGCAGCGCGACTCGCGCAGTGGGTACCCGGCTGTGAAGCCGCAAACTGTCACAGCCGGGTGCCCACAGCAGTGATGTCGGCGCCGAGGGAGAGGATCGAGGCTTCGGGCGGCCGCATCGCTGGACCGGTGAGTGAATGGCTGGAACTCCGCTTTAACCACTTACGGACCGCCCATCGTGTATTTACGTCGGTCCTTTGACATTAAATACCGGGGGGCTATGGCAGCAGATAGCTGACATAACCCCGGTATTTTTTTTTAAACAGCAGGCAGTCTGCTTTAACAAAGGTGGTCCCAGCGGCGGATTCGCCGCAGCATCACCTTGATGGGCGGAGGAAGAGATGCACTCCACCACTTTCAGCTCGTTTTCCCCGCTTTTAGAGCCATCAGTAGTAGGGAAAACAAACCGGTCCGCTCTCCTCTGAGGCAGGAAGTCAAGTGAGGTCAAGATGGCCCCCACTTTACTATGGCCTTGGAGGACCAGAGCGACGTCATATGTCGTTTCTTCCCAATGGTCTTAACCACTTGCCGACTGCCTAACGCAGATCTACGTCGGCAGTCAGCCCCTCACAGGCAAAGCGACGTAGGTCTACGTCGCTAGCTTGTGAGGGTCTAGGGAGCGAGCGCCGCCGGAGGCGCGCTCCCGCGCGTGTGACCGGCGGACCCGATGTCCGCCGGTCACTCTGCGATCGTCGGGGGAGAGGGAGAAAGTCAGGCGGCTTGTGTAAACAAGCTGCCTGTCATTCTCCCCTGTGTATGAAGGATGATCATACGGTTCTACTATGTAGAACCGTTGATCACTGTTCATACATCTGAAGCCACAGCCAATCACAGTAGAAAGCACGCCCCTAGGGACACACATAGCCCCTCCCTTTCAAAAAAAGTTAACCCCTTCACTGCCAGTGTATTTTTACAGTAACAGTGCATATGTTAAACTGCAGGAAAGGGCACTGGGGGGCAATGTAATGTGAATTTTTTTTATTTTGAATGGTATCAGTGTGTTTGGTGTGTTTTTACATTTGAATTTCCCGCCGGTTCCACCCCCCTGCGAACGTCACGTCGCTGGAGACGGAAGCCGGGGCTCGCAGACGATCGGGAGGAAGCTCCACCGCCGCATACTTCGCTGGATCCTGGAGAAAAGGTAAGTAAAACCTCTACCAGGATCCAGCGATCTTCCTAGCGCTACCCAGAGTGTGACTCGGGGTTACCGCTTTTGGCTCTAAAATCGAACCCCGAGTCACGCTCGGGAATACCGCTAGGAAGGTTAATGACCAAACCATTTTTTGCAATACGGCACTTTACCCGACAATTGCGCGGTTATGCGATGCTGTACCCAAAAAAAAATTGGTATCTTTTTTTCACACAAAAAGGGATTTCTTTTGGTGGTATTTGATCATCTCTGCGTTTTTTATTTTTTGTGCTATAAACAAAATAAGAGTGACAGGTTTGAAAAATATTTTTTACTTTCTACTATAAAACATCCAATAAAAAAAAAAAAATTAAAACTCAAATTTCTTCATTAAATGTAGGCCAATATGTATTCTGCTACAGGTTTTTGGTAAAAAAAAAATCCCAATAAGCGTATATTGATTGGTTTGTGCAAAAGTTATCGTGTCTACAAACTATTTGTATGCCAATTTTATTTATTTATTTTACTAGTAATAGCGATGATCAACGATTCTTGGTGGGACTGCAACATTGCAGCGGACAAATTTGACACCTGACACTTTTTTGGGGGACTAGTGACATTATTACAGTGATCAGTGCTAAAAATATGCACTGTTACCGTACTGACACTGGTAGGGCAGAGGTTAGTTAACATCAGGGGTGATCAAAAGGGTTAAAGGAGTCCCTAGGGGGTGCTTGCTCTGACTGGGGGAAGACAGAGATCCATGTTCATGCTTAGCAGGAACACAAGATCTCCAATCTTCTCCTCTGTCAGAACGGCGATTTGCCTTGTTTATATAGGCAGACCACCGGTCTGCCTCTCTCGGGAACGATCGCAGGTGGTTCCCCTTCTATCCAATCAGTGTGACAGCGCCTGCGGCAGTGCACCAGCACCACTTAGTGTCTATTGCACAAAATTAAGTACAGGTAGGTGATCACGCACAACAGAGCTACTTTGCCGTAGTAAATGTTGAGTCGGTAAGCCCCATTTCCCCATCGGAGGTATTGTGAGGTATGGCTTTTTGGCCGCAATTCTTCTATGAACACCACTTCTGGCCAGACTTCTCTGGACAATAGATGGATGTACCTGGGTATCACTGGTTTCTGCCAGTTCTGTGCTGATGACACTGCTGGACATCTTCCAATGTCAAAGGAAAGTAAGCATGATGTATCTTATCTGCTGCATTAAGTTTCTTTGACTGACCACTGCGTCTGCGGTCCTCAACGTTGCCCATTTTTTGCGCTTCAAAAGGGCTTGAACAGCACATTTAGAAACCCCAGTCTGCTTAGAAATATTAGCCTGGGAGAGACCTTGCGGATGCAGTAGAACTACCTTCTATCTTGTTGCTGTGCTCAGTTTTGCCATGGTGTATGACCTGTGACATGAAACGGTTTTCAACAATCTCACCTTAGTAGCAGACTTTGGCCATTCCTCACCCAGTGTTAAGCCTCCTACACAGCTTTTTCTGTTTCAATTGATGGTATAACAGTGTAAATCTGCAGTCCCCTCAAAATAACTCAACACACAGCCTTTAATGTCTAAACCTCTGGAAACAAAAGTGAGTACACCCCTAAGTGAAAATGTCCAAATTGGGCCCAATTAGCCATTTTCCCTCCCCGGTGTCACGTGACTCAGTGTTACAAGGTCTCAGGTGTGAATGGGGAGCAGGTGTGTTAAATTTGGTGTTATCGCTCTCTCATACTGGTGACTGGAAGTTCAACATGGCACCTCATGGCAGAGGATCTGAAAAAAAGAATTGTTGCTATACATAAAGATGGCCTAGGCTAAAGAGGATTGCCAAGACCCTGAAACTGAGCTGCAGCATGGTGACGAAGACCATACAGCGGTTTAACCACTTGCCGATCAGGCTATTGTCGAATGATGGCTACAGCGCGGTTGGCTTATTCTAGGAGGGCCTACTATGACGTCCTCCCAGAATCGCGCTCACAGAAGAATCCGTCCTCCGGACTCGGCGCATCACGGATCGTGGTAAAGGGTCAATGACAGCTGCCCTTTACCACGTGATTGCTCCATCCAATGACGGAGCGATCACTTGTCAACAAACCGGTGCAGGTCCTGTTCATTTCTCTCCTCTCCTTGCACACTGTAAACAACGATTGGTACAGTGTCCGAGGAGAGGAAAGAAACTGCAGCTGCACCCATCCTCTGCCTCCTCCATAGCTCAAATATGCCCATCTGTGCACATCCGTGCCCACCCTTGCCATCTCAGTGCTCATCCGTCGCTCATCCATGCCATTCTAGTGCTCATCCGTCGCTCATCCATGCCACATCCGTGCTCATCCGTCGCTCATCCATGCCACGTCAGTGCTCATCCGTGCCACATCCATGCCACGTCAGTGCTCATCCGTGCCACATCCATGCCACGTCAGTGCTCATCCGTGCCACATCCATGCCACGTCAGTGCTCATCCGTGCCACATCCATGCCACGTCAGTGCTCATCCGTGCCACATCCATGCTACGTCAGTGCTCATCCGTGCCACATCCATGCCACGTCAGTGCTCATCCGTGCCACATCCATGGCACATCATTGACACTACAGTGCCTCACAAAATTGTAATGGGAAGTCAGGAAATGACAGTGCTCCCTGCATGTCGGGCCTCTGTATGTGGCCAGGCTGTGTAAAAGTGTCACGCATGTGGTATCGCCATACACAGGAGTAGCAGAATGTATTTTGGGGTGTCATTTTTGATATGTACATGCTAGGAGTTAGAAATATCTTATAAATTTCTTTCAAATGGGGTCATTTTGCAGGCGTTTCCATTGTCCTGGTGCTCCGGGGCCTGAAAAGTGGGAAATTGTGTGTGTAATTTTTGCTCCTAGAAAACCTGGAGGTGCTACTTTGATGTTGGACCTCTGTATGTGGTCAGGCTGTGAAAAGGTCCCACACATGTGGTATCCCCATACTCCGGAGTAGCAGAATGTATTTTGGGGCGTAGTTGCAAGTATGCCATAAAGTGTGTGAGAAATAACTTTGTAATATGACCATTTTGTGAAAAAAATAAAACTTCATTTTGCAAAGAATTGTGTAAAAAAATTACAACTTCAAAAACTCACCATGCCTCTTACTAAATACCTTAGAATGTCTGCTTTCCAAAAATGGGTAATTTGGGGGGTATTTGTACTTTACTGGCTTGTTAGAGTCTCAAGAAATGAGATAGGCAGTCAGTACATCAGGTGGGATCAATTTTCAGTGATTGGCACCATAGCTTGTCGACTCTATAACCTTCACAAAGACCAAAAAATGTATACTTATTTAGGTTATTTTTACTAAAGATATGTAGCAATATAAATTTTGGCCAAAATTTTGGAAGAAAAATTACTAAAATTTGCAAAATTTTAAAACCGAAACGAAAAACAAATGCATTTTTTTTTTAACAAAATTTCCGGTCTTTTTTCATTTATAGCGCAAAAAATAAAAAACCCAATGATAATTAAATACAACCAAAAGAAAGCTCTGTTTGTGTGAAAAAAAGGACGAAAATTTCATATGTGTACAGTGTTGCATGAGTAATTGTCATTCAAAATGTGAAAGCACTGAAAGCTGAAAATTGGTCTGGTTAGGAAGGGGGTTTAAGTAAGTGTTTAACAGGACAGGTTCCACTCAGAACAGGCCTCACCATGGACGACCAAAGAAGTTGAGTGCACGTGCTCAGCGTCTTATCCAGAGGTTGTCTTTGGGAAATAGACCTATTGCTGCAGAGGTTGAAGGGGTGGGGTCAGCCTGTCAGTGCTCAGAACATATGCCGCACACTGCATTAAAATTGGTCTGCATGGCTGTCGTCCCAGAAGGAAGCCTCTTCTAAAGATGATGCACAAGAAAGATGATGCACAAGAATGCCCACAAACAGTTTGCTGAAGGCAAGCCGACTAAGGACATTGATTACTGGAACCATGTCCTGTGGTCTGATGAGACCAAGATAAACTTATTTGGATCAGATGGTGTCAAGCGTGTGTGTCAGGAACCAGGTAAGGAGTACAAAGACAAGTGTTTCTTGCCTACAGTAAAGCATGGTGGTGTAAGTGTCATAGTCTGGGCCTGCATGAGTGCTGCTGGCACTGGGGAGCTACAGTTCATTGAGGGAACCATGAATGCCAACATGTACTGCGACATACTGAAGCAGAGCATGATGCCCTCCCTTCAGAGACTGGGCCACAGGGCAGTATTCCAACATGATAACGATCCCAAACGCACCTCCAAGATGACCACTGCCTTGCAAAGAAGCTGAGGGTAAAGGTGATGGACTGACCAAGCATGTCTCCAGACCTAAACCCTATTGAGCATCTTTGGGGCATCTTCAAACAGAAGGTGGAGGAGCTCAAGGTCTCTAACATTTACCAGCTCCGAGATGTCCTTATGCAGGAGTGGAAGAGGGCTCCAGTGGCAACCTGTGAAGCTCTGGTGAACTCAATGCCCAAGAGGGTTAAGGCAGTGCTTGAAAATAAAAAGGTGGCCACGCAAAATATTGACACTTTGAGCCCAATTTGGACATTTTAACTTAGGGTTGTAGTCACTTTTGTTGCCAGTGGTTTAGACATTAATGGCTGTGTGTCGAGTTATTTTGAGGGGAAAAAAGAGCAAATTTATACTGTTATACAAAGCTGTACACTCAGTATTTTGCATTTTAACAAAGTGTAATTTCTTCAGTGTTGTCACATAAAAAGATATAAAATATTTACACAAATGTGAGGGGTGTTACTCACTTGTGAGATACTGGACACACACACAAACACACATTATATTATAATATATATATATATATATATATATATATATATATATATATATATACACACACACACACACACACATACATATACATACATACATATACATACACACACACACACACAGTGCCTTGCAAAAGTATTCACCCCCTTGACTTTTTACCTATTTTGTTACATTACAGCCTTAAGTTCAATGTTTTGTTAATCTGAATTTATTGTGATGGATCGATCAGAATACAACAGTTTAAGTTAGTGAAGTGAAATGAGAAAAATATATAAAAAAAAAAATTTTTTTTTTTAAACTGAAAACAGAAAATTGGCTTCACCCCCTTCATTATGAAGCCCATAAAAAGCTCTGGTGCAACCAACTACCGTCAGAAGCCACATAGTGAAATGATGTCCACATGTGTACAATCTAAGTGTCACATGATCTGTCATTACATATACACACCTTTTTTTTTTTTTTTGAAAGGCCCCAGAGGCTGCAACACCTAAGCAAGAGGCACAACTAACCAAACACTGCCACGAAGACCAAGGAACTCTCCAAACAAGTAAGGGACAATGTTGTTGAGAAGTACAAGTCAGGGTTAGGTTATAAAAAAAATCCAAATCTTTGATGATCCCCAGGAGCACCATCATATCTATCATAACCAAATGGAAAGAACATGGCACAACAGCAATCCTGCCAAGAGACGGCCGCCAACCAAAGCTCACGGACCGGGCAAGGATGGCATTAATCAGAGAGGCAGCACAGAGACCTAAGGTAACCCTGGAGGAGCTGCAGAGTTCCACAGCAGAGACTGGAGTATCTGTACATAGGACAACAATAAGCCGTACACTCCATAGAGTTGGGCTTTATGGCAGAGTTGTTCATGGTGTTCAGTCGCGTTGGGATCCCTAAGGATGTCCTTACGGACCAGGGCACCCCATTTATGTCACGAATAACTAGAGAGTTGTGCAAGTTATTTAAGGTGACCCAGTTGCGACTCCGTATACCACCCTCAAACTGATGGCTTGGTAGAACGCTTAAATAAAACATTTATAGAGTAAGTTAAAAAAGGTTGTGGACAAGGATGGAAAAAACTGGGACTTCTTGATTCCGTACTTGATGTTCGCCATCAGGGAAGTACAGGATACTCTCAGTTTGCATTGCTTTATGGGAGACACCCTCAGGGACTCTTAGACACAGCCAAGGAAACCTGGGAGGGGGAGCAGACACCCCACAAAAGGGTCATTGAGCACATCGCTCAAATGCAGGACAGGATTGCAGCGATCATGCCTATGGTAAAGGAACACTTACTGCAGGCCCAGGCAGCCCAACAGAGAATATACCACAGGGGAGCCCGACTCCGTATCTTCTCACCTGGTAACAGGGTCCTGATGTTCGTTCCCACTGTTGAGAGCAAGTTCCTGGCTAGGTGGCAGGGTCCCTTCGAAGTATTGGAAAGAGTTGGGAAGGTCAATTATAAAGTGCATCAACCAGGAAAAAGGAAGCCAGAGCAGATTTACCATATAAATCTGTTAAAGCCCTGGAAGGATAGGCTGGCCTTTACTGCGAGGTTCATCCCTGTAACAACTTGGGGTACTTAGTCCCCTCTGGTCCCTGAGGTCAGGATTCCAGACACCCTGTCTTTGTTCCCAAAAACAAGAAGCTAGAGAATTCCTGATAAAGAATAGAGAGAATTTTCAGAGTTACCTGGTACGACTTCAGCAGCTCAGCATGATAGTGTTACTGAACCTGGGGTCCGTGTCAAGCTCAAACCGTACCGAATTCCCGAAGCTGTGAGAAAGGACAATAGTGACAAAGTAAAAAGGATGCTGGAGCTAGATGTCATTGAGGAATCCACTAGGGACTGGTCTATCCCCATCGTTTTAGTCCCAAAACCAGATGGTACTTGGAGGTTTTGTAACGACTTCAGAAAACTTAATGCAGTGACAAAGTTTGACACATACCCAAAGCCCAGGGTGGACGAACTTATAGACAGACTTGGCAAAGCCCGCTAACTGACTACTTTGGACTTGACCAAAGGATATTGGAAAACACCCGACTGGTAGCGCCAAAGAAAAGACTGCGTTTGTGACCCCAGAGGGTTAGTTTCGGTACAAAAAAATGCCTTTTGGGTTGCAAAATGCCACTGGAACATTTCAGAGGGCCATGGACAGGACCCTAAGACCTCACCGACAGTATGCCGCAGCCAACCTGGACGATATAGTGGTACATAGCATTGACTGGGAGTCTCACTTGTCCCGTGTACAGGCTGTTCTGGATTCCTTCTTCAAGGAAGGTTTTACAGCGAACCCAAAAAAATGTGCCATTGGTTTAGAGGAAGCCAGGTATTTGGGCTACACTATTGGTCGTGGAGTCATTAAACCTCAGTTAAACAAAGTAGAAGCCATCCAAGAATGGCCACATTCTGCAAGTCAGAGCCTTTTGTGGGATTGCAGGGTACTATAGGAGGTTTATCCCAAATTTTGCAACTCTAGCTGCCCCACTGACTGACCTTACGAAAGGGAAAGAATCAGTAATGGTGAAATGGTCCCCAATAGCAGAGGAGTCTTTCCAAGTTTTAAAGAAGGCTCTTTGTGCACAGTCAGTGTTGTACTCCCCTGATTTCTCAAAGTATTTATTGGTTCAGACGGATGCATCTGATGTAGGTATTGGGGCAGTATTTATACAAAATGTTTCTGTATAGATCACGGAAAAAAGGGAGGTTAATTAGTCAGCAGTAACGTAGCAGGCTTTTAATATGGTGAACATAGACATTTATTGAAAAAAATCTTGGGTATAATAACAACCGTGCAAGGTAAAAAGTTGGTAGATACAATCAGTGCATTTACAAGAAACAAGACATTACATAAACATATAGTGACAAGGAACCGGCCGGCATTAATTAAATTACTTCAATAATATTCAATCGAATGCTATTGCAGCGTAAATGTTCTTGAAGGGACTCCCTTATGGGCAATCGGTCGCCAATTTGATTGGTAACTGTGTATGGGCCATTAGTATTATCTGGTTTCCCCCAGAAAGACCACTTAAAGTGGTGTAGTTGATATATTCATAGTGGAGGGAGGGATGGGGAGTATTCCGTCCAAAGTGCTGTTAGGCGAGACAGAAAGGTTGTTTATAATGTTGCCATGTGGTAATGTAACATTCATAGGATAGTATGGCTTAGCGGGGACTTATGCAGTGATCATATAACAGTGCCTTGATCGCTGACGGTGTATTACCGTTATTTTCGCCCCTAGGTGGTCGGATGTTGCTTTACAGATATGTATTGAATGTCATTGAAGTATGGGGGTACAAGCACCTGCTACCTTATTCATCGGTGGAGCAAAAATTCACCTACCTATCCGGGGACTATGCAATGATTTGACAGCATTGTCTTAACTCACTGACGGCGTGATGCCATTTCTTCACCCCTATTTGGTAAGATGTTGCTCAAGATAGTGCGTGGTGTGGGAGATACAAGGTAGTGCTGGGGACTTGTGCAGAGCTGTCTGTGTGTTTCCCGCTGACCGCGCTTGTGGTATGTCGGTTCAGTACGGTTAGCTGGAAAGTGTTCGCTCTGACGGCTTGAAGCCGTTTCTTCACCCCTGTCAGGCAAGTGCTCGTTTACCTTCTCGATCTGTAGAGCAGTGCATCCGCCTCCTCTGCCGTCTGTCTCGCGCCGCCTTCGGTCTCCGCTTTCCCTGGCAGTTCCGGACGTCCGATGCTTGATTAGAGTGGTGGAGGAATGTGCCACCGGGCTATGACTTTGACGCGTTTCGCTTCTCTTGCGTAGCTTCGTCTGGACGTCAGTGTTGTACTCCCCTCAAAGTATTTATTGGTTCAGACGGATGCATCTGATGTAGGTATTGGGGCAGTATTGTCACAGGTATACAATGGGGAAGAACACCCTGTGGCGTACCTGAGCAGAAAGCTTAATGAACACGAGAGAAAAGTATGCAGTCATTGAAAAGGAATGTTTATCCATAAAGTGGGCCTTGGACACGCTAAGGTACTGTTAGGGCGCCAGTTTGAGTTGATAACTGATCATGCTCCTCTGAAATGGATGGCCCAAAAAAAGGAGACTAATGTATGCGGCCAGGCTGTGCAAAAGTCTCACACGTGGTATTGCCATACTCAGGAGTAGCAGAATATATTTTGGGGTGTGATTGAAAGTTTATCTATGCCATGTGTAAGAAATAACTTGTTAAATGTGACAACGTGGAAAAAAAAAAAAAAAAAAAAAAAAATAAATCTTTATTACCCAAACTATCGTGGGCAAAAAATTGCAACTTCAAAAAACTCATTATGCCTCTCACTAAATACCTTGGACTGTCCTCTTTACAAAAAGGGGTCAGTTAGGGGGTATTATTTGTACTGTCCTGACATTTTAGGACTTCAAAAAAAGAGATAGGTAGTCGGTACATGAGAATTGATCAATTTTCAATGATACGTAGCCTAGGTTGTAGACTCTACTTTCACACAAACCTATTATACACTTATCAGGAGTTTTTTTTCCCCAAAGACATGTAGCAGAATACATTCTGGCCTAAATTTATGACTAAATTTGATTTTATTGGATTTATTTTGAAACAAAGTAGAAAATATAGTTTTTCCAAAATTTTCGCTCTTTTTTTTCGCTTATATCGCAAAGACTAAAAACCCAGTGGTGAATACCTTCAAAAGAAAGCTCTATTTGTGTGAACAAAATGATAAAAATTTAAATTTGGGTACAGCGTAGCATGACTAATTGGCATTCAAAATGCGAGAGCACTGAAAACTGGTCTGGGAAGGAAGGGGGTGAAAGTGTCCAGCATTGAGGTGGTTAAGGAACCCCTGCGATTCCTTGGCAACCATTTTGTTGATGCAATTTTTGGCATATTTGGTTTTTCCCACTTCGTAGGAAACCTGTGACCGCAAAAGGGACATGCATTGCTGCAGGTCTTAGCCCTTTTCGCTCCTGGGGTCTTTGCCTACAAATAAGCACAAACGACCCTTTGAGACAGACGGTTGCCATACACAAACAAAATTGACCGTTTGTGGTGAGGTAAAGACAGAGGAGACTAAGAGTGCTCTGGCTTACCTTGGAGCCATCCTGACAGGCAGAATCTGCAGGGCAGGGTGGGAGGGAAGTATCCGACATGGTCAGCCACAGAAAAAAGAACCTCTGCATAGGGGCCTTTTAACAGGTTCCTGCACAGCTCCAGTTCCGCCCCCAGCTGACCCCATGCAGGTTGGTGACGTACCTGCACTCTCCTGGTATCCCTGTGGTTTGCTATATCCTTGCAGAAACAAAGTGCTCTTTCCTCTTCGTTTCCTTTTATTTCTTTTTCTCTCCTTTTTTTTTTAAATGTGCGCTGCCGCCCGGAAGTGACGTTTGTGGATGTTGCTCGCACTATCATCCACTTCCGCCTTCCCCAAGAGGGCTGCGGACTGGAAGTGCGTCACCGAAAGCACCACCCCTGGAAACGATACGACCTCCGCCATCTTGCTCATTCAGCAGTGTGGGCTCTAGCCATCGGAGATATGGCCCCTGGACAGCCGCCGTGGAGCCAGGAGAATGCGGGGACCAGAAGCTTGCTTGAAGCGGTCGGGGGAAGAGTGGTTGAGACTGAGGCTGCGGGGAAGCCGCCTGCCCAAACCAGGTCAGAATTTTGGGGGGAGATGCCGCTGGCTTCATATTCAGCTAGGGGGGATGGTTGCATACCCCTCGGTAGGGATGAAACCTCAGGCGAGGGTCCACTTTCCCCAATATGCTGCCCCTGATCTGCACTTCCCAAAGCCCAGTGGGCTGGATGGGGGGGGGGCTAGGTCAGGGAGTCCCCTGCTGTCACGTACCTGATAGGAGACTGAATTGACGAGGTCGGCCTCTCATATCTCCCGCCCTTGCCCAACTGAGGATGAGAGAGGGTGCCGAGGGGCAGGAGGGACACGAGTGCTTATGGGTGTTGATTGCAGAACCCGCAGCGGGGTATTCGACTGCAAGGAGACCGTGGAACCGGAGAAGCAAGAACAGTAGTTATGTTCGGAAGACTGGTCCGCGTTAAAAAGGAACTCCGCTTATGCTGATAGTTCTGGATAGGCAGTTCTGGATAGGCAGTTTGTCAGGATTCTAGAGGCTGGAACATACAGCGGTATACAGAACTGGTGCAGCAGACGGCCAGGCAAGCACTCGAGTAGAACCGAGGGGCCAGGATAAGAGGCAGGAACGGAGTCTCAGGAATAGCCAGGGTGGTCAACAGGCAGGCAGCGAGGTACCAAGTCATGTGCAGAGCCAAAGTCAGGAAGGGAGCCAGGTCGAAGGTAAACAGCAAGGCAGAAGCGAAATCCAAAGTCAGGTCAAGAACACGCCAGGTCAGCAACAGGAAAACATGCAGGAGCAACCAGGAAACAGGGCACAGATGAAGATCAGTCAGCAAAGGAAATGGGATCCCTTTAAATAGCCCGTTTGGCACCAAGAGTAATTGTGCGTGTCGCGTATTCTCGTGCGCCTGTTAGCCATTCCTCGGGAAGTACCCTGTGCATATCTATGCACCAGGCACCTTGCAGGGATTCCATGACAACTGCAGATAGCACAGAGACTGAGAAAATAATAAACAGCTGTAGCTTCTGTGGATCCGGAGGAAACACAATCAGACTGAGGCTGAAGTTATGTCTGACGTTTTTATAATGGTGGACTATTGTGTTTCCCGTTTCAGGAGGGAGGAGCCTATCTCAGATGCTTCCCTGGAAGACAACTGGAGCAAATCACCAACCTACAGAGGGCTGAATTCAAAAACACCCCAAAAAGTGAAAAAATTATGCAGCAGGCTGGTCCATTTTGCTAAACGTTCATTGCAGCAACTCAAAATGGTACTCCATTTGTATGGCCCTCACGTGCTTGTATGCATGCCTGACAACTTTGGGGCATGCTCTAATGAGACGATGGATGGTGTCCTGGGGTATTTCCTCCCGGATCTGGACCAGAGCACCACTGAGCTCCTGAACAGACGGAGGTGCAACCTGGTGGCATTGGATGGACCGAAATAATGTTCCAGAGGTGTTCCACTGGATTTAGGTCAGGCGAGTGTGGGGGCCATTCAATGGTATGAATTCCTTCATCCTCCAGGAACTGGCTGCATACTCTCGCCACATGAGGCCCAGCATTGTCGTGCACCAGGAGGAACCCAGGACCCATATCATCCCGATACCACATGGTAGTCAGGGAGCCATTGTCGAGCCTGTAAAGGTCCGTGCATCCCTCCATGGATAAGCCTCCTCAGACCATCACTGACCCACCACCAAACCGTTCATGCTGAACAATGTTACAGGCAGCATAATGTTCTCCATGGCTTCTCCAGACCCTTTCATGTCAGTCACATGTGCTCAGGGTGAACCTGCTCTCATTTGTGAAAAAGACAGGGTGCCAGTGGCGGACTTACCGATTCTGGTGTTCAATGGCAAATGCCTATCGAGCGCCACGGTGCAAGGCAGTGAGCACAGAGCCCACTAGGACGTCGGGCCCTCAGGCCACCCTCAAAGTCTGTTTCTGAATATATGGTCAGAGACATTCACACCAGTGGCCTGCTGGAAGTCATTTTTAGGGCTCTGGCAGTGCTCATCCTGTTCCTCCTTGCACAAAGGAGCAGATACTGATCCTGCTGAGGGGTTACGGTCCTTCTACAGCCCTAACTCTCCTAGAGTAACTGCCTGTCTCCTGGAATCTCCTCCATGCTCTTGAGACTGTGCTGGGAGATACAGCAAACCTTCTGCAATTGCACGTATTTATGTGCAATCCTGTATGAGTAAGGCTGGCCATACACTATACAATTTTCTTATTCCATTTCCTTTAGATTTACCGTAAACTATGTAGTGCAAGGGCCTGCCTGACTGCATACAAATTGAAAGTGTTTAGGTTTGACCCTATATTACATGGTTTTGGTAAATCTAAAGGAAAGTTGAACAAGAAAATTGTATAGTGTATGGCCAGCCTTAGACTCCTGGAGTTGCAGCCTCTATAGGGTCCCAGATATCACCTCATGCCCACTAAAGGATGTCGAGCTCTCAGGCCACCCTCATGAAGTCTGCTTTTGATTGTTCAGAGACATTCACACCAATGGCCTGCTGATGGTCAATTTGTGGGGCTCTGGCAGTGCTCATCCTGTTCCTCCTTGCACAAAGGATCAGATGCTGGTCTTATTGATGGGTTAAGGACCTTCTACAGCCCTGTCCAGCTCACTTAGAGTAACTGCCCATCTCCTGGAATCTCCTCCATGCTCTTGAGACTGCGCTGAGAGACACAGCAAACCTTCTGGCAATGGCACATATTGATGTACCATCCTGGAGGAGTTGGATTGCCTGTGCAAACTCTATAGGGTCCAGGTATTGCTTCATGCTACCAGTAGTGACACTGACCCTAGCCAAATGCAAAACTAGTGAAAAACAGTCAGAAAAGCTGAGTAGGAAAAAAATGTCAGTGGCCTCCACCTGTAAAACCATTCCTGTTTTGGAGGTCGTCTCATTGTTGCTCATCTAGTGCACCTGTTAATTTCATTAACACCAAAGCAGCTGATTAACAACTCCCTCGGTTACTTAACTGACCAGTTTAATATCCCAGGAGTTGAATTGACTTGATGCTATAATCTGATTAAAAAGTGTTCCTTTTTTGAGCAGTGTATATGTACACGCACACACTTGGACAGCTGGCAAGTGTCTGTTAAAATGGGGGGATGTTAGAAATATTGCTTCTGTAACTATGATGTGATCTGTGAATTGAGCTTTGGACCAGTTCTGGAGATCCTTGGTGTGCTGGTGACATACTTTCCCTGTGGAACCTTAGGGTTCCTCCAAAAGTTGCTAGGGGTTCCTTGTGCATTCAAGTGTTTAATTCCCAGTAACCATTGCCCCGTCATATCAGCTAGATCATAAAAAGATGAGTCTGTGGAATCCCGAGCATCATTTAAAGCAGTGGTGGATCAAGGCAACCTACCTGCATCTGATGAACTGGGTCTTTTTGCAGCTTTGGCACCAGGAACAAGCTCAAAGGAGGGCATCTCTCCAATGTCGATTCCCTCAGCCATCTGGTGAACTTTGTTTGTTAGCTGCTCTCCATAACTAAAAAATAAATCATTTGTGAGGATTATACACAGCTATGTTTGTTATACACAGTTTAGGTAGGTCTGTGTTCCTTTCATATCTTTCTACTTTTTTTTTTAACTCCTAATCTGTGGTGACATTTCTGTTCTGATACCCCCTAGTTTTGTCAGTACAATGCTTTCTAACCTGCACATTCATTTGTGCTGAGGAATGTATTGTGGAAGACATGACACAGGCACTGCTCCCGAGGGGTGGGGAGAACAACCTGTGACATGGACATAACCACCACATGGGGGTGAGGAGTGTACATGTGGAACAGCAGCATCATGGGATAAGAAAACATCCCACGAGGGGAATACATGAGATGCAGGGACAGTCACCTTGGGGGAAGGGAGGATGTGTAACGCAAAACACAGTTGTCAAAGCAGGGGGTGCAATATATGTGACGCGGGCACCATCATAGCGTTACACGTACCCTTCCCCCGCGACGGTCGTCGTGGGGGAAGGGTATGTGTAACACGATAACAAGCATCGTGTGGTGGTGGTGGAACATGTGCACCTCATAAAGGGGTAGGATGGGGTATGTGTGACGGGGGCACAGTTGCCATGGAGGGAGGGGGGTTCATGTGATGTGGGCACAGTTGTTATGGGGGGTACATGTCTCGGGAACACAGTAATCACGGGGGGAGGGTACGTGTAATTGGGACACAGTTGCCTTGGGGGAAAGGGGGGGGTACAAGTGATGTGAATTGGACACAGTCGTCATTCGGGGGGGTTCATGTGACGTGGGCACAGTTATTATGGGGGGATAAACGTGGCGTGGGCACAGTCATGATTGAGGAGGTACATATGCCAGAACAGTCACCGTGGGGGGAGGGTGCGTGTGAAACGGGCACAGTCGCCGTGGGGGGAGGGTACGTGTGACGCGAGCACAGTCGCCGTGGGGGGGAGGGTACATGTGAAACGGGCACAGTGGCCGTGGGGGGGAGGGTACGTGTGAGGCGAGCACAGTCGCCGTGGGGGGGGGGAGGGTACGTGTGACGCGGGCACAGTCGCCGTGGGGGGGAGGGGACGTGTGACGCGGGCACAGTCGCCGTGGGAGGGGACGTGTGACGCAGGCACAGCCGCCGTGGGAGGGGACATGTGACGCGGGCACAGCCGCCGCGGGGGGGATGGTACGTATGACGCGGGCACAGTTGCCGTGGGGGGGGGGGAGGGTACGTGTGACGCGGGCACAGTTGCCGTGGGGGGGAAGGGTACGTGTGATGTGGAGGGTATGTGTGTCGTGGGGGGGATGGTATGTATGACGCGGGCACAGGCACTATGGGGTGAAATATATATGATGTGGATACAGTTGTCACTGATTGGGGAGGTGTGGCCCTTTGCTCTCACCGGTTTCCTATAAAGACGATGTTGCTCCATACCACAGACAGGGCAATGAGTTGGTCCACCTTCCTCCCGGGGTATTGGTGGATGTGTCTAGCCAGGAACTCCCGGCGGACCCCCCACTGTTTGTCATTCTCATGGTACTGACGGAACTCCTCCAGACACACCGGCCTTTCCCACCCGGGGCCGTGCTCGCTCCGTCCGGCCATCTTCCTCACAGGTGACCGGCCCACCACACGACAGGAGCCCCGACACTCTCCAGCTAGACGCGCACCACTCTCCACACAACAGGCCGGGGTCCTTTCCCTCTATGGGAAATACCGGCGCACAATTACCGGACGTCTTAAGCGGCGCTACAGTTGGACCATAAAGGAGAGGAGGTGAAAGGACCACAAGAACGGAACCATAGAGTTTTACCGCCTGTACGTGGAAAGCCAAACAGCGCCCCCTGGTGGGGAGTCGAGTAGGCGGGCGGAATGTCTCAGCTGACAGGTCAGCATAGTGAAGAAGTATTGGAGAAATGCCTTACAATCAGATTTGTTTAATTCCCCTCTTCAATAAAAGATCAACTCCCTGGCTGCTGCATAATCGTCTCCTGAGTGTTCTTCCTTCCATCTTAGACCCCACACACCTAGGACAAGTTCAATATCCAGGCATCTCAAGACACCATCCACATCTGTTCCTATGTACACCCCACCATCTCTTACCTCTAGTATAAGGACACCACTATGGTTATCACCTCATCTGAAGGTCTCCATTCCTCCAGAAAGACATTAGAACAGAGGCGGCAGAGAGCTCAATCTTTCTGGTCCCAAAAAAGTTTTTATTCTGATAAAATGCATATTATAACCTGCATAGGCAGGTCACTGTATACAGCAAAGAACACCATGGAGGCTATATACACATAGATAAACAAAGCTTCTGACAAACTCAATAGGTCATTTGGGAGATGTAATTACATAGTGTGCATATAAAGAGTTAATCAAAGAGCAAAGGCATGCACATGTTTGAAAGATAGCTTTCAATATGCCTATTGCATGTTCCATAGTGCATCCAATGAACCCAGAGAAGGCAATAAATATAATGGGAAGTTGGGGAGAGGGGAACCACGGAGGCCACCTACAGAAATCCGTAAGGGAATGCTAGTGCAGAGAGACCATCTCTGAACGGCAGAAGTTGTGTGGTATGATGAGAAAGAGGGGAGTAATCAAGCAATGGTTACCAAATTTAAATTCATTTGCTATGGGTATCCCCCAGAATGGCAGTCAGTTTTTCATTGATAAATGTCCCATGAATCTTTGATTTAACCTCTTCAAAATTAAGAGTTGGAGACTTCCACACGAGTGATCATTTCTTCAGTAGCTACAAAGATACACTATATTACCAAAAGTATTGGTACGCCTGCCTTTACACTCACATGAACTTTAATGGCAGTCTGATGCCCCGTACACACATACCGATTGTCGGCCGTAAATATTCGGCCGACGACCGATCGGCCGATTGTAGGCTTGTTAGTATGATGCTTCCGACAGTCGACAGCGCACTTTCGGCCGAAAAGAATCTGTCATGCAGGCATTAAAATTTTTGTTGGCCAACACCAGAACGGCCGATTGTTCGCCAGTCAGTACAGAATTCGGCCGACAATCAGCAGATTTGCAAGACTGGGCATGCTCAGAAAAGAAAAAACACAGGGAAAGTTAACCATCACATGACATCACTTCTGCAGTCGGCTGTTGTTGGCCGACAAAATTCGTGTGCAGTCTTTTGCAGTTTTCAACAGACACGACAGCCCTGGACAAAAGACAGCCGATCGTCCGGCCGACAATCGGTACGTGTGTACGGGGCTTTAGTCTGTAGGGTTCAATATTTAGTTGGCCCACCCTTTGCAGCTATAACAGATTTCAACTCTTCTGGGAAGGCTGTCCACAAGGTTTAGGAATGTGTCTATGGGAATGTTTGACCAATCTTCCAAAAGCGCATTTGTGAGGTCAGGCACTGATGTGGACGCAAAAGGCCTGGCTCGCAGTCTCTGCTTTAATTCATCACAAAAGAGTTCTATTGGGTTAATGTCAGAACTCTGTGCAGGCCAGTCAAGTTCCTCCACCCCCAAACCCACTCATACATGTATTTTTGGACCTTGCGCTTTGCACTGGTGTGCAGTCATGTTGGAACAGGAAGACCCCATCCCCAAACTGTTCCTACAAAGTTGGGAGCATGAAATTGTCCAAAATGTCTTGGTATGCTGACGCCATAAGAGTTCCCTTCTCTGAAACTTTGGGGCCAAGCCCAACCCCTGAAAAACAACTCGCATAATCCTCCCTCCACCAAATGGTTTGGACCAGTGCACAAAGTAAGGTCTATAAAGACATGGATGAGTGAGTTTGGGGTGGTGGAACTTAACTGGCTTGCACAGAGAGAGTACTGAACTCAACCTAATAGAACACCTTTGGGTTGAATTAAAGTGGAGACCGTGAGCCAGGGCTTTTCATCCACATCAGTGCCTGTCCTCACACATGTGCTTCTGCCATCTAAAAATTAGAGTATTGTCCATTCTAGGAGGGAACAAAGGGCAAAATTAAATAAGTAGTAAAAGAAGGCAAGGGGATATTAATTTGGCTGAAAAATGTATAGTGTTCCAAACTGACAGTGTGTGAGATAAAATTTGGTTTGGGGACAGATAGGGGGGAATCCAGATCAGAGAAGGCGAAAAAGTTGAGTAAGGCTCCTTTCACACGGCCGCTCCGTGTGAAAGGTCCGCTGCGGGACTTTTTTTTTTTTTTTTCCACGGAGCGGATGACATTTCTGTCATCCGCTCCGTGTGCCGCATATCATCCCATCCGTTTGCGGATGATATGCGGACATAATGTAAGTATGTAAGTATATGGCACTGAGGATGTCAGCGGATGACACCGCTGACATCCGATTTTCCTTCCTTTACGTTTTTTACACGGAAGGAAAAATGGGGTTCTGTTCCATTCGTAAAAACGGAACAGAACTGAAAGGAGGAAAATCGGGTGTCAGCGGATGGTATTCCGCTGACACCCGCAGTGCCATTCACTTACATTATGTCCGCAAATCATCCGCAAACGGATTGGATGATTTGCGGACACACGGAGCGGCCGTGTGAAAGGACCCTATCACAGCTTACCAGCACAGATCTAGGGTTCATATAAAGTGTTCCTATTCAGTCTAGGTCTAACTGGGCCCCCAAATGAATTTAATAAACTGAGTTTGTGGTAGGCATAAGATATGCAAGGGCATTTGTGTAGCAAGGTTTCCAGGCCTGTGGCCTGATGTGGGTCTGCCATTGTTACCGGTTACCTTTCCAGTCCATGTGAGCTGCGGCCCGGGGTGTGAGAACTGACACATTGACAACTCCAGCATCTTTGTGTGGTTGTTTTATTGTAGTTTTAGGGGATGGGAGAAGGGAATGAGTAGGATACTCCTGTGGCTGGACTATGTACAATTCTGGGACTTTTGTAGTAAGAATGCCCCTTAGCGCTGTCTTGACGCCAGCTGATGCTAGCCAGTGCTTACTGAAGCTTTGAACATACTGTATCTCTGAAAGCTGTGCTGGAACTCCGACTTAAGTCTAGCAGATCCAGGACTGTAGAACATAGAACATCTGACACTGCTTGCACTGCAAAGTCACTGACTACTCTCTCCAGCCTTGCCCTGGCTTGAGGTAGCTTGCTGTGTATTCCTGTATGGCTGCAACTCTCAACTGATGCATTCACACAGTGCATTAACTCTTCAGGGCCCAAATTGCAGGCGCCCCTTTACCACTTCAGGGTCCTCAACCTAGGTACCCCCTCTATCACTTCAGGGTCCTCTGACTAGGTACCCCCTTTACAGCTAGCTGACACTTTGGATCCTAGAACCTTCTCTGGAGTGGTCCCCACTGACTCTAGGCAGACCCCCAGGTGCAATCCTCAGTACTCACAACCTGTGTAGGCTTTACTGGGACTGGACCCCTCTCACTCTCCGCTGGTTCTCGGCACACCGGATCCCCCTCAGCTCAACTCAGTACTCTGGATTCTCAGGCAGCACCGAGACATCCACTTCCTCAGACAGGAGGAGAGACAGCCGTACTCTACCTCCTGGGACTCTGCTTCCCGCCAAAGACAATGAGTCATGCTCACCCTCAAACTTATACAGACTCCCAGAATCCTTTGCAGCAGAATCTGCCCTCTGGGGTAGTTACAAACCTGAATGTATCCCCGATTGGGTTTCCTCCACTGCCCTATGAGAAGCCTCTCACAGAGCCAGTGGGTAGACTCCCCCTTCAGCAGACACAACTGGAAACCATGACACCCTACCAAAAGAAATCATGGCCCTGCTTAGGCAGACAAGGCCCACTATACATTTACCTAGCACCTACCTGTAGGGTGCTACATTTGGATTAGCAAAACACATAATGAATAGAGAAATTTAGGTAGACAAGTCATTTTAACATCATGGGCGCAGCCAAACCATGATATTGGAGTATGATCCCATACGAAGAACAAATCCTTAGGAGTTTTTTTAGAAGGGTGGTATATGTACTTTATATAGAGTCATAGTTACATGTGAGTACAATATCACAGTATAAAGGTTTGTCGACCATTTAAAAGGAAAGTGGGTTTGAAGAGGCTATAAGGCTGATAAAGGCAGAGTGACATTCAATTATGTCAGATTCACATGGAGTCCAGATAAAGTAACAAATTGGGAGAGGAGTGTGAATAGGCTTGGAAGGGAGGTTAAATATAGTACGAGATCATCTGAGAATAGAGCAATCCTCTGTTGCACTCCCACTATCTCTAAACCCTCAATGCCCGTGTGGTGGCAGATATGAATTGGTAAGGACTCCAAGTTTAAAATAAATAATAGAGGGAACAACGGGCAGCCCTGATATGTGCCTTTTTGGATTGAGAAAGGCATGGACTCAAAACCGTAGTATTTGATAGATGTAGATGGGGAGACAAACTGCAGCTACTGATCACAGGAAACTCTCTCCCAAGCCCTAGCATTGGAATACGGGTCCTTTCACACGGGCGGTCCGTATGTCCATTTTTCCTCCCATCCGTTTGCGGATGAAAAACAGACATAATGTATGTCTATGGGATTGCGGACGTTAGCGGATGACCATCCGCTGACATCAGTTTTGCATCCATTCCGTTCAGTACAGTTTTTTGAGACGGAAGAGAAACATATTTTTCTTCCGTTTAAAAAACAGAACAGACACAAAAACGGATGTCAGCAGATATGAGAAAAGGTGCTACCACATCACTAGGTTTCTTGTAAAATAAAGCTGAGAAGCCATCAGGGAGTGTTTATGGGTCTTAAGTTCTTTTACAGTTTGATGTGCTCCCTCGAAAACTCTAAAGGCCACATCTAGCTCCTTTTCAAGATGTTTGATGTGGGACGCCTGTTCTTTTTTCCGATGTGATGCATGCTGCATGATCTGGCCTCAAATGACAGACTTCTATTATTCCCAAATTTGGGTATAAGAGGAAACCGAATGTCAAGTGTTCAGCAGAGAGCAATCGAAGATCTTCCAAAATGTGTGAAAAAGAGCATAGAGTTATTCAGACTCCAAGGTGAAGAGCGCGGTTTTTGCAGCAGTGAGTTACACTGAACAACAATAGGATCAAAGTCTGATCATGGAACAGTAAGTATTGGGATTCAGGACGAGTTAAATTATTCATTTTTAAAGATTAATTCTAGGCATCGGCATGTTATACACACAATAGTCAGGATATTAGAGGTCTATCTTTGAATGAAGCACTAATGGATGAATGAGATGTTATGTTACGTGAGAAGCATGTCTTTAAACCACTTATGGAAGTACAATATGTTTACTTCAACCAATTAAAGAATACTTAAAGATCTTACATTTTGCCATTGCGGTTTTTTTTTTTTTTAATTTACAGATTTTTTGGAGGATACCTTGGTCTGGAGAGCGCTGCAAGCAAGAGAATGTTTTTTTCGACTACATTATGTTGAAGAAAGACTTTGTGACAATAATTACAACAAAGACTTGTAGATTTCATCACTATTGAGGACTTTATTATGCCTAAACTTCAGCTTAATAGGAAAAAAAAAAACTCAACCAATACACATGCAAGCTCCCTGTCTCCACATACTTCATTTTTTTTGCTCTTGCAATAGCTACAGGTCCCATCCATCCCGCAAAACTTCCAGATTGTAGAGTCTCGCTATTACCAACCAGCCAGCGACCAACCGAATTGACTGGTCTAACAGTATGCATTAAAAACAGGGGTTTGGTTGCACACATTTGCAAATACATGCGTAAGCTGCAGGCCGCGGCAAGGCACCCTGTAATCTGCAGTCCCTAACTACAATTTAAAGAGTCTCTACAATGAGAGCACATGCATTTAATGGGATAGATGGAGGACAGGTGACTGGAGGGAGCCCACCCCTCCTTAAAGGCACAGGGTCACACTGAACACCCAGCACATCGCACAATGGCGGCAAAGGTGTCAGTGCGTTGCCTGGCTCAATATGGATATCAACGATAATGCAAAAAGTGGTCACCGCCTCCACCTATAACTGGTCCTAATGGTAAGGAGCACTGGAAGGGCGGACGCAGATCAAGAAAGACAAAGAGATTTCCAGTCACAACTTACCAACCAGCCAGCGACCAACCTAATTGACCTGTCTAACAGTATGCGTTAAAAACAGGGGTTTGGTTGCACACATTTGCAAATACATGCGTAAGCTGCAGGCCGCGGCAAGGCACCCTGTAATCTGCAGTCCCTAACTCTACAATTTAAAGAGTCTCTACAATGAGAGCACATGCATTTATTGGGATAGATGGAGGACAGGTGAATGGAGGGAGCCCACCCCTCCTTAAAGGCACAGGGTCACACTGAACACCCAGCACATCGCACAATGGCGGCAAAGGTGTCAGAGTCTCTACATTGTGCGATTTGCTGGGTGTTCAGTGTGTACGTATATAAGAGAGTGATAGGCTGCTGCAGCTATCATTCCATTTGATGGGGGGGGGGGGGAGGAACAGGGATAGCTTGTCAGGTGCAGCGTGTCTCTATGGATGCACACAGCTCAGCTCAGGTTCTGGCCAGGGGCACACACGCACACACACATACTTGTCTCCTTAGCAGCTATTCAGCTAAAGGAAACACCTGCAGCTATGGATGCATGAAAGGGGTCGGGGGATTAGCTAAAAAAAAAAAAAATAAGATTTTTAGAAGAATAGGAACATTTTTAGATTACTCTGGACCTTCCCTTTTAAAATTAAACCAAAATTCTTATTAGTATTGCCCTAAAATACTGCAATAAATATTGTCCAAGTCGGTAACTGTATGTAGTAAAAACATTGAATGATAGTATTCAGCATATCAATGGCTTTTTTTTTTCTTTTTTTAAATTTCATGTATCTTTAATTTTTTTCTACATTTGAGGGCTTGTCTCATTCTATTAGCTGCCTATTCAATTGTTTGCATACTGTCCTCACACTACCAAACACCTGAAGTCTATATTTTAAATATTTTGGGAATAATAGGGAATACAGGGAGAGCACAGGGCCTGTGGGCGGCTGGCTGGTACAGTGCCTGTGGCTGACTGGTACAGGGCCTCTGGTTGGCTGGCTGTCTGGCACCCTGCGGTGGGTGGGTGGCTGGCTGGCTGGTACAGTGCCTATGGCTGGCAGGTACAGGGCCTGTGGGTGGCTGGCTGGTACAGGGCCTGTGGGTGGCTGGCTGGCTCGCTGGTACACTGCCTGTGGCTGGCTGGCTCGCTGTTACAGGGCCTGTGGATGTGGGTGGCTGGCTGGCACCGGGCTGCTGTGGGTGGGTGTACGGCTGTGATACACTCCCGCGAGACTATTCCCGACTTCAGATGAAGCTGTCCAAGGCGAGGGAGGCGGCCTAAGTAGGCAGAATGACGTCACAAAAATATCGGTAATATCGGCCAGTTCCGGGGCCGATACTGATATAATCGGGGAAAGTCCATATCGGCCTTGCTGATAATTGGTCTATCCCTAATTGATAAATGGCTTGTTGGCTTTGTTTAATAAACTTCCAATATCTACAATGCAAGAATATGGTATCTCTGTTCTTGAAAATCTTATTTTTCCATAAACCACATGCAGAGCAATTTAAAGAGCATTAAAAAAAAAAGGACCCTGTCTCTGCTATATGGTATTTTAAAAATTGTCTTTTTGCTTTGTTAAATCTCCTCAATGGCAGTTATCAGCTGCCCATGTCCATTTTTTCTTTTTTTTTGTACAAAAGACTGCCTATTAGCCCTGAAAATGGCCAAAAGATTTAGTATTAAGATTCACCCTCCCAGCCACAGACTTCAGTAGGATTCAATGCGACGTTCAGGGTTCTTGGATTTTTTTAAGCAGGATTCAACAAATCTCTTGCAAATAAAATTCGGGAAGATTCGCTCATGCCTATCTCTTAATAAAAATGTCAGATGGAATGGTACAGTATATACAATCTGCTTACAGAGCTCCATTTGCGTGATCTCAGTACTTAATTTAGGCAGCTGAAATTCCACCTCAACCCATATGGCACTGAGTCTTCAGGCAATGGTCCTGATACTTAGAGCTTGCTTTAGATTGCAAGCTTTAAGCTACTCTTCTCAAGAACTATTCTTTCAAGAGTGGCTGCTAAAACATGACACTAGCTTGTATCTTGGAGGACCTGAAATGAAAGGATTTCCTGTTTGACTGCTGCCTATGGCAAGATTGCCCTGTACCTGCAATGCAAGCTAGAAGAGTACATATAAATATAAACATTTTTACATACCTGCAACTTGTTTCTCTCTTGTCAGGATGCAGTGGTGTAGGCCACAATCCATCTCTATCATCCATAACACCTGGGAGTCTCTAATGTGCAGGAGAAAAATCTTTTCACAGCATAATTGGAGCTCTGAGATAATCATCTCAAAATAAGGTGTATCTAAAAATAAGGATTAGTTCTTGGAAAAAAAAAATACACACCAATAGGTATTCATCAATGACTCAATAGCAAATGTCAGATTTGTTAGGTAATCCCAATAAAAGGTTTTCTTGCTCATCATGTCAGTTTATTAAAGGCGGGATATATATGTAACTGTTGCTCACAGTTCAACAGACCTTTCCCAAATTCTTTTGATGTCATTTTTTTTTTTTTAAAGAAGTGTCCCCTGACATTTTTATCCAAAGCCAGGATGGTTTCCAAGCCATTTACGTGAGATGCTTTAATAGGAAAATGCCAGTCCCCAACCAGAGGTAACAACCCCATGTTGATCACAACAGACTCTCCACTGAACTTAGCAGTGTGAAAACCTGTTCCATTATCATAAAACTTGGATCTAAACAGAAAGCACGCAAAATACACATCTAAGGTAGAACAATATACAAAACTTTTTTTTTAGATTTGGATTAAGTGGTATGAACTTGGGATAGACCGATATGTTTTTTTTCAGGGCCGATACCGATATATTGGTCACATTATTGGTATTGGTATCGGCCGATATTTTGTACATCCTGTGTCAGGGTCCGAGACTAGTCTTCTCCTCCTCAAACCATTAGGTGGTGATGCTCATGTAAGGGTAAAATGATGTCACATAATTCCGTTAAGAAATGCTATTGAATATGCCACTCACATATGTACAACAGATATAAGCAATTTCACATTAGCAGATCAGTATCTCTCACCCACTTGCTGTACATGATACCCGGGTGATACCGCTCCATCCCTCACCATCTGCCACCCATCCAATACCGCTCCATCTCTCACCCACTTGCCATAAGTGACACCCGGGTGATACTGCTCCATCCGTCATACGATCTCGGAGGTCACGTGCATGATTTTGGCCATGTTCCCCGACACAGTAATGTGAACCTAGCCTTCGACTGGGGTGCCTCAAGACTTAAAATACTTTTTAAGGGTGCCCTGAGTTAAAAAAAAATAAAAAACACTACTTTAGAACCTGGGTTTCAACAGCAATGCCATTAAAATTAGTGACTGAGAATCTGGGTGGAACAGAGGGCCCTGTGACAAGAGGTCTGGCTTGCTTTCAGAGGCTAAGGCTCATCCACCAGGAATCTGTGGACCAAGTTTACCTGGGCCTGTTCTTGAACAAGGGGGATCACCGGAGCTTTTTCCTCCTCCATCTCACGACGGAGTCAGGGAGGGAATGTATGCGCCAGTGTGAAAAGTAACAGGACATCCACTGCAAAGGGTGGGGGAATCCCTGGACCAGACTAAAAACCTGTCCAATTTCTTTATCTGGAGGTAATGATGAATTGCTGCGATTCTACCACCAATCCCAAATCACACTGCAATAGTAGATAAAAGTACTACGCCTGATCGGGTGCCATTTATTTTTATCGCTTGACAATTGCGGTAAAACTGCAACGCGTTTAGGTTGCAGTAAAAATGAATGGCACCCAAACCACTATTGTAGTGCGTTTTGGGATTAAGGGCAGAATCACACTCCTCTGCCTGCAATCCCAAAATGCCAGATGAGAATGGGGCTTTAAGGCTGAGGAAATTCTAGGTTCTAGAACAGCAGAATTTCCCAAAGAAATCACATGTGGTAACAGTGAAGTCTGCCCTTGTTAGATTGGCATGTCTATTACATGCCTAAGAGGGAGCTCAAATTAGAGGAATCAAACTGGTGTTAAGATAGCTGTTCTCCTGCCCCGAAGCAAAGTCCTAACAACCTGATCATTTTGCTGGTATTCCTCAATGCTGTCTGAGTGATATTAGACCCTTTCTTCTCAGCTCCTCTCTGCCTGGTCTCTACCACCACGAAGGCTTGCCATAGACCGATCAAAATTTGGCCGAATTTCAATCTATCTATGGCCTTTGCCGCTCAACAGAAGCCAATCTAGCGCTCGACTTCGGTCAAAAATTAAATTTTCATATAATTAGTGGCTGCAGCAGAAGTCCCTGCTGTTTGAATACATTAGGGTGGAGGATTCCTTCAGCCACCTCACTTGCTAGCTGATCAAAAAAAAAGGTTTTTGTAGGGTACTTACGAAATTGATGTGGAATGAGAGGGTGTTAGCATGTTTAGGAAAGGAGCTGCAATGCAAACTTGCTCCTTGCATTCCTCAGCAGGGATGGCCTTCCTGGCTGGCAAACACAAGGATTACTGCTAGCAGCTACAGCTACCGTCAGTAATCACATGTAAAATATGCAACAGGTTGGTTGTACCCAGATGGATCTACTTGGGTACAACCAGCCTGCCCATAGATAGAGCAAATCTCAGCAGGTACCTGCTGAACTGGTCGAAATGTAACCACTTGCCGACAGTAATCCTACTGCGGCAGTGCGGCTACCCTGGGTCCATCGACGTAGACCTACGTCGCTGGACTCCTAGTGGTCTCGTCGGTGCGCACGCGCTGCTGGAGGCTCGCTCCCACTGTGTTTAGACACAGCAGGAGTCGGGCCGGAGGAGGAGAGGCGGCGATCGCCGTTTCTCTTCCCTGATCGTCGGGGAAAGTGTGAGAAGACCTGCCTGCTTATGTAAACAAAGCAGCCAAATCTTCTCAGTGACCGACAGGGAGAAATCACAGGATTCAGCATAGCTGAACCTGCGATCTCTGTTTGTGTCACAGAACCCCCCCCCCCCCCCCCACACGTCAGTAAGCATGAGGCATACATTTAACCCTTTGATCACCCATAGGGTTAACCCCTTCCCTGCCAGTGTCATTATTACAGTAACAGTATATTTTTAGCACTGATTACTGTAGTAATGTCACTGGTCCCCTCAAAAGTGTCAAAAATGTCAGTTAGGGGTCCGATCTGTCCGCCCCAATGTCACAGTCCCGCAAAATATCGTAGATCGCCACCATTACTAGTAAAAAAAAAAAATAAAAAAAAAATAAAAATGACAAATCTTTCCCATAGTTAGTAAATTCGATAACTTTTGCGCAAACCAATCAAAATACGCTTATTGTGATTTTTTTTACCAAAAATATATAGCAGAAAACAAATTGGCCTAAAATGTTTTTTTTTTGGGGAATGTTATATAACAGAATGTGAAAAATATTTTTTTTTTTCAAAATTGTCGCTTTTTTTGTTGATAGCGCAAAAACTAAAAATTGCACAGGTGATCAAATATCACCAAAAGAAACTCTATTTGTGGGAAAAAAAGGACGCCAATTTTATTTGGGTACAGCCTCGCACGACCACGCAATTGTCCGTTAAATTAACGCAGTGCCGAATCACAAAATAGGGCCTGGTCAGGAAGGGGGGAAAATCTTTCGGTCTTAAAGTGGTTAATCCATCTATGGTCGGCTTCAAAGTGCTGAAGTAAATAGGTCAATGTGACAGCCAAGCACCTAGGATTTTGCAGAGGAAAGGACAGCAATGACATCCATGTTTTTTCCACGACAAGGTTCCTTTAAAAATGTTGGAGACTTCAGCTGTATCATACACTTAAGTCAAATCTGTCACAAAGATAGATGTCACTTTAGAAACCATCAATGGAAGCTACCATGCTTGGAATGAAGACTAAGCATACATTTCAGAGAAGTGTCTTTACTCACAGTGAAGTATAATTATAGATGCTGACATTTTAAAATGTTCAGAAAACCTTGATACAGAGGCTTGTGTTCTCATGTTTTCTGAAACATAGCTTTATTACTATTAGACACTGGTGGGCCAACACCTAGAGTGGCAATATTAGTGATGGGCCTCACCAGGCCTCAATATTTAGAGTTTACAAAAATGTATTTTCATCTCCTCTTTTGTCAAATTCTTCCTAAGAGCAATTTTGTGGCAAGGCTTAACCGTGAATAAGCTCAAAGACAAACCCTCCCTGACTTCTGGAGCTGTAGATACTGTGAAGAAAATTCATCCTCAAGGTTACTAACAGAAGCACTGAAGTCACTCAGCACTCTTTCAGACAACTTTAGTTCTTATACTGTGAACATTGAGAATAAACTGCTGCACAGCGCCTGCAACTACAAAGGTCAGTAAGACAGGTCTTGTACTAAAGCTCATTTACTGCTTGTTTAGGATATATAAAAACATGAATGTTCTTGGCCTGATAACTCTGATCATGTGTTTATTGCAGGGAACCCATAACAAGCAGATGTCATTTACAATAGACCCATAAGTTCAAACATATTCAAAGTCTAGCTTCTAGGAGACATTTTACTATGTACATTACCAGTGCTCCTCATACTGGATTACCGATTAAGACCAGAATTGCTAACATGTAACGCAAAGCATCACAAAAAAGGCACAAAATCTTAGTTGTTTTTGTTTAGTTTTTTATTTAAAATGTACGTAAAAGTATTACATGAGATAGTGTTGGTTCTTTAAGTTCAGAAAGAAATATGTATCAGCTTACTATCCACAGCTTATCTTCAGGTTTTATACCGTTAAAAGTAAACCTGCATATAAGGGAATATGTAGACTGTAATTGGGGGGCTCCTTTTGAAAATGCTAGTTGCTTGGCTGTCTCTGCCTTTGATACATATATATTTTTTTAACAAGCATGCAGGTGATGAATCAGCGCTAAGCAAATCTCCTGATCTGCATACAGGTTCCAAGTCATTGACTTAAGGTATCAAAGCCATTGGATGAAAAAAAAAAGCCAGGCAATAAGAATTTTCAGGCCAGCATTGGCAGTCTACACATTACCCTTAGTACAGGCATCTTTCAAGCAAATTCTGCCTTTCTAGTTTTTGCTGAACTATTGTTACACTTGATTGTGCAACTGGAAGAGCTTGGTGGGAATTGTAGTTCAACAGTATGTGGTGCGCTAAAAGTGTCTAAACCTTATTTAGCAAGAACACAAACATCATTGTAAAGCACTGAGGACTGTAGCAGAGATAAAGGAAATACAGTTTCTGTACCCAGTCATTAATGGGAGAAGGGGGATAATTTTTGTATTTGACCTAAAATTTTACAGATGTGGGAATAACATTTTCATTTATGGGTAGCCTTAGTAATGTGTGAAGATGTATGAAAAAAAAAAAAACTCAACTCCGGTATGACTATGGCACGGCTTCAAATAGTTTTGATTTTCAGCTTTTTCATAGGATGGCAATACAAATGTCCCATATTTTCACATGTAATGCACGTGCAGCTAGAGTATGAACCCAAACTGAGGGGCTTTTGTTTGCTTCAAGCAGGTTTTACATTCCCATACAAGTCTACAGAAATGCAAAACCTGCCTGAGGAAAGACAAAAGTTGTCAACTGCAGGTCAGTAGAACCTGTCAGTGAATTCCTAATGGTCTCTAAATCATCTTAACTGATACCATTGACACAAGCCCAAAACCCATCACTACAGGTTTTAAAAGGTGAACAATATGTGGGTTAGCAGACCAACTAGTGTTTCCAGGATCCTTTTTGGAACCCCTTCATGAATTTTTAGAAACCTAAAAATCAAAACAAATTAAAGCCCATTTGTTTTCTAAAGTATTATTTACAATGTGTACTTACACAGCTTTTATGGGTTTAATGACTAAAGTAATAAGTAGAACTGTGTTTTCAACAAAGAAACAGCCCATTAAACATGTGTTGTGCATGACTAAGAATTTCAACCTTTGGTTCTTAGAGTAAAACTGAGATTTAGAGAGGAACTGAACTCTGTGGCCAGAAAAGGCAGGCAGGAGGACAAAGGACTAGTCACCAGCCTAAAGTGACACTAAACGCTTTTCTAAGGCTGCATTCACACTTGAGCGTAGCGTTTTCGCACGTTTTGTTACCGCCATTTTTACCGTAGCGTTTTCAGGTGTTTCTTTCAGGCGTTTTTGGAGGCAGGCATTGACATCTATCAAAAACTCTGCTAATGAGCCTAAAAAGAAGCTCATGTACTTTTTTCAGCTACAGGCGTTTTGCTTCAGGCATTAAAACGCTCAGATGGGAACAGGGGCCATTTTTTTTAGCGTTTTTGGAGCTGAAAAACGCTTAAAAACACCCAGGTGTGAATGGAGCCTAAATGAAGTAATTAGAATGAACAATGTATTCTTAATTAAAAAAACAAAACAAACACCTATAAAATCGCTCAGCCTCCTCCAGATTCCTTTTTTTTTTTTCTGTGATCTGACTTCCTGTTAGAGGGTGACTACGTTCATTTATCATGGTCCCACGGTATGCAAGAACATAGTTACCCTCACCTTCTCTTGCTTGCCCACTGAGATGGATTAGGGATTATGGGATGTGTATTGTGCATAGAGCAATGTACATTATGACAACTAATGTGCACTGCTCGTTAGAAACAAATAAAATGAGGGTGGGGGAGGTTGGGAGGTTATGAAGGATAATACGAGGAGGCAGAAAAACACAATAACAGTTTAATGAAAAATAGATTACAGAGCCTTCAAGCAGTGGATGTGCATGGATTATAGAATTTATTGAAAATAGGGATATAGTTTAGTGTCACTTTAAGGTCTCATAGCATCTGATCCTTTCTCATCGCGGACTTTGTTCTGCACTGTGTGTCTGTGTGGAGACAGTCATCATAGTATAGCATTGATTTTGGTTCCTCATGTCTGAGCCTCTAGTAAGAGCAGCACAGCTGTGACATCAGAAAACCTCACGTGACTAGCTGTCAGAGGCAGCAGTGCCTTAACTTTCACACTGCAGATACACAGCTATGAGGCTCTAGGTACAGGAGTGCCTAGGCCAGTGATGGTGAACCTTGGCATCCCACATGTTTAGAAACATTTCCCATGATGCTCAACCACACTGCAGAGTGCATGAGCATCATGGGAAATGTAGTTCCAAAACATCTGGAGTGCCAAGGTTCGCCATCACTGGCCTAAGCACATTTTCCAGTAAGAATTGAAGGTGCACATCGCTAACATTTGCCTGCCTGCTAGCGGACCTTCTTGCTTCAAAATATTGAGATACCATCACAAAACAAGTATGCCAATAAGGAGTTCAGACATCTTCTGGGTCAGTGACTCAAAGTATTTAAACCAGAGGATCAGCATAAAAGCCGAGCAACAAATTGTCATAAAAAGATCAGCAAAGGCAGCCACAAGTTTGATTCAGGAATGGCTTATGTTAACCTATACTGATCTAGGGTATGAGCTTTAGAACCTTTTCTTCCAATATGCAGCAAGCCTGGTTTAAATTTCCATGTGTGTCCTTGTTAAGAGAGTCGTATTTAGTTAACTTTTACACAGTATAATAGATAAAGTACCTTACAATCATAGGTTAAAGAACTTCTGGGTAGAGGAACAAAGAGAATTTGAGTTGTTACAGTTAGTTGGGGCAGGTTTGTCACATACTTTGCAAAATCTCACACACACATACACAGCACACATGCATCAATATCAGTACAAGTGTGAAGGAGGCACAGGAAGGATCTGTAAACCAAACCTCTTATCGTATCAATACTAATCTTACTGCATAACCTTTATTTCTTTGCAGATTCTGATTGTTGGTCTCAGCTAATATTGCATTGAGCAGTCATTTTAGGGCAGAGTATGGTTACTTTGGGATATTTGTATAGCAAATACAATATTTGTATCTAGGGTAATTGAACGAATAATAAAGATCTTGGTTTCATACATCAAAAAAGACTTAACAGTTGCAGTCTTTGCTTGTTTGTGAAAATGTAATTTTTTTTTTTAAATTTATACAAATTGCTGCATAGCTTAACCACTTGGCAACTAGCCGCCATAGTTTTCCTGCGGCAGGTCGGCTCCATGTACGTCACTTCGTGTAATAGATAGTGAAGGCGTGCAAATGTGCCAATTGGCCAGAGGGGGAGCCAATCAGCGGGTCCGTCGGTCTCTCTGTTCATCAAGTGAGTCGATCCCCCAAACAGTTAGAAAGCACTCTCTAGGAGCACATTAACCCTTTAATCGCCCCCTAGTGTTAACCCCGTCTCTGCCAGTGTCATTAGTACAGTAACAGTGCATATATCTAGCACTGGTTACTGTAGTAATGTCACTGGTCCCCTCAAAAGTGTCAGTTAGGTGTCCGATCTGTCCGCCGCAATGTCACAGTCCCGCTAAAAAATTGCTGACCGCTGCCATTACTAGTAAAAAAATAAAAAAAAAATAAAAATCACATAAATCTATCTCCTAGTTTGTAGATGTGATAACTTTTGCGCAAACTAATCAATATACACTTAGTGGGATTTTTTTTACCAAAAATATGTGGCAGAATAAATATTGGCCTAAGTTGATGAAAAAGTTAGATTTTTTATTGGGAATGTTCTATAGCAGAAAATAAAAAATGTTTTTTTTATTTTTTATTTCAGAATTGTCACACTTTTTGGTTTAAAGCGCAAAAAATAAAAAACCACAGAGGTGATCAAATACCACCAAAAGAAAGCTCTATTTGTGGGGGAAAAAAAAGACATACATTTTATTTGGGTACAGCGTCGCACGACCGCGTAATTGGAGTTAAAATAACAGTGCCGTATAGCAAAAAATGGCCTGGTCATTAAGGGGGTAAAACCTTCCGGTCCTTAAGTGGTTAAACATTGCACTTATGAGTAACTTGACTGCCAAATCTGATGCTGACTAAAGCAAAGCTTTCACATCTTATGGTGGACATATACATGCAGATGTCTCAGTGAAAACAATTAGTAGGAAATCTACACATCTTTAACGAGTCATGTGCCATCAACACCCATCAAGATCTGCCTTCCTAATCAGCAGCATGAAAAATGCAATTTAAAGGCTAATTTAATCTTTTGTACCATGTTACCCCCATATTTATTGTATGGCAAAGTCCCTAAAACCCCACCCTTCCTTCTATGGTATAATATGTAACCTGGTGCAAATTGGTTCTCCCCAGGATATCTTAATAAAACATGCAAGGAATTTGGGAAACGCTGTTCTACTGTAGATCTAGAGAAAACACCTGAAAGTTTGCAAAAGCTGACATAGATAAAGAGCATGTGCTTCAACATACCATCACACATCCACACTTATTTCCCCTAAGCCCACCACACTATCTAATAAAATGACTCCCCCCACCCCCTTTCTCTGCTCCATCATTGAAAAAACATTCACAAAGCTGAGAACTACTTGTGAAAATGGCTTTGTTAGCACTGACCTGAGCGTTGCTCTCTGGGTAAATTAAATAGCAATATGCATTAGCCAATGTCCATCCCAAGCATGGTAATAGTTACAGTATGTATAGGTACTTTTGTTAGTGACGGATGTTATTATGCAGTACAGTTTAATCTCATAATAGGCTGCATACACCATCAAAATGTTAAACATTGCCTAACATCTCAATGGATACCATGCAAGTCACAGAAGCACACTGTTCAATTATTGACACCATTGGTTAGGATAATTATGTGTTTTTTTTTTTGTTATATCTATTATTCCTCTCTCTCTCTCTCCCAGATAAAACGGGACCTCTACATCTTCTACAAAGCAGTCTTCTCCTTTTGACAGATGCGGAGACAGATTAAAAGAAGCTATGAAGAGAAAAAAAAAAAGGGAGAGAAAAGAGGGCATTATCAAGAGGCGGAAAAATGTGCAGTGATTAAAGCTTATCGGCCAAAGAGCATTAACGTTATTAGCATTCAGCAGCAGTAAAGAAAAAAGTTAGGGAAAGCAAAAAGCCATCAACTCAACTGAGATACACAAATAGATTAATATAGTAACTGCTTCTAAATTCAAGCAGACCTGTATTAAATAGGAACAAAATGTGTCTAAACCCCAATGACAAAATGTACATATTCAGGTGTATTTAAACCCTAAATGTATCAAACTGATAATTGCAAATAGTGCAAACCAAAGTATAGAATGTTTCCAAACATTATACCCATTCATAAACAAAAAGGGGGGATGGGTATACGATTTGGAAGGTCTCCCCCTCCCCCTGCAGTCTTCTGGGACATGTCACAGGTTTCAGAAAACTGCGGGACTATTCAAAGCGTGCAGAAGGCATCTGGTTACGAAGCGGTCACAGCCAGGTGCCCACAGTTAAGATGGCAGGGACAGAAGATGGCAGGGACAGAAGACTAGAGGTGAAAATGGCTGGGGTGAGCACATTGCTGGGTCGTGGGACAGGTGAGTGGCTGTTTATTAAAAGTCAGTAGCTACAGTTTTTGTAAATGCTGACCATAATTTTTACACAGGGGACTGGAGCTGCTCTTTAAGGGCTTGTTCACACCAGCACACACAAACAATCTTTTAATGTGCAGGCTGGTGTTCTATGTGTACAAATGGCACCTTTTTCTTTAAATTCATGGGAAGATCACAGAGGACATTGGTGACAGGTGAGCTGTGGTGCATTGTGGAACATTGCAACATGCCTACATTTTTACACAATGCACTGCAAACCACCGTATAGAGGAAAACTGGATTTTTGTAAGAACTTACCCTAAAATCCTTTTCTCTTGAGTCCATTGACGCCGCTCTTATGCTTCTTAGACCGTTGGGTTATGCCATCCCCTGCAGGAGTAGTACTAGGCAGGGGGACAAAAAAAAAAGAAATTCACCACACCCACGGGGCTGTCCCTATAGGCATAACCCCACACACCCTGCTCCAGCAAAACAGTTTTGTTGCAAGCAATGAAAGAAGACACAAACCATCCCCAAATCAGAGGGGCGAGTGCTGCGCCTGTCAATGGACTCAAGAGAAAATAATTTTATGGTAAGTTCTTACAAAAATCCAGTTTTCTCTATAGTCCATTGACAGACGCAGCTTAGACCGCTGGGAAGTCCCAAAGCAGTGTAGGCATGAGGGGTGGGGAGAACGCAATCAAACAGTAAATGTAAACTCCAAAGGCTAAACGTAGCCAATTTGGTAACCTAAAGCTCAACCAGGAACAACAGGAGCTCACCCATGAAAGAAAAAAAAAACCCTAACAAGAGAAATAAACGATTCTCTTATGAAACAGCAGCCTGTAAAACCTTGCGGCCAAAAGGAAGCATCCAAAGATGCCAACAAATCTACCTTGTAGAATTTTGTAAAAAGTGTGCACAGACGACCAAGTCGCTGCTTTACAAACTTGCACTACTGAGGCCTGATGACGAAAAGCCCAAGAGGCACTCAGTCTTCTAGTAGAATGTGTCATCACAGGGAAAGGAGGAACTTGACCCTTCAGTGAATAAGCCTGAACACCCGTCTGCCTGATCCATCTGGATATGGTCGCAGCAGACGCAGCCAAACCTTTCCGAAACCTTTCTAAAAACAAAGAGTCAGATTTTCTAAAAGACTCAGTTACCGTCAGATAAACCCTTATCACCCGAACCACATCCAGAGAATGCAAGGCAATTTCCTTGGGATGCTTAGGCTTAGGACATAGGGAAGGCAACACAATGTCTTCATTGAGATGAAAATCCGACACAACTGTAGGAAGAAAAGACGGATTAGGTCGGAGAACCACTTCATCTCTGTGAACCACCAAATAAGGCGAACGACAGGACAAAGCCGCCAACTCAGACACTCTGGGGGCAGAAGTTATTGCCACCAGAAAGGCAACCTTCTTGGATAAAGAAAGCAGAGAAATTTCCCTAATGTTCTCAAAAGGAGGCTTTTGAAGAACAGACAGAACTAGATTGAGAGCCCACGGAGGCAATGGGGATCTCCACAGGGGAGCCAGATGACGCACCCCCTGAATAAAAGTGTGAATCAGGGCATTAGTAGCCAATGGACTTTGGAAGTAAATGGCCAAGGCCGACACCTGGCCCTTGATAGTGCCCAAAGCCAACCGCTGCTCAACCCCTTTTTGTAAAAAAGGCCAAAACCCTAGCTATAGAGAACAAGCGAGGGTGCAGCTTCAGCGATTCAAACCATGAAATGTACAATTTCCATGTATGATGATAGATCTTCCTAGACGTCGACTTCCTGGCCTTCAAAAGTGTAGGAATCACAGAGTCAGAAAGACCTCTATCCCTCAACACCTCGCTTTCAATAGCCATGCCGTTAAAGCCAGCAACCATAAAGCAGGATGGAAGATTGGTCCCTTGGACAGCAGATTCCCCCGCAGAGGAAGTCTCCACGGAGGATCGACGATCATTTTTACTAGGTGTGCGTACCAAGACCGATGAGGCCAGTCTTGGGCCACCAGAAAGACCAGAAATTCCTTCCACCGCCACCCTGCAAAGAAACCTTGGCTGGAGTTTGAGCGGAAGGAAGGCTTAAATCAGCCGATACTGGCTACAAGGAACCACCAAAGTGTCTATGGCGTCGGCCAGAGGATCCCGAGACCTGGCCACAAACCTCTGGACTTTTCTGTTGAGGCGAGACGCAAACAGAACCACCTCCGGAGTCCCCCACAGGACGCACAGGATATGAAACACCTCCGGATGAAGGGACCATTCCCCTTGATCCAGCACCTGATTCTCCAATTCTCCACACCCGGAATGTGGACTGCGGAAAGAGCAGGAACATTGTCTTCTGCCCATACCTGGATCTCAGCCACTTCCTTGGCCGCCAGGACACTCTTGGTGCCCCCTTGATGATTGATGTAAGCCACAGCCATGCCGATTGAATCCGAACCAGAGAACCATGTAGCCGATTTGTCCAGGGGAACAGGCAAAGCTTGATCGTTCTGAGCTTCAGAATATTGATCGGCAAGGAAGACTCCTCTGTCAACCAAGTCCCCTGGGCACAGAGCTTCCCCAGTACTCCACCCCAGCCTGACAGGCTGGCGTCAGTGAGAACCACTGTCAGAACAGCAGCAGCAAGGACTTGCCCTGACACAAAGCTGGTGACTGGATCCACCAGGATAGAGCCGACCTCGCGAGATGGCTCAAACGTATCTACTGGTCCAATGACTGTGGATCCCAGTTCCATTTTGCAAGAATCTCTTTTTGCAGAGGCCTCGAGTGAGACTGAGCAAACAGAACCGCCTTGAAGGTTGATACCATCAGACCCAGGGCTCTCATGCAAGTCCGTAGGGAAGAGTGATCGGTTTCCAACAGCAACCTGATCGCCCCTTGCAACTTCTGAAGCGGAGGCGAGACCAAAGGGTAATGCCACAAATTGAAAATTCTCCTCTGCCACCGCAAAGTGGAGGAATCGCTATTGTCCCTCGAAGATAGGGATGTGCAAATACGCATATTTGATATCAAGGGAGGCCAGAAAATCCCCCTGATTCAAAGATGCCACCACCGAGCCAATAGACTCCATTCAAAACGTTTGCACCCGTACAAAGCGGTTCAGAGCCTTGAGGTCCAGGATTGGACGCACCTTGCCCTCCTTTCTGGGCACCGTGAACAGGTTTGAATACAAACCTTGAAAATGTTTCTGAGAAAGAACATGGCAGAGTCACTCATTGAGCAAGGAGATCCTGCACAGCCTCCCGGATATCCTTCAAACGATCCGGAGACAGGCGAAGATTTGACTGAAAGAATTTGTCCGCCTGCCGGGACCGAAAATTCAATCTTGTACCTGGGAACGAATCCGTTTGTGAACCCATTTGTCTTGAATGCAGAAAAGTCCAGGGTTCCTGAAAAAAGCGCAGACGTTCCCCCCACCCCAGAAACGGGTGAGGGCGCCCCTTCTTGCTGAAGAGGACTTGTCCGCAGAACCGGTATGACTGGTCTTGGGCTTGCCCCAGGGCTTCTTAGTCACTTCAGAATCTCTGAACGGCTTACCTTTTTCTTGCACCCCGGAGGCACGAAAAAACCATCTACAAGCGGTGAAGGAAGGCTCCCGCTTATTATGGGGTGCTGGGCCTTTGGAGGATTGAGGAAGAAGAGTACTCTTCCCACCAGTCAGACCCTTGATCAACTCATCCAGCGAGTCACCAAATAAATCGCTCTCCCAGAAAAGGAAGATCTGTTAAGGCCTTCTTAGAAGCCTGGTCAGCCGAACAGCTCTTCAGCCAAACCATGCATCTTAAGGCAATCCCCACAGCCGACACTATGGCCCCTCATACAAGTCAATGGGAAAAACAGTTCTATTGCCCACACTAAAGATGGAGGTGACCACCATGAACCATGCGGTCAGGGACCCCCAATATGAAGGCCACAAGGGATCTACAACCAGACCCAGCAGGAAAAGGTAACATTTCCATCCCCCCCAGAGCGCAAGGCGCCTCAACAATAGCACCCCCCAGGGAATGAGAGAGGGGGCAGGGCACAGGGCAGGGTAGCCTCACAGACCAGGGGGATGTTTTAGGAAGTCCAGGTCCCATTATCCACAGGAGAGGGCCCACCCCCCCCCCCACAAGACCACCAAGGGACAAGGGGGGCTGCATTTACTCACCATACCATGGACTGTGGGTGGGCTCTGCTCCCCACAGACCACTTCCCACCCAGAGTGGGGGTGCTGACAGCCGAGGGGTACGCTGCGACTCAGGGCGTTCCAGGTCATTACGTTCCAGCGATACATCTACCCGCAGGCTCGTCCTCATCCAAACAGGGACTCTGTCATGGCGAGGCCTAGTGCGGGGCTATAACCTGCTCACACTCATTAGGCCAGGCTGGGAGACCCTAAGGATCTAAATTATCCAGTGCGAAACCTCAGCCGGCATTGCTTGTAGATCACCAGGAGGATCCCCTGACCCCCTGAACACTAACTAGCAAGTGAGTAAAGAAAAATAAAACAAATTATGCTTAAAAGAATAAAAAAAAACTGAGACCGAAGTCCCAGCAGGAAACCTAGGTCCTACTCCTTCACCAGGCAAAAACAAACTGTTTTGCTGGAGCAGGGTGTGTGGGGTTATGCCTATGGGGACAGCCCCGTAGGAATGGTGAATTGCTTTTTTTCCTGCCTAGTACTACTCCTGCAAGGGACAGCATAACACAACGGTCTAAGAAGTATAAGAGTTGCGTCTGTCAATGTACAATAGAGAAATTCAGTTTTTGTCACCCTACAGCAAATACTGTAGCTGTTGGCATTTAAAAAACAGGTACTTACCAGTGCCTGGCGTCTAGCGCTGATTCTTGCAGCCATTAGCCTAATCACATGGCGCCCTGAATTATTCTTCAGCCTCCTGCGACACAAGACAAGTCCAAAGAGGCTGCCAGAGAGTAGGCAAGTAGCAGCATCCTCGCCTAGGCAAGGATCGCAGAAGTGGGAGCAGGTACTCACCCCCTTCCTTAAAAAAAAATCTGTAATTCAGTTACACGCTGGAGGGAGTGAATTAGTGGTACTTTACTTTTTAAATGTGGGCTACGCTTTAAGGCAGCATTACCTTATGAACAGGTCACATAGAAAACAATAATTTCTCGTGTGCCCTGGCAGGGAGTCTGCAATGATTTGTGCAGAATTTATTCAGTTCTGCATTCATGAATACATTAAATGGCCTGAATCTGTCTCATCAGCCTCTTGCAATCACTGCACAGCAAAGCTCAGACTAGGAGAAAGAGAAGCAAAAGGAGCCAGCAAGTTGTACCACAGTGTTCATTTGCCAACAAGCAGAAATTGGGAGAGAGAGAGAGAGAGCACAGGTCCTCAGTCTTCTGCTTCTCCATTCATTGCAGGCAAAACAGCTCATTTTACACAGAAGTATTTCTTCTATGTATTTAGCCATTTACTTGGAGTTTAGGTTTAAAGAATAAACTTTTTTGGTTATGGCACAACTATTTAACTATTTACCCACTAAAATCCTTTTATCATGAATTGCTTTTTTTTTTTTTTTAATTCTCTTCTAGGTCTTAGCTCATAGGGATCTATATGGAGTCTCAGATGGACAGTCTACAGGAGCTGCTAATGCTGGGCTTTCTAGAAAAACAGAATGCTTTGAAAACAATGTCATGATAGACCATTTATTAAACATTTAATTTTTTTAATGAGGATTTTGAACTAAAAAAATGTGACATACCTTCATACACATTTAGAAATTCAAAAAACTATATATAAAAAAATTAGACCAGAATTATATTGTTTTCCTCCATCATGTTAAACCTTATGTATGTGTTAATTTTAGGCATTTTAACTATTGTTTGATACCACAAAAGTCATGTTGGTGTAGAACTAAAGACCAAAATTCCGTTCACCATTCCCAATTTATAGAGCTACCTGTACAGACAATATGTACTGTGCGCCTACACTGCTTACTACTACTACTAGAAACAAATCAGGATACTGCCCTCTGCCATGGCTTCTGGAACCTAGGTTGCCAACACGTTCCCATCTTGTCTCACTAATTAAAGTATCAACAAAAGCTTGGAAGATGGCATAAACTTTCTTTTGGAGGCCATGGGGTTGATTTTCTAAAACTGGAGAGTGCAAAATCTGGTGCGGCTCCGCATAAAAACCAACCAGCTTCCCATTTTTTTGTCACCATGCAAAGCTAAACCAGATTTTGTACTCTCCAGTTTTAGTAAATCAACTCCCATATGTTCTCTCCAAGACTACTAGTTCTGGTCATCTCTAGCCCTATTGTTATTATACAGGATGTATATAGCGCCAACAGTTTGTGAAGCTTTTTACAACATCTGCTGGTCTTAATATGAATACTGTCTGTAGGTTAACAGTACATTTTCTAAAAGAAACACACATGTCATTGCTGACCTGACTTTCTGGAAATTCTAGCTGCCTGGCTGCGGTTATGCTTATCCAGTGGCTTTAGCAATTTGAGTCACAGACTAGAGACAAGTTTGTGGACTGGAAGTTCTTCTAAATTTCATTGCATGCTTTTTTCATATCACCGACTCAGAAATCATAGAAAACAATTGAACCAGCAAATCTCTCATCATCACTAATTTTTCTATGGGAGCTGCTGCTCATACACAAAAAAGTCAGCTATGAATGAGCAATATGACTGCCCCAAGGCAACAAAAATGACCCAGTGTGGTCAAAACATTCAGACAGGCAGAACATTTACAGTCAAGGTCATTGCACAATCCAGATAGATCAGATGATGGCATTGTTGTGTCTATGGGTTGTTATTAAAAAGGATTTAAGGATTAGAGAATAATGCATTCATTATACAGTGCTACATTAAAAGTATTTTTATTTACTACAACACAAACAACATATAGACAGATATAAAAAGGACACGTTGAAGCCATGAAATGACTATAGGCCAGAAATGCTTTTGGTGTAACATTTTAGGAAGGTATGGGTCATGTAACATTGTCATAACATTAAACAACAAAACAAATACAAAGGGTTACACCTTACAATAAAAAGTCTTTAAAGCATTACATATCAATATTTAAAATAAGCCGAAAATTAAAAGAGAATCAGGTTTCCATAATTCTAGAGCAAGCCTGATCACAATAATATAGTGCAAAGCCAAAAATGTGCAGTGATGCATACAAACCAACAAGGTTTGGAATTTTTTAGCCTGCTAATTCAAACTTCTGAAAACTATATTCTGTTGGTCATTCAAGATCACTACATATTACACCCCTGTCAAGTGACAGCCTAAATACAGGAAATCTACAGTGGAGAAATTCTTTAAAACCCAACACTAGTCAATACCTTTATTCAATATAGCAGCACAGAGTTAGAACATCAGGTTTCTATTGCGGTCTGTGTTTTTGCTGGGAAAATTTTACCTCCTTTAGTGTTTAGGTGAAGTGAGACCAGAAGGTTAGGAAGTGGGAGAATTTCTATAATGGGGACAGACAGCAACATAAGTACTTTAGTAGGATGGGGGAAGGTTGAAACCTATAAAGAGTTCATTGTCATTGGTGCATTGCTGTCCCTGTGATGGTCCTTTACCTGATTACTTCTTCTGGAATCCAAGTTATAGGGAAAGTTTGCCACTGGGGTGACAGAAAGCAATATAAAATGACAGATAATATAACCTTCCCTGCTCTAAATCAAAAACACAAAACAAAAGCATTAGCTACAGTTTGTTTTAACATTGCAAGGAGGCTGATGGGACAAAAAACAGAACTAATAACCTCCTAATGCACTAGTATTCAAAGTGACTATGATGTGGTACTTCTCAGCGGGAGTGAGCCCTCCCTGGCCTTGAAGAAAAAAAAAAAAAAAGCAAACATCTTTACACCCGGGTTCCGACACTGTCACTAGGTCTCACCCCAGGATCCTAGGAAAGCGGATATGCCTTTGGATTCTGTAAGGTAACACTACAGCCCTGTATAAGAACACATTTTTGTGGGATCTTCAGTGTACCCAGGATTCCATAAGAGCCAGAGACAGCCAGTGTATTCATCTTGGACAGATGAGCGGGTGGATAGGAAACGTCTCACCTGGAAGTGCTGGCATGTTAGGAGCGTGTAGTAATGCACTGAAGGGTTAACTCTAGCACTGCACAGTGCCCACTGCTCTGTAGCCTCACCCTGATTAACACAGAAAGGTTATCAGAATGCTAATTTTCATTTTAAATGAGAAAATGGATATAGAAAAGGACTATAAAACTTACTGATCTATTTGAAGAACATAAACCAAGTTTGGAGTCCACTTGTAATATAAATGTGTAATAAATAAGACAGGCAGACTAAAAAAAGCATGTTCCTAGCCTGGATTTACCCTCAATGTAGGATGTCATGTTTAGAGTTACATTTTGAGATTACCCTGTAAACATTTAGAATTTTCAATAGTAATATAAAATAAATAAAAGTGTTTTTTTACATTTTAGTTTTTCAAAGCATGGCAGACAGGAAAATACTTATAAAGCACTCTTTGCTGGAATGACACACCTCGACAAACTTAATAGAAAGGTTTTGTGTTTTCAGTATTTTTTACAAACACATAAGGTTTACAATATATAGTGTATGAGAGAGTGTATGTGTAATTTTATAAATCATGTATGTACATTGAAAAACTCCATGTGCCTATTACCAGCAGCAGACTCTGCCTCCTGCTTTTGCAATGTTACACATCCACCCAATAGAGAAATTTGAGTAAGCCGGTGTTTGCGGGTCTCAAATTCTAATGTGAAAGTTATTTAACGAGTAACTTTAATTCAAAGACTGCAATAAGGACCCAAAGTATAAAAACACACCGAAATGACACTATACTTTCCCTTTTAGTTGTTGTAAATAGCACCAACATTCCTTGTTTCATCTACCCATTGCAGATCTGAGAATGGTTGATAAAATGTGACTGGTGACTATGTACAATGGTTCTACTTTTGCCCTAGTATTTATAAAACCTTTTTAAAATGACAAAAAAAGGAAACAATAGTGACAAAGTAGGTGTAAACTAGCATACGGATTTGATCTTGGATCAAAATGATGAACAGGATATAGATGCTAATTTAGAAAAAGGCATCTTCCATCATTGTAGAAGATTACTCAGTGCACAGCCAAGGGTTACTGGAAAGAAAAAAGTGCAATATGATGTTAATATGATGTAATCAAACATACAGTAAATAAATTACCAGTTCAAATTAAGGTTTGTATTTTTATTTTAAACAGAACCGATAAAAGTTCCCAAAATGTATCATATACCTTTACATACAGTATGAACTATTCATGCACTGATAGTGGCATGTCATCTGTATTGTTTATATGGCTGTACCTGGTCTTGCACACTCAGTCTGCAGGATTAACAGATACATGTGTGAAGAGAAATATTGTAGCCTGGCCTACCATTGCTAACCCCTGCTTCCTAAAGTGGCTTTAACATGAAAAGTATGGGTGCTGCAATTGCAGTGTGCTCCTTTGAGATAGTTGGATCCCTAGCGGTTATGCTGATGCTTTGGTTTCAATAGTATCCAAGTTCCAGACCCAAAGCAAGTATAGTGATGGGGTATTTTATTTATTTATTTATTTATGTTTTACACTTGTTTGTGCAGAAGCATTGAAGCAAGCAACTATAATTAAAAAAAAAAAAAAAGGAACAGTGGCAGCCCCCATACTTTTCTGATGACAGAATTTCTTTAAAATGGGTCACTGACCCAGAAGAAGTATGCAGATGTGGTAAGTTAGAGTGAAGTCAGAATTCATGATCCCTATATTTGTTCCAGGTCAGAAATCTATAGTACTGAAGCCATTAGAGCTGCATGCCAGCCAAGGAGTTTGCACTTTCCAAAGGAAAGCTCAGCATTGGTATTCTCAATGCTGCCCAAGTACAGGTTTACTTGAAAAAGCAGTTTTGGGCAATACGTGAATTTAATCAATAAACAACTAAAGGTATCCAGGAAACGCTGAAGTTTTTTGTAAATCTATAAAGCCCACTCATTTTACTTTATTCTGAGTTCAATTAAATTCATTGCAGCCAGATACCAGAGACTTTGTGAGTTAGGTGGCCCATTTGTGTGATGTGTTGCAGAATTTGTGTCGCGTAACCCCTTCCTCTGCTTGACAATCAGCTTCATGTACTAAAAGGATTAAAAAGGTAATGAATACACCCCCCCAGCAAAATAAATATATTGCAGCCTACCAGTCCTTGGTAGCTGCATGACTTTTTATTTTTAAGGCTAAGAACATTTTTAGCAATTACAGTAACGACTGGATGATCTTACCAGAAATGCAGTTTCTTGTTCACTTCCTGTGAGTTGAAAAGAAGGCAATAATCATCATATTTCTTTTGTAAACTACTAATCCCATAGATCCATTGATTAAAAGAAACTTAACACAGGCAGGCATTTTTGTAGACCAGCCTTTATGAAAACCATGGCTTCCTTCATATATTCAAATGGTGGTGTAGCCATGTAAGGTCAAGTAGTGCGTTTGCAGGATTACAAGATTAAACTAGAAAAGGAAAAAGCCTAAAAAATTAAAATTTAGTGCAGCTACCATATCTATGGACTGGCAAGGAGCAATATATTGCATTCTTGTTTTCAGGTTTAGATAGGCTTCAAAGTATAGAGACATTTGCATTATTCTTTTACCATAGGTTAAGAAACGACAGCCCTGTTGAGCCAAGTGGTGATGAGAGGGCTACTGGCGGCTGGAATTTAGACCGAAATCAGCAGGAATCAGCCAATATATGTATGGCAGGCTTTACGCTAAAGCTGGCCTTACAAATGTACAGTTCCATTCACACATTCAAGAGATTCATGGTACTTTAATGGACTCAATTTTATTAGAACATACATTCTACTTCCAGATGAACTATGAAAAGTTCATGCGCATAATATCAGTTATGATTTTTCTTAGCTGGAAGCATACTCAACTATTTAAAATTCGTTCACTCCCAATATTGTCAAAAAATTTCCAGATTTTTTTCCCCGTTTGCCTTGCTTAAAACAGATTGATCGTTGAATTTTCCCCTTTAACCCCCAAAGATAATTGAACAAATGTTCTGAAAACAGCAATTTTCTAATGAAATTCTACCTTACCTACACTGTGACTGAGACATAAAAATGATTAAGTGGCCAGCAGCAGTGCAGCCAAGTGATATGTGCTACCTTCCATCTCCTCATTCATATTGCTCTGCCCACCATAGCGGCATGTCCTCTCCCCTGAGTTTCTAGCAACGCTGCTGATTGGAGCATGCTCAATCCAAGAACATGCTTAGCTTGAGGAAAGTGATTTTGCTTGGGGGGAGGGCTTGGGAGATTTTGGCCACATATTGCAACAATTGCCCAATTATTGTCTGCCTAATGTCATTATTGCCTCTATATCGTCTCCATGGTGTCCCGATTGCCCTTATTTTTTGCATACATTGTCATTTGTTGCTGTCATATTACCACAATTAATTTATGCCCTGTAGGCCTGTCATTTTCAAGCATGCCGCCATTATTCCTAATTCGCCCAGAACACTGTGGGTGCCAATATTAAACCCTGAATTTGATTTAGAGCACCATTGTCATTTTCATGTTTTGCCACGGCACACTAAAATGTGCTGCTATCCCCCCCCCCCCCCCACCTAACATAATTATAAAACTAATAAGCAGCAATTTGTATAGGATACTAGGAAAGACACTGTGGGGGGGGGGGGCAATGCAAAAGGGATAATGTTGTACTTGAGTGTTTAGCTCTCTACACATTGCAAAAGGTTTGCTTTCCGATTATTGCAGGAAGATACACAGAAACAGAACTATTGTGGCACCAACTTTATTACTGAAAACCTAACTCTAAGTATAAACAATAATGTAGTCAACAGCCATGTAATTCTAAGTATGTCCCCTACAACAGACATATGAAAAAAAAAAATTGATTTTAGTTATCGCCTTGTAATTAAACATGCATATAACAAAACATGCAAAATAAAAAAAATAAGGTGAGAATGAAATGTATGTTGTAAAATTTCCACATGCTACGAATCACATCTTCTACAAGCTGACAGAGACTTGCAGGTTTTCATGCAAAGGAGTAAATTACGATTGACTAAGGGTCAAGGTTCATTAAAATGATTGTTGGAGGGAAACAGTGTGCCAGGAATAAGCATGTTACAGGAAACCAGAACTGTAAATGAGACAAATTAAAATAAGGATTAATATTTACATGATTATAACTTAGGAATCAATTAGTAAATAAAATGCCAATTTGGCAAAAGAACAGACATGCAATGGCAAAATAAAACCTCAAAATAAGTAAAAAACTAAAAAGAAAAGAAAAAGGCAGAACGTGATGATTCACACAATACTGGCAGAGTTGCTGATCATCCAAGCATTTAATTTGTCTATCCATTTTTAGACATGCACCGCCACTAATCTGCCACAAGGTGGTGTTTCACCCCGCTAAGAGCAGCAATGCAGATTTCAGAATACAAGCTCCAATCTTCTCTGTAAAACATCCTATACCTGCCAAAGCTCATTTGTAGCAGCAAAAGCAGCTGCTAGGGGGTAGAAAGGCTCAATGTGAAAAAAAACACCCTCCAATGGTAAATCCTATATTACTAAAGGCATTTTTTTTGTACTGTCTTCTGCTTACCGAATGCCTCTGCCCCTCTTCTCTCTTCCCCAAGGTTTCCAATAGATTTGATGAATTGCATCCTTCTAGAATTGCTTTCATAATGTATGGTGGATAACCTATCCAAACCACAGCATGCTGGAAAGGTTTTAATGCACTGTAATGTACACAATGCAGTGCAAATGGCATTGTACTGCATATTCCTAGCATTTTTCCATTCCAAAATATGAATGTGAAGGTACAATAGTGTGAACAGACAGGACTGTAGAGTAGCAAATGTGAAGATAGTAAAAGTGCTTTTAAAAAAATTTTAGATAGGTTTTTTCTATGTGTCCCCCACCCCCTCCATCACATCCCATAACCCCTTTGTTAAGATGTGATGCAGCTCATTTGCTGGCCATTTTGTCCATTGCGTTTCCAAAGTTGTGAAGGGTTATACTAGAAAACACTAAGGCTCTTGCTGAGGCGATAGTCTCAGAAGCTCCGCAAAGTAGATTTAAGCCCCAACTGAATGACATTTAGAAGCATATTTATAAACGTAGCGAATGTGATGGGTACTGCAGGTGAGTCACTCATTTAAACCACATTCACCAGAAGATACACATGCAGTAAATGTTTAGTTATAAACACAAAAGCAGTGGTTTAAGTGGGCCGGCATGCACTGGTACTCAGTACCGCCACTTCCAAATATGGCTCTTGAGCATACCGCTACCTCTCCGTGCGCCTTAGCGTACCAGTACGCTCATTTTGGACACCTGCGCCCTCAATTGCCCCCCCCCCCCAAGAATATTTCCCACACCAAAGCCAGACCAGTCAGCACCAGTGAGTCCCCCTGCTCGGAGTCCCAGCCCAGGCCAGGGGGGTGCTCTGTGGGGACCCTGATGTGGAGTGGGGAGGGGACAAAATTTATAGGCTATAATAGAGTACCGGCACCTCTTTTGGGCCACTTAAAGCACTGCACAAAAGTGCTGCGCTTAATGGATTACATACACTATAAATGCTATATGATGCAAAGAAATGGTCTGTGCTGGAAATGCAAGTAAACAATATCATACGTGTATGAGTATCAGTGAGAAATGGCACTGCCTGTGCTAAAAATAAATCTTCACCCTCGCTATCTAGGTGAATAGTGTTGGGGAATAACCCACTGAACCTTACATGGTAATAAGAAGTGTGAGTGAGTTTGGGGTGTCAACATAAATACCACAAAATAAGCAATTAATTAATTAGCGCAAGGTTCAGTGGGTTATTCGCCAACACTATTCCCCTAGATATAAAGATTTATTTTTAGCACAGGCAGCACCATTTACCACCGATACTCACAATTTTTCAACAGGACCCCACCAGTCGGTGGTGGTTGTAGTGAGGGCAGCAGCCTTTTTCTATTTATTTACTTCATTTACATTCTATTTTATATATTTATTCACATATTACTTAAGGTGGTCCATAGCATAGGGGGGGGGGGACCCCTAGATTTATTGCTAAACAATATCATGCATGAACACACAAGTTAAATATAAATAAAGTCCCGTGCGGAAACGAGGCAATATCACAAGTGACTGGTGATGTGTATATATCTATATCTATCATGATGTGAAGGTGTATCCTAATAGAATTAGGCTTCCAGATTCAAGTTCCTAATGCCATTCATTCAGGTCTTTCCCACAAACAAGATGGCAATGGCTGATTGGCGCATGCACTGTGGCGGGTGGAGCCGGAAGACACGGCACTGCGCATGCACCAACCAGCCGCAGCCATCTTGTTTGTGGTAAAGACCTGAATTTAAATAGTTTGGAACGCCTACTTAAACCTAATGTATTGTAGGTGCCATTTTTATTTAACTTTGCTGCTTTTAAATTGATTTACACTATGGAGAGTACTCTTTTCTTTCCACGGTAACACTGCTACATGCAGCTTCATTGCCTTGTATATGTTGCGATACACTGTGGTACTGCTTTGCCACAATTAGTGAGCAGATCAGATGTCCTGGGGAGCCATTACATACTCATAAATGCCTTTTTGACTTCTCTTTAATGGGGGTCACTACAATCTGGTAAGCCCCCACCTTGCATTCACTGGGTTCATTAACATAGTGGCACTAGGGACTGGAATCCTGTCTATTTTGGGATACACGTTCACATCCTGTCATATACATCATCAATAACTCGCGATATTTCCTCGTTTCCGCATGTGGCTTTATATTTAACTTGTGTGTTCATACATGTTTACTTGCATTTCCAGCACCGACAATTTCTTTGCACCATATAGCACTCATAGTATATGTAATCCATTAAGGGCTGCACTTTTGTATTTATATACACTCACCGGCCACTTTAATAGGTACACCTTGCAAGAACTGGATTGGAACCCCTTTTGCCTTCAGAACTGCCTAATTCTTTGTGGTATAGATTCACCAAGGTGTTGGAAACATTCCTCAGAGATATTGGTCCATATTGACATGATGATAGCACCACGCAGTTGCTGCAGATTAGTCAGCTGCACATCCATGATGTGAATCTCACATTCCACCACATTCCAAAGGTGCTCTATTGGATTGCGATCTGGTGACTGTGGAAGCCATTAAAGTACAGTGAACTCATGGTTATGTTCAACAAACCAGTTTGAGATGATTTAAGCTGTGTGACATGGTGCATTATCCTGCTGAAGGTAGCCATCAGAAGATGGGTACACTGTAGTCATAAGGGATGGAAAAGCAACAATACTCACTTAGACCATGTTGTTTAAACTATGCTCAATTGGTACTAAAGGGGCCCAAAGTGTGCCAAGACAATTTCCCCCACACCATGACACCACCACCACCACCATCCTGAACCATTGATACAAGGCAGGATAGATCCAGGCTTTCATGTTTACACCAAATTATGACCCTACCATCTGAATGTCACAGCAGAAATTGAGACATATCAGAACAGGAAACTTTTTTTTCAATCTTTATTGTCCAATTTTGGTCAACCTGTGCAAATTGTAGCCTCAGTTTCCTGTGATTAACTGACAGGATTTGCACCAATGTGGGTTTTCTTCTGTTGTAGCCCATATGCTTGAAGGTTTGATATGTTGTGCGTTCAGAGATAGTATCCTGCATACCTTGGTTGTAAGGAGTGGTTATTTGAGTTACGGTTGCCTTGCTATCATCTCAAACCAGTCTGCCCATTCTCCTCGGACATCAACAAGGCATTTTTGTCCACACAACTGCCGCTCACTGGATATTTTCTCTTTTTCAGGGCATTGTCTGTAAACCCTAGAGATGGTTGTGTGTGAAAATCTCAGTAGAATACTCAGACCAGCCCGTCTGGCACCAACAACCATGCCACATTCAAAGTCATCTAAATCCCCTTTCTTCCCCATTCTGATGCTCGGTTTGAACTTCAGCAAGTCACCTTCACCACGTCTACAGTAAACCTGATAAAGTGGCCGGTGAGTGTATATGTATGCCTTGCATTAGGATATTGTGACAGCTTCTATGTTTCACATATATGACTTTTTGTATCCAGCACGGTTTTCTTTTGTTCTTAGTAAATGTTTAGTAAATGTCACACTGCTTTATAAATATAATCCTTAGTTTGATGCATCATAAGAACACCCTTTTAAATAAAATACCTGTTTCCACCTCTTTGTCATCATTTGTTACATTTTAGTGTTCTGTTCTACTATTGCTTCCTTGCAGCCACATCCTGTCTACACATGTGCTTTAGTGACAGCTGCACTGCATTTCTCAGAGTGGCTTTCTATATCTACATAAAAGGGTTTCTAAATAGTGAAAATGCTCAATAGATTAAAGGTTTCCAAAAAAATTGGATCCGAGTTTGGCTAGCTTAATTTATTCTGAATGAGATCTTTGGGCTGTATACCTTATGACGGTCCTGAAATACAGCTGCAAGAAAAAGTATGTGAACCCTTTGGAATGATATGGATTTCTGCACAAATTGGTCATAAAATGTGATCTGATCATCATCTAAGTCACAATAGACAACCACAGTCTGCTTAAACTAATAACACACAAAGAATGAAATGTTACAATGTTTTTATTGAACACGCTATGTAAACATTCACAGTGCAGGTGGAAAAAGTATGTGAACCCCTAGACTAATGACATCTCCAAGAGCTAATTGGAGTGAGATGTCAGCCAACTGGAGTCCAATCAATGAGATGAGATTGGAGGTGTTGGTTACAGCTTCCCTGCCCTATAAAAAACACACACCAGTTCTGGGTTTGCTTTTCACAAGAAGCATTGCCGGATGTGAATGATGCCTCGCACAAAAGAGCTCTCAGAAGACCTACGATTAAGAATTGTTGGCTTGCATAAAGCTGGAAAGGGTTATAAAACTATCTCCAAAAGCCTTGCTGTTCATCAGTCCACATTAAGACAAATGGTCTATAAATGGAAAAAGTTCAGCACTGCTGCTACTCTCCCTAGGAGTGGCCGTCCTGTAAAGATTACCGCAAGAGCACAGCGCAGACTGCTCAATGAGATGAAGAAGAATCCTAGAGTGTCAGCTAAAGACTTCCAAAAGTCATTGGCAAATGCTAACATCCCCGTTAGCGAATTTACAATACGTAAAACACTAAACATGAATGGATTTCATGGGAGGATACCACAGAGGAAGCCACTGCTGTCCAAACAAAACATTGCTGCATGTTTACAGTTTGCACAAGAGCACCTGGATGTTCCAAAGCAGTACTGGCAAAACATTTTGTGGACAGATGAAACCAAAGTTGAGTTGTTTGGAAGAAACACACAACACTATGTGTGGCGAAAAAGAGGCACAGCACACCAAAATCAAAACCTAATCCCAACTGTGAAGTATGGTGGTGGGAGCATTATGGTTTGGGGCTGCTTTGCTGCGTCAGGGCCTGAACGGATTGCTATCATAGAAGGAAAAATGAATTCCCAAGTTTATTAAGACATTTTGCAGGAGAACTTAAGACCATCTGTCTACCAGCTGAAGCTCAACAGAAGATGGGTGTTGCAACAGGACAATGACCCAAAGCATAGAAGTAAATCAACAACAGAATGGCTTAAACAGAAGAAGATACGCCTTCTGAAAAGGCCAAGTCAGAGTCCTGAACTCAACCCGATTGAGATGCTGTGGCATGACCTCAAGAAAGCGATTCACACCAGACATCCCAAGAATATTGCTGTACAGTTCTGTAAAGAGGAATGGTCAAGAATTACTCCTGACCGTTGTGCACGTCTGATCTGCAACTACAGGAAACGTTTGGTTGAAGTTATTGTTGCCAAAAGAAGGTTCAACCAGTTATTAAATCCAAGGGTTCACATACTTTTTCCACCTGCACTGTGAATGATTACATGGCGTGTTCAATAAAAACATGGCAACATTTCATTCTTTGTGTGTTATTAGTTTAACCACTTAACCACTGGAGGATTTTGCCGTCTTACGTCCAGGCCACTTTTTGCGATTCAGCGCTGTTTACACAGGCGGGCAGATCTCCAAACTAGATTCCCAGACGATCGGGGAAGAGCAGCGGCGATCGCCGCCGCTCCTCCCCTGGCCCGACTCCCGCTGTGAATGAATACAGCGGGAGCGCGCCTCCGGACGATAACGAACCACTTTGCCGCAGTAGAGCTCGAGTGAGCGGTCGGCAAGTGGTTAAGCAGACTGCGATTGTCTATTGTTGTGACTTAGATGATGATCAGATCACATCTTATGACCAGTTTGTGCAGAAATCCATATCATTCCAAAGGGTTCACATAATTTTTCTTTTCTTGTAGCTGTATATCAGTAAACACATAGCAAAATTGCAAACATGCAAACATCAATGACATTCTGTCTTTACATGCAAGCTGCATGGCATTTCTCAGGGCAGGTTTCCGGATGATTAAAACGGTGGAACATGCCTGCATAATTAAGATTTCTATTCAGTAGGACGGTGAATCTAATAATACATACACACACATATATATATATATACATACACATACCATACACACACACACACACTAGTATGTTACCAAAAGTATTGGGACGCCTGCCTCTACACGCACATGAACTGTAATGGCATCCCAGTCTTTAGTCCGTAGGGTTCAATATTGAAATGGCCCAGTCTTTGCAGCTAGAACAGCGTCAACTCTTCTGGGAAGGCGGTCTACAAGGTTTAGGAGTGTGTCTATGGGAATTTTTGACCATTCTCCTAGGAAGTGCATTTGTGAGGTCAGGCACTGATGTTGGAGGGAAGGCCTGGCTTGCAGTCTGCACTCTTATTCACCCCAAAGGTGTTCTATTGGGTTGAGGTCTGGACTCTGAGCAGGCCAGTCAAGTGCCTCCACTCCAAATGCGCTCATCCATGTCTTTATGGACCTTGCTTTGTGTACTGGTGCGCAGTCATGCTGGAACAGGGAGGGGCTATCCCCAAACTGCTCCCACAAAGTTGGGAGCATGAAAAGTTTCCAAAATGTCTTGGTATGCTGACACCTTAGGAGTTCCCCTCACTGGAACTAAGGGGCCAAGCCCAACCCCTGAAAAACAACCCCACACCATAATCCTACCTCCACCAAATGATTTGGAACAGTGCACAAAGCAAGGTCCATAAATAAATGGATAAGTGAATTTGGGGGGGGGGGGGAGGAACTTGACTAGCCTGCACAGAGTCCTAACCTCCACCTGATGGAACACCTTTGGGATAAATTAGAGCAGAGAATTTCCCATTCACATCAGTGCCTGACCTCACAAATGCGCTTCTGGAAGTATGTCAAACATTCCCATAGACACACTCCTAAACCTTTTGGACAGCCTTCCTAGATGAGCTGAAGCTGTTAAAGCCACAAAGGGCAGGCCAACTCAATATTGAACCCTACAAACTAAGACTGGGATGCCATTAGCTCAGCCCACGTGACGTTATCACATGGGCAGAGCAACGGACATCAAGACACATGAGATCTGCTCATGGTGTTCTGTGAATGTGAGGGTTTTTCTTATGGTTCAAAAAAATTGCATTTGGCAATCTACACTATTGTGTTCTTCTCCTTGCTTCCTAGATGTACATTTTATGGAATTGAGGATATCTTCATCAAGGTGGACAGAAAGAGTCAGTGGAACAGTACCCCCTTAGATTGATATAAGCTCTTGCAACCTCCTCTAGCGTAGCAAGGCCCTATTTAGAAGGTGAGAGGACACCCTTGAGGTTAGGTGAAAGGCATGGCAGTGTGTCAAAACATCAATTCTAGGAGAAGAGGTTCACTTATTAATTTGGAGTTGCACAATCACCGTATGTAGTACGGGACTTAGGAAGTTGATTTTTTGAATGCACAAAAAACACAATTATTTCTGGATTTATAATATTTTTGCATATACATGGACTTTTTACACATGAACAATTTATTATAGTTTTTGGAATTTATGGCTACTATGGGAATATTTTTTTTTTATTATCAAATACTTTTTATTTCATGAATTGTAGAGATAGATAGATTATATACACACATACATACACACAAACACACAGACACACACACAATCTCACGAAAGCGAGTACACCCCTCACATTTTTTGTAAATACTTTATTATATCTTTTCATGTGACAAACACTGAAGAAATGACACTTTGCTACAATGTAAAGTAGTGAGTGTACAGCTTGTATAACAATGTAAGATTTGCTGTCTCCTCAAAATAGCTCAACACACAGCCATAAATGTCTAAACTGCTGGCAACAAAAGTGAGTACACCCCTAAGTGAAAATGTCCAAATTGGGCCCAATTAGCCCCCCCCCCCCCCCTCCCGCAGTGTTATGTGACTCATTAGTGTTACAAGGTCTCAGGTGTGAATGGGGAGCAGGTGTGTTAAATTTGGTGTTTTCACTCTCACTCTCGCTTACTGGTCAGTGGAAGTTCAACATGGCACCTCATGGTAAAGAACTCTCTGAGGATCTGAAAAAAGAATTGTTGCCCTACATAAAGATGGCCTAGGCTATAAGAAGAATGCCAAGACCCTGAAACTGAGCTGCAGCACGGTGGCCAAGGCCATACATCGGTTTAACAGGACAGGTTCCACTCAGAACAGGCCTCGCCATGGTCGACCAAAGAAGTTGAATGCACAGCATTATATCCAGAGGTTGCCTTTGGAAAATAGAGGTATGAGTGCTTCCAGCATTGCTGCAGAGGTTGAAGAGGTGGGGGGTTAGCCTGTCAGTGCTCAGACCGTATGCCACATACTGCATCAAATTTGTCTGCATGGCTGTCTTCCCAGAAGGAAGCCTCTTCTAAAGATGATGTACAAGAAAGACCACACACAGTTTGCTGAAGACAAGCAGACTAAGGACATGGATTACTGGAACCATATCATGTGGTCTGATGAGACCAAGATAAACCTATTTGGTTCAGATGGTGTCAAGCGTGTGTGGCGGCAACCAGGTGAGGAGTAAAAATACAAGTGTGTCTTGCCTACAGTCAAAAATGGTGGTGGGAGTGTCATGGTCTCGGGCTGTGCGAGTGCTGCCGGCACTGGGGAGCTACAGTTCATTGAGGGAACCATGAGTGCCAACATGTACTGTGACATACTGAAGCAGAGCATGATCCCCTCCCTTCGGAGACTGAGATGCAGGGCAGTATTCCCACATGATAACGACCCAAAACACACCTCCAAGAGGACCACTGCCTTGCTAAAGAAGCTGAGGGTGAAGGTGATGGACTGGCCAAGCATGTCTCCAGACCTAAACCCTATTGTGAATATGTTGGACATCCATAAATGGAAGGTGGAGGAGCGCAAGATCTCTAACCTCCACCAGCTTCGTGATGTCCTAGTGGAAGAGGACTCCAGTGGCAACCTGTGAAGCTCTGGTGAACTCCATGCCCAAGAGGGTTAAGGCAGTGCTGAAAATAATGGTGACCACGCAAAATATTGACACTTTGGGCCCAAATTGGACATTTCCACGTTGGGGTGTACTCACTTTTGTTGCCAGCAGTTTGGACATTATTGGCTGTGTGTTGAGTTATTTTGAGAGGACAGCAAATTTAAACTGTTATACAAGCTGTACACTCACTACTTTACATTGTAGCAAAGTATCATTTCTTCAGTCACATGAAAAGATATAATAAAATATTTACAATAATTGTGAGGAGTGTACTCACTTTTGTGAGATAATGTACATGCTCATGGCTTACCCCACACAGCTGAAGAATTGAGGAATGAGCTGAGGCAATAGTGTGCAGGAGTTTGTACATAACTGTTGTCCACATTCTATATGCAGAGAAGTAGAAGAATTTTTCAACAAATTCCGTCATATCAATCAATAATTATTACACTGCTGCACACGAGGCAGAACACCTATTACATAATAAACTCATGGAAGCATGGAAAATATTTAAAACTGCCAAACTGGTTCCTAGACTAGTGCTGAAGTTATATAAAATTATCCAGGTACCCATATGATCTAGCACAAACTCAGATTTTTAAATTGTATTCTGAAAACTGCACTGAAGAGTACAATTTTTTTTTCTTTGGCATTATTTTTAATTATAAACACTGCCAGAGGTGCTTACAGCAATAAACTTTTATGCAAATAAATTACAAAAAAAAAGAAAAAAAAAAAAAAAAAACACTGCTACAACAGCTTAACCTCCCCTAGCACAATTGAAAAGAAGCAATAATGTATGCAGAATACTGCCAATTACACGTATTAAGCCATTAAATACATTTATCAAATTATTATTGTGATAGTAGTAGTATGGTTTGATTGGTTACTACTGCAGCCATTTGTAATACAAGTCACATTCTGATTCCATTTATTTCCTGCTACAGCAACACATGCATTCCAGGCACAATACTAACAGAAAAACTGCTAGGAAGAGATGTGAGCCAATCAAATAAACCAAAAATTATGTTTTAGAGGCATGTTGTACACACCAAAATAATACAAAATTACCCTTATATATAGGAAGCAGGATTCATTTTTTCCAGTTTTGTAATAGCTTAGGGGTCTGCAGAATGAACTGGACAAGTCGTTTTTATTAACAATGAACTACAAAAAGGCTTGTGTAGAAACTTTACAGGTATATACAAACAAGTGTATAAGGAAAACTTTCCCTATGAAAATGTCTAAAAAACTGACTCCGCAGAACATGCATATAGCAATTTCCTATACTGTTCCAGCTTTATTTTTTAATTCACAGAAAAGCCTAGTTCTTAAAGTTCCTTCCTCCTTCTTACTTGCACAATAGTGGAGTGTTCTCCTGCAGGCATTTAAAGGAAGCTTTATAGCAGCTTATACAGACTGTCACTATAGCTTTCTCACAAAGATAATTGTTGCAGAAAAATTGTACGTTGCAGTGGTTAGGGCAGATGTCTATTTACTTATTGCAAGCAAAAAATACAGACAATTCTTGAAAAAAAAAAAAAAAATAAAATCAGGCAGAATTTTAGATCCGTTGTTCCGTGAGAATTACCTACCCGTGAGAAAAACCTACCCCTCGTCACTTCCGGTACTCGGCACTGTATGTAATGCAGCGGGTACATTAAAACAGCTGGGCTGCAATACAAATCATCTCCGCTCCTGTCACTGTCACTTCCCTGATCTCGGATAGTAAATATAAAAGCGGCAGCGGCTGTATGAAAAGATAAATCACGGAGCCGAAAGCCGCTTTTATATTTACTTGCCGAGAGCAGGGAAGTGACCGGGACAGGAGCGGAGATGATTCGTATTGCCGCACAGCTGTTTTATGTAAGCGCCGCGTCGGTAGGTTTTTCTCACGGTACACCGTGATCGTTTCATACTAGTGCGCTTGCGCACTAGTAAGCTCCTCTGTTCTTCCATCACGTATCCGGGGCTCTGAGCATGCGCAGTGCTGCGCTGCTCAGCTCTTTCTGGCCGGAAGTGACGAGGGGTAGGTAATTCTCACGGGGTAGGTAATTCTCACGGAACACCGTATGCAACTTAAATGCCCTTAGTGCCTAGTGTTTAGTATAAAAATTACCAACTGAGAGGGTTGGTGGTAAATTATACAAGCGTAAAAAAGTTAGCAAAAACAACAAGGTAAATGTGAAACCAAATACATTGCTTTAGTTAAGAGTCAAAATGGTGTGCATTGGACTGCATATTTACAAGGTATAACAGTTGATTTAAGGCTAGGTTCACACCATCGTGGCTCTGCGAGATGAAATTTGCGTGGATGCGTCAGCCCATTCATTTGAATAGACTGCTGTGCCACCAGAAATGCAGGAAAAAAACATTTCCAAAATGGTAGCCCACACAAGAACTGCAAGAACAGTGCGGTTCTCATTGTGTACGGTGTGCCATTATGATTACTGGCACACGCATGAATCTCCTGTGTCTCACTGTGCAGGTAGCCACGCAAACAGGCGTGGAGCCGCAGCGGGAACCACCCATACAACTGTGAACCTAGACTTCTACAGGATTAAAAAAAAAACACTTCAAAAAGTGTTCTAAAGCAGTAAGTGAGCTTGCCAGACATTAACTAAATTGTAAAAATGCATTTCAGATATAAGGTTTACTAATGATTGAATCTCTGTGCATTTGGTTTACTCGATTAGCTGTTGGTTAGATCTTTGAGCTGTATATTAGTTAATGGGAGGGTCTAGAAATATATCACTAAACAGTTAATAAAGTCACAAAGCATGATAATAAAATAATGCAAAGCAACTCATTTAACTAGATTTTCATTACAGATCTCACTTACATATGCAAACATTAGTGACATACTGTCTATATATATTTTCACTCCAGTGACAGATGCATTTCATTCCTCGGGGCAGGTTTCCGGAAAGTGACAACAGTGAACCATGACTACATAATGTGTGTTAAAATTGCTCTTTTAGTCTCCATAAAAAGCCTGTGTAACAGGGTGACAATGCAGGAGAACATTTGGAAAAATCTAAATTTTAGAATCCTATCTATTATGCTGCATGGTTTATGGCTTTTCATTTGGCATGATATTCAGATATAGTTACTATGTCTGACAAGATACAATATTTGGATATTTTAATACATGCCCTTTGTCAACAGACTATTATTTATTTGTTAAATCTATATCTGCAATAAATTTTTTTTTTTTAAAAAACACGAAAGGACAATGAAAGACTTTAAAAAATAGATTTCACAAAAATACACTATGAATGCACTGCAGGTAGTTTTGTTAATTTATTTTGACATTTTAAACTTTCCTCTTAAGCAGATTGTTTCTGCATGGAAAAAAGGTACACTTGTATATGCAGAACAACTTTAGGCTTGGAATAAAACTAAAGTGGATGCTCATTTTTGAACGTCAACCTTTGGACACTTGTCTCCTTTATGGACATTTTTTGCTAGGTTTACCAAGCAGATGATCTCACGCCACAATCAACATATAGATAGAGATGTGTCAGCACAGCTCAAAAGGTAACTGAAGCACTATATAGGCCTTTAGGATTTATAGGTGGCTGAATACATTTCCCCTTATTACAGATAATTACGGTCATCAAAAGGGTTAATTGGTGGCTGAGGAGTTACAGAGATGGAGCTCACCAACACATTATGAACCTCCTTATAGAATAAAGAGGAACCATTAGAACATTTTTTCCTGTTCTTGCTGGTAGAAAATTAAGGACTAAGATGGTTTACCATTAGAAAGGTAAAATGCAGACACAGTTTTGTGAATATCTAGCTCATGTAGGAAAAAAAGAAAAACCTCCACCAAATGAGGTTTTACCCAAAACATGGCTCAGTCAAAAGGGTAATTCCTTTTTAATTCATCTCTTGATCACAAGCATATTACTGTGTTAACACTAGATTAATGGACTAAACATTTATGAGTAATAGTAGTATATCATTCTTGTGTTAGGTTGGGCTATACAGCTTGGTTGCACAAAGTGGTTACCGGTATACACATTGCCACCTTCATGTTTGTCTTACATACAAAGTCTGAGTAGTTCTAACATGTTAATAGCTTACCAAAGCCATGCGCCCATGCAGCAAACAGCAGAGTTAACTGTAAAAACAGCACACAGTAACATCGAATGGGAGAATGAAATGTTAATAGGAAAAACAAAAAAGTGAAATAAAAAAACCAGAACAAAAAGAATGACAAAATGAGTGAACATAATTGCAAAAAAAAAAAAAAGGATCATCATATATAGGAGTGCAGTGCATATTGCCTCTTTCCTACGGTCATGCAAGTGACATTAATTGGTCGCATGGTTATGTTGTTAGCTTGGCATTAGTGTTAATTACAGATTAGAGTGATTTTCTGTACCATATATGTGACTATAGCACTTTGACAGGTGCATAGATAAAAGCATCATATTTCCCTTTTCCATGCAATATATGCTGGATAAAAGCGATGGGGCTTAGTATAGTTGACAATTATACACAGAAGATGTAAAGTCGTTCCTCTATGTGTCCATTAAAATTTCAGCGGTTAGTATTTACAGCCACTACAGTAGGCCATAGAAATGGATCATGTAGCATTAACAGTAGATTCGACCTTCAAAAAAAAGTTGTGTAACATCTTCCTTCACCATAGGAGGGGACCATTTCTACACTAACTCATAACTTTTGCTTAGCATGCTCCAAACACACACAATTTTGATTGAGAACAATTTTTTCTGCACACTCAAAAGGCTTTACTCTGCTGCCTGACACCCTTCTAATCAAAAAGTTTCCCACATACTAGAGATCAACCGATTATCGGCAACACCGATATATCAGGGGCCGATATGCACTTTCCCCTATATATATCGGAATCGGCCCCTGAGGTTACCGATATTGCCGATATTTAGGGAAAGTGCATGTACCGGAGTGATGCCTGCAGCTAGAGGCATCACCCCGGTACCGGTGTCCATAGCTGATGGTCGGCTGACTTGTAATGACAACTGATGCGGCTGAGAAGCCACACGGCTGTCATTGCCCCCCCTTCCACCGCCTTCCGCGGCTCGCCCGGGTCTCCCGTAACACCGCTGCCGAAGAGAAGACCCGGGTCTCCATGTAAAAAACCTGGAAGTGATGTCATGACATTACTTCCGGGTACTCAGCGCCGAATTAAAAAAAACTGACAGCATTCAAAACAGCCAAACTTGGCGTTTTGAATGCTTTTCAGTGCCGAGGAGGGGTTTGGGGTCTCAGACCCCCAGATCCCTCCACAAGAAGTATCTAAAAAATAAAAAATTATTTTTAATGTCCAAAAATAATCGGCCGTTAACGGCCGATACCGATATCCGATGACCAAAATATCGATATTAAAAAAACTGATATCGGTCGATCACTACCACATACCCTAAAAGATATGCTTTCATTTAAATGTCAAAAATACACGTTGATCCTGCCACTGAAATCCATGTTATGCCTCCTTATGCTTCCTGTGATGGGAAAACAACAACAATGCTGCACTACCAATTTAGAGCAACATTGTCACCCTCATGTAGGCTGTACCTGCTGGCACTATGATGGAACAAGAAAACGTAGCAGGTGGTATGGCTATTAGCATTTCCCTGAAAATTCACAAGCCTGTAGCCTATCAATCAGTACGTAGTTGGACACATCTAGCCATACCCCATACTTTCTGGATTGACAGCACTCCCCATGCTGAGAAAACCCTTCCACGGTAGGCTGCAGTTTTTGGTAGTCAATTAGCTTACAGCTTTTTTGTCAATGCTTAATTGAACAAGCTGAAGTTAGAAGCTGATTGGCTACCATGCACAGCTGCACCGTTTTTTGCACTTCCCAATTTTAGTAAATCAACCCCAATTTTTTTTTTTTTAGGTTATAAGGCTTGTGCATCACGCCGTGTGACCTGCTTTAAATCACACAGGAGTCTTTGCACACAATTTAGGAACATTATAGATCCCTTCATAACCTAGTGAAATCTCAATGCTTGGTTGTTGTGTTTTCACAGACACTTCACAGGAAAATCAGCCTTTCCACAAAGAAGACAGAGCATTCAACTAAATTTCAGTTTTGTATTGCATGCCTTCAAAAGTATGCCTTGCCCATTGGATTTTTAAATACATCACACATCTTTGCTGAAGCAGAACACTGAAACATACAGGTGCATCTCATAAAATGAGAATATCAAAAAGTTAATTTCAGTAATTCAATTCAAAAAGTAAAAAATTCATATTTTATATAGATGGGTTACACACAGAATGATACATTTCAAGCATTTATTTCTTTTTAAAATTTTGATTATTATAGCTTACAGCTAGTGAAAACCCAAACTTCAGTATCCCAAAAAATTTGATTATTACATAAGACCAATAAAAAGAAAAAAAAAAAAAGAAGATTTTTAATACAGAAATGTTGGCTTACTGAAATGTATGTCCATGTACAGTATAGTATCCACTCAATACTTGGTAGGGGCTCCTTTTGCACAAATTACTGCATCAATGCAACGTGTCATGGAGGCCCAGGTTGCTTTGATAGCGGCTTTCATCTCGTATGCATTGTTGGGACTGGGGTCCATGTGTCAAGTCCTGCTGAAAGATGAATTCAGCATCTTCATAAAGCTGGTCAACAGAGGGAAGAATTAAGTGCTCTAGAATTTCCTAGTAGAGGGCCGTGCTGACTTTAGACTTGATAAAAGCAGTGGACCAACACCATCAGATGACATGGCTCCCTAAATCATCATGAACTGAGGAACGTTTTGCATTTCATTTAGAAATCAAGGTCTCAGAGTATGGAGGAAGAGTGGAGAGGCAGAGAATCCAAGTTGCTTGAGGTACAGTGTGAAGTTTGCATGATCAGTGATGATTTGGGAAGCCATGTCATCTGCTGGTGTTGGGTGTTTTGTCAAGTCCAAAGTCAGTGCGGCCCTTTACTATTCTAATTCTAGAGCACTCCATGCTGCCCTCAGCTGACCAGCTTTATGGAGATGCAGATTTCATTTTCCAGCATGACTTGACACCTTGCTCACACTGCCAAAATTACCAATACCTGCTATTGATCATGGTATCACTGTGGTTGATTGGCCAGCAAACTCGCCTAACGTAAACCCCATAGAGAATCGGTGGGGTATTGCCAAGAGAAAGAGGAGACCACAGACCCAACAATGCAGATGAGCTGAAAGCTTCTATCAAAGCAACCTGGGCTTCCATAACACCTCAGCAGTGCCACAGACTGTCCAGCCCCATGCCACACCGCGTGGATGCAGTAATTCATGCAAAAGGAGCCCCGACTAAGTATTGAGTGCATACTATAGTGTACATGGACATACTTTTCAGTATGCCAACATTTCTATATTAAAAATGTTTTCCCCTGTTGGTCTTATGTAATATTCTAATTTTCTGAGATACTGAAATTTTGGATTTTTACCAGCTGTAAGCCATAGTCCTCATAATTGAAGAAAGAAATGCTTGAAATATTTTACTCTGTGTGTAACACATCTCTAAAAAATATACGAGTTTCACTTTTTGAATTGAATTACTGAAATAAATTAGGTTTTTGATGATTTAAATTTATGAGATGCACCTGTAGACAGCAATGTTTGGGCTCTGCATGCGACGTGTGAAAGCAATGCCTTAACTGTAAAAGTAGAAGTAGGGAGACCTTTATACGGTATTGTCAGGGAAACGTATACAAAAAGAGTTCTGCCTAAAAAATAAATGCCTTTTTCTGCAGGTAAAAGTTCCATACAAAAGAAATAGAAATATATCCTACTTATTAGTCTATGTTCATAAAGAACTGTCAGACTATGTACAGATATATACACCTTATATGAGCCATACATTAATAAATTAATTTCTGTACACATTGATCACCACTCTTAATAAATGTACTTACTTTTTCCTCTCCTTTTCTCTTTTTAGGGTCTGTGATCCTCCTGCTTGTTGTGCTTGGGACTGGAGTAATTCTGTTGCTGTCTTGCGTTTCTTGAATTCGTTGACTTCATCCTCCAGACTTTTCTTCTTATCCTCAAGCTTCTTCTTCTCGTCCTGGTGTAATTTCTTCAAGCGGTCAAACTTTTCATGAAGCTTTCAAAAATAAGAACAAAACCATCAACCATCAATGGACTACCTGATAAAGAACCTCTCCAGGGCAGAACGATTTAGAAGAAAAGATTTTTTTACTTTATGTATTCTTGCCCAACTATACTAGAAAATCTACAAACAGAATATCATTACTTATGAACGTTTCAAGAGAACTGGATGCTGTCCAGCTCAGCAAGACGTTATTGAAATTGTGCAATTATCACTTGAAAATTATTTATAGTTCCCCCTTTTAACTCCTTGGCGCAGAGTGCACGGAAATATGTGGCCTCTTGGAAACTGGGCCATGGCGCAGAGCAGCGACATATTTGCGTGCAATAGCACCGACAGAGCGGTGCCAAGAGTGCGTGCCTTGCTCGCTCCCAGCACAGTTACCGGTGGCTGACTAGAAGCTACCATTCAAGGCATGCGATCAGGAACTTTCGGATCGTGTGACCGCCCTGATAGCTGTCACAACTGTAAGCCCCCCCCAGGCATACTAAACCCAATAAAGGGCTGGCAGACACCAGCGCTAAGGGGTTTTGCCCTCTTGCCTATAAATCATATATATCCCCCTTCTTGTTTAGCACCATTTACTTTAAAGCTAAACTAAAGAATTTGAAGCTGCATTACAACTTGTTCTCTATGAAGGAGTTCTACAGTGATACATAATAGATTAACTACTAGCTGTTACATAATAAAGCAGCCATATCCATTAATAAATCTGTACAGCAGACCATTTCAATTGGTTTGAGCTGATCACAATCTCCCTCAGAGATTGTCTCTCTTTAACATTCTGCTAAAAAAAAACTGTGTATTACTACTGCTTAGACCTTGAAGAAGGGGACATAATCCGAAAGCTTGTTCTAAAAAATTATGTTAGTGAAAATAAAAAAAGTATCATGGATACAACTGTTTCTAGCTCAGTGTTTCTCAATCTTTTCAGTCAAGGCACCCTTTACAAATTATGGACAGACTCGAGTCACCTTGTAAAAATTATAGACCGTCTAGAGGCACCACATTCTAAAAATCTAAAAGCTTTTCCAATAGGTTTTACATATTGCAGCAACATTAACATGTCCAAGTAGGACACCCCATGTTAGAGGCGATTTATTCTTCCAAAGCAAATAGTTTTGCAAACTGGTTCTGACTAGTATGCCAATGTTTCTCTACTTCCTCAGTTTTTCTCCATCACTCAGCTAATGTGAACCCAACGCTGATGGAGAGGGGCAGGAGAGGGTCAATCAAGGATGCTATGCAGGTGTCTGGCATCCTCCTTATTAACTGATGATACCATTGGTCGTTAGGATGCCGGCAACTAGAAGGTTGTAATGTTGCACAATGAAAACCTGTGATTTAGTGTAACGAAAAAGGCAGGGTTCATCCACACGCCAGCTTGTATACAATTTTTGGGCAATTTTTAGGCATTTTGCCAAGGCACCCCTAAAGAAACCTCAAGGCACCCCTGGTTGAAAAAAGGCTGTTCTAGCTGATGAGTCAAAACCATAAGAAAAAACTGGTGAGGAGCTATAGTACACTTGACATTGTGAATAAATGTTAAAAACGGAAACTGTGAAACCCTTACCAGTCATTTCAAGCATAAAAAAGGTTAGCGTCCAGCATTAAATTTATAAAGCAACTCTTAAGAAAAAACCTATAGCTAAAGAAACACAGGTTACCATAGCCTACTTTTTCTTCTGACAATGTTAGTTGCCCGGGTTTCTTGCTGATCCAGTGGCTTCAATAATCTAACCCTAGAACAAGCATGCATATTAAGAGTCATCATGTCCATTTCTGCATTGTTTGAGACTAAAAAAAAAAAAAACTAGTCAGACAGACTAGCAACTAGCATTTTCAGAATGAGGTCAACAATGGCAGCAATCAAATTATTTTGAGAGGCGACTATAATCAAAATCAGAGGTGTTCTGAAAGATGCATGTGGCTCCCACACCACTGGTTGGGGATCATAGACACAAAATATCTGTAAGGGAATTAACATCTGAATAGAGAATCTTCAACTGCAATCTATGTAGAGTCAAAGCTGCTAGACAGATGAAAGTAGAGGTCTCACTTAAATCCCCAAACTCCAAAAAACATTTTCTTGAACGCATATCCAATGCCAAACTTTTTTTTTTTTTAACAGTTTATAGTAGAAGGACATCACAAATCCTGGTCAATTTCTGTTTGTGTTCTGTTGAGGAGGTTTAAATTGACTTCCAGTCCCAGAATCACAGCTGGAAACCCCTCTAGTTGAAGTGAAGGGAATCTACTGTAAAATTTTGGATTTCACATCACTTTCTGTTCTGGAAAGGGGTATTTATCTCATCTGTGGATACAGATAGCAATAAAAACCTGCCAGATGCTATAACCCTACACCAATCTATCCAAAGTTAAAAAAAAAAAAAAAAAATAATTAAAAAATATATATTTATATTTCAAGAAAAAAAAAAAAAAAAACACGTGGGCCTTATATATACACACACACTTAATATATAGTGAGGAAGGTTTAAGAATTCTTACCTCCTGTGCTGTTGAGCATCATGGAAAATCTCTCCCATTTGGAGCACTCAAACACTTATTTAGTACAGTGGGGAACGGTTAGGACCATTGTGATGTTTTTATTTTGCCTTCCTACCTCAGGGTCCTCCCCATCCCCTTATTTCTAGTCACATCAATAACATTGCTTTAGACCAATTGTAATGTGTAAAAAGAACTCAAGCCTTTTACATACTACAACTGTCTGTTCAGGGCAATGCCTTTAGCTTGATTATTCTTGCCAGGCATAACCGGATACCTGACCTCATTTAGAGCGAGTAATTAATGAAACATTCTTATATATATTTTTAAATACTGCTTCGGAGGTCTTTTTTTTTTTTTGCTTTATTATTAGGCCTAGTACACATTATTCTTTTTTTCAACCCAGAAAAAAAGAAAAAGAAAAAAAAAAAAAAAAAGACAGCTCTGGAGGAGCCACTGTACTAACTACCTGATGTCAGTACAGCGATCTCCCTTGATGTGCTATTGTGTTCTGACAGGGGGTGCCCCACCAGAACACTCCAGTCAGAGCTCTCAGCCATTGGCTGACAGTGCTGACTGGGAGCTGGTCGTCAGACCTTTTTCTGTCAAGCCCCATTGACAGAAACCAGTTGTTTCTATTGAACTGGCCAATGCCGTCTGACATTCAGCCCGTGTGTACTATGCTTTAGCCTCTTGTAACCCCATGCATAGCATGGCTCAGTTTGGGCAGTGAAGGGGGCAGCATTGTAATCCAGTTGAGCTCTACAGTCCTTGCAATCCTTCCAGTCCAACACAGAGCGCTTGCTGATAAGTAGAGTGATGACTTTACAAGTGTTCCACTGCTTCTTCACCACCCTGTAAACTTCAAATCCTGGGTTTTTATCCAGAGGATTAAAGCCATACATTTTCAGAATGATGTGGGGTTCCCCTTACCTCTTTTTCTGCTTCTTTTAATTCTGCTTCCTTCTCTTTTACCCTTTGAACAAACATCTGTCTCATTTCTTCCTCTTTCTTCTGCAAGTCACCCAGAAACTCATTTCGTTTTGCTTCATATGTCTCTTGTAGGCTAAATACAGAAAATACATTTATTTTTTATTCAATGATTTAAAAAAAAAGCTGGGTTAGGTCCAGGTATATTAGTCCTACCAAACAAAGCTCACATGGTAAAAAGGGGTTCAGATGGTATATACCCAATTACATCCCAATTTGCATAGTTGGTGCTTTCTGACACAATTATTTCATTTATAGATTGTACTCAGTACTTGAATACAAAAATGAAATACAAAGCCATAGGAAAGAACAGGACACCTTAGCAGGGACAATTCATTTATTTACATTTCTACCTGCATTGCCATCTATAACAAAAATCTAATTGTGTCCACCAATGAACTAAAAAGGGCAAGTACAAAATCTTTTCATCAACAGTTTACTAAAGAACACAGCAGGACTACTGGGGTGGTCCAGAAACAGTCCCAAGATGGGTGCCCGACATTAGGATGCAACGAAGACCCTACTAGGGAGAATGATTTTCTGCAAAAAATATCATTACCTGAATGGTTTACTGTCAGGGTCAGTATCTTTGAAGCCCATTTCTTCTAACTTGCACCGTCGGTACAACTCATAATGATGCGTGTGTGTCTGTTCCCGCAGATCTTCCATGTTCACCCGTATAAGCATTTCTCGTAACTTTACAAAGTCACAGTGTGATTCATTTTCAACTGGAAGAAAAGAGATACTGTAATAAGAAGTTTAAATGTACACACGAGTATGTATCTCAAATAGCACGCAATGTGTTACAACTTTATAGTGGTAATAAACCCAAAACTAAAAATTTTACATATTTCAGCTTACCAAAGCTTATGTGGTGGCTATTTTTTTTTTTTATGTCTTTTCCCTCGGTTTTAACCTGATGATCTGGCCAGTAACACTTACTGTATTAGGCTGCCTACATTCAACGAAGAGGCAACAGAGACATCTTTAGACAGCAGAACTTTCAGTCTAGGGGGAGGGTACTGTTCGATGTACTAGCAGATTTAGATACACTAACGAATTGAAACCAAACTCCAGCAAAAACTTTTTAAGCAGTTACAGGAACAGTTTTTTTTTCTCCTTATGGGGGAAACAGTTTTACATAAATAAAAGTGTTTTTTTAAGCACCTCTGTTAGCGATAAATGCTTTGTCTCGGCCATCTAAATTCTACATCTGCAGGATAGCTTGTTCTGTTGAACAATAGACTTACTGGCCTGATAACTAAACCAGATCACCAGGTGAAACTAAAAGTAAAAAAAAAAAAAAATAAAAAAAAAAATAAAAACAAAATGCGGCCATGACATCTAAGAATCAGTAGGCTGCAATAGAATAAAATGTTTACTTGTGGGTTTAATGTAAAACTATTTTATATTTTTTGGAACAGCACATTCATTTGAATACTTTCTTGGGCTTCCTCTTAGGTTACAACATTACCCACGAACCAACATTAGTTTGCAACAGGTTGCCAATTGTCTACAGTAGCAGGGTACTTATTCAGAGCCAAGCAATGTAAATATTTCAATGTGGAAATGGAGGATTCAGGCACAACCTGCAAAAAAAAGTCTACAGACTTGAACAGACAGTCAACCAAATACCTTGAACAGTGCCCCACGGGTATTGCCGGACCTTCATCATTTTGTTTCCAATTTTGGCTTCCTCTGTGCTTCCAACAACTGCAAATGGTAAGTGAGCCTGCAGAAACCAAAAAAAGTGTTAAACTGCAATAACAAAAAACAATGCAAATATGGATTAATAATAAGATTTTTTTTTATAATATATTATATATATATATATATACACACATATACACACACACACACAATTTTATTCATTTTTAAATATTTACATGCTTCCTGACAAGGTAAATGTAACAGTTTATCAAAGAAAACAGTCTAGAGAACACTTACATTCATTGTTCCATTAATTTCTGCCACAGTTTCATCATCCGTGGGAAACTGATAGATCTGCACACCATTACTGACCAACTCACTCGTGATTTTAATCTTAAATTTAGTTAGCTCACTTTTTGAAATGGAGTCTGACTTTGCGATGATAGGAATGATGTTAACCTGCAGAGAAAAGTAAAACACACCCCAGTTTAGGATCACGCATTTGCTGGCCTTTATCGCATACGTACAACCGTTCATGACACCATCAAGGAGCCTGGTAATGAGCTTGTTTGAATGGGATAAATGATCAATTTAAAAAAACAAACAATTGTGCTTGTTTCAAATGAAATTGTTCAACACTGCAAATTACAAATATAGTATGCGTAATTATCCGCAGTAAAATGATTTAGAAAAGCAGTGAATAAAATTGCAACTCCTAACCAGTGCTTACTATGAAATCTGAAGGATGCAACCAAGTTAAACGATAGACAGCTTTTGCAATGTGTATCCTCTGTGGTTCCCCAGGGCACCATCCTATGGGAAGACCAAAAAGGCTTAGATTTCTATCTCATAACAGAGACTAGGCACCAGGTACATCCTAAAAGCTTCTCTGATATTTATCTGGTGATTGGTAAATCTTATTGATAGGTGTTTTTTATTTATTTTTATATTTTTATTTTTCAAAGTGTATAATTATATGTACATATACTGTGTCCAAATCTGATTCCTGCTATACAATACAATACTACACGACGGATGCGCTTTGCTGCTCCTTTTTACAATGCAAGTGTATGAGCTGTCCAACACCTAAAGCAATGCACTTCCTGTGCTGATGATATTTTAGTTCAGAGGCGAGAGATTACACTGAACTCTCTCTAGTAGCCAATCTAAAAATCAATAAATAAAAAAGAAAAAAATAAATATTAAAAAGAGAGCATGTAAAAAACGTGAAGGTCACTTACAACATTTTTAAAAAACCCTCCCATAATTATTCAAAAAATGGATTTTTGTAAAATCTTACCGTAAAATCCTTTTCTCTTAGCTCATTGACAGACGTAGTCCTCGGTGATACAGCACCTTCGGGTTATGTTGCCTCCACAGGAGCAGGACTAGACAGGAAATTAAAAAGCTCTGGCCACACCCTAGGGGCAGTCCCAGAGGGTATATCCTCTCTCTCTCTGCCTCAGCAAATCAGTTATGTCAAAAAGCAGTCTTTAGAGATTTTAACCCAACCCAACTCCAAAACAGAGGGGCGGGGACTACGTCTGTCAATGAGCTAAGAGAAAAGGATTTTACGGTAAGATTTTACAAAAATCCATTTTTCTCTATCGCTCATTGACAGACGTAGTCCTCGGTGATACAGCACCTTCGGGACGTCCCAGAGCAGTATCACAAATGAGGGGTGGGAAAATGGAAATCAAATCCCAATCTAGAAGGCCCAACCGGTGCCAACTAGAAGTTTACAATGCTCATCCTTAATGATGAGACTCAACAAAAAAGAAATTTTTCAAACAGAAAAAAACTCTCGAGGTAGACCACCGGTCTCCTCAAATTGCGGCCTGCAAAACCTTGCGGCCAAATGAGGCATCCGCCGATGCCGTTACATCAATTTTATAGAATTTTGTAAAGGTATGTACCGACGACCAGGTGGCCGCCTTACATACCTGGACCACTGACGCCTGATGGTGAAAGGCCCAGGAAGTACTGAGCGCTCGAGTGGAGTGCGCCCTAACAGGGAACGGAGGACTCTGACCCTTAATAGAATAAGCCTGTACCACCGTCTGTCTAATCCATTTGGCAATGGTCGCGGCAGATGCAGGCAAACCCTTTCTGGGGCCATCCGTGATCACAAAAAAGTGAATCCGTCTTACGGAATGATTCCGTAGCTTTCAGGTATACTCTGATTGCCCGAACCACATCCAAGGAATGCAAAGCATGTTCCCGATGATGCTTGGGCTGAGGACACAAGGAAGGTAGTACAATATCTTCATTCAGATGAAAATCTGAAACCACCTTAGGAAGAAAGGATGGCTTAGGATGAAGTACTACCTTATCCCTATGAATCACTAGGTATGGGGACTGGCATGATAATGCAGCCAGTTCTGACACCCTGCGAGCAGAAGTGATAGCCACCAAGAAGGCCACCTTCTGGGATAAAGTAAACAAGGGAATCTCCCTGATGTTTTCAAAGGGAGGTTTCTGTGGAACCGACAAAACTAAATTAAGATCCCAGGGCGGTAAGGGCGCGCGGACTGGTGGAGCCAGGTGCCGCACCCCCTGGATGAAATTCCGCACCAAGGACTTGGTAGCTAAAGGTTTCTGAAAGAAGATTGCTAATGCTGAAACTTGACCCTTGATGGTGCTCAAGGCTAGCTTCTGCTCAACCCCTTGTTGCAAAAAAGCCAATATTCGAGTCACCGAATAGGTACGTGGAGGAAATCCTAAAGATTCGCACCACGCAATATAAGTCTTCCATGTGTGATAATAGACCTTGCTGGAAGTCGCTTTCCTTGCTTTATTAAGGGTAGGAATGACTGAAGCTGACAAACCTCTGTCCTTCAGTACTTGGGTCTCAATGGCCAGGCCATTAAAACCAGCGACTGTAAAGCACGATGGTAAATTGGTCCTTGAGACCACAGACACTCCCTGAGACGAAGTTCCCACGGAAGGTCTGCGACTAGCCTGTCCAAGTCGGCCAGGCCGGCTTGACGAGGCCAGCCTAGAATTTCTAGGACCACTGGTGCTGACTGGATCTGAACCAGGCGTCCCTAGAGCTATCTGGCCCCGACCATCCGAGAAAGTCTGGTCGTTTTCTGTTCCCACACATTTATCAGATACCTGATTGCTATCAGGAAGGGTGATCTTTTCTGGTTGAACCTCAGGGACCGAAGTCACCCGGCTAGAGGCTTCTTGGCCTGTCTGGTCAACCAGATCCGATTCCTGTGGGGAATTGAGACTAATCTTAGGAAAAGGTAAAGGAAAAGATCTATTCAGGGAACGGTGACTACCGCTCCCTGTAGTACTTAAATGTTGGAAGGGAAGAATCGCACCGGTAGTAGTAGTTGATGCTCGATCTAATGTCCTGAATACCGGTGAAAACGTCCCCCCACCCTCAAACCGGGTGGGGGCGCACCTTCAGGCTGTGTACTCCTTTGCTTCGGGTTTGGCTGAGTTGGTCCTCTGTTTGTCCGACCAGCCTTTCTTGAACCCTCCTGGAGGAGTCTTGCCTTTCCCGCTTGTTCCAGCCGGGCGTGCGAACCCTTTATGGGCGGTAAAGAAAGGTCCTCGCTTGTTGCGAGGTCCCTTAGCTTTAGCAGCCTGTGGCAAAAAAGTGCTCTTGCCCCCAGTGGCATCCTTAATGATTTCATCTAGGGTGGCCCCAAATAGACGATTCCCCTGAAAGGGGAGATTCGTGAAGGTCTTTTTGGAACCTAGGTCAGCTGACCAGCATTTTAACCACAGCACACGTCTGAGGATTACCGCTGACATAGATGCATGCCCTAATAGGGGAGTAGTGTCCAAGGCTGCGTCACAGATAAACTGTAGCCCTTGTATAATCTGTACCATCAAATCAGATGTTTCCTGGGGAATATCTTTTCCCCTAAGGTCTTGGCGTACCAATCTCGCCCATTCCGTAAGTGTCTGGGAAACTAGACCAATAACAATTACTGGTCTAAATGCAGACCCTATCAGAGAGAAGATGGTGCGGGACTCTGCTTCCATCTTTCGATCCACCGGATCCTTAAAGGACGAAGTGTCTTCCACTGGGATAACCGTGGCTTTATTCAGCCATGAAATAGGTGGATCCACCACTGGTGGTACCGTCCATTTCTTAATGATGGATTCCTCAAACGGATAGCGTCTAGCAATATGCTTGGAAATAGTAAAGGTACGTTTAGAATGCTCCCATTCTCCTTTAATCTTGTTACCAAAACACTTGGGTACAGGAAAAACCTTCACCGTTTTGATGGGCTTGTTAGTACCAAAAGGAATCTCTGTATCAGTTGCTTCTGCCGGTAAAACCTCAAGTTTTAAGGTTTCCTGCACTGCCACAACTAGTGCGTCCACCAATGCTTCTTCCTGAATTATAGCGGGAGAAGAAACGTCCTCCTCACTGTCTGAGGGAGCTTTACCTGAGGTAACAGCCCTTGCAGAGGGACCTGCAACTGCAGTGACCATCTCTGAATCTGAGTCAGAGGTGTCAGATAATATAGGGGTAGGCGGGGGTCGCTTCCTTGACCCTCGTCCCTGACAGGCCGCCTCCACCCGAGCCACCATAGACTCCAAAATTGCTGTAAATGCCTCTACACTCTGTGCACCGGCGGGTCCCGTGGCCCCCTCGAGGGAAACAGGTGGGGGAATTTGTGTGGCAGGGTCCATGATTATTCCAGTAACTTCCCGGATAATATATTTCAAAAATAAAAAACTTTTTTTTTTTTTTTTTCACAGACCCCTAGCGCCACAAAAGCCCCTTAGTGTTACCTGCTAGGGATCCCTATCGATCGAGAGAGAGAGAGAGAGAGAGATAGACCCCCAGGCTCACCACTTGATGCTCAGAGTTTAACTGCAACAGGTTACAGCGCTGTCTTGACAGACAGGAAGTCTTTTGGCTGGCTGCCAAGGAAGAAAGGAGGCGGCTCCGCCCCTCTGCACGCCTTCCGGCGCCTCCCCTAGCTCGACGAGGTGTTTGGATCACCTCAAACATGGCCGCCCCCATGCTGGAGACACGAGGCTACGCCAAAATGGCGGCTCGTGCAATCCAGCAAAAAAAATGGCGGCGGCCTGTACCGAATAGCGGTGTGCTGCAGGGCACACAACACTATCTCTGCATGGGGATTTTTGGCGTGGTTGGCGGTACCGGCCCTGGCGGACCTCATGGCCGTTCGGAAGGCCTGCTATAGCTGGAGATTTGACTAGGAAAGCAGTCTACATGTCCGTGGCTTCTGACTGGTAGGTACCTTATCCACTGATTACAATCTTTTAAACATGTATACAATTAGATTGTTAGCTCCCAAACCAAGCCTCCTGGCTTTTTGCACATAAAATCACACTCAAAGTAGGGGGATCTGTGCCATGTTATAGGATAGAGGGGGACTCTATCTTACCATACAGAGAGGGGCCCGCGTTCACCACAAGACCCGTCAGGGGGAAAAGGGGGAACATACTACTGATTTACTGAGGCAGAGAGAGAGAGAGGATATACCCTCTGGGACTGCCCCTAGGGTGTGGCCAGAGCTTTTTAATTTCCTGTCTAGTCCTGCTCCTGTGGAGGCAACATAACCCGAAGGTGCTGTATCACCGAGGACTACGTCTGTCAATGAGCGATAGAGAAATATGCATTTACTTCAAATATTCTATATTTTTCAATTAAAAAGATTCCAAGGTAGTGTGGCAGCTTTTTTTTTAAAGAAAAAAAATTGGAAGAGCCATGTTCAGCAACTTATAAAATGCAGGTAAAGGCTGAAAAATCAGCCATTTTAAATGCTTACTTTTTTTTTTTTTTTTTACATAAATAATTTTTATCTTTACTTTCAGTGTGCCTTTGAACTTACTAGAAAATTTGACTACTTCAGGACAGTCAATTCCCTAACAGCCCCATCTCTCCTTACATGTCCTCTACATCTACTCTTCTGGGAGTGTCTAATTACTTTGTGCTGACCCAGCTCCCCCTTCCAGCACCTTTCTATGTAACGTTTCCTGTAGCTGCTGAGAAAGGAAAGAAGGAAAAACTATACAGTATGTATAACTAAAATGGTGGACTGCAATCCAGACCCTGACCTGAGGACAGTTTAATCCTTACTGCCGGCCATCCAGTTACCAGTGCAGGTTCCCTCTGCAGTGATTGGTTGTTAGGAACACCAGCATTTTAACAAGCAATGAGGTCATGTGCATGTTCCACTCTCATTGTCAAAGAAGGCCAGAAGTAGAACTTTGTCTAAACTGACTGCTTTGGCTCCCGCCCTCTGCCTGCCTCACACTAATTGACACGGGGCACTCTGATGAGGACACCTAATGTAAGGGGACACTCTGAGGATCCCAGTTCAAACTGTCCACAACTTTAATGCAGTTACTAAAAATTGTTAAAAATTTCTTGCAATACTATAAAATTTGTACGCTGCTTATTTTTGATAGACATAAAATGACTACATATATACTAGGATTGAGCTATAGCACAAACATGAGAATCAGACCACAGAAGGAATAATATTTTTTTTGACTGGACCGCCTTTCATTTTAGTTTAATACCCCTGCTGTAAAGTGTCACTCAAGGGGCAGTTCTGGGTCTGCTGGTAACAGTAAATATGCACAAAATATATTAATGCAAATATAATGTGGTTGACATTTTTTTCTGATGAACTTGTATGATGAAAGGTTCTCTTCAATAGCAATGCAAAGTAAGAAAGAAATATATTTTGCTACCGGTTTGGTTATTGGCAAAATATTTAAGTATGTCTCAGCATTGTATACAATCTTTCCACTGGCACCACCTAAGTAAACCTAAGTAAAGCAGTTCTAAAGGCATTTTTATTAGATTAAAATATTAAAACATATACTTGCCTGCTCTGTGCAATGATTTTGCACAGAGCAGTGTTCCCCATTGGCCCCCTTGGCCCCTCCCTTCCCCCATAGAAATCTCCTCCCCAATCCGAAGCGGGGCTGCGTGCATCTATTGAAAACAATGTAGCTCAGCCCTGCCCACCCCCCGCTCACAGGATTTGACTGACAGCAGCAGGAGCCAATGGCTGAAGCCAGTGTCCCTGTGAGAAGAAGGAGAAGGGAGATAAGACACCTGAAGCAAGGACAGCAGGATCGTTGACAGACTCAGGTAAGTGTTTTGTGGGAGAGGGGGCTGGGGGTAGTGGGGCGTTTTTTACCCTAAAGCAGGGAATGCATGAAGGTAAAAAACACCAAGGCTTTAGAACCAGGCCTCGTTGACACCATAGACGCATAAAAACCGATGAGAAAAACATGTGGATTTGACTTGCATAGGTTTGTTCACACCATGTGCAGAGACATGCGTATTTATTACATACGTCTCTGCAAGGACACAAAGAAAAAAACGGTTTTCTGTGTGTCCTGTTCACACCTGTATGTCCTGTTCAACACTGGTATCACAAGCTGATTTTTTTCTGGCCAGAGATATGCAACAAAAATTATCTGCAAGGGCACAAGAAAAAAAATAAAAATTGTTCTCTATGTGCCCTATGCACATCAGTTTTTTTTTTTTTTTTTAAATATATACAGGCAGAAGCTGCATACACATTGTAGATTTCTGCACGGGAAAAAAAAAAAATAATAATAATCTTCACATGATACAGCGTTGTGGTATGAACAGGGCACAAAGAAAAAACATCTGCAGAAAAACTCACTCTGTGCACATGGTGAGCACGAGGTCCAAGTCTCAGCCATTTGTTTCTGTAAAAAAAAGCACCATACGAAGTAAGAATTGTATAGATGTTTAGCCCATCATAACCATAGTTAAAAAAAACATATTCACAGAACGATTGTCTTTGAAAGCAGTAGTAAACCGCTAGGTGTTTTTTTTTTTTTAAACCTGGTTAATGGTTAATGTGCTAGTATGCATCGCATACTAGCACTATATGTGACACATTCTCTGAAAAAGAAAACCTTCCCGCAGTGAGCTGTCATTACTAAAGGAGCTTCAATCTTCACCCGGTCTTCCTTCAGGTTCAAAGACTCCGGCTGTGTGAGTGGCCGAAGCGGCAATGACGTCACACCCGCGTATGTGCGCGGCAGCCACCGTTTATGGCACAGGACTTACAGGTATCTGAAGGAACAGCGCGAGTAAGCCGTTCCTTTACAGCACATGTGCCAGTGACGTCACCAGCTGCATGTACAGTAAATATCTCCTAAACTGTGCAGGTTTAGGAGATATTTACAGTAACTATAGGTAAGCCTCATCATAGGCTGCGACAGGGATAAAAAGGTCCGATACTATCAGTGAACACCTCCATTCCTAGTAACAATACAAAACAGGAGAGAAGGATGCCCTGGGACTTTAAATTGAGGTGAACACAGAGGGGCCAATGTATTGAAAATGTAACAAATCATAATATATGACCACACGTACATACATGAATAAAAGTATGCTTGCAAGTACAGTAAACACAATGCATAATTGAATTGGCGCATCATAGAACTCGACGTGTATCGTGAGAAACATAGCTCACTTATTCAGGAGAATCTGCTCATCAATTGGTCTGAAAAGTACATGGAGTATCAATGTTAATTATTTAAAAAAAATATATATGTGTATGTATGTATGTATGCATGTATGTATGTATATACACACACAAACACACACACACACACCATATTGTCTAATAAAGTATGAAGACATATGCAGGACCCTATGCTGGGAATACATACTTGCATTTTGATGGAGCCAAATTGAATGAAATGCCACTGTGATCCCGAGGTGGTGGCAAAGGCACAGCCTTACTATAGGCTTATCTATAGGTAAAATTCATGCATGGGAGTTTACTCCCACTTTAACATTAGAGGTCATAATTAGGTTTACTGGATTAGCTAGCTCAGTTATCATATGTAAAACATGTAGATGGTCACTTCTTTTATAAAACACTATCTAAGCTGCTTGAGATAAACATCCCATGCCCAGATCTGAAAAAAACGGTTTAGGTATACAGTATATATGAAAAAAGAGGACTGAGTTATAAGTGACCACACACCGATCTCAATCACCCAGCGCTTAGGGAATCATTAATGAACAAATGATTCAATAGTTTCAATAGTAATTAAAATAATAAGAAACAGCTGCTGCCTAAACATAAAACCGGTGTAGATCATCCTAACGTGTCAAGAATAATATCCACAAGCGGCGCTGCTTGTGGATATTATTCTTGACACGTTAAGATGATATACACCTGTTTTTATAATTATACAGTACATATGGCTAAACCAAAAAGAAATGTAGGTGCTCCTTACTCTATCTACAGTACTTCTACTTTCCTATGTGGTTAACGCATGTATGGCGAATAGTGTAGCACATGAGCAGGGCCCTCTGAACCCTCTTGTATTGAAATGTATTTTAATTGTACTGCCTTCTTTTATTTTGTAAAGTGCTACACAAACTGCTGGTACTATACAAGTCCTGTGTAATAACAACAATAATTTAAATAGGAGACGGCTATGCAATCTTAGTCTGTTTTCCGAACACTGACCTTGCTGTCCAGTTTCTTCATGGTGACCAGGTCTATAGATTTCAGGGAATGGCCAGTGGGGGCAATGAAGTACAGGCACGCATGAACACGAGAATCGTGGTAGCTATGAAGAACTCGCTTAATCTTCAGCTCTTCCTGCAAGTAGGCTTCAAACTGGGAGTCAATGAACTCGACAAGGGGCTTGTAACTAAGATAAAAATGGACAAGTGTGTATTTAAAACAAAAGATCTTATATAGCATAGTCACATGTATACGGTGTCCACTCCAATTGTGCAGTAAATCTTCAAGGCGATTTCTACCAAAGTTCACTAAATGGGACCAATATCACAAGTCCCAGGAAAACGATGAAGGCAATATCCAAACAGATCCCCATGACATCTGTATGGCAGATGAAATAAAAACCAAGCAGCAAATGGCTACTAAAAGCAACTTCAAAAACTTCCAGGATTTTTGCATTTAGCTTGGAAATACATGCATTCGTACAATATACATACAGTTAGGTTTATACAGGAAATTTCAGTTTAATTTTTACATTTACAACACCAAATTAGTACCTACCTATGACATGTTTGCTATGTATTTATTTTTTTTTTTCAATTATAAAACTCCAGCCAAATTACTAAATAACCATCAGAAACTTATATGTGAACTGGTTAAACAGAATATTCATGTTCATCAATATACATCTCCACTGCGCACTCCCTATATTACAGCTAAGAATACACCCGAGGGTCCTTAACCACTTCTGGACCGGAAAATTTTCCCCCTTAATGACCAGGCCATATTTTGCGATTCGGTACTGCAAGATTGTAAACGGACAATTTGCGCGGTCATGCGAAGCTGTACCCAAATAAAATTGAGGTCCTATTTTCCCCACAAACAGAGCTTTCTTTTGGTGGTATTTGATCATCTGTGCGATTTTTTTTTTTCAAAAATAAAAGGAGCGTCAATTCTGGAAAAAAGCCAATATTTTTCATATTCTGCTATATAACATTCCCCAAAAAAAAAAAAAAAAAAAAATGTAAAAATCTAAATTTAACATTTTAGGCCAATTTGTTTTCTGCTACATATTTTTGGTAAAAAAAAAAAAAAAAAACGCAATAGTGTATTTTGATTGGTTTGCGCAAAAGTTATCGCGTCTGCTAACTACGGAAAAGATTTATGTCATTGTTATTGTTTAATGGCGGCGATCTGTGATTTTTTGCGGGACTGCGACATTGCGGCAGACAGATCAAACCCCTGACTGACATTTTTGAAACTTTTGGGGGGGACCAGTGACATTACTACAGTAATCAGTGCTAAAAAATATGCACTGTTACTGTAATAATTACACTGGCAGGGAAGTGGTTAACATAGTAAGTGATCAAGGGGTTAAATGTGTACCTAGGGGCATGTTTCTACCTGTATGGGGGCGGGGCTTGTGAAATGATCACAGAGACCTGTGTTCCTATATAGCAGGATCACAGGCGCTCTGATCATTCCAGGGAGAAGAACGGTCAGCTGTGTTTACAACAGCTGCCCGTCCTCTCTCTGCGGGGAGCGATCGCGCGTGTCAGGCGGCAATCGGAGCCACCTGCCCCGTGCATCGGCATCCCTGCTGCCGAATGGGGGCGGGAGCGCGCTGCCAACGGCGCGCGCTCGCATTCTAGCTACGGGCATATGACCAACGTATATCTACGTCTGTTTGCGCATGGGGGGGCTGCTTGCCGCAGTATAACTGCAGTGGGCGGTCGGGAAGTGGTTAAAGAACTGAACAAATAATCAGCCCCTCATTCCAGCGATGTGGCCATTTGTCATTCTCCCCAGCTACTTCTTAGTGCTAGGCTGATGTAAATACACATCTGTAAGTGGTTAAAGAACTCAGCCAGGTGATTGCCAGACCATTGTTCCTAATTTTTATGGATAGTCTACAGACGGGTATGGTGCCAGCTGATTGGAAAAAAAGCCAGAGTGGTACCAATATTTAAAAAAAGGGCAGAGATATATCCCTGGGAACTACAGGCCTGTAAGCCTAACATCAGTAGTCTGCAAGATTTTGGAGGGGATAATAAAGGACTATGTACACAAGACTTTAGTAAGGAAAACTGTATCATTAGTAGTAATCAGCATGGATTAATGAAAAATCGCTCTTGCCAGACCAATCTATTAACCTTCTATGAAGAAGTGAGCTGCCATCTAGACAAAGGAAGGCCTGTGGATGTGGTGTATCTGGATTTTGCAAAGGCATTTGATACAGTTCCCCACAAACGTTTACTGTACAAACTAAGATACGTAGGTATGGACCATAGGGTGAGTACCTGGATTAAAGGCTGGCTTCAGGGGCGAGTCCAAAGGGTGGTGATAAATGGGGAGTACTTGGAATGGTCTGGTGTGGAAAGTGGGGTCCCCCAAGGATCTGTCCTGGGACCAATCCCATTTAAATTTAATTATAAACGATCTAGAGGATGGGATAAACAACTCAATCTCCGTATTTGCAGAGGATACTAAATTAAGCAGGGCAATAACTTCTACGCAGGATGTGGAAACCTTACAAGAAGGCCTGAACAAAATAGTGGGGGTGGGCATCTACATGGCAAATGAGGTTTAATGTTGAAAAATGTAAGGTAATGCATCTGGGTGCCAGAAATACGAATGCAAGTTACTCACTATGGGGAGAGCCTTTGGGGGAATCCAAGATGGAAAAAGAACGGGGGTCCTAGTAGATGACAAGCTCAGCAATTGCATGCAATGCCAAGCTGCTGCAAGCAAAGCCAACAGAATACTGCCATGCATTAAAAAAAAAAAAAAAAAAAGGGGGATTCACTCCAGAGATAAAACGGTAATTCTCCCACTCTAAAAGACTCTGGTCTGGTCGCATCTTGAGTATGCCGTCTAGTTCTAGTTCCCACTCCTCAGGAAGGATGTGCTGAAACTGGAGAGAGTACAGAGAAGGGCAACAAAGCTAATAAAGGGACTGGAGGATCTCAGCTATGAGGAAAGACTACAAGCATTGAACTTATCCTTTCTGGAGAAGAGATGCTTGAGAGGGGATAGGATATCAATGTACAAATACTGTACTGGTGACAAACTATTCAGCAAAAGGGAATATAAAAGTATTCGCAGCCATTCACTAAAATTAGAAGAAAAACGGTTTAACCTTGCGTAAAGGGTTCTATACCGTCAGAGCGGTTATCATCCATATTTTTGCTGTATGCATGTAAAGATTTGTGCTAATGCTTGTGTACAAGCAGGAAGCATTCAGAAACCCTATTGGAAGCCACCGATAGATTAGATAGCGATTTATAAATGACTGCCCGAGGTCATTCTGGCCATGCACTGTGGGTGACTCAATGACTCATTCAGACTGACAATGTGTATTCAGCAAGTATCACAGGTTACACACTGTTGATATTGACAAGTTAGCACTAGCAGCTGCTGCCAATAGGGTCCCTGTACATGAGTAAATCTGCCACAAAACATTGCATGCGTACAGTAAATACACAGGATCTTTCAGCCACCCTCTGCCAGCAAGACCCTGCTTCTATGTAGACATATTTCTGATACATCCATGTGTTAGTAGGTTATCATATTTACAGTAATCTATGGACCGCACTATGCAATAGAACCACAAAGTATTTCATATCCCGTCCCGAGTCCTGCTGTACAGGGAATTTTATAAAAAAATTCAGATACCTAGGACAGCTTTATAAGTTGGACTCCAGAAAAGGTTTTATTGCATAGTTACATTGGTCCAGCTTGCATCAATGAATGTACACTTATTCCATTCCTTGGGGTGGGACTGCTGTGGAAGCGGACCATCAGTATTTCTTCAGTGATCACCCAGGTCCTCTGGAGTTGATTCACTAAAAAACTGGAGAGAAAAATCTGGTCCAGCTGTGCATGGTAGGCAATCAACTTCTAACTTCAGCTTCTTCAATTAAGTTTTGACAATAAAACCTAGAAGCTGATTGGTTTCTATGCAGAGCTGCACCAGATTTCGCTCTCTCCAGTTTTAGTAAATCAGCTTCTGTGTCATGTGCCGAGTAGCTGTCCTTTTGCATACTGACAACAGAGAGGTTGATTTCCTAAAACAGGAGAGTGCAAAATCTGGTGCAGCTGTGCATGGTAGCCAATCATCTTTGTCTTCAGCTTTTTCAATTAGGGCTCTTTCACACACTCTGTCCGCTGGACGGATTCCGTTTTTCTCAGCGGGGGATCGAGCCGCCGATCCCCTGCTGAGCAGCAGGAGGACAGCTGTGTCTCCGCGCTGTGTGCGGAGACACAGCTGACAGTTCCCCATGCATCTCTATGGGGGAAATCGGATGTCAACGGACCGTCAGTCCGTTCTCACCCGATCCCATCCGATCCGATCCGCTGGACGGATGGAAAATAGGGTTTCCATCCGTCCAGATTTGACGGATCGGATCGGGTCGGATGTCAGCGGACATGTCTCCGCTGACATCCGATGCCCCATAGGAATGCATGGGGGGACCGTTCAGATCCGCCAAAAAAACGGACAGGCGGATCTGAACGGTCCGCCTGTGTGAAAGGGGCCTTAAGCTTTGACAAAAAAAAAAAAAAAAAAAAACACACCCACCTTTAACCACTTCAATACAGGGCACTTCCCCCTTCCTGCCCAGGCCAATTTTCAGCTTTTAGCGCTGTTACATTTTGAACGACAATTGCGCGGTCATGCAACACTGTACCTAAACCAAATTTATGTAATTTCCCCACAAATAGAGCTTTCTTATGGTTGTATTTGATCACCGCAAGGTTTTTTCTTTTTTGCTAAACAAAAAAAAAAAAAAAAAGACCGAAAAGTTTGAAAAAAAAAAAAAAAAAAGTTTTTTGTTTACGTTATACTGTACAATTTTGTTTTTTCCTGCACTGATGAGGCCGCAATGACAGGCACTGATGAGGAGGCACTGATGGGGTGGAACAAATATGCTGCACTGATAGGTATCACTGATAGGCACTGATAGGTGGCACTGATAGGTGGCACTGATAGGCACCGATAGGCAGCACTGGTGGGCACTAATGGGCACCGATAGATGGCAATGATGGGCACTAGTGGGCAGCACTGATGGGGAGGGCACTAGCGGGCTCCCTGAGCCCTGATTGTCATCCCTGGTGTTTATGGTGGGCATCCCTGGGGTCATGGGTGGGCATGACAACCGGCCACCGCAGTTTTACTGCGGCAGGCAGCCGCTCACAGGCAAAGCGACGTAGTACTACGTTGATCGCTCCTGGCGCTCTGGGGCATGCTCCCACGCGCCCCCGGCCCCGCTGATGGTCTGATAGGGTTCAGAACCGATCAGTCATCAGGTCCAGGCCAATGATTTTTGGCCTGGACCTGTTGATTGTTCCTGCTCAATCAGTTACTGATTGTGCCTGTGTAATGTAAACACAGGCGCAGAAAAGACCCGCTCTCTCCTCCCCAAATCCTTTTTGGATTCATCAAGAGTAGAGAGAGGATCAAAACTGAGTACTGCACCAAGCACCCCCCCCCCCCACACATCACCTGTCACAACACACACTGTATACAGTATATAGCATTTTCCTATATACCTGTATAGGTGTGACTTGTGACCTGGTTTAGTGCTTGCGGCCGTTCCTTTTAGGCTTAGGATACCTGCCCCCCCAATAAAGATTTAACCCCCTGATCACCCCCAGTTAACCCCTTCATTGCCCTGTCACAGTATTACTTATAGTGTACAGTTTTTTTTTCTGATCACTATTATTAGTGTCACAGGTGACAGCGTCAGCATCAGTCTAGGACAGCGCAGATCCCCGACGCATAGTTAGAAATATTAGTTAACCCCTTGAGTACCACATACACTTCCATTACAAGTATAGTGTTTGAACAGATCAATATCTGATCTGATCAGAACTATACTAGTGTGCGATAGTTTAGGGTTCTCAAAACGCTGTGTTTGGACGATCAGCAGTGATTCCTGCCAGCACCTGCGTTTAACCCCTCCACCCAGCCCACCCCACCCAGGCAAGTGCAGTAATCAATAGAGGACTGTCACTTCCAAAAAACACAAAAACGCTGTGTTAGCAGAGTCAGGCCTGATCCCTGCTAGCATTAACAGTTTTTTGGTAGCGGTTGAAATAGTCATTGACAACCAGGTGCTTTTTTACCTGTCAGTCACACTACTGTACCTGTAAATTTAGTTGCTAAAATGACCAAACGGTGGTACAGTAGTTCAGAGGCCTACAGTATACTGACCATGTCAAAAGAGAGCGATAGGGAAGCCTCACTGGCAGAATCAGGGTCAGTATATGAACCTGAAGAGAGCAGTGGCTCCCTGACCGACAGCTCTGACGACGGATGGGTCCCTGTTAAGATCAGGCGTACCCGACCCCATTCTGGAGTTGCTGAGGTGCAGGAATCGCAGGGTGCTCGTATGGAGCAGAGAGCCAGCACTAGTGCCGCTCACCCTTCTAGTGAACTAGCAAGCACCAGCGGCCTAGTACACCCTGGACCTAGAACAACCAGCACTGCAGTATCAGTTGGTGACGTGGTGAGTCCCATAAGTGCAGTTGAAGCTGCAGCCACCGCGTATTCGAAGACAGGCCCGTAGAGCCCATAGTGCCCTCCCTGATGCGCTGGCATATCCTAATTGGCAGCCCACTGGTACTACAGTACCCGTACTTCCCCCATTCACTGCCCAACCTGGAATCCACGTGGAAACACCCAATTTTACTCCCCTGAATTTTTATGAGCTGTTTTTCACGGAAGATCTTTTCAGATCTATTGTGGACCAAAGCAATTTATACGCTGGTCAACAAATCGCCGCCAACCCAAATTCGTCTCTTGCCACACAATTCGGCTGGAAACCTATAACGGTTTCTGAGTTTAAAACTTTTCTGGGCCTTTCCCTCAACATGGGCATAACGAAAAAGAGTGCGTTGTGGTTATATTGGTCCACTAGCCCAATTCACCATATGCGCGTGTACTCCGCTTCCATGTCCAGGGTAAGATACGAGCAAATTCTGCAGTTTATGTATTTCAACGACAATGAAATCTGTCGTCCTTGGGCAGACCCTGAATATGACCGGCTCCACAAAATTCGGCCCCTCGTGAAACCACTTCAATCAGCGGTTTGCAGCCTTGTTTACCCCCCCCCCCCAACAAGTTGTCTGCGTTGAGGAGTCCCTGATTAAGTTTACTGGCCGCCTTGCTATGAAACAGTATTTTCCCAGCAAGCGATCCAGATACAGGCTCTACAGTTAGTTTTCGGGTTTACGAGGGAAAAGATAACACTGTGGAGCCCCCCAACTGCCCAGACTACATAGGGAGCAGCAGCAAGACAGTTTGGGACTTGGTGTCACCCTTATTCGGGAAGGGGTACCATTTGTATTTTTTATACAAGCTTGCCACTATTTAGTCACCTGCTTGAATTTCAAATTGGCGCATGTGGCACCGTGCGACCTAATTGCCGGGGCTTCCCGCAACGGCTTGTAAATTCCCGTCTTAGTTGGGGGGAGAGAGCCTGCTTGAAAACTGACAAATTGCTTGCAGTGAAGTGGAGGGATACATGGAATGTTTTCGTTCTGTCCTCCCTTCACGCAGACACGACAGTCCAAATTACTACGGCAACTGGCGTTTTGGAGAAACCCCTCTGTGTCCACGAATATAACCTTTATATGGGGAGGGGTGGACCTCAACGACCAGCTTTTGGCGCCGTACTTAGTTGCCTGTAAAGCCAGACACTGGTACAAAAAAGGGTCTGTTTATTTATTCCAATTGGTTATGCTGAACGGCTTTGTGCTATACAAAGCATCAGGACGAACTGGATCCTTCCTAGAATTCCAGGAAGAGATCATCGAAGCCTACCTTTATCCAGGAGGTGCTCCTGCCCAACTTCCCCTACCAGATGCAGTGAGCCGGCTGCATGAGAGGCATTTTCAACATGTCCTCCAGCTTACCCCTACCCAAAGACACCCCCAAAGAAGATGTTGTGTCTGTAGCAGGCGCGGATTTAGGCGTGACAGTCGTTTTTATTGTCCCTTCTGTCCTGACCAACCTGGTCTCTGCATCGGGAAATGTTTCCAATGCTACCACACATTAGTGGAGTTTTAGTGTAGGGCACACTAACACAGGGTCTAGAAAGATGTTCGATGGCTATTGACATTTTGAGAGACCCTAAGCTGAAAAGTTGCAGTTCAAAAAAAAAAAAAAAATGTAAACAAAAACTAAAAATTAAAACAAGTTACAAAAAAATTGTACAAAAAAAAAATAATATAAAATAAAAAAGCCAAAACAGTTGTCGTTTGAGTTATTTTTCTGCTCTTCTACTCTTCCTACTGTACTTTTACTGTACTTTGTTTTTCATTCTATTGTTAACCAGTTTGCCTTGCAGGTACACTCATCGGCTGCCACACTGATTTTATATATTCTGACACAAACCGGCGAAGGAGTACCTGTCACTACAGATTGCTATCATAGGGGATATTTAAATTCACTGCGATAACAATAAAAATGATAAAAAAAAAAAACCGAAAAGGAAAGGTGTCAAAACATAAAAAAGCAAAATAAAAAAAAAAATAAAAAAAAAATCAAGCCCCCCTGTCCCCCCGTGCTTGCGCGCAAAGGTGCACGCAAGCATTGGTCTAGTGTCATATGTAAACCGCAATTGAAGCATGCATGTGAGGTATCGCCGCGAATGTCCATGGAGTATTTTATATTTTGCCCTAAGTCTCGGGAAGGTGACAATTTTTTTTTTTTTTTTTTTTTTTACACAAAGTTGTCACTAAATGATATATTGCTCACACATGCCATGGGTATATGTGAAATGATACCCCAAAATACATTCTGCTGCTTCTCCCGAGTACAGGGTTACCACATGTGTGAGACTTTTTGGGAGCCTAGCTGTGTATGGGACCCCGAAAACCAATCACCACCTTCAGGTTTTCTAATGGCGTAAATTGTGCATTTCACCTCTGAACTACCTGTCACAGTTTCAGAGGCCCTGAAACTTCAAGATAGCACAAAACTCCCCCCCAAATGACCCCATTTTGTAAAGTAGACACCCCAAGCTATTTGCTGAGAGGCATGGTGAGTATTTTGCAGCTCTCATTTATTTTGGAAAATGAAAAAAAAAAAAAGGGGGAAATGCATTTTCTTTCCTCTTTTTTCCAATTTCTAAAACTTTGTGAAATAAAGTGAGATCTGCAAAACACAACATGCCTCTCTACAAATAGCTTAGGGTGTCTACTTTCCGAAAAGGGGTCATTTGGGGGGGGGGGGTTGTGCTGTCTTGGCATTTCATGACCTCCAAAACTGAGAGGTATGAGGAGCCCTTGGAAAGCCCGAAGGTGGTGATTGGTTTTTGGGGTCCTGTACGCGGCTAGACTACAAAAAAATCTCACACATGGGGTATCCCCATACTCAGGGGAAGCAGCAGAATGTATTTTGGGGAGTAATTCCACATATACCCATGGCATGTGTGAGCAATTTATCTTTTAGTGACAACTTTGTGTTAAAAATTTTTTTTTTTAAAATGTACATTTTCCAAAAAATTGTGGCAAAATATAAAATATTCCATGGACTCCAACATGCCTCTCAGCAAATAGCTTGGGGTGTCTACTTTACAAAATGGGGTCATTTGGGGAGGGGGGGGGGGTTTGTGCTATCTTGAGATTTCAGGGCCTCCGAAACTGATGATAGGTAGTGAGGAGTGAAATCAAAAATTTACGCCATTAGAAAACCTGAAGGTGTTGATTGGTTTTCGGGGTCCAATACACAGCTAGGCTCCCAAAAAAGTCTCACACATGTGGTATCCCTGTACTCAGGAGAATCAGCAGAATATATTTTGGGGTGTAATTACACATATTCCCATGGCATGCGTGAGCAATATATAATTTCAATGACAACTTTGTGTAAAAAAAAAAAATATATATATTTTTTTTAGTCATTTTTTAAACACCTGTGACAAAAAAATGAAATATTCAATGAGCTCAACATGCCTCTCAGGACATTCCTTAGGATGTCTACTTTCCAAAAAGTGGTAATTTGGGGGGGGGGGGGGTGGGGGTTTGTACTGCCCTGCCATTTTAGCACTTCATGAAATGAGATAGGCAGTCAGAAAGTAAAAGCTGCATAAATTCCAGTATTTACACCATAGTTTGTAGACGCAATAACTTTTGCGCAAACCAATAAAAATACGCTCATTGAGATTTTTTTTGTCAAAGACATGTAGCCAAGTACATTTTGGCCAAAATATAAGACAAAAACTGAGTATATTGGATATTGTTTAAAAGACAAAGATGAAAATGTCATTTTTTCTCAAAATGTTCTCTCTTTTTTTATTAATATCGCAAAAAATAAAAAAGCGCAGAGGTGATCAAATACCACCAAAGGTACAGCATTGCATGACCGCGCAATGGTCAGTTAAAGTCACGCAGTGCCAAGTTGAAAAAGGGGGTCTGGTCTTTGAGCAGCCAAATCCTCCGGTCTGAAAGTGGTTAAGCTGATTTTGGTTTTTATGCAGAGCTGCACCAGCTTTTGTACTCTTCAGCTTTTAGTAAAATCAACCCCAGAGGGTCATTTGCTCATCTCAGCCACTATTCACAGAACACCCTGTATGTTTTTTTATACTCAAATATTTTATTAAATTGAGGATCACAAAAGCCATCACATATAACATAACAGCCATCATAAATAGGGAATGCTTCCATGCAGGGAGTGGTTCATTATCAAGTGTCATTAACATGTCAAAACAAACACCAACTGTACACAATAGGCCAATCAACCTATGAACAAAGATATTCCACCAAATGATGCCTTTTAGCAACCTAAAAACTAAAGTAGAGGTAGAAAAAAATAAAGTGATGATGTTCGAATGGTATAGCTACACGATTAATTGTTAAAAATAAAAATCGCGATCTTAATTCAATCCCGCCCCCCCCTCCCCCCTCTCGATCTTAATCCATGTCTGCGATTAAGTGCAGAGCACTTCTCTGCTGTCAAAAAAAAAAAAAAAAAGAGCCGGCAAAATTTATCACAATATTGCTAAGTGCTTAGAGATAAGGAGTAACATTGTATCATTTTGCTCTTTTAGATCAAAGGGATAAACTTCGGTCTGTAAATGAGGTCAGTTTACCCACTTAAAGATCTTGCCTTTTTCTGACACTTGTTGCTTACAAAAGGTAAAATCAGCATTTTTTGCAAGAAAATCGCTTACAACATACACACACAAAAAAAATTATAATATATATATATATATATATATATATATATATATATATATATATATATATATATATATATACACACACACACACACACACACATACATACATACACATACATGCATACACACATAATACATACACTTTTTTTTTTTGTAGCAGGGACCCTAGAGAATAAAATGGGAGTTGTTCTAATATTATATGTCACACTGTAGTTGGGCAGCGGTCTTTCAAATGCTATTTTTTGGGGAAAAAAATAAACTTCCAATGAAAAAAATAAAATAAATAAAAAATAGTAAAGTTAGCCCAATTTTTTTTGTATAAAGTGAAAGATGATGTTACGCCGAGAATCATGATCTTTATTTTAAGCAAAAAAAAATAAAAAAAATGTGATTCTGATTTCATCCAGAAACATGCAGCTCTATCAGATGGCCCCACCCTAGCCATGGCCCAGGGGAAAACTAGCACCAACCAAAGTTGGTGAATTATCCAGTAATGTACTAATAAGCAAGAGAAAAAAGGTAGAGAGGTACTGGGGGAGGGTGTAAAATGAGAAGGACAGTTATGGGGAGTGAACCAGCCATGGTCCCAAGAGCACAGTCAACTGACAAGTAAAGCTCCATAAGTGAGGTGTCAAAATTAGGGGGGGGGGGATCTATCAACCCAAGCTTGCCAGATTTTGGCGTATCGTCTCACCTTGTCTTGGGTATTTATTTTTTTCCAACTAATGCAATGCTTTCTATGACTGGATGAAGTGTGTATTTGGGCAGACATTTCACGATCTCCACCTCATTAAAGCCTCGTACACACGCAACGAATTTCCGCCGACCGGTCGTCCGTCTTTTGTCCAGAGTGGGGTCTGTTGGTTGAAATGTGCTCTAGACTGCACACAAATTTTCCAGCACGACAGAATTCTACTTCAGAAGTGATGTCATGTGTTGGATTACTTTCTTTGTGTTCTTTCATCTCTGAGCATGCCTAGTCTTGCTCATAAGATTTTTCCCCATCGAAATCTGTACTAATGAGACGAAAATCGAACGTGTTTTGACGGTCGACAAAAATTATATAGCCTGCACACCAGGATTTTTTCGCCCGAAAAGTCAGAGTCGGTTGTCAGAAGCACCATACTAACAAGCCGAAAATCGGCAGATTGGTCGTCGGACGAAATTTCCGGGCAGAATTTCTACTCGTGTGTACGGGGCTTTAGAGTGCTAATGTCCAAATGCTACTATACAAGTGCGCTGCCCGAGTTCCCTCAAAAATGTGCATTTCCTACCATTTGTTCTGGTGATAATGGTCAGGTGAGGATGAATCACCCCAACAGGTACACAGAAAAAAAAAATTAAAGCTTGGTGTTAAATCCTTTTTAAGTCCAACTAGAAGCATTCCACTCCTGCATGTGACACTACAACCCTGTGGTCACTGATCTTGGGTCAAGAGGAGGATGTGCCCTTCAATAATTGGGAGGTAGACATTTTGGATGGACTTTTATTTTATATTACCAAACTTCACCCAAAAAAAAAAAAAAAAGCCTTTAATAAAAAAATCTAAATATGGCCAACACCTGTAAACATTTGAACTGTTGAACTGTAAAAATCTGAATTCAATATGGATCGTTCTTCGGTTTTTACTATAAAAGGTTTCAATTAAAAAAAACAATTACAGTTGACAAGTCCTTGTTACATCATCTATATAAAACTCACCTGTCTTCCTTATTAATTTGGTCCCCAAATCCTATGGAATTGACAATAGTCATTTTCAAACGTACATTACTCTCTGTGAGATCATAAGTGCAGGATTTCAGCTCAACTCCAGGCTGGGAGTGAGCACTTTGTTCCCCCTCAAACTTTGTGTTAAACAATGTATCCATCAAGGTGGATTTTCCAAGACCGGTTTCACCTTTAAGAAAAAAAAAAAAAAAAAAGTTAAATCAATAACTACAGAAGCAATAAAAGTAAAAACTAATGGTTACACAGCGAGGAAGGGAAATGTGCTGTTTATAAGTGTGGTAGTGGGAGGATGTAACCACATTTCCTCAATGATATCCAATGGTTTTGGCAAGAGCTCCGTGAGACCTAAAAACTTCAAGGATCTATAAATCACAGCCTGGAAAATCAGAATACCTTAAAGTTTTGTTTAATTGCATACAAAATCTGCGTTTGAACAGCCGATTCTGTACCAGCTTAAAAGGCTAACTCCACCTTTTACACCTATATATAGGTGTGACATGATGCCAAGCTGACCCTCAACCCCCAGCGGCGTGACAACAGGGAATGAATGAACTACAATCCCTTTCCCACTTTGCTCTAGAATAAATGTCATTAAAAAAAAAAAAAAAAAACACACACACACACACACACACACACACACACACACACACTTCCCTTAAACACACACACACTTCCCTTAAACACACACACACACACACTTCCCTTAAATATATAAGTGTTTTGATAGCATGGATATATTTAGCCTGATTTACTGGCAGAGTTGAGAATCTTCCTTAACACTTCATTCATTTTATTTGCAGAATTACAGCAAACAGGAATTTGCTTTTCACCTGGATGCATAAATTGAAGTGAACATTCACACAATTTATTGAGTGAAGGCTCTCATTTCCTTTGGTAAATCAGCTTCACTGTACAGAGACCCCTCAGAGATGCCGCATTTCTATAAATCTAGAAAGAGAAATAGCATTTCCTCTGAAGAGTGAAGTAATGAGTTTAACACATATGTAAAACAGGTTAGGACATTCTGAAAATTCTCCATCTCCAAGGATCTGAAATAACAGAACTATATTTAGCCAGTTTTTGTTCCCCTAAGAGTTTTAGGCACTAGCAAAATGGAATGCTCACAGCAAAAGCAGTTCAGCCATGTGGAAGATCTATATATCTATCTATTTATTATATATAGAGATATATATTTATTTTTATTTATACATCTCTTACAGAAACTTTTCTGAATAATTTACTATCGTTTTAAAATGTGCTTAACAAAAAAAAAAAAAAAAGGCACAATGAAACTCTGACATAGCACAAAGCCAGGTCCATAAAGACATGGATGAGCAAGTTTGGGGTGAAGGAACTTGACTGGCCTACACAGAGTCCTGACCTCAACCCAACAGAAAACCTTTCGGATGAAGTAGAGTGCAGACTGCGAGCCAGGCCTTGTCGTCCGACATCAGCGTCTGACCTCACAAATGCGCTTCTGGAAGAATGGTCAAACATTCCCATAGGCACACCCCTAAACCTTGTGGACAGCCTTCCCAGAAGAGTTAAAGCCGTAATAGCTGCAAAGGGTGGGCCAACTCAATATTGATCTCTATGGACTAAGACTGGGAAGCCATTAAAGTTCAGGTGCGTGTAAAAGGCAGGTGCCCAATACCAAGATACACTGCAAAGAGATTTAAGCATCCTAAATAATAATCAGGGCCGGCCCTATTATGGGTCCCACTGGGTCCATTGGACCCAGGCAGAACTTTGAGAGGGGCAGCAAATTGATGTCCAAGATTTATTTTTCCAGCAGTTTTGTGTGTCATCAGTTTGCGGCGCGTTACGGGCAGCATTTCCCCATCTCATACTGCCGTCCGTAGTGCAAACTGATGAGTATGAAGTGGCAGGGGTCTCCTCCGGGGAACGTTCCTTATGCGATTGTGGTGTGCGCAATGATGTCAGACATTCAGAAAAACAAAATAATACTGGAGTTTGTGATTTGGAATTTAACATAATGATAGGTCATACAATTGTGCATGTAGACAAAGGGCTATTGCATATAAAATCGGACTTCCTGATATATTGAATTTTAAATTATCATAATATAAAATAAAACTGTGTGGGTCTTTTGGTGGGCATGATTTTTTTTTTTGGGGGGGGGGGCAGCATTTCATTTTTGGCAGCACAATGTCTTGGGCCAGCACTGAGAAGCTGATAATATAATGTTGGTTGCTGAATGTAGTTAAGAGTGGTGTGCAGACCTTTATTGCCAATTACATGTGTTATTTGATCGTCTCGCCCATTTTGTTGCAGTTTGAAAGTTTTTCCTTTACCTGTTAATTTTTTTTCTCACTTGTAAAATCCAGCATTTCACTACTTTGCTGGCCCGCGGAGCTCTTTACTATAAATACTTTGGGAAACCATAAGCAAATTCTACTATAACACTGTCAAAGGAAGAAGTGTGAAGTCATGAGGTGCAGAACGCCAGCAAATGAAGACATGGGAGGTTTGTGTGAATGACCTAACTAGAGCTGGGGAACACGAATACAGTATGTGGATGTGCGTTTTTTTTTTTTTTTTTTAACCAATCAAAACAAATGCACAAGTGCCTTTTTAAGCAATGCAGCACATCACAATGTATGGTGTGTACTTTGTGGTGCATTTTGTATTGCACTCTATTGTACAGTGCATTGGAGTACCATTCACACTGCATGGACTGCAACACACTTAGAATAGGCGAGTTGTGGTAATGCACGCCCTTTAATACATACTGCCACAACACAATTCACATTTGAATTATCCCTCATGTCAGAACAAACAGCAAATCCAGACTTACAGGCATCCAAATTTAATATTAAGACTTTTTTCCTGTAAAAGTTGAGACTCACCCTACTCCCTTCCACCTTCAAAGGCTCCCCGTTAGTCAGTGGGGGCACCCATCACAAAGGACCAATAGGAAGGTTCAGGTGGGGTCAAAGGGGAAAAAAAAAAAAAAAAAACACAACTTTATCTGCCTTTATCTATGGATAAAATCTCTGCTGAGTCATTCTCTATATTCTCTGGCTGAGGCCAAATTTGGGAACAATCACACATGGGTCCAGTATATGTGCCTTCATTTATTCGGGGTCAAGATGCTTTTCTTCCTGTCTGATAAGAAGAAAGTTGCTGCTACAGCAATATTTCTTAGGCCCCTTTCACACTTGTGTGAATTGTCCTGGGACTTGGGACAGCAAAGTCGCATGACAAGTCATACTCCATGATTTCCAATGAGTGTCGTTCAAGTCAGTGCAACTTCAAGTCGCAACGACTTCAAATTAATCCCTGCACTACTTTGATCCGACTTTGATTTGTTAGACATAGTCCTTAGACATAGGCATTGCTTCAAGTCCAGGCGTTGCTTCAAGTCCAGTCAAAATCGCGTCAAAATAGTGTAAAAAAATAAATTGCGGTATAATCGCGCAACTTTTAGGTCGCACAAGTGTGAAAGGGGCCGGTGCTTTTGGCAGGCATATTGTAGTCAGTTTTTTTTCTAATACCACTTTCTGCTTTGACATCTTTAAACAGGCAGTGAAAAAAAAATAAACATTTGCATCCCTTCCGATCAACTGTTCGGATGACAAATCAATGATTATATTATTTGATTGGATCATTAATTAACCAGCAATGGATACATTATTGCATAAGAAAATTATCGTTTTTTTTTCTACCATTCTTATGTTCCTTGACTTGCAATAAAATGGTCCCAGCTTTCTCACATAAAGCACTGCAGTGTTGAAGTGATTTTGAATTGGACTTGTTACAAAGCACTATGTAGCTGGCTGTAAACAAGGCATGCACACAATACTGTATTCATCCATGTCCGGCCATTGAATAGGCTCATTTTCAGCACAGTTTGAGAAATCTTGGTCCTCTGGTGCTATTCATACACAATCTTTTGGATCGTTGCCTCTCCTAACAATGTCAGCATGTCTGCAAATACTCACCCACACAGAGGATATTGAAACAAAAGCCATGATTAATTGATTTGTTAACCAGCTGGTCCGGCAGGCTGTCAAATCCCACATGTCCAGAAAGAGGAAGAGTACGGCACCCTTCACCCTGAAATAACAATAACAAAAATCACAGTTTAAGTTTGATTGCTTGCAATATTTACTTTTCAATTGTATAAATCTATTACTATTGTATTCAGTAAGGAGAAGGGTATTGTGCAAACTGCAGGGAGCCACAGCAGCTAAATCATATATTTTGCCAGTCATGCATTTGGTTTCTATGGGTTACTACAGTCTTCAAATCACCAATCCTTGTGCTACCTTACTAAAATAACCTCATTAACATGTACCCATGAGCAGTAATAAAGTGTGTGATACCTGATCACAATATAAATAAGGGCTCATACCCCAGATAATAACAGCAGGATTCTATAATAAACAGGATGTTCATTATTCAGCTCTGGAAAAGCTACACAGAGGTGCCCTATGCTGCTGTGCATGTAAATCAGGTGTCATTGTATGTGTTACATGAGGCGGAACAGATATGGGCTAAGGAGCAGAAGCCACTAGTAAGCTGCTGAACCAATGACCAGATACAACAGGCTTCTCAGCGAAAAAACACACAGAACATGAAGTACAGAAAGGAGGAAAATGCGTTGTAATATCCTGCAAGTTGGGGAGAGTGACTGAATGACATGCAGCAGTTTAAGTCCCGGTTCACACGGATGTGATGCAGGATTTGCAGCAATTCCTATGCGTTTCCCACACAGCGTCACAAATCGCACTCCGTTCATGCAAACCTCTGCGGGTGTCAATGTTAAGTTAACGACACCCCAAAAACCGTTTGCAAAACACAGTGCAATTGGCTGAATCAGATCTCATGGGTGTGAAGGCCCTCACGATCTGAATCCAGTGCGGCAAAACAAAAAAATAGAGAAAAAGGTGCAAACACCTTTTTCGTGTGGGTGAGTTGTGGTTTGAGCCATATAAAATGTATGGGCTCAAATCGCATCCTTCTTTCCATGGCACATATTGATGTGCCATCCTGGAGGAGTTGGGCTGTCTGTGCAACCTCTATAGCAGTGATGGAGAACCTTGACACCCCAGATGTTTTGGAACTACATTTCCCATGATGCTCATGCACTGTGCAGTATAGTTGAGCATCATGGGAATTGTAGTTCCAAAACATCTGGGGTGCCAAGGTTTGCCATCACTGCTCTATAGGGTCCAGGTATGCATCATGCTACCAGTAGTGACACTGACCCTAGTCAAATGAAAAACAGTCAGAAGAGGGGGCGTGGCCGGCAGCCGAAGGAGATGGCCGCTTAGGATCCGAGCTCCGTCTCTCCCGGTATCTCCACCGACAGCCAAGCGACGTGGGTAAGCACCTCCGGCTCCTAATCCCCTCATACACCACTCAGGAACCTCTAGACCACCATGAGGAAGCGTAAAGACCGCGGGGCGCCCCGTAAACTGACGGACTTTTTCGCCACCTCCAGCACCCCGCGCTCACAAGATGGCGCCGAGTCCTCCTTGCAGGCCCGAGGCGCCGGAGCCTCCGGAGAGGCGCGGCGAACTCACGAGCGGACCTCCGGCTCTATCTCCCCCGCCGCGAGCAGCAAATCATCCCAGGGGACCTCACCTGCCCACAGCCCCCACAAATCGGCGCCCAAGAGGTCTGAAAGCCACAGATGGGCAGGAGATGAGCGGGCGGGGGAGGGGTCCCTGAACAGCACGCTGGAGTTCTAGGAGAACTTTAAAGACTTTCCTACTACAGGGCAGCCTCTCACAGATGCCACTATGAAGGAAATGCTCCTCACTATTAATGGCGCTTTTCACAGGGAAATTGTGGCCTGTGTCAATGGAATTAAAACCGATGTAGTTGAACTCGGGGGCAGGGTGGACCATTTGGAATCCAAAATGGAGGAGTTCACGCTAGCGCATAACGAACTAGTTGACTCTCATAACGGGCAGGACGATGACCTGGAGGCCCTAAAGAGCAAGATGGCGGACCTGGAGGACAGGGCCCGCCGAAACAATGTTAAACTTCGGGGGGTCCCGGAGTCTATTCCCCCGTCAGACCTGAGGCCGTATGTCCAAGCCATGCTTTTGGCTCTGATGCCTGACACACCTGTGACGGAAGTAGTGGTAGATCGGGCCCACCGCTTGCCAAAGCCGCAACATCTTCCAGACAAGGTGCCACGGGATGTCATAGCCCGCATCCATTTTTTTCATGTCAAAGACGATCTCATGAGGTTCGCACGGAAGCATTCACCGCTGCCGGACCCGTATCATGATATATCTGTCTACGCAGACCTGTCTCAGTTCACAATGGCGGCGAGGAGGAAACTAGTTCCCTTGACCAAGCTACTACGGAACAACAACATTGCTTATTCCTGGGGATTCCCTACCAAGCTGCTCATAATCAAGGAGGGCCGCACACATGTTATTCGCTCAGTGCATGAGGGCTTTGCGCTGACTAAGCAGTGGGGAATTATCCCGGATCAGCAGAGCTCACCGCCGAGTACAGATCCGCCAGCTCGACTTGAACCTGAATGGCGCCGAGTCAACAAATGAACTTTGGGTCCCTTCCCGTTGGCCCCGATGGTTCTAATGGCCTGTCCCTTTTCCCTGGAGGTCTCTTCAGCAGATCCAGAGAGGTTTTAGGGGGTCTGTCTGTTTCCCTTTTTTTTCTCCCTGACCGACATGCTGGAGTTCAAGGGGTATCCGGGAGGCCGGTGCTATTACCCCCCTTACCACTACCTGCGATTGAATCGCATGATGGGGTTTACCCCAAGCTTTTGGTTTGTTACCTTTGTTACTTCCATGTTTTGTTTTATTTTGTTTCTTTCATTTCTTCAGCCTCTTTGCAAGCTACTTACACCTGGAAACCACTCACCCTGTAACCAAGGACTCCCACGGTTCCATTACACCAGCGAGGACAAGTTGCTCAGTTCTGACCTTATTCTACATGGACTGCAGGTACTGTGACGGCCACGGCCTAGTGTTACCCTCCAATTTAGGTCTAGTCGCTGATGCTGGAGGCTATTCATGGTCCCCAACCATATCTTACAGAGTCCTTGTCTCTGCATATAGATTGGACTGCAATGATCATTACGGTACCATTTTAAATGGTTATTCAAATTGTCTCTATTAACGCCCATGGACTGAACAGCCCGTTCAAACGTAGGTCCCTCTGGAGAGAGGCTCGCACCCTCAAGGGTGATATTGTATGTGTACAGGAGACCCACTTTGCGCGATCCAACCCACCTAAATGCACGGATAAGGCTTATCCACATATATTTGTCTCTTCTGGGGAATCCAAAAAAAAAGGGGGTGCTCACTGCAGTTAAACATTCTGTGGCATTTCAGCTGCATGAAGTGGTGTCAGATGAGGCGGGTCGATACGTGATATTGATCTGCGACATCAACAACACTACATATACAATCGTAAATCTTTATGCCCCGAACAAGGGCCAGATCAAATTCTTTAAAGCATTAGTCAAGAAGGTGGATCGCGTGAAGAAAGGTCTCACGGTGTATTGTGGGGATTTCAATTGTGTGGTGGACCAGGAGCTGGATTGTTCTCCAGCTCAGGGACGTGCAAGGGCTACTCTGCAGAGGTTCTTGCATGCCTCTGACCTGTATGATGTGTGGCGATGCTTTAACTCCACGGAAAGGGATTTTACCTACTTTTCGGCCCCTCACAAATCTTATTCGCGGCTGGATTTGTTTGTGGCCGATTTGCAATTTTTGAGGGCAGTGGAGAATTCTGTGATACATTCTATATCATGGTCTGACCACGCGCCGGTTTCGGTGGCGGTCTCGGAGTCTCACGTGACAACGCCGGTGCATTTGTGGCGCAACAATGTCTCTTTGCTCCGGGACCCCGCTCATAGGGACCGACTGGGTGGTCAGATAAGGGACTATTTTGGGTACAACGATACCCCTGGGATTGATGTGTTTCATTTGTGGTGCGCTCATAAGGCGTTCTCGAGAGGGTTGCTCATTCAGCAGGCTTTGAGGGCTAAAAGAGCAAGAACGGAGGCGCTTAGGGCCCTAATGGAGAAACTTAAAGCACTAGAATCAGCGCATAAACTGAATCCGTCCCAGCTCTTGTTGCGAGACCTCACAAACTGTAGACTGCAGGTTAGAGCTAAGCTTATGGAGGAACATCAATACCTCCTCTTTCGCACTAAAGCGCGGCATTACTCTCAAGGAAATAAGTCGGGGAAAATGTTAGCTAACTACTTAAGGAAAAGACAACAAAAAACTAAGCTGGCCTCTATCACTGATCCCGTTTCTGGTAATCAGGTGCGACACCCTAATGAGATCGCTAATGCTTTCTCGAGTTACTATACCTCGTTGTATAATCTCCAGGATGATGTGATTACCCCACAGCCTACAGATTCCCTCATAGCTGACTTCCTGGATACCCTTCATCTCCCAGGGGTTACGGACCATATGTTGCAATCCCTTAATGCCCCCATAACCGAAGAGGAGATCCGACTAGCCATAGCTTCTTTGCCCTCCAATAAATCACCGGGAGCGGATGGCTTCTCCTCAGAATACTATAAGGCCTTTAGTCAGGTTCTGTCTCCATATCTAAGTAGGATGTTCAACGCCGCTGTTCAGCGCTCCTCCTTCCCCGAGGAGATGCTCCAGGCGGTTATCGTGGCACTTCCAAAACCTGGGAAGGCGCCAGATGCTCCCCAGAATTTTCGCCCCATTTCCCTTTTAAACACCGATCTCAAGTTGTATGCCAAAATATTAGCGGTCAGACTGGCTGAGGTGACTCCTCACCTGGTCAAGGCTGACCAAGTGGGTTTTGTGAAAGGGAGACAGGCGCCGGATGGTACCAGGAGGATGCTGGACCTGGTGCAGATAGCTGAAACCCGGAAGGTGCCCTCGGTGTTCCTGACATTAGATGCTGAAAAAGCGTTCGATAGGGTTCACTGGGGGTACCTTAGAGCGACACTCACTAAATTCGGGTTGAGGGGGAACATCTTCTCGGCTATCTCAGCATTGTACACCAAGCCCTCAGCTAGGGTATTTACATCAAGTGCTTTATCATCTAATTTCAACATTACAAATGGGACCCGTCAGGGGTGCCCCCTTTCCCCCTTGATTTTCACTCTGGTTATGGAACCTCTGGCTGAGGCGATTAGGAGCGACCCCAATATATCTGGGATTTCGGTGGGAGGTAGGGATCACAAAATCGGGCTTTTTGCGGATGATGTGATCCTGACCTTAACTTCCCCTGTAAAGTCATTGCACTACGTACAGCAACAGCTAGACAGGTTTGGGACAGTCTCTTACTACAAACTCAATGTCACTAAGTCCGTGTGCTTACCACTCTCCCTGAACCCTCCGATCTTGAAGTTCCTGAAGTCAAAATATCCTTTTCAATGGACTAACAAGTCCCTTACGTATCTGGGTATCTCCCTAGTGGCGCCGACATCCTTAACGTACCAGACCAACTTTGCTAAATTACAGTCCATTGTTACGGGGGACTTGCAGCACATTGCGTCCTACGATCTTTCCTGGATGGGCCGCATAGCTGCCCTTAAAATGATAGCGCTCCCCAAAATATTGTACTATTTTAGGACGCTCCCTATATTGTTACCCGAATCCTTCTTTAGAGGTATGGATAAGCTCTTCCGGAAGTTCCTATGGGAGGGCAGGGTACCTAAATTGTCATACTCCACGTTACTTAAATCTAGATCGGCTGGGGGGGGTGGGTTTCCCTCATCTTAAGTCCTACCACTCTGCTGCCCTGTTGGACCAAGCGAAAGCTTGGTTCGATCCAATTTCGGACAAACTATGGGTGCTGTTAGAGAGGGCAATGGTGGCGCAGCGAGATCTACCATCTCTGCTTCAGGCCACATTGACGAAAAGGGAGGTGCACATTCCCAGCCTGTCCTCACTGCGGGCCACACTGGGAGCTTGGGGGGAGGTACAGAGGATGGAGGGAACCCCGATAGCTAAGAGAGAATTAACACTGGCAGCCTATCAGTTCCTGCTTCCCTCCCTGAAAATTCCGAGGACATTGTTCCCGGATACCTTCACATACCATGATGTCCGTGGGCAGGTCGGAACCCCGTCCTCCTTCTTTCATGCACAGCTACACCATTACCACATTAAGTTTCCCAACCCGATTATTGAGGTGCCCTCTGAGATCTGGGACTATTTGCACAAAGGAGTATCGTAAAACGAGGGGGTTGTCGTGGTTCTACCATCGTCTGCGCTTCCAGCGTGGATGGGTCAAGTCGGCTAGTATGGTGGCCTGGGAGGGCGACCTTTCAGTGGCATTTTCGGAGCTGGAATGGCGGCTGGCTATTCGCTCCTTTTACACATTTACGCATTGTACTAACCACTGGGAGGTGGCTCTCAAATTTCTCCACCGTAGTTATCTGACACCTGTGAAGATGGCTAAGATGTTCAAAGATACACCAGTCCTATGCTGGAGGGGGTGTGGGGGTAGAGGTACACTATTCCATCTATTGTGGCAGTGTAGGAAGCTGAGAGGATATTGGGCAGCGGTGTTTGCACTACTTATCTCTATAACGGGAATTTCGCTGTCCATGTCCCCAGCCCTAGCTCTATTGAACTTGGGTATTGACAAGGTTCCACGACCGTTTCGTTGTGTGACCTCTCACATTCTCACAGCTGCTAGGATGTCTGTCACCGCGGCGTGGAGGTCTGTTGATGCACCCATGGTGACAGATGTCATAAACAGGGTTAGAACCCACTACTCCTATGAACAGTTCTTTGCCAACTCCAGCGATAGAAGCCTGCTGTTTGACCGTGAATGGAGTCCTTGGTTGCTAAAGTACCCGAGCTGAGGGGTTTTCCTCTTGCTCGGGCTTGATCTTTACTTGATCACATTATTAATGATGACATATATTTCTATCTGAGGCTGATGTTTAGACCGTCCGGTTGATGGTCTCTGTGTTCATCTGCGTGGATATTGCAAACGTAATGTTCTATAGCATGCTAGAGTTAAGGTTCTTTGTGGACGCACCTCCTGTTAGCTTCGGGAAGCTCTGGGTGTACGCCGGGGGCTGGGTCCCAGCTCCTGCGGGGGTGGGGGGGAGGGCGTGGGACCACAGTATTGATCCCCTTGGGGGTGGTCCGGCGGCCCGAACCTTCGGCTCAGCGCGGGGGAAGTTGGACTGGGGCCTGGTCTCCGGGGGGGGGGGGCCCGGATATTGAGTACTGGGGAATCCAAAAATGTATCCGTCACGGTTTTGTATGGTATACTCTAGTGTGTTTACTATATTTGTTCAATGTTATACAACCATTACGTTTACCTGTACTGTATTTTATGTTTGATGTTTTGAAACTTTAATAAAAACTATTGAAAAGAAAAACAGTCAGAAAAGATGAGTAGGGGAAAAAAAAAATTCAGTTGACCCCACATGTAAAACCATTCCTGTTTTGGAGGTCGTCTCATTGTTGCCCATCTAGTGCCCCCTGTTAATTTCATTAACACCAAAGCAACTGAAACCGATCAACAACCCCCTCTACTACTTAACTGACCGGATCAATATCACAGGAGTTTAATTGACTTGATGCTATACTCTGATTAAAAAGTGTTCCTTTAATTCTTGTGAGAAGTGTATAAGGTTATAGATTTAAAAAAAAAAAAAAAAAACATTTTACATACAAAGCTACACAACTCTGTAAACCCCAAAGTCTTTAAAAAAAAAAAACATTTAAACAGGAATAGAGACACAAGCCATTTGGCTTCATAACTTGGAAGTGGCCGTAGAATTTTGCCATGGTGATGATGGAAGTGTATAATACAAAATATTTATACTTGGGAGCGGTAGGGATCACACATCCGCAATAATGTACAACACTGCCACTTAGGAAAGCCATGCAGCACACTGTTACTATTAAATGATAAACATTTGCTTTAGAGTCAATGCCAACAGGCAAAGCATGATACATTAGAGAGCAGCGTTAGTAAATCAAGTATGGCAGGTTTACAAAACATAAAAAAAAAAAAAAGCAGTGGATTAAAATAATTTGCAAATGGATCCAGTTGAAAACAGTTTACTACTCGCTTAACTCATTTAGGCCCCTTGCACATAGGGGAAACCAGCCACTGTGTATAGTCCTGGCATTGTAGTGCACATGGGAGCACAGGTGTAGTGCGCATGGGGGCACAGGTGTAGTGCCCATCCCCAATGTCAATCAAAGCCTATAGCAGGCTGAAACCTGTACTTTGGGATACTTACAAGAGAAGAGAGAGAGAAAAAAAAAAAAAAAAGAGGAGGAGAGAAGAAGAGGAAAAGGAAAAAAAGGAATAAGGAGAAGGAAACGGAGAAGGAGGAGAAAAAAAAAAAAAAAAGTGTACCTTATATTTATCACAACCAAAGTGACCAATGCCCCATTTGTACCTCAGCCCTTGTAGCCAGTCTGTAAAACAAACACAAAGAAAGGGCGCACCAGCCTAGCGCATTATCCTCAGCAAGCTTTTTAGTAAAATAGTTTAAAATCAGCCACATAAAATAAGTCACATGTAGACGGAAGACTGACGCGTTTCGAGGCCTTGCCTCTTCCTCAGAGCCTGGGGGCCATGACCAAGACCATGGCTTAAATAGAATGGTCAGGCCTCACATGACCCTCCAACCTGTGGATTTACTATTTCTATTTAAGCCATGGTCTTGGTCATGGCCCCCAGGCTCTGAGGAAGAGGCAAGGCCTCGAAACGCGTCAGTCTTCCGTCTACATATGACATTCGGACTTTTCTATTTTGATGCTGTTCGTTGGAATCTATATGCTGACCTATCATGCATGTTTGTGAGTAGCTGATTTTAAACTATTTTATTAAAAAGCTTGCTGAGGATAATGCGCTAGGCTGGTGCGCCCTTTCTTTGTGTTTGTTTTACAGTGTCTTTGACCACCCCGGTTGTAGAGGGCAGCAAGGCCTAGCCATACGGGATGCCAAGTGTGGGTTCCTAGATTGAAACAGCCTGAGGACCTGATTTTGAGCGCAGGAGCAGGGTGCTTAGCATTACTCTTTTCTTTTTTGGACTACTTGTAGCTAGTCTATCCCATTCATAAAAAGTTCTTATTGGACCTGATTAAAAGATCACAGAGTAAAAATGTATTATACTGTATGTCTGTGTACACTGGAGAGGAAGAGATGCGCTCCATCCATGGAAACTATTCCAAAATGGCAGCTGTACATCTACAGTGTCAGATACCATAACATGATTTTTAAGACCAGCAACATCCCCCAGACATGAATTTAGTTACTTCCTGCTACATCAGGAAATGTGGTTATGATACCATTTCACCGCACCTCACATCCGTTCTAGACAGCAGAAACGAGGATGTCATTGTAGGTAATATTTAAAGTAAATGTGGAGAGGATTAAAATATAACAAGTTGCACTCTTCTTTAGTATTAAGTGAACGCCTCCTCTCCACACCTTATATTCCTTTGCTCCTTCTGGACAGTCATGTAATGTCACATATTCTTCTTATTGTCCAGCATGGACTGTGGGCAGTCAGGAACATTGAAGATGTAATGAGTAAGAGCCATTCAGTGAAGTAATACTTAAAGAGGTTGTACACCGAGATTTTTTTTTTTCCTCTTCTTTAAATCCTGAAAGAGAAACCCATAATGAGCTAGTATGCATCGCATACTAGCTCATTATGAAATACTTACCTTAGAACGAGCCCCCGCCGTGCCGTCCGCTTACCTGTATGACGGGCGACATGTATAGTCGCCCGTCTTCCGGGATCGCGGCATCCGGCCATCTGATTGGCCGGAGCCGCGGTGACGTCACTCCCGCGCACGCGCGCGGGAGCCGACGGTCACGGCACGGGGCTCTGAAGGAACGGCACGATCTGCCGTTCCTTCAGAGCGCATGCGCCAGTGACGTCACTGGCTGCATTAAAGGTAAATATCTCCTAAACGGTGCATGTTTAGGAGATATTTACAGTACCTATAGGTAAGCCTATATTAAGGCTTACCTATAGGTACAACTTCCTGAGGAGGGTTTACTTCCTCTTTAAGCTGGCCATACACTAGCCAAAAAAATCATTCTAACTCCTTATCGAAAAAGGAAAAATGGGCCGTGAGAGCAGACGATCGTGCCATCATGTAATGACCGAATTTTGAACGATAAATCGTTCAATGGACGTTTTTCGTTCAGTTTGTCACATATGCCTAGTGCGAACAGTTCGGCTGAGAAACACATTTCCTTTCAATTTATTATTAATTCGGCAGAATTTTCCAAAACGGTTCCTTCGATTTTTTGGCTCTGAAAAGTTAAAAACGATTTTCTATTTGCGTCCATTAACTGGACGAAAAACAAACAATCGGACCAAATGACAGATTTTCGAACGATTTTTCGGCTAGTGTATGGCCAGCATTAGTTCTAAGCTCACAAGAACTGTGCTGAAGGATGCTAGGCACCATTTAACCTGGAAGGAGGAGACATTCTGGTGGGGACAGCACATTCTGGTGGGGACAGCACCAGACTGAAGGTGAGTATTGAAGTTAAAGCAGACCTATATATAAAGTCTATAAATACGCTGTGTAACCGAGATCAGTTAGCATAAGTGAAAGTGCAGGCACCCCGATTCTTTCAGACTCACAGGAGTCAATTGGGAGTTGGGACACCAGAGATATACTGTAGCTCTTTGACTTCTGCTTCTGATCACCAATTACAGTGGCAGCTTTATCAGTAGATCAGGTCTAGGCACAGGTACAACTGTCCAATGACCTCTTGCTTCACCGATTTAGTGGCTGCCTTGTAGCTGCACTGTGCTTTGGAATACATGGCAAAATGATCCTAGGCAAATGAGCAGAAGAAAGTAAAATGTTATATTTTTTACTGACCTGGGTTGATTTACTAAAACTGGAGGGTGCAAGTCTGGTGCAGCTCTGCACAGAAACCAATTGGCTTCCAGGTTTTTTTTAGTCTTTTTTTGTCAAAGCTTAACCTTAACATGTTGTAAAGCGCTGCGGAAACTGTTGGCGCTTTAAAACCAGTATAATAATAATAAATAAAAAAAAATAAAAAAAGGAAAAAACGCTGAAGTTAGCAGCCGATTGGCTACAATGCACAGCTGCACCAGATTTTGCCCTCTCCAGTTGTAGTAAATCAACCCCACTGTTTAATGGTTAAGGTTACCAGAGTCTAGGTCTGCTACAATAACTTTTTGCTTCACTTCAGGTTTATTTTAAGCCTTTCCTATCAAGCGAAGGTAAACAAGCAAGCACCAGTCTGCAACTTTTGACCTTTATCATTTCACATTCTACAAAGTACTTCTGCTACTTGCTGCATGTTCAGTTACAGGAATTCACTATCTGGCAAATTTGTCTGCTGATGACAAATCAAATATAACTGCGGAGTTTTGTTCATACAAGCAGTGCATTCTTTCATACCAAAAATATGATCAAATGATAGAAATTAGATATTTACATTGACCCATGTAATGGAAAGCAAAACACACACTGGGGGTGATTTACTAAAAGCAAATTGACTGTGAACTTTGCAAATGCAGTTGCTCCTGAGCTTAGTAAATGAGGTAAAGCTTCACTTTGAAAAAAGAAAAAAATTAAGGATGCGCTAACCTATGTATAATATTGCAGCACCTAGAATTCCCTCAACACCCGGAAATAAATAGCTGAAAAAAAAAAAAAAAAAAACTAGTGCGCCATCTTAAACAAATTAAACCCATAAAACACAACAACAGATGTTTTGGCAGTGAAAACTCACAGTGAAAACACAGGAAAAACAAGTGATGTTAGATGCAAACATACGTAACCAACCACCTGATGCTTCTGCAAATATTGCACTTCAATGCAAATAAACGTGACATATGTGATATATTGGGTAACCATACAAAAAGTCCCATATGAAAGCTGTGAATGATTAAAAATAAGTCCCAAATATGTGAACAAAACTGGAAAGGTGCCATTGGGAAACTCCTCTGAGTGCTGCATGCATCACCTGCATGCTCAATAGTAGATTAGATGGACACTTACCAGACAACAGCGGTTGGAAGGCTTATAGGAATGCTCCACTGAGTGGACTCATTCTGTGTCACCTTCCCTGTCAGGTAAAGACTCTTGGCCCGTAGAGGAGGAGGAGAGAAGAGGACTTCACACAGATGGACCATTCAGATCCACCTGTCTGTTTTTTTGGCGGATCTGAACGGATGCCCCATGCATCTCTATGGGGAATCGGATGTCAGCGGAGGCATGTCCGCTGACATCCGATCCGTCAAATCTGGACGGATGGAAACCCTATTTCCCCAAACCCAATATTGGTATCAGCCCTGAAAAAAAAACATATCGGTCTATCCCTACTACAAACTATAGTATATGAATTATTATTTATCAACACAGAGCTCTGGGCTGTGAATGCAGAGCTGCCTTCGGGGGGGGGGGGGGGGGGGAAACAGGCCATACACATAGTTAGTCAGGTTGAAAAAGACAGAAGTCCAACAAATAGAAAAAAAAAAAAAAACAGTATTGAAAACCCAAACATACAATCCCATATACACAATCCTATACCCGCAGTTGATCCAGAGGAAGGCGGAAAAAAACCCTGCAAAGCACATGTAGGGGGCCTGGGCATACCGAGGGGCCCGGCCGCCCAGGCCCCAACCCACGAGACTAAGTTGTTGCTGTGGTAGATGTGATGAGCCAATGCAGCTGATGGGATGTCTCTTTGCTGGATTGGGAGGTCTCTTTGCTGAAAATATGGGTCCATCTCTTTGCTGCTGGATTGGGATGTCTCTTTGCAGAATATATGGGGCTGGCTCTTTGCTGGATTGGGAGGTCTTTTTGCTGAATATATGGGTCCGTCTCTTTGCAGAATATATGGGTCCGCCTCTTTGCTGGATTGGGATTTTCTCTTTGCTGGATTGAGATTTTCTCTTTGCTGGATTGGATTCATTTTTATATATTAAGTTGTAAGAGGGTTAAAATAAAAGTGGGTGCACTGAAGGCCTTGGTGGGATGGCCAGTGAGTGGATTTAGTGGGACAACTATTGGACCGGCCCTGGGGGGGGGGGGGGGGGCACGCCTAAAGCGGTGTAAGGGGCCCACAAATTTCTGATGGCTGCCCTGTGTGAATGTACACAGCCGACCAGCATGTTGCAGCCATAAATCATTGGCTGGGATCATTTTGGCTGGGATTTGCTGACAGGCTCCCTTTGTGTAAAATTACAGCGGGTGCCAGGCGGGAAGCGCTCCCTAAAGCTGTTAAGTAGGCAGCGACGTACGGGTAAGTCGCTTTGCTTACAGCCACTGCTCACTCGCTGTACAAGTGGTTAATTACATTCCCTAATACTCCAGTTACATGTACACCAACTAGAAGGCCAGATTCACACCTGTCCATTATGCAACAGCAACACATGAAATGCAGTGCGTCACATTCAGAACCATCTGACTTCTGAGTAATGGGAAGCAAAAAAAAAACACATTGGGGGAGGGGGGAGGGGGTGTCTACAAAAACTGGAGGAACTCCAGCTTCTTGAATTAAGCTTAGACAATAAAACCTAGAAGCTGAACTTTTACTATGCAGAGCTGTACCAGATTCTGTGTGCTCTAGTTTCAGTAAATTGCAATCGCTACCACCCAGTGTTGGGGGTAACTAGTTACAAAGTAACTGATTACAGTAACTACATTACTTTTTTCGGTAACAAAGTAATGTAACCAGTTACAATACTAATATTGGTAACTACTTTACTAGGCTATAGTAAGTAACTACACTACTTTACTAGGCTATAGGAACGCGCTTTCCTGCGTTACCCAAGCCCTGCGATACAATCGTTATTTTGAAGAATAGAGAGGGATGAAGTTTATGACTTTTTGTTGCACTTTATGTTTTATTCTGTTTTTTCAGGTTTTGTTCTAATGTTTCCCAAAGCCTGTGTTTATACAATAAACTCTATGCAGAAAGAGTGTCATGTATCTTCTTCTACACGGTCAATTAAGAAAGAGGAAAGTTAAGTAATAAGTAGTGAAGTTACTTTTCAAATGCAGTAACTAGTAAAGTAATCTCATTACAATTTACAGAAGTAACTAGTAACTAGTTACATTTTTTGAGTGACTACCCCAACACTGCTACCACCCATTGTATTCCTTTGCTTTTTATTAATTTGTCCCAGTTACTGGTCCTATGCATTTTCTCTGGCAGTCAGACACAAAATAAATGTTATAGGCAATATAGCACAATTATAAGACTTTAAAGCCATACAAAGTATTTATGATGCCCCCACGTTTCAACAAATTACAACAGAGAAATTAATTCCAGTGCTTTGCAGTTTTTTCTGTATATTTGTTGTTTTTCAGATAACAATCATGTCCTGGGGCAGTGGAAAGATGTATTTGCATTAGGATATAAACACATTTATATAGATATCAGTAAATGCATGGATGTGTCTGGCTGCTTGCCTAGAACAATATCAAGGACTGCCTGCTATAATCTAAAACAAACCCCCATTTTCACATGACTTTATGTATATTTTCATGCAGATACTTTACTAGGCAGCACTACATAATGTCAGCTCTAATGCTTTCAACAATCCATATTCCACCCAAAGGCAATGCTAGTATTTATTTAGTGCCAGGTTCTCCTCCCAGAACTAATTGGAAAGGACAGCAAGGTCGCTGCATCGGAGCGCCAGGCAAAAGAGGATTTTCACCAATAGGGTAAACCCCCGGAACACACACGATATTCCACACTGGCATCTCATTTACCAGCTTGTAATGCTTAATCTTCATGTTTAAAAAGGAGACTAAAACATTGACTGGTCAGCAACTAATGCCCCATTATGCTGTAAAATTTACACAATGTTAACCTGATCAAATGTACAGTACTCCTCTTTAAAATTGTATTTTAATAAAGTCCAAGTCAGTTTATTTTCTTTTCGGTTGCCGCCCCTGTTGCAGTAGATTCCTGGGATTGGGAAAATGCTCACTCTCCCTACCTCCCACAAGGAGGCACTTGGTGCTTGACCAACCCATCACCAAGCATAAATCTTGCCACATGAGGTATGGCGGTGCATGTACGGCACTATGCAAATCTTGTATTTCAGAAAAAAGTCATTATATACATTCTATATTCAAAAATGCTTTTAAAATGGATTAAAGCAGCTGTCAATCTTTAAAGCATATCTAAAGCCAAAACGTTGCCCCATTTGGATAAAAGTAGTCCAGCAGAATGAACATAAAGTGAAAGGATAACTTTCCAATGCGAGGAATATCGCCTCTAAAGCCTCGTACACACGCAACGAATTTCCGTCGACCGGTCGTCCGTCTTTTGTCCAGAGTCATGTCTGTTGGTTGGAATGTGCTCTAGACTGCACACGAATTTTCCCGCACAACAGCATTCTACTTCAGAAGTGATGTCATGTGTTGGATTGCTTTCTGTGTGTTCTTTCATCTCTGAGCATGCCTAGTCTTGCTCATAAGATTTTTCCCCATCGAAATCTGTACTAATGAGACGAAAATCAGACGTGTTTTGATGGTCGACACCAGGATTTTTTCGGCCGAAAAGTCGGAGTCGGTTGTCGGAAGCATCATACTAACAAGCCGAAAATCGGCAGATCGGTCGTCGGACGAAATTTCCTGGCCGAATTTCTACTCGTGTTTACAGGGCTTTAGTTGTCACAGAAGGGTCTCCTTTGGAAGATTTCCTCTCCGTTCCTGTACTGTAACAACTCAACATTCTGGGTTTACCCTTACTTTTATTCCCAACGACAATAGTGATTAGGACAACTAGAGAGAGCGTGGACCTCCCTGACAGACACTGAAGGTCATAAAAGCCCCAGAGTGGTTCTAAACCCCCCAACTCGTCACTCTTAAAGAAAAAAATGAAACATCTGACACCTGTGATGTTGGAAGAAATTGAACAATCAGGAGAGATTTTCAGCTAAGGACCTATTGTTGCACCATGTTACTCCTAAAATAAGAGGTAGCTCTGAGGAACTGGTGCTGCACGTCACACACTGGACTTTATTATGTCTTACATATTTCAGTGAAGTTTCAGACACCAACATACTTTTATACCTCCTGCTGAAACTTGGGAAGTTGCCTTTTTAAATATAAAGCAAATCTGAAAGTGTGCCAATTTGTCATATGATAGGAAGACAGTAAGATAAAACGTGTGTGCCTGGAGGGAGAAAAGCAAAAAAAAAAAAAAAAAGGGAATGGAATATACTTTGTAATGGTGTTCTAGGGAAGGCAGGGGTTAATTTCTCTTTGCTCTCCAAGGACAGGTGTGTGCACGGTGTTCTAGGCAGGGATCTACAACCTAAGCAAAGTGACAATTTAATGTCCTTCAGGCCTTAGGGGGGACAGATGTGGCCAGTGGGGATAATAAAACGCCCCAGCATCAGGGCCCCATCATTATTTTTAATGAAAAGGAATAGTGCCCGATTGTTGATATCAAAGAGAAATATAGCACCCCATTTATGGTATCAGTGGGGGAAATAGTGCTCCAAAGGCCAGTTAAAGGCAAGCACAGGGCCATATCTGAATTGGAGACATCTGTTGGGAACACATGGTGCAGTATACACTCACAGCTAAAGCCTCGCACTCACAAGACTTGTGCTATGAGAATACCCTAGTTATTTAATTGACAGATAGCTTGAGGAAGATTTAAAAAATATTCACACAAACTACTTATAAACATTCTCAACACCTTTAAATCAGCCTGGTCATGTGGGATTAAAAAAAAAAATAAATAAAAAAAATGAGTGAACGGATGAGAAAAGATAAGAAATGTCTCCATAATAAAGTAGCCAGCATAAACAAATAACCTGAGGTCACTGATGTTCATTGATGGGGTTGTGAATGAGGGTTGGGTCAGGAGCAGACAGGCGATAATTAGTTAAGCAATCAATAGGTAAGGAGGATGGTCCCAGGATGACAGACAGCATATGGACACTGAAGGACAGACAATGAGGTCCCTATAGCCTGGCCAATTCTGTATCTCGACAAAACAAACCTATTATCCGTAGAAAGGAATAGGACTGAGAAGGTGTGGGAAAAGGTTTAGAAGGAATATTTTGCCAGATCACAAAATAGACAAATTCACAAACGCCACAGCAGAAAGTCAAACCTACTGTTTCCCAAATCAGAAAACAGGAAGCATTTAGTAGATGATTAGATCTTTTTGGAACATTTGCGCGACTTATTTTTCCATTGCTAATCATACAACAGATTGTGCATGATCACACACACACACACATATATTATATATATATATATATATATATATATATATATATATAAAGCCAGATCACTATATTTCTCCTGCCCTTACTCTAGAAGAGAGGAGGAGCAGGCTGTAGAGCAGGGGTCTTCAAACTATGGACCTCCAGTTTTTCAGGAACTACAGTTCTCGTCATGCCTGAATATCAGAGTTTTACAATGCCTCATGGGATGAGTAGTTATGCACCAGCTGGAGGGCTGTAGTTTGAGGATCCCTGCTATAGAGGGTCATAGGTCTCATCAGTCCCATCACCCTGCTATAGAGGGTCATAGGTCACCATTCAGCAGTGGGCACTCAGTACAGGGATTTGTAGATAGTCATTAGTCTGGGCTGACAAGGGTCATGGGGCAGTTTCAGCTTTTCATCAACATATTCTTTATCATTTGGAATTAAGGATGAAGAAAAGCGAGGCTGACACAGCAGACTCCCCTTGTAGGATTGCCTTGTTAGAAAGACTGCCATAGGGGTATACACCCTGTACCACTGGCTACAAAAACTGTTTCCATTCCATGGTATTTTTATGGCTTTCATTCTTCGTTGCTGCCCAAGGAAAAAAAAAAAAAAAAAGGAAGTACAAGAATTAATTCTACCCACAACCAAAGGAAAATTAATAATTTGTGGCATGCAATTGAAGGAAATCACACAAGGATAGATAGATAGATAGATAGATAGGATAGATAGGATAGATAGGATAGATAGGATAGATAGGATAGATAGGATAGATAGGATAGATAGGATAGATAGGATAGATAGGATAGATAGGATAGATAGGATAGATAGGATAGATAGGATAGATAGGATAGATAGATAGAGCCACCCCCTTTATGTTACTATTCACAGGACACTTGCCATCAAATTGAAGATTTAAAAACACATCTGATCAAAGACAGCTCAATCATGGAACAATCACATGGTTTTGCACCTATTCAAAACAATGTGTAGAATAAAAGTGCTTTATAAAGAGAAGGACTGCCATGTGAAATCTGGCTCTGGTAATGATGGAGAAAGAATGGTTAGGTGAAAGTGTGATGGGTAAGATATTGCCCTGTAAGAGCAAAATTCCTTGTGAGAAACTATGGGAGAGTAGGCATGTACAATTGGAGTCTGACTTCCATCTCCAAAATTTGCAAGAACCCTTCATATTGGGGGAAAAAAAAAAATGAAAAACAGGAATTCTGACATACAGATCCATTACTGCAATATCCAACAAATGTAAAAAAGGCAGAGAAGGCTTCAGCTCCAAGAAGTGGATCAGGGATGGATGGATGGATGGATGGATGGAGGTAACCATGCAAGAGAAAAGATACTGAAGAGATAGAGAGATAGATAGAACAATAATAGTGCATGTGCTGTATAGATCCAATATTTAGCATTACCCATTCCTGTTAGAATATTTTGAGGACAGGTAGTGGCACTTGCCCTGTAAACACCCCCATGAAGCTGCCAAATGCCTCTAAGGCTGCCAAGTCTGCAAACCGCTCATGACTGGGGTTCAAATTATCAGATAACATTTCTACTGTGTTTTTAAAAGGTCCTTTTCAAAGACAGAAATGCTCTAAATGAAATACATAATACGAACTCTGGAATAAACAAGCTTTTTGTTTTGGAAAGATCGTACTAGGTTGATCATTACATTGTTGTACTCCTACAGAATAACCTGTTTATCTCATTTCTGAAACTACCAGATCAGATTTACAAAAAAAAAAAAAAATAAAAAAATAAAAAGTCTTATGTTGCAATGAAAGATTTGGAATGCATAAACAGCATAGATATAGAATGTACGACACTGACAGGTCATATAGAGACCATCACAATTTATATATATATATATACATATACATATACACACACACACACACGACAATATTTTTTGTACACCAAAGATTATTCTAACCCTATTTTCTAAATATCTGGAAACAAAGCATCTGCTGCATCACCACTAATACAACTCTACACTGCTAGACTATTTAACCACTTCTGGACCGGAAGGTTTTACCCCCTTAATGACCGGGCAATTTTTTGCAACATGGCACTGCTTTACTTTAACTGAGTGTCGTGCGACACTGTACCTAAATAAAACTGATGTCCTTTTTTTCCCCACAAATAGAGCTTTCTTTTGGGGATATTTGATCACCTCTGTTTTTTTTTTTTTTTTTTTTTTTTTTGCGCTATAAAACAAAAAAATCTAATTTTTTTTATCATTTTAGGCCAATATGTATTCTGCCACATATTTTTGGTCAAATAAATCCCAATAAGTGTATATTAATTGGTTTGCACAAAAGTTATAGCATCTACAAACCAGGGGATAGATTTATGGCGTTTTTATTTTTTTATTATTTTACTAGTAATGGTGGCGCTCAGCCATTTTTAGCGGGTTTGCGACATTGCGGTGGACAGATCAGACACCTACCTGCCACTTTTGAGAGGACCATTAACATTACTACAGTAATCAGTGCTAAAAATATGCACTGCTACTGTACTGACACTGGCAGGGAAAGAGTTAAGTGTGTCCCTAGGGGATGCTTTCCAACTGTGTGGGGGATGAACTTAGTAGATGAACATAGAGATCTGTGTTCCTGAATAGCAGGAACACAGGATCAATGTGTTCATCTGTGACAGAAAAGCTGTCTGCCTTGTTTACATAGCAGACCACCGTTCTCCCGCTATGAAGAGCGAACGCGGGTGGCCCGCTGATTGGCTCCCCATGGCCAATCAGCGCACACACCCCTGTACAGGATGTACAGGTATGTAATTTCGCGCAATAGAGCCAACCTGCCCCACTAAAAGTGAGTGTGGCAGCTGGTCGGCAAGTGGTTAACAGTCATTTGACTGTTGGTCGGTGACCGTTACTCTACCAATGCTATTGCACGGAGTGGTCCCTTTCCTTGCCTCCTCTTCTGGAGTCCCTTGCCAATGCTCTCTGCTCCTCAGAAAGCCATGTGCTGAGGGGGCATATGTGTGGAAGCACTACTTACCCAGGCTGTGTGCATCCATAGACACACACACAGCTTGGCTTAGCCACACCCCCCCACTCCCTTCTCGCAGGATATGACTGACAGCAGCAGTAGCCTTTGGCTCCCTCTTCTCTCAGACCCTCCCGTGACACCAGAAAGCGAGAACAGCGATGCTGCAGACAGGACTGCGCTGGATGGAGAGAGGACTCCCGCTAAAAGCCCAGTTCAAAAAAAAAAAAATTGGGGCTGTGAAAAATCTACATAAAAACATTATGCAATTATTTTCAGACCTCAAACATATAGGTTTTCTATTGTGAATAAAACATATCAAATGTTTAAACTGAGAAAAATTTACCATTTAAGAAAAAAAAAAAAGGTAATTTTGAAATTGATGGCAGCAACACATCTCAAAAAGGTTGGGACAGGGCAACAAAAAGCCAGGAAAGTAAGTGGTACCAACAAGGAAGAACATTTTGCAACTAATTAGGTTCGTTTATTTAATATTAAGTGTACAATCAGCGCTAACTTCAATAAAGTGATCTTTTCAACTTAGAACTATACAGACAATTAATAACCGAATCACTTGCTGCTAAACACTACTTAGTAATTCCACCACACTAAAAATGCCAGATATATTCGTTATTACAATGTAGCGCTACTGGTTATAACCTTATCTTCATACAGTGATATTTACAAATCATGTATCCACCATATATGTGAAATAAAACAAACAAATACAAAAAATAAAGACTTTCAATGTCTGAAGTCAACCACTGTGCTTTTGGGAATGTTCTTAATAAATCCAGATGCCATCCCACCACCAGGTGAAATACCCGCCCAGCTCACAACAGTCAAAAGCCTTTCACCATCTATCCTGCTGTTCTCATTGGGTTGATCTCCTCATAGGACAAAAGGCAGACACACCATTACTTTTGGAAAATAATTGGCCGTGGCCATTTATTATTGGTTTTAAGACTTTATTAAATAAATAAGCAAACACAACACACTCTCAGCCCCCGTTCACACTAAGGCGACCTGTGAGGCAACCTGGTCGCCTCACAGGTCGCCTCCCATAGGGAAGCTGCGGACCCGTTCTAATAGGAGCGACACAAGTCGCTCCGACTTAGAAAAAGGGTCCGGAGCTTCTTTGGGGCGACCAGGAGGCGACCGCCATAGACTTCAATGTTATGAAGTCCGTGGCGGCCGCTCCGAGGTCGCGGCGCGCTGCTCGCACCGCGACCTCGGAGGTCGCGGTGTGAAGTAGCATCGCCCCTATGTGAACGGGGGCTTACAGCCCATTCAGACTGGCGCGACACGACTTTGTGGGGCGACCTGTGAAGTCGCGGTGCACGCTGTCGCGGTGACTTTGGCGCGACTTGCACGGACTTTATATAACTGAAGTCAATGCAAGTTGCCTCCAGGTCGCCCCAAAGTAGTACAGGACCCCTTTTCTAAGTCGGAGCGACTTGTGTCGCTCCTATTAGAACGGGTCCTGTACTACTCAATGGCGAGTGACCGACCGCGACTTGTCGCGCTAGTCTGAATGGACTCTTAACAACCCAGCCACTACGGCTTAGGCTACATAAATAAATATTTTCAGATAAAATTCATAACTTCCAATTTAATAAGACAAGAAAGCCGTCCCCCTTTGTTTAACCACAAAAGGTGACCCACCACATAACAGCCATGACAAGGGGAGGGGGAACACCACAGATATGCCTTTTGAGGCGAATGAGCCCCGCTGAGGCGAACCCCCCGCTTTTTATAGAGCCCTTGAGCAGTTCCAGAAGCTTCCTTAGCTGTCACGTGCCCCTGCAGGTGAGACCTGTTACCTGCAGCGCCACGTGATCTCCTACTCCAGCTGACTACCTCAGGAGAATAGCCTTCCCTTCCCGCCCTTTTTCCCTGAGGAAAAAGAGGAGGGAAACTGCCTGACCTAGCTTTGACCTTTTTCCCACCACTCTCCCCATGAGGAAAAAGGGGCCTATTTCTGCCTTCCCTTTTCCTCCTGGGATAAAATCGCTCTTCATCACAAATACTGTTCGCTATCTTTCCTGCTGTTCTCATTGGGTTGATCTCCTCATTCTCCTCCTGGGATAAATGGCTCCTCACCACAAATACTGTTTACTATCTTTCCTGCTGTTCTCCTCCTTCCACCTCTGGAATAGATCGCTCCTTATCAACGTTATTCCACCACATGAAACAAAAAAGCATCTCCATAGTGTTTGGTTTCAAAACCTTTATTAAAATGCTCCCTTAAAAAATACACTTACACGACATGCAATAAAAACAAGCAATTGTTAATCTTGTCCGATAGCTCACCACTCGGCCGAGTTAGCAGTGGTTCTGTGACGTTATGGACTGGGCTCCTCCCTTCTGTATGAGATAGGATCCTACTGAAGGAGCCTATCATATCAAAAGATTCAGAGAAGTGGAATAATAACACATTATACAGATTAACAAAAAAAAAAAAAAGTAAATCTAGTTTTCATACCTACTTCTTCCATACTTCTGAGACCCATTTTGTTTTATAAACACGTGACATTGGTCTCATTCAGATTCTGGTCTCCAGATTTACCATATAATATATTTCTATATTAATGTTGAAGGTTTCTCCTGTGTGCTAGTTTGTTCTGCGATTTAGATTAAGCTAAATCTCATAAAATCGGGTCTCACGTGCATTTGAGGCAGGGTGTGCTGCCCTGCGCCCTTGGACACAGCTTGTACCCGGTTGGGGTGTTGGGGCGTAGAGGCCACACACTATGAGGCTCGATCATAACATGACTTGCAATTATTATTTGATTAATAAACATTCAGAGAATCTGGAGAAATCTATGCGCACAAAGGACAAGGCTAAAACGCAACATGGATGCCTGTGATCTTTGGGCTCTCAGACGGCACGGCACCGAAAACAGCCACAAGTTTGTGATGGACATTTCTGCATGGGATCAGGAATACTTCAAAATATCACTGTCTATGAACACAGTTCACTAGGTCAGTGGTCCTCAACCCTGGCCCTCAGGGCCCACTAACAGGCCAGGTTTGCAAGATAACTGAAATACGTCCCAGGTGATATCATTTTCTGCTCAGTGATTGCAGTACTCAAGTGTGCATCTCCCCAAAGGTAATACTTAAAGTCTGGCCTGTTAGTGGGCCCCGAGGACCGGAGTTGAGGACCACTGCACTAGGTCATCTAAAAATGAGAGTTAAAGTGATTCATTTTTTGAAAAAAAAAAAAAAAAAAAAACAGACTTTACAAACAAACATATTATACTTACCTGCTCTGTTGCAGTGGATTTGCAGAGTGGACCGGATCCTCCTCTTCTCGGGTCCCTCTTCGGTGCTCCTGGCCTCTCCCTCCTGCTGGGTGTCCCCACAGCAAGCAGCTTGCTATGGGGGCACCTGAGCCGAGTAACAGCTCCGTGTGTCCATTCAGACACGAAGCAGCGACCCAGCCCCAACCCTTCTCTCCCCTGATTGGCTGGCTGACTTTGAATGACAGGAGCGGGAGCAAATCACACCACGCTGCTGTCTTAGCCAATGAGAAGGGTAGCTGAGACATTCCTGCAATTCCTGGTTAAAGATGGGCTCAGAGAAGTATTAGGAGGGTTGAGCACAATAAAGAGGATTTTCAGTCCTGTTGATTGCGAGTCTACCCTTATACACGTGTGGCACTGCCATGCTTGATAGTCCAGTACATGCACAGATGCGCCGACGAGCTCGGTCTGGCCTTCAGGACCGGGCAGGGCCCTATGGCGTATCTTCACATGCGCCCAGCTGTGCTCATGCTTCCGTGGCTCTCACGTGCTTCTGTATGAATACATGTACAGACGTGCCCAGCCCTTGCATATATCTGTGCACACACGTGCAACGTTATTCTTGCCCAGGCAAGAAAGGAGGAAATGCTGCCCTGCAACACATAAAAAGCGTTTGGAAGAGAAGTATGGGGAAAAAAAAAAAAAACACACATTTATAATCACCTAGGTAGATGCAGTATCGATCTGATGCTGCATCTGTCCCCCACCAGATCAGAATTGAGATCGGAGCATTCAAACAGTACTGATCGCTCAGTTCTCAGCAGTCTGTGAGCCAGCTCTTTGCTCTGCACCCACCGCACTCACTGGAGTGCTGGGCTGTGGAGGGGGAGGGAGGAGCTGGCTCAGGCTCTCAGTGGATCCCAGAATCTTTTCAGATCAGCCTGCTGTCAGCTGAAAGCGGATCACAGGAGTGCAGAACAAACTGCACTCCTTTGATCCACCAGGAGAAGTACAGCCAAAATAGCTTTGGCTCTACTTAAGAACCATGCCTTTTCTGGCATTTTTTGTTTCCAAGTAAAAAAAAAAAAAAAAAAAACAGTATTTGTTGCTAGAAAATTACTTAGAATCCCCGAACATTATATATGTTTTTTTAGCAGAGACCCTAGAAAATAAAATGGCTATGTGGAGGCTTTTTATCTTTTTCCCCCAGATTATTCATCTAATTGGAGAAGACTTTATCCATGCCTCATTGTGACTTAACAATCCCATACTGAGCTGTCCCCATTGTTGGTGGAAGTAGAACATTCAGGGGTGTGGAGCTAAGGCGTAAGCTAAACTGGCTCCATTTGTTTCGGTAAGCCTCCTTGATGTTGGTGGTGGTTGATCTATTCACAGTGTTACTCAATATTCACTTGGATCACTTATCGAAGATTCACGTTTTCACATCAGTCTGGACTTTGTGATTTGTGGAACTTTTTTTCCTTCTTTCTTTCTCATCACTCCTAAATGCCACGGTACATTCAACATGTACCATTGTACCAATGTGTAGCTCACTGCATTATATGCATTATGTTTATTACATTTTTTTAATAAGATATATTGATCATTTCAATTATTCACTATTTTCTATATACATTTATTTGTTCACAAGAGTTTTTTCTAGATTGTAAGCTCTAACGAGCAGGGCCGTCCAATTCCTCCTGTATTGAAATTGTATTGTCTTCCCTCATATTGCAAAGCGCTGTGCAAACTGTTGGTGCTATATAAATCCTGAATAATAATAATATTATTATTATTATTATTAATAATAATCTAGGATACACTTGCGCCGCCCATTTTGTTATAATTTTGTATACAAACTGTCTTCTGCTGTGCTGGCTGCTCTCTTATGACTCTGCATGTCCAACCTGCAGCTGAGAACCTCAGGCAATGCAGCCCACCGGCCGTGGAACTCCAGACAGTCTCCCACCTTTGGCCAGGGGCTCACGGACACCCGCAAGTTCCGTGCGATCTCCTGGCTGCCGCAAGAGACTTAGGATGTCTGCAGTCAGTGACAGAGCCGATGCTTCCTGTAAAGTTCCGGCTCTGTCACAGGCAGTGATATGAAATTCACTCCGCCTGTGACAGGAGCCATACAAGAAGCAGCGGCTCTGCTCTCTACTGCAGCCGCTGCTTCCTCCAACAGTACCTGACGTCATGACCAGCAGTACCCAACCCAGGACCAGCAGTACCTGCCAGCAGTACCCACCAGCAGTAACTGGCAGATACAACCGCCAGCATTACCCACCAACACTACCCGCCGGCATTACCCGCACCAGCAGTACCCGCACCAGCAGTCTGCAAAATAAGTAGAAAAAGGTATGTGCATTAGCGTGTGTAAATTGTTGCAATATGTTTTTTAATAACTAGTTGTGTTTTGTCATAATATGTCATGTCCTTGTTCATACATGTATGAATAAGGACATAACTTTTTCTGGCTGCCTAACTCATATGTGCTAGGGGTGCAACTAGCCCCCAGCAGATAACTGTAAATATCCCAGCATGTGCAGTGTTTCTGACTCCTACCACCATGACCACTTCAAATCACTGAAGTGTTAATGGTGGTTAGAATGTTCCTTTAATATCTCTCAGAAGAAGTAAACCTCTGTATACTGATTCTATTTCATTTGATCATCCTCTAGTTGTGTTGTGTTGAATTAGTGCGAGGGGGGGGGGGGGTGCGGTGGCGTGGGAAGGGCATGGCGGCGTTTTATTACTTATATACCTTAACTATAGTATATAATATATATTCGGCCCGCAAAAATTTCTCTACACTTAATGTGGCCTAGAGAAGCCAAAAGGTTGGACACCCATGCTTTAGTGCGTTATTATTTGGTTTTTATACACCTGAAGCTCAAAAAAAGTACATGAGCTTCTTTTGACAAATTACAAGCGTTTTTTGGCCCCATAGACTTCAATAGAAATGCCTGACAGGAGTAGAAAAACGCTCATAGAATGCTCAAATAGCAGTTCTCCACCCCCTAATTTCCTCTCCCTCGCCTCCTCCTAGTACTTTCTTTCGGCTAAACAAAAACCCCCATAAAACGCTTGTAATACACTTCTAAAATACTTTAAAAAAACACCAGTAAATTGATATGCTCAGGTGTGAATGGAGCCTAAAGCCCCGTACACACGTACCGATCGTCGGCATACAAATGTTCGTCTTTTCTCCCCGGGATGTCGGTGTCTGTTGAAAAGTGCAAAGACTGCCCAAGAATTTTGTCCGCCGACTACAGCCGACTGCAGAAGTGATGTCATGTAATGGTTAACTTTCCCTGTGTTTTTTCTTTTTTGAGCATGCCCAGTCTTGCAAATCTGCGGTCTGTCGGCAGAATTCTGTACTGACTGGCGAACAATCGTCCGTTCTGGTGTCGGCATACAAAAATTTAAATGCTTGCAAGAAAGACTCTTGTCCGCAGAATGTGCGCAGACAGCTGTCGGAGGCACCATACTAACAAGCGTACAATCGGCAGATCTTTCGTCCGCCGACGTTTGTATGCCGACGATCGGTACGTGTGTACGGGCCTTTAGTCCAAAAGAAATCTACGCGCTATGGAGTATCTAAATACACTCCTCAAAAGAAATAAAGGAACACGTTTTAATCAGAGTATAGCATCAAGTCAATTAAACTCCTGGGATATTGATCTGTTCAGTTAAGTAGCATAGGGGAGTTGTAAATCAGTTTCAGCTGCTTTGGTGTTAATGAAATTATCAACAGCTGCACTAGATGGGCAACAATAAGATGACCCCCAAAATAAGAATGGTTGAACAGGAGGGAGGTTAATGACATTTTTTTCCCCCTACTCATCTTTTCTGACTGTTTTTCACTAGTTTTGCATTTGGCTAGGGTCAGCGTCATTACTGGTAGCATGAGGCAATACCTGGACCCTATAGAGGTTGCATTTTTACTAGCAATGGCGGCGATCAGCGACTTCTAGCGGGACTGCAACATAGCGGCGGACAAATCGGACACCTGATACTTGACTCTTTTTTGAGAAGCAGTGACATTATTACAGTGATTAGTGCTAAAAAAAAAAAAAATATGCACTGTTACTGTACTGACACTGACAGGGAAGGGATTAACATCAAAGGGTTATATGTGTTCCCTGGAAGTGTTTGCTAACTGTCGGGGGGTTGCTCTAACTGGGGGGGGGGGGGGAGACCAATATCAGTGTTCCTGCTTAGAAGAAACACAAGATCTCGGTCTTCCTCCCTGTCAGAATGGCGATCTGCCTAGTTTACATAGGCAGATCGCCGTTCTGTGTCTCTCTTGAACGATCACGGGTGACCGGTTGACATCAGGTCCGCCGGACCCACTAATTGGCACCCCCTGTAGCCAATCAGTGCGCGATCGTGCCTCTGGCAGTGTGCGCCCCCTGGAGCCGCTGCACAAAAATGATGTACAGGTATGCGATTTCACGTAGGGGAGCTGACTTGCCGCAGTAAAAGTACGTTAGGCGGTCGGCAAGTGGTTAATGTTCTTCAGAACCGTATGTTTTTCATTTAAGAAGTAAGAACTACTTTTTCCAAGGCTGACAGTTTCTTTCCACCGGAGTTTTTATTGAAAAGCCTCTGCTACAAAATGAATAGTATTTATTGCCAAGCTTTGTAAGCGCTCAATACACCAGGAGTATCGCTTCATCAATTAGAACAATGATATTTATAAATACTACATGTCCCTGGAAATGATTTTGCCTGCTGTAGAACAAACCATATCATAATGCCTTATAAATACATACAACAAAAGGACTAATACAACCATGATTCGACAGCGGTGTCTCCAAAGCCTATTTGGGCAGATGCGCTTACTACTCAATCACTGCAGTGCTCACTGAGAGGACACAAAGACGGACCATCCACATTGAGCAGATAACTAAATGGAAAAGTTGAGCTTACCTTAAATGACAACTACATGTCACAGATATTTTGGAGACATACCGGCCAACACATTTATAGACAAGTCCCAACTTTTCCTGCTTTCTATACTATTACACCCCAAAAATGAAGTGCAATACATACCTGTAGCCCCTTCTCAATACAACCAAACCAAAGACCACCGTGACCAGGCGAGGCTTTGCAGGACCTAGCAGTGTTGTGGATTGCCCACTTCCCCACAAATCCCGATGGCCCCTTCATCCAGTCCTCCACAGTGATGGGCCATTGGGAAACAGAACACACGGGCTTCTCCACAACCAGACGTGTTGGAGATTTACTCATCAGAATTACCCAGCGTCAGGTCGTATTGTGTACCGGATTTCAGCTTGTTAAAAATTACATTAATGCAATACTGTGCAGCAATTTTAAAAAGAGAAGTTCAGGTTTAAAAAAACAAAACAATCATCACCAAGATTGCAGCAGCATGGATCTGATGCTACAGCTGTCCCCTGATGGCTCCTCACCGAGAACTGAGAGGTCAAAGAGCACTAATCACTCAGTTCTCAAGTGCGTTCTGAGCAGAGAGCGGTGACTGTCAGTCACCGCTCTCTGCTCTGCCCCTCCAGCACTCACTGGAGCGCCAAACTGTGGAGAGGACAGGAGCAGCTGGCTCAGGCTTTTACCAGTGATCTGAGAGGTTGAGCCAGCTGCCAGTCAGACATCTGGGTGGATCCAGACATTATTGTCAGGATACCTGCAGAGCCTGGGCTAACTCTGTGATGTCAGCCGACAGCAGACTTTACATACTGGGGCCCCTGGACTCCAAGGTCTATTTTCTTGAAAAGGTAAACTTAAGGCCCCTTTCACACTTGTGCGACTTATCATGCAATTTGGGACTGCAAAATCTCACGACAAGCCGTTCTCGATTATTTCCAACGAGCCCCATTCATATCTGTGCGACTTGAAGTCGCACCGACTTCAAAGTAGTCCCTGAACTACTTTTGATGCGTTTTGAGGAAAATAAATTATAAGCCCAGTCAAACTTCCGGTCCTTCATCCTCATTTACACTAGCACTGCCCTCTGAAAAGCAATCCACTGCATTTGATAGGCAGTGAGGAGGAATACATTGCCTTCTCACTGTCTTTTTTAAAGGGTTACTAAACCCAGGACCCTGCAGTCACTATATCAGGTCTCCCACAGTACACAGCACATGGAAATGCAATTATTTTAGTAAATATAAACTGCCTAATACCTTTTTTCATCATCAGTAAAGTGACTTCTATCCATATCTGGTTAAAACTTGTAGGAGGAGTTTTAATTCTACTCTAATTGTCCTATGAGGCTGCATGACTGCTGACTCTGTCTGGACAGTGCTGATCGAATGCACTCTCCCCCCCAAAAAAAAAAAAAACACCTCTTTAGCAATACACACCAAACTGAGCATGTGCAGAGTGCCTCCTAGGGCTCTTTTCTATCAGCAGATGGATTGGGAACAGTAAAAGAAGGGGAGGGGGGATGAGAGAAGACAGGATCAAACAGCCTTTTTACACAATGCCAAGGATTAACCCCTTAGGTTCCACAGTAAGTATAACAAGTATGCTTTACTACATATACAGACTGATTTCATTGTTGTGGGGTTATAACACTTCAAATCCCAAAACTCTGAGCCACCACACAGCATCCTTGTGCATATCAAGTAGTTGTGGTGCAGCCTCATTTACTTGAATGGGTCATAGTCAGCGAATGGCATACACTGCAAAGCATTGCGGTAGGTGTACAGCTTAAGCAGCTGCGTTTCTGTGTTTAGGTGAGCAGTCAGTGGGGAAGCGGTAAAACCGTGGCTCAAACACCTGCTTTTACTGCTCATGACAGATTATTTTTTTAGAAATAGGGATAATGTTTAGCATCACTTTAAGTACAGCCTATCCCTGCACCTTCCACCATTCTGGATCTCCCCCCTGGCCCAACACATTCTACACCTTGTGCAGTAAAGTTGTATAGGAGGCGGGGCCAAGTCTGACTCATACAAGAAAAGTCCAGATTTGCATAGAACTTTAGCTGATCAACCATTCTGGTGCCCTGCTTATACATCATTCATCATCCACTCAGATTGAATTGCCCAGGTCAGTAACAGGTTCACTTTGCATCTAGGTTACACACAGACACATGATGCTGCATGGTACCCCTTCCATCCGCTATGAATGATGGTGACACATAGAAGCAGAGATCCCCCCCCACCATACAGAGACATAGAAGATGTGCCCTCCACAATCCCTCCTTCCATGCTGGATGCAATCAGAGGAAGATCAGCCTGCAGACAGCATTAGATCAGTGCTTAGCTTTTGCTGTGCACCTGTTATTCTCCAGATCATCTCCTTATCCTCACAGTGCCATCAGCATTGCCAACGCCCTGGCTGTGATGGTGTGAGTGTGGGGCTCCGATCACCGCCTCTACAATAGGATGGGGGGGGGGGCTGCTCTGCTCCCCACCACAGCCAGGCATAAAGCAGGATAGGCACATGATGCAGCCTGCACCATCACACATGAATAATGCACAGCCAGGCATCCATCATAGGATGGGAGATCCCCGGATCAGGGCGATCAGAGCCCTCTACTGCACCCACACATCCACCACTCACCATCTGCCGAGCAACCTCTGTAGCCGCCATGGTCAGTCCTCAAAGAAACTGAACAGGAAACCTACACAGAGAAACAGTTACAATCTGGGCGATACCAAGTCAAGGCGGAGGGGAGTCTGCAACACACAGATCTCCATCATTCCCTGGGTTGATAATAGTACTTGTGTTTAAGTATTTGTCTATTTAAAGCTTTAAATACAACACATCAGAAAGGGGTTGAATTGTATTGTGGATGTGTTAGAGGGGGTGGAGGAGGAGAAAGCATACAGACCCCCCTCTCTGCAGGCAGTGGATGCGTCCACTTTTCAATGAAATGTCATTAATTTGACTTGTGTGAGGCTGCGGTGCTGTGAGGTGCTCAGGACTGATAGATCACTGCAATGTATTCTCCTCCAAAACTGGTCCCATGACAGGGACAAGGAATCCTGAGGATCGAGCATGACATGGGGGGAAATGATCTGTCAGATCACAGCACACTCCACATGTCCACAAACAGAAGCAGGGACACCATCCAGACTGATAGAGCCAAGGACAACCTGCAATGACCCATAGGATAGAGGAATCGGGGGCTACTCACCTCTCCTTGGAAATGCTTGGCTGTCACTCTGGCCTAATAGCCTAAAGTGTATCTATGGTCAAAATATAAAATCATATATTCACTTTCATATTTTGTTTCAATTATTTCTACACTACTATTAATTTGAAGTTTGTAAACTTACTTTGTGAAGATCCCCACTCATTTACTACTTTAATTTTGTGATACGTAATCACTATGCCCAGTGACTGCTGTGTCACACCTTTCACAGAGCCTGCCTTCTATACTCAGGGCCGCTGATAAGGCAGTATAGCTGGCCCTCCTGTACCGGGCTCAGGCCCAATCAGTTCAAAAGGGGGACCCAGGCACCTGCTGAGCAGCAGTACTGCCTTATTGCTGACACCGATCCTCTTGTGGCTCCCCCTGCAGCAATGCCGACTTCTCCTCCTCTCCTTCCCTCCAGCTGCACTGCAAGGGGATCAGTTTCTCAAGTATCTGCGCCCCCACCCCCCTTCTACCCTCTGATCACCCCCACCTGTGAACCCCCCCTTTCATCTGCTGCCTTGGCCCTCCTGTGTACCCTTTCCTTCACAGCGCTGCCAGATTCTCTCCTTTACTCTCTGCTGGCAGCTACTGAGGACACACAGGAGGATCATTTTATAATGGAGAACAGGAGTCAATAAATATGTCATATTTATCAGTCCCTTCCTTTCCTGAAAGAACACAGTGAGTGATTGGTACCGATCGCTCCTGTGTTCACTCATTTCTACTGTGCTTACTATGCTTCAGTTTGTGAATGAACAGGAAGCCTCTAAAGGCTTTGTATTAATTCATCTGTGCATCTGAGGCTGTAGAAAAGGGGATGTAGGAAGCTACCGTATGTCCTCATTCCCTGTCTCTGTTCCAAAGGTTAAAAAACATTACCAAAGCCCTCCTCCAACAGGGCAGCTAAATAAATAAAGTTCTAAAAAAAAAGTTAAGGGCACTTTTACATGTGCTTTGCTCTCCGAAGAGGTGTCAGCATTTGAATCGCTCATCAGAGAACATTTGATAGGGGGTGGGCCCGTTCAGGTAGGTTGTATGGAGCCCTGTGATTTCTAACAGCAGCCCTGTCTGTACTAGAGAAGTGCTGAAAATGAGAAGTTTAACCACATAGCGCCCGCCCACAATCTACTGCGGATGGGCAGCCGCTGTAGGCAAAGCGACGTACCCGTACGCCACTGCCTTCTTCTGGGTTTATGGCGCACACATTGTGTGCCCCCTGTCCAGCACCAGCTGTGGTTGCACACAGTGGGAGCCTGTCAGCAAGTCCCCACCAATGATTCACGGCCAAGACCTGCTGATAAACAATATAGGTCTGTCATAGGCGTGCGCAGCCTATGGCATTAGGGTGTGCACCTCAAACCAAAGCTTAAACACGTGCGCGCGCACGTGCGTGTGTGCGCGCGTGTGTGTGTATATATATATAACAACACACACACTTTTTGGGCCAACCTTGGGTTCATATTGATTTGAACAGTGTATATATATACACACACATGTATACACACACACACACAGTATACACACAGACACACAGTATACACACACAGTATACACACACACACACACACACAGTATACATACACACACAGTATACACACACAGTATACACACACACACACACAGTATACACACACACACACACACACACACACACACACAGTATATACACACACACACAGCATACACACACAGTATACACACACACAGTATACATACACACATTATACACACACACAGTATACATACACAGTATACACACACACACAGTATACACATACACACAGTATACACACACAGTATACACATACACAGTATACACACACACAGTATACACATACACAGTATACACACACAGTATACACACACAGTATACACACACACACACAGTATACACACACAGTATGCATACACAGTATACACATACACAGTATACACACACAGTATACACACAGTATACAAATACACAGTATACACATACACAGTATACACATACACAGTATACACATACACAGTATACACACACAGTATACACATACACAGTATACACACACAGTATACACATACACAGTATACATACACACAGTATACACACACACACACAGTATACACACACACACAGTATACACACACACACACACACACACACACACACACACACACACACACAGCATACACACACAGTATACACACACACAGTATACACCCACAGTATACATACACACATTATACACACACACAGTATACATACACACAGTATACACACACACACACAGTATACATACACACAGTATACACATACACAGTATACACACACACAGTATACACATACACAGTATACACATACACAGTATACACACACAGTATACACATACACAGTATACACACACACAGTATACACATACACAGTATACACACACACAGTATACACATACACAGTATACACACACACAGTATACACATACACAGTATACACACACACAGTATACACATACACAGTATACATACACAGTATACACACACACACACAGTATACATACACACAGTATACATACACACAGTATACACATACACACAGTATACACACACAGTATACACATACACAGTATACACACACAGTATACACATACACAGTATACACACACACACAGTATACACACACACAGTATACACACACAGTATACACATACACACAGTATACACATACAGTATACACACACAGTATACACATACACAGGATACACACACAGTATACACACAGTATACAAATACACAGTATACACACACACAGTATACACATACACAGTATACACATACACAGTATACACACACAGTATACACATACACAGTATACACACACAGTATACACACACAGTATACACATACACAGTATACATACACACAGTATACACACACAGTATACACATACACAGTATACACACACAGTATACACATACACAGTATACACATACACAGTATACACACACAATATACACATACACAGTATACATACACACAGTATACACACACAGTATACACATACACAGTATACACACACAGTATACACATACACAGTATACACATACACAGTATACACATACACAGTATACACACACAGTATACACATACACAGTATACATACACACAGTATACACATACACAGTATACACACACAGTATACACATACACAGTATACACACACAGTATACACATACACAGTATACACATACAGTATACACATACACAGTATACACATACACAGTATACACATACAGTATACACATACACAGTATACACATACACAGTATACACACACAGTATACACATACACAGTATACACATACACAGTATACACATACAGTATACACATACACAGTATACACATACACAGTATACATACACACAGTATACACATACACAGTATACACATACACAGTATACACATACACAGTATACACACACACACAGTATACACATACACAGTATACACATACACAGTATACACATACACAGTATACACACACAGTATACACATACACAGTATACACACACAGTATACACATACACAGTATACACATACAGTATACACATACACAGTATACACACACAGTATACACATACACAGTATACACACATATACAGTATACACATACAGTATACACATACAGTATACACATACACAGTATACACATACACACAGTATACACATACACAACACAGTATACACACCAGCACTTTCCATTTAAACATCAGCTTGATTAAATACACTGCTGCTGCCCCACTTTCCTGGCATGCTGGTACTTGTAGTGCTCCAGCAGCTCACTGACATTGGATGTGGTAATGCAGAAGAGGAGGAGGTGGGCAGGTAATGAGTAGGGAGGTGTAGCAGAGATGATTGGGGGAGACGTTTAGAGAATATCCTCTCTCCAGAATCAGTGTACTGCTCCTCACAGAAAAAACAACTAACTGACTCAGAGACAGGAAGAGAAAACACAGCCCCTCCCCCTCCTCTTCAGGGTAAGTACTGGCAAAAAATACATTTAGATTATCTTCCCCAACTTACCTTCTTCTAAAGGCTGCAGACTGTGTACTCTCCTCTCCAGCAGTCAGCATCTCCTGCTCAGAATCGAACAAGGCGCGCTGGGGAAGGGGGCGTGTACACTTTGTTCCCATTGGCTGAGGAGGCAGCAGAGAGGCGGAGCAGCTATTTTTTTCAGTGAAAGGAAGAGTCGCGAAGAGTCTCAGACAGTGAGACTCGACTGAAAAAGTCAGTGGTGGCGACGGACTCGGACCGCTCATGGACACCAGTGTCCGTGTGCAGACACCTTGCCGACCCCTGGACAGGGGAGGGTGATTAGGGTGTGCCTGGGCACACCCGGCACACCCCGTGCGCACGCCTATGAGGTCTGTACAGAGGTCTGTCAGTTTTCTATCTCTGCAAAGCAGGGAAGAGAAACTGAGAGATCTCTTATTAAAAGCAGCACACTGTACACACATTACACATAGTTAGGCACATATTTAGCACCTTGATCCCCCTAGATGTTAACCGCTTTCCAGCCAGTGTCATTAGTACAGTGACAGTGTATAGTATTATCACTGATCACTGTATTAATGACACCGGTGATGTCAGTGGCAGTTGTTCAGTCCCCCCCCAGCGTAAGTTAGGGTCAGATTGTCCACCGCAATAACACAGTCCCATTATAAGTCGCGGATCGCAGCCATTAGTATTATATAAAACAAAAAAATGTCAGTACATATACTATAGTAGGCGCTCTAACTATCTTTAAGCTGAATGGTGTTATCTTTCCAGGTGCCTCTGGGGGGTCCCCTGAGGTGGCATCAACTGATGACTAGACATCACCTACTTTAGGAGGGTCATCAGTTGAGGCCGCCTTAGGAGACCCCCAGGAGGCACCGGGGGGGGGGGGTCACACAGTTTTTATTACCATATGCACATTTTGTCACGGATAATATTGTTTATTGATCACCTTTATTAGCTGTCATTCGACAAAGCAACACAAATACTTTATTAATATAACTATTGTTTTTATTTTTATTACTATGCTGTTGGAGTCACTGACTCAAAACAAGTGTGCGGATCAAGAGTTCTGGCTTTACTCAGACTTTACTTGCTACATGCTTGTTCTAATTCAGTCAGTCATAACTTATTAAAGCTAGAGACAGCAGATAAACTGCGATTTCAGAGGGAGCACAACAATGGCAGCCTCTGTATTTTTCTCAGTACAGTCTTTTTGTTTTAATCCAAAGAAGCTGAAAGTGGTTCTAAAGGCTACATTTTTTTTTTTTACCTAAAATGCATTCTATGCATTAAGATAAAAAAAAACCTTCTGGATGCAGCCCCCCCATAACTACCTGAACCCCATCTCGATCCAGAGATGTGCATAAAAGCAGCGGTCTCTCTCTCTCTCTCCTCATTGGCTCACACAGGAGGTGGTGCCAATGGCTCCTGCTGCTGTCAATCACAGCCAGTGAGCCAATTAGGAGAGAGTGGGGGCGGAACCAAGCTGTGCTCTGTGCGTGAATGGACACACAGAGCATGGCTCGGGAGTGCCCCATAGCAAAAGACTTGCAATTGGGGGCAGTCTGCAGGGGGTAGGAGCCAGGACCCCCACGAGGAACCCAAAATGAAGAGGATCAGGGCTGCTCTGCACAAAATAATTGCACAGAGCAGGTAAGTATACTATGTTTGTTACTTTTATAATAAACAATTATTTCCTTTAGAATCACTTAGACCCCGTTCACACTGGGGCGACCTGTCAGGCGACCTGGTCGCCTGACAGGTCGCCGTAGGTCGCCTGCCATAGAGAAGCTGTGGACCCGTTCTAATAGGAGTGACACAAGTCGCTCCGACTTAGAAAAAGGGTCGGGAGGTTCTTTGGGGTGACCTGGAGCGACCTGCATTGACTAAAAACGTCCGTATAGCACATATAGTGGGTCTTTTTATGCTACCTATTTTATATCTCTGGCTGACACAGACGTTTTTATTCACTTTTTTTTCTATTATAATATTGCACTTTATAATGAATATTAACTATTTTATCTGGATAAGCGTTTATTATATTATTTAATAATAAAAAAAAAAAAGTTTTGGTATAAAAGTACTGGGAGCATTATGTGCCCTGCAAGTGTTACTTTCAATGATTTTATTCCCAAACAGTGCCCCATCTCCGGTGTTGACGTGGGGAGGGGGGGGGGGGGGACGACAGTGCCCCATCACCGGTGTTGACGTGGGGGGGGGGGTGAATACCTTGCCACCCCTTTGCCACCCCTGTTTTAAAAGTCTAGCTCCGCCACTGGGATGTAAATAAAAAAAATGGAGGGAAAATGAAGTTCAATTTTTCTGAAAGCCCACTTATTCTTCATACATTTACATGCTTGTTACATCAATACCTCTTACTGCAGCAGCCTCATACAGTATGTGCATTAAAAAAAAGAAAAGCTCTGTAATTGCTCAGTAAAGATCCACGTTTAAAGTCAATATTTGTAATGCCCATGTCCCATCCCTCCCAGTTTAATAGAATACCTTGCTTCATGGAATCTGGAACTTGCCTCTCTCTAATCAGTTCAAATGCAGTACTGATCAAGAGACAGGCATGCATTTCTACTCAGCTCTGCAGTACCTCCTAGTGGTCAACATGCAAAGTGCAATTAAAAACAATTTTTGCAGAGAAATAAATCTCTCCAGCTATATTATAAGTGTAAAGAGTTTATGAAAGTATTGTAGACATAGGTGTACGCAGCCTATTGCATTAGGGTGTGCACCCCAAAGCTCCAACACACATGCCTTTCTCTGCAGCCTCAGCTGTACGGGACAGTGAATGAATGGGAAGAAATCTGTGCTGGGCAGCTTCCTGTTCATTCACAATCTGATGCATGGTAATAACAGCTTACTATGCTTCAGTTATGAATGAACACAGTGAGTGGGTTCACTGTGTTCATTTAGAAAAGGCTGGTAAATTATATATTTACTAGCCCTTTCCCTGCTCTTAATCCTGAAACAGCCCCCGCAGAAGCTGAGGGGAGAGGAGGGAAGCCAGCAGCACTAGGGACAGTTAGGGGCAACACAGGGGGGAAGCCTAGGCAGTGGAGGGAATCTACACTGCATGCAGTGATTAGGGTGTGCCCATACACACCTGGCACACCCCCTGCGCACGCCCATGATTGTAGATTAGTACTTTCTAGACCAAAAAATGTATACTAGCCTCAACAGGTCCTTTCTGAAGCTGTTTGCAAGAGAAGGAAAGTATTCCTTTGTTGTTACTTCCAGAGAAATGTAGGTGTAAAAAAATAAATAAACAAAAAGCACCATCTGCATCCTTTTAATCACAAAGAATCTTAGTATATCACTAAAAATGAAAGTCTGGTTTTTGTGTGTTTTTTTTTTTTTTTTAGCTATGGTAAAGCTAAGGAGTTCTTATATTGCAGCTGCTCCCACCATAAAAAATATATCCTATAAAACGGGATACAGTGGGGATCGAAAGTTTGGGCACCCCAGGTAAAAATTTGTATTAATGTGCATAAAGAAGCCAAGGAAACATGGAAAAATCTCCAAAAGGCTTCAAATTACAGAATAGACATTCTTATTATATGTCAACAAAAGTTAGATTGTATTTCCATAATTTACACTTTCAAAATAACAGAAAACAAAAAAATGGCGTCTGCAAAAGTTTGGGCACCATGCAGAAATAATATCTTGCACTGCCCCCTTTGGCAAGTATCACAGCTTGTAAACGCTTTTTGTAGCCAGCCAAGAGTCTTTCAATTCTTGTTTGAGGTATCTTTGCCCATTCTTCCTTACAAAAGTCTTCCAGTTCTTTGAGATTTCTGGGCTGTCTGTCACGCACTGCTCTTATAAGGTCTATCCATAGATTTTCATTTATGTTGAGGTCAGGAGATTGTAAAGGCCATGGCAAAACCTTCAGTTTATGCCTCTTGATGTAATCCCTCGTGGATTTCGAGGTGTGTTTAGGATCATTATCCATTTGTAGAAACCATCCTCTCTTTAACTTCAGCTTTTTCACAGATGGCATCAAGTTACCATCCAAAACTTTCTGAAATTTTATTGAATCCATTTTTCCTTCTACTTGTGAGATGTTCCCTGTGCCACTGGCTGCAATACAACCCCAAAGCATGATTGATGCTTAACAGTGCTTAACAGTTGGACAGAGGTTCTTTTCATTAAATTCTGTGCCCCTTCTTCTCCAAACATACCTTTGCTCATTCCGGCCAAAAAGTTCAATTTTAACCTCATCGGTCCACAAAACAGAGTTTCCAAAATACATCAGGCTTGTCTATATGTTCATTTGCAAAGTTCAAACTCTGATTTTTGTGGTGAGGACGTAGAAGAGGTTTTCTTCTGATGACTCTTCCATGAAGACAATATTTGTACAAGTATCTCTTTATAGTGGAATAGTGTACCACAACTCCAGTATCTGCCAGATCTTTCTGGAGGGATCGTGCAGTCAAACGTGGGTTTTGAATTGTTTTTCCTCACAATCCTGCGAGCTGTTCTGTCTGATATTTTTCTTGGTCTTACAGATCTTGCTTTAACTTTCACTGTTCCTGATGACTGCCATTTCTTAATTACATTCCGAATAGAGGATATTGACATCTGCAAACGCTTTGCTATCTTCTTATAGCCTTCTCCAGCTTTGTGAGCGTCAACTATTTTCAGTTTCAGTTTTCTAGACAACTGCTTAGAAGATCCCATGGTGCTGATTGTTGGGGCAAAGTCAGATGAGTCTGGGCATTTAAAACCTTTGAGATTGACATCACCTGATCTTCCCAGACGATGATTGAGAACAATCTATGACACTGGCAGGTCTCAGCCTTGCAAAGGGGGCAGTGCATGCTATAAATTCTGCAGGGTGCCCAAACTTTTGCAGACACAATTTTATTGTTTTCTGTAATTTTGAAAGTGTCAATGATGGAAAAAAAAATCAAACTTTTGTGGACATGTTATAAGAATGTCTAATCTGTAATTTGATGCCTTTTAGAGATTTTTCCATCTTTCCTTGGATTCTTTATGCACATTAATACAAATTTTTTACCTGGGGTGCCCAAATTTTCGATCCCCACTGTATACATAAAACTAAAATGGGTATCAAAATTGTAATGCTACAATGCACCTCCCTCTTATTTACTCCACCTGCTGCAGTTCTGACCAATCTGTTTATAAAAATGGATACAAAAGACATGTGAAAACCTAAATAAAACCTAAGCAAAACTGTGTATATATTAATCTAGAACTATGATACACCTTCCTCGTTTCAGAGTGCCACAATGTGTATATACTAAGTTGCATCTCTTTTATAAATGCAATGCTACATACAATGAGCAATGTGCAAAACGTAAATCCTCCAGCACTATAAAACTCTTCTTACGTCACTTCCGGTCCATGGAACGAAGGAGCATTCACAAGAAAGTCACTGATTCCTGCCCATGTACTTTTTTCACTGTAGGTTTCCTTTTAAATGAACCTGTTAAGGCAGAAACATATACCTTACCATTGAGGACATTGTTTTGTTGGAAGTTCCCTGTGGTTGTCATGGTGATCTGTAGCTGACTACCTGATGAGTCATTGGTCCATAAGAAACATACTGTACAGCTACTGAATTCAGAAGTGCTAACCAGCATGATAGTAAGAGAAACCTCAGGATGAACATGACAGACTGAGAACCAGCAACCTTTTAAATGGTCATCAATAGCAGCTCCAATATTGATATCATGGCACGTCTTCTTTTCAGTCATTTATTAGCGCAAAAATAAAAAGTTGTCATTGTATACTAAGTCACGGCTTAAGTTGATGCAGAAAAAAGAGTAGAAAACCCGATAGAAAAGAAGTGTGATTAAAGTGAGGGGCTGCCATTGATGCAACGCTTGTAATAAAATGTTTGAGGCTTGTTTGTTATGCTGATTCTTTGGCTTCAGTACCTTCTGAGTCACTGAGCTCAACAGCTTTTAAATGTTCATTTTCTGAGCTGTGTGTAAAAAAAAAAATGAAAGTTTGAAGCTGATTGGTTGCTATAAGCAACAGCACCAATTGAGATTGTGCTCAGACGCTTTTTAATAGTTCCTCTTATTGTGTGTCTGTAGGTCTCCATGGTGACTGGAGACATGGAGACATACAGATGCCCAGAATGCCTCCAGTAATGTAATTTCCTGCTCCTAAGATTAGATCATTGTGCCTTGTCATATTTCTGTGTATAAATGGCTGGAAACAGGACTTGTCATGATTTCAGTTTTCCCAAGCACCACTCCCAAAGTACAAGATCCTGCCATTGCTATGACTCTGCTTCATATATTCACTACTTACTTAGAGGAACTTGTCCCTTATATGCCTTGGGGTATTCCCACACTAGACCCCCACTACATGGGAATGTAGACTGCACTATTAATGTAAATATAACTTAATATAAAATAAACACCCAACACAATTCAATTGGTAGTTAAATGGCCGTGGCACTTTTATTGGCATAAATAAATAAATAATGGATCAATAAATAGGGGGGCTTTTACAAAGCTACATGGATTTGTGATATTTACTGTATAGGGGCCCCTTGCTTGCATAGGCTATATACTAGAACTACTGTAAAGGAAAATGTCATGTGTTATTCAGAGTAGCCAGCTGCCTTCTTTTGTTTTCGGCCCTCTAAAAAAATGGCAGTTGCAAGAATGCTTGTTTACAAAGCTGGCTTAGGGGTCACATGACCTCTTGCTGCATCATATGACCTCCTTGCCTATATATAACACAGCCGCAGCAGATCTGTGTCAGTTAGCTTGAGGCAAGCAAGAGAGTGGTCGCTAGCACACTTTTCATCTGAGAAATTTTGCGTTTGAACTTTTTATCTGAGCAGTTTTGCAAACGTACAATTTGAACATGCAGAGACTTTTCCTAATCTCAGGGATTTTCCTTCTTATCCTTCCCTTCTCGTCGGGTATGTACTGTATATATTATGATCATACATGCAATAGAAAGTGGGCATTAGCAGCAGTTAATATAGACATAAAAGTCAAAGGCAAAGATATTTCACATTAAGAGATATTTTATGAGTCTGTAGCCTAATTTGACAAGTTAACCACTTACCGACTGTCCGCCGCAGTTTTACTGTGGCAGGCAACCGCTGCTGGGCAAAGCGACGTAATATAACGTTGCTCGCTCCCGCTGCTCTAGGGCGCGCGGCCCCGCTGATGGTCTGATTGGGTTCAGAACCGATCAGTCATCAGTTCCAGGCCAATGATTTTTGGCCTGGACCTGTTGATCGGTCCTGCCAAATCAGAGACTGACCTGTGCCTGTGTAATGTAAACACAGGCACAGAAATGACCCGCTCTCTCCTCCCAAAATCCTTTTTGGATTAATCGAAAGAAGAGAGAGGATCAAAACTGTGAGTACTGCACACAGCACATTTGCACACACCTAGCTAGGCACACTTACCCCTGATCACCCCCCCCCCCCAGTTAACCCCTACACCCCCTGTCACATCGCACACTGTATACAGTATATAGCTGTTTCCTATATTTCTGTATTTGTGTGACTTGTGACTTGGTTTATCGCTTGCGACCGTTCCTTTTAGGCTTAGGATACCCGCCACCCCCCCATAAATATTTAACCCCCAGTTAACCCCTTCCCCGTCACATTGCACACTATATACAGGTAATATAGTGGTTTTCTGTATTTCTGTGCTAGTGTAATTGTGACTTCAGTTAGCGCTAGCGAGTTAGTTTCTGTTCCAAGTAGGTTTAGGGTCCCCGCCACCCCCCACCCCAATAAAGATTTAACCCCATGATCACCCCCAGTTAACCCCTACACCCCTGTCACATTGCACACTATAGACAGTATATAGCATTTGTCTATATTTCTTTATTAGTGTGACTTGGTTTAGCGCTTGCGACCCTTACTTTTAGGCTTAGGATACCCGCCACCCCCCCATAAAGATTTAACCCCCAGATCCCTCCCTGATCACCCCCAGTTAACCCCTTCATTGCCCTGTTACAGTGTCACTTTTATAGTGTACAATTTTTTTTCTGATCACTATTATTAGTGTCACAGGTGACATTAGTTGGGGGTGTTGGGATCCTTCTAACCCCACATAGCACCTTTCAGGTACTTCACCCACCTTACTCTCCTCATTTGAGGTACACTGCATTCGTCTTTTCTCCTCTGTTTCTCTAAGGATAGCTGTGATCTACTGCCCCCCTGGACCAGTATCGACCTTTCTTGATGACTTCTCTGCCTGGCTACCCTACTTTCTCTCTTCCGAAATCCCCAGAATCATTCTCGGTGACTTCAACATCCCTATTAATACCAACACTCCTGCCACTTCCAAACTTCTCAGTCTAACCTCCTCCTTTGACCTGAAGCAATGGATACATGCTTCTACTCACTCTGAAGGCAATATCCTTGATCTTGTTTTCTCCCGCCTATGCACTCCGCACAACTTTTCAAACAATCCGTTCCCTCTCTCTGATCACTACCTTATTAGTTTCACTCTCTCCCTCTCCTCCACCTCCTCTCCCTCCAGCTACCTTACAGTTACCCGCAGAAACCTACGCCATCTCACCCCTTCTCTTCTCTACTCTGCTACCGACCACCTCTATGACAAAATCGCACCCCTGTCCTGCACCAACCTAGCCACTTCTGTCTAAAACTCTTCACTCTTAGCCTTCCTGGACACACTGGCCCCCCTCACCACACACAATAGTCTAAGCCCCGGTTCACACTTGTGCGAGTGCGGGGTTCGCATGTAATGTCGGAGCGCACTGCTTCTTCATTACATGTGATCGGCTGTGCGGTGCGAGTTTAGCCATACACTTTGTATGGCTAAATTCGCACCCGCACCCGCAGCAAACTCGCACAGGACCCTTTTTGGCAGCCGCATCAGGATCGGATAGCACAGCGGTTCACACTTGTGCGATCCGATCCTGTGCGAACTGCAAGATCGCACTGTGATATGCGATCAAACTGGGGGTGTCGTTAAGATTACATTGACACCCCCAGCGTATCGCATATGGCAGTGTGAACTGCCGGGGGTGCGTGTGCGATGCGGGAACAGGCTGCGGATTCGCAGCCTTCCCGCATCGCATAAGTGTGAACCGGACCTGAAAAAGCATAGCTGTGCTCTTGAGCGCCTATGGCGTAAGACTAGGTCTCAGAAGGATTTCAACCGATATAAATCTGCCCTCCAAAAATACAATTCCGGTCTCCACACTGCAAAACAGACCTATTTTATCACTCTCATTAACAGCTTGTCATCCTGCCCCCGGCAACTCTTAGCTACATTTAATTCTCTACTCCGTCCTCCACTACCCCCTCCCACCGACTCACTCACTGCCCAGGAGATTGCCTACCACTTCATCATACAATTGATAAAATTTGTAAGGAGATTGTTGCTGTTCAGATACCTTCCATGCCTTATGCTTCATGCCCACAGGTGCGATCATTACTTCCCTCATTCAACCCCGCCACTATAGATGAGGTTGCCAAACTACTTGCTAACGTCCACTTAACCACCTGCCCTCTGGATCCTGTTCCCTCGCAAATGCTACCTTCACCTTCTGGCCCTATTCTACGCTCTCTAACCCACATCTTCAATCTCTCCCTCTCTTCTGATATCTTCCTCAACTCTCTAAAACATGCACTAGTCAGCCCCATACTTAAAAAGCCCTCACTGGACCCAACCAATCTTAACAACCTACGCCCTATTTCTTTGCTCCCCTTTTCATCCAAACTCCTCAAACGTCTAGTCTACAACCGACTGTGCGACCAGCTTGCCGAGAATAGCCTCCTTGATCCACTTCAGTCTGGATTTCGGCCTCAACACTCCACTGAACCTGCTCTCCTAAACCTGACAAACGATCTACTAACGGCCAAAACCAATGGACACTATTCTGTACTCCTACTTCTGGACCTTTCTGCTGCCTTTGATACGGTTGACCATACCCTCCTCCTAAAAAAAACTCCATACCTTTGGTCTCTGTGACTGTACTCTTCACTGGATATCTTCCTACTTATCCAACCACACCTTTAGCATTATGTACAATTCTACCTCCTCCTCTTCTCTTCCCTTCTCTGTTGGGGTCCCCCAAGGCTCTGTTCTTGGACTCCCTCCTATTTTCAATCTACACCTCCTCTCTGCGTCAGTTGATAGCCTCCCACGGCTTCCAATACCATCTCTACGCTGACGATACCCAAATCTATTTATCCACCCCTCAGCTTTCTCCCTCAGTCTCCTCATGTATCACTAATTTACTATCAGATATATTGGTCTGGATGTCACACCACTTCCTCAAACTCAATCCATCCAAAACCGAGCTTATAATCTTTCCTCCACCACGTGCCCCTTCCCCTGATCTCTCTGTCAATATCGATGGCATTACTATCAGCCCATCCCGGCATGCCAAGGTCTTAGGTGTTGTTCTGGACTCTGAACTCTCCTTCAAGCCCCACATCCAATCTCTGTCCAAATCTTGCCGCCTCAACCTCCGCAACATCTCCAAAATATGCCCCTTTCTAACCAAAGACACAACAAAGCTCCTAGTTCACTCCCTAGTCATCTTGCGCCTCGACTACTGCAATTCCCTTCTCGTTGGCATACCTCTAAACAGGATATCCCTCCTTCAATCCATCATAAATGCTGCCGCCAGACTCATCCACCCTACAAATCGCTCAGTGTCCGCTGCTCCTCTATGTCAAGCCTGCCACTAGCTTCCGCTCACCCAACAAGTTAAATTCGAAATACTTACAACATCTTACAAAGCAATCCACAGCTTAGCCCCCCAGCTACATCACTAGCCTAGTCTCAAAATACCAACCTAATCGCTCTCTTCGTTCCTCTCAAAACCTCCTGCTCTCTAGCTCCCCTGTCACCTCCTTCCATGCTCGCCTCCAGGACTTTTCCAGAGCCTCTCCAAACCTATTGAACTCCTTACCCTTATCTGTCCAATTATCTCCTACTCTATTAGCTTTTAGGCGATCTCTGAAAACCCTCCTTTTCAGAGAAGCCTATCCTACACACACCTAACAAATATACCTCCATTTTCTTCATCAGCCCACCCCCCATGTTTATTGCCTTTTGTTTCACTTGACCCTCCCTTCTAGATTGTAAGCTCTAACGAGCAGGGCCTTCTAGTTCCTCCTGTATTGAATTGAATTGTAACTGTATTGTCTTCCCTCACATTGTAAAGCGCTGCACAAACTCTTGGTGCTATATAAATCCTGTATAATAATAATGATTAGTTAGCATTAGCGTCAGTCTGAGACAGCACAGATCCCTGGCGCATAGTTAGAAATATTAGTTAACCCCTTGATTACCACATACACACACATACAGTACACCTCCATTACTAGTATAGTGTTTGAACAGATCAATATCTGATATGATCAGAACTATACTAGCGCCCCAAATAGTTTAGTGTTCCCATAACGCGGTGTTTGCACGATCAGCACTGATTCCTGCAATCACCTGCGTTTAGCCCCTCCGCCCAGCCCACCCCACCCAGGCAAGTGCAGTAATCAATAGATTACTGTCACCTCCAAAAAACACAAAACACACAAAACTGCTGTGTTAGCAGAGTCAGGCCTGATCCCTGCTAGCATTAGTAGTTTTTTGGTAGCGGTTGAAATAGTCCTTTACAACCAGGTGCTTTTTACCTGTGAGTCACACTACTGTACCTATAAATTTAGTTGCTAAAATGTCCAAACTGTGGTACAGTAGTGAAGAGGCCTAAAGTATACTGACCATGTCAGATGAGAGCGATGGGGAAGCCTCACTGGCAGAATCAGGGTCAGTATACGAGCCTGTAGACAGCAGTGGCTCCCTGACAGATAGCTCCGACCACGGATGGGTCCCTGTTAAGATCAGGCGTACCCGACTCCATTCTGGAGTTGCTCGTATGGAGCAGAGTGTCTGTACTAGTGCCGCTCACGCTTCTAGTGAACTGGCAAGCACCAGCGGCCTAGTACACATTGGACCTAGAACAACCAGCACTGCAGTATCACTTGGTGACGTGGCGAGTCCCATAAGTGCAGTTGAAGCTGGTGCAGTGGCTAGCACAAGTAGTGGCCCGCAGCCACCGCAAATTCGAAGACAGGGCTGTAGAGCCCTTAGTGCCCTCCCTGATGCGCTGGCACATCCTAATTGGCAGCCCACTGATACTACAGCGCCCGTACTTCTCCCATTCACCGCCCAACCTGGAATCCACGTGGAAACAGCCAGTTTTACTCCCCGGAATTTTTATGAGCTGTTTTTCACTGAAGATCTTTTCAGATCTATTGTGGACCAAAGCAATTTATACGCTGGTCAATACATCGCCGCCAACCCAAATTCTTCCCTTGCCAGACAATTCGGCTGGAAACCTATAACGGTTTCCGAGTTTAAAACCTTCTGGGCCTTTCCCTTGACATGGGCATAACCAAAAGGAGTGAGTTGCGGTTATATTGGTCCACTAACCAAATTAATGATATGCGCGGGTACTCTGCTTCCATGTCCAGGGCGAGATACGAGCAAATTCTGCGGTTCATGCACTTCAATCAGCGGTTTGCAGCCTTGTTTTCCCCCCAACAAGTTGTCTGCGTTGATGAGTCCCTGAATAAGTTTACTAGCCGCCTTGCTATGAAGCAGTATCTCCCCAGCAAGCGTGCCAGATACGGGGTCAAGCTGTATAAGCTGTGTGACAGGGCCACAGGCTCTACAGTTAGTTTCCAGGTTTACGAGGTAAAAGATAGCACTGTGGAGCCCCCCAACTGCCCAGACTACATAGGGAGCAGCGGCTAGATAGTTTGGGACTTGGTGTCACCCTTATGCAGAAAGGGGTACCATTTGTACGTGGACAATTTTTATACAAGTGTGCCACTTTTTAGTCACTTGCTTGAATTACAAATTTGCGCATGTGGCACCATGCGACCTAATCGCAGAGGCTTCCCCCAACGGCTTGTAAATTCCTGTCTTAGCCGGGGGGAGAGAGCCTACTTGTAAACAGACAAATTGCTTGCAGTGAAGTGGAGGGATTCACAAAATGTTTTCGTTCTGTCCTCCCTTCACGCAGACATGACGGTCCAAATTCCTATGGAAACTGGCGTTTTGGAGAAACCCCTCTGTGTCCACGAATATAACCTTAATATGGGAGGGGTGGACCTCAATGACCAGCTTTTGGCGCCGTACTTAGTTGCCCGTAAAGCCAGACGCTGGTACAAAAAAATGTCTGTTTATTTATTCCAATTGGCAATGCTGAACGCCTTTGTGCTATACAAAGCGTCAGGACGAGCTGGATCCTTCCTAGAATTACAGGAAGAGATCATCGGAGCCTACCCGTATCCAGGAGGTGCTCCTGCCCCACTTTCCGTACTAGATACAGGGACCAGGCTGCATGAGAGGCATATTCCACATGTCCTCCCGCGTACCGCTACCAAAAGAAAACCCCAAAGAAGATGTCGTGTCTGTAGCAGGCGTGGATTTAGGCGTAACACCCGTTTTTATTGTCCCTTCTGTCCTGACCAACCTGGTCTCTGCATTTTGTCATGTATACCCATCATTAGAAAGTGGATGTTTTGGGCGGCTAATGGAGGGTATACTACACAATTTTCTTGCGGATATTTCTGTTAGGTTCTCTTTTTTTCGTTCAGCCCACAGGCTGGATGAAAAAAAAAAAACCTACAATATATGCCAAACAAGGACCAGCAATGTATTGGTATGTTGCTGGACTTTGAGTGGTTATACCAGGAGGATGCCTGCAGATTTAGGCATTATCTTGGTATCATTTTTTACAGCCAGCAGTCGGCTTACATGTAAAAGTGATCCTAGCAGATAATTAGCCGCTAGACTGCTTTTACAAGCAGTGGGAGGGGACTCCCCCCCCCTCCCGCCGCCTTCCGCGGTTTTTTTGGGCTCTCTTGTCCCACCGGTTAACCCAAGAGTGCAGTCGGTGGTTCAGTTATCTAACCATAGAGCTCATTGGAGACGAGAATGGCTCCAATCATCTCTATGGCCTAAGATCCTGGAAGCTACGAGCATTTCATGACTTCTGTTTCGCCAGAAATAAACAGCGTCATTGGGAAATTGGGAAAGCATCTTATCACACCAATCTTGGTGTTGTCAAATGCGTTAAGGTCAGAGGAGAGATCTAGAGTCTAAAAGACCACAATTTTTTAAAAAGTACCTGTCACTAAAGATTGCTATCATAGGGGATATTTAAATTCATTGTGATAACAATAAAATGATAAAAAAAAAATGAAAGGAAAGGAAAGTTGTCAAAATAACATAAAAAAGAAAAAAAAAATAATTCAAGCCCCCCCTGTCCCCCCGTGCTTGCGCGCAATGGTGCACGCAAGCGTTAGTCTAGTGTCATATGTAAACCGCAATTGCAGCATGCATGTGAGGTATCGCCGCGGACGCCAGGCCAAGGGCAGTAATTCTTGCAGTAGACCTCATCTGTAAGTCTAAAATGGTAACCTGTAAAGACTTTAAAATGCTTTTGAAAACGTACGTAGTTTGTTGCCGCTGCACCGGCATGCGCAATTTTTAAAGCATGTCATGTTTGGTAATTATGTACTCGGCATAAGATCATCTTTTAAATTTTACCAAATAATTTGGAATTTTATAGTGTATTTGTGCATTAAATTTAAAAACAATGTATTATTTTCGCAGAAATTGCATTTGGAAAATCTGTGCGCAAATACCGTGTGACAATCTGTGTGTAAATACCGTGTGACAAAACAAATTTGCAACATCCACCATTTTGTTCTGTAGGGCCTCTGCTTTACAAAAGTACATAATGTTTGGGGGTTCAAAGTAATTTTCTAGTAAAAAAAAAAATGTTTTCATGTAAACAAAAAGTCACAGAAAAGGCTTGGTTTTCAAGTGGTTAGAAGAATGGGTGATGTGTGGCTAAGATTGAGCATAAAATGCCAGGACAGTATAAACACCCCCCCCCAAATTACCCCTTTTTTGAAAAAGCTATTTGCTGAGAGGCATATTGAGTCCATGGAGTATGTTATATTTTGCCCTAAGATTGGGGAAGGTGACAATTCGTTTTTGTTTTTTTACACAAAGTTGTCACTAAATGATATATTGCTCAAGCATGCCTTGGGTATATGTGAAATGACACCCCAAAATACATTCTGCTGCTTCTCCTGAGTACAGGGATACCACATGTGTGAGACTTTTTGGGAGTCTAGCTATGTACGGGACCCCAAAAGCCAATCACAATAAATTGCTTATTTTACCTCCGCACTACCTGTCACAGTTTCAGAGGACCTGAAATTTCAAGATAGCACAAAACTCCCCCAAATGACACCATTTTGCAAGGTAGACACTCCAAGCTATTTGGTGAGAAGCATGGTGAGTCCATGGAATATTTTATATTTTGCAACAAGTTTCGGGAAAATAATAATTTTTTATTGTTTTTTTTTTTTGTTTTTTTACACAAAGTTGTCACTAAATTATATATTGCTCACACATGCCATGGGTACATGTGAGATGACACCCCAAAATACATTCTGCTGCTTCTTTTGAATACAGAAATACCACATTTGTGAGACTTTTTGGGAGCCTAGCTGTGTACGAGACCCCGAAAACCAATCACCACCTTCAGGTTTTCTAATGGCGTAAATTGCTTATTTTACCTCCGCACTACCTGTCACAGTTTCAGAGGTCCTAAAATTTCAAGATAGCACAAAACTCCCCCAAATGACATCCATTTTGAAAAGTAGACACTCCAAGCTATTTGCTGAGAGGCATGTTGAGTCCATGGAATAATTTATATTTTGCCATAAGTTTTGGGAATTGTTTTTTTTTTTTTACACAAAGTTGTCACTAAATGATACATTGCTCACACATGTCATGGGTATATGTGAAATGACACCCCAAAATACATTCTGCTGCTTCTCCTGAGGATGGGGATACCCCATGTTTTAGACTTTTTGGCAGTCTAGCCGCGTACAGGACCCCGAAAACCAATCACCACCTTCAGGCTTTCCAAGGGCGTAAATTGTTGATTTCACTCCTCACTACCTATCACAGTTTCGGAGGCCATGAAATGGCACAATTTACGCCATTAGAAAACCTGAAGGTGGTGATTGGTTTTTGGGGTCCCGTACACAGCTAGGTTCTCAAAAAGTCTCACATATGTGGTATTCCTGTACTCAGGAGAAGAAGCAGAATGTATTTTGGGGTGTCATTCCACATATACCCATGGCATGTGTGAGCAATTTATCTTTTAGTGACAACTTTGTGTTAAAAAAAAATTATGTAATTTTTCCAAAACTTGTGGCAAAATATAAAATATTCCATGGACTCACAATGTTTTGTGCTATCTTGAAACTTCAGGGCCTCCGAAACTGTGATGGGTAGTGAGGAGTGAAATCAAAACTTTACGCCATTAGAAAACTTGAAGGTGGTGATTGGATTTTAGGGTCCCATACACAGCTAGTCTCCCAAAAAGTCTCACACATGTGGTATCCCTATACTCAGGAGAAGCAGTAGAATGTATTTTGGGGTGTCATTCCACATATACCAATGTCATGTGTGAGAAATGTATCTTTTAGTGACAACTTTGTGTTAAAAAAAAATTAAAAGATTTAATTTAATTTTCCCAAAACTTGTGGCAAAATATAAAATATTCCATGGACTCACCATGCCTCTCAGCAAACAGCTTGGGGTGTCTACATTCCAAAATGGGGTCATTTGGGGGAGTTTTGTGGTATCTAGACATTTCAGGGTCTCCTAAACTGTGATAGGTAGATAGAAAATGCAATGAAAAATTTACGCCCTTTGAAATTCTGAAGGTGGTGATTGGATTTTGGGGTCCCGTACACAGCTAGGCTCCCAAAAAGTCTCACACATGTGGTATTACTGTACTCAGGAGAAGCAGCAGAATATATTTTGGGGTGTAATTACACATATACACATGGCATGCGTGAGCAATATATCATTTCAATGACAACTTTGTGTAAAAAAAAAAATGTCATTTTTCAAACACCTGTGACAAAAAAATTAAATATTCAATGAGCTCAACATGCCTCTCAGGACATTCCTTAGGATGTCTACTTTCCAAAAAGTGGTAATTTGGGGGGATTTTGTACTGCCCTGCCATTTTAGCACTTCGTGAAAGGAGATAGGCAGTCACAAAGTAAAAGCTGCATAAATTCCAGTATTTATACCATAGTTTGTAGACACTATAACTTTTGCGCAAAACAATAAAAATACGCTCATTGAGATTTTTTTTTGTCAAAGACATGTAGCTAAATACATTTTGGCTAAAATATATGACATAAATTGAGTATATTGCATATTTTTTAAAAGACAAAGTTGAAAATGTAATTTTTTCTCAAAATCTGTGCTCTTTTTTTATTAATATCGCAAAAAATAAAAAGCGCAGAGGTGATCAAATACCACCAAAAGAAAGCTCTGTTTATGGGAGAAAAAGGACGTAAATTTAGTTTGGGTACAGAATTGCATGACCTCGCAATTGTCAGTTAAAGTCACGCAGTGCCAAGTTGAAAAAAGGGGCCTGGTCATTGAGCAGCCAAATCCTCTGGTCTGAAAGTGGTTAAATCATAGCTATTGAGACTCTGTTTGTGTATGGCCATTTCTGATAACTGTTTTGAAGGTGGCAGTGCATTGCGTTTTACTACTAATGGGCATTTTTACTAATTGTTAGTTGTAAAATTATTTCATTTCATTACATAATTTCATAATCTTCAGGTTTAACATTGTTTGTTTTTTTTTTCTTTTTCCAGCTGTGGAAGTTACTTCTATCACTAAAATCCCCAAGGAGATTCACATCCAAGTGGGTTCGCAGCTGCTAATACCATGCCGATTCAACACTGATATAAGAACTCATAGTGGCAAAATGGAAATGGAGTGGGTGAGGAGCCCCTTCGTAGGAGGATCTGTCAAATCCCTTGTTTACGTCTATAATCCAGAATTAGTGGAGTACTTCGACAGCAGGGTCCATGTTTTTCTGATTAATCTTAGGCATGGAAACTGCTCTCTGGTCATTGACCCAGTCCGCCAAGAAGATGAGGGATATTTTGAGTTACACCTCAAAGTAGATGGGAACATCTATGAACCCTTTCCCTTCTTATCTGTTCGAGTATCAGAATATAATGGTAAGTCATGCAGAACATGTGCATGTTTTTTCTCTGCCATGTACATGCTTTCATGTCCTCAACTCTATGTACTGTATATGTTTTTGTAAAGTCTTTAGCACATTTCTGTCTACTTCTACTTTGCTGCTAAAGACACTGAGGCCCCATTTACAATATGAAGCGCACAGGCGTCGCACATTTTTTTGCACATTGTCCTTCTACACACATAGGGCTGCCAATTCCTTCAGTTGGAACATAAAGGAGGGAAGGTATTTGGCGCTGCCTGAATGTAAGTAAGTATGGTTGGTGTGAGTGGTGAATGTAAACAAATCAAATAAACAACAATAAATGAATTAGAAATTACACAGTTCATGTATTCACTGAATAGCACTATGGAATTTCGTTACCGGCAGCTTAGCCATGCTATGCGGGCTCAGTTCCAAGGCCCAGTGGTCTTGGAATCGGACCCCTTGGAGAAAATGTTAACTTTTAAGGTTATAGGGAAAACTCTCTCTGCTATATATCTTATACTTTCAACAGACTATAGTCAGCCTCTTGAGAAAATCTATAAAAAATGGAAGGAGGACATTCCAGACTTGACTGTTGAAGACTGGGAGGACTCGGTTAATACTTACATTCCCTCAATGATAGCGGCCAGGGATAGATTTACACAACTTAAATTCTTACACAGAGCATATTACACGCCTCAACGTCTTGCTAGGATATACCCTATGAACGATCCCTCTTGCACTAGATGTGGGCGTGAAATTGGTACCTTTTTACACGTTGTTTGGTCGTGCCCTGAGCTGGTATCCTTTTGGAAAGCAGTGACGGACACTATTGGGTAAATTTTTGATACTATGATTCCTTTGGACCCAAAGGTAACACTATTGAGCAATCTTACAGAAGTGGTTGGGGATAAATATGCTAAAATGTGCATCACGTATGCCCTGTTTTATGCCAGGAGAGAAATCCTTCTGCGATGGAAGTTGCCTGAATCTCCCACCCGGTCAACTTGGATAGCCGCCGTTACTAAGACACTTCCATTCTACCGTTTTACATACGGTAGTAGGAACTGCCCAAAAAAATTTGACAAAGTGTGGTCAGCCTGGATTGATGCTGTAGGGGTGCTAATGTCACCTGCTCTACAATGATAGAAGCAGGAATTTTTTTTTTTTCTCTCCTTTCCCTCGAATCTTGTTTTATTGATATTCCCCTTCCCTCTTCCCCCAATTAATTTTGTTTTTTTTTTTGTTTTTTTGTGTGTGTTTGTATGTATGGATAATTTTTGTGCAGAGTAATGTATTGTAGTTGTAATTACTTGTTTTGTTTATATGTTTAATAATAAAAGAAAAATGTATTTGTAAAAAAAAAATGAAATTACACAGTGAATATCACATAATAATAAATAGTGACTAATCAAAGTGACGTAGTGCCAAAGTGCAGTGTGGAATAAGTCACAGTGAACCCTACGCATGAAAAGTTCACAATGCAACGGATAATCCTATGGGATGAAATGGCCAAAAACTCTATGATCAAAGTGACATGTGCCAAAGTGCAGTGTGGGGTCACTCACAGTGAATCCCAAGCAGAAAAGTTCACAATGTGACGGATAATCCTATGGGATGAAACAGCCAAACACTCTATAGTGGTTACAATTTGCCAGTAAGTGTGGGAACACTATAACAGTTACAAAGTCCAAAAGTGCCAAATTAAAGTGAGCATCAAACAAAAAAAAGGGGGGGGGGTAAGATATGCCAATGTGCAAGTACAACGAAATGGCATATATGAAAATAAACGTAAGTGACTGAATAAAAAGTCACCTACTTTCCAACATGTGGGTGATTCACGTGATAAAAGACATATACAACAATCAGCTGAGAAAAATAAAAAATAGTAATTAATAAGATGCAAAGTGAATTCCTTCAGTTGGGCTGACCTAAGCATGATAAATGCATTAAAGTAGCTCATGCAGCTTTTTGAAGGTTGACCTTTGCGCATTTTTAACCACACAGTTTGCAAAACACTTTAGTGTGAATGCAGCCTGACACTAAGTCATGGCTGTTGGTGAAATATTTTAAAATTAGTGGCAGGGCAGAAGGACCTATAAACACTGCCTTGTAAGTAAAAAAAAAAAAAAAAAAAAGAAAATGCTGGGTTAACCTGAGTAACCATTGTTCATTATTTACAGCTAAACTCCAGGAAAATTGCTAAATGCATAGATGGTATACATATATGTTTTATAGATTATGATTTTATCCGCCAAAGGCATTGTAATTAATTAAAATCATACTTCTAATTTGCGCACTGCAGGTGACATACTTATTTCCTGTTTTCCTGTTTCAGCAATGTGCAGTTTCATGTGTCACCTCTCTGCCTCTAAATTTAGTGTATCAGCATCATGGTATATTGCAGACGTCATAGGGACAGGAGGCCTTAAAGTGTATGTCAACTCAGAATCTATTAGTATGCTTGGTATCATTCCTTATTTTTTTTGTGACTCAAAGTTTCAAAGTTTCTTACCCGAAGATCCTGCGAGTAACAGAACTTTTTGTTGCATTTTAGGTGCATTTTACATGTTATAGGTGCGTTACCATTTAACTCTATATAACATGGCTTTTTATAAAAGTGCACCAACAATGCAGCAAGCACTTTTTTTTTTTTTTTTTATTGTAGTGCACCTAAAATGCATATAAAATGCATAGGTGTGAATGTGGCCTGACAAATGCAGCCACCACATCTATGGACCTATAAGCTGCAGTATATTACATTTTTGATTCGGGATTGAATATACTTTAGGAAAATTACATACATTGAGGAATGATACCCAATATATTGAAAAATAGATTTAGGGTTTACATATACTTTTCAAGCCTCATTAGAGTCCGGTTGTCATTCATTCAGGAATTTGAGAACCCATACTTTTTGTTTGGGGGGGGGGGGGGTCAACGCAGACTGTGTCCTTTTTAACAGTTCACTGAGCAAGATGGAGGGGGGTTCTGTGGAATCACCAGCAGAGTACATTATCTGTTCACGTCTTATCACCAATGCTCTTGTTATTTCATTTGCTTTCCTAGCAGACATTTTGTGAATGTGTTGTGTTCTTTGCAGGTCAGGAAAATGAGGCTAATAATGGGAACGAAGATAGAGGATTGTTTGATATTAAGAAAGAGACTATTAAGAACTTCTTTGCACCTTCAGACAGGAAGAGTAGGCAGATATTCAAAATGATGATGATCTCCGCACTAGTCGTTCTGGCTCTATCCATAGTGGGATCTGTGGGAGTATCCATATATCTGTAAGTAAGCCTAAACATTTGTAAACAGACTTTGCTGATTTTTTTGTTAGTTGTTTCCAGAAACAAGAAAAAAACTGAAAATTGATATCAAATACTTACCGTAATTTTCCTTTCCTGATGGACTCCATGGCAGCATACGTATCGGGTTTAGTCCCGCCTCCAAACCTACCCTATAGGACATCCACTCCCATAAATCTTTGCACCTGTTCAGCACACATGTTCTGTAACTATCCTCCTTAAAAACTGGGAGGGAACTCCTGCTGCCATGGAGTCCATCAGGAAAGGAAAATTACGGTAAGTATTTCATATCAATTTTTCGTTTTCCTGACAGACTCCATGGCAGCATACGTATCGGCAGGGCAGCCATTAGAAATTTTGGGGCCCCTTACACAGCTTTAGGCCTGGGCCCCCCTGGGCCTGACCACCAAGTTACATCCTCCTCCTCCTCTGCCTGGGCCTGTGAATGCATTTTATTGAATGCAAGGACACCAGGGGGTCCTAGCAACCAATCATTTTGACAGCGGCGGCCAGGGGGAGGCTGGGAGTCAGGAGCCAGCGCTATGTGTGGCACCAGTGAGAGTAGGGACTAGTTGCCAGTGTAGGGGAGGAAAGGAAAAAAGGGGAGGTGTCAACTTGGAGCCTGGGCATCCCTTGGGACTGGGCCCCTCTAGACGCCTGGGCCCCCTACATCTGTATGGGCTGTACCCCCCTGATGGCTGCCCTGCGTATCGGGAAATAACACGCCATACACAAACAGGGTGGGCAGGTGCTGAACAAAAGTTTAATTAACTCTGTCAACCGACAGGACTTGTAAACCAAAATTAACAGAAGAAAGAGCCGCCGGCTCAACACAATAATCAGACAAAAAGGTATTTATGGAAGACCAGGATGCTGCTCTACAAATCACTTCAGGAGCGACATGTCTGGAGACTGCCCAGGAAGTGGAAACACTCAGAGTCAAGTGAGCCGTAACCGCCACTGGAGGAGTCAAGCCCTTAGCCCTGTAAGCCCATTGAATAGCTTGGATGATCAATGAAGAAATAGACCTTGAGGAAGCCCGTAGTCCCTTGTTCTTCCCACTGAAGGTGATGAACAGATATTCTGACTGCCAGAAGGGAACTGTAGCTTCCAGATATTGCTTGAGGCAATTTTCTTCATCCAATGGATGGACAGATGGGCCCTCATCCTGCCTAAAGGTAGGCAAAACTATTTCCGAGTTCTCGTGAAAGACAGAGGTAACCTTTGGTCTTGCTTCCAACATAGGGATTAAGACTACTCTGTCCAGAAAGAATGTTAGGATGGGCTCTTGTGCCCCTAAGGCTCAAATCTCACAGACTCTCTTTGCAGATGTAATGGCCACCAGGAAAGCAGTCACCAACGAGGCTCAGCTGTATCACGGATGCGTTGTGACAGAAAGTCTAGGACTAAAGGGAGATCCCATTTGGGGAATCTTGGCTCCTTCTGGGGCCTGAGTCTTACTGCCCCCTTGAAGAACTGTCGTACCAGAGTATGGCTAGCCCAAGAGATGCTAGTAAAAGCTGAAATAGCCGATACCTGGACTCTAAGCGAGCTAACCGAGAGCGGAAGGTCCTGGCCAGACTGCAGAAAACTTACAACATCCTGAATTTTGATGGAGGAACGAGGATTGGGCCTAGCATCCAGATGCGAGGAAAATCTTGCCCAAACCCTCAATACACCCTGTTGGTTGAACTCCGCCTGGCACTCAGAAGTGTAGAAATAGCTTCTTCAGGGCACCCTAAGGCCTGTAACTTTCATTTCTCAATAACCAAGCATTCAGATGTAGCTGAGCTGGACAAGGATGAAGTATGGAGCCTTGAGACAACAGATCTGGCCTGAGGGGCAGCGGGAAGAGGGAACCAAGGTCTATTGGGCCAGAATGGTATCACCGCCACTATCTCCACTGCCTCTGACCTGAGTCTCTCGAGAAACTGCAGGATTATCGGGACTGGGGGGAAGGCATAGGCTCTGCGGAATCTCCATTGATCCATGGGGGCGTCCAGCTCAAGATCCTGGGGGTCCTTGAACCTCGCATAGTACCTCTGCAACTTGCTGTTGCAAGGGGAGGCAAAGAGGTTGACCTCTGGAGAGACTCCCAGTGTTAGGATCCACCTGAAGACTTCTTCGTGGAGAGACCACTCATTGTTGTCCAACTGCACATGAGATAGAAAATTGGCTTGGACATTTTGGACTCCTGGAACATATACTGCCGACAGGTCGGACAAGTTCTTCTGCTCCCAGGTCATAATTGGTTCTAAGCACCTCTCTAAGCACCCCAACCCCCCAAGCCCTGAGTACCTGCTAAGGGCGGGCTGACCAAAGAAGGGCGGAGAGGCTTCCATTCTGGTGCTAACCTGCAGGGATGAGCTGGACAATGGGATCAGAGGAGGGAGAGAAGGGGGGTGGAAAAAAAGCTCCCATAACCCTGGGGCCAGTGCCCTAATAAAGTAAAATTTTAATTTTAAAATGCAAATCCATTGATCAAAATAACAAAAATACAGAAAAGAGAGTAAATCATGTTTATGCTGTCCCTGCAAAGAACTCTCATTTGGTTAAAGTGAAACTCTAGACAAAACTATATTTTTTAAGAAATGAAAAACACACACTCACCCGCACTTCTAAAATGAAATACAATACAACAGCTGGCATAAAAATACTGGTAAATTACTACATTTAAAAAAAGAAATGCAGCGCTTAGAAGTAAAATAGCTTAAAAGTCCAAAGGTGCCATATAATTTTGATTGGAAAAAGACTTGACCACCTCGGTGTATAATTCTGGGAATGTGAGATAAACATCCGCCACCACCACAGTAAAAACACACTGCCTCTTACCGCATTGAACGGATCATTGCTTCCACAATGATCAAATGGCACATTCAGTGATTTAGAGGCTCACACAGCCTCAAAGACCTGTTAATAGAATATCCAACCAGTAGGTCAAGGTCCAAAGTAGGATACATATAAATCCTTTGGGAAGCCCCAGTTGCTGAAGCTCACTGGACAGATTGTCACTACTAACATTGTGCTTGGCTGCACTTAAAAGTACAGCAATGGTCGCTTTAATGTCACCAGACTCAAAACGTGCATCAGATGTTAGCTTCAAAATTTTTTTCATCATCAATGGCTTCTCCCAGCTTTTCTTTTAGCACTTGCGCACATATCAAATTTAGTTTAACCACTTTCAGACCGGAAGATTTTCCTGCTTAATGACCAGGCCACTTTTTTCAACTTAGCACTACGTGATTTTAACTGACAATTGCGTGGTCATGCAATGCTGTACCCAAACCATATTTATGTCTTTTTTTTCCCACAAACAGAGCTTTCTTTTGGTGGTATTTGATCACCTCTGCGCTTTTTATTTTTTGCGATATTAATAAAAAAATAGCGAAAATTTTGAGAAAAAACAAAATTTTCTACTTTGTCTTTTAAAAAAATATCCAATATACTCAGTTTTTGTCATATATTTTGGCCAAAATGTACTTAACTACATGTCTTTGACATAAAAAATCTCAATAAGCGTATTTTTATTGGTTTAGCGTCTACAAACTATGGTGTAAATACTGGAATTTATGCAGCTTTTACTTTCTGACTGCCTATCTCATTTCATGAAACGCTAAAATGGTAGGGCATTACGACCCCCCCCCCCCCCCAAATTACCACTTTTTGGAAAGTAGACATACTAAAGAATGTCCTGAGAGGCATGTTGAGCTCATTAAATATTAAATTTTTTTGTCACATGTGTTTTGAAAATGACTAAAAAAATATTTTTTTTTTTTTTACACATGGTTCTCATTGAAATGATATATTGCTCATGCATGCCATGGGTATATGTGTAATTACACCCCAAAATATATTCTGCTGATTCTCCTGAGTACAGGGATAGCCAAAAACCAATCACCACCTTCAGAATTTCAAAGGGTGTAAATTTCTCATTGCACTTTCTCACTACCTATCACAGTTTGCAGAGGCCCTGAAATGCCAAGATAGCAAATAAGCCCTCCAACTGACCCCATTTTGGAAAGTAGACACCCTAAGCTATTTGGGGGTGTTGTGCTGTCTTGGCATTTTATGGCCTTCAAAACTGTGATAGGTAGGTCCATGGAATATTTTATATTTTGCCACAAGTTATGGGAAAATTATTATTTTTTTTTTTTAAACACAAAGTTGTCACTAAAAAATGAATAGCTCACACATGAAATCGGTATATGTGGAATGACACCCCAAAATACATTCTGCTGCTTATCCTATTACCTAGTACCTTATACTATCCTAGTACAGGGATACCACATGTGTGAGACTTTTTGGGAGCCTAGCTGTGTACGGGACCCCGAAAAACAATCACCACCTTCAGGTTTTCTAATGGCGTAAATTGCTTATTTCACTTTCTCACTACCTGTCACAGTTTCGGAGGCTCTGAATTTTCAAGATAGCACAACCCCCCCCCCCCCCCAATGACCCCATTTTGGAAAGTAGACACCCCAAGCTATTTGGGGGTGTTGTGCTGTCTTGGCATTTTATGGCCTTCAAAACTGTGATAGGTAGGTGAACTCAACAATTTGCGCCCTTAGAAAGCCTGAAGGCGGTGATTGGTTTTCGGGGTCCTGTACGCGGCTTGACTGCCAAAAAGTCTCACACATGGGGTATCCCCATACTCAGGAGAAGCAGCAGAATGTATTTTGGGGTGTCATTTCATATATACCCATGACATGTGTGAGCAATATATCATTTAGTGACAATTTGTGTAAAAAAAAAAAAAATAATAATAATTTTCCCGAAACTTGTGGCATAATATAAAATATTACATGGACTCACCTTGCCTCTCAGCAAATAGCTTGGAGTGTCTACTTTGCAAAATGGGGTCATTTGGGGGGGGGGGGGGTTTTGTTCTATCTTGAAATTTCAGGGCCTCCGAAACTGTGACAGGTAGTGAGGAAGTAAAATAAGCAAATTACGCCATTAGAAAACCTGAAGGTGGTGATTGGTTTCGGGGTCCCGTACACAGCTAGGCTCCCAAAAAGTCTCACACATGTGGTATACCTGTACTCAGGAGAAGCAGCAGAATGTATTTTGGGGTGTAATTTCACATATACGCATGGCATGTGTGAGCAATATATCATTTAGTGACAACTTTGTGCAAAAAAAAAAACAAATTGTAATTTTCCTGAAACTTAGGGCAAAATATAAAATACTCCATGAACTCAAAATAGCTTTGGGTATCTACTTTCCAAAAAGTGGTCATTTGGGGGTTGTTTGAACTGTCCTGGCATTTAATGCTCAATCTTAGCCACACATCACCCACTCTTCTAACCACTTGAAGACCTAGCCTTTTCTGTGACTCTTTGTTTACATGAAAAAATATTTTTTTTTTACTAGAAAATTACTTTGAACCCCCAAACATTATATATTTTTTTAAAGCAGAAGCCCTACGGAACAAAATGGTGGATGTTGCAATTTTTTTCGTCATACGGCATTTGCGCACAGATTTTCCAAACGAAATTTTTGCAGAAAAAAGACACTTTTTTTAAATTGAATGCACAAATACGCTATATAATTCCTAATTGTTTGGTAAAATGTAAAAGATTATCTTATGCCGAGTACATAGATACCAAACATGACATGTGTTAAAATTGCACACGCCCGTGCAGCGGCAAAAAATACGTACATTTTTAAAAGCCTTTAAAAGTCTTTACGGGTTACCACTTTGGACTTACAGAGGAGGTCTGCAAGAATTACTGCCCTCGACCTGGCGTTAACGGCGATACCTCACATGCATGCTGCAATTGCTGTTTGAATATGACACTAAACTGACGCTTTTTTTTTTTATTATTTGTTTTGCTTTTTTATGTTATTTTAACACCTTCTCTTTCATTTTTTTTTTTAATCATTTTTATTGTTATCACAGTGAATTTAAATATCCCCTATGACAGCAATCTGTAGTGACAGGTACTCTTTTTTTAAAAAATTGGGGTCTTTTAGACTCTAGATCTCTCCTCTGACCTTTAAGCATCTGACCACACCAAGATTGGTGTGACAAGATGCTTTCCAAATTTCCCAATGGCGCTGTTTATTTCTGGCAAAACAGAAGTCATGAAATGCTCGTAGCTTCTGGTATCTTAGGCCATAGAGATGATTGGAGCAATTCTAGTCTCCAATCAGCTCTATGGTTAGATAACTGAACCACCTACTGCACTCTCTGGTTACCTGGTTGGACAGGAGAGCCTTGTGAAAGCAGTCTATTGGCCAATTATCCACTAGGATCGCTTTTACATGTAAGCCGACTTCTGGCTGTAAAAATGATACCAAGATGATGCCTAAATCTACAGGAATCATCCTGGTATACCAGTACATTGCTGGTCCTTGTTTGGCATATATTGTAGGTTTTTTTTTTTTCATGTAGCGTGTGGACTGAACCAAAAAAGAGAACCTAACAGATTCCTTCATCCACATCGATCGATGTGGATGAAGAAATATCTGCCAGAAAAGGTGTAGAACACCCATCATTAGCCGCCCAAAACATCCAACCCACTTTCTAATGATGGGTATACGTGACCAACGCCATGTATACCTATTTTTTTTTTTTTTCTGTGGTGGTGAAATCACCTCTTACAGCGCTGCCATCAGAGATTTCCATATATGCTGAGCGCAAATGCTGTTTGTTTCAGAATATATAAAATCAGTGTGGCAGCTGACGAGTGTACCTGCAAGGCAAACTGGTTAACAATAGAACAGAAATAAAACATTACTTTGGTACCTGAAAAGTAAAAAATGGTTACCAATGAAAAACAGTAACAAAGTACAGTAAAAGTAGGAAGAGTAGAAGTAGAAGAGCAGAGTAAGAACAGAAAAATAACTCAAACGACAACTTTGGCTTTTTTATTTTATATTTTTTTGTAACTTTTGTTTTTACACTTTTTTTTCAACTGCAACATTCCAGAGCTTAGGGTCTCTCAAAATGGCGATAGCCATCGAACATCTTTCGAGACCCTGTGTTAGTGTGCCCTAGACTGTGCCGTGCTGTACCCTACGCTAATACTCCACTAGTGTGTGGTAACGACGGAAACAGTCCCCGATGCAGAGACCAGGTTGGCCAGGATAGTCGAGACAACAATAACGGGTGTCACGCGTAAATCTGTGCTTACTACAAACAAGACACCTTTTTTGGGCGTATCCTTGGGTAGGGGTACTCAGGATGGCATCTGGAAAATGCCTGTCATGCAGCCGGCTCACTGCATCTGGTAGGTGAAGTTGGGCAGAAGCACCTCCTGGATACAGGTAGGGCCTGATGATCTCAACCTGGAATTGTAGGAAGGTTCCAGTTCGTCCTGATGCTTTGTATAGCACAAAAGCGTTCAGCAAAGCCAATTGGAATAAATAAACAGACACTTTTTTGTACCAGCGTCTGGCCTTACGGGCAACTAAGTACGACACCAAAAGCTGGTCGTTGAGGTCCACCCCTCCCATATTAAGGTTGTAGTCGTGGACACAGAGGGGCTTCTCCAAAACACCAGTTGCCGTATGAATTTGGACGTCGTGTCTGCGTGAAGGGAGGACAGAACGAAAACATTCCCTGTATCCCTTCACTTCACTGCAAGCAATTTGTCAGTTTTCAAGCAGGCTCTCCCCCTCTCCGACTAAGACGGGAGTCTACAAGCCGTTGGGGGAAGCCCCAGCGATTAGGTCGCACGGTGCCCCATGCGCCAATTTAAAATTCAAGCAGGTGACTAAAAAGTGGGACACTTGAATAAAAATTGTCCACGTACAAATGGTACCCCTTTCCGAATAACGGTGACACCAAGTCCCACACAATCTTGCCGCTGCTCCCTATGTAGTCTGGGCATTTGGGGGGCTCCACAGTGCTATCTTTACTCTCGTGAAAACAAAAACTAACTGTATAGCCTGTGGCCCAGGCACACAGCTTATACAGCTTGACCCCGTATCTGGCACGCTTGCTGGGGAGATACCGCTTGATAGCAAGACAGCCAGAAAACGTAATCAGGGACTCATCAATGCAGACAACTTTTTGGTGGGTAAACAAGGCTGCAAACCGCTGACTGAAGTGGTATACGAGGGGCCGAATTTTGTGGAACCCGTCATATCCAGGGTCTCCCTGAGGACGACAGAGTTCATTGTCACTGAAGTGCATGAATGGCAGAATTTGCTCGTATCTCGTTCTGGTCATGCATGCAGAGAACACGTGCATATGGAGGACTGGATTACTGGACCAATATGACCGCAGTTCACTCCTTTTAGTTATGCCCATGTTAAGGGATAGGCCCAGAAAAGTTTTAAACTCGGAAACCGTTATAGGTTTCCAGCAGAATTCTCTGGCAAGGGGCGAATTTGGGTTGGCAGCGATGAATTGACCAGCATATAAATAGTTTTGGTCCACAATAGAGTTGTAAAGATCTTCTGTGAAAAACAGCTTGTAAAAATCAAGGGAATTAAAATTGTCTGTTTCCACGTGAATTCCGGGTTGGGCATTGAATGGGGGAAGTACGGGCGCTGTAGAATCTGGGGGCTACCAATTAGGATATGCCAGCGCATCAGGGAGGGCACTATGGGCTCTACGGGCCTGTCTTCAAATTCTCGGTGGCTGCGGGCCACTACTCGTGCTAGCCACCACACCAGCTTCAACTGCACTTCAACTCGCCACGTCACCAAGTGTTACTGCAGTGCTGGTATCGACACTCTGCTCCATACGAGCACCCTGCGATTGCTGCACCTCAGCAACTCCAGAACGGAGTAGGGTACGCCTGATCTTAGCAGGGACCCCTCCATCGTCAGGGCTATCTGTCAGGAAGCCACTGCTGTCTACAGGCTTGTATACTGACCCTGATTCTGCCAGTGAGGCTTTCCCATCGCTCTCATCTGACATGGTCAGTATCCTGTAGGCCTCTTCACTAGTGTACAAACGTTTGGTAATTTTAGCCACTAAATTTACAGGTACACTAGTGTGACTCACAGGTAAAAAAGCACCTGCTTGTCGAGGACTATTTGAAACGCTACAAAAAAAACTGCTAGTGCTAGCAGGGATAAGGCCTGACTCTACTAAGGCAGCGGTTTTGTGTTTTTGAAAGTGACAGTAATCTATTGATTACTGCACTTGCCTGGGTGGGGTGGGCAGAGGGGCTAAATGCAGGTGCTGGCAGGTGTAGTGACCGATCCTGCTAACGCTGCGTTTTGGGAACCCTAAACTATTGGGGACGCTAGTATAGTTCTGATCAGATCAAAGATATCGATCCATTTAGATACTATACTAGTAATGGAGGTGTATGTGTGTGTGTTAGTGGTAATCAAAGGGTTAAATTATCTTTCTAACTATGCGGCGGGGATAGACTGTAGACTGGCGCTAACTAGTGTTAACGCTAACTAATGTCATCTGTGACACTAATAATAGTGATCAGAAAAAAAACTGTACACTACAAAAGTGACACTGTGACAGGGCAATGAAGGGGTTAACTGGGGGTGATCAGGGGGTGATCAGGGGGTTAAATCTTTATTGGGGGGGTGACGGGTATCCTAAGCCTACTTGGGACAGAAAAGAACTCGCTAGCACTAACTAGCGCTAATACAGAAAACCGCTATATACCTGTTTATAGTGTGCAATGTGACAGGGGGTTAAGGGATTAACTGGGGGTGATCAGGGGGATCAGGGGGTGCTTAATCTTTATTGGGGGGGTGGCGGGTATCCTAAGCCTAAAAGTAATGGTCGCAAGCGCTAAACCAAGTCACAAGTCACACTATTACAGAAATATAGAAAACTCCTATATACTGTGTATAGTGTGCAACGTGACAGGGGGTGTAGGGGTTAACTGAGGGAGTGATCGGGGGCTAAATGTGCCTATCTACGTGTGTGTGTGTGTGTGTGTGTGTGTGTGCTTGGTGCAGTACTCACAGTTTGATCCTCTCTCTTCTCACGATGAAATCCAAAAAGGATTTTGGGAAGGGAGAGAGGACCTTTTCTTCTGTGCCTGTGTTTACATTTCACAGGCACAGCTAGGTCTGGGATAGATCAGGACCTAGCAGCAGGTCCAGGCCAAAAATCATTGGCCTGGACCTGATGACTGATCGGTTCTGTACCGAATCAGAGCACTGGCGGCGCCGGGGGGCGCGCGGAAGCGCGCCCCAGAGCCCCGGGAAGCCAGTGATGCCTATTCACGTGATTTTGCCTGTAGCTGCCACACTGCTGACGTAAATAGGCAGTGCAGCGACGGCAAGTGGGATATTTTAGCCAATGTGTTGATCTCTGCCAGAACCCAATCAGGGCAATCCGATTCACAGCAGAAACGGAACCTCTATTATCACCTCCCAGACAAATGTCGTCCTTGTCTGTCACCACAATCAGTACATGACTGAACAGCCCCAGCAGTGTGTGCAGTGCTGGGACTGTTCAGTCATGTACTGATTGTGGTGACAGACAAGGATGACATTTGTATGGGTGGTGTTTATAGAGGTTCCATTTCTGCTGTGAATTGGATTGCCCTGATAAGCTAAAGCTAAAGTTGATATGTGCGCAAGTGCTAAAAGAAAAGCTGGGAGAAGCCATTGATTATGAAAAAAAAATTGAAGCTAACATCTGATGCACGTTTTGAGTCTGGTGACATTAAAGTGACCATTGCTGTACTTTTTTTTATTCTTTCAAGTGCAGCCAAGCACAGCAGTGAGAATCTGTCCAGTGAGCTTCCCAAAGGATTTATATGTATCCTACTTTGGACCTTGACCTGCTGGTTGGATATTCTATTAACAGGTCTTTGAGGCTGTGTGATCCTCTAAATCACCGAATGTGCCATTTGATCATTCTGGAAGCAATGAAGCATTCAATGCGGTAAGAGGCAGTGTGTTTTTACTGTGGTGGTGGCGGATGTTTATTTCACATTCCCTGAATTATACACCAAGGTGGTCAAGTCTTTTTCCAGTCAGGATTATATGGGACTTTTTGGACTTTTAAGCTATTTTACTTCTAAACGCTGCATTTCTTGTTTTTCATTTTTTATTTTTATATTTTTTAAGAGAATGCAGAAGTGTTAAAATAGCAATGTCCCACCTATGGCTCATTGTTTTTTAAACAGCTTGTCATTCACCAGCCTTTAGATGAGGCTGTGAGTTAATGATTATAAGAGAATGTATACTTTCTCTATCCTCCCTATGAATATATATAGTCCATTCCACACCTGGCCAACAATCTCTGGCTGAGCCTCTTTGATGGGAAGGCCAATCGGTTGGAATAGCATCCAAGGCAGCTGTCACCTAAAGTTCTCTATATTGCTCCTCCATAGTTATAGTTAAAAATATGCAGTTTTGCTTGGCTGACACCAAATGCCTGTAGGTATTTTAAATCACGATCACACCAACGGGTAGTTGCTTCCCCATAACAGTTTGTATTACTTCATCTACAATCAGGTACCACCAGATGACTTTCTGTCAGAAGGAGTTCCAAGTGTCTCACTGATTGTACCTGAATATTCTGAAGCCTTTATATTTAATATTGTATCTCACTGGCTCCTACAAGTCAGTGCTGTCAGAAAAATAAGCTCTCTTACAACAACAACAACCCTGGAATAGGACATCTGTCAGCCCTTTACTGCTATCTGTATGTGTACTGTATGTGTTGGAAAGATTCCTCTCACTTTTGTCTCAGACAACACAGAAAGTGAGTGGAAATCTCTCCAAAGTGATCAAAGACATGAATAAGAAAAAATGCTGAATATTCAACCCTTTCCCTGGCTATCTAAATATAAATCTAAAAAAATGACTGAATGCTAATATAATGTATTTTTCTTTACAGAGTGCAGAAACGTAAGAAGAAGAAAAGACAGGATGAATTAAGACTGGCAGAGGAGGGATGTGCAGACTGCATCTCCGACTATAACTACCATTAAGTAACAATGCCAGCCTTTTATCATTTAGATCCATGGTTGGGTATGAGAGTGTCTTGTCTGAACTGCTTGAAAAAAAATAAAAGCCATTTATATACAAATTCAAGGATTTTATTACTTGCAATATAGAGGGCATTTTTTTATATACTAAAATGCCCATGCTTGATATGGCGACAGAACTAAAATACCATTTAACCCAATTTACTGCGACAAGGTGGCACGGCTGCACGAATCGACGTACCTGAGCCTCGCTTGCGCCCATGCGCCAACTTAGTGGTGATCGGATTTGTTCCAGAACCGTTCACTTGTCAGGCCCAGGCCAATGATTTATGACTTGTGATTATGTTTCCTGGCCACCTTGTTTTCAAACAGTTTCTCCCCAGCAAGCGTTGGGGATATGGGGTCAGGATGTATTAGCTCTGTGACAGGGCAACAGGCTATACATGTAGTTTCTGGATTTATGAGGGAAAAGATAGCAGTGTGGAGCGCCCCGACTGCCCAGACTACATCGGGAGCAGCAACAAGATTGTTTTGGACTTGGTATCACCCTTATTCGGAAAGGCTACCATTTATACGTGGACAATTATTACCAGGGCTTTTTTTCAGCCGGAACTCACCGGAACAGAGTTCCGCCACTTCTGGCAGCCGTCTCTTATCCAATCTGTGTCAGCTGCTGCCCTCGAGTTTTTCAGGTACCAGCCAGCACAGCAAAGTACAGCTGCCTGTGCTATTCAGGAAGCAGCTTCTGCCCCTGCCTCTGCTCACACTGAAGCACAGAGCGGAGGAACCCTGAAACTTTTCCCCAGCTACAGTTCTGATGTCTCGATCAGCTGCAAAAAAAAAAAAAAGCCTGTGCATACCATATGGACTGGAGCACCGGTGGTGGAAGAGGTGAGGGAGCTAAGAAAGAAAAACCGGGGGGGGGGGCTGTGAAGGAAAAATGAGAGGGGGGCTGTGGAAGAGGTGAGGGAGCTGTGAAGGAAAAATGGGAGGGGGGGGCTGTGGAAAAGGTGAGGGAGCTGTGAAGGAAAAACACGGGGGGGGGGGGGGCTGTGGAAGGGATGAAGGAGCTGTGAAGGAAGCTATGAAGGAAAAATGGGGTTGAGTTTGTGGAGAAAAGAGAACTATTAAAGATTGGTGTTTGTTATAAGTCAATAAAGACGTACCAACATCCCAAATTATACTGATTGAAAGAAAAATAGTCTGTGTGGGATCTGGGTGCAAGATCACAACACTAAGACTATGTTTCACAATAAAGGGAGGGGGAGGACATAAAGGAAAAAGAACGGGTGGGAAGAGAAGGGAAGAAAAAAGGGGGGGAAAAGGAAGGGGAGGAAAGGAGGGCTGGTGGGATTTTAACGGTACAGTAGATCTGAAAAGTATGCAACTAATATATATATAAAATTTGAATTTATTTAGCATATTTAAAATCACAATAAAACATGTAACTGAAACATACAATCAGAGTACAGAACATACATCACTATATCATATGTAGACATACAGGCAAATGTACAGGCAATTTAGGATAAACATGTAGAACAATAACCGGTGGTCAGTTGAGCACCTGGCATCAACCCAACATGTTTCGCGGACGATTAGATCCGCTTCTTCAGGGGTTTGGTACAAGATACATTGTTTTGCCTTGAGAATACTGTATAACAAACAATATACATTAGAGTACAGCAAAAACAGTTAATGCTTAGGGAGTCACTTCAAGCACATGCACACCAGTGTCTCATGCTCAGTCCGCCCCATGCAGGGATAAACCACCACCCAGTAAACGCCTCACCAACGGATGTGGAGGGGATATAGGCATGCAATGGGTAATAATAAATAGTTTGATAAGAATACTAAGATTTGAAAATGTTAGATATCAAAAAGGGGAAAGAGAAAGATTTCTTTGCCCCTACAAAAAGGTAATACCTGTATATAAACAACGAAGGTCAATATTACTGCCACAATGCTTGCAAAGCTGTAACTGATCAGCGTGACGTGAATGGTATGGCTCACTATGAAGCAAAAAGGTACTAGGTTGATATTGGTAAAAGGCAGCCAGACCCTCATGGTTAACAACAGGGATTATGGGGCTAAGCTTACCATGCCTTGGAGGATATATATTTTATCAGGCCGGACAAAAAAGCGCTTGAAGTTCAGGCTCGATCTTAGGGTGCCTGGAACCTTGATCTAAAAATTAGATCCGTAAGGCAGCTTAGGCTCCCAATAAGCGGAAGAGGGAGAGGGAAGGGGGGAAGACAACAAAGTATCCCCCTATCGTCACCAGCAATACGTAACCTGAAAAAAGGACATGGTAAGGAATTTGAGCTAAAATGGTGTTCAAAATGCGGCATCCAGGCTCCCCAATACCTACCTCTGTGTCGACCTGATAGCGGAGACAGCGGCATCCGTAATACTGATGCCGGTGTCTCGCTATAAATGCCTCCCCTCAACTCGGCGGGATGACGCACATCCGGGTGGATGTGAAGTCATCACGCCGAGCCAGGTCCCTAACGGCGCAGTCCGAAGAACGGAGCATGCGTCGTGCTGTGCAATGATCAGCCACAATAGCAGCTATGCACAGCCAATAGGCCGGATGTGGGCGGGAACATGGTCCCGCTATCTCGGCCAGCCCAGAGACCACACATCCGTTGGAGGTGTAGGGCAAGGGTGACCCCCGCAGGGGGGGCGGGAAATAGCATGGAACAGTGCGTGTGCAGTGACTAACAACCGAATAGCATCAAAAAGGAAGTATAAAATTGCGTTATATTAAAGAACCAGTAAACAAAGTACAACATATTAAACAATAAATAGAGTGCATTTGATGTCAAACACCCTTTGAATAAAGAATGGTATATGTTATACAGCTGACAGCCACTCGGGTATGAAATACCCATCTGTAGCTGTCAGAGGAGGTATCAACAACATTACATAGATTACCTGTGTGTGAACATGCACAGGTTGCATAGTTAATCATAAGCACTGTAGGTCACTGACATAGACCAAACATATTCAATAGCATACATGGGAAGAAAAAAGGAAAAAGTCTTATAAGTGAAAACAACTTAAATGTGGAGGAAGCCGACTTGAAAGCCTTGATCCCCTGACTGGACCGATAGAAGCGCAGGGCACTAATAGTGTGCCCTGCCGGTCCACCTTTCTGCACAAAGTAAGGATCAGCGTGGCCGTACACCAACCTGGAACCACCCGGAAGGAAGGCCATAGCTGGCATTGATTTCATGGCAAGTACAATACCAAAAAACTAAATCTAAAAAAAGGGGAAATGGGCCCTAAAAGACAAACCCACGGGGATACCCACAGGAGCTAGACATGAATCCAGATGGAACAATTAAGGAAGAATTGGCCAAAGGACACCCACTGATGTTAAATGGGTATCGTGGCTAGAGGATTATAACTCGTTTACTTATCCTAAGAAGGGTTTGTAGGTAACCATTTCATTAATTCCTGGTGGTCTGGTAGCATCTAGCGTTTCAATCCAATATGACTCCTTTTGGAGTATACGCCTATCCCAATTTCCGCCCCGGGGGTCTGGAGGCACGACCTCCAGGATGAAAAAAGAAACCACTGAATTGTCAAATTTATGATAGAGATTAATGTGTCGAGTGACACTTGTCTGGTATGTGCCTCCTTCAGAATGGTACACATGGTCCCCTATTCTTTGTCCCAATGTGCGTATAGTTTTGCCAACATAATACGAGCCACATTGGCATGTCATCAAATAAACCAGTCCTTGTGTGTTACAGTCAGCATATTGTTTAGATTTTAGCCAGCGGCCATTAGGTAAACGAATGCCCTTGCCGGTGTGAATCCAAGGGCACCTATTGCAGGAGCCACAAGGATATGTACCTCTTTTGGTGTAATGGTGAGGGGCTGCCGTGGTGTAATGGCTTTTAGTGAGGCTGTCTCTAAGTGAGACAGCCCGCCTAAAGACCAAGTTTGGCTTGGGACCTAGATATTTATTGAGGGTGTGATCCTGTATCAGAATGGGCCAATGTTTGTGAAGGACATCACGGAGTTTTCCTTCATGCACCGAGAACCTAGTGATGAACCTCACATTGGATTGGTTATTTTTGATGGTATGTGTATATAGAAGCTCAGATCTAGAGCGTGCTAGAGCCCGGTTAAAGGATTTTCTGAGAAGACTTCTAGAGTACCCCCTAGCAAGCAACCGCTTTTGCAGCTGATTGGCCTGGATATGAAAAGTTTCATCAGTGGAGCAGTTTCTGCGGAGTCTTAAATATTGAGCATATGGGATGCTCTTTATCAAGGGGGTGGGATGGGCACTCGCTGCGCACAAGATAGTGTCTCCAGCGCTTGGTTTTCTGTAAAGATCAGTGGAAATATGGCCATCAGGCAGTAGGGAGATGCTGAGGTCCAGGAACGAAATTTGTGAAGAGCTGATAGTATGTGTAAATCTCAAATTCAAATTGTTGTCATTTAAAGCTAACAGAAATTCCTGGAGCTCATCTCCACTGCCTGTCCAGACAATCAATAGATCGTCGATAAATCTATGCCATGTAAGAATATAAGGCAACCATCTTTCCATATTCTCACTGGAAAACACTAAACGTTCCCAACCGCCAAGATATAAGTTGGCGTAGGACGGTGCGCAGCAAGTGCCCATCGCAACCCCTGCTCAAGAAAAGTGAAATAGTTTCGTGTGGGAATAAATTGTAATAGCTGTAAAACAAAATTCATCAGGGGCCAGGTATTTCGATCTTGCTCCTTGAGGAAAGATTCAGCCATGTCTACATATGATATAGTGATGTATGTTCTGTACTCTGATTGTATGTTTCAGTTACATGTTTTATTGTGATTTTAAATATGCTAAATAAATTAAAATTTTATATATATTAGTTGCATACTTTTCAGATCTACTGTACCATTAAAATCCCACCAGCCCTCCTTTCCTCCCCTTCCTTTTCCCCCCCTTTTTTCTTCCCTTCTCTTCCCACCCGTTCTTTTTCCTTTATGTCCTCCCCCTCCCTTTATTGTGAAACATAGTCTTAGTGTTGTGATCTTGCACCCAGATCCCACACAGACTATTTTTCTTTCAATGAGAAAAGAGAACTGTAAAAGAAGGGGGGGGGGGTAATTGTGCAGAGAGCACTGTGAAAGTGTGTGTGGGGACTTGAGCACAGAGGAGTGCTGGGGGGGGGGGGGAGTTTGTAGAGAGGAGAACTGGGAAAGTGTATATGTATGTGTGTGTGTGTGTGTGTGTGGGGGGGGATTTATGCATAGAGGAGAGCTGAGAAGGGGGGGGGGGATTTGTGCAGAGAGGAGGACTGGGAAGGTGGGGGATTTGTGCAGAGAGGAGGACTGGTAAGGTGGGGGGGATTTGTGCAGAGAGGAGGACTGGGAAGGTGGGGAGATTTGTGCAGAGTGGAGAGCTGGAAGAGTAAGGGGGATTTAGGTGGAGAGGAGAGCTGGGAAGTGGGGGGATTTGTGTGGAGAGGAGGGCTGGAAAAGTGGGGGGGACTTGTGCAGAGAGGAGGGCAGGGAGAGTGAGGGGGATTTAGGCGGAGAGGAGGGCAGGTAGAGTGAGGGGGATTTAGGCAGAGAGGAGGGCAGGGAGAGTGAGGGGGATTTAGGCTCAGAGGGGAGCTGGGAAAGTGGGGGGGGGATTTGTGTGGAAAGGAAGGCTGGGAAAGTGGGGGGATTTGTACTGAGCAGAGACCTGGGAGATTGGGAGGTTTTGTGCAGAGCGGTGAGCTGGGAAAGTGGGGGGGATTGTGCGGAGCGGAGAGCTGGGAAAGTGGGGGGGGGGGTTGTAACGGACCGTTTCAGCAGACAAGGGGTTAAAATCCGTTTAGGCGAGATGCCCCTTTCTGAGAGACAGGCACAGCTACTTGCAGGACACCAAACTCCCGAACTGGATACAAAATAGCACTCCAACCTGGAACCTCACGAATAGCTGCTAGCAGACGAACAGGAAAAGCATACATCAGCTTACACTCCTAGCAATCAGTCTCCAACAGCATACAGTGAATCCCCCCAAGAACGAGACAAGGCTCCGTGTGAGGTTCAAGCAGTGGTCTGACTTAGAACTGTTTATTAAATCCACACAAACACATTATATACACTATCAGGTAATGTGAGTCTCATTGCATTAGCATATGCAGATAGATTTGTAAACAGGCACAAAATAACACTAAACTAATTATCTAGCCACCTGGCCAGAACAATGCAAGGTCATTAGCATGTAAGAATGGAACAGGAATACTTAGCACATCCGACAATAGGTGAATGCGAAGCCACCTCAGACCAAAAGCAACATTTTCATAACTTCTAAAATATGCATCACATTCAAATAAAACTTACATTTTCAGAATCAGCATACTTCAAATGCAAACATAACCAAAAATCATAGAAATCCCTCCAGGGGTTAAAAAGTTAGACGGAAGTCCTTTTCTGACCGACCGCAGGCACGTTTTCATGCCCAAATACAGTCTTAAAGGGGTAAAAGCCCCTAAGTCCATAGTCATATTGCAGGAGGCAAGCAACCAGGCTTTTCCAACGCCCAGTGGCGAGATTGGTCTCATCACAGGGATTTTTTCAGAGAGGGGATGGGGGGATTTAGCAGAGAGGACAGCTGGGGGGTGGAAATTTGTGCAGAGGAGAACTGGGAATGGGGGAAAGATTGTGTGAAATGAGAGCTGTGAAGGGTGGAGAAAGCTGGGGGTGCAGAGGTGAAACATGGGGGGTGGCAAAGGTGAGAGCTGTAGATTGGGGTTAGCTTTAGATGGGGGTGCAGAAGGGGGGCAGAGACAATATGGATGAGGGTGCAGAGGTGAGTTGTGGATGGGTGTAAGCTGTAGTTAGAGGGGTGCAGAGTTGAGATGATGATGATGATGGGGGGGGCGAAGATGAATTGTGGATAAGGGTGCAGAGTGGAGCTGTGAACAGGAGAAAGAAGAGGTGAGCTGTGGATAAGGGTTGCAGAGGCTAGGTGTGGAATGGGGACACAGAGGTAAGCAAAGAGATAAGCGGAAGTGAGGATTTGATGGTTACTTTTGGGGGGATACTTGAGGGGGGAGACCAGGGAAATTTGCTGGGGGACAGTAAAGCATACAGAGTTAGTGACCAAGAGTATGTAATGTATGGCACAGCGTGCAGGGTCCAGTGGTGAGAATTTGTAGCACCTTGTATATTACATACTCAGAACCCCTATACTCTGTATGTTGTGCTGTATGTTACATATTTAAGGCCTCTGGATGGTACTCCTTAATGCTGAACAATAGCTTTATGTTACATATTCCTGACCCCTGCACTGCACTCTGTACACAGGGCAATATGCTCCATTTTTTTTCTGCGCCTTGTGTGATATGTACTGCACGCAACTGCACAATAAACACTTCTGAGCCCTGTGTGTTATGAAGTCCTGTACTTCATGTGTTACACATTCCTGAACCATGTGCCCTCTGTGACACGCAGTTCTAAGCCTCCACTAATTATTTGGCGCTGCCGTACTTCTCTCTTCTAGGGAAGGTGTGTCTGGGGGGTGGAGTTTGGGCGTGGTTGAGTGTGGGCTTGGGCGTGGTTGGGGGGCAGGGATTTGGGCGGGGAGAGTGAGTTCCTGCACCTATTTTCTGAGAAAAAAAGCCCTGATTATTACACAAGCGTGCCACTTTTTAGTCACCTTCTTGATGGGATAGTAGGCAGGATTTTTACTCTATCTTACTCTACTCAAAAAAGAAGTAGACACAAATTACTTTTGGAAAATAATATGCCGCGGCCGTTTTTATTGGTTTTAAAACTTTATTAAATAAATAACACAAACACACTCTTAATAACCCGGCCAACTACGGCTCAGGCTGCATAAATAAATATTTTCAGATAAAAAAAATTACTTCCAAGTTTATATCAAGAAAACCGTCCCCCTTTGTTTACCACAAAGGTGACCTACCCCATAAAAACAGCCATGACACGGGAAGGAGGGATGGGGAACACCACAGGTATGCCTTCTGAGGCGAATGAGCCCCGCTGAGACGATCTCCTCTTTTTATAGAGCCCCCAGGGGGCTCTAGAAGCTTCTCCAGCTGTCACGTGCCCCTGCAGGTGAGACCTGTCACCTGCAGTGCCCCGTGACTTCCCACAGCTGATTACCTCAGGATAGCACTCTGCCTGACCTAAGTCTGACCTCTTTCTGGCCACTCTCCCATGAGGAAAAGGGGGCATATTCTGCCTTCCCTATTCCTCTCATTCTGGAATTTGTGCATGTGGCTTCCCCCAACGGCTTGTAGATGCCCGACTTAGACGGGGGGAGAGAGCCTGCTTGAAGTGTAATAAATTGCTTGCAGTGAAATTGGAAGGACACACAGAATGTTTTCGTTCTGTCTTCCATTCACGCAGATATGACAGTCCAAATTACAACAGCGACTGGTGTTGTTGAGAGGCCCCTCTGTATCCACGACTATAACCTTAACATGGGAGGGATGGACTTCAACTTCATAACATCGAACGAGGATATAGTATGCAACCGGACAACATTACGAGGTTTGTATGCACATGCTAGAAGTCTGGCCAACAAGATGGGAGAACTGGAGCTACTAATGTATGAGGAGGTTTTGATTTTGTGGAAATTTCAGAGACTTGGTTTGACAGCTCTCATGATTGGCTGGCAAGCATTCAGGGGTTATATCGTAGGGACAGAGAAGGTAAAAAAGGTGGAGGGGTATGCCTGTATATCAAGAACAATGTGCAGGTAAATACAGACTTGTATAAAGTACTCAAAATTTCTACTTGAGTAAAAGTACAAGTGCTCGATCAAAAAGTGACTTGAGTAGAAGTGGAAGTGCTCGCAGAAAAAGTTACTTAAGTAGAAGTACTAAAGTATTCAACATTTTTTTTACTTAAGTATTGCAAGTAGTTTTTTCAAAAAATTTGCTACTTAAGTACTAAAAGTAAAAAGTACCAGTAGTTTTGAAAAAAAATTTCTACTCAAGTACTGAAAGTAGAAGTACAAGTACTGTGTTATGTAGTTATTAAAGAAAGAAGTCAAAAGTTTGAACATCATATTGTTTTTTATTATTTCAAATGATTTATTCAAATGATTCACCTGTGTTCGTTAGTAGTTTCTTGATGCACTTTAAGCGCTGTAGCACCATTTATTTGTTTGTTTCATATTTTCTTTTTATTGGAAAGATTTGGTATAGCAGCTTTTATTATACACAGCCTTTATTTTCATATGCGCTGATTTACAAATGACATTATACACATTTTTTTGAGCTTTATGCAACCTTCCATCTACTGTTCTGGCAGTGGTAATTTTTTTAAAAGTAACGAGTAACTATGCAGCACAAAAAAAAAAATACTTGAGTAGAAGTATCGATATCATTGAAAAAATGTAGTGAAGTAAAAGTAGAAGTAGGAGAAAAAAATTCTACTCTAGGAAAGTACAGATACCGCATTTCGGTACTTAAGTACAGTACTTAAGTAGTTCTACTTCGTTACTATACATCTCTGGGTAAATATGAGGGATGATATCAAGAATGGAGCTAGGGAGCAGGTAGAATCCCTATGGGTAGAGCTTCAAAGGGAAGGTACTATGGTGAAAGTAATATTGGGTGTATTCTATAGCCCTCTAACCAGAGGGAGGAGGGGGAGTCGGACCTCCTATCACTGCTTGGAATGGCAGCAAGGATGGGAAATGTTATTAAAATGCTGGTTTTAATTATCCAGATATAGACTGGGGAGAAGGAACCGCGCATTCATCTAGGGCTCGCCATTTCCTAAATATTTTGCGGGACAATTTCATGGGTCAGATGGTGAACGCGCCGACAAGAAACAAGGCGTTACTAGACCTGATCACGGATTTATAAATAAGGGGCAACTTAGGAAACGGTGACCACAGGTCAATTAGTTTTGGTATAAATCATAGAAATGGGAAACACAAGGGTATTACAAGGACACTGAATTTCAAATGAGCCAACTTCCCTAAACTGCGATCTTTGGTAGACAATATAAAATGGGATAGAATCCTAGGAGCAAAGAACATGGAGGAAAAATGTGTGTGCTTCAAGAACATACTAAATAAAGGGCTTGGACAGTGCATTACAAAGGAGGATAAGTTTAAAAGAGTTTAAATTAACTCCAACATGAAAATGCATATTAAAACTAAAGAAAAGGCCTTCATTATATTAATAAAAAGATTTTCAAAAAAAAGAAAAGGCCTTCAAAAAAGACAGGGCTGAGGGGTCATTGGCAGCATTCACTCGCGATCGTCGGGTAGAGAGGGAGAAAGGCAGGCGGTTGATGTAAACAAAGCCGCCTGTCACTCTCCCCTGTGTAAAAGCACAGATCACTCGGTCCTGCTATGTAGGACCGTTGATCTGTGCTGTTACACACAAAGCCACATCCAATCACAGTAAGAAACACACCCCTAGGGACACACTTAACCCCTCCCTCTCCAATAAAGTTATCCCCTTCCCTCCCAGTGTCATTTTTACAGTAACAGTGCATATGTATAGCACTGATTACTGCAGTAATGTCACTGGTACCCCCAAAAGTGGCAAAAATGTCAGCCAAGGGTCCGATCTGTCCGCCAGAATGTCGCAGTACCGCAAAAAAAAATCGCAGATCGCCGCCATTACTCGTTAAAAAAAAAACAATAAAAATTACAAAAATCTTTCCCTTAGTTAGTAAACGCAATAACTTTTGCGCAAACCAATCAAAATACGCTTTTTGCGATTTTTTTTTTTACCAAACATATGTAGCAGTAAACAAATTGGCCTAAAATGTTAAAAAATTTTGATTTTTACATTTTTTTGGGGGAATTTCATATAAAAAAATTTGAAAAATATTGTTATTTTTGCAAAATTGTCGCTCTTTTTTTGTTTATAGCTTATGATCAAAAAATCGCACAGGTGATCAAATACCACCAAAAGAAAGCTCTGTTTGTGGGGAAAAAAGGACGTCAATTTAATTTTAGTACAGCATCGCATGACCGCGCAATTGTCCGTTAAAATCACGCAGTGCCAAATCGCAAAATAGGCCCTGGTCAGGAAGGGGGTAAAATGTTCCAGGGCTTAAGTGGTTAATCCTTTAGGCAGCCAGCATCAATCATCAGAGGGTACAATGTCCTAGGTAGGGTTTGAAGCTCAAACCATAGATAAAGGGGAGGACTTCATAGTGTAGTAAGTTTTTAAAAGCAATTAATTAAGAAAGCATAGGTAAAAAACTCACATTTCAGTAAAAATATAACAGCATAGTAGCGTGGCAGCGGTATGATGGTTGATTCCGGTGACTTCCGGTCACGGCCGAAGACCGGAAGTAACGTCAGGTGGCTTCTCCCTACGCGTTGCGTCACAGCACAACGTGACTTTATCAAGGGTAAAGAAGACGACTGACGTACCGGCTTTTTAAAGCAAGCGATCACCATGGTGACCAACAACATGAAATACACAGTATTCACCCCCAGATGGAGCCCAACATGGATCTAATAACAGGGATGAGTCATAGCACTTGTAAACACATCAAATTGACTGTGAAAAGTACAAAACAAATACGCTGTCAATGGGAATGGATACATCCAAAGAATAACAATAGGATGGACCAAACTAATATAGTATAAAACCCATGACAATAGCAAAACATTAATATAATAGATCTGTGAATATAAAATAGACGGGGACCCCTAAAACGATAATAATGAACAATATGGGTCCAAAATTAACATTAAAATTATGGTAAAAATGATGATCATATCAGTGTAATAGGTAAAAAAAACTGAGTACTAGAAATGAGGATAAAAAATCCCAAGCATATTAATCAACAAAGGACAGTAAATGATTATAATAAGTAAGCCAATATGATAAAAGGGGGTAAAATAGAAAAAGATACACATACAGTGGGGATCGAAAGCTTGGGTACCCCAGGTAAAAATTTGTATTATTGTGCATAAAGAAGCCAAGGAAAGGTGGAAAATTCTCCAAAAGGCATAAAATTACAGATTAGACATTCTTATAATATGTCAACAAAAGTTAGATTTTATTTCCATCACTGACATATTCAAAATTACAGAAAACAAAAAAATGGCATCTGCAAAGGTTTGGGCACCCTGCAGAATTTATAGCATGCACTGCCCCCTTTGCAAGGCTGCGACCTGCCAGTGTCATGGATTGTTCTCAATCATCATCTGGGAAGACCAGGTGATGTCAATCTCAAAGGTTTTTAATGCCCAGACTCATCTGACCTTGCCCCAACAATCAACACCATGGGATCTTCTAAGCAGTTGTCTAGAAAACTGAAACTGAAAATAGTTGACGCTCACAAAGCTGGAAAAGGCTATAAGAAGATAGCAAAGCGTTTTCAGATGTCAATATCCTCTGTTCGGAATGTAATTAAGAAATGGCAGTCATCAGGAACAGTGGAAGTTAAAGCAAGATCTGGAAGACCAAGAAAAACATCAGACAGAAAAGCTTGCAGGATTTTGAGGAAAAACAATTCAAAGCCCACGTTTGACTGCACGATCCCTCCAGAAAGATCTGGCAGACACTGGAGTTGTGGTACACTATTCCACTATAAAGAGATACTTGTACAAATATGGTCTTCATGGAAGAGTCATCAGAAGAAAACCTTTTCTACGTCCTCACCACAAAAATCAGCATTTGAACTTTGCAAATGAACATATAGACAAGGCTGATGCATTTTGGAAACAAGTTATGTGGACCGATGAGGTTAAAATTGAACTTTTTGGCCGGAATGAGCAAAGGTACGTTTGGAGAAGAAGGGGCACAGATTTTAATGATAAGAACCTCTGTCCAACTGTTAAGCATGGGGGTGGATCAATCATGCTTTGGGGTTGTATTGCAGCCAGTGGCACAGGTAACATCTCACGAGTAGAAGGAAAAATGGATTCAATAAAATTTCAGCAAAATTTGGATGGTAACTTGATGCCATCTGTGAAAAAGCAGTGGTCTCTGAGAGAGATGAGAGATTTAAAATGCCCACAAAGGAAATTTTTACTTAAATGCTTAAAATATAGCTTAGAACACAATTATTTCTGGTATCAGAATGATTATTACCAGCAAATGAAGGAAATTGCCATGGGAGCCAAATTTGCTCCCAGTGTGGCAAACATCTTCATGTCACAATGGGACGAGACTGCCGTCTATCAAAATAAACCAAAACAACTACTCCTCTATATGAGATTCATAGACGATATTATCGTTATATGGTCTGGTGATGAAAAAGACTTAATTGATTTTGGGCCAACACTTAATATCAATATGAAAAATATCTCTCTATCTTGGGAAATCAATAAAACTATTATACATTTTCTTGATTTTGAAATTTGGCATGAAGAGGGCAAGATGAAGACAAAAACCTACTTCAAACCAGTTGACAGAAATAGCTATCTTCCACTTACCAGCTGCCATCATAAACTATGGTTAACGAATATTCCAAAGGGACAGTTGATACGATTACGCAGAAACTGCACAGAAAAACTACACTATGAAGAACAAGCAAAAGTTTTAAAGACAAGGTTTTTAGAAAAAGGTTATAAACATGCTTTTATTGAACAGAAAAAAAATGAAGTGGGTAAATTAGAAAGAGATACTTTATTGAAGGAGGCGACACGAGAATCGCAACAACAACAAGCAATCAATCTGATCCTGGACTATAATATCAAACATAAAAGGTTTGAGAAAATCATTAAGAAACATTGGAAAATTCCATTGGCTGATAAATCTCTCAACCAGATACTCCCAAGCTTTCCAAAATTTACCTACAGAAGGGCACCGACCTTACAAAACCAACTAGCTAAAAATGTCATAGACCCACCTCCCAAGATCCAAGTCAGTTTCTTTGAAGGGAAAGGCTTCTACCCATGCAAAAATTTCTATGCCTGCAAACGCACCAAATTCCCGAAAAAGAAAAGTATTGAATTTGAATCTACTGTCACGGGAAATAAATATAAAATGAAAGATTTTATATCATGTAAAACAGAGGGTGCTGTTTATTTATTGCAATGTTCATGCGAATTTCAATACATGGGTCGAACAAAAAGACCTCTTTGGAAACGCCTCAGAGAGCATGTCCAAAATGGCTATAGTGTTTCCAAACACTTTTTGGAATGTCACCATTAAGACCACTCCTCTCTCCTTTTTTGGGGTATAGAGAAATATAAAAAAATACACCGCCATAGCGTAAAACCAAAAAAAATTATATATGTAAAGAAAGGACACCCAAAGTGCATTGAGAACACCACTGCTCCCGTAGTGAAAAATGTGATAAAGGATGCCACAGAACCCCAATAGGTACTCCTTACCAAAATATAGATGAAGATTAGCAGATACACCAAAAAGGGGGGAGAAGGGGGATCACCCCAATAGGACAGCAGCTTACCACAAGGATGAATATGGAGAGCTTATATAAGACTGGATAGGTGTGGTCTGAACAAGCAAGCAAGTGGGGGAAACACCTCTGATGGATAAAACACCCTTACCGACTCCCGATGATAAGGAGGCAGGAGGGATGTGTATGGAACCGATCCGTTGTGTCTCCTCACTCAGATAGGGAACTCAGATGGACGGTATTGGATCAACCATAGATGATACAAAATATGGAAAACGCCATAGTGTAAAACCCACGGATGTATTTATTAATAAAATAGTAATGCACTTACAGACAAACAGAAGATCTAATGCGAAGAGGAAAGGAAGCCGCCGGCCGGACGGCTCCGCTCGCCCGTCCCTCGTGGACAGCAACGTGTAGGTGACGTCAGCACGCCGTGACCTGACGCGTTTCATCAAAGATGATATTCTCAAAGCCAAAGATGATATTCTCCACCTTTGAGAATATCATCTTTGATGAAACGCGTCAGGTCACGGCGTGCTGACGTCACCTACACGTTGCTGTCCACGAGGGACGGGCGAGCGGAGCCGTCCGGCCGGCGGCTTCCTTTCCTCTTCGCATTAGATCTTCTGTTTGTCTGTAAGTGCATTACTATTTTATTAATAAATACATCCGTGGGTTTTACACTATGGCGTTTTCCATATTTTGTATCATCTATGGTTGATCCAATACCGTCCATCTGAGTTCCCTATCTGAGTGAGGAGACACAACGGATCGGTTCCATACACATCCCTCCTGCCTCCTTATCATCGGGAGTCGGTAAGGGTGTTTTATCCATCAGAGGTGTTTCCCCCACTTGCTTGCTTGTTCAGACCACACCTATCCAGTCTTATATAAGCTCTCCATATTCATCCTTGTGGTAAGCTGCTGTCCTATTGGGGTGATCCCCCTTCTCCCCCCTTTTTGGTGTATCTGCTAATCTTCATCTATATTTTGGTAAGGAGTACCTATTGGGGTTCTGTGGCATCCTTTATCACATTTTTCACTACGGGAGCAGTGGTGTTCTCAATGCACTTTGGGTGTCCTTTCTTTACATATATAATTTTTTTTGGTTTTACGCTATGGCGGTGTATTTTTTTGTATCACACATGTTACCACTCCATTGAGGGATCCGCGTCGGAACCTGGTAGTCCACCTGGACCTCATCCCTAGGACGTATTTTGAACATGTTGATGGGCCTTTGTTTATTTTATTTCCGGTAAGCGGTACCTGCACAAGTTACCCGTTTTTGTTTCCATATTCTGGACATTATTCGGATTCTTCACTATTTTCACCATACAGTCAACCTGTATACATCATCCACAGCGCAACTTATTTTATATTGGACATTTTTTGGGTGCTAGTCTCACTTGAGGTTGCTGCTTTTATTTTATTCTTGGATTAGCGCAATTGTTTTCCCCTTTTTTTCTATAGAGAAATATAAGCCCCAATTGGAGGGATAGTAATAAAATGAATACCCTCAGTAAGGCTGAATCAAGATGGATCTTTGAAATTCAATCTTTATCACCTTCTGGCTTAAACATTGAGTTTGATCTCAATTGTTTTATTTCTGACTTTTAGCTTCATCTATCCTTATCTGATTTTTTATTCATTATATCATTACTATTACTATTATTACTATTTTTATCTGTGGGTTACTGTTATTATATTTATTTAATATTATCATCTTTTTATATTTGTGCCAATTTATACTATTATCTAGGGTTTTTTTTTAATACACATATGTGTATCTTTTTCTATTTTACCCCCTTTTATCATATTGGCTTACTTATTATAATAATTTACTGTCCTTTGTTGATTAATATGCTTGGGATTTTTTACCCTCATTTCTAGTACTCAAATAATTTTGGACCCATATTGTCCATTATTATTATCGTTTTAGGGGTCCCCGTCTATTTTATATTCACAGATCTATTATATTAATGTTTTGCTATTGTCATGGGTTTTATACTATATTAGTTTGGTCCATCCTATTGTTATTCTTTGGATGGATCCATTCCCATTGACAGCGTATTTGTTTTGTACTTTTCACTGTCAATTTGATGTGTTTACAAGTGCTATGACTCATCCCTGTTATTAGATCCATGTTGAGCTCCATCTGGGGGTGAATACTGTGTATTTCATGTTGTTGGTCACAATGGTGATCGCTTGCTTTAAAAAGCCGGTACGTCAGTCGTCTTCTTTACCCTTGACACCAGCACTTTTTCTTTGCATTATTGTCTCTTTTATGAACTTATGAACTTTTTTGGATATTTATCTTCATAAAGTGTTTACTTTATTTGCGAGTTTAACCCCTGTTTTGCCTTTCTGGGGTATTTGTTACCATTTTTATGCCACACAGTCTTATTATCTTACTGTGTATTTACTATCACTTTTATGCTTTCCAGATCAAACCCCCCTTTCTTTTTTGATCTGATCAGTTAGTTTTACCTTGCACTTTATTTCACGGTAATTTTTTCATTTATAGTGATCTTTTATTGATGATTATTATTGTGGTTCACTTCCTTGCACCATTTGCACAGTGCACTTTACCACATCACCATTTATATATTCAATATTTATTTCATTGGTTTATTGTTTATTGTTACTTTCAGTTTATGTGTTCATTTATTCTTGCATATGTTATTAATCTTTGTGGGATTGATTAAGCGCCAATTTATTTTACCTTTAAGAAGCCAGAACATATTGGAACCATAAAAGATGACAAAGGGAATCTGGCTACAAAGGACAGAGAGAAAAGACGAAAGTGCTAAATAAATTCTTCTTCTCAAAAGAATTGGGGGGCTACATTAACCCAGCTTTTAATGTTAAAATGAATAACACATCACAGGAAGCACCCTCATGGTTAACATAAGACAGACTCAGAACTAGACTTGAAAAACTTAACATAAATAAGTCATCGGGACCAGGTGGCTTACACCCGAGGGTCCTTAAAGAACTCATCCAGGTGAAAGCTAGACCATTGTTCCTCATTTTTATGGATAGTCTACTGATGGGAATGGTGCCAGCTGATTGGAAAAAAGCCAACGTGGTACCAATATTTAAAAAAGGGCCAAAATATATCCCGGGGAATTATAGACCGGTTATCCTAACATCAGTAGTCTGCAAGATATTGGAGGGGATGATAAGGGACTATATACAAGACTTTCGTAATTACAGTTTTTTTCTGATTGCTTAAGCACATTTTTTGTAACTATTGGCTATTTTTGCAAAACTCTACACACATATAAGAAAACCTTTCACCCAATTATCAAAACATTGTAGTTCTCTTGCAAAAGCGAACACAGCTAGATTAAGGGTCCTTTCACACGGCCGCTCCGTGTGTCCACAAATCATCCAATCCGTTTGCGGATGATTTGCGGACATAATGTAAGTGAATGGCACTGCGGGTGTCAGCGGAATACCATCCGCTGACACCCGATTTTCCTCCTGTCAGTTCTGTTCCGTTTTTACGAATGGAACAGAACCCCATTTTTCCTTCCGTGTAAAAAACAGAAAGGAAGGAAAATCGGATGTCAGTGGTGTCATCCGCTGACATCCGCAGTGCCATATACTTACATTATGTCCGCATATCATCCGCAAACGGATGGGATGATATGCGGGCACACGGAGCGGATGACAGAAATGTCATCCGCTCCGTGGAAAAAAAAAAAAAAAAAGTCCCGCAGCGGACCTTTCACACAGAGCGGCCGTGTGAAAGGAGCCTAACTCTTCACACCTTTGTAAAAATGGTGTTTTCGTATCAAACAGTAAACACAAGCCATCATCTACTAAGCACACAATGTGCCAACTACACACTGATGGTATGAATACAAAACACATCTGGCTTTTGCTTTCTCTGTGTACAGATGTCAATTTGAGGTCATACTTTTGTCATAGTGTCATGTAAACATACAAGGATCCAAACTTCAAGTATTGGTGTTTATTCGCACTCATCAAAACCAAGACAAAGTCAGAACACAAAATAGTAATTTCACATAAAAAAAAAAAAAAAAAGACAATCAGCCTACATCATGTCGTCTTTCTGGGTCTGGCAACAAAATTTCGTCCACATCGCATGTGATATCCTCCAGTCCAAGGCATCGGGGGTAATATCTCCTTGAATGCTGTATCCAGGCCTGACATGATGCCTGGTCAATATCTCCACATGCCTCCTCCATTGCCTGTAAAAGGGCTACCTGTTGATGAGGATGACGGTCGTACACTTTCCAGCGCCAGGCAGAGAAGAACTCCACGATGGGTTGTAAGAATGGAGAGTATGGAGGGAGGTTGAGTGCCATGAAGAATGGGTTTTCTGTAAACCAGTTGCGGACCAAAGCAGCCCTATGGAAACTAACATTGTCCCATATGATGACATATCGGGTATGCTCTGGTCTCTGAACAGTTAGCATGTCATGTAAGGTGTCCAGGAATGCAATAATGTGTGCAGTGTTGTATGGGCCTATGGTTGCATGATGGTGAACAACACCATTTTGGCTTATAGCTGCACACATGGTTATGTTACCACCACGTTGTCCTGGGACATTGATGATGGCACGGTGTCCAATAATGTTCCTGCCACGTCTCTTGGTTTTACTGAGGTTACTGTAAAACCGGCCTCATCTACAAAAAGTAGCTCAAGTCCCATGGCATCTGCTTCTAGTTCCATCACTCTCTGGACAAGACAAAACAAATGCAACACATCAGGCCCATGCACAGCACTACAGTATGCACTTCAAAATTCAGGACCAATGATACTATAGCTTACCTGCACATAGTCATATCACGTTCTGTGTTTCTCTCGAAAGGAACTCTGTAAATTTGCTTCATTCTTATTCTGTGGCGCGCAAGTACACGACTTAGTGCAGAAATGCTTACACTGTGTATATTTTGAAAGATGGTGTCATTATCAATTATGCGCTGCTGTATTTCACGCAGTCTTATTGCATTACTGTATTGGCAATCACCATGTTCACTATATGGGTCTCTTGCTCTGGAGTGAACATTCTTCCTCTGCCCCCAACATCTGTACGTCTAGCAATTCTGTAAAGTAACAATTTCAGTATTTTTGCATGTATGGTACTCTTGTGTTTCTCATTAGAGTATGGCAGTGCTACAAAGTACTTACCGATTCTCATTTCGAAATGTCCTAATGATGCTTGCCACAGTGTAGCGGCTCAAATTAGGCTGAACCCGTTGGCCAGCTTCCCTCAGGGTCATCCCATGGTTGATGGCATGGTCCACTATTGTAGCTCTGATGTCATCAGTTATTCTATGTCTTACTCTTTTTACCCTTCCTCTTTCCCCTACTCGTCCTCTTCTTGCTCCTCCTTGTACTCTTCCTCTAACTTCCTCTAGCCCTCTCGCTTCTTCACCTCCACGTCCTCTCCCTCGGCCTCCTCGTCCTCTTCTTGCTCCTCCTTGTCCTCTTCCTCTAATTTCCTCTAACCCTCTCACTTCTTCAACTCTACGTCCTCTTCCTGCAACTTCTTCACCTCCACGTCCAGTCCCTCGGCCTCCTCTGATTCTCACTCTTCTCACTCTTACTGCTCCTTCCATTGTACTCCACACAGACAGCTTACCTGTGGCTTATTTATAGTGCTTAGGCTGATTGCAAAGTGAACTAATTATCTAAAACAGTTTTCACATGTGAAAGTGTGCCAGACAGTTGGCAAAATAGTGTTAATGATAGCCATACATGTGTATAATTTTGCTAGGAGTGTGTTGGAAATTTGGTAATTGAGTGTAAGCAGTGAGTTGTGTTTACAGTTCTGCAAAAAGAGTGTTGTGCAGTGAATTGTGCCTGCAAAGTGTGTGTTACAAAATTACAAACTGAGTGCAAAGCAGTGTTTGTGCTTTTAGTTTTGCAAACTCAGTGAGTGGTTTTGCTACACGTATTAATAGTTTTAGAAATTGTGCTACAAGAATCAGGATTAGCGCTTAAGCATTCAGAAAAAACTGTAAAACGGTATCATTAGTAGTAATCAGCATGGATTCATGAAGAATCGTTCTTGCTAGACCAATCTATTACCCTCCAACAAGAAGTAAGCTGCCATCTAGATAAAGGAAGGCCTGTGGATGTGGATCTGGACTTTGCAAAAGCATTTGATACAGTTCCCCACAAACGCTTACTGTACAAACTAAGGTACGTAGGTATGGACCATATAGTGAGTACCTGGATTGAAAACTGGCTCCAGGGGTGAGTCCAGAGGGTGGTGATAAATGGGGAGTACTCAGATTTTTCAGGTGTGGACTTAGACAGGAGGAGAGAGCCTGCTTGAAGTCTGATAAATTGCTTGCGTTAGTGAAGTGGAGGGACACACAGAATGTTTTCTTCCTTTCCTCCATTCATGCAGATACGACAGTCCAAATTGCAACGGTGACTGGTGTTGTTGTGAAGCCCCTCTGTGTCCATGAATACAACCTTAACATGGGGGGGTGGACTTCATTGACCAGATAATGGCGCTGTACTTAGTTGCCTGTAAGGCCACAAGCTGGTACAAAAAAGTGTCTGTATACTTATTTCAATTGGCTCTGCCAAACGCTATACAAAGCGTCAGGAAGAAGTGGATCCTTCCTAAAATTCCAGGAAGAGATCATCACAGCCCTTCTGTATCCAGAAGGTGCTGTGGCTCAAATTCCCTATCCAGGTGCAGTGAGCCGGCTGCATGAGAGGCATTTTCCGGATGTCCTCCCTAGTACCCCTACCCAAAGAACACCCCAAAGAAGATGTTGTGTCTGTAGGAAACCTGGATTTAGGTGTGTCACCCGTTATTTTTGTCCCTCCTGTCCTGGCCAACCTGGTCTCTGCATCGGGGACTGTTTCCGTCACTACCACACACTAGTAGAGTATTAGTATAGGGTACAGCACGGCACAGAGGACACTTTTTCACACAGGGTCTCGAAAGATGTTAGCTATCGCATTTTGAGAGACCCTAGCCTGGAACAGTTTTTTTTACAGTTACAAAAAAAATGTAAAAAAAAATTTACAAAAATGTTTTTAAAACATTTTTAAAAATTAAAAAGCCAAAAACAGTTGTCTGTTGGCTTTTCTACTCTTTCTACTTTTACTGTACTTTATAATATACTGTTATACTGTAATGTTTTATTGTTACTGTGTTTTATTGTTAACCATTGTTTGCTGTGCAGCTACGCCCATCAGCTGCAGTACTGATTTGTTTATTCTGACAGCAACAGCGTTTGCTTTCACCATATACCTAATCAATGATTGTAGCACTGTAGGAGGTGATTTTACCACCACAGTTAAAATGAGCATATATGGGCTGAAGGGAAAAAAAAGAACATTGCATGTATGGCCATCATTTCCGAATTTAAGCATACACTTAAACTGATGGCGAAACTACCCGAAGTTCACAATTATAAGGGCAGGCGTGGTATTTCACATACACACTCATCATTATAAGTGGGTGGATGCTGGGAGGTCTAATGGTGGGCATACCACACAATTTCTGGAATAGTATTTTACAGCCAGCAGTCTGCAATCCTAGCAGACAATTAGTCGCTAGACTTCTTTTACAAGAACTGGGAGGGGAACCCCCCACTTCCCGCTGCTTTCTACGGTTTTCTCTGGCTCTCTTGTCTTACCGGGTAACCCGAGACTGCAGCCGGTGGTTCCATCAGCTGACCATGACTTCGGTTTTGTGAGGTATATACAGAGCAAATGGGAAATTTGGAAAGCAACTTATAACATCAATCTTGGTGTGGTCAGATGCTTTAAGGTCAGAGGAGAGATTTAGAGTCCAATAGACCCTAATTTTTATGAGAAAAGAGTACCTGTCACTACTTATTGCTATCATAGGGAATATTTAAATTCCCTGTGCTAACAATACAAATGATTAAAAAAAAAAAAATGAAAGGGAAGGTGTCAAAATAAAAATAAAATGAAAAGCAAAATAAATAAAAAAAAAAAAAAATTCAAGCACCCCTGGCCCCCCGCGTTTGCGCGCAAAGGCGAACGCAAGCATCGGCCTGGTTTCATATGTAAACAGCAATTGCGCCATGCATGTGAGCTATCCCCGCGAATTTCAGATCGAGGGCAGTAATTGTTGCAGTAGACCTCCTCTGTAAATCTAAAGTAGTAACCTGTAAAGGCTTTTAAAATCGTTTAGAAATGTACGTAGTTTGTTGCCGCTGCACGGGTGAGGGCAATTTTAAAGCATGTAATGTTTGGTATCTATGTACTCGGCATAAGATCATCTTTTATATCTTACCAAACAATTGGGCAATATATAGCATATTTGTGCATTAAATTTTAAAAAAGTGTTTTTTTTTCCAAAAAAATTGCCATTGGAAAATCTCTGCGCAAATACCGTTTTACAAAAAAAAATTGCAACACCCACCATTTTGTTCTGTGGGGCCTCTACTTAAATAATACAATATATAATGTTTGAAGGTTTAAAGTCATTTTCTAGTAAAAAAATAAATAATTTTTCATGTAAACAAAAAGTGTCAGAAAAGGCTTGGTCTTCAAGTGGTTAGAAGAGTGGGTGATGTGTGGCTTAAGCCACCCACACTGCCAGGCATCAGCCACCGACCCAAAACAGGGTGACAGCAAGCCACCCACATTGCTAGGCGTCAGCCATCGGCCCAAAACAGGGTGCCATAAAGCCACCCACACTGCCAGGCATCAGCTACTGACCCACAACAGGGTGCCAGCAAGCCACCCACACTGCCAGGCATCAGCCACAGACCCAAAACAGGGTTCCAGCAAGCCACCCACACTGCCAGGCGTCAGCCACTGACCGACCCACAACAGGGTGCCAGCAAGCCACCCACAGCAAGGCAGGGTGCCAGGCCAGCAGTCAGCCATTTTTTAAACTTTTTTGTCCCCTCCAAATTGCAATGGAGATGGATGAGGACAGAAAAAGTAAAAGTGTGGTCTGGGACTATTTCTCGTCTCAACCATCTCCAGGAAAAGCAGCAATGTGCAACATATGCACAAACAATATACGCATGGGATCGGTAACTGCAAAAAACAAAAATACGTCACATCTTTGGGCTCATCTAAGAGCTCATCATAATCAATTATATCACAGAAAAAACAAAATGAATATCAATGTGATTTTGAAATACCTCCTCCACTATCCCAGGCAACAATAACAGATATGTTTCTGAAAAAAAAAACAGTTGTCACTGTCTAGATTCAGATGGAAGATCCCAACTGCTGGACAGAGTAATCACAGAGATGATTGTCACTGATAACCAGCCGTTTACAATGGTGTCTGACTCAGGATTTAAGCGGTTGATGTCAATACTTGAGCCAAGCTATACACTGAAGAGTGAGAAGTATTATCGAACCGAATTGCTGGGAAAGATTCACCAAAAGGTCGTTGACAAAGTAAAGGCTATGCTGCAACCAGAGAATGCTGGCAACTCACTCTCATTCACAACTGACTATTGGTCAGGACAAACAGAGTCAGAGTCACTAATGATTCTTAAATGCTACTTCATTGACAGCAAATGGGCAAAAAGGGAATTGGTGTTGAATACAAAAGTGATGCAAGGATCCCACACTGAGTACAGTAGAGAAATGTTTCTAGGCATGCTTGAAGACTGGAGAATCAACAAAGACAGAGTGATGCTTGTGCTACTTTGAGAGTGGAGCAAACATGCGGAAAGGTATGAGGCTTGCTGATATGTCAGACCTCAGTGTCATGGCACACAACACCCTCCAACTTTCAAATGATGGTCTGTCAAGCCAAAGAGCTTTGATTGATATATGATTTGAGAAGCATGAAGAGATTAAAAATGTTGTGCTTGCAAGTCTTTTGAATCCTCGATACAAGAACCATGCTTTCTCTTCTGATGATGTATTGGCTAAGGCAAAACAATGGCTGACAGAAGATATTCAACAGGAGGTGCCGGAGGTTCCTGCCAAAAAGACAAGTCCAGAAACAGTATTTTTATAATCTGAAACAAAAAACATAAAAATGTCCAAAAATACAACAACGAACAGAAGGGAATCTTCTTCATCATGGTCGAATTGATCAGGACATTTATAGTGTTTTATAGGGGCCTCATGGGGAGGATTCAATTTCTTCTGAATCTGCAATAATGAGCCTGGATGTAAGAGAACGTTTGCTGTACAAAGATGTGTTCCTGTCAGAAACCGGACAATGGCCAATGCGCATGCATGAACTCACGCAACCGCGCACGCACGTTCTCAAGTACACGAATGTGCACTGCGCATGCACGTTCGCGGGTACGCGAACGTATGTTAGACATTGGCGCCAAAGGGACTTTTTAAACCCAGCCATTGCACTGCTCTAGTGCTGCTTTGTCTTCAGCCTTGGATACCTGTTACCTGTTTACCTGCATCTTGTTCCTAAGTTCCAGACCAGGCTTGTCCTGACGATTCTCTGATCTCCACCTGCACCGACCTTGGCTTGTCCCGTGACCTCTCTTCCTGTCTACTCCTACTGGCTTCTACGTTACCGATTGGCTCCTGACCCGGCTTGTCCTACCACGCTTCTGTAATTTCCAGATCCATCCATCCTGCATAGGAAGCTCCTCCTGTTACCCAGGAACCCCTGCTTCCAGCACCTGCTGCCTGCTCAACACCCTGCTCATCGGACTTCTCTGGCAACCTTCACCAGTAGCCATCGTCCGCTCCAAGCAAGTCTCCAGGCGCTCGTGCTACTCTACACTCAGGTGTCCCCTGTCTGCACTATCAGGGGTCCTGAGTCGGAGGCGCAAGGGAGGCCTTCCTCACAGTGTCAGGCTCATCTCCAGGTACGTGATACTGGATGATGAAATTCATTGCTATTTGAAGGAACCAGTAATTGACAGACGAAGTGATCCTCTTCAGTGGTGGAAAGAAAATGAGGCATGCTAGAAAAGACTTGCTTCCCATGCTAGAAGATACCTCACTCTCTCTGCTCCTCTGTCCCCCTCTCCTCCTGAGCATGTTAATGAAGTGGCATCATTATATGAACAAAACAGAAGCCATTTAACAGGTGACCATGGACATGCCGAAATGTTCTGCTTTCTGCAGTATAATATTGTTCTACTTAACTGGGAGTATTGAAAAGTGTAGTAGTGTCCACTCCTATCAACTGTCTAGCTTTTTTCTAGCAGTTCCTTCCTGCTTCTCCACCCTCAACCATAACCCCCCTCCCTGCTTCTCTACTCTCAACAATAACCCCCCTTCCTGCTTCTCCCCCTCAACAATAACCCCCTCCCTGCTTCTCCACCCTCAACAGTAACCCCCCTCCCTGCTTCTCCACTATCTATAATAACCCCCCTCCCTGCTTCTCCACCCTCAACCATAACCCTACTCCCGCTTCTCTACCCTTAACAATAATCCCCCTTCCTGCCTCTCCCCCCTCAACAATAACCCCCCTCCCTGCTTCTCCACCCTCAACAGTAACCCTCCTCCCGCTTCTCCACCCTCAACAATAACTCCCCTCCCCGCTTCTCCACCCTCAACAATAACCCCCCTCCCCGCTTCTCCGCCCTCAACAATAACCCCCTCCCTGCCTCTTCACCTTCAGCAATAACCCCCCCTCCTTGCTTCTCCACCCACAACAATAACTCCCACCCTGCCTCTCCACCCTCAACAGTAACCCTCCTCCCGCTTCTCCACCCTCAACAGTAACCCCCCTCCCTGCTTCTCCACTATCTATAATAACCCCCCTCCCTGCTTCTCCACCCTCAACCATAACCCTACTCCCGCTTCTCTACCCTTAACAATAATCCCCCTTCCTGCCTCTCCCCCCTCAACAATAACCCCCCTCCCTGCTTCTCCACCCTCAACAGTAACCCTCCTCCCGCTTCTCCACCCTCAACAATAACTCCCCTCCCCGCTTCTCCACCCTCAACAATAACCCCCCTCCCCGCTTCTCCGCCCTCAACAATAACCCCCTCCCTGCCTCTTCACCTTCAGCAATAACCCCCCCTCCTTGCTTCTCCACCCACAACAATAACTCCCACCCTGCCTCTCCACCCTCAACAGTAACCCTCCTCCCGCTTCTCCACCCTCAACAATAACTCCCCTCCCCGCTTCTCCATCCTCAACAATAACCCCCTCTCTGCTTCTCCACCCTTAACAATAAACCCCCTCCCTACTTCTCTACCCTCAACAACACCCCCTCCCTGCTTCTCCACCTTCAGCAATAACCCCCATGCCTGCTTCTCCACTTTCAACAATAACCCTCCTCCCTGCTTCTCAAACCCTCAACAATTACTCCCCTCCCTGCTTCTCCGTTCTGATCCAGGGAATATCCGATTGCCGCTCGGGGAATCAGGAAGGATTTTATAGGGTATAGGATTGTGTATGTGGAATTGTATAGTTGGGTTCTCTTTACTGTTTTTTATTGGTTGAGCCAGATGGACTTGTGTCTTTTTTCAACCTGACTAACTATGTAACTATGTCAAGTATCACGGCAAACGTCAGATCGAGGGCAGTAATTCTAGCAGCAGACCTCCCCTGTACATCTAAAGTGGTAATCTGTAAAGGCACCTGTTGCCGCCCCCCCCCCCCTGCGGATTTACTGTGGCAAGCTGGCTCAGCTGCGTGAACCGACGTAGCCCTACTCTCAATGGAGCCAGTTCACACAGCCCTGAAGCGGCCGCAGTTCACACTAGAAAAGGGTCCTGCATGTCTTCTGAGTCATTTCAGGTGCAAATTCAGCCAAAAATTCTGACCTGGTTCACACCTAAAACAGAGAACAGGGACGCACTGACCCCCTGCTGTGAGCCATAGCCACAGCATGTGTGAACCCAGCCTAAGGAAATCTGCAGAGCTACAGATTACTAAAGCTGGTGAATTTGATGAACTGGCCTGCAATTCGTTCTATGGCCAATCCTCCTGATGACGTCATCTTCTGACGAAACGCATTGGTATGGCCTACATGTGATGTCATCAGGCCATCGGTTTGCCAAGATATTGGCGTTTGAAGACGACCTACTTCGAAATAGCTTTGAATGTTTATAAGCGAAATTGTAACGGAGAGTATGTAAGTGAATTTCTACTGTTAAAGAGACATTGTTTAAAACATAATACATTATGAAGTTTTTCTCTTTTTCTTTACATTCCACCACTGGTTGAATTCAGAGCAAGGGGAAGACAAGCAGCATGAGGACCCTTTGATTGTAAAAAGCACTTTTGACCATTTTATCATAATGGTCCTTACTGTTTGGTAAGAGGCTAAATTAATTATTTGGCATGGAGTGATATCACGGTGGTGACAAGCACTGGAAGCACTTTTTGGACTGAGTACTTTATTTATATCTATAAAGTTTTATATGGTCCTTGTTCTAGAGTAAGAGGCCATTGCTTACACCTGCACTTCGACACAGGATTATATACTTCTTATCATGTTGGAGATTTCACACAAATTATGAACATCTTTAGAATATTTTTGCACTTTATGAATTGAGACTTTATTTATTTATTTAAGTTTTTATACACATTAAGTTTGTGGATTTATTATTGTTATTCATTGATTTAGTGCCACACTTTTGTATTGACATTTATAATAGTGTCATCCTCTGGCTATATTGTATGTCATTAGATAATAATAATACAATCAGCGCAAACAAGTCTCTAAACTGAAAATTGCAAGCTGAACACTAAGGTAAATCCCTAAAAACTTCAGACATATAGAATATACAAAACAGTGCAGCGCAATAATGACTTATTAAAGGTAAAAATAATAAATATTAAATAAGGACAATCTATCATAAAAAATACTCCAATCAAAATCCCAGGTGGAATCACAAAAAAAAGTACTAGTAGCGCAGACAACTCGCATATCATTTCATTATGACACAAATATGTAAATAGTCCTTTAACGTTCAGATATGAAGATGCACAGATTCATACAGAAATGTCCATATTAATGCAAAAGGGTAAGTGGTCTTGCAAGAGCCCTCTTCACCAAGTAGGAATCACCAGTGTGTATCGGGGTCACCAGACAACAAATCCTCCACCAGAAAGTATGGCCCACCTATTCTCATAGGAAAGGCTCACAAGCATATGCACACACGTCTCCCTCCTGGATCAGCTGTAGGTCTAGGCAATCATCACTTGGCGATCCTTAAGCTGTATCATATGTCCCTTTTCCTCACGGCCATTCGCCAATCCAACAGGTTTAGGGAAACAAAAAGGAGTCGCACTAGTGTAATATTGCCTCCACAACTTCACAATTTATTAGCCACAAACCCAAATAAAATGCACTCAAAAATGCAGTATAAAATCAAGCCATCAAAGCAATATGTAGTAATAGTACCACGGATACACTTGCAGGCGATATCGGTCGAGCTCACCCTCTCCACGTTGGTGTCCAAGACCTCCAAAGCCTCCGTCGGTGTCACCCGGGTACTCCCGGGCGCCGTAAGGTTCACGCCCTCAGGTCAATATACGCCCCCGCTGACTAAGTCCCATTGGATGTAACCCGTATGGGAGGTGGAGCTACATTACGTCACCCGCTGCTATTCTCTGTCAGTTGGTGGCTCAGCTGTCCAGCTGTGTATCACGCTGCATCTGAACATTTCCTATCAGGAATCCTTTATGCTGTGATTATTCATCAAACATGTGAGTGCAATCCTTTGTCTTTGAATAAAGTTAATTTAAACAGAGAGCACTTAGATCTGTTTTATATATTTTATATCACAAAGGACCTGTTGTTTATGGTGACCTGACCAAAGTTATCCCAGGAGAAATTTTAGTCCTTATTCGCTATCTGGATATTTGTGAAGAAAGTGGAATCTGTTGCCTCTGGTTTTACCCTTTTTGGGAAAGTGTGTTGGACCTGCTGGTAATACAGAGGTCATTGCTCTCAGGTGAGCGTGGTTTGTTCTCACTGGTGAAGGGTTTATCACATGGAAAAGATTGTCTTCCTTTTTCCACACTGAATTGGAACACTTGGAACTTCTTGGCTCTTTGGACTGTCCTTATTTATTATTTTTATCTTTAATAAGTCATTATTGCGCTGCACTGTTTTGTATATTCTATATTGCATGGATTATAAAATGTTTAAAAAGAAGAAGAAATATTTTGACAGGTGGAATAGTTCACATTTTTACAGTTGAACATTCTATCCTGTTTACAAACTTTGTACAGCTGTTAGGTATGCGTGTCTTTATAATGATCCTTTGCTCTAATTCAATTTCATACTGCTTACATGTAAATGCTGCTTCTATTTTTATTACAATTACCAGTCCCTGGAGTCTCATGGAATACAGTAAGTAATATATGTGTACACACTGGCCATTACAAAGTGAAAGCTGTGTGACATGCGGCAGTTTTGCAGCAGTCCATGTAGTTATTTACATGGGTGCCTCTTCCCTCTAAGGACTCATAAAGGAAGTAAGTCATTACACTAAGGTCCTTCACATGTGACCTCTCCGCTGTTGATACATGTTATTCTTTTCCCTTCCTCTGTCTGTCCCTTTGTGGACTCCTTTCTACTGTATCATGGATCTAAGCCTGAGCATACAGCTGCTAACAAGTCAGACCTGTTTCAGGTGCAGAGGTCACAGCTGAGAAAACTACAAATATCTGTAAGTAACTTTTGGCAAAGTTTACAGCAAGGCGGAAGAAATGAGTTTTGAAGGGAGGGACTGGGGACATTCTCCAGACCACAGGTTGGGAACACAGCTCTCCTGATCACTGTCACCGTTCTCCTGTAACAGATCTGTATGTATATCATATCTGTGTTGTGCTGATTGTTTACACCATGGTGAGATCAATATAATCGTACTAATTAATGTGGGCTATAGATAATTAGTAACTGTGCTATATTTGTATTATGTGTTCATACCTACTGTAGGGACTAGGCTCATTGCATATAGAATGGTCACTGTGTGATTTTGGTGAAAGATCAGAAATCTGCCTGTATACTGTAGATATAATTGTAGCAATGTTTCCGGAGTATTTTTTTTTCCAATGAATCCTCAGTGAGGACAGAAATAGTTTTTGCTACCTGTTGTGATTTTCTTTTCCTGGTGTTTCTCTTTGGTGGCATGCAAATACTGTACCTTCCTTCTAACCATATGCTGCCTTAGAAGCTTTAGGAAAGGGTTTTCTTATTCTATGGGTAGGGGGGATTTTACTTAATGAATTCTACTCTCTGCTGGGGAGCCCCCCTCCTCTCATAGATGGGTCCTCACGTCCCACAATCTTTGCCAATACAACAAAGGGATCATCTAGTCTGCTGTTGTTTCCAGTGCTCGGTATACTGGAGTCCACCCATAAACCTACAGCAAGTTCTAATGAGTGAAATTATATAAAAGGTTTTATCAACAGGTCACCAAGCAGGTTTGAAGTAGGAAGTATAGCTTCAAGTTAAAGTGGAACTCCAGCCACATTCTTTTAAAGTAATCTCCCCCAAAGTCAGTACTTCTGGGAGTGCCCCTGTTGTGCTCTGTGGATCCTTATGCTGACCCATATGTCACGTCAGGACACAGTAGTGATGTAGGCACTTGGTGGGAGGAAGCACTTAGGCCTTCTTCAAACTGGCAGTGACATGCATGAGTTCATAGGATATTTCTGAATGCATAAAATTCATACAATGATGTTTAACAGTACATTTCACATTTTGCATTAAGATGCTTTAAGTTTAGCTGCATTTAGGAAAAATAAAATTCTGCATGTCCAGGGGCAGAGTAGATGCTCTATCTAAATGCATGTCAACATAGATGCATTTAAGCCTCGTGCACATGGACAGGTATTAGCTCCAAAGTCCTCAAGCATATAATCTTTGGTACTTTCCCGCACTCAGGTGCCACGTACAGCTGCCAATACAACTAAATGGCTGTATGTGTCTGTACTCATATAAATGCAGATCTCTTCTGAATCAGCATTTACCTGTGCATGTGCGTACAATGTATTTCCCCAAACATGCCACTGCCACCGAACGCAGGAGAACTCGATCTGGTTATAATAATTAAATAAATAAAGTGTGTTTATACGGACCGGATGATTTCTTCTATTTAAAAAAAAAAAATCAAAACATAGGAGGTTAGTGTGAATGTTGCATTGGGGCACATTTACACTTGTGTGTTGTGTTAACACATGCTAAAACGCACTTATTCACATGCGTTGCCACATTGCATGGACTATGAGCGATCAGTGCAATGAATTGCAGTGCAATTCATTGTGAATAGCACCCCATCAAATTGCACAGTAAACCCAGTGCACTGCGCCACAACGTATATACTGTACATTGCAGTGTACCGCATTGGTAAAAATCGGTCATGCTATTTTTATCCTTTGGTACATTGGCAGCCTATGCATAATGCATGGCTGTCCCTAACGCTAGGGATAGACTGATTATCGGCAAGGCCGATATATCGAGGGGCCGATATGCACTTTCGCCAATATATATCGGTATTGGCCCCGGAACTGGCCGATGATGCCAATATTTTTGTGATGTCATTCTGCCTTCTTAAGCTGCCTCCCTCGCCTTGGACAGCCTCGTCTGGAGTTGGGACTAGTCTTGCGGGAGTGTATCACAGCCATACACCCACCCACAGCAGCCCTGTACCAGCCAGCCACAGGCACTGTACCAGCGAGCGAGCCAGCCAGCCACTCACGGGACAGGCCCTGTACCAGCCAGCCACAGGCACTGTACCAGTCAGCCAGCCACCCACAGGCCCTGTACCAGCCAGCCACCCACCAACAGCCCCTGTGCCAGTCACCCACCCACCACAGGGTGCCAGCCAGTCACCCACCACAGGGTGCCAGACATCCAGCCACCCACAGACAGGGTGCCAGACAGCCAGCCACCCACGGACAGGGTGCCAGACAGCCAGCCACCCACAGGCCCTGTACCAGCCAGCAACAGGCACTGTACCAGCCAGCCGCCCACAGGCCCTGTACCAGCCAGCCAGCCACCCACAGCCCCTGTGCCAAACACCCACCCACCCACCACAGGGTGCCAGCCAGCCACCCACCACAGGGTGCCAGCCAGCCAGCCACCCACCACAGGGTGCCAGCCAGCCAGCCACCCACCACAGGGTGCCAGCCAGCCACTTTGTTTTTCAAAACTTTAAATGTACAAATGTACACAATATCGGCCCATACCGATACGTTGTGACCAAAAGATCGGTATCAGCCCTGAAAAAAATATATCGATCTATCCCTACCTAACGCAATGCATGTTAATGCGTATTAGTGTACATACATAAGCGCAATGCAGTGGAAAGCGATAGTAAACCACAAAAAAAAAGAAACTGGTCCCCCCCCCGCTGGCTCATGTCATAATGTACTAGCACTAAAAACCAGATCCCGCCAGCGAGGTGCTTTCACCATTGACAGGGAATCTATCTTTACTCATCTTCCTTCCATGTTCGTTGGCTCAGGCTGTTTGAATGACCAAGCCGTGATGACGTCACTCCCGGAGGAGTCACAGCCCCGGCACTGCTCTCTCAATGGACAGTACACCTTTCATTGAGAGCACAGTAAGCAGGCACCCTAAGTCAAGAGAACCAGTGTCCGCATTGACAGATTTTCCCTCTGTAGTGGGTGCCGCTCTTCCATCTGTGGCCCCGAAACTTCCACCACCGATTAACAGGCACACACACAAGCTCTCAGGGAGAAAGAGAGCCTGTGCGCTCCTGTGGGGGATTTCTCCCACTCCTTCTCCTTCACTCACTGTATGCGTGCGGCACTCGCACAGGGGACACAGCCATGCTCCTTCTCCTGCTTTCCAATTGGCAGGAGGAGGAGGAGAGCCAATTAGAACACTGGAGCTAAGCAGCAAAGGACCATAGGACATGTAGTCACCAGCAGCATTGTAATTCCAGGGGGTGAAACTACAAAGCCCAGCATGCCCTCTGAGAGACCAGAGAGGGATGAATCTTACACCAGAGGCTGCCTGGGGAGGGGAGACACACCATGAGGCGAGAGGAGAGAGACTGAATGCAAGGGGAAGAGGTGCCACTTCTGATGTTGGTGTGAGGATCCTGCCACAGCTCCAAGAGTCGGAGGGTGACAGACATCTCACCAGAGAGGGACCCAGGTGCATCTCCAGGCGTTCCTGTGGACATGAGGCGTTCCGGTTGTAAGGTAGCCAGGCGGACCACCTATCTTGCCAGGACATCTTCCTTTGGACCTTGGTCCCAGGACTGGTGAGGGGGCACTTGCCCATCTTAAAGACACTCTTGTCCACCTTAAAGACCGGGTAGGCAGACAACGTTGCCTTACTGGTGCATACACCTGTAGAAACGTACACCCTGCTGAGCTGTCATAGTATCCGTCTTGCTTGCCAGGATACCTTTAATGACATTTTGCTCATCCTGAAAAATAGTACATCAAGTGCACCAATGTCAGGCTAGCTGAAGATACCAGATATCGCCACTGTGAGGACCTTCCTGTTTCTCCTTCAGTTAGCAAGTTTGGTGATCATAGTAATTTTCACTAAAGAGGGATTCTAACGTTAATCATGAAGTTGATAACTTCCATTGTTGACTATTGCTTCATGTGTTTATTGCCTGGGTCTGTGATTTAGGGATGTTAGGAAGACTGACAGACCGTTATTAAGCAAGACCTGTTTCCCTTCATGCCTGAGCACATAGGCCATACTAAAATCATTCAAGTTGTTTAAAGGTGTTATTTAACATTCACACATGGCCCTGTGCTGTTTTGTTGTACATCTGAGTTTTGCCATTTTTTTTTTTTTTGACTACTAAGTTACCCTATGACTGTTCGCTGATTGTTGAAGTCTCCCAGTAAACAAACTTCCTGGTTCACTACAGTTTGTAACTGTCATTACCGTGCTTACATTTACACTGTTTACTAGGTGTGCCAGAAGGGCTGGGACTGTTCTTGGGGCTGAGAGGCAGAGTACAGACACAAACATATTGAAGCGGCTCGTTCAAGAGTGGTGCTACACCTCTATTACTTTTCTGGGACAACCCAAATTTAGGATTTACTTTTACTCTCAGTGATAACAGTAAAGAGGACAAATAGAGAGGGTAAATCCCTCTAATGGGGGCAGACAGCAATAAAAACTGATAGGGGTTCTAATCCATCTCTTCTCCACCCAAAACTAAAAAAGTTTTGCCTTTAGTTATATTTTAAATTGGAAAGGGCTAGAAAATCAGTCTATAGGGAGATTTACTAAAACTGGTGCAGCTGTGCATAGTAACCAATCAGCTTCTAGGTTTTATTGTCAAAGCGTCATTGAACAAGCTGAAGTTTGGTTACTATGGTTGGTATGGTTACTATGCTCCAGTTTCAGTGTGCACCAGTTTTAGTAAATCTCCCCCATTATGCCCCCAAAACATTTTTACCTGATCACACCTTCTCACAATCTTCTATTGAATGCACACTGAGCTGCGCATATGAAGCTCAGCATGCATTGCTGACTGTACCGGAATGACTGACTCCTGTGTGCATGCATGGGATGACATCACCCCTCCCCCCCTCTGCTGGCCAATAAATAGGTCAAAAACGGAGCACCTGGAAGTAGCCCAAGGAGAAGATGACAGCAGCAGGTAAAGTATTTTCAAGAGTTAAGTTCCACTTTAAGGGAACAAGATTACAAATACAGATCTTTACATCAGTTACAACATAAAGGGTTGCTTCTGCCTCCCATAGACTTTCCGCTTTTTTTTGACACAGTACATTATAACCATTCACCTGTCTACTAAGATATCAGGGACGTTAGTTATGTCTCCCAGATTCTATATAGCCCCTGGCCTTCTGGCTTTATTCCACTCACCTTATTTCAGCTAGTAATGCAGCAGCAAAGGGACCAGATTTCCCACTCTCCTTAGGTCAGTCACCTCCGAGTCATCTCACAGAAATATGTCAGCAAGGAAGCCTGATGTTTTCTGCAATCCCCCTCCATCACCGAGGTACAGCTAGAGCTTGGATCTCTCCTCTGACAGCTCACTGGGACATAACTACCAGTCGCTCTAACTGTGTACCTCCAAGCACTTTCCTCTCACTAACAGTTATCTCTGGCTACTACTGTTGCTAGGAAAAAAACAGAAAGGGCCCCTCAGGGGTTTTCTGGCAGCAAATATTAGTAGGACTATAAGGCTCCTTTCACACAAACGATCCGATCAGATCCGTCTGTCAGTTTTTTAGGCAGATCTGATCGGATCCTCCATGCATCCCTATGGGGCAGCGGATGTCAGCGGAGACATCTCCGCTGACTCCCGCTGCCATCCGCGTCTGATCCTGCCCGTGAAATCCAGATGGATGGAAACCCTATTTTCTATCTGTCCAGGAGATCGGAGCGGATGGGATCAGATGAGAGTGGACAGGCGGTCCGCTCTCATCTGATTCCCCATACAGAGCAGTGGGGTTCTGACACCTCCCTCTCCGCACACAGTGGAGAGGGAGCTGTCATCCGCCTGCTCAGCGGGGTTTGGCAGATTGATCCCCGCTGAGCAGAGAACGGAGCTCATTGCAAGGCAGATCGTGTGAAAGGACCCTTAGTATGTAAAAAATTGCATCTTTATTGAAGATTTAATAAAATCCATTAAAATCAAGAGGGTAAGCTATGAGCTTTGGTTACAACAAGATATACAGTTGTCATACATTGCTTAAAGAGCAAAGATAAGGTCACAAATACAGATCATCACACATTGAATGAGCACCCCAACGCGTTTCAACCTGTACAGTAAGGTCTTCCTCAAGGGGTATGGGATGTCTATAAAAGAATTAGAGAACATGTAATATTACATCAGATATACTGGCATCATGTGGATGTGAATAAACATACAAACATGTAGCTTTACCTAAACAATGGTGGCTATCTAGTGATCAAAGAGCATTTTCATAGTTACAGGAACTTCCCCAGGGATAGAGAGAGTTGTCGGTGGGAGAAGGCACCTGTCTGTAAAGGTAGCTGTTGAGTAGATGAAGATTATGTAAGAGTGATAAAGGATGTGCTGCATAGGTGGAATGGTGAAATACTAATAGAGGGGGGAGAGGAGGAAGAAGAAAGAACAGAGGAGGAGAGAATGGAGAGGGAAAGGGTAGGGCAAACAGAAAAGAAGGGGGCAGAGTAAAAGAAAGAGAGGGAAAAAGGTGAAAGAGGAAATTGGGAAGGAGAGGGAACAAAGAGAGAAGGAAAAAGGGGGGGGGGAGGGCGGAAGAAAGAGAAAAGAAAGGAGGAAAGGGGGGGAAGGAGAGAAAAAAGGAAAAGGGGAAAGGAAAGGGAAAGAGCAAGGAGCTGAGGAAAGGGAGGGGAAGGGGGACAGGGGAGGGAAAGGGGTGGGGGAAAGAGCAGGAGGAGAGGAGAATGGAGGGGAGGTAAGAAAAAACTGAGGAAGAAGGAGATGAGAAAAGAGACAATGGAAGGAGAGAAAGGGGGAAAAAATAGGGGGAGAGGGGGGGGGGTGGCGGGAGAATGGGTTGAAAGGGGGTAACATAGTGAGGAAGAGACAGGAATGATAGATGAAAGAAAGAAGATGGGAGGGGAAGGAGGGGAGAGGGGAAAGAAAAGGGAAGGGGGGTGTTGGGAGTAGGAAGGGGAATGGGGGGAAAAAAGGGAAGGGGGAAAAATGAGGGAGGAAACAGGGGGGGAGAGGAATGAGGGAAGACCCAAAGGGACCCCTGAATAGCAACTCAAAAATGAGTGATGAAATGGAAAGAGAAATGTGTGAAGGGACTGATGACCAGTGAAAAGAGCCAGCACCCAAACATACTGTGTGGACAGCTGCAGGGAATGTGAATTTAGATGTGCTAAAGTGATAGCAGTCTTACACATATCACTGTTGCAGAGTGCTGAAGGAATCTGAAGGTAATTAAATTAAAATGAAAATAAAATTGCAATGATTAGGATGCAGGTTGTATAGGGAAGGAAGACAGCGTGTAGGGAAGGGAAAAACGTGGTCCTGTAGAAAAATGTGAAGCAGGACCCTGCCAGCATCTGGGAGAAGTGAGTGTGAATGCAATGACTGGGAGGCACTAAGTGTATATACAGTGCCTTGCGAAAGTATTTGGCCCCCTTGAACTTTGCGACCTTTTGCCACATTTCAGGCTTCAAACATAAAGACATAAAACTGTAATTTTTTTGTGAAGAATCAACAAGTGGGACACAATCATGAAGTGGAATGAAATTTATTGGATATTTCAAACTTTGTTAACAAATAAAAAACTGAACGTGCAAAACTATTCAGCCCCTTTACTTTCAGTGCAGCAAACTCTCTCCAGAAGTTCAGTGAGGATCTCTGAATGATCCAATGTTGACCTAAATGACTAATGATGATAAATAGAATCCACCTGTGTGTGTAATCAAGTCTCCGTATAAATGCACCTGCACTGTGATAGTCTCAGAGGTCCGTTTAAAGTGCAGAGAGCATCATGAAGAACAAGGAACACACCAGGCAGGTCCGAGATACTGTTGTGGAGAAGTTTAAAGCCGGATTTGGATACAAAAAGATTTCCCAAGCTTTAAACATCCCAAGGAGCACTGTGCAAGCGATAATATTGAAACGGAAGGAGTATCAGACAACTGCAAATCTACCAAGACCTGGCCGTCCCTCTAAACTTTCAGCTCATACAAGGAGAAGACTGATCAGAGATGCAGCCAAGAGGTCCATGATCACTCTGGATGAACTGCAGAGATCTACAGCTGAGGTGGGAGACTCTGTCCGTAGGACAACAATCAGTCGTATACTGCACAAATCTGGCCTTTATGGAAGAGTGGCAAGAAGAAAGCCATTTCTTAAAGATATCCATAAAAAGTGTCGTTTAAAGTTTGCCACAAGCCACGTGGGAGACACACCAAACATGTTGAAGAAGGTGCTCTGCTCAGATGAAACCAAAATCAAACTTTTTGGCAACAATGCAAAACGTTATGTTTGGCGTAAAAGCAACACAGCTCATCACCCTGAACACACCATCCCCACTGTCAAACATGGTGGTGGCCCGACATCTCTTAAATCTCATGCTACGATTGGGGTGACCGTCTCTGTAACGGCCTCACTCCTCCCTCTCCACACCCACTTCTCCCCTGTTCCCGATACTGGGAAACCCGGCCTTCCCACCTGGTACTTCGGACCGGGCGTTTCAGCCCTTGTTGGGCTCAGGGCGGGGTGCGGCCACACACTTTTTGTGCTCGGATGGCTGGCCCTCGATCGAGGCACTGACTGCACCTAACGGCCGCTATAAGTTGCCTTTTTGGCAAGCAGCTCAGCTCCACCATTTTCTCCACTCGTTGCCTACGCCGGATCTCTTTGGCCGAGAGCTCACTGCTTATGAGGTTCTCTGCTCCGGGGAAGGGATCCTGCCGCACGCTCTTTCACAAGTTTATAATCTGCTGGTGTCCCCTGCGGAGGACTTTGCCCCCGCCTTCTTCTCCAAATGGGAACGGGATCTTCAGCTGACGTTTTCACCGACTCAAAGGCTAAACCTTTGCAAAATTGCTTTAAAAACACCGACGTGTACAAAACTTCAGGAATCTAATTACAAGGTGCTGACTAGGTGGTACAGGGTACCTTCCCTCCTGAGCAAGATGTTCCCGGGGACATCTGACGTTTGCTGGAGGTGTCAGGAGGAGCGAGGCACCCTCCTCCATATCTTTTGGTCCTGTCCTAGACTGAGGGATTTCTTGTCCGGGGTTGGCTCCCTTCTTCGGGGCCTCACGGAACAGAATATATCAGATACCCCAGCATTTTTTCTCTTGCAACTATCGAGCATACCGCTGCGCAAGTACAAAAAATCGATAGTACCTCATGTCCTATCCGCAGCGAAATCATGCATTCCACTCTATTGGAAGACCTCCCAAGTACCTACCATCAGGGACTGCATGTGAAGGTTGGAGGAAATCAATAAGATGGAGGACCTGACCCTCACGGCGCTACATAGACGAGACAAATACGTGAAAATATGGGGATATTGGAATACGTTCCTTCTCTCAGACAGGGGGAAAGCCCTGATGTGCTCATGAGCCCTTTTGGTGCAGATGGCTAGGCAGGGGGTGTTGGTTTGGCGCTGTATCCCACTACCCCTGCTCCCTTCCCTCCCCCCCCCCCGCCTTCCCTCCCTCCCCGCCTTCCCTCCCTCTCTCCTTCTTCTTCTCCCCTTTCTTGTCCTCACCCTGCTTCATTTCTATCATCTTACACACTCTTCTGGCATTCAGTGCCACTATGTATATTTTATTTTATACAATCAGGCAGAAAATAATATTTGAAAAAAAAAAAACATGGTGGTGGCAGCATCATGGTTTGGGCCTGCTTTTCTTCAGCAGGGACAGGGAAGATGGTTAAAAATGATGGGAAGATGGATGGAGCCAAATACAGGACCATTCTGGAAGAAAACCTGATGGAGTCTGCAAAAGACCTGAGACTGGGATGGAGATTTGTCTTGCAACAAGACAATGATCCAAAACATAAAGCAAAATCTACAATGGAATGGTTCACAAATAAACATATCCAGGTGTTAGAATGGCCAAGTCAAAGTCCTGACCTGAATCCAATCGAGATTCTGTGGAAAGAACTGAAAACTGCTGTTCACAAACACTCTCCATCCAACCTCACTGAGCTCGAGCTGTTTTGCAAGGAGGAATGGGCAAAAATTTCAGTCTCTCGATGTGCAAAACTGATAGAGACATACCCCAAGCGACTTACAGCTGTAATCGCAGCAAAAGGTGGCGCTACAAAGTATTAACTTAAGAGGGCTGAATAATTTTGCACGCCCAATTTATCAGTTTTTCATTTGTTAAAAAAGTTTGAAATATCCAATAAATTTTGTTCCACTTCATGATTCTGTCCCACTTGTTGTTGATTCTTCACAAAAAATTACAGTTTTATATCTTTATGTTTTTTATGTTTGAAGCCTGAAATGTGGCAGAAGGTCGAAAAGTTCAAGGGGGCCGAATACTTTCGCAAAGCACTGTATGTAGTATATTAAGTGCTTAATTGCAAACATATGCTTCATACTTAATACAGGACAGGTGTCTAGCCCCGCACAGAGAGAGCACTACTGCTGATTAGCAGATAGTGTGGCTCCTTTGGCATTCCGGAAGGAGGAAGCGAGTTCCTCCCCGGCGTCTGCCATCGCCCTGGCAACCACCCGGGGCCCGGCGTGCAGGACGCTGCGCATGCTGGGGATATATAAAAGTGTATATAAGCACATGCACCAAACTATATATTTAAAGTGCTAATTTAATTAGCACTTTAAATATATAGTTTGGTGCATGTGCTTATATACACTTTTATATATCCCCAGCTTCGACATTTTTACTTATATAGTATATAAGTACTGGGGAGAAAATTGCTTCACAGGTTTCTCACTGTGCACCTATTGATATACGCATTCTCCAGTGTATATCACGGTTTTAATGATTCACTTAGCACCTGCACTTTAATAATATAGATTTTATCACGTGGTTATGAGTTTTGGATAATTTTGAATAATATTAAGTGCAATATATTTTTTATATATTTTATATATTTTATATATTTTATATATATATATATATAAATATATATATATATGGTAGATGTCACCTATATGATTAGATTTCTCACCACCACCATAGCACCTTATCACTAGTCACCTTAATTTTACACTTTGGTTTATTAGAATATTATTTATTTATATACTCTGCTATTAATTTATGTTCAAGTACTATCAATTTATTCATTTATATCCCATCTGTGATAAATTATTTGTTAATAGGTCCTCTCCCAGGCAGCGCCAGTTCCCTATTCCCCTTTAATATTTATACTGATATAGCACGCTATATTTTAGGGAGGCTGCAGCCCAACCCCTTCATTTCTCCATAGCGCGGGTTCTCTTATTTTCAATGTTCCTAATTGCCGAATGTTGTCGAGAGTAACGCATGATGATGCGTGACAGGTCGTTATTTGAATCTTTAGAAATTCTAGAATTTTGATTTTTGAACAGCAATTAATGACGTGATTTAGAAAGGGCTCTATTGTAAGCTCTTCTCAGACAGGAATGGCTATAACCTCTTTCCAGAACTCAATTTTGGAGTTTAGCAAGCTTCTTTTTTGAACGAGTTGTCATCCGAACAATTCCTCCGCAAGCGCATGAATTCAAGACATTCAAGTAGGATGTTTTCTGGTCCCTCCCAGATGACGAAGACGTCATCAATATACCTTAGCCACGTGGATATGTGGCTAGTGTAATTGACGAGGTTTTCATCCGAGAGGAAGGAACATTTCCACTCCCCCAGGTACAGGTTGGCGTACGATGGGGCACAACATGTCCCCATTGCCATGCCCTGTACCTGGAGGTAGTGGGTACCGTCAAACATAAACACATTGTGGTGGAGGATATAGTCCAAACCGTTAATGATGAACTTGTTAAACGATCTATCGTGTATGGAATGTTGGGATAGAATCCTCTGTATTGCTGCCAACCCCTTGAAATGTAGGATGCTGCTATACAGGGCTTCAACGTCAAATGTGACGAGATAAGAATTTTCAGTCACTGTAAGTTCTTCTATAATTTGTAGAAAGTGTATTGTGTCCTTGACAAAGGAGGTTAAGGCAAGTACATGAGGTTGTAGGTAATGATCAATAATATGACTAAGATTCTCAGTTATGCTGCCATTACCGGAGACAATGGGTCGTCCGGTGGGGCAAGTGGGGTCTTTGTGAATTTTCGGCAAACTATAAAACGTTGGTGTTCTGGGTGTTTGATTTTTATATATTCATACAGATCTTTGGTAATGACGCCCTCCTGGTATGTCCGGTCTATAAAGGAATAGAATTCTGCATTATATTTTTCTCAACAATCCTTGCAGATATTGGTCTATACCACTCCCTGTTGTCAAAAATTTTGTGGCACATGTCTTTATACGCAGAGTTGTCCATAAGGACAACGTTGCCTCCCTTAGCTGAGGGTTTTGTCACAATACATGTGTTGTTTTGTAAATCTTTCCGTGCTTGTTGTTCCAATTTGGACAAATTACCAGACTTTTTTGAGGTTTCTTGGAAGTTTTTGCAAGTTTGGCAATATTCCTAAGAACCTGTTTAACGAAGAGGGCTTTTTGAAAGGGTAGACATCAAATACCCCTTGAGGAAGACCTTACTGTACAGGTTGAAACGCATAGGTGTCCTCTTTCAATGTGTGATGATCTGTATTTGTGACCTTATCTTTGCTCTTTAAGCAATGTATGACAACTGTATATCTTGTTGTAACCAAAGCTCATAGCTTACACTCTCAATTTTAATGGATTTTATTAAATCTTCAATAAAGATGCAATTTTTTACATACTTATAGTCCTACCTATATTTGCTTTTTTTCCTCTCCAGTTATATTGGGATGAGCAGCCTCTCCATATATTGTGTTGTCCCCTCCTAGCTACTGTTGCTAGGTAACCAGCTCCCACTTGCTACTAGTGCTGCCAATGTACCTACACTGAACCATTATGGTAATTATATACACGTGCAGTACTAAAAGATTTATACATGTACAGTATTAGACATTGGCACATACATTTTAAAGGGAAAGACTCATTGTATAACACTATGTTAACTAGGGCTGAACGATAGTCGATATGATATCGACTATCGTTCTGCGGCCGTAGGCGATATTCATATCGCCGAGGTCACGATATTTGCATAGGCAGGGGGAAGGGACTCGGAGGAGGACAGGAGGACTCACAGACTTCCGTGTTAGGCAGGGAGAAGTCGGGACACTTCAGCGGTGAGCATACACTGACTCACTCGTGCACTGCAGCCCGCCCCACACGTTCAGTGAGTCTCACTCTCCGCCCTAGTTTTCTCAATGGCACATTCAGGGAGCCAATCACGCCGTGATTAGCTGCACAGCTAACCAATCACGAGTGCCTGCACACCTGATTGGTTCCGCTGTGCCGCTACTCACGGCGTGATTGGCTCCCTGAATGTGCCATTGAGAAAACTAGCCCATCAGGAATCAGGGTAAAGGGCCAATCAGAGGGGCCCTTTACCAATTGATCGCTCCGTCCAATGATGGAGAGATCACTTGTCAACAAACCAAGGTAATGCTGTATCGGTGTGAGGAGAGGAGAGAGAAACATCGAAGCAGCATGAATTGCCACTACAGTGCTAATCAGTGCCCTACAGTGCCATCACAGTGCCACCTGTTAATATGAAAATTTTGTAAAAAACAAAATCTTAATTTTGCAAACAATTTTGGGAAAAAATTACAACTTAAAAAAACTCACTATGCCTCTTACTAAATACCTTGAACTGTCTAAATTCCAAAAACTGGTAATTGGGGGTTATTTGTACTGTCCTGGCTTGTTAGTGTCTCAGGAAATCAGTCAGTACATCAGGTGTGATCAATTTTCAATGATTGGTACCAAAGCTTGTAGACTCTATAACTTTCACAATGACCAAATAATATACACTAATTTGGGATATTTTACCAAAGAAATGTAGCATCAAAACTGTGGTCAAAACTTTTAAAGGAAATTACTAATTTGCAACATTTTATAGCAGAAAAGAAGAAAAATGCATTTATTTAAAAAAATGTCAGTCTTTTTTCATGCTAGGTTCACACTTATGCGAATTGGATGCGGTTTTCCCCGCATCCAAAATCGCATGTCAAGAGAGTGTGACTTGCTTTCGGTGGAGCTGGTTCACACACATCTCAGGGGGGAGGGCCGCAGTCCGCATTTGGAAAGGGTCCTGTGCGTCTTTGGCTCTGAATCAGGTGCGAACTCAGGCAGGCAGAAATTCGGATCTGATTCGCACCTGAATCGGTGAACAGGGACTCACTGGACCCCCTGCTGTAAGCCGCAGCGGCAGCATATGTGAATCCAGCCTTATATTGCAAAAAAATTTAAAAACCCAATGGTGATTAAATACCACCAAAAGAAAGCTCTATTTGTGTGAAAAAAGGAAAAACATTTCATATGGGTACAAAGTTGCATGACTGAGTATTTTTCATTCAAAGTGTGAGAGCACTGAAAGCTGAAAATTGGCCTGGTTAGGAAGGGGGTATAAGTGCCCAGTAGGCAAGTGGGTAGGAAGAGATTTTTCCAAAGTGGTGGTTGTTAGTGATGAGACATTACTTCTCATCCCATGTTCTTGTGACATCTCAAAAATAATTAATGTCACTTTCCTTCTGTCTTTGTGTCAAAGTTTACCAGGACAATTAAGGTGAGTCTCCCCAGCAGGGACACGGACAGCAATAAAACCTAAACCCTTACCTACCAATGCAAAACTCAAACTTTGTTTTGGCTTTACATACATTTTAAGTTGGAAAGTTTACAGTTCTACCTTTTCCTCTTCTACGCTGAATAATGTTGTGCAAGAACCTACAGGAGACTAAAATACAGTAAATACAGACTAAGGTACTATTTATAACAGTTTTAATAGGATGTTTAAATTAATACATAGCAGGGGAATTTTATACAATAGATCCCAACAATAATGCTTTAACCCAGCAACTTTGTGGATGTTGATTGACTGATCTTTTGTCACTTTAAGAGTTAAATAAAACAGTTCCTTCTGCCTTTTTTTTTTTTTTTTTGTACCCACAGATTGAGGAAGCAGCCTGTAACATTTTAAAGAAGAAGTAGCTGGCAGTCATGACTTTGTTTAGCTTGTGATTCAGAAGCAGATGGCAGCTCAAGATCAAGTAGTGGCTGAGTTTAAATGACAGCTACGGAACCAAGTTTGGGTCGATTTGATAATCAGGGACACGATGGAGACAAAGGTTAAAAGTTGGCAGGACATTAGTATACTAGCAGAACAGATTATTCAGCCACAAAAAAACAGCACTAAACAGCTGAATGGATGTGCACAAGAAGAATCTGTGACTCCTAAAGTGCGAGACGCAAGAAGCACGAGAAGGGTGGAAAGCCTATGCAGGACACCATCACCTGCTACAATAAGTAGGAGAAAAAGAGGCGTTAGAGGAAGTCTGTGGAGCACAACTGGATCCCTGCCTTTTGGGGGAGCTTGGATCTCTGCAGCTAGTTTTGATGTTGTCGATAACCAAGAGCAGCAAATTGACTATGGGGAAAATGGCATAGTGCTTGACCCAGTTGAGCATGCTTGGATGCTCATGGTAGCAGAAGGCAACTTTGATGAGCTGCAGGAGTCTTTACAGGAGGATCCTGGCTTGCTTTATAAGAGTGATTTTGTGACTGGGTACTCTGTTATTCACTGGATAGCCAAACATGGCCATGATGAGGACCTAATACGACTTATGGATTTTGCCCGTGCCAGTGGCTACCTCGTAGATGTCAATACCCGTGCTAGCGGGGGGTTAACACCACTTCATATTGCAACTCTTCAGGGACATGCCATGTTCATCAAAGTTCTGGTGGGTGCGTACAATGCAGATGTCCATATTCGGGACCATAATGGGCGGAAGGCTTGGCAGTATTTAAAGCCTGGTTCTGATACTAAGCTTCTGACACTGTTAGGGGCTCCCGAAGAAGAGGAATTTGGTGCAGTGGCTGCAAGGAATAACAATAATAACAGTCATGTAACCACACTCCGGCATATTGCACCACTGGACTGTGATGAAATGGATTCTACTGCTAAAATGACAATGGCCGTAGCACCTATCAGGAACTTTTTAAAAAATGCCTATAGTTTTCTAAAGAAGTGGTAACTATTGGCATGTGACAACAAAAAAAAGCATGAGTGATCTAGAATAAAATATTTGCACTAGATTATGTTGCAGCCCAACTCTAATCAAAGGTTAGTGTACTCAATGGGGGAATTTTCCCACCCTGTATTCATCAGGACAGGATGTGAGCAGACTCTCTTCAACAAGGATAAAGACAGCAAGAAAAGCACTTTTTCATAGAAATAGGATAGAGTTAATCCCTGTCAAGTTTTATTTTATTGCAAGCTCTTACCCAGTTGAAAAGTTTATTTTGATTTTTAGTAAGATGACATGAGAAGTAGAGGGAAACCTTTACAATAGGGACCAACAAATTACACCAAAAAGGCCCATATTCAATAACTCTACCTACCCTATCCATCAATACCACTGTCAGTTATTGAAATGACCCATTACTTATAAATATCAAATCATTGACTTCATTGTATAATTTAAAATCAATAAAACAAATATAAAACCAATAAACAACATTGGCATATTGATGGATATGGTGGGCAGGGCCACTGAATGTAGGTTATTTTGGTGTCATTATTTTTGGTGCTAATGACCAAACATGCTTTCCAGGTACTTGAATATTAAGCACCTAATAATATATTTTGTGTTAAACAACTAAAACTTCCTAATGGTTCTAACCATTTTCCTTCTAAACATAGGAAGTAAACTTCAAGGAATTCAAGAAAATTAGAAAGTGATGAGAATTATTTTGGAGTTTAGCATTAGTATAGAATCTCACGAGAAGAGGTTGATAGATAAAGCAGGCCATACACGAGTTGAAAAGCAAACGAGAATTCTTTGCGATTGTCAGGTTGTTCAGTTTTCCCATATTTAGTGTGCCAGCTACTACGCATGATTTTCATTTTGCAATCGAAAATGCCTGATCCAACATGCTGGATTTTTTTTAGAAAACTAAACAAATGAAAGCACAATTGTATACTTGTATATTTTTGCCTTTCGATCAACAGACTGTTCAGTTTTCGACTTGTGTATGGCTGGCCTTAAAAGATTTTGTTTACTAAGGGCATGGCAGTGTAATATGATTGTTTTGTTTAGGAAAAGCACATTGTAGCATTAAAAATTCTATAAAAACTGAAAATTAGATGCAGGGGGAACAACAACATTTCCAAAAGGTCGTTATTTCTTATCTTATCCCTTCATGTACTTGTACCTAGAGACATGAGGACAGATTTTATTTTAACACTGAAGACAGCAGCAGCGACATTCCTAGAATGGGTTATATTTTATGTACTACCTAGAAAAAAAGAGAATTTGTTCTAGAATGTTAGACTTTTTGGACCCCAGCTATAACTTATTGAGAGACTCTTGGACAGAAACAAGAGTCACTTATGTGAATCATATCAGTGGAGAGGAACTACTAAGTTACAAAAGTTTGGAAGTTACTTCACACTGGAGTGTATTGGAATTTTTTTATGGCAATCCAACCATGTCGCTTTCAGCAAAACTTTTATTGACATCCATTCCAATTTTACCCTTTGGTTCCACCTCGACTTTTTTCAACGGTGGAAATTGCGTAGATCAAAAATCATAAATCTGTCCTGTGTTTTTTTTTTTTTTGGGAGGCCAGAATGCACAAAAGTTATACACAATGTAAAAAGACATTAATATGAATGTATTTGTAAGCTATAGGTACAAATATCATTTAATAGGATATTATTCATGAAATTTGTTAAAGCTGCTTAAAAGGTAATCTAGATAAATAGATATTCAATGTCATATACTTCTATTTCAACAGGATCGGGACCATTTTTGGAGGATGATTTAGAGTATATTGGATATAATTAGGCAATCACAGTTGAGAGTTTAAGATACATTATTGTCTTGGTTAGTAGTTTTGTAGTGCCCTAATGTCTACTGGCTCCCTAACCTCCCTGGCGGTCTGATTATGTCCAGATTTCTGTGCTAAAAGCGGTACATTCTTTTGCATAGAAATCTGTTGTTTTACATTTTAAAACTCACCTTCTCCTGCGATCCCCCGCCATCTTCCCCCGCCGTCCTTCTGCTGTCCTCCCGCTGTGCGCTCGGCCAATGCCGGCACCTGTCTTCCAGCTCTCTTCCCTGCGAGCGTTGCGACGCAGGGTGGTGGAACCGGTGGCAATTCCAAAAATGTAAATACACTAAATGAGATGATACAAAGCTGTGATCCTAACAGATTACACTGTATCATGCCATTTCACCACAGGATTTCACCTGGTGACTTTTCCAGTGCCCTGGCTGTGCTTTTCAAGTTCTTTGTGCCTGGACATTTGAGAATGACCATCGCATCCAAAAAGCATTCTTTTTGCACAAAAGCGTTTTTAGACTAACTGGAAAACAGCGACAGCGAAACAGAGTTACATGAAGAACTGAGCGATAGCGATTCGTGGGAAAATTCGTCATTAGGTACGGAAAGTGACGACATTGACGATTCTGATGTCTCTTTCTGGCACATAGCTCAGTTGGAAATTCTGAAGAATAATTTGATATACTTCCCAAATTCCACAAGTTATGTGCAAGAAAGAGACATCAGAATCGTCGCTGTCGTCACTTTCCGTACATGATAGAGAATCTTCCCAGGAATCGCTATCGCTCAGTTTTTAAAGTAACTCTGTTTCACTGTCGCTGTTTTTCAGTTTGTCTAAAAGCGCTTTTGCGCAAAAAAAACGCTTTTTGGACGCCATGGTCGTTCAAAATTTTCCTAGGCACAAAGCACTGGAAAAGCACAGGCAGGGCACTGGAAAAGTCACCAGGTGCAATCCTGTGCTGAAATGGTATGATACAGTGTAATCCGTTAGGATCACAGCTTTGTATCATGTCATTTGTGTATTTACAATTTTGAATTTGCCGCCGGTTCCACCCCACTGCGTCGAACCAGAAGGCAAGTGCCAGCAATCGGCCGTGCACAGAGCGGGGAGAGAGTGTGAGGACGACGGGAACGATGGCAGGGGATTGCAGGGAAGGTGAGTAACATTGCGGGGTAATCCCGAGTGTGGCACGGGGTTACCGCTTTTGGTACTGAAAGTTAACCCCGAGCCACACTCGGGAATACCGCCAGGGAGGTTAAAGCAAGTCTGTCACTAGAAAAATAAAAGAAAGTTTAAAAAAAAAGTCCAGTCTGTATAGAAAAAGACTTATACTTGTCTGTCTTACTGCTACATCACTACTTCTTCAATAAGCAAAGCTCTGCAACAGAGCCAAGATTGGTGGTGCTGGTGGTGGGACAGGTAGGTTCTCTCGTTTACAATGTGGGCTTTTTAAAATTTGATATTGAGTGAGTTGCCCTGAAGCAAACCCAAACTTTGCCCATGTAGGGATAAGAAAGAGGTTTGCTTTAATGCCTTTACCCCCAACAGCTCATAATCACATTTAGTTTACTCCTTTATTTTATGCTCTGTTCTGAAACTTCAGAAAATTACAGGTACTTACAGGTAAGGAGGAGAACGTCACTCATGTCCCTTCTTCTCATGAGACACCCCTGGTACTTAGTTATTGGCTTAGCACTTGGGAGTTAGGACTTGGAGCTTACACAGGGCTTCCTTTACTTAATACTGCTGTTTGAATAGAGTGGTTTGCGGTGGGGGGGTTGGGTGAGGAGTATGTGCTACTGGGTACATTGTGTTAAACTAAACCTTTTGTTTTGTGTGGGCATCATTTGTTTGTATTAAGGATATATGAACAGACAGCATGTAACTTGTTCCCGCTGTCCGAATCAGTTGATAGGCATCTGTGCTGTATGGGTAGCTTGATTCTCAAAGCTGGATTTGCACTTTTTTGGGTTAAAAAATAAATAAAAAGCAAAAAAAATTCAGATGACACAGTCAACCTCAGACAAAGGTACTCAGTTAATCTCTGTGAATATATTAGACTACTCTCAGGTCCTAACTATAAAGTAAACCAGAATACTGAAATTCCTTATAGGAAGTGGCGTGGGGGGGGGGGGGGGTGTAGAACAGGAGAATCAGTGCTGCCCTGTGCAAGACCATTATACAGAGTTGGTAAGTATGAAAAGTTTGTTAAAAAAAAAAAATGAATCCAACATTTACAATCACTTTAAAGACTCTGTACAGGGAAGATCAGCATCTGAACCCAGAGTGGGTGGAGGCTGATAGACTAGAGGTGATATAAGGCATTGCACTTACATTTAAAGTAAACGTTTACCAGTATTTGTGCATTATATTTAAAATTATTATATCCAAGAAAAAAAAAGTCTAAGCTTCTAGTACTAATTTAATATAAAAATGTTATTTTCCCCCCTCCACCCTTCATAATGCTTCATGTCTGACTCCCAGTTAATATACCATGCAAATCCGACTTCTGGGCATATTTATTATACACATACACATGATACAAGATATAATACTTTCACCGTTTCACAATAGAAATGATAATTATATTATAATAGAGGTTATCTGCTGTTTTTGTACTATAAAGTGCTATTTTATTTAACCCAATTATGACAGGTGAAAAAATAAAGCATGCTGCTGCTACTAAATGTCTTATGCTGCCCCATACATGTATTGATTTATGAACAAGAATATTTGCATGAATATTTGTATATTTGTTGAATTGACAAGTGTTGTTTAAAAATTCCACATGCTGTTAACATTAAATTTTTAAATTAATATAACTTCTGAGCAAAAACCGCATACACTATTTGAAGATTTTTTTGATCGAGAAGTTTTCCATTCTGCTCCTTCGATGTTTTCTTGTCACCGAATGGACCCCACTAATGGTTTGAAAAATAGGATGAATGTTCTTAACCACTTGCCGACTGCCTAACGACGATTTACGTTGGCAGTCAGCCCCTCACAGGCAAAGTGACATAGATCTACGTCGCTAGCCTGTGAGGGTGTAGGGAGCGAGCGCGCGCCGCCGGAGGCGCGCTCCCGCGTGGTCACGGACCCCCCCGCGCGCGTGACCGGCGGACCCGATGTCCGCCGGTCACTCTGCGATCGCCGCTGCAGAGGGAGAAAGTCAGGCGACTAGTATAAACAAGCCGCCTGTCATTCTCCCCTGTGTAGAAACTGTGATCACACGGTTCTACTATGTAGGACCGTTGATCACTGTTTCTACAGCTCAAGCCACAGCCAATCACAGTTAGAATCACGCCCCTAGGGACACACACAGCCCCTCCCTCTCAAATAAAGTTAACCCCTTCACTACCAGTGTCATTTTGCAGTAACAGTGCATATGTTTAGCACTGATTACTGCAGTAATGTCACTGGTAACCCCAAAAGTGTCAAAAATGTCAGTCAAGGGTCCGATCTGTCCGCCGCAAAGTCGCAGTACCGCAAAAAAACGCAGATCGCCGCCATTACGCGTTAAAAAAAAAACAACAAAAATGACAAAAATCTCTCCCTTTGTTAGTAAACGCGATAACTTTTGCGCAAACCAATCAAAATACGCTTTTTGCGATTTTTTTTTACCAAACATATGTAGCATAAAACAAATTGGCCGAAAATGTTAAAAATTTTTGATTTTTCCTTTTTTTTGGGGGGGGGATTTCATATAAAAAAATTTGAAAAATATTGCTATTTTTGCAAAATTGACGCTCTTTTTTTGTTTATAGCGCATGATCAAAAAATCGCACAGGTGATCAAATACCACCAAAAGAAAGCTCTGTTTGTGGGAAAAAAAGGACATCAAATTCGTTTAGGTACAGCGTCGCACGACCGCACAATTGTCCGTTAAAGTCACGCAGTGCCGAATCGCAAAATAGGCCCTGGTCAGGAAGGGGGTAAAATCTTCCAGGGCTTAAGTGGTTAAACAATTTTCTTAAGAAAAATTTGTTTGTGGATGGCCAGCATAAGTGACAGCAGGTGCAGGGAACTTGTATCAATCTACCTGCCTATTACAAGGGAGTCTGTCATGAATATTATATAACAATTCGGTCTGAAAATTTGCAAAATAGTGTTTTATGTCTTTTAAAATTTTTAAAATTTTGATCTCTTAGTCTGATATGTACCACATTTAAACCTCGAATGATACATACTATATATCTGTCTGAGTATAATGTGTGATCACAGCGGGAGTAAGCCGCCGGTGGCGTGCATTTGTGTCCCTCAGCTGGAAGTGCAGGATCATGTGTATATACATGATCCTGCGCACAGCGGCTGCCCTATAGACGGCAAGTGGATATAATATTATAGGGTGCCAAAGACAGGAAGGCAAGGAGCGTTGGAATCTTTCTGTGTTAGGGCCCTTTCACACGGGCGCTCCGTATTTCCGCAAATCATCCTATTTTTTGCGGATGATTTACGGACATAATGTAAGTCAATCGCATTGCGGATGTCAACGGAATACCATCCGCTGACATCCGATTTTCTTCCTTTCAGTTCTGTTCCATTTTTTGGAACGGAACAGAACCCTATTTTTCCTCCGTTCAAAAAATGGAAAGGAAGCAAAATCGGATGTCAGCGGTGTCATCCGCAATGCCCATAGACTTACATTATGTCCGCATATCATCCGCAAACGGATGGGATGATATGCGGACATACAGAGCGGATGACACATCCGCTCCGTGAAAAAAAAAAAAAGTGCCGGAGCGGATCGCAATGCGGTCCGTTCCGTGTGAAAGAGCCCTTAAACAGTTTGCTTTCAATGACCATGGTCATGAAAAATACTGTTTTCTGAGAACTGTTTTTGATAAATATTATAGTACTCAAATAATTTTATTAATTTACATTAATACATTCACAAAAGAAGCTCTTGAGCAAAAATGACAAAGTTGAGTCTTGGTACAAATCATAACTCTCTCAGGGGTACTTGAGCAGTTGCAGCAACCATTTCTTTTTCACAGCAGGAGAATAAAAAGTGATGGTTGTACCCGTTTCTACAATTCTTCCCAATCCATGTCACTGTCACTTTTGCTGGATAGCTTGGTCAATATGTAAATGCTGATAAAATGTAAATATGACTTGTGCAAAAAAAATGGAATTCAAATACTAAATGCTATCACATGCAGTTGCTAGAATATATTTCTTTAAAGCTGGATGAATACTGCAGCATTATAAAAATGCTTAATTTACTGTATTGTCTGCACTTTTAACATGGCTTTTACTGTGCTTTTTAGGATGGGATATTTTACCTTTCACCAAAACCCATGCTAAAACATCACAAAATATGCCATATATATATACTTTAAATGTCTGCATTTTTAGATCCATCCTACCTATTATGTAACTCCATGTATTAATTCACATGAATGTTTACTGTAAAATATATGACATGCTTAAGGAAGCAGAATTTTTATTTTTTTTAAATCAAAGGGCAAGTTTACATGAGATTTTATTATTTTCATAAATAATAAAAAACAAACAAACCTAAAACAGTGTTTTCTCTTTATTTTCAACTGTGTTTACAGATGACAAATGGGTAATATCTACCAAAAGTGACATTCAAGAGCTCTTTCAGTTTTTATACATCAATGCCCAATCGGTTTGTGTTCAGGGGAAACAGGCGAACCCGTGATAGCAACGTGGGTGGTTGGATGTAAACCGATTTTTGTCTTCATTTTTTTTCACCATTTTACACTCAATTTACACTCTAATCTGTCACATTTAGGTCCAGGAAAACAGAAAAGAACACAGTCTTTTTCCTTAACTTGGACAGTCTCATAGGTAGCCGGGTGTAAAGGGACACAAGTCCATTTACATCAGCCTGCCCATAGAGCTGCATGGAGCTTCATCAGTTCTGACAGGTGGACCTGATCAGAAAGTTTATGTGAGGTTGCCCTAAAATCTGATCCGTAATCTGCAATTAATGTCCTTGATTAGTGTTTCCCAAACGTATCCTCAATGATCTCAAACTACAGTAAACCCCCCTCCATTGCGGGGGTTACATTCCGGACCCAGCCGCGAAAAGTGAAAATCCGCAAAATAGAAAAACCCTATTAAAATGCATTGTAGGCATGTTTTTTTTTACTGTGACTGTACAGTAAACCCCCGCTCCATCGCGGTTCAGTTTTTGCAGTCCCGGTATATTGCGTTTTTTTTTGTAATGTTATTTTACTATATAAATCATTAACAATGAAATATTTTTGTGTTTTCCATAGCTCTTGCTATGTCTCTCAGTATCTTTTATGTGTTTAAAAGTGTGTTTAAAGACCTTAAAATGCTTTTACACGTACAGTGACAGTAACAAAAACATGCCTACAATGCATTTTAATAGGGTTTTTCTATTTCGCGGATTTTCACTTTTTGCGGCTGGGTCCGGAACGTAACCCCCACAATGGAGGGGGGTTTACTGTACGTGTAAAAGCATTTTAAGGTCTTTAAACACACTTTTAAAACAATAGAAACTCATTTAAACACATAAAAGATACTGAGAGACATAGCAAGAGCTATGGAAAACACAAAAATATTTCATTTTTAATGATTTATATAGTAAAATAACATTACAAAAAAAAACGCAATATACCGGGACCGCAAAAACTGAACCGCGATGGAGCGGGGGTTTACTGTATAACTTTTAAACAAGAGTCCAATTCTGGTCTCATATTGCTATTGCTATATTCCCATTTTACAAACCTAGGTTGAGATCTGAAGAAGGAGGATACGCCTCCGAAACGATGTCCTTAGCAACCCCATGCAAATCATGCTCTGGGTCCCGATCGGGGAGTCTCCCTCTGCTTAACCGCATTGTCAGTTTCTCTGAGCGGCTACAGCATCTGGCTCTTGGAGGGTGTGCGGCGGCGGCTGGACCGTGCGCAGGCTCACCACATCGAGTCTCCTTGAGTAATCTGAGGCGGTTGGCTTAGCCGTACGATACTCACTGATCAGTGCAGGGCGAACAGCTGAGCCGCCGAGGCTAGGAGGAAAGAGCCCTGTAAACATCATCGGGGGATATTTATTTCCATGCATGACTTCCTATCTGTTTGTGAGTACCTGTTTTTATGGCTTCTATTAACTTCAAATAAATGGTGTTACACTAGGGCGGTGTGCGCTCTGTTCCTTTATTATTTTTTGTACAGCTGCTTTGCCTCATATCCCATGGAGGGTTAGGAGAGCTGCCACGCTTCATTCATGTGTTTCACCACAGGCCATATTACAAGATTCCCCAGCTTGAGAATCAATCTCCAGGATCTGCGCAGGGACTGGTAATTTGTGTTTTCTGTATGAAGCTTTATAAAGCTTTAAAACACTTTATTACTTTTATTTTAAATCTCTATTCTGAAAGATTTTTTATGTCATGTGATCAGCAAAGCACCAATCAGTGCTGTGCAGACACAGATTCATACATCAGCATAGTACTAGAAACTCCTTACTCAGAAATTTCCCTGGGGACAAGAAAGACCTGGGAAACATCATGTGATCTCTGAACAGCCATGATTAAATAATGTACTCAGATGATTAAATTAAACAGAGTTGCATGATCATAAATTTAAATATAAATAGAAGGCATGATGGCAATTAAAAATTGTATGTTCTGTATCACTTTAAGATAATCAAATGATTGCATCAAATATGACTGTCATTTCCTACAGCTGGAAGATTATATCTTTATCTTCAAGGACCATCTCATGTGCATTGCATATACAATTGGTTTTGGAAGATAAGATTGTCAATGTTTACAGAAAAAGATTTCACAAGTCTGGCAAGCACTGACCTTGCAGGTCATGTTTTCAAGATCTATACAAAGGATCACAGACAGGACCAGACTGACTGTCTTCCATCCCCCAGAAAGGGAGGGAGCAGTTACAGGCGGCTCGATGGCTGTATACATACAATTATTGGTGTCTTTAAGTACAGCATTGATCAGAGGTGACATTAATGTGACTCTCATTAGAATGTTACTAATGAACATAGCAAGGTTCCAAATAGACACAAGCTTTTAGCTGTTTGTAAGGAGAGGACAAATACTGGCCTGTCCCTTCCAAGGCTGAAAGACAGATGACATTTTCCATGATGTAACTAACTTTTGGCAAATGTCTGATTTAACAGGAAAGTCACAGCAAACAGATAAGTGCTTTGAATACATGTCGAATTTACGATGCATCTGATACCCTGGAAAGATGACAGGTACACATTGCCAAACATAAGCAAACAGTAAAAATACATTAGTGTGTCTGTGTTGGGTCTAACATGCAATGAGATGTCCTCTTTCTGGCACAGCTGTAATGAGCATTTACAAAGCAGTCCTCATTTAAACTTATGGAAAGGGTGTAGTAGTCTGCAGAAGAGTCTGTTTATCATGTAAAGCAGTACTTCCTCTGTGATACTAGGGTGTTGGCCCATCCTGACCAGGAAATGTTAAAGACTTCCTTATTTATTTAAATTTCACTAAATGTGCTACTGCAAATATTATGCTTTGAGGTTTAGACTAGAGAAGACATGCATCAGCTGAATATGGAATGGAAGTGATAGTCCCTGTAATACAAAGCATGATAATGTGGAGTCAGCATTAGAACCTGTCCATACGGCTTGTCAGGGGAAGTATGGGGAAGTCTCTAATTTGCAACGCCAAAGAAAGTCTCTCTTCCCTACATGCAGAAATAAACATGTCAGTGTCGAGTTATCCACACTGGCCCAAGGCTGGAATTGTTGGCAAAGGTGCTTCTACCAAATACTGACTTGAAGGATAAGTTTACCTTTTGTAACATCTTACAACCATATTCAGGGTGTAACATGTTACAAACAGACTAGCCCCCACTCTGACATGTAGCAGGGATTCTCCCCCCTCCTCCGCTAGCTGTCACAATTTAAAAAAAACATGGTCGAGTGGGGCTGCCCATCTGGGCGCACCACTTGTTCACAGTCCTCTGTGAATGGAAATCTACATCCCTGACAGTCTTTGCACCTGTCAGTTTGTAGTTTTCAATGAACTTGGCGCTGTGGTAGTTCATTGCGTCTTCCTGTTAGATTGTATCTGCTTCCCCAAATGATGTACGGGCACACAGATACACAGACAGATCTTCAGGAGACCTGCATGGCACCGGGGATCAGCAGAGGCAGACTGCAAGGCTTGAGAGGCTCCGGAAACCAAAAATATTACATGCACATTTTTTTTTTTAACAAAACAAGAGTGCTTTATTGAAAACAATTACAATACAGTATAAAGACGGAGTCCTATTACAGGAAAAGCACAATGATCATATCAATAGTGTATTAGCGCCGTGGGTTCAACATCCACTATGTACATACTCAGTAGCCAGATTGAGGTGCAATAAAAATTCAAAGTGACATCTTAACTAGAGCTCCAGGACGACCAAACATTGTCATGCTTCCACAGACAACACCTTTTCATATAAGTGATTTTATACATGGGTAGGGCTGCATCCACCATAGCTTTCCAAGAGGACACCCCCCGTGGGGTCAGTGAGGTCCATTTCAGTAGGATTTCCTTGGCATAATATAAAGGATAAGAAATCAATAACTTGGAATGGGGGGAACGCTGGCTGTCATCATTACCACCTAATAATGCCAGTTCTGGGGAAATAGGTAAAGACAGCTGGAACCGCAGATTTATTTCTGAAAAGACATTAGTCCAGTAGGACATTATAATAGGGCAATCCCAGAACATATGAAGATAGGATCCCAGATGCAACTGACATTGGGGGGGGGGGGGGCAGCTAGGGTCACAATCTGGGTAAATTCGGTGAAGTCTTAGAGGGGTATGATATACTCGATGTAGAAACTTGACTTGAATTAATTTATCTCTGAAAGAGATAACAAGTTTGGGACCTTGTTCCAAGCAGTCCCCCCCAGTCTTCTCTATCCAGGGATGGGAGATCTACGTTCCACAGCTCCCATTGACAATCAACCCAAGAGGAATTGACTCCCAAAAGTGCTCAACATAAGGTCGATAGAGGCTTATCTAAAACTCCTGCAACTGGGGAAACTGAGCCGGGGCAGCATGATGCAGTTGGAGGTAGCAAAATTGTATCCAGGGGGTAAGTGAAACCTGTGAGAAAGTTGGGAGAAGGATAAAAGGGCATCAGAGGACATAATATCTGTCAGAGTCTTGATGCAACAGTGTGCCCAAATCTGAGGATTTGGGATAGTGCGAAAATGTGGTAGGGACGGATTACTCCATAAAGGCTGAGCAAGCGCCCATTGGTGTGGACGCAAAAATCTATGACGCGCAGCCATCCAGATCCTCCATGTAGCACACATCGGACCCGGGATTCCCTCATAGGCCCTTGGTCCCCTATGAACTAAGTTACGTAGATCAGACAGGGATCCCAGGAAGGCCGCCTCTAAACATTTTGCCGTATTAGATCTGGACCCTACAAGCCACCAGTAAACTGACACTAACAGCGCCGCCCAAAAATATGCCTGAAAATTGGGAAGGGCTAACCCCCCAGCCTGGTAGGAAGCCAAAGGGTGGTTTTCGCCAACTGAGTCGCACCATTCCAAATGAACTACCCCACACACTTATCAATGTTGCGAAAGAAAGAGTTTGGGATACAGATTGCAATAACAATGTCTAGACTGTATTTCTAATTAATTTAATGTTATCTTCATTGAAAAAAAACAGTGCTTTTCTTTAAAAAATAAGGACATTTATAAGTGACCCCCAAACTTTTGAACGGTAGTGTATATATGTGGTCCTGCACTTCTGAGTAGAGGGTGTGAATGTGCGCCGCAGACAGCTTGCTCTAGCTGTCATTCACAGCGGGAGCCGATGGACGGGTACTGTGGACTCGATGTCCACTAGCACCGGCCGATCATTCGGTACAGAGGTGGAACAACAGCCTGGCTATGTAAACAAGGCAGATTGCCGTTCTGTCAAGAAGGGAAGGTAAAGATCCTGTGTTCCTGCAAAGCAGGGACAAGGATCAATGCCTTCCCTTAGTAAAAGCCTCCCCTACACTGTAAAAAAACAAAACAGGCTAGGCTCCTGATGTTAACCCCTTCCCAGCCAGTGTCGTTAGTACAGTGACCATGCATATCTTTAGTATCGATCACTGCATTAGTGTCACTGGTTCCAAAAAAGTGTCAGTGCCAAACTGTCTGCCACAATATTGAAGTCCCGCTATAAGTCGCTGATCGCCATCATTACTAGTGTAAAAAAAAAAAATAAAAGTTGGGATATTTTTTTTACCAAAATTATGTAAAATACATATTGGCCTAAATTTATGAATACATTTAATATTTTACATTTTTATTGTAAAAAATGTCTCAAAATAGTTTTTTTTTTTTTTTAGCGCAAAAAATTTACGCAGAGGTGATCAAATACCACCAAAAGAAAGCTCTTTGTGGGAAAAAAAATTATTTGGGTACAGTGTTGTATGACCACACAATTGTCAGTTAAAGCAACGCAGTGCCATATCGCAAAAAATGGCCTGGTAATGAAGGGGGGTGAATCTTCTGGAGCTGAAGTGGTTAAATATATTTATGAGGGACAAATTTAAAAGTACAACTACAACCAATCCTATTTTGCTTTAGATGGAATGGGAAAGCATTGAAACCTGACTATCTTATTTAGAGAAATGTCCCCTCATTTACTATTCTGACACTCGAAGCATTTGCATGCCTAAATTCACCAGCAAATGCTCTACAGGCTGAAATTTTTTTTTTTCAGTATATTAACATTTTATTCAATATTTCTTTAGCATATAATCGCAATACACATCATTACACAGAAAGAAAAAAAAAAAAAAAAAAGGCTTTCTGTATAACTATTACATGTGAGCTTCTAAACATATCCCCTCTAGCCCAGAAGAAAAAAAAAAAAAAACAAGTTTTCCCTCCTCTTTCGTTCTACCCTTTTTTCCTCTTGTATATCATAGTTCCCGACCTTGATGCTGACCTCTTACAAATTTCTCTGTTCCCTAAACTGTCTCCAATATTAATCTCCTATGCCCAGCATTTTTACATAGTCCTCAGTTTTCTTTTTTTTTTTTAAACTCCAGCCAGTCTCCCCATATATCCAGATATTTTTCACGGTAGTCCTCCACTGTATACATCGTTTCCTCCATGGACCTTACCTAATCCACCCTAACGACCTAGTCCCTCCTACACAGGGCTTCTAGCGAACGCAAAATTACCAGTATCAAACTTTTAGCTGCATTCAGTAAATGAGGCACAAGCTTATTATTTTAAACCAACGCCTTTTTCTCTGTGTTGTGAAACAGGCAATGCCAAGGTCCAGCTTGGATACCACCTCCTGTAATCTGGCAGACTGACCTAATAATAATCCCTTCCCAAAAAACTTGTACCTTTAGACACTCCCATCACAGATGCGCAAAGGTCCTGGGAGCCCCACATCCCCTCCTACAAGTTGAGGATATCTTCGCACCAAACCTCTGAGCTCTCTGCAGGGTAGAGATACCATCTGGCAAGAAGCTTGTAAGACATCTCTGTTGTCCCTATATCAACTGATGAGTAACAAGCTAATCTCAGAACTTTCTTCCTCGTCCCGAAGAGGTCCCATTTTTCCCTCGTCCCGAAGAGGTCCCATTTTTCACTTTTCCCATTTCCCTAGGTAAGGTGGGTAAGAAGGGTCTGTTTCCCAAAGTAAAATCTTATATATTTTTGATATGCTTAATACATGCAGGCGAGCCAAACAATCTCTCCATTGGTCTCATGTTATCCCTTCCCCGTAAAGGCTGTGGGAGAGAGTGCACAAAGTGTTGCAACTGTGTATATCTCTATTTATCAAGTGACATATTTCCCCATTTCTGTGTTAACTCAAAAAAAGTGTACAGTCTATTTCCTACCATTAGCAAGCAAATCTAACTGGACTATCACCGGGCGTGGTCGGAGAGTGTGATGGCTTTAATTGTCACATTCTTAAGGGAGACTAGAAGTTGGCGCTCTATGACGATCCTTGAATAAGACCCTTGTACTGAGGAATAACAAGTGTAATCACTGTAGTCTGGGTGTCTATCAGCTGATACTCTCCCAATAGTCTCCTTGTTTTATTCTGCCTTTGCAGCAGGAGAGGGGAAATCCCCACTGAATAATCCAGACGTGGGTCCAACCCTAAATTTAAGGCCCCTTTCACACGGGCTTTCCGATCAGGTACGTCTGTCAGTTTTTCAGGAAGACCTGATCGGATGCTCCATACACCTCTATGGAGCAGCAGCGGATGTCAGCTGTGACATGACCGCTGACACCCGCTGCTATCAGATCCTGTCCATGAAATCCGGATGGATGGAAACCCTATTTTCCATCCCTCTGGAGGACCAGATTGGATGAAAACTGACAGGCAGTCTGTTTTCATCCGCTCTCCCATAGAGGAAAGCGGGGCTTTGACAGGTCAGTCTCTGCACTGTGAGTGGAGATGGACCTGTCATCCGCCTGCTTAGCGGGGATAGGCAGATCGATCTCTGCTGAGCAAAACGGAGTCCATCAGGCGGAAAGCCCGTGTGAAAGGACCCTTAAGCCCCGTACACACGCAACGATTATCGGCCGACCGATCGTCCGTCTTTTGTCCAGAGTTGTGGTTTGTTGGTTGGAATGTGCCTAGACTGCACACAAATTTTCTCGTCCAACAAAATTCTACTTCAGAAGTGATGTCATGTGTTGGGTTGCTTTCTTTGTGTTCTTTCTTCACTGAGCATGCCCAGAAATCTGTACTGACTGCACGAAAATCGGCCGTTGTGTTGACAGCCAACAAAAATTTTATAGTCTGCACACCAGATTTTTTTCGGCCGAAAAGTCGGAGTTGGTTGTCGGAAGCATCATACTAAAAGCCGAAAATCGGCAAATCGGACGTTGGCCGAAAATTCCGTGCCAATTTTCAACGCGTGTTTACGGGGCTTTAGTCTCCTGCTACAATAAGCCTCCCCTCTTTGAATATCATCAATCATTTCAGAATTTTCCTCAGAAACCTGTTTGAAGCCCTATCCGGGGAGTAAATATTTGCCACGGTACACTCCATATCGAATAGTCTTTCCTTAAGAAACAAGTACCTCACCTCCGAGTCTGCCAGCTGCTCTTTTAGCGTAAACACAGTACTCCTATCAAATCCATTTGCTACTCCCCGTGAGTGACCCGAAGTCGAGTCATCGTAAAACCACATAGGTAAAAGTAGAGAGGACAATTTATTCCCTGAAGCATGTGTAATATGCATTTCTTGTAGGCAGGCCACTCCCACCCCATAGTGATGCAGCTATTTAATTACCTTAGGTCTTTTAGGCCTTTTGCTAGGTATGTTCAAGCCTTCAACATATGACACTAAATATACCAGGTCCAAGGGCAGCTAAAGGAGCAGCTAGCACATATTTTCTTGGAGAGAAATCCTGAAAGTGGAAAAAAAAAAAAGGAACCCCCTTCCCCCCCAAGAGTTATCTCCTCAGAGGGTTGAACAAATATCCAGGTCTTGTTCAATGTACGGAACTGGTGGCACACAGCCATGTGCCACCTGTCTATACCTTCCCAGGGGGCAACCACCCTGACGCTCTGCCCTCACGCCACCCACTGGACCGAACACAAGAAACCACCTCACCCATCTGTTAACACATAACCCCATGTTCTCCCCACCCCCCTCATTCAACTACTCTGCCCCCAGCCCCCCCCACCAAAGACGCACAGTCTCTTCTCACCCTGGTAGGGTGGTGATGATAAATTTAATCTGCTACAGAATTCACATAAGTCCTCTGAGAATCTAAAAACCACTGTGCGGCCACCTTTTCTCCCCTTAAGACAGGCCAGGAAACCCCATGGGTATGAGCTATTAGAGTACCCCATATGCTCTATCAGGGGTTTGAGGAGTGTCCTCACCAGAGTCTCGGCCAACAAATTTGCATATAGCTGTATAGCCCTTCAAAAGTAATCCCATGCCTTTTCCATAATTATCAACTTTTCTTCTACATAATGGAACCTCACGATCACATCTCTTGGGCCGTGTACTCTTGTCAATTTTTAAGACCAGCAAAGGGTTAAAGAGGCATCACACCACTGTTGTCAGGTCCTCTTTTCCCCGATTCTCTGATAAGCCCTTTATTCGGATATTTTTCCTTAGGCTCCGATTCTCCTGATCTTCCAACTTGTACAGTAAAAAGACTGGTTAGCTTTCTGCAACAATTTCATCGGTTTGCTCAAAACCCCTAGAAAGCGGTCATGGTCGTTGAGTCTCCCCTCGATTTCCTCCACCCGGCCAATAACTTGTCCAATGTCTGTCCTGACTGTTGCTATGTCTAATTTCAAAGACTTTTCCAGTTTAGAAAGCAACTCCGCCAGATAAGCAGGCCTGGGGGTCTTGCAAGACCACGTCCCCCTCTGCTATCGTGACTGAGCTTTCCCCTTTAGGTCCCCCATGAGGACTCCCTCCAAAGCTTCTTGGTCTAGGTGCTCCTAGGGAGCTGATCTTCCCCACAGAGGGTTCCTCTGTTAAAGGTCCTCGCTTCCCCATTCCTGGCCACCCTGTCTAGGGCTATCAGGCCCTTCCTTCACAAAGCTGGACTCTGCTGACGTGTAGCACTGTGACCCTCCTCGGCTGGGGGCAGGTTGGTTTACTTTATTAGATGTGTCTTTGCCTCTCATCTTTAATCCCGGCTGAACTTGGATATAGGATGGAAAGCAGAAGTAGAGGGGTGCCTAAACAGACATAGGCAAATGTTACTAGGAGTAGCAGTGTTGGAAGATTCACTGCTGCAAGCAGCGTTAGCACAGTCTCTGCAGGCCAAGGGGAGCTCAGATCTGTTAAACCCGAGAGGGGATATACCTGAGGGTGTAGAGGGGGAACCTTCAGGATATGCAACTAACGACTAGAAAGTATAGCAACAATAGTCCCTTTAGAAATTATGATTAGGAAGCCATATGTCCCTGTTGGTTTTTTTCCCCCTTAGTTCAGGTAAATAGTCTAGCACCCTTCTCCCCTTGTAGGGGAGATGCCCTAAGACAGTGGTTCTCAATTCCGGTCCTCGGGACCCACTAACAGGCCAGATTTTAAGTATTACCTTGGGGGATGCAGACTAGAATACTGCAATCACTGAGCAGCAAATTAGATCACCTGTGATGTAATTTAGTTATCTTGCAAACCTGGCCTGTTGGTGGGTCCCGAGGACCGGAGTTGAGAACCACTGCCCTAAGAGATGGGGTCAGAAGGGAGGTGGTATACTAAGCTGGATCCGCAGGCTCTCTCTCTCTCTCACTGGCCCCACCTTGAAACCGGCTTACCACTCAGGAGGCAGTTCAGGGAAAGCAGGACACCAGAATATGCTCCTTCCTTATCAGTGTACGGAGGACCAGCAGGCTAGCATTGGTGCATCAGCAGAGGAATCCATACCAGAGAGGGAGTCAGAAGGACCAGGAACAGCAGCACGGATCATTCAGGCAGCCAGGCGGTGACCTCCCTCAGCACGTGCCACTGTGAGCATTAGGTGGCGGCTTTCCACCTACTCCGGGGGCATCATTGAATTCTAAATGTAAAATATGCTCCTGGTTAAAGGGTGAATTTACTAAAATCTTCAACTGGATGACACCAAAACATCTGTGGTAGAATCAGTGGACTTGTCATCCACAAAAAGTGAAAACAAACTGGGACCTGTGACTAATAATTATCACCTAAATACAGAAAATGCAATCAAATCATGGATTTCCCTGAGGACTGACAAGTCTAGATGTGTGGAAGAGGAGAAGTAACCTAGTAAAGAAATTTTTTTGGAAATAAGCATGCAAAGGCGACCATTTAAAATATTTGAATTTTTGCAAAAAATGTAATGAATGCACCAATAATAAAATGAAAATGTGCAATTATTATTGCATTTAACCCAGCAGAGCTTTGCAATGTATAGGCCCTTGCAATGTTTATATCCCCAGGTTTTGTTATGAGGCTGGGAGGAGGGAAGGAAGAAGTGACATTACCCAACTTGTGCTGTTGAGGCAGATGGGACATCCTCCCGTTCATAGATCCCTGTGATGCGATAGCTGTGCGGACAGAGCCACACTAAAATTTAAAACAGATAACCAGTTGTGATTACTGTATTCATTTTTAAGGCTAGGAACGTTTTCAGCAAGTACATATACCCAATGATCTTGCCAGAAGTTCAGTGTCCTTGTCGCTTCCTGTGAGGTCTGTATATTCTTTAAATGCAGCATCTACCCATTTCTATCATATAATGCATAAACAACTGTAAACAGTATGATCAACTTCCAATTATATTTTAACCATTTTGGATGGGGGGAAAAAAAAAAAAAAAAAAAACACGACAGCGACAAGTATAGATCTTATGTTTATTTGAACTGGAAACAGCAGATACTGCTACAAAATAACTGTATAAGTTGTTGATCAGGTCTTGGCAAGTAACCCAGAGGATGCCCAACTTCCATGGACACCGCTTTTTACAGGCCAAGCTTGGTCCTTCTCCAGTGTCTTCTCTTGGAGTTGTACCTATAAAAAGGATAATGTGTAAATAAATAGTTCATCCAGCAGATTTATAACAGAGGCAAAAAAACATTACATAACTGTAGTTGTCAATGCTGAATGTTTTCACACAAGTGAAGCTGAAAACAGACAAGCTGACATCTTTACTATTAGCAGGATAATGACAGCACTTCCATCAAGAGAAAGCACTGTAATTGCAACCTGCTGTTCTATACGTATACACATGAAGTCTAGTTATACAAACTGTATGATTTTAATTAGGTCTAAAAGCCAAGGTATATGCTAAATCCATACAAAAGGATACTAGAAAAGGGTAAAACATACTAACTACAACACAATGGAAGTCAATCCCCAGATCTTCGTACTCAACAGAAAAGTAATCTATGGGAAAACTGAGGCAGAGCCAAAAATCCAGGAAGAACAAGTAAACACCCATATCCCATTGTTCTGGCTAAAAAAATACATTTACCTCTATGCAGGCTACTGACAACTTCAATATGTACTTCAGACTTTAAATCAAATGAAAGCTTTTTACTGAAACAGGAGATGCTGAAATCTGTAATTTGTAAGGAGATGAGACAACCCCATATTTATGGCTCTCACCATCGGGATGGAAAAAAAAAAAAAAAAAAAAAAAACACCCCATACTAACCGCAATAAACATGAATGCTTCGCTGACCTGGCAGCCAGCAGAGTAAGGCTTATGTCCGCATATCTTACTGTTTTTTTTTTTTTAAATCTCAGGACATTGCTAGCTTAAAGTGACCCTTGTAAAGAATATCAAATCCTTCCCATCCTCAATTGCAAAAAACACCACTGTGTTGCGAGAGGTCATCGGATATAAAACGGTCTTTCAGGATTGTCCACCTCCTGTTGTGGTCTCAGTTCGTCCCACCAACCTTCTCACCATGAACCTGACGTATGACGGGGGGGGGGGAACCTCCACACTGGCCAGTGGTGACGTGCAATCTGCACATTAATAGCGTGTGCTGGATAAGCAGTCAAACTGAGCACTACCAGCCAGAAAAGTGAGAATAAATGTCTTTTACATATAGATTTGGGAGTTATTTTACATGCCCCGACAAGGGTCAGACATGAAACAGACCACACACCAAATTTTCTTCTGAAATATGAAACTGTCATCCAAACCCTGGATGCGGATTCAAATTTTACAGTGATCTGACTGCTAGCTCCTGAGTCACTAAAGTTTTCAAGCTCTTTAACCACTTAAGCCCCGGAGGATTTGGCTGCTAAAGGACCAGGGGTTTTTTTGCGATTTTTTACTGCGTGATTTTAACGGACAATTGCGCGGTCGTGCGACACTGTATCTACACGAATTTGACGTCCTTTTTTTCCCACAAACAGAGCTTTCTTTTGGTGGTATTTGATCACCTGTGCGATTTTTTGATCACGCGCTATAAACAAAAAAAAAGCGTAAATTTTGCAAAAATAACAATATTTTTCACATTTTTTTATATGAAATTCCCCAAAAAAAAAAAAAAAAAAGTAAAAATCAAAATTTAACATTTTTCGGCCAATTTGTTTTATGCTACCTATGTTTGGTAAAAAAAAAAAAAAAAAAAACGCAAAAAGCGTATTTTGATTGGTTTGCGCAAAAGTTATCGCGTTTACTAACAAAGGGAAAGATTTTTGTCATTTTTGGTGTTTTTTTTTAACGCATAATGGCGGCGATCTGCAATTTTTTTTTCGGTACTGCGACATTGCGGCGGACAGATCGGACCCTTGACTGACATTTTTGACACTTTTGGGGGTACCAGTGACATTACTGCAGTAATCAGTGCTATACATATGCACTGTTACTGCAAAAATGACACTGGCAGGGAAGGGGTTAACTTTATTGGACAGGGAGGGGTTAAGTGTGTCCTAGGGGCGTGTTTCTAACTGTGTAGGGACATTCCTATTGGTGTAAAAGCAAAGATCAACCGTTCTACATAGTAGAACGGCCAGATCTTCACTTTTACACAGGGAGAACTGACAGGCAGCTTGTTTACACAAGCCGCTCTGTCTTTCTCCCTTCACAGGAGCGATCGCAGTGTGACTGGCGGACATCGAGTCCGCCGGTCACACGCACTGACTTGTCTGAACGAGCCGCGGCGGGCGCGCGCCCGCCCGCGATAGGCTCGCAAGTCAGTGACAGGCGAGTGACGTACCGTCACTCTGCCTGGCCGGGGCTGACCGCCGCAGTATATAGTCGTGCGGCGGTCGGCAACCGGTTAACATGACCTATAAAAGCAAAGTACTGTGTTCACGACAAACCTGAGAGCCCAGTAATCAGCGCACTACAGACAGTGGATATATCCCAGTCACAGGACACCAGCACAAAGCTCTACTACAAACCAAACATTTCCACTTACAGCAAATGCAAGATAATGTGAAGCACCTTGGCAATGACAAACATGCAAATGGACCCACAGATCACATTCATAAAACTTCAGAATATAGATATTACACAACCTTATTTTTCTTGCCTCAATGTAATAAAATCGAACAGCACAGCTACAGAATCTGCATTCCATATACAAGGATATCTTGTTACTCCTACTTCATTCTTGCACAGGGAACAACTAACAAACCCCATGCTAGTTTATGCAGTTCCTTGGAGACTGTGTACACTGTTGGTTTGAAACCTCTTTATGCAGACTAACACTGCACACAGGCATCCGATCAAAAAGGGAAGGACCCCATTTATCTGCAATAAAATGTTAAAAAAAAAACAAAAGGATCTTGTGACAAACCACAACACTAAGTTAATAAAAGTGTCAGACAATCTTGGCCTCAACTAAAGTATAGTCTATCGTTTTTTAAAATGTATTCAAGCTGCGTGGAAAAAATGAAAGACAGAAGCCGGTTGGCTGCTATGGGCAACACCAGTTAAAAATGAATTCCACTATGGCACCTCAACCATTATGGGGCACAATATAAAATACAGATATTACTACATCTTGGATCCACAAAATTGAAGAGGAACCATTCACAGTAAATCTAGACTTTTCCATTGTCCTATAAAAAGACAGCTGGAAGCAGTCAGGTTATTCTTTAACACAACTTTCTTTTCTCCACTTATTGTCAGAAAATGTATGAACAGCACTGAAAAGTATTTGGAGGGGAATGCTTTGTAGTCAAAAACAAATACCAATATCCTTCCTGATTTTGCTCTACAGACAAAGCAAACGGAGCACAATAGGTTCCAAGGATATATATCAAAAGAAAACACACTAACTTTAAGAATTGTTTTCTCCCCATAACAACAAAATTCCTCTCATTCCGTCACATTACACAGGGGAATACAGAGATCATTTTCTATAAAGGAAAAAAATCTTTCACATAAAGCCAATCTTTCATAAAAATAGAAGGTTCACTTTCCTAAAAATGCCCCCCCCCCCCCCAAAAAAAAAATCAAGAATTAAACTATTGTAAGAAAACAGTGTGGGAAGCAGAAGCATGGATAAATATTCTTTTGTTTCTTCTAGCAAAAATCTTCGAAAGCCTTAGTAGGCAATTTCTCTTTTTTTTTTTTTTTTTTTAACTAAAGAGGACTTTCCATTTGATAGAAAGTTCTTTGAACATCTTCAATAAGGTAGGGAAAAGGGTTAGAACTAGGGACGCATTGATACCATTTTAAGCCCAAGTAGCAATACTTTTTCTCAAGTACTTGCCAATACAAATTTCTGATACCTATTTTAGTGTCATGTAACAGTTATTTTAGACCAATTTCCCTGGATACATTTATATTTTACGCAACGACCAGGTTGACTGCCTCTGCCCTGGTGGTGCAGTAGAAGCTTTCCAGAGCTTTTGCATTCCGGATGTCACCTCTCACGACATCCTCCTGAGTCTCTCTCCATAAATGCAGCAGTCTGTGTTAAGCCCCCGTTCGCATATGCGACTGGGATGCATTTTTAACCAAATTGCATGACCTATGAACCCAACTGGCTTTCTTTGGCGCCAGTTCACATATGTGCAGGCCGGTTACAGCGAAATTTTAAAGTGAGTCTGATACAATTTTCAGTTCGGTTCAGCTGTGATTTTAAGTGTCATACACTTTACACTTTAAAGAATCGTTGGAGACCGCACTGGACTACTTTTACAAATAGTACTGACACCAGCCCCGCACATATGTGAACCCGGTCTAAAAAGGTAAGATTTTAGTGTCAGAATTTTCCTTTGACATGTCCATTTTAGAGAAGATAACTCATTTCCTGCACCCTAACATTTGAAGGCCAAGTTCATGTTTTGGGAAAAGAAAAACAAACGTACATTTTTGCTGAAAAAAAAGTGCATGTATTTTTTTCCTACAGGAGCCTGCAAACCATTGCACCTGTAATCTGTGAATCACACGTGCAATGTCAGGCTCTTGTGCACTACCTCCAGATTCCTGCCTGTACCTCTATATGGGCTTACAGTTGCTAGAGGAAGAATAAATGAACTACGTCCATGCTGATCAGCGTACTCAGTGCATTGAGAACTACAAGTCCCAACTGCCATCTGGGACTTGCAGTTTACTGGGAATGAATGATGCTGTGGTGGGAGGAGCCTAGTCAAGGGAAGACGCCCCACCTGCTATCACAGGAAAGGTGATCAGGGGGAGAAGGGGGCAGGCGCATGTTACACCCTAAATACTTATCCTTTAAGCGGCACAAGGTTTGGGAGATTAAAAATATCTGGAACTGTCCACACGTACCTGATCTTATTGCCAGTTTTCATTCTGATCCACTGTGGGATTGGTCTATTCTGTTTCTGCTTCTTGGCGAGAAACCTCTTAATTCTAAAGGTCTTGTGGGACGACTGCGGACAGAGGCAAAACAAAAATGTTAGTGTTATGGCAACATGATGATGAAGCTAAGCCAACTACACACAATACAATCTTTAGAATTCCTAAGAAAATATCCAGAAAATCTATATATATTCAATTATCCACTTCAGAATTTATGGAAGATCCAAGATTGAAATTTTACTATCCGATTGCAAATTAGTTAGCTTTGGACAAATCTCCCCATTTATAAAGTTTTACACATTGTTCCATGTATCAGAGTGCAGGGAGTCTCATGTAACATCTATGTGCACGTAAACCTTAGAAATTCTGTTTTATTACTGTGGAAGGGTTAGAACCCTTCAGGTTTTTACTGCTGTGCCCGACTAGGGGGATTCACCCTCTTCTCCTGGTGACAACCTGTTGGTGCTGAGCGCACACAAATGTGTGGCCGCATATTTGCACACAATAGCGCAGACAGAGCTGTGCAGAGAACGCAAGCACTGCCGACACAGTGACCAGCGGCTAACTGTTTTCCCGACCATGTGACCTGCAAAAAGCCAATTATGGCAGTCACATGCCAAAAAAGCCCCGCCCCTGGCACTCTAAAGCTCTTAAAGAGGCAGCTGGAGCTGGTGCCAAGGGATTAAGGGACAAACGGCAACAGAAAAAAAAAAAAAAATTTACATGAGGTCACTGGAATGTGGTCACCAAAATGATCCCCTGATCTAACTGGCTAGGATGGCTCTCCCTTCACTCTGGAGAGATTGCTGCGGTGTCTACAGGTCAGGAAATAACCAAGCCATTGGACCAACAGTCTCCACACAGACAATGCAATTCGTCCAATGCCCTACTGTTTTTAGTTCACACCCAAAAGGGGAAGCTCCACATGTTTACTCCCCCCGCCCCCCCCCCCCTGCCATATTTGGCACTTTTCAGGGGGTCCCTACCTGTTTTTACAGGTACCCGTCCTCACTTCCAGGAGACCTTGCCCCCTTCCACCGTGCAAATCAGAAAGTGTAGCGCACTTGTTGCATGTGCATTAGGGAACCGACTGAAACTGCAAGGCTTCATTGCCGGTTTCCCTAACAAGGAATGGCAGCAGCACCAGCACCGAGAGCCAATAAAAAACGCCTGGGGCGCCAACAATACGGGACCCCAGGACAGGAATGGTCCTAATATTATAAGTCAGCAGCTACAGTATTTGCAGCTGCTGCCTTTTAATCTTTGATGGGAGGGGGCTTGAGCCCTGCTTTAAAGAATAAGTTAATCTTTAGGGAAAAATAAATGCATATTTTTTTTCAGGTAAAAAAAAGACAGGACTTAATTCATTCACAGATCACTGTGAATGAATGATGCATCTGTGTAGGTGGTGCCCCAGGGTTTTTGAAAGGTGACGGGGGGGGGGCATCAGGTGTTTGCATGGGACTGCTGTAGCGCATCACACACCAATTATGGCTGTAACATGCTCCGAAAACTGAACTTAGCCTTTAAAGTGGTTTTAAAGGCTCAAGGATTTTTACCTTGATGCATGAATGTAAAGAACCTGTGGGCAGCGGCAGCCACACCCACACACCTTTTACTTACCTGAGCTCCCTATTGATCCAGTGATGTGCACAAGACCTGAGCTTCTCCCAGGTCTCTCATTCCTCCATGGCTGAGAAAGCAGTGGGAGCTATTGGCTCCTACCAAATCACAGCCAGAGGCGAGAGCAAGGGGCAGGGCTCTGAAACAAGCAGGCACGATTGCCCCCAAAGCAAGTGACTTGCTATTGTGGGCACTGGCTGAAGAGTAGAATCCAGAAGCGCCAATAGGGGGGATCTGAAAAGAGGATCAGGGTTGTTCTGTGCAAAACCATTGCACAGAGCAGGTATGGCATGTAAAAATCAAAACAAAAAACAGAAAGGAGCCTTTGACATCGCTTTACACCAAGAAGGGTAACCAGTGCTATGCATACCTACAAATCGCACTCCAGCAAGCATTATACAGAAGCCCTATAAAAATGAGCAGGAAACTTACTACAGGAGTGAAGACTGAAAGTTCCTTGTGGAGGATCAGGCTGTGTACAAAGCTGTGACAACATTGGAGACCACACACACACTATATATATATATATATATATATATATATATATATATATATATATATACACAGCCCCCTTTACAGGGACATGAGAGGGGGCCCCTCCATATAAAATGCAGTCACCAAGCACACTACTTACAGGTAAAGGAGGCCTACATCTGCCCAGAAGCTTCTAGAACAGGACACCCCTGAGCTGTGCCCCCCAATAGGACTGCCATGGGACCAATGAAGGCTCCATAGTCAGAGTGAAGCAGACACAGGGGGTATTCCTGATTGGCCGCTCACATGTGAAGCTGTACTACACACAGGGCGCAGCCATGATATAAACGAGCGTTCAGCCTCCACAGAGGAGGACACCCTCCTCCGAGACATCACTGCCGTACTGCACTCCATATTCACATCACCCGGCCGCTCACTGTCTCTTCAGTCCTAAATCACACCATCCATAACAACATTCCGCACCGCTACCGAGGATTACACCAGATTCACTCACCATACTGAGCCGGGTAAACCCTGTCACCACAATGGCGGATGAGAAAGAGGAAACCGGAAGGCGCAGGGCAGAGGTTAGTGATGCGGAACCATAGAGAGAGGAGACGCTCTGTACGGAGCTTTAGAAAAAATACCTGCTCCACCTTGTGGATACGCTAGGAATTGCTCCTGGTACTGTTGATCACATACTGTGTTATCCAATCAAATCTCAGAAATTTCAGCTGAAGTTCAGGGATGGCAATATTGCTAGAGTTACATTGAAACAGTTAGACCAATGTAAGCATGTGTGGAATTCCCCGTGGAATCTGGAAATAATGGGAGAAGGCATAGCGACTATGGTGATCTCCTCTAACTTCCAATTCCGTGCCGAGTCACTGCTCTGCTGCATTCCTGCTTTACGTCCAGGCCACTTTTTGCAACTTGGCACTGCGTGACTTTAACGGACAATTGCACGGTCATGTAACTCCGTACCCAAACGAAATTTACGTCCTTTTTTTCCCACAAACAGAGCTTCCTTTTGGTGGTATTTGATCACCTCTGCGCTTTTTATTTTTTCCGAAAATTTTGTGAAAAAATATTGTTTTTTTTTTTTTTCAAAATTGTCGCTCTTTTTTTCAAAAAGTAAAAATCGCACAGGTGATCAAATACCACCAAAAGAAAGCTCTATTTGTGGGGGGAAAAAGGACATAAATTTAATTTGGGAACAGCGTCGCATGACCACGCAATTGTCCGTTAAAGTAACGCAGTGCCGAATCGGAAATATAGCCTGGTCAGGAATGGGGTAAAATCTTCCGGTCTTAAAGCGGTTAAAAATACACTCATTGAGGATTTTTTTGTCAAAGACATGTAGCTAAATACATGTTGGCCTAAATATATGACAACAATTGAATATATTGGATATTTTTTAACTGGCAAAGTAGAAAATGTCAATTTTTTACATTCTTATATATAACATTCCCCAAAAAAAAAAAAAAAAAAAAAATGTTTTTTTAACATTTTAGGCCAATTTGTTTTCTGCTACATATTTTTGGTAAATCATAATGGGCGTATTTTGATTGGTTTGTGCAAAAGTTATTGCTTTAACTAACTTCGGGAAAGATTTGTAATTTTTACTAGTAATGGCGGCGATCTGCGATTTTTTTTGCGGGGCTGCGACATTGCGGAGGACAGATCGGACCCGTGACTGACTTTTTTTTACACTTTTGGGGGTACCAGTGACCTTACTACAGTAATCAGTGCTATAAATATGCACTGTTACTGTAATATTGACACTGGCAGGGAAGGGGTTAACTTTATTGGTGATCAAGGGGTTAAATGTATGCCTCATGCTTACTGACGTGTGTGGGGGAGGGGACTGTGTGACACAGACACAGATCGCAGGTTCAGCTATGCTGAATCTTGTAATCTGTGACTGTCTGTCACAGAGGAGATCCGCCCGCTTTGTATACACAAGTGGGCGGATTTCCTCACTGGATCACCGACGACCGGGGAAGAGCAGCGGTGATCACCGCCTCTCCTCCCCTGGCCCGACTCCCGCTGTGTCTGAATACAGCGGGAGCGAGCGCCGCCGAGGGGGGCGGGATCCAGCGACGTAGGTCTGGACGATAACGAGCCACTTTGCTGCAGTACCAGCTCAGTGAGCGGTCGGCAAGTGGTTAAACCTGCAGCTTTCTTTTTTTGAAAATAGTACTTTTTGATCCTGCCATTATGGTCCTTGCTCAGATTCTTCCTGTTATGGGAATACTTACCGACATTAAAATCCTAGATACCAGGAAACAGCTAGCCCCGCCCACAGCCTGCATTTCATCTGCCCACTTTCAGGGTGGCGGTGTCCAAGCCATGCTCATTTTTTGCAATAGTTCTGCTTTGATCCTGTCTTTAAATATGAGGGAACTGCCTATCACACCCACTTTACAGATTGGTACCACCCAGATCCTACGGCCAATAATGTGGGAAATGCCCACTTGCAGATCTGATCCTACAATTAATGTGCAGTAACTCAGGTTAGGTTAATGCTGTGATCCAAGGACATGGCAAGGACAAAGCCTCAGTAGGACAGGAAACCAAGATACGGGACCATTCTGGCAAATCTGGGACAGTTGGAATGCATGGGGTAACATCTGTCTCCCGGTTGTGTTTTTTCATTACCAACTTATCATATCTACCTCTGGGAGAGAATACAAGCTGCTGCACTGATACAGGTTATTGTGGGATGAGTCCATCGCAGTAAGGAAGCCGGTCCAGAGCAATGGTGTGAAGCCAATGCAAAAAGAGGCTGAAAGGAATGGAGGAAATCAGTACAGCAGCACTGGGATGCAATAGTGAAAACAGTATTTCATGGAAAGATGCATGGCGATTTATTATGCACAAATGTGTCCAGTTAGGATTTAAACAAATCGGGAGGGGGAGTCACATCAGGCATGCTTGGAAAATTCCCCTCGGTGAGCTGTTCTGTGTTTGTTCTGATGAGAAATGGTACCAGGTGGGGTTGCATTTATAAAAAAAAACGTTATACAACCAATGTGATTGGAAGAACTTATACATTTGGTTGGATGGTTATTTTTTATTTTTTATTTTTTTGGAGAAATAAAATATTTTACCACAGTGTTATTTTTTTAATTTATCATGCATGACTTTTTTTTTTTAATTATATTTATTAAATTTTACACGTTACATAGAAAAAAAACATACAGACATACAATATACATAGTGGTGTCTGCTAAGTGGCAGCACCGTACCAAGGCCTAAAAGGCCAACAAGTTACAACAATGAAAAACCCTTGCATTTTCATTCCCCCCTCCCCCTAACCCCTATTCACCAACTCAACCCCCTTCAGATTCCAGGTGTGTATAGTAGGAGACCTAATGCACCTCAATCTAAGATAATCAATACTGCTGTACCACTTGCAGCACCAGCACTCAAATGAAGGGATGTGGTGTGATATAAGTGTGTCATCAGAGAGAAGAGAGCTCTAAGTCAGTTGCAAGTACCGTGTTAGATGGGGAGAGGGCGTGGCCGCTCCCCCTATGAATGTACCATTGAAACCGTGTCCCCATAGGTGTCCTGATTCCAGTGTCAGTTGCTGTATCATGGCCAGAGTTGTGTCTTCAACCTATAGTATTATTAACCAAGCCTGCCACACTTTGGAAAACTTCCTTTGACATCCCCGAGATATGTACGTGGCTTTATAGAATGGGATCATGGAGTTCACCAGGCCCTTAAAGTAGCACAAGGCAGGGGCATCCGGCTTTTTCCATTGTAGGAGAATAGCTTTGCGGGCATAGAACAATAGAATGTTAAGTAGGGTTCTGAGTGCTGTGGATGGCACCACCTCCTCCACCAGACTCACTTGGACTGTCATGGGGATTGGGACATCTAGAACATCAGCAGTACAAGAAGCAACCTGCATCCAGAAATCCCGGATGAATAATAGTTCCTAAAAAATGTGGTCTGAATTTGCTGGAGAGTGGTTACATTGCCAGCATTCTGCAGAGGTGGAATGGAAGATAGCCGCCAGTCTAGCTGGTGTATAATAGATCCTGTGGATGAATTTAAATTGGATCAGCCTGTCTCTTGCTGATAATAAATGTTTAAAAGGCTGTTCCCACACTTCCTCCCACTCCTCCCTTTGGACCACAGGTACCTCCATCATCCATTTATCCCTACATTTTGTTACTGCAGGAGGTGTTTTTTTAAATAATTCCTTATAAGCTACGGATAGTACCTTTGTTAAGTTCTTCTCTGACAGGAGACCTCTACACCATTGGATGAGGCGGACCATAATAATGAGGGAGTTTCGGGTTCATCCATAAAGGAGAGGAAGGTGAGATCCCAGTGTACCTAGGGCTAGAAAGTCTACTCGCCAGCTCCCATGCCCTGATGGTGGCCTTCATAGTTGTGGTCATTGGAAGGGTAGGTCTAGGTCCTCTAAATAATGCAGAGCGTAAACTTTTTATATGAGCCTAGTAGTGCCGCCTCTAGTACAGTTGCTGATTCATCTCTGTTTCCAACCACCCAATGGTGGGCAAATAACATTTGACCAGCCAGATAATAGTTTTGCCAGTCCGGTAAGGCTAGTCCCCTCCCTGCCCCAGTGCTCCTGTAAGACCTTAATTCCTATGCGGGGAGGAGACGGGAACCATAAAAAGGAGTTGATAATTCCATCCAGCTTTCTAAAGTAAGACTTGGGTATCCATACCGGGGCATGTCTTACGAAATATAAAATGACTGGGAGGACTTTCATTTTAATTAGGTTTATTTTGCCTATCAGGGACAACGGAAGCTTTTGCCGGGCCTGGACTCTCTGCTTGAGTTGGGTCACCAGTGGAGCCAAATTTAGGGGCATGTAGTCAGTGATTTGAGCAGTAATCTGAATGCCTAAATAGGTAATAGAGAAGACCCAGCGTAATGGCAAATTACCATCCGCTGACTTTTTAGCTCCATCATCTATTGGTAGGACAGACGATTTGGTCCAATTAACTTTTAGACCTGAAAATGAGGCAAAGTCATTAGGAATATGTAAAACCATTCGTAGGGAGGTTTCGGGGTCTTTTAAAAACATGAATTAGGTCATCAGCATAGAGTGCAAAACATTCCTTAATGGGTCCTACCTGAATGGCCCCCACATGTGGAAAGATCAAAGTGCTACTGCCAGGGGCTCCATTGAAAGTGCAAATAGGAAGGGGGAGAGTGGGCAACCCTGCCTCATGCCTCTAAAAAATGGGGAAACAGAGAGTCCAAGCCTAATTGCTGCCTGTGGTGTGCTATATAGCATAGAGATCCACCTTCTGAAAAGGGGGCCAAAACCCATACACTCCAATACCCTATGCATATAATGCCAGTCGATCAAGTCAAATGCCTTTTCTATATCCTCAGAAACCAAAATCCTAGAGAGTGGGCCATCATTAGGAAGCTGCAGATGGGTAAAAACTCTCCTCAGGTTTGTATCAGTGGATTTACCCGGCATAAAGTCAGTTTGATCTATATTAATCAGTGAGGGTATGATTTTTGCTAGCCTAGTTGCAAGGACCTTAGTAAGGATTTTTAGATCGGTATTCAATAGGGCTATTGGACGGTAAGAGGAGCATTCAGTCAGATCTTTACCTGGTTTGGGGAGGAGGACTATATGGGCCTCCAGCATAGGAGCCGGAAGGGTTCTATGTTCATGACAAGTGGCGAATAACGCACTCAGCCTAGGGGCCAAGAGTCCATCATAGGTCCTATAAAAATCCATGGGTAAACCATTAGGGCCCAGAGCTTTATGTGGAGGAAAGGCAGCTATAGCCACCTCTATTTCCAATAGTGTAACATCGGCTTCTAGAGCCTCCCTATCACTGTCTGATAAAGTAGGAATATCTAGGTTTTCTAATAAAGAATCAAAATCTGTCAGATCATATGATGGAATGGGTGCATAAAGTGAGAAGTATCGCACAAACTCTGCCATGATACCGGAGGGTTCAGTAGTAATGGTGCCCCCCCCCCCCTCTTGTTTAATGCTGGGAATAGTAGTAAGTGGTCTATGGTCAGCCACCAACATACCCAGTCTACAATTCCTGTCCCCTTGAGCGAACAGAGACTCAGCCCTATGCCTTGACTCTGTGTGAGCCAAATCTGGGAAATGTATGGAAAGATGCCTCGCCTCCAGTAAAGAGGTATACGAGTCACCTGAGAGAGAAGTGGCATGTTCCTCCGCACATTCTTTTTCTTTCTCCTGTAACATAACAATATCAGCATTATGATCTTTGTGTGTAATGTATTTAATAGCAGAAATACATTCCCCTCTCAACACTGCCTTAAACATATCTCAAACGACAGGAGGCTCAGCCAAGTCTATGTTTGAATAACAGTATGAAGTGATTGACGTTTGGAGATGAGAAGTAACTTGTTTCCCCTGCAACCAACTTGGTGACAGCTTCCAAACCCCTCATCTGATTCTGAGGCCATCTGGAAGAGCTATAGTTAGTGCCAAGGGGTTGTGATCAAAGATCCCCCCAGCCAAATACGTGGCCTCCTGTAACAGAGGTAGAAATAAATCATTGCCGAACACCAGATCTTTGCTGGCCGAAGAACCATGCGTTTTGGAAAGATGTGAGTAGCACATTGGGTGTTTCCACCTCCATAACTCAGTGAGACCCGCTGTGTTATCCCATAGGAGGAGTTCCGCAGAGCTAGCTCTGTTCAACTTGGAAGTATCCAGTGCATCCTCTAGAATATTGTTATTATCACCTGCCAGTACCATGGGCAAATGAGCATAAGGTGCTAATTTGGTGGGCATATCATACAACATTTGGGTTTGGAATGGTGGAGGTACATACACACTGACAATAACCATTTTGTAGTTATACAGTTCCAGAGCCACTGCCACAAATCTACCCCCCGGGTCAGAGACCACCTGGTGCAGGACACAAGGAACTGCCTTACTGATAAGGATAGTAACCCCTCTTGCAAAAGAGGAATAGGTAGAGTGCAACACCCTTTGGATCCAGGGATGACGCAATGCTAAAATCTTACTGCCATCCAGACGAGTCTCCTGGAGGAGGACGACATGCAGCTTAAGTGGCCTAAGATACTGAAACACTGCTGCTCTCTTAAATTTGTCATTCACCCCTCTCACATTCCATGACACACTAGTTATGCGATTAGCCATAGTAGACCTTGCAAAGAGATTGGTCCGGAATACTAGCAATATAGTCTTGGATCAAGAGTAAACATGCACTGCGACATGAGAACAGTGATACAAGAAAAAGCAGTGCAAAAAGAGATGCAAAAGTAGGTGAGTTGGCTTTGTAGAAAAACATCCCTGCTGATATACCCAAACAAAAAAACTCGAACAAAAAGGTAGACGGCTTCCATCCCAAAATGTGAACAAAACTTGTGAGGCCTAGCCGATGATCACAAAAGTTCCACTGGTACTGACTTCTGTGTCTCCATGGGGGAGTCCGTATGCAGGATGGGCCAGCAGTAAAACAAATCCAAACAATGTGAAATTAAGAAAACCCCTGTTTTGCAGTGCAGGGGAGTGCAATATACTGGGATCATATGTTATGAGTATACCCCTAACAACAGTCTCAACAAAGTAAAGGAGGGGGAGAGGCAGTAAGAGAAGGGAAGGGGCCTGGGCAACATAGAAGGGGAAGGAGGAGGGTAAGAGTACAAAGGGACAAAACAGAGAGGGAGAGCATAGGCAGGAGACGGGGATTGGGGAACCAGACCACCGGTTAGCCCTGGACCTCATCAGGACCACTGGAATCGCCACAAAGCTACCATAATTAACCCTCTGCATCTATCCATTTGGACCAAATTTTATCAAATTTCCTTGGACACTGTCGACTATCGTATGTAGTTCTATATAGGCGTTGATCTGAATTGACTGCATTCCGCCAAGAGCTATGGGTAGGAGGGTCCCTAAACTTCCATCTCAGTAGGATTTCTCTCCTGGTCTAAAACAGGGTGAAGGTTAAGCAGAGCTTAGTGTATCTGTCCCCCTCCACATCCTCAAAGTGGCTCAGCAGGAGGAACAGAGGTTCCAAAGGCACCACCGTGTCCCATAACTCATTGAGGGTGGATGCCACTGCCTCCCAAAAGGAACAAAGTTTAGGGCAAGACCAGACCATGTGCCAAAAGAACCCAATTTCCAGATTACATCTGGCGCATTTGGGGTCCACCTCGGGGGTATATATGGAACAATCGTTGTGGGGTGAAGTATTCCTATGGAGAATCTTAAGTTGTATGAATCTTTCCTTAGCTGCTATCATAGATGGGATAAAGGAAATGACACAGTCCTCCCATCCCCCCTTAGTGAACCCAGGGATATCCGCCCTCCACTTGTCAAACGATCTTGTCGATTTAGTGTCATGAGCCACAGTCAAGTGCAGGTAGAGGGTAGATAAAGGTTTGTCCAGCACACTGGAAATAAGAAGCCGCTCCCCTGGGTCCGACTCCAGAACAACGGGTTCCGGGAAATGGGCCCTGATAGCATGCCTCAAATGCCAGGATCTAAATTCAAAGAATCCCGGGACCCGGTACAGTCGCCTAAACTCCTGAAATAGCATAAGCCTATCATCTCTCATCATGTTTTAGAGTGGTGATCCCCCTTCTTGCTCAGATCGAGGGGTCTGGGACAGAGTTTAAATGAGGAAGCATGGGATATGCAGGGAGAAATGAAGGGACCTCCTGTAAATCGCCCTGGCACATTGCAAAACCCATATACAGTAGTAGTTCTCATAGGAATAGTCACTGCCGGGTGCGCAACAGTAGGGTTCTGCCTAGGCTGGGAGAACCACCATCGAACAGTAACTAGGACCGCTGCCCAATAATAAAGTTGAAAATTCGGGAGCGCCAAGCCACCCTCCAACAGAGAAAGGTAAAGTTTGTGCTTTGCCACTCTCTGGGGCCCCCCAGCCCAGACAAAGTTCACCACCACTCCCTCCAGCCGTGCAAAGGATTTAGGGACACAGCTCGGAGTGTTTTGGAAAAAATATAAACACTTAGGTAAATAAACCATTTTCAATAAATTAACCCTACCCACTGGTGTCAGTGGAAGCGAACGCCAAGCAATACATCTGCTAATAAGTTGCTGCAGTAAGGGATCAACATTCTTTGCCAGATAGTCACCCGTTTCACCACCCAGTCTAATCCCCAGATAGACTAATTCATCAACCCATTTAAGAGGAGGAGTACAAGTGTCGACCCAGGGGACAGAAGTATGCAGTGGGAACAAAACTGATTTGTCCCAGTTGATACGGATGCCGGAATTGCAGCTAAATTGGTCGAACAGAGCCAAGGCAGAGCAGAGAGATGTAGAGGCGTCCGCTAAATAAAGCAGGGTGTCATAGGGAGATATTTTCTCCTCAATAGTTCCCACCACAATACCCTTCACTCCTGGGTACACCCTCAGTAATATAGCTAGAGGCTCCAAGGCCAAGGAAAACAAGCCCGGGGAGAGAGAGAGGACAGCCCTGACGTGTCCCACGCCCCAAGGAAAAGGAAGCCGACAGGGTGTTGATAGTTCGGATTCGTGCCGTGGGGTTAGCATAAAGCATTTGTAGCCAAGATAGAAACCGGGAACCAAATCCTAATATAGAGAGGACTGCCCACAGGTATCCCCACTCAACGTAGTCACAAGCCTTCTCCTCGAGTGAGACCACTACTCCTGCACCGTCAGACTCCATCAAGGCAATGCGAGTGTGCAGTCGTCTAATGTTAATATCTGTCCCCCCGCCCCGGCATGAACCCTGTCTGGTCAGGATGAATCAGGGCAGTGATAACCCCGTTCAGCCTAACAGCTAAAATGTTGGGGAGCAACTTCGCATCCACATTCAGGAGACAGATGGGGCGGTATGAGTAGCAAAGGGATGGATCCTTCCCGGCTTAGGAATCATCATTATTACTGCTTCCTCCATAGAACCTAGAAGTGATCCTCCCTCCATTGACCCCCCCCAACATTGAGTGCAGTCTCGGGGTTAAAACCTCTGCATATGTTTTGTAGAACTCCACCGTGATGCCATCCGGGCCAGGAGTCTTGCCCAACTGGAGCGTCTTTAAAGCCATCAGTATCTCTTCCTTGGAAATAGGAGCGCCCAATTTGTCACGATAAGTGGGAGTAAGGGTCAGGATGTCTATGGTCACGAGACAGGAGGTCAACTCAGCAGGACTATAAGTTACCCGTGAACTGTAGAGAGATTGGTAGAACAAAACAAAACAATGATTTATCTCATCAGGTGTGGATAGGAGGGAGCCGTGAGGGTCAAGAATATGAGGGACTGTAGTTCCTCCTGTATGCTCCCTGGACAGCCAAGCAAATATTTTCCTGGTTCTCTCCCCCTGTTCAAATATACGTTGGGCTTGATATAGTAGCTTCTTTTGCGTGAGGGATGTGCAAATGCAAAGCACCTCCCCCGTTAGGGTCCTGAGATGGGCATAGTTTTGGGGGTCTCCAGATCTGATATATAAAGCCTCCTGGATGTTTAGCGTCTCTTCTGCCCCGGTGAAGTCAACCCTCCTCTCCCTACGCAATTTAGAAATGATGGTCCGGTATTGCCCCAGAGTAAAAGCCTTAAAAGCATCCTAGACAGTGTTCAACCCCGCCGAGCAGCATAATAGCCCCTCATCATCTCCCCAAACCAAGGGGTTGTATGTTTTAACCACTTCTGGACTGGAAAAATTTCCCCCCTTAATGACCAGGCCATTTTTTTGCGATTCAGCAATGCATTACTTTAACGGACAATTGCATGGTCGTGCGACGCTGTACTCAAATAAAATTGATGTCCTTTTTTTCCCCACAAATAGAGCTTTCTTTTGGTGTTTTTGATCACCTGTGTGATTTTTATTTTTTGCGCTATAAACAAAAAAAGAGCGACAATTCGGAAAAAAACAACATTTTTCAAATTCTGCTGTAGAACATTCCCCCCCCCCCCCCCCAAAAAATGTAAAAATCTAAATTTTTCAACCTTTTAGGCCAATTTGTATTCTGCTACATATTTTTGGTAAAAAAAAAAAATCCCAATAAGCATATTTTAATTGGTTTGCGCAAAAGTTATCGCGTCTACAAACTAGGGGAAAGATTTATGTCATTTTTATTTTTACTAGTAATGGTGGCGATCTGCGCGCGGGGGGGGGGGTGACTTGAGAAATGACCACGGAGACTTGTGATCCTAAATAGAAGGATCACAGGTGTTCTGTGATCATTTCAGAGAGTGTTTACAACAGCTGACCGTTGTTCTCTCAGTGGGGAGCAATCGCGGGTGCCTGGCGGCAATCACGAAAGCTTGCCCCCCCTTAGATCAGCATGCCCGCTGCCTAGAGGGCGAGCCAATGTACCCATACATTGATTCGCGCAGCCGAGCCAGCCTGCCACAGTATATATACGGCGGGCAGTAGGCAAGTGGTTATTGAAGTGGAACACTTAGTCCCCAGACACTTCCCCAGACTCCAGGGCACAACATCAAACATAACCATAAGCATGCAGCAGGGATGATATTGTATAGGAAGAGTTGTGCAGTAAAAACTGATTAAATCAGCATATAAAGCAACAGGCCCGAATAGGGCAATAACCCCCCCCCCCCAGCCCAGGCCACCCATACCCCCAAAACTGGGGAGGGTCTCCATCCCCAAAACAAAATCAGCTCACTGGCTGCAAAAAGGAAGCTAATGTGCATCCGGCGATCCTCTACCCAACCAATCCAACCTCCGAGGGGAACATAGCCAGCGGACCATCTCTCTGTTTCTTAGGCTCCCGCTGAAGCAATAAAAGGTGCTGGAGGAGTCCAAAGTGAAACCCCAGAAGAAGAAGGGGGAAGTAAATGCAGCCACCCTCTATATAGTTCCTTTAGCAAATAGTGCATTCCAAGTTGGAAAGGATATGTGAGGAAGTTCTCCAGATGCTCTCAACCTTGAGGATCTTGAAGATTTCTCCTAAGAAACACAGCAAGAGGTTGGTTTTTTCACTATTTTTGATCCTACAGTGATTCTCCTGACTAAGTCAGGGGCACAGGCTTCATTACACTTAACAAATGTTGCACAACAGGTGCTAACAGTCATCCATAATTCCAGGATAGGGTACAACCAACATCCGTGGCCAGGTGAAATTTTCAACCGCGGCCCCCCAGCAGAGATAAAAGGTGTAAGTGAAGAGGGGGACTCACAAACTTCAACTTCAGCGATGAAGAGGTAGGGATTCCAACCAGGTGGAAGCTTCTCTCGTGGGAGGAGAAGCAGGTAGTCTCTCCGTCCTGGACTCTCAATCATGCCGGGTATAAAACACTGTAACAGATGCTGCAAGCCCGCAGTGATGCCTTCACTTGGTCGAACAATTTCCTGAGCTTCTGCGTCTCCACCAAGTAGTCCAGGAAAATGAGCAGCTTATCATCCTGAAATCGCAGTTCCCCAGTGGATTGGGATGCTCTGAGTATCTCATCTCTATTCCTGATGTTAAGAAGCTTGAGAATAAAGGGTGCAAGGGGTAGCCCCCAGGGGGACCAGACTTAAAGGGAACACAATGCGCCCTTTCCACGGTATAGTATGGAGAAAGGCGTGCATCAGGTAGTAAGTTGCACATGTCCTCCACAAAAACGGATTCACCCCCTCCAGCCTTTCTGTCAAGCTTAGGTTTCTGAAATTGTTCCTCCGGCTTCTGTTTTCGGCATCTTCAGCCCTGTACTCCAGGGCCTTCACCCTAGTTTGCAAGAGGCGGATGTCAGTGCCATGCTCCATCACTGTATCCTCTGTCTGGCTCACTCTCTGTTCCACTTCTGTCACCCTGAAGCGGAGTTTATCATTGTCTTGTCGCAGGAGGCCTACGTCCAATTGGACTGCCTCGATCTTGGTTGTAAGTGTGTAATGTTCCGGTACCTTTGGTACCCTAAATTACACTTTCCACAAGTGTATGCGCCCTACCATTTACTTTTGGAAAGGTGCGCATACACCTTTAAGACTGGAGCTGTCATCACTCAGCGCCGGACTAGATGGCTATTTAAGGCGTCGGCTCTCACTCACATGTGTTCGTTCAAACACCCTTATCTGGATGCTAACCTTGCTTGAAGCTTCCATGCTTGCAAGCTTACTTCGCTGACGGAACCTCGCTGCGCTGATCCCTGTATCCCGCTACTGGATCATCCGCCTCTCCTGAACCACCCTTCGGCTGTATCGCTAATAGTGCTAAGTACCCCGCAGGGGAATTCTCTATAAACTTATACTAAGCTTACACTATCTAGCTCTGCATAGTAGAGACTGTTTATCACATATGCATAAACTAGATTGCTAGCTCTTGAGACTACTGCTACTTTTCTGCACTGGGTTGATCTCTTTTGTATGTCCACCTGTTATTCTATCATCTGCTATCATACAACATTTTTAAACCTTCCTGCATCCATCTGCTACTGTCTCACCTTCAAGTGTCTATCACCTACCACCTCCACTCAACCTATCCCTCAAACCTTCATCATTGTGTTACCACATATATAAAGTCACTCTAGGAACCAGCTTGCTAATTGTGTGTATTTACTGGCTGAAATAAGACCTTCCACACATGATGAGTCATTGAGGTTGGGAATGGTATCTCAGCATATCTCTTACATGACAACTGACGTGGAACTATTTCTGCAGCTGAAAATCCACACCATATAAGAAACGCAGGAGCGTTACAGATTGAACGAACCTAAAAAAAGGATTCAGCAGAAATAGCCACTCAGGTGACACAATTAAAACAGCAAGTATCTGCGTTAATACACGCACTTGCTGAATTAAAAGAAGACAATCAGGCTCTGTCGCAGCAGGTAATTAGACTGACACAACTTACCTCTGCTCAGTCCCCTGAACCCAAGATAAATCCCCCTTTGGTATTTACAGGCGATCGCAAAAAATTTCGCGAATTTAAAAACGCATGTGAGTTACTTTTTTTGCTAAAACCTCGTACCTACCTTACTGATCACATTAAGGTTTGTACTATTATTTCTTACCTATGAAGCGATCCTCGAGCCTGGGCAGATTCTCTTTTTGAGAAAAACGGCCAGCTTCTCAACTCCTATGCCTTGTTCCTGGCAGAGCTCACTAGCCTATATGATGACCCCAATAGGCAGAGTACTGCTGATCTTCAGTTAAGATCCTTGAAACAAAGAAGGAGGCCTGTGGAAGACTTTGTCGCAGAGTTCAAGAGATGGACCCTTGATTCAGAATGGAATGATGCATCTCTGAAAACCCAATTTAGGCTTGGCCTATCAGAAGCCGTTAAGGACGAGCTCGCCCGAGCGGATCTGCCAAAAACCCTGGATGCATTAATACAACTCAGTATTACCATAGATAGAAGACTACGAGAAAGAAAGGCTGAAAAGATGGGAATGCCATTATCCGTTTCCTCTCGGAGTCTGGCCGTTGACCCCGTTCCTATGGAGATAGGAACCATACGCCCACCGCTATCAACTATGGAAAAAGCCAAAAGACGAAATGAAAATCTCTGCTTGTACTGTGCATCCCCGGATCACAAGATAAACGTCTGTCCCCTAGTCAACAAAAAGAAGGGTGAGTGTTCACATGTCTCTCTGGGAGGATTGACAACTTCATTCACTAACCCCTACATTTCTGTTTTTTTGACATTACAGTGGGACCAGAACAGGATTACTACTAAGGCCATGATTGACACAGGATCTTGTGGAAATTATATGGATATATGTTTTGCTGCTTTAAATAAAATTCCTATTATTTCTAAACTCAAACCTGTCTCAGTAAGTCTTATTACCGGTGTTCCGTTATCCTCTGGTCCGATCACCGATCAGACACAAGCACTTCTAGTCACTATTAACGAGTCTCATAGGGAGACTTCTACCTTCGATTTAATACCATCACCCCACTTTCCCATTGTGTTGGGACTTCCCTGGTTGCACACACACCAACCAACCATAGATTGGAAGAAACGGTCCTTGACCTTCCCTTCTTGTTATTGCGAGGAAACGTGTAACCTCCCGTTTTCCGGGAAGATTCTGTCTGTGGTGACAGATGAGATTGCACCACTATGTTATCAGGATCTTTCTGAGGTTTTTCTTGAGAAAAATGCTCAAGCATTACCTCCTCATCGAGACTATGATTGTAGCATTGATCTACTCCCAAATAGCAAATTGCCGTTCGGTCATGTTTATCCTCTTTCACAGGATGAACTTGCCCATCTCAAAACCTATTTGGATGAGAATTTGGAAAAAGGTTTTATTAGACCTTCCACTTCTTCCACAGCAGCAGGACTCTTTTTTGTTCGCAATAAAGATTCAAGTCTCAGACCTATCATCGACTACAGGAAATTGAATGCTATCACAATAAAAGATCGCTATCCTCTACCGCTTATCCCTGAGCTCATTGAGCAGGTGCGTGGAGCTACCCATTTTTCAAAATTAGACCTGAAAGGAGCATACAATCTCATTCGAATCCTTGATGGACACGAGTGGAAGACTGCGTTCAGAACTAGATACGGATTGTTCGAGTATCTTGTGATGCCATTCGGCCTATGCAATGCCCCTGCAGTTTTCCAACGATTTATAAACGATATTTTTAAAGACTTACTAGATGTCTGTGTTGTGGTATATCTGGACGATATACTTATATATTCATGGACCCTGTCTGAACACATAAGACATGTAAGACTTGTATTATCGAGATTGCTTGCACATAATCTTTATGTGAAGCTGAAGAAATGCTTGTTCCATAAAGATGAGGTACTCTTTCTAGGCTACATCATATCCAAAACAGGAATCGAGATGGACATGAGTAAAATATCCTGCATTCAGGATTGGCCTACACCAACTACACGCAAGGCGCTACAGCGATTCCTGGGATTTTCAAATTTCTACAGGAAGTTCATAAAAAACTTTTCTGCTATTGTGAGACCCCTCACACAGCTCACTAGCATAAAAATACCATTTAAATGGTCAGAAGAAGCAAATAAGGCTTTCCACTTGTTAAAGACAAGGTTTACTTCCGCTCCCATATTACGCCATCCAGACCCATCCCTCCAATACATTCTGGAGGTAGATGCGTCAAACCTGGCAGTAGGAGCAATACTCTCCCAACGACCTACCCCCACTTCACCACTTCATCCAGTCGCCTTTTTTTCTAAATCCCTGAGCAGTCCCGAGATAAATTACCCTGTGGGTGAGAAGGAACTGCTTGCTATAAAATTGGCTCTGGAGAATTGGCGACATTTACTCGAAGGCACCCAATTACCAATAATTATATACACGGACCATAAAAACCTCCAATATCTTCAGACTAGCAAAACTCTCTCGCATCGACAGGTACGATGGTCACTATTCTTTCTAAGGTTTAACTTCCTAGTGACCTACACACCTGCAGATAAGAACAAAAAGGCGGATGCACTTTCACGACTAACTGAAGAAAATTACTTTGAAATTCCTTCCGTTCCTATAATACCTCACAAACGCATTATTGGAGTTGTCCGTTCCTTGAAGGAAGAGGTTCTGCATGGTATAAGGTTGGATTCACCCCCACCACAACTAAATACCGATGCAGAAGGCTTCCTCTACTACAACGACAAACTTTACATACCACCTACCCTACGCACCAAGATCTTGGAATTATCGCATGATGTGCCTATGGCAGGACATATGGGTATGACAAAGACTTTCAATTTGATTTCTCGGCAATTCTGGTGGCCTGACATGAAAACATCTATACAAAAATTCGTCTCTTCGTGCAATGTCTGTGCCAGGTCCAAAATTGACACTACGAGACCATCCGGCCTACTATGCAGTCTACCAATACCCCAAACTCCATGGGAGGTTCTGTCATTGGACTTCATCGTAGAATTGCCTCCTTCCAAAGGATTTAATACCATCTTGGTGTCAGTGGACCATCTGACAAAGATGGCACATTTCATTGCTATTCGCAGACTACCTTTGTCCAAACAAACGGCAGAACTCCTGATGAAACATGTCTTCAGATTACATGGTATCCCAAAAACTCTTTTGTCTGACCGTGGATCCCAATTTATTTCTAAATTCTGGCAAGAACTATGTCACATACTACGGATTGAGCGGAAGCTCACTTCTCCTTACCATCCGCAGACCAACGGACAGACTGAAAGAGTCAACCAATGCATCGAGCAGTATTTACGTTGTTACACTTCTTACCAACAGGATGATTGGTTGGATCTTCTCCCCCTGGCAGAATTTGCCTACAACAACGCAACTCACAGTACAGCCAAGCAGAGTCTGTTCTACTTGAACTATGGGTTCCATCCCTCTATTCTCCCTCCACGCATCCTTCCTTCAAATAACCCAGTAGCCTCAGACTATCTTTCCCAAATAAAGGATTCTCTGGGTTTACTAAATACTACCATTGCACACGCTCACAGTCAACAAAAGAAGTACTATGATCTTCGTAGAAGACCTTCTCCACAGTATACTATCGGGGACCTCGTTTGGCTCTCAACAAAAAACTTGAGACTGAAGATCCCTAGCAAAAAGCTTGGACCTCTGTTCTTGGGACCTTTCCCAATCAAGAAACTTATTGGAAAAGCTGCAGTGCAGCTTACATTGCCAATGGACCTAAAAATCCATCCCATTTTCCATGTGTCGCTACTAAAACCCCATGTTCCGGACCAAGGAATAAGGCCTAATATTCCACCTCCCCCTCCTGTACAAGTTGAAGGTGGAGAAGAATACGAGATAAAAGAGATTCTGGATTCTCGTATCTACAGAAGAAGACTTCAGTACTTGGTTAGATGGAAGAACTATGGGCCCCAAGACGACACCTGGCTAAACACCTCTGACATACATGCCCCTAGATTAATCCGCAATTTTCATGCGAAATACCCAGACAAACCAGCTCCAGAGGCCTTCAGGAGCAGGCCTTAAAGGGGGGGTATTGTAATGTTCCGGTACCTTTGGTACCCTAAATTACACTTTCCACAAGTGTATGCGCCCTACCATTTACTTTTGGAAAGGTGCGCATACACCTTTAAGACTGGAGCTGTCATCACTCAGCGCCGGACTAGATGGCTATTTAAGGCATCGGCTCTCACTCACATGTGTTCGTTCAAACACCCTTATCTGGATGCTAACCTTGCTTGAAGCTTCCATGCTTGCAAGCTTACTTCGCTGACGGAACCTCGCTGCGCTGATCCCTGTATCCCGCTACTGGATCATCCGCCTCTCCTGAACCACCCTTCGGCTGTATCGCTAATAGTGCTAAGTACCCCGCAGGGGAATTCTCTATAAACTTATACTAAGCTTACACTATCTAGCTCTGCATAGTAGAGACTGTTTATCACATCTGCATAAACTAGATTGCTAGCTCTTGAGACTACTGCTACTTTTCTGCACTGGGTTGATCTCTTTTGTATGTCCACCTGTTATTCTATCATCTGCTATCATACAACATTTTTAAACCTTCCTGCATCCATCTGCTACTGTCTCACCTTCAAGTGTCTATCACCTACCACCTCCACTCAACCTATCCCTCAAACCTTCATCATTGTGTTACCACATATATAAAGTCACTCTAGGAACCAGCTTGCTAATTGTGTGTATTTACTGGCTGAAATAAGACCTTCCACACATGATGAGTCATTGAGGTTGGGAATGGTATCTCAGCATATCTCTTACATGACAACTGACGTGGAACTATTTCTGCAGCTGAAAATCCACACCATATAAGAAACGCAGGAGCGTTACAAAGTGCAGCATGACATAATGCTATGGCCGCCATTACATCCACTAGGCCTGGCTGCAGGGAGACATCCGCCCCCACAGGGTCAGTCTGGGAGGCAATGTGCGTGCGCTGTGTGGAGTGGGTCTCCACATGTGTGACTTCAGTGGGCGGCAATTCCTCCGCTATCGATGGAAAATGTAGCCATTACCAGTGTGCGGGCCGGAGGATCTGCATCTCATCAAGTTGTCCGGAGAGACAATTATAACTAGGGAAGCTGTAGAAAGCAGAATATTATTCCGTGACCCAGCGGAGCTCAGAGAGAAGCAGCAGCTCACGTTGCCATCGTGGACACGCCCTGAACATTATACATTTAGAACTGGACATGCACCTGATGACCTGGGAGCAGTATCTGGCATTTTTTGCTAGGCAGGGCTGAGAATATTATTTTGTACAGGCAGCCTGCACAGGAAAAACAAGCTTGGTGTATTTTTGTCAGGATCAACACATTTTTCTGTAGTTGCAGATTATTTAAAGAGACAAACCATGGGGAAATGTGCATATATGAGCAAAGACACTTAATGTTACTTTTTCTTGCCTATTATTTGCTTAAATTCTTGCAATTTTTGATGAGCCCTCAGCACATCACCAAGCCAAAAAAAAAAATAAAAATATACATACTTAAAAATTTTTTCCAATGCACTGCAAGGAAACACAAATGTTTATTACATGCACTGCACTGGGTCCCTGTGTGTTGGTTTATTAGTGTATGCACATTGGGATAACCACTTGACCATGCAATTTTTTGCAATACGGCACCACGTTACTTTAACAATTGCGCGGTCGTACGACACTGAACCCAAATAAAATATTTGTCCTTTTTTCACACAAATAGAGCTTTATTTTCGTTGTTTTCGATCACCTATGTGTTTGTTTGTTTTTTGCTCAAAACAAAAAAGACAATTTTGAAAAAAAAACAATATTTTTAACTTTCTGCTATAAAGCATATCCAACAAAAAATTATAAAAAAAAAAAAAAATCACAATTTCTTCTTCAATTTAGGCCAATATGTATTCTGCTACATATTTTTGGTATAAAAAAAATCCCAGTAAGCGTATATTGATTGGTTTGCACAAAAGATATAGCGTCTACAAATTATGTGTCCCATGAAATTGGTTAAAAAGCTGAGCAAAATATCTGACCACCCCAAAGGCCTTACCAGCCTCCCCCCCCCTCCAAACAACAAAAGGGCATCTGTGACATCAGTACTCAACTAACAAACAATTTACATATGAGCAGTAGTCGCCTTTAAGCCACTTGGACCAAACTGTTTAGGGCAACCCCTGTGGCAGTAAGTCTCCTTATACAGAGAAAAGGCTGTATTGACTAATTGTGGCCAGAAATCAATCGTTGAGGGAGTGGGTTTCTTCCACGTCAGGGTTATAGCTTTCCTGGCGTAGAATAGGAGACCCAGTAACATGTGAATTGCTACTGTTGAAGCTAAGTCTTCAACCAGGCCCAGCATACAGATTCGCAGAGAAGGTTTGAACACGACGCCAGAGACTGCAGTAAATTTAGAGATGTCCCAAACTGTTCGCCGGCGAACTTCGCATTTTCGCGTTCGCCTCGGCGAGCAAACATATGCGATGTTCGGTCCGCCTCCTATACATCATCATTGAGCAAACTTTGACCCTGTACCTCACAGTCAGCAGACACATTCCAGCCAATCAGCATACCCTCCCTCCCAGACCCTCCCACCTCCTATAAAAAAAGCAAGGGCAGCATCCATCTTAGATTCATTCTGAAGCTGCAGAGTAAAGCCCCGTACACACGTACCGATGGTCGGCTTACAAATGTTCCTCTTTTCTCCCCGGGATGTCGGTGTCTGCTGAAAAGTGCAAAGACAGCACAAGGACAGCACAAGAATTTTGTCCGCCGACTGCAGAAGTGATGTCATGTAATGGTTAACTTTCCCTGTGTTTTCTATTTTCTGAGCATGCCCAGTCTTGCAAATCTGCGGTCTGTCGGCCGAATTGTGTACTGACAGGCGAACAATCGTCCGTTCTGGTGTCGGCATACAAATATTTTCATGTTTGCACGAAAGACTTTTGTCCGCGGATTGTGCGCAGACATCTGTCGGAGGCACCATACTAACACGCGTACAATCGGCAGATCCTTCGTCCACCGACGTTTGTATGCCGACGATCGGTACGTGTGTACGGGCCTTAAAGCCCCGTACACACGTACCGATCGTCGGCCGAACGATCGGCCGTCTTTTGTCCAGGGCTGTCGTGTCTGTTGAAAACTGCAAAAGACTGCACACTAATTTTGTCGGCCAACAACAGCCGACTGCAGAAGTGATGTCATGTGATGGTTAACTTTCCTTGTCTTTTTTCTTTTCTGAGCATGCCCAGTCTTGCTAATCTGCTGTCTGTCGGCCGAAATCTGTACTGACTGGCGAACAATTGGCCGTTCTGGTGTTGGCCAACAAAAATTTTAATGCCTGCACGACAGATTCTGTTCGGCCGAAAATGCGCTGTCGGCAGCATCATACTAACAAGCCTACAATCGGCCGATCGGTCGTCGGCCGAATATTTACGGCCGACAATCGGTACGTGTGTACGGGGCTTTAGTTAGAGCAGGGAGAGTGCTGCTGTTGCTGCTGAATTGATAGGGAAATCATTAGCTAGGCCAGTGTTCTGTGTCCACTCCTGCTGTAAGGACAGCGTCCTGACAGCACCCCAAAAAGCCCTTTTTAGGGCTGGTACATCAGTCTGCTTTTATTTATTTATGTTTCTATATATTTATCAGGCATTTTTGAAGGCAGGCATGACTTTTTTGGGATTAGTGTCGGGGGGGGGGGTCTAAAAGCGTACCTGTGAAGTTTCAGCTCTGTAGTATGTCCAGAACCAGAAAAGAAAGATCATATAGGTGTAAAAGGAGGGTTCCCACCATCCCTGCTCTACTGAAAAATGATATTTTTTTCTGGTTCTGGACATGCTACAGAGCTGAAACTTCACATGTACACTTTTTAGACCCCCCAGACACTAAATCACACAAAAAAAGTTCTTAAAAATTGTCAATTTCTTTGGATTTAGTGTCTGGGGGGTCTAAAAAGTGTACCTGTGAAGTTTCAGCTCTGTATCATGTCCAGAACCAGAAAAAAAAAGATCATATAGTTATAAAAGGAGACCTGCGACCTTCAGCCGAATCAAGTCGGCGTACCAGGATCTCCGGGGCCAATCTGGAGCCACCAGAATTACCGGAATCCCTTCCAACTCGACCCTGCGTAGCAGGCGAGATAAAAGTTTCAGCGGAGGAAATGTATAAATTAGCCCGTACCGGATCCAGGAAGCCACCAGGGCGTCTACTGCATCGGCCAGAGGATCTCTGGACTGAGCCACAAACGTTGAACCTTTTCTGTTTTGTCTGGAGGCAAACAGGTCCACATCCGGGGTCCACCACCGGAGACACAGCTGGTGGAACACTTGTGGATGCAGAGACCACTCTCCCTGATCCAGGTTTTGGTGACTCAGGTAGTCCGTCTGCCAATTGTCTACGCCGGGAATGTAGGCAGATAGGGCTGGAACGTAGTCCTCTGCCAAGCGCAGGATCTCGGCTACCTCCAGAGCCGCCAGGGCACTCCTGTTGCCCACTTGATGATTGACATATGCCACGGCCATGACATTGTCGGACTGGACAGAACACCCCTTGAGATTGTCCGTCCAGTGGAACAGGCTCAACTTGATTGCTCCCAGTTCCAGAACATTGATCAGGAGCTTGGACTCTTCCCAACGTCCAGGTCCCTTGAACGTTCAGGGTGCCAAGCACCCCTTCCCCCTCCATCCCAACCAGTCAGACGGGCATCTGTCGTCACCACCGTCCAGAATACTGGAAGGAAGGATTTCCCGTGAAGAAGATTCGGAGAGCTGAGCCACCAATTCAGAGAGTCCTTGGATCTCGGACTCAAACGAATCAGACTGTCCAGAGATAGAGGATCCTTGTCCCATTTGACAAGGCTCTCCTGTTACAAAAGTCTTGTGTGGGCCTGAGCATATGGTACAGCCTCGAAGGAGGACACCAGCAGGCCCAGCACCAGAGAGACACCAGGCCGCAAGCCAGCAGCGACAGAATCACTTCTCTTAACTTCTGTAACTTCACAGGAGGTAGAAATACCTTTGCCAAAGCTGAATCTAGGATCATCCCTAGATACTCCAGTCTGGTTGTTGGAACCAGGGCAGATTTCTGAAGGTTGAGATTCCAACCGAACTGCTTCAGCGTGTGAATGGTCGCCTCCAAATCACGTTCCAAGGTCACAGACGAGTCGGCTCGGAGAAGAAGATCGTCCTGGTACCCCAGAATCGCTATTCCTCTCCGTCGTAGCAGAGCCAGGATAGGGGCTAACACCTTGGTGAAGACCCTGGGAGCAGAGGCGAGACCAAACGGTAATGCCACAAATTGAAAATGGTCCTTGCCCACCGCGAAGCGGAGGAATCGTTGATGACCCTGCAAATAGGGACATAAAGATAGGCATCCTTGATATCGATCGAGGCCAAAAAACAATAAGGTGTAACCACCCTTCTCCTGCGCTTGGTATCCAGGCCCCTTGACCACACACTTCACGGGACTGATAACTGGCTTCTCAGATGGCTAGAGTCTTGCTGCCCTTATCGGACTGGGGTAGTCCACCGATACTAAAAGCAAAAAGAACATAAAAGGGCGCACCGACCTAGCGCATTATCCTCAATAAAAGGCTTTATTTAAATGACATAAAAAATGGCTACTCACAGACGTAGATAAAAGTAAAGCATATCAAGCTGGATTGCGCAAAAGTCTGTGTTTAGTCCATATAATCGTCCATGATGAGATGACTGACACGTTTCGAGGCCTAGCCTCTTCCTCAGAGCCACTGTGTCATGACTGTCTCTTTGGTTTAAATAGTGAGATGTAGTGAGGTAGCGACCCAGTCACTGCCCCCAGGTGGGAGTGCCTCCTCCCCCGGGGGGGTGTGGCTAGAGCACCACCCACCTTCTCTTGTGACATTATTAGTAGTATGCAGTGGCATACATCAATCATAAAAGTACAATACAAGTGCTAAAATAATATTATATACGTGAAATAAAAACATGTGCATAAAAACAGTGCAACGAAATCTAGATAAAAACCACCATGAGCTAATGTTAAAAACAAATAAAAATGCTTTCTCAGTGCACTTAAAATCATTGTAGACGCTCCCTGGACTGACAGTAGAGAGCAGCCAATATAAGTGTTATTAGGTAATTACCCCACAATTTTTCTATTACATTTACCATCTGCTGTACCTGGTCTAGGCTAGAAACTCATCTATTCATAATGGTGGTGTTCCGCCCTCTCCATGTTTTCCCCTTAATGGTTCCATCCTATTGGGGGGGGGGGGGGGCTCCACACTGGAAAGAGGGATCAAAGAGGGGTAGGAGGCCGATAATGCACTCTGTGCCCCTAACCTGCTTCATTAGACAAGTGGGGCACAGGCAGTAATGGACCGTGGAGCCGATCGGTCATGTTGCACCGATCACCGGCTCCGTGGAACGCACGCCGCTGCCCTACTTCCGGGTTATTGCGTCATGCGTTCCACCCATCGTCACTTCCGCCGACGTCACTTCCTGTATCGAGGGAAGCAGTGTACAGCGGGGCGGTCCGTCTCCAGGGCAACTCTCTCCATCTCGGTATTGGCCTGACAGACGTCGACACCGCCCACAATATACAGCATCCCATCCCACTGTATTCTACATAGGCGCTCCTATTTATTCCAGTGTTCAGGTCTCGATAGTGCTACTGTCTCTAATTGGGAAGCCACTACCCTTCTATATGTTCAATTAGGGACCATTTTGGGCCACTGTATGTTTGATGAAATCAAGGAACTAGTATTTATATTTATCCATGTGCATATTCTGCTTGCTTTTACTGTTGGTGATGGTACAGCCTTGTTGCATACGCGTGTGAGCGCACATGCACAACCACATACATAGCCCACAAGGAGCTTGCAGGCTAATGCACATACGCACACACGCATGTACGCAACATCGCAACTGTACAATATCCACATGGATTTAATGGGACCCTCGTCGGATTTAACTTGTAAGTCCAAACAAAGAATATATATATATATATATATATATATATATATATATATATATATATATATATCTCACACGTATATCAATATGCTACACTATGTATCTAAATAGATACTTTATGTGGTCACAATGTAGAGAAAACAATTAAAATCAATGTAAATAGTGGTTAATAACCCAAAGCATATATAGGTGTACAAATGCACCTTCTTTTAGAAATTGACCCAAAGGTGGACTATTTAAAGAAGACATGTCCTCCAAGCTGGGTGAACTGATGTCATCATTCGCTGACAGTCACAGGTTCATGACAACCCCATGACTGTAACGGCTCATTGCAAACTGAATGGGACCATATTTTTAGATGTAGTTCTAAAACCCAGGAACCACGTCCATAGACGCCGTTTCGGAATTTTGGACCATTGAGGAATATGTATATAAAAAATATATATGTATTTTAAAATTATCAAAATTAATATGAAAAAGCAGAGATGGGACAGACCGAATGTGCAGTGATCATGGCACAGACGAGCCATACGACACCCGCATCCGGCCTGAAATGTGAAGGATGCATGAGGATCTGGGGAGCTGACCAATTGGTGAGCCCCATTGGTCTTATAGAACCCCATGGATCTCTAGATCCTCATTTATGCCCCCTGGTGCTAAAGACCCCAGGGTGAATATCCAGTAGGATTCTATTTTGCAGAGTTTCTGGAATCTCATCCCGTCGTCTTGATCTTTACCGATGGCTTCGATTCCAAACACCTTAACGCTGTAGGGTCTCCATCGTGGAACTGGCAGAAATGGCGAGGTACCGAGTAGTTGTTACGGTCTCTCGGTCCTTCCTTGGTCTTTTTGTTAATTATACTGCACTTATGCTCCCCGAATCTTACCCTCAGGGGTCGTGTAGTGCGTCCGATATATAATAGACCACATGGGCAAATTAGGGCATATACAAGGTGTAGCTGGTGCCACAATTAATAAACTGTTTAATCTCGTGGCTTCGCCCATCTGTACCAGCTACTTCCTTCTTCCGATGCCACATGAAGGTACAGGCTCCACAATTTTTGACCCCACACCTGAAGTTACCCTTCTGGTCAAAAGCTGAGAACCAAGGGATGGATGTTGATACCCCTCGAGAGACTTTGGGTTTACGGACCCTGCTGGGAGCAATTTGGCTTCTCAGATCCTTTGGCTTTCTGAACACTATTTCCGGTCTTGGTGGCAATATCCTTCCCAAGACAGGATCCTGTTTGAGAATTTTCCAATTGCGCTGGATCACGCATTGGATATCGAAGGCTTCGTTACTGTAGACAGTGCTGAACCTGACTGACCCAGTACTCCCAGCCTTAGGGGGCTTTTTCTTGGAATAGCTAGTGTACTGGGGGTTGTACGTTGAAGAGGACTGTTCGACAAGGATGTCACTCTCATACATCAACAAATATTTAGCGTATGCCTCCTCAATATGTTCAACTTTGTAGCCCTTTTCCACAAATCTTTCTTTGAGGATAGCACCTTGTTCTTCGTAATCGGACCTTTTTGTGCAGGTCCTGTGCAATACATATATATTTTTTATATACATATTCCTCAATGGTCCAAAATTCCGAAACGGCGTCTATGGACGTGGTTCCTGGGTTTTAGAACTACATCTAGAAATATGGTCCCATTCAGTTTGCAATGAGCCGTACAGTCATGGGGTTGTCATGAACCTGTGACTGTCAGCGAATGATGACATCAGTTCACCCAGCTTGGAGGACATGTCTTCTTTAAATAGTCCACCTTTGGGTCAATTTCTAAAAGAAGGTGCATTTGTACACCTATATATGCTTTGGGTTATTAACCACTATTTACATTGATTTTAATTGTTTTCTCTACATTGTGACCACATAAAGTATCTATTTAGATACATAGTGTAGCATATTGATATACGTGTGAGATATATATATATATATATATATATATATATATATATATATATATATATTCTTTGTTTGGACTTACAAGTTAAATCCGACGAGGGTCCCATTAAATCCATGTGGATATTGTACAGTTGCGATGTTTTGTACATGCGTGTGTGCGTATGTGCATTAGCCTGCAAGCTCCTTGTGGGCTATGTATGTGGTTGTGCATGTGCGCTCACACGCGTATGCAACAAGGCTGTACCATCACCAACAGTAAAAGCAAGCAGAATATGCACATGGATAAATATAAATACTAGTTCCTTGATTTCATCAAACATACAGTGGCCCAAAATGGTCCCTAATTGAACATATAGAAGGGTAGTGGCTTCCCAATTAGAGACAGTAGCACTATCGAGACCTGAACACTGGAATAAATAGGAGCGCCTATGTAGAATACAGTGGGATGCTGTATATTGTGGGCGGTGTCGACGTCTGTCAGGCCAATACCGAGATGGAGAGAGTTGCCCTGGAGACGGACCGCCCCGCTGTACACTGCTTCCCTCGATACAGGAAGTGACGCCGGCGGAAGTGACGATGGGTGGAACGCATGACGCAATAACCCGGAAGTAGGGCAGCGGCGTGCGTTCCACAGAGCCGGTGATCGGTGCAACATGACCGATCGGCTCCACGGTCCATTACTGCCTGTGCCCCACTTGTCTAATGAAGCAGGTTAGGGGCACAGAGTGCATTATCGGCCTCCTACCCCTCTTTGATCCCTCTTTCCAGTGTGGAGCCCCCCCCCCCCAATAGGATGGAACCATTAAGGGGAAAACATGGAGAGGGCGGAACACCACCATTATGAATAGATGAGTTTCTAGCCTAGACCAGGTACAGCAGATGGTAAATGTAATAGAAAAATTGTGGGGTAATTACCTAATAACACTTATATTGGCTGTTCTCTACTGTCAGTCCAGGGAGCGTCTACAATGATTTTAAGTGCACTGAGAAAGCATTTTTATTTGTTTTTAACATTAGCTCATGGTGGTTTTTATCTAGATTTTGTTGCACTGTTTTTATGCACATGTTTTTATTTCACGTATATAATATTATTATTTTAGCACTTGTATTGTACTTTTATGATTGATGTATGCCACTGCATACTACTAATAATGTCACAAGAGAAGGTGGGTGGTGCTCTAGCCACACCCCCCGGGGGAGGAGGCACTCCCACCTGGGGGCAGTGACTGGGTCGCTACCTCACTACATCACTATTTAAACCAAAAGAGACAGTCATGACACAGTGGCTCTGAGGAAGAGGCTAGGCCTCGAAACGCATCGATCGAGGCCAGTCTGATGCAAGAACGCCACCACTGACCGCAGGGACTCCATGCAAAGTTTCTGGACGCGCACCAAGTGGTTCAGAGTTTTGAGGTATAAGATTGGACGCAATTTGCCCTCCTTCCGTGGAACGGTAAACAGGTTCGAATATAACCCTCAAAAGCGTTCCTGATGAGGAACTGGTACAATCACGCCTTGTGACAGCATATCCCGAATTGCTTCCTGCAGCCCCGCAAAGCGGTCTGGGGACAGCTGAAGATTGGAAGGAAAAAATCTGTCTGGCGGACGGGAACGAAACTCTATCTTGTACCCGGACTGAACTACCTCATGGACCCACCTGTCGTGCAACAGTGAGGTCCAAGGATCCGGGAAGAAATTGAGACGTCCCCCCACCCCTGAAGTGGGTGGGGGCGCCCCTTCAGGCAGGCGGGGTCTGCTTGGAGGTGGGGGGGGCAGAGGATTTTGGCTTACCAGCCCACCGCTTCCCGAATCCTTTTCCGCCCGAAGTCTGTTTGGTTTTCTGGGACACGGTCGCGCAAAAAAGACGCTTCTGGTTTGTAAAGGAAAGACCTCGCTTACGTGAGGGAGACTTACCCTTAGTTGAGTGAAGGAGTGTGCTCTTTCCCCCAGTGACCGTCTTGATCAAGTCATCAAAGGAGGAACAAAAAAGGCAAATACCCTGAAAGAGAAGATCTGCCAAAAGCTTTTTAGAAGCTTGGTCGGCCGGATAAGGGAGCAATGAGGATTCTGCCATCGGTAAGACTGTGGCCTTGTGAATACCGCATATCTGGGGGTCCACCTGAGGAGGGACCGTCCATTTGCGTAAGACCTCTTCCTCAAATGGGTAGCATCTAGCCAAACGTTTGGGAACTGCAAGCGTGCGATTAGGTCGCTGCCATTGTTCCTCCACTAAGGCAGACAAGAATTCAGGCCAAGGGAAAACCTTGGCCGATTTCTTTGCCCTGAGGGACCCAAAGGATACCGGGGCTCCTTGAGATTTAGAAATCACATCTGTGATTTTCAGGGTGTCCCTCACTGAGGATATCAAAGCATCTACCAGCGCCTTTTTCTGTGTTAGAAAGGTCTGAATGCGGGAACGCATTCTCCAAAAGGGGGTCTGTGTCGCCGGCGACCATATCGACTTCAGAATCCGAGGACTGAGATGAGACAGACGAGGGCCGAGGACGTTTCTTAGTAAATGCTGCCGCAATAACTTTGTCAATTTTTCTGGACATTTCTTGCATCACAGACAATAAAGTCACATCATGAGCATCAGAAGTGGGCCCAAACGATATATCGGGGGGTTGCAGACAAACTTGGGGAATCCATGTTAGACATATGGCCAAACAGTAGGATTGCACAGTAAAAATGTAAAGAGCAGACAGGGAAACGGAGAAACACCGGAACCTGCAGCACAAGGGGTAAACAGAAGCTTCTCCTGAAAACAAGAGCAATGGCCTAAGAGGGAGCAATCTGCGTCTAATCGCCAAACATTATTCGCCCCTGAGGTTAAGTGAGGTTACAAAGTCCCAGCAAGTCCGCCGCTACCGGCATGCACTGCGCCTTTAAGAGGCGATCGTGACGCACGCAGCGCTACTCCGGGGATAATCCTAAGCCCCCTAAACGCCTGAAACCCCTCAGAAGATGAAAAGGTGAAGGCCAGGGTAATTAAACTCCTTTAAAGTAGTTACTCCATGGAGAACACAGCAAGGTCCATCAACAGCATGGAGAAGTGAAAGTAGAAGGAAACGCCCCCGCCCACAAGAGCCAAAAGCTCCTGTGCTGTTTTGTCTCTGAATCCACAAAATGGCCACCGGCATTACAATGATAGGGATACCCAGGCAGGCTGCTGAGGCCTGTTAAGGCTGCAGGCCACGGCAAAATGGCGGCTTCTCGCCGATGAGCACGTGACCCCGGGCCTAGTGAGGCCTACCCTAGTAATAGGCCTGGGGGTCATCCCGGCGGATGAAACCCCCCCAAGGTAGCGGTATGAGGCACAACCATGTACCCCCCTCTGAGGCCCCCCACCGTCCACTAACTGGTATAGCACCTGAGGCGACTTACATAGGGGACCCCCCACTAAAAGTGTCCCGGGGGTCTGGAGCCAAGGGTAGGGAGAGGTCAGGGTAGGAGGGGAAGGTCCCAGGTGACCCCTCATAGTGGAGGAGGGTGGCAGGAGGTATGGGTACCCGAGGGTCCTACTCCCCTATTGAGGAGCCCACGTTCGCCCCAGGCCCGCTAACCAGATGGGAGGACTGTACTTACCGGACCACGCTGCTGAGGGTGGGCGTCCATCCTGAAAGACTGCCTCTGCACAGCAATTAGGGCGCTGTCGGCCAAGGGGCACCCTGCGACGCTGGCATGCCAGGTGTGTGCATCCCGGCGGGGCATTTCACCCGTAGGCCAGTTCCCGTCCGTGGGACTATAGTCGCAATCGAGACCCAGCGCGGAGCTAACGGCCTGCAAGCGCTCGCTGGCACAAACTGGGAGACTGTTAAGGCTCTCAAAAAATAAAAAAGGTTCCCTTGAAGACGTTTAAAACAGAGCTAGGACAAAAGGTCCCAGCAGGGAGCTGTGTGGCCACTCCTAAAACCAGGCAGCTAAAACTGAAGATGCAACTGTGATGCCAGGGGTAATAACCCAGGGATCCCTCCCCCCTGGGCGTGTCAAAGCCTTTGGCTCTACCTGGTCACTCCTCGTGGGAGGGGCTTATTACCCATCAGTCAATGATTTAAAGCAGCAGCTACATCTGTCGGTGGACGAAAGAGAAAATTAATCTTCCTAATAAATACAGTTTCCATACACATTACTCGTTCACTTAAAGCGGTTGTATACTGCCTGGAAAAAAAAAAAAAAAAAAACCCTGCAAGACAAAGGCATAATGAGCTAGTATCCATTGCATACTAGCTCATTATGAAATACATACCTTAAAACTAAAGCCCCGTACACACGTACCGATCGTCGGCCGAACGATCGGCCGTCTTTTGTCCAGGGCTGTCGTGTCTGTTGAAAACTGCTAAAGAGTGCACACGAATTTTGTCGGCCAACAACAGCCGACTGCAGAAGTGATGTCATGTAATGGTTAACTTTCCTTGTCTTTTTTCTTTTCTGAGCATGCCCAGTCTTGCTAATCTGCTGTCTGTCGGCCGAAATCTGTACTGACTGGCAAACAATCGGCCGTTCTGGTGTTGGCCAACAAAAATTTTAATGCCTGCACGACAGATTCTGTTCAGCCGAAAATGCGCTGTCGGCAGCATCATACTAACAAGCCTACAATCGGCCGATCGGTCGTCGGCCGAATATTTACGGCCGACAATCGGTACGTGTGTACGGGGCTTAAGCCTCGACAAGGATGCCCGGACACCGCTGTGGGAGCTGTCATGCTCCCTCTGCGTCTCTTCCGGGTTCAGTGGTTTCGGCGCTGTGAGTGGCGGAGCCGTGATGACGTCACTCCCGCGCATGCGCGCGGGAGTCACTTTGTGGCTAGTAGCCAGCAAGGAACTCTGAAGGTCCTTCAGAGCGCATGCATCGCTAGCGTCAGCAGCTGCATGCAGGGCAAATATCTCCTAAACCGTGCAGGTTTAGGAGATATTAATTGTACCTACAGGTAAGCCTTATTATAGGATTACCTGTAGGTAAAAGTAAAAAAATTTAGTATACTACCGCTTTAGATTTGCTATACACTAAAATCAATATGCTGCTAATAAACTGTCAAAAGAGGCCAAATCTAATGGTAGCAAGCTATTAAAGGATAAGTTCACTCTCAAACTAAAATCCCTGCATCTATAGACCTTCACGATCGAACTAACCTATCTAGCCCAGTAAAGAAAAAAAATCAGTAAACATACCTTTTTTTAAGCCGATCCGACCCAATCTCAAGTGGTGGAAGCTCTGCAGAGGACATGGCTGACAATGGCTGTGAAATGAATGGAAAGTGACGTCACCCATAGCCTTACTATGGGGCTTCCATTGTCGGCTGTGTCCTCTGCATCAGCCTCAACAGCGAAGCCGCAGGTGACAGCTCAGCATGGGATCGCGTCGGATTGGCTTCAGAAAAGGCAAGTATATGGATTTCTTCTTTACAGGGCTAGAAAGGTTAGGGTTAAATCTTGCAGGGATTTTAGTATTAGGGTGGACTTATCCTTTAATGTCAACCATGTGGCCGCAGCCATACAGCCTAGAGCTTCTTTGTTTTTTAATCAATTTTGAAAAGGCAATATTTCTGTATAGCTCAGTTCACAGAGGAAGCAAACGCATTCTAGTTTCCAGTGAAAGTATTTTTATTTTCAATAGAAAAAAGGTTAAGAAAACATTTAGGTTACATTTCCTTATAAGGATAACCAACTCTTTATATGCTCCATACGTGATAAAATAAGCTGTCATATGACTGAGAATCTGCCAACTTAGACATCTGTTATAATAAAGATCTGTAAGAAAATAATTAGGAAAACCAAAAATTACAGCATTGCTCTGAATCTTTACAGCATTGTACAGCAGCGATTGTTCTGGACTCCAGAGAGGAATACAAAGCAAAATTCTTCAACACCTACACTGCAAAACTGAAATACAGGGCAAGCTCTATGGAAACAGCCTATGTAATACTGGGCTGAAATAACATTCAAAAATACTCTTCTGTTATAACCTTCTGCCAGTACAGGAATGGAGGACTCATGTTTCATTAAGGCCACGAGACAAGATATTGTAAACTGAAGATTTCCACCATGCGCTCTCTCTCTCTCTCTCTCCTACCATGACCACTACAACACTAAGAACTAAACATTCTGTCAGCAGTCTTGTTGCTATGAAAATCCATGGTGGATTCTTAGCCAAACTCTGTTTGCAACCCCCTCAAAGAGGCTCCTCTGCCTCTGGACACCTCTCCTGCCTGCTCCCAACTCCTTCTCTGTGAAGGCACTGCTGGATTGCAGAGTTTTTCTTTGGTTGTCATGACGGGCAGGACACTCCACATCTTTCAGCTCCTTACTCGCCTTTGCACTGATCACTGGTCTCACCCTCAGGTTTCTTTTCAGATAAATCACTGGATTTGGTTGGACTATTGTCACACTGTGTTAGTCGGCTTCTGCTCCTTGCCCCAGGTTGGTACAGCTGCATTGCTGGGCGATCCTGTAATGTTAAATACATTATAATATTGAAATTACAGTATATATATTCCATACACACACACACACACACACACACACACACACACACACACACACACACATATAATGAATATATTCAATGAAAAACTCTCAGGGCAGACAGAGAGGTGTGATGTGCAGAAAGTTAGGGAAGCTACTTTTCATATAGCCATTCAGGGAAAATGAAAGCCGATGCTTCAGATCTTTCTGAAAGCCAACAAGTGCCTGCCTGCAGATTCATATATGGTTGGTTGATGGATATATGTGCCAAGTTGTTAGGGGTGCATTTTTCTGGTGTCTTTTCCAAAACACGGTTACCTTGAACGTTCGAATAGAGTTTCATTAAATATGTTCTAATAGCCAGTAGGACGCAGTCAGAAAGAGAATACTTTATCAGATACTTGAACTTGAGAATAGGGTTGCATTCTTTCCTTCTTTGGGTATTATGGTTACAAACACTTTTAGTGATTCTACTCTCATCTCCTTTCCTTCTTCTATCCAATTTATAGATCTGCAAAGTTTTGGTACTAGTATTTCCTTAAACTTTCTGTAGTAGTGAATCCATCGGGTCCTGGGCTTTTCCATGTCACTGAATTTTTTAATGCCACCAATACCTCCTCCTGTGGGATCGGTGCCTCAAGAGCTAGCAATTTTTCTGTTGGTATTCTGGGTTATTTTGCTTCTTTTATGTATTTTTGTTTTTTTTTGTTCTGCTTCTCGTGCCTCCTTTTGCCTCACTGTATCTAGAGCATAGGAACTCTGGAATGCTTTAGCTATTTCTGTTGTAGAGTATCATTTCTCCTCTATTTATTTTTTCTATATAGTTGTTAGATTCTTTTACTCTTTAGAACTCTTGCAAAATATTTCCCTAGTTTGTTTCCCCATTTATATCTTTCTCTAGCGACTCTATTGAATGCCCGTCTTGTCTCTTCTTCCATTAGTTCTTTTCATTTATCTCTCTTTAAATCAAGGGTTTGTTGTGTTTCAACCTCCATACTCTTTTTGTTCTAACTCGCGTATCTCGGTTATCAATCTATATATGTGAATAGTCCTTTCCTTTTTTCTTTTTTGAAGCCTATTGAGACCAGTACACCTCTGATATATGCCTTGTGGGCCTCCCATATCGTAGCGTCCGTTATATCTGGGGCTTAATTACTCATGAAATATTGTTCCAGTTCATTCCCTATCATTTTCCCCACTTCTATGTCATGTATCCGTTCTTCATTAATCCTCCACGCATTTAAATGTCACTAAGGTCCTGAAAATTTATTTTTCATAATTACTGGGGCATGATCTAATGATGACATTATTCCTATTGATGTTTTGACCACTGCTTCGATCAGTCTATGTTCTATCATAATGTAATCCAGTCTTAAATACATCCCATGTGCAGGGGAGTGGAAGGAGTAATCCCTCTCCCTAGGGTGTTGAGATTCGCCACACGTCCACCAGTTGGCATTGAAAAAAATTTTTTTTTTGACCCTCCTAAGCTGGTAAATTCCTGTCGCCTGCCCACATGATGTACAATCCAAGACCGGATCCATACAGAAGATAAAATCTCCTGCCAGTATCAAACTATTGTTTCTAAAAAGAAAAGAAAACACCCATGGGACTTTAAATGAGGTAGGTACCATAAGCCATAAATACTGCATTTTATTTTGTCATACAATACGCAGAAGAAAGGATCAAACAATAAAAAAAAAAAAAAAAAAGTATACATATAGGTCCATAACAGTATACATTGCTTATTGGTACATAAACATCTTGAGGCTCAATGCATTTTGAGAGATTCGACTCACTTCTTCAAGAGCAGATGTGTTTTTGGTCTATAAATATAATACAACATAGTATCAAAATAAAATTTTAGGATTACTGCATTGTATTTTAAAATGGACCTAAAGGCGGATAAGTACTCACATCGGCTGAGCCGGGATGAGAGACCTGTGCAACCCCCAGGTAGCGGCCGCAAACGCCTGATCCGGGAGTTGGAGTAGAACAAACAGACAGCCTCCAAGGGGGACATGTGGGAGATAAGTGTGGTATATCCAATGTGGGGGTTGCACAGGTCTCTCATCCCGGCTCAGCCGAGTACTTATCTGCCTTTAGTTCCATTTTAAAATATAATTTTAGGATTACTGCATTTTAATTTTGATAATATGTTGTATTATATTTATAGACCAAAAACGCATCTGCTCTTGAAGAAGTGAGTGGAATCTCACGAAATGCATTGAGCCTCAAGATGTTTAGGTACCAATATGCAATTTATACTGTTATGGACCTATATGTATACTTTTATTTTTACTGTTTGATCCGGTCTACTGTGTATTGTATGACAAAATAAAAAATGCAGTATTTATGGCCTACGGTAACCACCTCATTTAAAGTCCCATGGGCGTTTTTCTTTTCTTTTTATGTACGAATAGGGATGGAGGTGTGTTACCTATAAAGCAGTCTCAGACCCTGCTCTCTTTTTTGCAAACTATTGTTTCTAAACTGTGTCAACATCTCTAGCATTTTTTTCAAAAATCCTTTTGAGATTTTATTTGCTACTGTACATTCCATCCCTGTATTTGTCCCTTCAGGAAGATGGTAAATCTTCCAAACGCGATGGTAAATCTTCCTAGGAGGTAGATTTGCTAGCTTTTAGCAGCATGGGAATCACCGATTCAGACAACCCTCTATCCTTCAGCACCTGGCTTTCGACAGCCAAGCCGTTAAAGCCAGTGACTGTAAAGCAAGATGGAGGATTGGCCCTTGGGCCAACAGATCCTCTCCAAGGAGCATCGGTGACTAAACATCAGCTCTGCGTACCAAGACCGGTGAGGCCAGTCTGGAGCCAATAGGATGGCCTGAATCCCTTCTGCCTCGATCCTTGCAGGAGTCTTGGCAGAAGTTTTTAGAGCGGAAAAGGCGTATTTCAGACGATACTGGCCCCAAGGAGCCACCAGTGCGTCTGTGGCGTTGACCAGAGGATTCCGAGACCGTGCCACAAACCTCTGTACCTTCCTGTTGAGACAAGAGGCCAACAGGTCCACCCCGGGGATGTTCCCCACCAGAGACACAACTGATGAAAACGCCTCAGGATGAAGTGACCATTCTCCCTGGTACAATGCCTGACGACTGTGATAATCCGCCTGCATATTTTTCACCCCTGGAATATGCAAAACAGAGAGAGCTGGAACGCAGGGTTCTGCCCACTTTAGAATGTCGGCTACTTCCCGAGTCGCCAGGACACTTCATGTGCCCTCTTATTGATTAACACAAGCCACGGCTGTGGCCTTGTCCAATTGAAACCTTACCGGACACCCCTGAAGGCAATTCGTCCAATGAGCCAGAGAAAGTCTGATGCCAAGAAGTCCACCCCACCCAGACAGGCTGGAATCCATGGTGACCACCATCCAGTACAGGGGAAGGAAAGAAAGATTTTTCCCTGTCGAAGCGCCGGGGAGAAAAGCCACCAAATCAGGGACCCTCTCGTACCCTGGCTCAACAGGATGAGATTGTCTAGAGACTGTGGACTTTTGTCCCAGCTGGCAAGAATCTCCCTTTGCAGAGGTCTCGCGAGGAACTGTGCAAGCTGAACCGCCTCGAAGGTAGACACAATTAGGCCCAGCACCCGCATGCAAGTCCTGAGAGCTGACCGACCGCTGATAACAGGAGTCGAACTGCATCCTGCAGCTTTGGGAACTTGTCCCATGGAAGAAACATCCTGGCTGAGGCAGAGTCCAGAGGCAGACCCAGATAGTCCAATCTGGGGGACGGGACCAGAGCAGGTTCCTGGAAATTCAATTTCCAACCAAGTCCGCACATTAATCTCCAGGATGTCCGCCAGAGCAGTCAGAGGCTCTCCTCGCAGAAAATGATCGCCCAGGTACTCCAGTACTGCAATCCCCCGCTGACACAAGAATGCCAACACCAGGGACAACACTTTATGAAGGCCCGAGGAGCTGAGGCGAGACGAAAGGGTAATGCCACAAATTGATAATGCTCCTCGCCCATAGCAAACCGGAGGAAGCGCAGATGATCAACATATCGGAATATGAAGGCAAAAGTCCTTGCTATCGATGGAGGCCAGAAGATCTCCTTCATGCAAGGATGCCACTACTGTACAAATGGACTCCATTTGGAATATCTGTACCTGCACAAAGCGGTTCAGAGCTTTGAAGTCCAGGATTGGAGGTACCTTGTCTTCTTTCCTGGGAACTGTAAACCGGTTTGAAGAAAACCCTTGAAAATGTTCAGATTCTGGAGCCGGAACAATCACCCCTTGTAGTAGCAAGTCTTGCACCACCACAAAAAAACCTTGCAGGCGGTCTGGGAATAAACGCAGGATGAAAGGAAAGAACCTCTCTGGAGGATAAGCCCAAAACTTGATCTTGTAGCCGCACCGAATCAGCTCATGGACCCATTTGTCTAGAATCAGGGGGGTCCGGAAGGACCCGCTCTCGGCTTACCAGACCAGGTCCTATTGGAACCTCGGGAGGAGGTCCTTACAGACTTAGATCCCTTGTCTTGTGATCCTGCGTAATGATATCATCCAGGGAGAATCCAAACAGAAAACTCCCACAAAGGGAAGATCAGATAAGGCCCACTTGGAAGTCTGGTCCTCAGCCATATCCTGCTCCGAACAAACACTGCTGTCACAGACAGCCTAGAGACTAAGGGAGTCGCATCCAGAGAGACATCACAGACGAACTGCAACCCCTGGACCAACTGGTCCTCCAGCTCCGCAAATACAGGGAGAAGCTGTTCCCCCTCCAGATCCTGGTACAATATCTTTGCCCACTCCCACAGAGTATGGGACACCAAGGCTATGGTGAACCCTGGCCTAAGGACCGACCCGGCAAAGTAAACATGTGGCGGACCCAAGTCTCGGCTCTCCTGTCAAAGGGATCTTTAAAAGCCGGACACTCCTCCACCAAAATTAGGGTGGATTTATTCAGCCTGGAAATCCGAGATTCCACCACAGGTGGGACTGTACACTTATTCAACAGAGACTCCTCAAAGATATCGTCTAGCGAAACACTTGCGTTTAGGACAACCCCACTGACTCGCGACAAGTTTGTAAAAGTAAGCGGGGAAAAGGGAATATTTTTGCTGCTTTTGAGGAGCTGCAGGTACCAAAAAGGGGGCCGGCACCTCCGACGCAGAAGGAGCTGCATCCTCCATTTTTAACGTTGCCCGCACTGATACAATCAGTGCATCCACTAGCGCCTTTCATGCGTAGCTGCAATAGAAGAGGAATAATCCTCACTATAAAAGCACTTGAAGTGCGTGGACGCAGACCCAGTAGGGTCGCTACATACTAAGCTCACCCCAAAACATTATAATCAGGGAAGGCCGCCGACTGCGATCTGCAAGGGAGCGCCGGCCAAGGGTCCACAAATGGACCACCCATGAGACCTAGAAAAAAAACAAGGGTGTCGCCCTCCAACGAGGACATAATAGGGTAGAAAGGGGGGCCACCCGCCATGACGCGGAAGCGAAGGCAGGTTACCCTCACCCACACAATAATGGCGGCACCCCCACAGTGGCATCTGGATCAAAGGAGGTGCCAAGTTGACAAGAGAGTTGGGGGCTTCAGCTAGACTCACTGAGGCCGCCCCCCCAAACGGCGGCACCCAATTTGGCCGCAACCTACATTTTTAAGGAGGCCCAGCTGCCAGGTTGTGAGCCCCAGCAGAGCCAGCTGGCCACCTAAGGCAGCAGAGGGGAAGGCGGATGCCCACACAGGAGGCAGTGGCTTCAGCCATTCTCACAGGGGCTGCCTCATATTGGGTCTGGTCAACAGTCCAGTCAGCCGCTCGGACAGCTGACGAGCAGGCCGCAAAACCGCGACCTAAATTTTTGGCCAGATACGGGCCGCGTGAGGCGCGTACCTGCATATGGTAAAACATCCGCTTCCCCAGCCCAACAACCGTCGCAGGGAGCCCCAAGGACATCCCTGCCCTAGTCACCACCCCCCAGGTTGGCTGGGAACCCTGCTCAACTCCCTGTTGCACACCAGGAAAACCCGGTCAGCCACCAGGTCAGCAGCAACTTCAACCAGCCAGCTCATAACTGCACGGGGGGGCTGAAAGACCCAAAGTGACCGCAATTTAGAGGGGCTGGGGGGGGGGGGGGGGAGAAGGGGAACCCGGTGGTCCGATTGTCCCAGGGAGGGGCCCACATCCACCCTAAAAGACCACCAGGGGAGAGGGAGGACACTACTTAACACACCATGGAACTGGGTGGGCACCGCTCTGGACAGACCACCTCTCCATCAGAATGGAAGTGCTGTGGACTAGGAGGCATGCTGCGACTCAGGCCGGGACCAAGTCGTATGCACCCTCATGAGAGGTTTAGCTCACAGGCCAGCCCCCATCCAATGGTGCTATGTCACGACCGACCTAGCGCGGAGCTGAGGCCTGTGCGCAATCGCTGGCCGGACTGGGGAGACCTTAAGGATCTAGAAAATCCAGTCCGTCACCCAGTCCAGCAGTTGACTGTAGTTCTCATAACAGAAAATAATAAAGAAGAAAAAATTCCATCTAAAAAAGGAAAAAATGCTAGGACCATAGATCCCAGCAAGGAACTAGGGCCTTACTCCTGACTAGGCAGAAGAAAAAAAACTGAGTGCCTATAGCAGAGAGTGGGAGTATATCCCCTGGGACTGCCCCATAGGTGTGGTAAAGCTTTTTCCTGCCTAGTGTTATATCCTACTCCTGTAGGGGGCAGCATAACCCAATGGTCAAGAAGATTCTGGTGATGTGTCCGTCAATGAATGAAAGAGAAAACTTTTTCTTCTTCAAAATTTTGATCTTTTTTCATTTGTTTAGCAAAAAAAAAAAAAAAAAAACCCAGTGGTGATTAAATACCACTAAAAGAATGCTGTCTAAAAAAAAAAAAAAAAAATCATATTTAGTTTAAGTACAGTGTTGCATGACCGCGCAATAGTCATTCAACATACGACAGCACTGAAAGCTGAAAATTGGCTTGGGCAGGAAAGGGGCGAAAGTGCCCAGTAGGCACGCGGTTAACCACTTTACCACCGGAGGATTTTCCTGCTAAAAGACCAGGGGTTTTTTTGCGATTTTTTACTGTGTGACTTTAACGGACAATTGCGCGGTCGTGCGACGCTGTACCTAAACGAATTTCACGTCCTTTTTTCCCCACAAACAGAGCTTTCTTTTGGTAGTATTTGATCACCTGTGTGATTTTTTGATCACGCGCTATAAACAAAAAAAAGAGCGTAATTTTTGCAAAAATAACAATATTTTTCACTTTTTTTTATATGAAATTCCCCCCCAAAAAAATGTAAAAATCAAAATTTTTTAACATTTTCGGCCGATTTGTTTTACGCTACCTAGGTTTCGTTAAAAAAAAAAAAAAAAAAAAAATCGCACAGGTGATCAAATACCACCAAAAGAAAGCTCTATTTGTGGGGTGAAAAAAAAGGACATAAATTTAATTTGGGTACAGCGTCACACGAGCGCGCAATTGTCCGTTAAATAACGCAGTGCCGAATCGCAAAATATGGCCTGGTCAGGAATGGGGTAAAATCTTCCTATCTTAAAGGGGTTAAAAATACGCTCATTGAGAATTTTCTTGTCAAAGACATGTAGCTAAATACAATTTGGCCTAAATATATGACAAAAATTGAATATTTTTTAACTGTCAAAGCAGAAAAATATTGTTATTTTTTCAAAATTGTCGCATTTTTTTATTAATATCGCAAAAAATGAAAAGCGCAGAGGTGATCAAATACCACCAAAAGAAAGCTTTGTTTGTGGGGAAAAAAAGGACGCAAATTTAGTTTGGGTACGGCGTTGCATGACCGCGCAATTGTCAGTTAAAGTCGCACAGTGCCGAATCACAAAAAGTGGCCTGGACGTAAAGCAGGAAAATCCTCAGGTCCTAAAGTGGTTAAGAGAAAATTATTTTACGATAAGTCCAAACTCCCGTTCTCTGTCGCTCATTGACAGACGCAGGACTCCTATCTTGATATCCGTAGGGACGTCCCAAAGCAGTGCCATAATTGAGGGGTGGGATAGCAGCAGAAAACATTCCATAAGGCCAAAAACATAGCCAACCAGGAAACATAGGACTCATCGGAACAAAAAGAGGAGACCCACCTGAAACCCAAAACAGAACCCCCAAGGTAGACCAAGGGTCCCCTCAGACAGCAGCCTGCAAAACCTTGCAGCCAAAAGAGGCATCCGCAGATGCCAGCACATCAACCTCATAAAACTTTGTAAAGGTATGAACAGACGACCAGGTAGCCGCCTTGCAAACCTGAAGCACAGACGCCTGATGGCGGAAAGCCCAGGAAGCACTAAGTGCCCGAGTAGAGTGCACCTTAACAGGGAAAGGGGGAGCCTGACCCTTAATCGACTAAGCCTGCACCACCGTCTGCCTGATCCATCTGGAGATTGTCGCTGCAGACGCAGGCAACCCTTTCCTAGGCCCATCCGTGATCACAAAGAGCGAATCTGACCTACGAAAAGAGTCAGTAGTGGCCAGGTACACCCAGATTGCCTGAACCACATCCAAGGTGTGCAGTGCAAGCAGGATGGAAGATCGGCCCCTGAGACAGCAGATCCTCCCTGAGAGGAAGCCTCCATGGAGCGTCTGCAACCTGCCTGACCAAGTCGGCGTACCAGGCGCGACGAGGCCAGTCCGGAGCCACAAAAATAACCGGAATCCCTTCCGCCTCTATCCTGCGAAGAAGTCTCGGCAGCAACTTGAGAGGAGGAAAGGCATACAGCAGCTGATACTGCCTCCACGGGGCCACCAGCGCGTCTGTGGCATCTGCTAGAGGATCTCGGGATCGGGCCACAAACCTCTGCACTTTCCTGTTGAGCCGGGACGCCAACAGATCCACATCCGGGGTGCCCCAACGAAGGCACAACTGGTGAAACACCTCCGGATGAAGAGACCATTCCCCTTAATCCAAGGTCTGTCGGCTGAGAAAATCCGCCTGCCAATTTTCCACGCCTGTAATGTGAACCGCGGAGAGAGCTGGAACAAAGCGTTCCGCCCAACGGAGGATGCCGGCCACTTCCAAGGCCGCAAGGACACTCTTGGTGCTCCCTTGGTGATTGACATAAGCCACTGCCGTGGAATTGTCCGACTGAATCCGCACTGGACAGCCCCGAAGATGCTCGGTCCAGTGAACCAGGCAAAGCCTGATCGCTCTCAGTTCCAATACATTTATCGGCAACCTGGATTCTTCCAGGGACCAGATTCCCTGAGCAGAAAACCTGCTGAGAATCCCTCCCCACCCGGATAGACTGGCATCCGTGGTGACAATCGTCCAATCGATCGGAAGAAAGGATCTCCCTTGAATGAGTATCGGAGACCGAAGCCACCATATCAGGGACTTCCTGGTCCGCTCGCTCAGCCAGATCTGATTGTCCAGGGAATCAGGATTCCTGTTCCATTTGAGAAGGATCTCCTTTTTGAGGGTCCTCGTATGAAACTGAGCAAAAGTTACCGCCTTGAAAGACGCCACCATCAGTCCCAGTCCCTCATGCAGGTCCGAAGGGACGACCATTTGGCGGACAGCAAAAGCTGAGTCGCTGTTTGGATTTTCTGGAGTTTTTCCGCAGGAAGAAACACCTTGGCCAAGGACGCATCCAAAGTCAGGCCCAGATAGTCCAGTCTTCTGGAGGGGACCAAGGACGACTTCTGCAGGTTCACAAGCCACCCGAACTCTGCCAGATGGTGGCAAATTTGACATCAGAGCCTGCAGAGACTCCGCACCGAGGAGAAGGTCGTCCAGGTAGCCCAGGACCGATATCCCCCATTGGCGCAACAGCGCCAGAACCGGAGCCAAAACCTTTGTGAAGACACGGGGAGCAGAGGCGAGACCAAAGGGTAACGCCACAAACTGATATTGGTCCTCTCCCACTGCAAAGCGCAGAAAATGCTGGTGTCCTGCGTAAATGGGAATGTGAAGGTAGGCATCTTTGATGTCTATGGAGGCCAAAAAGTCCCCCTGATGCAGGGAGGCCACCACCGTGCGAATGGACTCCCATCTTGAACTTTTGCACCCGAACAAAACAATTTAGAGCCTTTAAGTCCAGAATCGGACGCACCTTGCCCTCCTTTCTGGGCACTGTGAACAGATTTGAGTAAAAGCCCTGAAAACGTTCCCCACACGGAACCGGAACTATTACACCCTGTTGTACCAAGTCCTGTACTGCCCCCAACAGAGCCCTTAGGCGATCCGGGGACAGTCTCACATTGGAAGGGAAGAATCTTACCAGTGGAACTGATCGAAACTCGATCTTGTACCCCGACCGTATGACCTCGGGAACCCATTTGTCTTGAATCCTGGAGAGCCACAGATCCGGGAACCGGCAAAGACGTCCCCCCCACCCCTGACATGGGTGGGGGCGCACCTTCAGGCCGAAGCGGACTTGTCCTCAGGTCTGGAGGAACCCGCTTTCTGCTTACCAGACCAGGGTCGCTTGGAACCCCCCCCCCCCCGAGGGGGCCTTGAAGGGCTTCGCCTTGTCGACCGCTCCAGAGGAGTGAAAAAACTTCTTGTAGGCTGAAAAGGAGGGTCCCCGTCTGCAAAGAGGGTCCTTACCCTTGGCAGCCTGTGGGAGAAAGGTGCTCTTGACCCCAGTGAGACCTTTGATAATATCATCCAAGGTAGCACCAAACAGGCGATCCCCCTGAAAAGGGAGATCAGTCAAGGCTTTTTTAGAAGCCTGATCCGCTGACCAGCAGTTCAGCCACAGCATGCGCCGGAGGACCACTGCCGAAAAACGACAAACGCCCCAGCATTGGAGCAGTATCCAGTGCGGCTTCGCAAACAAATTGGAGCCTCTGCACCATCTGGTCCAGCAACTCCGACACGGCAGGGGGGAGGTTTCTCCCCTCCAGGTCACGGCGTAGTAACTTGGTCCATTCTTTTAATGTTTGCCAAACCAGGGCAATGGTCAACACCGGCCTAAAGGCAGACCCCGCCAGGGAGAGCATAGTGTGGGACACAGAGTCCTCCACCGGGATCACATTAGCTTTATTCAGCCTGGAGACCAGTGGATCCACCGTAGGGCAGCACCGTCCACTTTTTAATGAGGGACTACTCAAACGGGTAGTGCCTAGCAATCCGCTAAGGCATCCCAGTCGGGCGTTTGACGGTCCCACTCTTTCTTAATGATATTGTCAAAGTATGCGGGAAAAGGAAAAACCTTTGTCACCCTGGAGGGCTTGCGAGTGCCAAAGGCAACCTGCGTATCAGTCGCAGCTGCAGCTGCGTCCTCCAGCTTTAGGGTATTCCGGACAGACACAATCAGTGCATCCACCAGCGCCTTGTCTTGCGCAATAGCGGAGGCAGAAAGGTCATCCTCACTATCAGAGGAGATGGGGCGCGAGACAGCAGCCCCAGAGGGGAGACCTGTGTCAGCAGCAACCGGTTCAGATTCCGAATCTGAGGCATCAGACGAGGCAGGGGTAGGCGGAGGTCGTTTTTTAGCACCTCGCCCCTGAAAGGCCACCGAAACCCGGGACACAAATAACTCCAGGACCGCTGAAAGTGCATCAATAGTGAGCTGGGAACTGGAGGGCCCTGCGGCCACCTCGAGGGGATCAGGTGGGCAGGGTCCATGGTACAGAAGAACCCGTTAGCAAAATTTGACAAAACGTAAAGAATATATAATTTTTTTTTAAATGTCTCCCAGCGTTACAGCGCCCCCCAGTGGCCAGGCAGCGTGCCTAGAAACCCCCGCAGAGAGAGAGAGAGAGACCCCCAAGGCTCCCCACCCACAGGAAGATACACCAGAAGTCCTAGTATTGTCTGCTCAGAAGCGCTCGTCCTTTCAAAAAGGAAGGCCTGCAGAGCGATGTGCCCGTGTCTAGGGAGGGGCTCCACCCCCTCACACGCCTCCAGGAACTCCCACAGTAGCCCAGCTCTGAGGAAAAAACCGAGCTGGGTGTACCAAGATGGCCGCCGCCATGTAAAGCACATGGAGGCTTCAAGAAAATGGTGGCCCCTTGCGGCTGCGGCGGTAAAGGGGGCCTCCCTCCAGACTGACAGGCGATCGACCGGTAGGTGGGCCCTGGGGAGCGAGGTAGGAACCCCCCCGCACAATGGCCGTCCGCACCAGCGGGACCCCCACCAGCGGGACCCCCACCCCCTTAGCGGCCTCCTGCACGCAGTTCCAGTCTCCCCACATATCCCCATGCGACAGAGACACCCCAGGAGGGGGGGGGGGGGGGGGGGGTAAGGGGAGCACCATAGGTGGGGGGTGCACAGTGGAACAGAGGGGAACCCGGAGAAACGGGGGTCCGACCGTCCCAGGGAGGGGCCCGCGTCCACCTCAGAACCCCACATGAGGAAAAGAGGGAACAGTTACTCACCATACTGGAACAGGGGGGCGCCAACTGACAGAACCCCTTCCCGCCATAGTGGGGGGGATGTCAGCCAATAGGAACGCTGCGACTCGGTCGCAGACCGGTCGTATGCGACCAGGCGAGACGTTTAACCCGCGGGCCAATCCCCATCCAGTGGGACTATGTCGCGGCCGACCCAGTACGGAGCTAGGGCCTGCACGCGCTCGTAGGCCGGTGGGGGTGACCACTGGATCTCAACATCCAGGATTCGGCATAAGTGCTTGTAGATCTCATAGGAACAACCCGGAGAAAAAAGCTAGCTAAAAAAAAAAAAATAAAGATCTAAAAAGCTTGCCAGGACCAGAGATCCCAGCAAGGAACTTAGGTCCTTACTCCTGACTAGGCAGAGAAAAACTGACATCCTATAGCAGGAAGAGAGAGGGTATACCCCTTGGGGACTGCCCATAGGTGTAGCCAGAATAATTTTTCTGCCTAGTGTCCGACTCTTGTAGGGGGCAACAATACCCCACGGATATCAAGATATGAGTCCTGCGTCTGTCAATGAGCAACAGAGAAATATATTTTTTAACTTTTTAAAAGTTGGGAAACAGTACCTGTAATCTACATCCAATCAGCTGGTTGAAACTAAGGCGGCTGGCCATATGCTGGTTCTACTCAAAACATCTCTTTATACGTCCCTCTTTCTTCTGACTGGCTGAATTTTATGGACAGCAGCGGGATCCAATCACGCTGCGCTGTTGTCTTAGCCAATGAGGAGGGGAGTCCCGGGCAGCTGACACACTCCCGCAACATCGCTGGATAAGGATGGGCTGAGGTAAGCATTAGGAGGGCCGCTGCACACAGATTTTTTTTTTTCTTATGGCACAGAATGCCGTAAGATAAAAAAAAAAACCTTCTGCCTTCACAATCCCCTTAACTCAGAAGGCATAACCTCACCTTGTTCCTTATCCTATCTCTCTTGGCGGCATCTTCTTTCTTCTCCTCTCGGGACTGGCGTTCGCTTTTTTCAGTTGCTTGCTGACTTTCACTAGCGTCCTTCCTTGCCCTCTCTCTGACTGCTTCCCGCTCCTTTCTGTAGTCATCCTCTCTTCTCCGGAAACACCTGTCTTTTTCGTAGCGATCCCTTTGCTTTCTGCGCTCTTCTTCATACTGGTGCTTCTCCTTCTCCCTTCTTGCACGCCGCTCCTGCTCATAATCTTTGTCCCTGTAATCCTTTTCTCTGTAATCTTTTACATGTTCATCTTCACATCTAAATTTTCAAAAGAGAAAATACAATTACGGCACTGTACAGAATTTTCATCATTTCATATGAATCTTTTGGAAAAATTAACATTTTGACCCCATCAACACACATTTGCCATTCAGTCAACCAAAGGTAAACCTGACTTGGTTTTTGCAAAAGAATAAATAGTAACATTTCAAACATGCTGCAAATTTGAATTGGAGATTCGGCCTTCATGTTTGGTATCATTTTCCAGCGCACATAAGGCGTCTCAAAAAGCCACAGGCAGGACAAGTCAGAGGGTCCTCTGCAGCTCAGTGACAGGATATGCTACAACAATCCTGTATGTATGTGCATTTGAAAACCTAAGACAATATCACTGTAAGAGGAGAACAAATCACAGGAGAACACATTATCACACAAAGAAAGGGTAGTCAAAGCTGACTAAGAAGATCTGAAAAGCAACTAATAGGTTCCTAATATATAAATAGCATGTTCGGACATCTGACCAAGCTACATATGCATATATACTGCATGCACTTTCTATTAGGAAGTATGTTATGTTGTAACCTATTCAGAAATTCTCTTTACCTGTAATGAAAAACACCATACCTTTTGGTCTTCTCTCCGTGATCACCATCCAGTCTCTTTCCTGCTGAGCTGCGATCTTCCCGCCCAGTCTCTTTCTCTGTTTTTTTGGCCTTAAATTTCTTCTCAGAATCTTGCTCATCGTCTTTTTCAGGTTTCCTAAGTAGCTTTAAAAGTAAGAAGCATCTACTTAATACCAAACATAATCTAGCATTTAAGTCAAGAACATGGATCACACACATAAAACAAAACACCTGCAAGTAGTAGGAGAGCCAGGACATTTTGAGGATGCTTAAAATGTACAACTTCCTTCAGCTTCCATGTTAGGCTTTCAGCGGACAGTAAAAATATGGTTCAACTGCCTAATTTCTGCTTTGTGAACAAGGCCTGAATGCAAATAAATTGTTTTTCTGTCACACATCCTAACAATTTGTGTTTACAAAGAAAAGACAGCTTAATAAAAAAGGTATACAATTAAACTAAGAAAACACTGCAACTAAACTTTTTAATGGGGGGGGGGGATGTAGAGCTCTTCTGATTTTTATTCTAGCATTATCATTGTTCATCTAGCAACTTTGCTTGCTAGACCCTTTGACTGGTAGTAGACTTACCTTTTCAAGAGCCCTAAATCTCAGGCTGCATGAATAAATGCTGATTCTACCTTGCTTCTAATCACCAACTTTCAACTCTGTAAGCCAGCTGCAACATGGGTCATCACAGGTTAGCTCATCACAGCACAGAATCATAGACTTAATAGCAGGCAAGCAAGAAATCCAACGTTGGCTAGATAGAATTGAGAGCTTAGAATTCAATGCTTTTGCAGTTTTGGCAATACCTTAATTTTAGGTTCATCTTTTGATCGCTCGGATTCTTTATCTGGAGTTTTTTCAAACTTCTTTTGTTTTTCTGCATCTTTCCTTTTCCTTCGCTCATCCTCTTTCCACTTCCTTCTTTCTTCTTCGCGTTGTCTTTTTCGCTCCAGCTCTCTCCTCCTCCTCTCTTCGCGCTTTTCATCTCTTAGTCTCTGAAACAATATATGCAAAATGGTATTGGAATGGGGTTTTGTAATACTGGGCAAATGTGAGGCAAAGGCACAAAACTGGCAGCATCTGCTGGAGCGGTCTATTGGCACCTTGCCTTCATGAGAGCTAAAGTGAATATAGTAGATAATCGGCTAGACTCTGGGGGACCCTTCTACAGGAGGTAGACACGTATCTGTGAGGTCTACATGCTTGTTAAATAGCAATAGCACAAAGGACCTGCAAACCTAAAGTTATTGTTTACTAGAGGTATGCTTTACCAGCATACAGATATTTGTGAAGAGTCTGAAGAGTGAGCCATGTCATCTTGCATCCTCACCACTTTATTTAACCCTGTAATGGCGCACTACTGGGCTGAAATAACGTGCATTGCATGCGGTTGTGGTGTGGCGCCATTGAACTCAATGGACAAAATTGACAGGCAGTGCCGTTTGTCAAACAATGTGGCAGTAAAGCACGGCAATGTGTCCACAGCATGTGTACAGCCCTGTGTCTTTCTTTTAGGATTCAGATGGGGAGCAAAAGTTCAGCACTGCCACCTGTTTATATCTGCCTCCACTTGCTCATGTGAATCAGGTCTAAAGCCAGCCATATAGGAATTGAAATTCGCCCTGCTCAGCAGGGACCAGCCAATTTTTGATCCATGTATGGGAAGGGAAGTTGTACAGAAGACAATCTACAGATCGACTTCTGTACAACCACTTGCCAGATTTTTTCCTGATCAATCAGCGCTGCAGGCTATAGCCTACAACACTGATAAGTGTATTCTGACGGTGGGAAAGTCTCCCCGCTGTCAGAATACAAATAGCTCACCAGGGATCAAATCATTATTTTTTTTTTCATTTAACCTGCTGGTTGAAAGAAAAAAAAAACAAAAACTGACACACCTATGGGATACCCAAGTGTGACTAATGCCAATGTCCATCTCTTAAAACACAAATTAAATCTTTTGCTCCTTTCTCTATTTCCTGTAGTTAAAGAAATTGAATTATAACATCGGGCCACTATCCTGGTTGCAGATTAAAGCCCTCATACATGAATAGTGTTTTATACTCATATAGCATCTCTTTCTATTGAGGAGGATTTAAGATCAGGGGTACTTCTGTAAACATGGGATAAACGCACCTATTTGAATTGCTTTTTCACCAGATTATGGGGAGGGTTTTGCATTTTTTTTTTTTCTCCCTTCTTTTCTCTGTCCTATCACGCGGTCTCCCTCCAGGGAGGATGGGCAGTGAATGGAGGGGGGAGCCATAGGAGCTACACTGGTATGTACAGAGTAAAATGCGTCTTGTCTCATTCCTTCTTGGGGGTTGGCTCCTTCTCTACCACTGTCACCCTAGGGGTGGGGGAGAGAGAAAGAGCCTTTGTTTGGGGAGTTGGGAGCCGCTGGCTCACACCTAGACAGGTAAGATGTAGGGTGGTTGCTCCGGTGCCCCATCTCCCCTATGGAGGAGGAAGGATTATTTGGGTGATACAGCTCCACAAATAGACAATTACGGAGGGCCTTAGAGCTGGCGTGGAGTCAATAGGATGGCACCTCTGACAGAGCCTCCTATGAAATTATGGTGTGAAATGCTCCACTCCTGGAGGGCCTCAGGTAGAGTGTACATTTGGTGGAGTTCCATACAATTTATTTAAAAGGTGCATATACTGCAGGTGACTCCTTGAGTTGAGGAAGTAGACACAGAGGACCTTGAGGCTTAAAGGACTACAATATTTAATTGCATCGCATCAGTGCATACAAGTGTCCTAATAGACAGTACATGTGGATGCTTGGCGTCCTATTTTGGGATGACAGATCTTTCTCTCCTCTCAGTTTTTTTTTTTGTACACAAATCTCAAAATTGTATTTTGCACTCGGAGCAGGAATACACTCCCTGTACAGACAGAACTGAGCCGATGCTTCCTGTATAGTTCTAACTCTGTCCTGTCACAGGCGGATTGATATCAAATGCACTTCGCCTGTGAGAACACAGATACAGGAAGCATCGGCTCTGCATGCTGCCTCCAGTGCCGCTCCTCACACTCTCCACCAGCAGTAAGTCACATGTGCTAGGGGCGCAACTAGCCCCCAGCACATAAATTGTAAATATCCCAGCATGTGCAGTGTTTCTGACTCCCTCCACCATGACTACTTCACTGAAGTGGTCATAGTGGTTGGAGTGTTTCTTTAATATCAGAAGAAATAAAAACAAAGTACACATGGGTAGAATGCTAGGCAACATCAGCCGGATCAACAAAAACTGGCTGCCTTTGGGCCCGTGTGTATGGCAGCCAGTCTGACAGAAGCCGGCCATTCGGCATGCGTGAAAAATAAACTGGCTCCTAACTTTTTTTAGCTGGCTCCTAGATTTCAAGCAAATTTGTCAAGCCCTGCCTTACCACAAGATACCCTTCGTGCTATGATTACTGTTATACCCAAAGAAGGCAAAGACCCTCAGCAGTACCAGAGTTATAGGCTTATATTCCTTCTAAAAATGTAGATTTAAACATTTTTACAAGAATTTTGGCCAGTTGACTTTTGCCCTATATTCCCTCCATTAAACATCCCGATCAGTCTGCCTTTATATCCCAACAAGAGGAGAGAGACAAACATTCAAAGAATGCTATACATCTTGCTCAAGAGAAAAACATTTTATCTGCAGACACAGAAAAACGCATTTGATAGAGTGAGCTGGGAGTTTGTTTTAGCCTCCCTGGCCCATACAGGCTTAGGGATGAACATGTTGGCATGGGTCAGGGCCTTATACTCACATCCGACTACCTCTGTGAGAACCAACAATTTTATTTCAGCCCCTTTTTGATAAGTAAGTGAACCCAACAAGGTTGTCCTTTGTCCCCCCATTTTTTTTACTTTCTTGAACGGTTTTTACAGACTATTAGGTCGCATCTGTTAATTACAGGATTAGAGGAACAAATACATCACTCAGGGATGGATGACACATGTGCGATGCAAGACATAGCATGCGATTCACACTGCATTGCTGTTCAGATCACATGCAATGTCTGTGCAATGCGATTTCAGGCATACAAACTGTATGGCTGAAATCAAATTGTAGTCGCACCAAAATGGGATAGGACCCTTTGGTCTGCACTGAAAATCGGATCGCATGGGTGTTCACACCTATGCGATCCAATTCCTGCACCATATACCCAGTTCGCACTGCGTTCTGTGAACCGATCTAAAGGGGTCATTACCTTTACATTGACACCCTCAGCAGTTCGCTGATCACCAGTGTGAACCAGGACTCCGTGACCACAAACTAGGCTAGGGATTAGCAAGGTCTTGCCAGTAATATCACATCAAGGCGATAGCCCACGAATCTATCCAGTCTGACCAGTTCTTGTCGAATTTCCTAGGACATTTCCAATTAACATCGGTAAGCTTATATAAAAAGGCAAAACCCTAGTGCCAAGAAGCAGAGGGAGAGGGAGAGAGATTACATTATCCCCTCAACAACTACAGAGCATACAACGACAATCTACCTTTAAGTGGTCTTCTCATAATATTTGGGCACGCGGACTCCCACTAACTTACGGCCCCTTTCACACATGTGGACCGTTCTCATCCGATTCCCCCATAGGGGACAGTGGGAATCTGACACCTCCATCTCTGCACACAGAGCAAACGGAGCGGTCATCCGCCTGCTCAGCGGAGATCGGCGGATCGATCCCCCGGTGAGCAGAATGGCTCCATCGAAGGAACTAAGCCGTGTGAAAGGGCCCTAAGACAGATTTTTAAATTACATTTCTGACTGTTGACCAAAAAGATTAAAGCAGATCTACAAAACTGGAACAAAGCAGCTATTACATGGTTCGGATGAAATAGTGTCTTGAAAATGAATATTTTACCACGGCTCCCTTTTTTTTTATTTTTTACTACAAACTCTACTAGTTCCACCCGTTTTTGTGTTTATTAAAAGTCAGCAGCTACAAAAAGTGTAGCTGATGACTTTTAAAAAAAAGCACACTCACCTGTCCCACGATCCAGCGATGCGGCCGGTGGGAGCCTCAGTTCTTTCAGTTCCCCATGCATCTCTTTGGGGGAAATCGGATGGGAACGGACCGTCGGTCCGTTCTCATCCGATCGAATCCGATCAGATCCACTGGACGGATGGAAAATAGGGTTTCCATCCGTACAGATTTGACAGATCGGATGTCAGCGGACATGTCTCCACTGACATCCGATGCCCCATAGGGATGCATGGGGGGACCGTTCAGATCCGCCAAAAAAAAAAAAAAAAAAAAAAACACGGACAGGTGGATCTGAACGGTCCGCCTGTGTGAAAGAGCCCTAAAAGAGGTACAAATATTAACAAAACTGTATCGGTGTAAGAGGGGTCAAGAGAGGAAAACATAAATAAAAAAAAAAAACACACACGCACAACATACCTGTCTATTTTTTAAAAAGCTTAACAGGGGAGTGGTCTTCTTCGCTGCAAGGTAAAAAGGTAAATGCTTTTTAGAGGTTTAAGGAAATACAGTCATTCATATCAAGACATTTATGATCATCAAGGGGACATGAAAAGCAGCCTAAGGCTCCATGTACACGGGACGTTGTTAAAAGTCCCTTTGAATGCTGGAATTTTTAGGACGTTTGAAACGTCCGTTCGGTCGCGTTTGTACCAGCGTTTAGCGGCGTTTGCGCTTAGAAGCGTTCCTAGAGGTCAAAAAAATTATTCCCCTTTAAAATGGAAAAACGCGAACGCTAAACGCGGGTCATCGCGTTTGGACGCGTTCAGACGCGTTTGAAACGCCGGGAAACACACGTTCGAACGCATATAATTGCGTTCTAAAAACAGTCCCTGAACGCAACTGCCTGCAAATGACTGTAAACGACCTGGTGTACATGGACAGATAAGATAAAATGTAGATGGGTTCAGGGGCTTCTGAAAAAAACGCCCAACTGCTCCTAAACGGCCATTTCCAGCGTCCCGTGTACATGGAGCCTTACAGTGCAGCTAAAAGCAGAATAAATACATTCAGATGTCTGTCAGTGAAATGTTATTCCGCAAAACAGCAAAAAGAGCTTAATGCTTTAAAATAATTACCTTTGTTAATCTGAGAGCTCAGACATACATTCAAGAGCAAGGTAACATTCAGGTTGCAAATCCTTTCATCACATCCAGATCACAGATTGGACTGATCGACCATTTTCATTGCATGAATACATTAAATTATTCACGAGTGCAGAAAAAAAAAACTGCACCAAAGCAAAAACATTGAGTGCACACTCAATGTAGGGTGTGGAAATGTCCACATAACTTGGGGGCAAAAGCCAAGCAAAAAAAAAAAAATGAATGACAGAACATGGGCAGGCAAGAGCTCTGGGTATAGACCTCCACAATATCAAACTATTCTAAATTATTAAAAAAAAAAACACAACTGGAGTTTTAGATGCCAAATTTTCCATCCCCCCACAACTGACTGAGAAAGCTACTTATAGGAGGCTTAAAGTGTTCCTAAAGTAAACAAAAATGATTTACTAAAAATAAACAGGTTATACTTACCTGCTCTGTGCAGTGGTATTGCACAGAGCAGCCCCGATCCTCCTTCTCGGGTCGCCCGGCGGCACTCCAGGCTCCTCTTTTTCATGTGTCCCCATAGCAAGCTGTCTGCTATGGAGGCACACAGTGTCTGCATCCTCCCGAGCTGTGTTTCTACGGAGTCCTGCCCCCCACTTCCCCCTCACTGCATTTGATTGACAGGAGGAGCCAATGGCTCCTGCTGTAGATGCTGTGTGAAGAAGAGAAAAATAGAAAATGTTTACCTTAATGCAGAGAATGCATTAAAGTTAAAAAATGTTTTAGCTTTAGTATCACTTTAACCACTTGTTCTGGGATGGCATCATATGACAGCACACCAGAACAACCTCTCTCGCACACCCGTGGGGGCGCGCAGTGTGGCGATCGTGGCCGTGCCATGTTGCTAGGCCATGGGGCGACCCCAATCTTGGTAAAGAGCCAATTACTTGGCTCTTTACCCATGTGATCGGCTGTGTCCAATCACAGCCGGTCACATGTAAATGAGGAAGTGCCGTTTATCAGCTCTCCTAGCCTCACACTGTCTGTGTGTGGTGAGGAGAGCCAATCAGCGGCTCCTCCTCAAAAGGGAGCATAGGAAAGGTAATCGGGGCACTGATTATCAGTGCCCTGATTTAAAAAAAAAAAAAAAGTGCCCACAAGTCCCCCAAACCAATGCCCATCAGTGCCCACGGTGTTGCCAGTCAGTGCAGCATATTGGTACCTCATCAGTGCCACCTCATCAGTGCTGCCACATCAGTGAAGGAGAAAAATTACTTCTTTTCAAAAATTAAAAATATATATTTTTTTTTTTTCAAAATTTTCTGTCTTTTTTTTTTTTTTTTTTAGGAAATAAAAAAGCCAGCGGTGATTAAATACCACCAAAAGAAAGCACTATTTGTGTGAAAAAAAATGATAACAATGTCATATGGGTACAGTGTAGCATGACCGTGCAATTGTCATTCAAATTGTGACAGCACTGAAAGCTGAAAATTGGCCTGGGCAGAAGGGGGTGAAAGTGCACTGTATTGAAGTGGTTCAACTTAAACAATTCTCATCATATAGGATATTTTTCTAAAACTTAAAAACATTTTCTTTTCAATGATTTTTATTGAAAGTTTTCAGCATACAAACGTGTGTTATAACAAAACAGCAATAATTGAAAAACGGTACGAAACCGTATAACAGTCCCAGTGGTCAGGTAGTACAGTCCGGGATAGACAAGCATAAAAATACAGTAGGAAACTTGTTATTTCCCAGGAGGGAGACCTTGCGAAGTGAGGGCTCAAGGACTCCCACACACGTGGAGATATAGAGACGTCCCCCCGCAATGCGTCAGAACTCCAACAAACAATATCAGCCTTCGCTAATTGATAAACATATAGGCTACTGCTAGATAGCTGGGCTGAAACCAACCTAGAAGATTAAACCACAGCCGATGACCACCGAGAAATCCTCAGCAAAAAAATAAAATAAAAACATTTTCAAGTGCCTCTGAATCTCACTGTGACCAACACTGAGGAGCTTCTGACCAATTTGAGTGATCTTCAAGACTTCATTGCTTACGAGCAGCAAATCTACATATGGGATTATTGCTACTTTTGTTTGGATTCAACATACTGCTAGTAAAAATTGGATTTTTGACTTACAGTAAAATCCATTTCTCTGATGTTCATTGATGGACACAGCTCCTGATTCTTCTTAACCATTGGGTTATACTGCCCCCTACAAAAGTAGGACACTAGGCAGGAAAAAGCTTGACTACACCTATGGGCAGTCCCAGGGGGTTTAACCCCACTCTCAGCTATAGGCACTCCGTTTTGTTACAAGCAGTGCCAGAAGAAAGCCAACTCCACAGAAGGGCGGGTGCTGTGTCCATCAATAAACATCAGAGAAATGGATTTTACGTTAAGTCAAAAATCTCATTTTCTATTTTGTTTATTGAAAGACACAGCTCCTGATTCTTCTTAACAATTGGGACGTCCCAAAGCAGTGTTAAACATGAGGGGTGGGAAAAAAAGCTGAAAAAAAATTCCAAAGACTAACTATACCCAACCAGGTAACATGGAGCTCAAGCATAAACAACTGGAGCTCACCTGAAAAAAAAAAAAAAAAAAAAAAAACACAATACACCCTCAAAGAGGACCAGGTCCTCTAAACAGCAGCCAGCAAAACCTTGCGGCCAAAAGAAGCATCCGCAGATGCCAACACATCCACTTTATAAAAATTTTGTAAAAGTGTGCACCAACAACCAGGTAGCAGCTTTGCAAACCTGCATCACTGACGCTTGATGACGGAAAGCCCAGAAGACACCAAGAGCCCTAGTAGAGTGCTCTTTGACAGGCAAAGGAGGAACCTGACCTCCTGATGAAATAAGCTTGAACCACCGTCTGTCCGATCCATCTGGAAATGCTCGCAGAAGAAGCGGACAACCCTTTGTGAGGTCCGTCCGTGAGCACAAATAGAGAGTCTGACTTTCTAAAACTCAGTAGCTGCCAGGTACACCCTAATTACCCGTACCACATCCAACACATACAGTACGTCATTTCCTTCAGATGTGTAGCTTGGGACACGGAGAAGGCAACACAATGTCTTCATTCAAATGACAGTCAGAGACCACTTTAGGAAGGAATGACAGACAGGGGCGAAGCACCACCTTATCCTTGTGAATGACCAATAAAATGGACAGGATAACACCACCAGTTCCGACACCCTGTGCGCAGAGGTGATAGCCACCAAAAAAAGGCCGCCTTCTGGGGCAGCGCAAGCAGGGAAACCTCCTGAATATTTTCGAAGGGAGGCTTCTGTAGAGCTGAAAGCACCACATTAAGATCGCAGGGCTGATGTTGGAGACGGCTTCCACAAAGAGATTTATATCTAGATGCTATGGCATGTTACCTAATGACTTTCTGACCGCATTCCCCCTAAAAGCAGGTGAGAAGTGGGAGAGAGATGTAGGCTCCTTTGTCGAGGATCAATGGGAAAAGGACCTTCAAGCAGTGTCCCAAAGTTCATTGAATGTGAAGCAGAGGCTAATGCAGTTGTACTTAAGGGTGCATTATACTCCATCCAGACGTCATGCCGTGGGCATCCTAGACTCTCCCACCTGTGGCAAATGTTTAAGGGACCACCAGGATCTAATCCATCTAGCCTGGAGATGCCCCAAACTGCATATCTATTGGGTTGGAGTGCTGGACACCATTAACAAGATGTTTATGACTTCTATACCGTTGGATCAAAAACCATGTCTCCTGAGCATACTGGATGACCTACAAATGCTGGCCTCTTTTGGTGAGGCAGTCGCTGGGGCCCTTTTCCAGGCTCATAGGGTGCTGCTTCGGTACTGGAAGTCCGCCGAGCCTCCCCCATATAAGGAATGGTTACAATGTATGAGTGAAACCCTTAGACTAGAGAAATGTATTTATCAATATAAGGGGTGTCCTTGTAAATTTGAGGCGTTGTGGGGTCCCTGGTAGGATACACCTAGCTTAAGCCCTCTTGGTAATGGACCGATTCCTAATAGGATGAGCCTGTCTTTCGTGACCTGGGTACGCTGGCTTTATTTCCTCAAGGGCAACAGCTGGAGATGCATATATTCCGGCATAGCTGGATTGAGGTGGTTACGAGGCTAGATACTTAGATTGATATGCCAGACCTCTTTTCTTGATAGAAAAATGTATTCAAGCCTATGTGATGTGCTTTTATACTTTCAATATGCCTATGTAACATTTCCTGTAGAGAGGTCACGCCTGTGCTGTCTCTTTGTTAAAGTTTTTACTTTTTCCATAAAACCCCTTTTCCTGGCAGTCTCCATGGCAGCCTACGTGTGGGTTAACCCCGCCTCCTCTCCAATGGTATAGGACCCCCCTCTATAAATTTCAGCTTGCAGGCACAGCCAGTGTTCCTTTTTTGTCCTCCTCCAAGGACCAACTATTTGGATTATTTCCTGTTGGAATTTGGTCGGCTTACCTCAGAATGAAAGTCGGTGTCTATGTCCAGGGCCCAGCCACGGGCGGGTGAGTGACATTTCAAAATCCCCTTTGGCTGATAACTGTGCGGTGCTTCGGATGGCCGACGGATATCCTGACAGGGTCTGAAGATTTGTCTCCTCCATGGCAGTGTTTTTGTTATGTTTGTTTGTCTCCAAACTATCTTTCTTTGCTATCCCTGGTGGCCCAATGGCGGCTGGAACGCTCCGTGCGTTCCAGCCATCTCCTTCCTGCTTCCCCTCCGCTCAGTCCGGCGGACGCATGCGCTGTATGGTAATGGAGCTCCGCTCGCTGCCTGCGCATGCGCACTTCGCCGCGATCGGAAGCGAGGCCTGGTCCGCGCATGCGCACTTGCGATCACGGCCGGCCATCGCTGACGTCATCCTGGCGCGAAAATTTAAACGCCTGTCAGCTCCAGAGCATTTGGGAATGCACTGTGGGCATAGCGACGTCTTCCCGGTACCTTGTCCGTTTGTTTACCAGGTATGTGGGGACCGGATGCTGCATACCTTTTTGTGGTATGCAGGGGGGGGGGGGGGGGGGGGAGAGCGGTTGGATGCATATTAGGACAACACCTGTATGTTCCTTATTGCTTTGTAGTGATCCCTGTATGCTCTACTTCCTAGTGAGTTTGTGGTTTTGCCTGAAACATGGATCCTGCTTCACCGCCCTCTTGTGGCCAGCCCTCTCACAACAGGTGAGTGCTGGTACATTTAGAGGGATATGAAGGGAGGGATGCTGGCTCATGATTCATGGCTAAATCCTGTGTCTCCCTGGATTTCTCTTTCTCCCAGCTCCTCCAGGTCTGGTCAAGAAAGAGACCCTGTCAGGCCACGAAGAGAATCATCTTCAAGGTCAAGACGCCGTGAGTCTCCATCAGGGAGCAGACATGAGAGGAGAGGCTCACATTCCTCCTCCAGACACCGCCACAGTAGCCATACGGCCCAGAGAGCCTGTTGGGGTTGTGGGGCGCATGTCCCGGAGGACAAGTCCCTTTGCGAGCCCTGTTTCGCTCGTGCAGCTGGTGAAAGAGAGTCTGAAGATCAGAGATTGGAATCCCTGGTGAAACGGATTGTCCAACAATCCATGAAAGAGTGGAATGCTAGTCCCACACCTGGATCTGCTACTCCCAGCTCTCCTGCTGATGCTCCTGAAGAGCAAGGTCCCTCTCAGCCAAGCTTCACTTCCGGGAAATCCTCAGAGAGCGATTCGGAAGAAGAGGAAGGTGCAGTTGGGGGTTTTGATTTTGCCCTTGTTGCACCTCTCATAAGAGCAGTCAAAGAGGCTCTGAAATGGGAAGATCCCAGTACCCCACAAGTAAAACAGAGAAGGTTTTTCAAACATTTGGGGAAAGAGCGGCTAAACTTTCCGCTCCTGTCAGAATTGAAAGATGTCATCCTAGAAGAGTGGAGTAAAGGGGACAGCAAGACCTCCTTATCCTCCAAACTGTCCAAGTTGTATCCTTTTAAATCGGAAGAAGTCAGTCACCTGGAATCAGCTCCTCTGGTTGATGCTGCAGTTTCCAGACTGGCTAAACACGTTACACTCCCGCTGGATAATGCGGTGTCCTTTAAAGACCCTCTGGATAGGAAGATGGACTTGGATTTAAAAAGAATTTATGTCACAGCCGGTGCGGCTTGTAAACCTGTGCTAGCACTAGCAGCCATGTCTAAGGCCATGGAAACCTGGGTTTCTGATGTTGAACTAAAATTAAGAAGTGTGTCTGAAGATGCAGTAGAGAACTCTCCTGTTCAGGAACTGAAGTTAGCTTCTGTGTTTCTTGGAGAAGCATCCATTGATGTGTTACGTCTCTTATCCAGATCCATGTTGGCTTCTGTCACAGCCAAACGGGCCCTGTGGTTGCGTCCCTGGCTGGCAGACCCAGCCTCTAAACAGGCTTGGTGCAAAATCCCTTTTGAAGGTTCCTCTTTATTTGGAAACAAATTGGATAATGCAATTACTAAAGTGACGGGTGGAAAGTCAGGTCTCCTTCCCCAAGATAGGCGCCTCTTTGGCCCTAAGAAGCAGCAACCAAGAAAGCAGTTTGCAGAGCGATCAAAGGATGCCCGCTCATATAGGCCTGGGCGAGATTACAGGAGAAATTGGAAGAGCAGCCAAGCATCCTCTCGTAAGCCGGTCAGAGGCTCAGCACCTTCCGGTCAAGAAACCTCGAAGTCCTTTTGAGATTGGGCCCGTTCAGACATGCCAGGTGGGGGCACGCCTGCTCCGCTTTCAGCGTGTCTGGGCGGCCTCAATCTCAGACTTCTGGACCATCAGGACAGTGTCCACAGGACACACATGGACTTTCTCAACAGATCCCGTGTCCAGATTTATTCCCACTCGCTTGCCTTCTCAGGACGAGAAAAGAAACGTTTTGCTCGACTATGTAAGCACTTTGGTAGCTCAGGGCGCAATAATTCCGGTGCCCGTGCAGGAAAGATTCCAAGGCGTATACTCGCCCCTCTTTCTAGTACAGAAGAAGAATGGATCCTGGCGCCCTGTGATAGATCTCACCTATCTCAACAGGTTCATCAAGAACGAAAAGTTCAAAATGGAAACCTTATCTACTATCCAGAAAGCAGTACTTCCAGGAGACCGGCTAGTGTCAATAGATCTCAAAGACGCGTATTTCCATGTGCCTATAGCAGTAAACTTCCACAAGTACCTTCGTTTCGCGGTAGAACATCAACACTTCCAGTTCATCTGCCTTCCTTTTGGCCTGTCCACATCCCCAAGGGTGTTTTCCAAGGTCCTTCTAGCTGTGGTGGCTCTAATCAGAACAAAGGGTGTACGTCTACATCACTACTTGGACGATCTTCTACTATTGTCACAAGACCGGGATCAACTTTTGTTCCACAGGGACCTGGTCACTACAACTCTCATGGAGTTCGGGTGGTTGTTGAATCTTCAAAAAAGTCATCTGGAGCCCTCTCAACATCTGGTCTATCTAGGGGCTCAATTCAACACCGTTCAGAATACACTTTCTCTGCCTCTAGAGAAAATCCCGGTGGTTCGGGAGAGGATCCTTCCAGCCCTCTCATCCTCTTTTCTGACGGCATCCCAGTGTCTCAAGATCATCGGCACAATGGTCTCGACGGCCCCTATGGTCAAGTGGGCACTGTGGCGAATGCGGCCCTTTCAGAGGGGCTTCCTTCGGCAGTGGAATCCGGAAGATCACGATCAGCATATCTTTATTTCCCACAGCATGAGGAGCAGCTTATTTTGGTGGCTCCAACGCAAGAACCTGCTCAATTGCCATTCTCTAGTCCCCATCACATGGGTCATCATTACAACCGACGCCAGCAACTCTGGCTGGGGAGCCCATTGCATGACAGAGGTGGCTCAAGGGAAATGGCCCCCGCAAGCCCACTCCCCGGTTTCCAACGTCCTGGAGCTTCGTGCGGCTTTTCTAGCTCTTCAAGCTTTCCATCATCTAATAGAAGGCAAATCCGTACTTCTTCGAATGGACAACACCACGGCAGTGGCTTATGTGAAAAGACAGGGCGGTACCAGGAGTCTCTCCCTTCTTCAAGAAGTAGACCCAATCATGACATGGGCCCAAGCCCATCTGTCCAACATCTCGGCGGCCTACATTCCGGGGCCACAGAATGTTCAGGCAGATTTCCTTTCCAGAGTTCAGTTGAATCACAACGAATGGTCTCTCCACATAGACTCATTCAAGTGGATTCTGTCCCTAGGGGTCTCACCAGAAGTAGACCTGTTTGCATCTCCATGCAACCACAAGCTAGTCCGGTACTTCACACGCAGCAAGTGTCACCAAGCATGCGGAACGGATGCTCTGACCGACAGATGGGAATTCAGCAGGGCATATGCTTTTCCCCCATTTCCCATCATCCTCAGATTTCTTCAGAGACTCCAAGCAGAAGATGTGGAGATCGTCATGGTAGCCCCTCACTGGCCGAACAGGCCCTGGTTCCCACTTCTCCTGCAACTCAGCTATCGGAGCCCGATTCCCCTGCCCATCAAACCAGACCTTCTCTCGCAGGGAACAACATTACACCCCTGCCCCGCCTTGCTCAGGTTAACGGTCTGGTTCTTGAGAGGGAGAGGTTGGAGTCACTCGGATGCCCTCCTGGGGCAATCCCTACTTTAATGAACTCTAGGAGACCTAGCACGAACAGAGTTTACTGTAGAGTCTGGTCTAGATTCTTGGAATTCACGTACCCGGAGGGAAATCATTCCCTGAATTTCGGAGTTCAAGAAGTCCTGAAGTTCCTTCAAGCAGGTCTGGATAAGTCCCTATCAGTTGGGACTCTCAGGGTGCAAATATCAGCCTTATCGGTGTTCTCAGGGTTCTCCTGGGCCAAGCATATACTCATACAACAATTCTTCAAAGGTGCGGTCAGACTCAGACCTCAGAGGAAGCCAAGGTTCCCAAAATGGGACCTTCCCCTTGTCCTTAACGTCCTTTCAAGATCTAGTTTGTCGGACTCCATTAAAGATCTTACCATTAAAACAGCCTTTTTAGTAGCAATCACTTCAGCTAAAAGAGTTTCTGAGATCAGTTCTCTTGGTTATAAAGAGAACGTTTTTCCCGGACCGAGTAGTCCTAATTCCGATGCTCAATTCCAATCCGAAGGTATCATCGGTTTTTCATGAGAACCAGGAGATTGTACTTCCTACCTTTCGTTCTTCAGAGGATAATGAACCTCATCCCTTGGATGTAGGGAAAACTCTTATGGAATATCTCCAGTCAACGTCTTCTTTCAGACAATCGGATAATCTCTTCGTCCTTTTCTCAGGCAAGAATAGAGGGAAACGGGCCTCGTCAAGGTCCATTGCGGCCTGGATTGTGTCTGCCATTCAGCGAGCTTACTGTGTAGAGGGTTTGGCTCCTCCGGAGGCGGTGACAGCCCACTCGACGAGAAGCATCTCAACGTCCTGGGCGGCTTCACATCATGTTGCACCAGAAGTAGTCTGCAGAGCAGCTTCATGGTCTTCTGTAAATACGTTTATGACACATTATTGTGTGGAGCCAGCCTCCTTATCTTCAGTTAATTTTGGCTTGACTGTTTTGTCTGCTAATAATTTGAAGTAAAATTTGATTTGAAACATTCCCACCCGTGTGGTTTGGGCTAGTTATTTCCCACACGTAGGCTGCCATGGAGACTGCCAGGAAAACGGAAAATTCCTATCATACTTACCGTAATTTTCCTTTCCTGGTGGTCTCCATGGCAGCCGGAGTTCCCACCCTCTGGTCTTGGATTCGGCTAAGATATGGAACACTGGCTGTGCCTGCAAGCTGAAATTTATAGAGGGGGGTCCTATACCATTGGAGAGGAGGCGGGGTTAACCCACACGTAGGCTGCCATGGAGACCACCAGGAAAGGAAAATTACGGTAAGTATGATAGGAATTTTCCGTTTTGATTTAAGATCCCAGGGCGGCAACAGAGCCCACACTAAAGGAACCAAATGTCGGACACCCTGAAGAAAAGTACGCACCAGGGAATGTGAGGCCAAAGGTTGTTGGAAAAAGACTGCCAAAGCCGATACCTGGCCCTTGATGGTACTCAAGGCCAACTTCTGTTCAACCGCCCATTAAAGGAAGGTTAGGAAACCGATCCACAGAGAAGGAGCAAGGATGAACCCCATGATACTCAAACCGTGCAATGTACATCTTCCACGTACGATGGTAGATCTTCCTAGAAGTAGATTTCCTGGCTTTCAACAGCAAAGATTTACTGACTCCGACAAACCTCCATCCTTCAGCACCCGATGCAAAAAAAACCTGGGATCAGATAAGGCCTTCTTAGAAGTCTGGTCCGCAGACCAGCATTTCAGCCAGATAATAGGCGGAAGGACCACTGCTGATACAGACAGCCTAGAAATCAAAGGAGCCACATCCAAGAGGCATCACAGATAAACTGTAGCCCCTAGACCAACTGATCTGCCAGCTCCCCAAAGACGGGGGAAGTGGTTTCCCCCTCCAGGTCCCGGCGTAAAAGTTTAGCCCACTCGGTCTGAGCTTGCGACCCCAGAGCAACAGTAAATACTGGCCTAAGTGCCAAATCAGCCACAGCGAATATATTGTGGGCCTGAGGCTCCGCCCTTCCATCAGCTGGATATTTAAAGGCCGGGGACTCCTCAACCGGAATGAAGGTAGCTTTATTTAGCCTGGAAACCGACGAGTCCACGACAGGAGGGACCGTCAACGTTTAACGCAGTTAAGGAACCACTGCGTTTTGGACAACCCCACTGTTTCATGAGAATATTGTCAAAGTAAGCGGAAAAGGCAACACCCTTGCCGCTTTGGAAGGCCTGTGGATGCCAAAAGGGACCAGCACCTCCAACGCAGCATCAGCTGCAACCTCCTTTTTTAAAAATGTCACGCACTGACAGAAACGGTGCATTTACCAGCGCCTTTTCATGCGCAGCTAGAGAACCAGAGGAAACATCCTCACTATTTGAGCACTCAGGGTGCATGGACACAGACCCAGTAGGGTCGCTATATACTAAAACTCACCCAGAGAACATAATCTGCGATCTCGCAAAGGGGACGCTGACCAAGGGCCCACGAATAGACCACCTACTGGACCCCGCAAAAAAACGAGGCGGTTGCTCTCCAAGCCCTCCATAGAGGGTTTATTAGGAAATAGCCCACTTAAAAGGTGCCACCCACCGTGATGCGGACGCACAGACAGGGTACCCTGATGGCGGCAAGGCTGTCATTAAAAAATGAAGCACCTCCACAGCACCCCCCTCCAAAAGACCCGCCAAGCTAACCACATGGCCTATCAGGCTGCGGCCTGAATTTGCATGGATCCTAGCCCGGCAGATGCACAAAGGAAGAGTTGGGGTTACAGCTAAAAGCACTGGGACCACCCCCGACGGAGGTGTCCAACTCAGCCGCATGGCCTAGTAGGCTGCAACCCGCTGCCTAAATTTCTGTGGGCGCTTGGACATGAGCCCCAGCGGAGCCGACCACCCAGGGGCAGGGGGGGGGGGGGTGGATGCCCAAATGAGAGCCAGTGGCTTTAGTCATCCTCACAGGGGCCGCCTCACATAGTTTCCGACTTATAGGCCGCAAAGCCACGGCCTAAATTTTCGGCCGGATCTGGCCGCGTATGGACTCTAAACTATCTGCTCCCCCAGCCCAACAACTGCCGCAGGGAGCCCAATGGATATTTCTGCCCTAGTCACCAACTCCCAGGGTGGCAGGGGACCCTGCTCAACCCCCCGGTACATACCAGGGAAACCCGGTCAGCAGCAACTCCAACCAGCCTCCCCTTAAGAGCATGTGACAACAGCCAGCTCATAACCTCACCCAGAGAGGGGGGGGGCGAAAGACCCACAGTGACCTCCAAAATTTTAGAGGGGCTGGGGGGAGGAAGGAGGGGAACCCAGGGTTCCCACCATCCCAGGGAGGTGCCCACGTCCACCCTAAAACCCTCCAGGAGTAGAGGGGGGGGATGCAGCTACTTACCATACCAGGAACAGGGTGGGCACCGCTCCGGTGTATACCCCCTGGGACTGCCCATAGGCATAGTTAAGCTTTTTCCTACCTAGTGTCCTACTCCTGTAGGGGGCAGTATAACCTAATAATTAAGAAGAATCAGAAGCTGTGTCTGTCCATGAACGAAAGAGAAATCAGAATTTATCGATTGCCTTTGCTTATAGGTCTAATCCCAAAAAAAAAAAAAATGAATACACAGAGAAATGTATTTTACCTATCATTTCTTTAGTCCTTGCCTCTATTTCTTCCAGCAAAGTTTCTGGGGTAGAAGTCAGCTTCTCTTCATCCAAATTGTATGACTCTAAAAACTTTTTATATTCTGGATCTTGTAAATAAAATAAGCAAACAGATAAATACATTAAAAAGTATGATTTTCAACTCTCATTACACCTTAGCATGAATACTTTAAGTTTATAAAAAAAATGGAATTTATAAATAAAATGGAATTGAACTGAACATGGTATTTGCAGCCAGCAACTACCCTTCTACAGAAACTCGATGTACTGTATTCAGGAATAATTTAATAATTTTTACTCTAGAAGATCATATGTAAAGTGGAACTTTAGTCAGAAAATTAAGTTCTGCTAGACCACTTTAGGCTGGACCTATTTGCAGGAACAGCTATCTAAAACTTTATAAATAGGTGCCTATACGGTTTAAGATCCAGTAATACACTCTTTAACCCTACTCTGCACATGCTCAATTGCTCTTCATTTTTAGGCACTGCCGAGTTTGTAGAGGCCGATCTGCTGACCGCTTTAAAAGCGGAATTAAACCCTCCTATCCTCCACAGCCAAGGATGCTGCTTCTGTTTGATCTGCAGCTGCCATGGTACTGCACATGTGATCAGTTATGACACTAGCCATTTGACAGTTTGACACAAACCAATGTGACAGTTCGCAATCCCGGCATTTCAGGAATGTAATTGTTTTTTGAAACCATTAAAATCAATGGGTTTAGTTCCGCTTTAGGATTTACTGCTGTTCAGGGGCTCTTGGCATCAGCAAGATGGCAGCCTCTAGCAAGAAGAAACAGGAGCAATGCTGCATGCAATTTACAGACCGCAGTCATTTTGTTAGAATAATTATTATTGTGGAATGCATGTTCCTTGCTAAAAGACATTTTTTTCAAGTTGTGATGTAAAAGTTCCGCTTTAAATGATAAAAAAAAAATATGTCTAAGCAAAATAAAATGTAAAAGGTCAGTGAGAGGACCCATTAAGTATAGTGGCAGGCACTGGAGATATGGAATGGTCAGTTTTTCCTCCAGTTTTTGTCTCCTGAAAACAATTCCTCATTAGCAGAACAACGTTCAGTAGCATGAGGAGCAGGAGACTGGAGAATGGAGTATTAATTATTTTTACATAAAGATATTTCATTAGCATTTTTAAATGGGCAGTCTTTTTTAATGTGACTTCCATTTATTTTACAAGCCTGTTCTTTCACAATGTTATTATATTTAAATTAAAACTTTATCTGTTCCTTAAAATGTTCCCTCCCCCACTACCTACCTGTCCTGCCTAACCTATATGAAAAAGATCCATTCTGTATACTTACCTATTTTTATTCTGCTCTATTCAATTCATGTACAAATTCAGCATGGTGTAAGGGAACGCTCAACAAAGGCTCTGAATTACAGGAGCTGTGATTGCCCAGCAGTTGTCAGCGCTCTCTCATCCCCCCTGCAGCAGCAGCTCACTGACACACGGGAGCCAGAGCAGCGGAATCCTGTCACCTGACCAGGGTGGATTAAAAAGTAGTAAGAACTTTTTACTACAGGTTAGACAAGATAGATAGGTAGGAGGAGGGGGGGGGGGGGGGTACATTTTTAATAATAGATCTAGTTAGGCTTTTCATCCATTTTAACTATAGAGATTTGTAGATTAGCAACTAGAGAACCCTCATTGGCACAATGCAAATACTTCCTCTCTCAAAAACTATTCGGACAACAGAGTGCACGGTTTTCAATGAGTTGGCCAACACAGACTAGAATGGTGAAAAGGAGCAGTAAAGCACAATCACTATAAAAGCACTGCAATTCAAGATACAAGCCTCCATATGTATTGATTTAGCATTGCTTCCCACACTTACACATAAGGTTCCATACATATACCAAGTGTTTGCTTGCATTTGTGATGCCTTTAGCAAGCACTTAAAGCAGACCTTGACCCTCTTCATCCACTTTACAGTAAATTTACTGCTCCCCCATCCCCCCCCCCTTTTACACATTTGCAAACAATTTTTTTTGTGTCCTTTTTTTTTTTTTTGCTAATCTGCCCCACAATTCCAGATTTCTTGATGTTGCCCCAGCTGCCGGCAGCCTTCTGGAATACTTACATCACATATCCCAAGGGGCTTCAGTGGAAGCATGTGCCATAATTTCAGTTCAGCCAAAATGTTTGAATTTTGTACTTACAAAAACTGAAATGTAATTATTTATTTACATTAATGTGGACACTATCACATTTTAGCATTTTGTGTTTTTTTTTTTTTTTTTTTTTTAATTGGTGAGGAAAAAAAAAAAAAAAAAAAAAAAAGGAAAAAACCATTCTGGTTTCTGTACTGATCCACTATAACCAAGCACATTCATACCTTCCTCTATAGTGCCAGTCTTGGAATCCTTTTTCTTGTTTTTCTTTTTAGCTACTTTTTGAAAAGGTGCAAACTCCACAACTGCTGTATATTCCTGACCTGTAACAGAAAACAAAATCCATTATGCAACCCTAGTGTAAGACACAACATTATAAGCATATGATGCAAAAACAAAACCAATTATCTTACCTCTGTGATCAATGAACACGTAGCCATCAAAACGATCTCTAAACAACATAATGTCCTCTTGACTTTTAAAATTAATGTATGCCCTTGAGTACATATGAGGAAATAAGCTGTAAAACAGATCAAACATTTTTCAGTTCTAGGAGACATTTTACCTGGAAGTTTGCACCCCTGCCCCACCCCCGCCATTCACAATGTGCAGGGGCACTTCACGCATGCACAATAGGTAACTGGCTGTGAAGCTGCAAGGCTGCTCTCCCGGTTTCCTTTATAAGAAACGGCAGCGGCAGCACCCAAGAGCCAATTGAAAAACTGGCTGGGGTTAAGACACAGCAGGATCCCTGGACATGCAAGTGTCCTAATTAAAAAAAAAAAAAAAAAAAAAAAGCACACAGTAGCTACTGTATTTGTAGCTGCTGACTTCATATTTTCTGAAGGAGCCTGGAGCTCCTCTTTAAGACTCCAGCCATACAAGCTGTGGTAAATGTGTGGAAATTGTCAATTTTTTAGAACTGCCCTTTATTTTCAGTTTCAAGTAAACAAGCTATTCCTTAGTTAATTAACTAAGTAAATGAGGGTGAAAGATTCTGGGCCTCATTTATCCAACTTACTGAGAGAAGAATGAACTCCGTACACAAAGCAAAAGTACATTTTCTGACAGAAGGTCTGCTTTAAAGAAATAATGTAATTGGTTACTATCGACTATATACAGTAACCTTATAAATAAAATTCCTCACTAAGCAACTTTCGCAAATGAAGTTCACTGACTGAGTATAATTATTAAATAGCACCCACAGTTTACCCAGCGCTTCACAATATAAAGGGGGATAGTACTACAACACTTTTACAGTTCACAGTTCAAAACAATAATGAATAGGGGGGCCCTGTTCATGGAGCTTACAATCTAAAGGGAGGGGGTGGAGAGGGAGGTGGTACAAAATGTATTAGCTGCAGGGAATGATTTGGTGGAGGTGACTAAAGTACAGTTTTTAGGTGGAGGGAGGTAGACTTCCCTGGATAAACGCGTTTTTCAAGGATCGCCTAAAGGCAGAAATGGCAGACATTTCTAGAAGATGGGAGAGGTTCTGGAAAAGTCCTTAGCAAAGCATGGGAGGAGGTAACAAGGGAGCTAGAGAGCAAGATATCTGGGAGGAGCGGAGAGAATGATTTGGGCGATATCTGCAGATGAGGTTGGTGATGTACCTGGGGGCAGTATTGCGGATGGCGTTGTGCATTGTGGGTAATATTTTGAATGTTATAGTGAAAGCCAGTGAAAGGATTGGCAGAGAGGGGCAGCAGACATGGATCAGTTAGTAAGGCGTATAAGTCTAGCATAAGACTGAAGGGGAAATAGCCTGTGTAGAGGTAGGCCAGTGAGGAGGGAGTAACAGTAATCAAGGCGGGATAGGCATAGATAGAGATATACAGTGCCTTGCAAAAGTATTCGGCCCCCTTGAACTTTGCGACCTTTTGCCACATTTCAGGCTTCAAACATAACGATTTAAAACTGTAATTTTTCGTGAAGAATCAACAACAAGTGGGACACAATCATGAAGTGGAACAAAATTTATTGGATATTTCAAACTTTGTTAACCAATAAAAAAACTGAAAAATTGGGCGTGCAAAATTATTCAGCCCCTTTACTTTCAGTGCAGCAAACTCTCTCCAGAAGTTCAGTGAAGATCTCTGAATGATCCAATGTTGACCTAAATGACTAATGATGATAAATAGAATCCACCTGTGTGTAATCAAGTCTCCGTATAAATGCGCCTGCACTGTGATAGACTCAGAGGTCCGTTTAGGCTCGGTTCACATATATGCGATGCGGGAAGGCTGCGAATTCGCAGCCTTTTCCCGTATCGCACACGCACCCCCGGCAGTTCACACTGCCATATGCGATACGCTGGGGGTGTCAATGTAATCTTAACGACACCCCCAGTTTGATCGCATATCGCAGTGCGATCGTGCAGTTCGCACAGGATGGGATCGCACAAGTGTGAACCGCTGTGCGATCCGATCCTGATGCGGCTGCAAAAATGCCTCCTGTGCGTGTTTGCACCGGGTGCGATGCGAATTTAGCCATACAAACTGTATGGCTAAACTCGCACCGCACAGCTGATCGCATGTAATGTCGGAGCAGTGCGCTCCGACATTACATGCGAACCCGGCACTCGCAGAAGTGTGAACCGGGTCTTAAAGCGCAGAGAGCATCATGAAGAACAAAGAACACACCAGGCAGGTCCGAGATACTGTTGTGGAGAAGTTTAAAGCCGGATTTGGATACAAAAAGATTTCCCAAGCTTTAAACATCCCAAGGAGCACTGTGCAAGCGATAATATTGAAATGGAAGGAGTATCAGACCACTGAAAATCTACGAAGACCTGGCCGTCCCTCTAAACTTTCAGCTCATACAAGGAGAAGACTGATCAGAGATGCAGCCAAGAGGCCCATGATCACTCTGGATGAACTGCAGAGATCTACAGCTGAGGTGGGAGACTCTGTCCATAGGACAACAATCAGTTGTATACTGCACAAATCTGGCCTTTATGGAAGAGTGGCAAGAAGAAAGCCATTTCTTAAAGATAGCCATAAAAAGTGTTGTTTAAAGTTTGCCACAAGCCACCTGGGAGACACACCAAACATGTGGAAGAAGGTGCTCTGGTCAGATGAAACCAAAATCAAACTTTTTGGCAACAATGCAAAATGTTATGTTTGGCGTAAAAGCAACACAGCTCATCACCCTGAACACACCATCCCCACTGTCAAACATGATGGTGGCAGCATCATGGTTTGGGCCTGCTTTTCTTCAGCAGGGACAGGGAAGAGGGTAAAAATTGATGGGAAGATGGATGGAGCCAAATACAGGACCATTCTGGAAGAAAACCTGATGGAGTCTGCAAAAGACCTGAGACTGGGACGGAGATTTGTCTTCCAACAAGACAATGATCCAAAACATAAAGCAAAATCTACAATGGAATGGTTCACAAATAAACATATCCAGGTGTTAGAATGGCCAAGTCAAAGTCCAGACCTGAATCCAATCGAGAATCTGTGGAAAGAACTAAAAACTGCTGTTCACAAACGCTCTCCATCCAACCTCACTGAGCTCAAGCTGTTTTGCAAGGAGGAATGGGCAAAAATTTCAGTCTCTCGATGTGCAAAACTGATAAAGACATACCCCAAGCGACTTACAGCTGTAATCGCAGCAAAAGGTGGCGCTACAAAGTATTAACTTAAGGGGGCTGAATAATTTTGCACGCCCAATTTTTCCGTTTTTTATTTGTTAAAAAAAGTTTGAAATATCCAATAAATTTCATTCCATTTCATGATTGTCCCACTTGTTGTTGATTCTTCACAAAAAAATTACAGTTTTATATCTTTATGTTTGAAGCCTGAAATGTGGCAAAAGGTCGCAAAGTGCAAGGGGGCCGAATGCTTTCGCAAGGCACTGTAATAATATATATATATATATATATATATATATATATATATATATATATATATATATATATATATATATATATATATATATACATATACACACACACACATACATAATTAATCCATACAGATATTTAAGTTTTAATAGCAATTTGATTGTTTTAACAATAAAATGAATTTTATTTTTAGACACTCGTTTACCTAACACTTTACTAAAATAATACAAATCCTTATACAATGTAATACCTGGAGTCATTTGCAAAAAACTCAAAATAATCGTGGTCTGGCAGAGGCTGCAGATGCTCTTCCAGTTGCTCTTTGGTAAGACTTGGTGGGAGGCGACGAATTACTACCTGCAAAATGAAAAAAAAAAATTCCTGGTGATGAAAAAAGGACAATAAGCCTCTGAAACAGAAGAAAATACTGGGGCCTGCTAGGACAGCAGAGCTCACTTCTAAGTTCAGTTATGACACTGGCATTTACTGCTCTGGAATTAAACAAGCCACACATTCCATTAGAGAACACTCTGAAAGCTTATCCTGAAAATGTAACAATTAGTTTGGCGCCTGTGCTCTTTCCCTAGCTGCCTCCAAGCTCCCTCTCAATTGTATACAGAACTGCCTCCTAAGTGAGCTGTATATGGACCTTGCTTACTATGGACATTCTCTTATGGATTTCACATTGCATGTAGATATTATGTCCTTTTTGTCTTTTACCTGTCCGCCAGCAGAACCACTTGGTCCCAATACCCTTCCTTTTGTGCCAGTGCCATTGCGTTTTTTTCTGGTTGTTTAAAATCCTTGCAATGTATATTGATCGCCCAGAAGGGATGGTTTTTCCCCACCTCAACAAAAGTGGGGTTCGGCCTCATTCACAATGGAGTAATAAAGTGGATATGGGTACAGTGTTGCATGCCTGCGCAATTGTCATTCAAAGTGGAACAGCGCTGAAAGCTGAAATTTTTTTTTTCACCCTTTTAGTCATGTTTTTGCTAAGAAAAAACTGGTTCAGTTTACATCAGTTAATATCTGTCTTTCATTTAGTTATGTTCAGGGTGGATTTGATTTAAATCACTAGAAAAAAGCCTTGATTTAAAGTCAACTCAATTTAAATTATATTTTTAACTACTTAACCCCCGGAAGATTTTACCCCCTTCCTGACCAGGGCCTATTTTGCGATTCGGCACTGCGTGACTTTGACAATTGCGCGGTCGTGCGACACTGTACCTAAACGAATTTGACGTCCTTTTTTTCCCACAAACAGAGCTTTCTTTTGGTGGTATTTGATCACCTGTGCGATTTTTACTTTTTGCGCTATAAACAAAAAAAAAGCGTCAATTTTGCAAAAATAACAATATTTTTTACATTTTTTTATATGAAATTCCCCAAAACAATATGTAAAAATCAAAAATTTTTAACGTTTTAGGCCAATTTGTTTTATGCTACATATGTTTGGTAAAAAAAAAAAAAAAAATTCTCAAAAAGCGTATTTTGATTGGTTTACGCAAAAGTTATTGCGTTTACTAACTAAGGGAAAGATTTTTGTCATTTTTGTTGGTTTTTTTTTAACGCGTAATGGCGGCGATCTGCGATTTTTTTGCTGTACTGCGACATTGCGGCGGACAGATCAGACCCTTGACTGACATTTTTGGGGTTACCAGTGACATTACTACAGTAATCAGTGCTATACATATGCACTGTTACTGTAAAATGACATTGGTAGTGAAGGGGTTAACTTTTTTGAGAGGGAGGAGTTGTGTGTCCCTAGGGGCGTGATTCTAACTGTGATAGGCTGTGGCTTGAGGTGTAGGAACAATGATCAACGGTCCTCCATAGTAGAACCGTATAATCACTATTCATAAAATCCGATCTGCTGGATGGATGGAAAATAGGGTTTGACGGATCGGATGTCAGCGGACATGTCTCCGCTGACATCCGATGATCTGAACGGTCTGCCTGTGTGAAAGGGGCCTTAAACAAAAATCTGATTTAGATTTTTTTTTTTAAATCATTGATTTTTACCCACCCTGGTTATGTTTAGTTTCCATTAGCTTATACATTTACAGTCATTTTTCACCTGCTTGTTTTTTTTTTTTTTTTAATTTACAAAAAACAGAGCTGTGTGGAAACAGCCAAAAAATGGATGTAAACAGACGACATCTGATTACATCCATTTGTCCATGAGAACGCATTGCTGTCAGTTTTTCATCCATCAATGGACAGATGGAACGCCCGTGTGAAAGGGGTCTTAGAATGTATACTGAGCTGTTGTGGCTGTAAACCCTTATATATATATATATATAGTAAAGTGATTGGCCTCAGGTGATACACAGAGATGAAACAAATCCTCCTACATAAGTTGTATTTGTTTAGTACAGAATTTTAAAGCTTATCTGAGCTGTCAGAAAAAAAGGGGGCGGAGACCTACTGCAGGGATTAGTGAGGGGAGGTCTGAGAGCTGATTGGAGGGAAGGGACACACCTCCCTTTACACAGCACACAGGAACAGAGCTAAGGCTGTCAATCAGCTCCCTTCCCTGTCACCATTTTTCTCTTGGTGTCAGGAATACTTATCCGAGGTGATTATTGATGAAAGAGGAACAAAGAAGCAGACAGAAATGGCACTTAGTGCTCTTAATTGAGACAAGTACACACTATAGAGGGATATGCTTTGTACATATATAACGTCTAAGGTTTACAACCAAATTTAATTCTGCTCAAAATTTATTTTGGACCTGGGAAGGTCTGTAAGTACCTAAACACACCATAAGGTTCAACTGCTCATTAAATAGGTCTCATTCAGATTACCCATCCAGGGAGGGGGGGGGGGGTAAAAACAGGTGTCTGAGCCACCCACCGGGACTGTAAAATAACAGCTAGATGGGGGTGATCACATGCTGCAACACAAAGCACTTTTAATGCGGGGAGCAGAGGCTGACATGAGAAAAGATTAAGTATCCCTTCAGTATGGGTCTAACAGCGTAGGCAATAGTGGGCCATGCCAACCGCAGCTGCTCATCATTCCAACCAGGGGGGATGGAGCATGCGAGTGCGTGACAACGCAGAAGTGCAATTGGAAGGCAGTTGTCACTTCATGACAGGAAGTGCCAGAACAAGAACCTTTGTGGCAGGATCACCAAGTATGAGATGAGAACACAGAAGAGATTTCAGGAGGGGGGGGGGGCGCATGTCAGTGCGTGACAACACAGAAGTGCAATTGAAAGGCAGTTGTCACTTCATGACAGGAAGTGCCAGAACAAGAACCTTTGTGGCAGGGTCACTAAGTATGAGATGAGAATAACACAGAGGAGATTTCAGGGGGAGGGGCATGTCAGTGCGTGACAACGCAGAAGTGCAATTGGAAGGCAGTTGTCACTTCATGACAGGAAGTGCCAGAACAAGAACCTTTGTGGCAGGGTCACCAAGTATGAGATGAGAACACAGAGGAGATTTCAGGGAGAGTGTTTACAGCTGCTCCATGTTGTGGTTATGAGGGAAGCCCTGGCTGTGTGTGGGAAGGACTGCCAGCTGGACCCAGTCTTCAGTGTTTATGACCCATCCCCCCCTCCTGTCACATCACTGGCTGAGGGGACGCTCAGGGATAGGTGTCATGTCATTTCCCCCATGTGACTGGCAAGGCCTGAGCCTCCTCCTCACCTTGCTCATGACTTCCCTTTTCTCCTTCACCTTCTCCGGCTTGTCCCCATCCTCCAGCCCGGGCAGCTCCCCTCTCCTCTCCTTGGGCTTAGTGTTCTCCTTGTCTTCCTTCATGACTCGTTGAGGGGAAGGAGGCGGACACAAATACTCGATGGCCAAAACTAAACTGACTCCAGCGGACTACTTCTCCCCAGCAATCTCCAGCCCGGCTTTCTGATTGGTCAGCAGCTAGGTCACGTGACTACCGCTGACATGCATAGCCTCCATCTTGGATGTGGCATCTGTTGAGCCACGTACAAACCACGTCTGCCCCTTCCCCATGAACACACAGGTTCCCCCGTGGATACCACACCAGGGCCTACACCGCCGAGCGTTCGCTGCCATGTGTCTGTAGAATAAGTCGTCTGTATACACACAGCTGTCCTTCACAAGAACTTTTCCCTTCGTAACATGGCCGCGCTGACGTCACCTGCTGCGGAATTCTCTGTAGAATGCGTCTCGCGAGAATTGTCTATTCGTTATTTGGTGTCTATTCGTTATTACGTTAAAAATAAAAAATGTAGAACGTCAGTTTTTAAACATTCGGATTTAGAAGGTGCTAGTGGCTAGTTATTGTCAATGGCGCGCAGTGTTGAGGTATAAAAGATCATAAGCCGCCATTATTGATATGGGTAAAGGCGTAGATACGTCGGCCAAGCAGCGGCACAGTCCCTTTCCGCTTTTGAACGGATCTCTTAGAGTTTGCCCACTTCAAAAATGGCCGCCTTGCCTGATATTGCTTAGCCGCGCTGTGCATGCTGGTCCCGGAGAATGACCCTGAGCTGACTGCTGTTGTACAGAGAGGATCTTAAGTGCTCGGTGTCGTTTGCCATCATGTGGTATGAGATTCTGCCAGGCTATGCCATCATGACCGCCTGTTTGATGGTCCCTGGACTCTCCACCATATTTATTCATCGACTTGCATATGGAAAGGTGAGCCGGGACACTGCAGGCTCGCCCATTGGGGGGGGGGGGGGGGGGCAGAGGATCCCACTATATGTTTATGCTCTCTATAATCCCATCATTGCCATCTGATTGTCCTCTCTCCTGCGCTCATACACCTGCCAACATCCTGCAGGACATGCTGCTGCTAAACTGTATGTGTGTTCTCTTGTAATACCCAGGACTGGCCCTTCACCCTATAGGAAGAACGCAATTCCTAGGGAGAAGGAAAAATACTGGGGGTGCTAGAATTCTTGGTCTCCCTATACCAATTATGGGCATACTTTACATGTGTGCTTCAAACCCCTACTATGCATTCTCCTTTGTGCTTAACCACTTAAGCCCCAGCCCTATTTCGGACACTTTTTGCTTACAAGTTAAAATCAGTATTTTTTCCTAGAAAACTACTTAGGGCCCCCAAACATTATATACATTTTTTTTTAGCAAAGACTCTGGAGAATAAAATGTCGGTCATTGCAATATTTTTTTGTCACGTGGTATTTGTGCAGCGGTCTTTAAAACGCCATTAGCCCATTTTTTTTGTATATTGTGAAAGATGATGTCACGCCGAGTAAATAGATACCCAACATGTTACAGTTTAAAATTGCACACACCCGTGGAATGGCGACAAACTACGGTTAATAGAAATCTCAATAGGCGACGCTTTAAAAATTTTTTTAACGGTTACCAGTTTAGAGTTAAGCCCCGTACACACGCACAGATCGTCGTCATACAAACGTCGGCGGACGAAAGATCTGCTGATTGTACGCGTGTTAGTATGGTGCCTCCGACAGCTGTCTGCACACAATCCGCGGACAAGAGTCTTTCTTGCAAACATGAAAATTTTTGTCTGCGGACACCAGAACGGACGATTGTTCGCCTGTCAGTACAGAAATCAGCCGACAGACCGCAGATTTGCAAGACTGGGCATGCTCAGAAAATAAAAAACACAGGGAAAGTTAACCATTACATGACATCACTTCTGCAGTCAGCTGAAGTCTGCGGACAAAATTCTTGTGCTGTCCTTGTGCTGTCTTTGCACTTTTCAACAGACACCGACATCCCGGGGAGAAAAGACGAACATTTGTATGACGACGATCTGTGCGTGTGTACGGGGCTTTAGAGTGTAGCTCTTTTTTTTTTTTTTTTTTTTTTACATTATTGCTCTGGCGACCGCGGCGATACCTCACATGTGTGGTTTGAACCATGATTTCATTCGCGGCTCGACTTCCATATACGTTTTCTTTCGTGCGTGAGCTAACTGGGGCGGCTAAAATTGGCAATGTAAACATCCCTTGTGACACCAATATGCAGTGACTGGTACTCTTTATGGAGGGATCGACGGGTCTAACAGACCCTCGACCCCTCCACTACACTTTCATGTATGCAAAACGCCGAAAACGGCATTTTTGCATACAGCTGTTTTTTAAATCTGTCTCCTTTTGCAGCAGAGTAACCCGGAAGTGACGTCATGGACGCCGCCTCCAGGTTACGTCATCGGAGACCCGATTGAAGCCGCTTCCGGCTTAGGTCGGGACTCTATCCAGCCAGACGCGCCGGCTGGGTGCTCGGGTCTCCCATTGGGACGGGAGGCCCGGGCAAAGTCGTGGGAGGGGGACGGGGGACGTCCCCTCCCGCTCACCCAGGTAATGATCGAGCGGCTCCCAAGCCGCAGCGGTCGTTACCGACAGAAAGCGGACCGTCGGCTCTAAACCACAGTACCGGGATGGTGCCTCTAGCTAGAGGCATCATCCCGGTATAACACCGCAAAGTTTGCCGACGTAGTCCTACGTCCCTTTGCGGTAAGTGGTTAAGCACGGGGGATAGGAGCACTTTCAAATTTTATTTATTTTTACACAGGTTTTCTTTTAATTATTTTATTGCTGTCACAAGGAATGTATAAATCCCTCATGACCACAATAGGCAGTGAAAGGTACTCTTTATGGAGAGATCTGGGGTCTATAAGATCTAAGATGTCTCCTCTGCTCTTACAAGCATCTGATCACACCAAGATCGATGTGTTCAAATGCTTTTGCCTATTTAAAACTTGTGCTGTTTACATCTGGAAAACTGGAAGGGACGAAAATGCTTATTTCCTATACCATAGAGCCCATCAAAGACCTTCTGGTCCTCGATGATCTCTATGGTCAGCTGATGAAAAACTGCTGGCTGTAATCCTGGGTTCCCCGGTGGGACAGGAAAGCCTGGGAAGGCAGCACCAGGTGGCTGGTGGGACCCCCCTCCCGCCACCTCTGAAAGCGCTTTTTACTAAGAGAAGTGCTGAATTTTACAAAAGAGAATCGCCAGCTGAAAAAGATACCAGGGTGATGCTTGTAGATGTACAACATCTTTGGGCGGCATATGCCTTGGGGCCCCACAGGTCACCAGAACTGGTGTCCTCATTGGAAGATTTCCCCTCTATTACTTTTCCAGAGACATCCCATAATTTGGAATTTTCTTTCAATTTCAATAATAATGGTAAACGACTAGAGAGGGTGAATCTCCCTAATGAGGACACAGACAGCAATAAAAACTGACAGGTGTTGCAATCCCTCTCCACTCTATCCAAAACTGGCTTTAGAATAAATGACAGCAGAGAGGTCACTGGGGGTTCTATCATAATTTTGTTGTAGGGCCCCATGATCTGTAGTTACACTTCTTCTTAAAGGAGCTGTAAAGGCAGAAGTTTTATCCTTCTGCATTAAGATAAAAAGCCTTCTGTGTGTAGCAGCCACCCCAGCACCACTAATACTTCCCTGAACCCCCATCTCCAGCGATGTCCATGAGTCTCTCGGCCATCCAGGACTCTCCTTCCTGATTGGCTTACGCACAGCAGCCGCAGCCATTGGCTGTCAATCAAAGTCAGTCAGGCATTTAGGAGAGAGGGGGTGGGTCGAACGGTAGCCCTGTGTCTAATGCCCCCATAGCAAGCTGCTTGCTGGGAGGGCACTTGACTGAAGAGAGGACAGGAGCAGCAAAGAGGGACCCGGGAAGAGGAGTATCCAGGCTGCCCTGTGCAAAACAGTTACACAGGGGAGGTAAGTATAACGTGTGTGGGTTTTTTTTTTTTTTTTTAAACAAGACTTTACAATCACTTTAAGAGCTCTTCTCACTGATACAAGCAGTAGGCTGGTCCTTGGGAAGGGTTATGCAAATACCAAAATACTTTATTGGGTGGGTGTTAATCTAAAGGAGTCTGAGTTCTTCTACAGACTGTCCCAGGTATAGCCTACATGTGATGCTGAGCTCTATGATTGAAAGAACGGAAATGAAGCCCACTTTCACATTGGTCTTATTTGACATGTCAAATCTGAGGCAATTGCTGGCAATGGCACTGTCGGAATCGCTGCAACGCCGACTTTGCGCCTCCACACCGATTCCCTAAAGTCGTTTCTGTACTACTTTTGATGATTTTTTTTTTTTTTTTTGTGGGGTGGGGAGCATTTTCATAGACATCTGTGCAGGAACCCGCACCGATGTCTGGAAAATCACCCCCGAAGTTGGACTGAAATGCAAGCTTGAAATCGTACAAGTTCAGCTGAACTTGTATGATTTCAAAACGGCCCCAGTGTAAACCTGGGCTAAATGAATGAAAGGCAGCCATTGCCCTTGATTCAGCAGCTGGATTCGCATACCCCACTTTGGGACCATCTCGATATACAGCGGCAACCTGTGACCTTAAGATCTGGCTGTGAACAGCTGTAACGGCCACTACCATCTCCACACCGGGTACCAAGTACTTAATCTCCAACACAGCAAGTACTGGATTTACTCTAATAGAGGATAATACTGTGGCCATATCATCTTTCCTGAGGTTTTGGACATAAGGTTTCCCATCCTGTTCTACAATTTGAACATACGGGCCCGTATATTTCAGCCCACAATCATTGTGGCACCACGTGTTTATGTGTGTGTGTGTGTGTGTATATGTGTGTGTGTGTGTATATATATATATATATATATATATATATATATATATATATATATATATATATATATATATATATATATATATATATATATATATATATATATATATATACACTTGTTGCATGTTCATTTCCATCAGGACTCAGTACCACAGTTTTCACACTTAACCGGAGTCATCTTAATTTGTTTCCATACAATGTTTGAGTATCTTGTCGGGAATCTGCTACATATCGGGACATTGTGCAATAAGTATCACTTGGAGGTTTCAATGTATCAGCTAGCACAGGTTTTAGCCCACTATTCAGTTCTAGTGCACAGTTGGTAATCAGCTGCATTTCTCCATACATTGGGACATTGTGCAATTAGAAGCATCTGGAGGCCTTACTGAATAGGCCCGTTTAAGCTCACCTGTACACATTGAAACTTCCGAGCGCTCATAGTTCATTAAGTCCAGGGCAATTCAGCACATGTGTGTTTGTGGGTTTTAACTGGTTTTATTGTTTTGTTGTGCCACAGGTTGTCTCTTGTATCACCCTGTCTTTTTTCAGGCACACGTGCCCAATAAACTTCATACTTTTTTACATATTTTTGTCTCCTCAGTGCCCTTAGTTGGTCTCTTGTGCGGTTGGTAGACTACAGTCTTTCACCTCACTCCCCTTTTTTCATATGCATTGGCTCTGTCCAATGGTCACTGTGTGAGATGTACCTTTAGTATTTAGGGAACTCTTTGAACTAAGGCAGGGCCATTTTTGGGAACATTATTTTGTCTTTTTGCAGTAAATGAATGAAAGGGTTTGGAATGGAACAGTAAGGCCAGGGAGGAAAGAACTAGATGATGCTGGATGTCTTCCAGCCTGGAAATGAGCCAGGGTCTCTCTGACTCGCAGCTTCTAATGCACACTGTAGGAAGCTGTCAGTGACCGTGAAATCAGAGCAAGCAATTTCAGTACAGGATAGGAACCTGTCCATCTGTGAAAGACTGAAGGAAAGGCTGGAGATCAGCTTCAGGGTAGATTCACACTAGATGTGGTGGGGGACTGCATTGGCCGGCAATTTGAGCACAGTCCCACCACATGACCAGCCAAAGTGCCCTGTCTCCTGTGTGCCACTGTGTTGCAGTGGCTTGTGTGCGATGTTCCTAGACTGGCACTGCTGTAAACACTGGCACATTAGCACTGCCGGACCCCACACAGCAGCTGCTGATGGGAGTTCACCCTTAAGGCAAGTTTAATATATGAAACGTAAAGGAGAAGTCACAAGTTCCATGTTGCTCACGGAGTGCCTTACAGGTTTGTTCGTTGAAGGCAGGTTTTAGGATGCGTGCACACAGACTCAAGAGGGACATACAGTGTTCATTCAGGTGTCATTTTCTGCCTGGGAGTCACAGGTGAATGTATATTGTATGGCCCTCTTGCAGACATGTGTACTGTATATACCTTTTAAGCTGGCCATAGTTGGTTCGAATCACTGCTGGTTCAGCAGGGACTGGCCGAGATTTGAACCATGTGTGAGCAGGCTGATTGATCGATCAACTTTGGTACAACCAGCCGGTCAGATTTTTCATGCGATTATTGCTGGCAGCTATAGCCACCAGCAATAATCATTATGTTCTCCCAGCAGGTACGTCTCCCCTTGCCCCCCCTCGCAACCCGTGGTTGCAGGAAAGAGAATCGCTCCGCCTTTTGCCAGCTTTAAAAATACACCTTTTAAACGCAGTTGCTTTTGTGGCCAATAAGAGCATAGCTATATACAGTATTGATTGTGGTTATTTCTGAGTATGATATTTTGGGGTTTCTTTATTATGAATTTACTTGTATTGTTTTTTTTTTTTTCTTGTACAGGACAAGAGAGTTGCTCGGTATCCATACCAATGGTACCTTATGGAGAGGGACAGGAGAGTTTCTGGAAAACAGGAGTGGTTCAATTCAAAGGTAATCCTTGCTGCTGTATGCATTATAACATAAAACTTTCAGCTCTGTATATTACAAGTTAAAGTAAAATTCAAGGCATGGGGGGGGACGTAACCACTTGCTACCCGCTCGCCATCAAATGACGGCGGAGCGGTGCAGCTATTGTTCTGGGACGCCGTCATATGACGGTGTACCAGAACAGCCTCCCTCACGCGCCCCCGGAGCGGCGATCATGGCCGCGCCATGTTGCTAGGACACGGCGCGACCCCGATCTCGGTAAAGAGTCAATGACATGACTCTTTACCCATGTGTGTCCAATCACAGCTGGTCACATGTAAATGAGGAAGTGCTGTTATTCGGCTCTCCTCGCCTCACACTTTTAGAGTGTGAGGAGAGGAGAGTCGATCAGCGGCTCCTCCTTATAGGGGAGACAAGTACAAGTAATCAGGGCACTGATCATCAGTGCCCTGATTACACAAAATGTAAATAAAGTGCCAATTACTGCCCACCATCAGTTCCCACCATCAGTGCCCATAGTGCTGCCAGTCAGTTCCTGCTTATCTAGGCACTGACTGGCAGCACTATGGGCACTGATTGTGGACACTGATGGTGCTGCTCATCAGTGCCACCCGTCAGTGTCCCCACTCAGTGCTCATCAGTGTGGCATATTAGTACCTCCTCATCAGTGCCACCTCATCAGCGCACATCAGTGAAGGAGAAAAATTATTTATTTTCAACATTTACTCACATAAAATAAGAAAAAACTTTTTTGGAAAAAAAAAAAAAAAAAATTCTGTCTTTTTTTTTTTTTGTAAGAAATAAAAAAAACCCAGAGGTGATTAAATACCACCAAAAGAAAGCTCTAGTTGTGTGAAAAAAATGGTAACAATTTCATATGGGTACTACAGTGTAGCATGACCGCGCAATTGTTGTTTAAAAGTGTGACAGCACTGAAAGCTGAAAATTGGCCTGGGCAGGAAGGGGGTGAAAGTGCACTGTAGGCAAGTGGTTAAAGTGATAGTATAACTTGCATTTTTCTTTTTTTCCTTTAAAATGAAAAACTTGTTATACTTGCTCTGAACAGTCGTCTTACAAAGAAAAGAGATGATTCTTCTATTTTGGGTTCCTCTGCCGGCAATTTTGGCTGAGTGCCCCTATGTAAGGTCACTCATGTAGAGTTAATAATGTTAAGCCTGAAATACAACAAGGGTACCGACATCCCAAATTGACTAATAAAACGGGGTTGAAAAGGAGGGAGGGCCGTTTTCCCCACAAAAACAGTCCCAGGGAAAGGGGAAATGAACGGAATTTTTAAGGTACCATCTTCACTAATAGATACTTCACATAGAAAGTTTTTATATCAAATTTTATTCAAAAACAATACACATTAAAAAGCACCGAAGTCTATCATCAATACATAGCTTCAAAAGTGAATAGCTGAAAAGCAGGGTATGTCATATAATGTTCAGGCGTGCATTCCTCTACATGTTTCATGGATGAACCGCTTCTTCAGGAGGATATGAATGCACTCTGCAGAAGTTAATACTAACAAGTAAATATTTTTTTAAAAAGATGAACAAAAATCTCAGAACAATAAATCACAATTATACAATGATATAGCATTAGTGCCGGGTCACACTTGTGCGATGCGGGAAGGCTGCGAATTCGCAGCCTGTTCCGCATCGCAAACGCACATCTGGCAGTTCACACTGGCATATGCGATACGCTGGGGGTGCCAATGAAATGTTAACGACCCCCCCCAGTTTGATCGCATATCGCAGTGCGATCTGACAGTTCGCACAGGATCGGATCGCACAAGTGTGAACCACTGTGCAATCCGATCCTGATGCGGCTGAAAAAATGCCTCATGTGCGACTTTTGTGCGGGTGCAGTGCGAATTTAGCCATACAAAGTGTATGGCTGAATTCGCACTGCACATCCGATCGCATTTAATGAAGGAGCAGTGCGCTCCGATATTACATGCGATCGCCGCACACGCGGAAGTGTGAACCGGCACTAACTTGTACATCGCAAATGTGGGGAAAGGTTTGGGCTCACCTGGAGACAGCATGGATCACAACCCCTCTAGCGGGTAAGCCACCAAAAACTCTCACCGACGGACATGGGAAACACTGATAATGGTGAAGTAACAATAGGAAATTAAATTCAAATTTAGTATTAAAAAAAGGTAAAAGAAAAGTGGACAAGAGAAGGGGGAAAGGGAAAAGGGGGGGGGGGGAGGGAAAGGGCAAGGAGGTAGGGGGGGGGGGGGACTGGAAGGAATAGAAAAGGGGGGGGAGACAGCGAAAGAAGGGGAAGGGGGGGTGAAGAGAGGCGGCAAGTGGAACTGGGAAATGGGGGGGGGGGGGAAGGGGAATGAGACAAGAGTGGGGAGGGGGAAAGCCATTAACATATAGCTTGAACTTCTCACAGATGAGTATTGTCGCAGGGTGACCCGTGCTACTGTTTAAAATGGCTTGGTAGCAAGCACACTAATAATGCAGCTTTGTGCTGTATAACACACACATATATATATATATATATATATATAAGTTAGAGCTCAGAGCCCCACCCTCCGGAAGAGAGGTCAGTGTGTGTGTGTGAGGTGCTGCCAGGCATCAAGATGTCTAGGTTGGGACAGAGGAAGGCCCAAGCCTGAGAGGAAGTCCATGAGGGACAAGAGAGTCCATGTGAGACCGAAGACACAGCTAGGGAGCTGTACAGAGATAGTACAAGAGGGACCGAAACCTCTAGGAAGCTGTAAGGAAGACGCAGAGCTGAGGAGGCTGAACATTATGTTTTGCAGTGATGGTGAGAACTCCCTGTGTGAAGTTTTTTTGATGTTCCTTTAAAAGAAGTGGACAGGAAAGCCCTGAAAACTATATCTGGCACTGTTTTGGCATTATTATTGAGCTAAGAAACCCTGATGTTTACATAGTTAGTGAGGTCGAAAAAAAACATCAGTCCATCACAGTATATAAACTCAAGATGGTCTCGTATGGAAGAAGAAAAAAGGAGAATCCACAGTGTTGCAGTTTTATACCTAATTTCCGTAAAAAAAAAAAAAAAAAAACAGTAAAATACTCACAAACAAGGGATATAATTGCATCATCAAAGAACAAGCCACCGCCGCCCGTATGATCCGGCATGCTGACATTACCGCAATGCTCCGCCTAACCTATAGCTTATATTTTATTGTACTCCTGTCAGATAATCTAAGAAAAGCAAACCATTAGGGTTAAAGCTGGTCCCAGCAGGTGTTTACCAGTATTGTTAGCTTGCTATTCCTAAATTGCCTATGACCAGGAGCCCCCTGAATATTTTGTTCAAATAGTGGCTTCTTAGGGAGCCATGTCTGCTTAGTAACGCAGTGCAGTTGACGTTGAGAGATATCTGCATGGCATCATGTTATGTAATTGGTTGTGTTTTACGTTGCGATTTTCTGTAAACCAAGACTTTTGAGGCCGAATTTGCTGGCCTATAAGAGCTACAACCCCAATTCCAAAAAAGTTGGGGCGCTGTGTAAAATCTACATAAAAACAGAATGCAAGAATTTTGAATATCTCATAAACTCATATATTATTTACAATAGAAAACGTGTCACATGTGTTAAACTGAGAATAATTACCATTTAAGGTAATTTTAAAATTGATGGCAGCAACGTGTGTCAAAGTTTGGGCAGGGTAACAAAAAGCTGGCAAATTTCTACTAACCAAGAAGAGCTGGAAGAACATACTTTGCAAATAATTGGGTTCATTGGCCAGTAACATGAATGTGTGTATAAAAAGCATCTTGGAGAGTCCAAGTGTCTCAGGAGTAAAAATGGACAGAGGTTAACCAAAAGCTGCGTCTAAAAATTGTCAAACAATTTCAGAATAATGTTCTTCAATGTAAAAAGAATGCAAAGACTTTTAACATACAGTAACCTCATTTATAGAGCATACTTTCATCAAAAGATTCAGAGAATCTGGATAAATCTCTGTGCACAAGGGACAAGGCTGAAACACAATATTTTTTGCCCGTGATCTTTGGGCCCTCAGTTGGCACTGCAATGAAAACCGGCATGATTCTGTGATTGACATTACTGCATGGAATCAGGAGTACTTCCAAAAATCTCTCTTTGAACACCGTTTGCTGTGCCATCCAAAAATGGCAATGAAAGTGCTATCTTGCAAAGAAGACATATCTAAACATGAAATTCCACCTTATGAGCCAAAACTCATTTAAAATGGTCTGTTGCAAAGTGAAAAACTGTTCTGTGGTCAGACGAATTGAAATTTGAAATTCTTTTTGGTAACCATGGGCACCACCTCTTCTGGACTAAATAGGAGAGGGGCCTTCCAGCTTATCAGTGATCCGTTCAAAAGCCTAATTGAAATAAATATATAGTGTTGCGCAAATAAAAAAATATTAAATTAATTAATTTGTGCTTAAATTATTAAAAACCCAGAATATTTATATGTGACATAATATTAAAGTGCCAATAAAGTGGTAAATATAATATAATACTCATAGAAAAGAGAAAATATATATCCCCATGAGGAAGACACATGAGCCCTGTGTCGTCACGCGTAGGGGAAGGGGAAGGGCAAGGACGGACAGAGCGCTACACTATTGTCTAGGTGAGGCTGTCAGCCAACGGCTCACGCTGTGGAGACCGGCGGCGCTGTGCAGTCTCTCCCACTATACCACCACGATTTCCACCATTTACTTGATGCTATTGTCCAAGTGCATGTGTTGCACCTACAAATGTGGGTGAGATTTATCCACCTTTATTTAATAAAAGCTGATTGTTTAAGGATTTCATACACTATTGCAAGTCTTTTTGTTTGCATATATACTGCATTGATTGACGCTGCAACTCCTGTGAATGAGAGGTGCCCTGAAGGATATGGATGGATGATATCTTTGGGATAACTATCTATGCACTCTTTTTAAGGATTTGAGGTGAGCACCCATTCACAAGGGGGTGCACGGCTGGCTGTCCACTGTGACACTCTGGTCACTTCTCTCTGGGAGCACAGATCACTTTAGGATTACATTTTGGACTTTGTTTATTGGCCTTTTGCACTTTGCACACATTATGAGAAGTGGAGTGTCTGCGACAAATAACTGATCGATTTAGAGCCTCAGGGTCGCTTGCAGGACTTATTCCTTATACCCGTTCAAAAGCCTGCATCTCTGATGGTATAGGGGGAATTAGTGGGTATGGAATGGGCAGTTTGCACATCTGAAAGGGCACCATCAATGCTGAATGATCTATCCAGATTTTAGAGTAGCATATGCTCCTTTCCAGGCGACTGTGTTTTCAGGGAAGGCCTTGCATATTGTAGCAGGGTATTGCTAAATACATACTGCATCTATGACAACAGCTTGACTTCCTAGTAGAAGAGTCCAGGTGCTGAACTGACCTGCCTGCAGTCCAGTCCTTTCACCAATTGAAAATATTTGGCGCATCTTAAAATGAAAAATATGACAAAGATGCAGGATTTTTAAACAGTTAGAATCCTATATCAGGCAAGAATAGGACAACCTAACTCTCCCAAAACTCCAGCAGCTGGTCTCCTTCCCAGACATTTACAGTGTTGTTAAAAGAAGAGGGGATATTACACCGTGGTAAACATGGCCCTGTCCCAACTTTTTTAAGACGTGTTGCTGCCATTAATTTCAAAATGAACTTAATTTTTTTTCTTAATGTTACATTTTCTCAGTTTTAAACATTTTGATATGTTTTCTATTTTCTACTGTGCATAAAATATGGGTTTATGAGATTTGAAAATGATTGCATTCTGTTTTTATGTAGATTTTTTATACAGCGTCCAAACTTTTTGGGAATTGGGGTTGTACATGTAAAGCAAATTGGTGATACGGTCATTTATACTCCGATACCTTATTTTAGTTTAAGGCCTCGTTCATGTGCGGTACTTCAGCATAGAGGGCCATGTTTACCCACATGGTGTTTCCTGCATCCCTGTGCAGGCAGTCCTGTTCATGTCAGTTGGGATGCAACGGCTGCACGGACACAGCCGCTTCTCCCAGTTTGATATCTGTGCATGGTCCCTCAATGCAGACTGTGCCTTTGGGGCCATGCACCTGCACAAATGCCATATTGGGATCAGCAGCTGTGTCTGTGCAGCCACTGCATCCCAATTGACATGAGCAGGATCGGTGTATCACCGTGCGGGTAAACGCGGCCCTCTGTGCTGTAGAATACCTGTGCATCCAAGTGTGGGGGAACAAGGCCCCTGCATGTGTGTACACTGTACTATGTCCATTTGAATGAAGCCTAAAGCAGAACTCTTCCAGCTATGATCTTTATTGCATATTTAAATCGGACCAATGAAGTATGCATATTTCATACCTGAGGGATCTTTGGGGAAGCTGCCAATTGTTGTCGTAGTCATCACTACTACAGTGGTCGCAGTGGTCCTCGGGGTCCTGTGCTAAGAGGCTTTTAGTCTGCACACTGAACACAGAGGTCTCTTGCTCGGCACTGCTGTCATTCACAGAACACCTTGTATTTTTTTTAAAAAATACAAGGTATCTTCTGATTGGCTGAGGTGGAGCCTCTCCTCTCCACCTCATCCAATCAGAAAATGTCTTGTATTGAATAAAACAAAAAATAGTGGTCCATGAATGGTGAAACGGCGCTGACCAAGTGATCCTCTGTGGTCTTTGTGCAGGGGGGAAGCCACTCTGCACAGGACCCAGAATTTCGTGGCTATTACTATAGTAGTAGCCCCAACTACGACAGTGTTTGTTAGCTTCCCCAACAATCCCTCAGCTATGAGATATCCATACTTGCTTTGTGCCAAGCTGGACCAATGTAAGTATGCAAGAAAGATCATACCTGGAAATCTGCTCTATACTGTGCAAAAACAAATGTAAGAACATTTAGGCAATCGGCATTCAGTGATTAACTCTTGTCTTTTTTTCTCTTTTAGGGTTTGGAAAATATTGACTAGATGTGAACCACTGACAGATCTTCTATCTCACTGGCAACTGTTAAATATAAATATTATCGACCAACATTAAACTGATGTACAGACTTTAAACAAAGTTGTTTGTTTAATTTTCCTAGATGTACTGTGATCTAAGATCACATTTATGCAGTTTTTCACTATGGATCGTTTTTGAGGCTTTAAAAATAAAAGGCATTTCAGCAGCTGAAGGCTTTAGGCCATTTCACACTCATGCATTTTTACTGCATGCTGCAGCTTTGGTGCAGTTTTCAAAACTGCACCAAAAACACAGCCTCCCATTAAAATTAATAGAAAACGTGATAAATACACACTACGATTTGCGTTTTTTGGTGCATTTTTGAGTCGCATGTCAATTTTTTTTTTTTTTTTTTTTTTTTTCACAGGTGCAGGCAACCCAAAAACGCACTGGAAATGCATTTGAAACACAGCAAAATCACGATGAAAAAGCATATGCATTTGTACCACGGTCTTGCTACAGAGCAGTGTGAAAGGGCCCTTAATGTGTAATGTTAACATAGAAAGACAACAACAAAAGAAGGGTGCACCAACCTTGTGCATTCCCACTAAAAAAGGTTTATCATGATCCAAAGACCACACACACATTATACTCCCAAACGAGTGATGATATAGCACATAACACAATGGAACCGGTCGTCTCACAAATATCCAGGGAATCCCTGTACTGGATAACGTGTTGGTGTCAGCAACTGTATGGCTTATCTGACACGTTTCAAGGGAGGACCCTCTTCCTCAGAGCCAAAACGTGCTACTGAACTGTTTCATTTGCAAGGTGTTAAGTAGTCTTGCAAATGAAACAGTTCAGTAGCACGTTTTGGCTCTGAGGAAGAGGGTCCTCCCTTGAAACGCGTCAGCCCAGCCATACAGTTGCTGACACCAACACGTCATCCAGTACAGGGGTTCCCTGGATATTTTGGAAACGACTGGTTCCATTGTGTTTTTATGTGCTATATCACTCCTTTGAGTATAATGTGTGTTGTCTTTGGATCATAATAAACCTTTAGTGGTAATGCACAAGCTCGGTGCGCCTTCTTTTGTTGTCTTTCAGTGTATTTTTGGATATCCTTGGTCCTGATGGGGCAGCAAGATCTAGAGTGGTGCATACCAAGACCATATAAGAATACTTATCCTTCATTACACACCACCCAAGCGCAGGAGAATTTTTGTTTTAATGTTAACATAGGGCAGATATAAATTAGTCTGGACTACTAGTTCTGTGTAACGGAACTGTGAACTCACAATGTGCCTGTGGGCTTCCGTCCCACTGCTGCCACCAATGTACCGCAACTACGACCCCACAGTGTGCTTTTGTCAAGAATACCGCTTCCTTATCGCCGTGGGCCTCTGGAATTGCCACAGGTGTGGTTGCAGGTGAGCAAAGCACACTGTTACTGTGCCACATTGCTGACTCTTCAGCCAGGATTTCCGGACTTGTCAGCTGGTACTTCTGGATATTCCCAGGCAAAGGGAGCCCAGCCCTGGCGCTGAGCATTGTCTAGCAGCCATCTGTAGGCGATCTCCAGCTCCCATTCCTGAACAGACAGAAACTCCATATCTTTGAGTGCCCAAAACACTTCCAAGATGTTCAGGCTCTCTTCTCTGTAATCCATTATTTCCTCTAACCGCCACTCCAGATTGCTCCCAAAGTTAGGGTCCCCTGACAGCTTGCCGTACAACAGTCCTAGGCCGCCATAGCCAAAGCCTTCCATCTGCTATCCAAGGGTATGCTTGGGATACATGCCACTGGAGGGCTTTATAGCTCTCTTCCAAACGCATCTCTGCCCAGACCAGCCTGCTTAACTCAGCTGTCTACTCCTTGTGCGGTTTATCTCTCAAAAACAGTACTCGCAATCTATACTGTGACCAGTACCTTTCCTGGATAGAGGGGAGGATTTTTCCCTGGTGTTGCTGCTCACGGGCTAGCGTTTCCTTCAAGAGTTCCAATTGTATTAAATCATACTATCCTAGCAGGACCTGCTCTGATACTCGTCCCCTGGGCTGTATCCGTATCTCTCGCAACTTCCTTTTGAGTTCCTCTTCCATGGCGGCTGGTATCTGTACCTCTCCTCTTCTGCTAACTGGACCTTGGATCCCAGTGGAGGTTTGCATGTCCCAGACTGCAGGAAGCATCCCACTGCTGCCACCAATGTAACGGAACTGCGACCCCACAATGTGCTTGAACATAGATATCAGATATTCTAGCCACCCCCATACAAAACTAGCCGAGAATAGCTTGTATAAGATCTGGGACATTTAATGAAAAAACTCGCACCGAAAATATATATATCCCACCAGGTCAGGTACCTGATTACGTTATCTGATGCAGATGAAATTGTGTACAGAAATATAATTAACATATCTAAGGAACAACCTACATAAACAGTATTCTACTTTCCCACTAGCAACTAATAGATGACAGTAATTTAATTAACTAGCAGACTTGCCGTCATCGAGCTCATGAAGTATAATACACCTTAATATAAGTGTAAGCACATCACAAATATCACTGTCCTGTTTTATGCAACCAAAACCACATACTCAGTGTTCACCAAGTAGTTGTCCATCATTTTCTCGGTCACCCTGTGCCCCTAATAGACATAGGGTGACTTGCACATTAGAGGGGCCTAGGGAGCAGAGAGAGGGATTTCTCAACCTCTCTAAGGTAAGCCGAGTTCCACAGGCCCCCCAACCAAAGTTACTCCTATCGCATTCTGCAATGACAGGATTTTTTTTTCTGCACAAAAAGTGTTAGTGAAATCAAAGATGCACCTCACGAAGTACTAACTGCAGACTAAATTGTATGTGTATGATCCAATGCTATCTCAGGAAAATGAGATTTCTCCTGTATAATCACACATTTTTTATTGGGTCCCCATCTGATCAGCTATACGCATTTGGAAGATTTTAGAAAACTTTGATCATATCTGTGTGCCTACCCCTTTAGCACATCATTGTACAACAAAACTGAAATTGATGCAAAAACAGCTTTAGTTTCATGTGATATTCATACTATTGACTGTGTCCTAAAGTGTTACTAAAACCAGAACCCTGCATTCACTATATCTGGTCTCACAAAGAACATGGACATGCAATTATCTTAGTAAATATAAACTGCTAAATACCTTTTCTCATCAGCAGTTAGGGCAGGCTTGTGACTTCTATCAGTGCCCAGCCAAGCCCTGGTTAAAGCTTGTAGGAGGAGTTTTTTGACTGAACCTATGAAACTGCAAGACCCCTGACCTGTTGTCTGGACAGTGCTGATTGGCCCTAGGCCGATCACATGCACCCTCCCAAGAAAAAACAAAACCTCTAGCAAAACGCACCAAACTGAGCATGTGCAGCCTGACTCCAAAGACTCTGTGTTATCAGGAAATTATTAGGAGTCAGTGGAAGAAGGGGCAGGGCCGGTTTTAGACAAAGTGTGGCCCTGGGCAAACCTAAAAGTGGGGCCCCGAATTTTTTTATATTCTACCAAAAATATAGGCGCATTTAATCAATTTAGCCAAATAAAACATACAACTACATGAAAATGTGCTTTCATTAAATAACATTAAATAGAATAAATAAAATATAACAAAATCAATGCAACTATGAATTTTTCATCGAGAAAAAATCCAGTGTAGACAAGGCTTTAAGGCCACAGGCAGCACAGCCGGCACAAAGTGGAGCGGAAGCAGCGTGACACTGACAGGGGGCGGCTGGGGGCCCTTTGGAAGATGAAGCCGGCTCCTGACAGTGACGGGCCCCTTTGTAAAATGGAGCCCGCTGCTGACAGTGACACGGGGCCAGGGCCGGACTGGGTATGAAAACCAGCCCTGGAAAAAATTACATACCAGCCCCATAGCATTGCGTCGTCATACCAGCACAACGTTGATTTCTTGTTCATAAAAGGTAAAATCATGCAGTGCGTGCCCCTTTCAATGCAGACTGACCACAGCGTGCCCCCTTTCAATGCAGACTGACCACAGCGTGCCCCCTTTCAATGCAGACTGACCACAGCGTGCCCCCTTTCAATGCAGACTGACCACAGCGTGCCCCCTTTCAATGCAGACTGACAACAGCGTGCCCCCTTTCAATGCAGACTGACCACAGCGTGCCCTCTTTCAATGCAGACTGACCACAGCGTGCCCCCTTTCAATGCAGACTGACCACAGCGTGCCCCCTTTCAATGCAGAGAGACCACAGCGTGCCCCCTTTCAATGCAGAGAGACCACAGCGTGCCCCCTTTCAATGCAGAGAGACCACAGCGTGCCCCCTTTCAATGCAGACTGACCACAGCATGCCCCCTTGCAATGCAGACTGACCACAGCGTGCCCCCTTTCAATGCAGACTGACCACAGCGTGCCCCCTTTCAATGCAGAGAGACCACAGCGTGCCCCCTTTCAATGCAGACTGACCACAGCGTGCCCCCTTTCAATGCAGACTGACCACAGCGTGCCCCCTTTCAATGCAGAGAGACCACAGCGTGCCCCCTTTTAATGCAGAGAGACCACAGCGTGCCCCCTTTCAATGCAGACTGACCACAGCGTGCCCCCTTTCAATGCAGACTGACCACAGCGTGCCCCCTTTCAATGCAGAGAGACCACAGCGTGCCCCCTTTCAATGCAGACTGACCACAGCGTGCCCCCTTTCAATGCAGACTGACCACAGCGTGCCCCCTTTCAATGCAGACTGACCACAGCATGCCCCCTTTCAATGCAGAGAGACCACAGCGTGCCCCCTTTCAATGCAGACTGACCACAGCGTGCCCCCTTTCAATGCAGAGAGACCACAGCGTGCCCCCTTTTAATGCAGAGAGACCACAGCGTGCCCCCTTTCAATGCAGACTGACCACAGCGTGCCCCCTTTCAATGCAGACTGACCACAGCGTGCCCCCTTTCAATGCAGAGAGACCACAGCGTGCCCCCTTTCAATGCAGACTGACCACAGCGTGCCCCCTTTCAATGCAGAGAGACCACAGCGTGCCCCCTTTCAATGCAGAGAGACCACAGCGTGCCCCCTTTCAATGCAGAGAGACCGCAGCGTGCCCCCTTTCAATGCAGAGAGACCACAGCGTGCCCCCTTTCAATGCAGAGAGACCACAGCGTGCCCCCTTTCAATGCAGACTGACCACAGCGTGCCCCCTTTCAATGCAGACTGACCACAGCGTGCCCCCTTTCAATGCAGAGTGACCACAGCGTGCACCCTTTCAATGCAGAGAGACCGCAGCGTGCCCCCTTTCAATGCAAACTGACCACAGCGTGCCCCCTTTCAATGCAGAGTGACCACAGCGTGCCCCCTTTCAATGCAGAGTGACCACAGCGTGCCCCCTTTCAATGCAGAGTGACCACAGCGTGCCCCCTTTCAATGCAGAGTGACCACAGCGTGCACCATACAGGCCGGTCCCCCACAGATCCCCCTTTAGAGCAGGCCTGACCAGGGTGAGGGTCCCCCATATTTATACATCCCTCTTTAGAGCAGGTAAGGGAGGCAGGTCCCCCCATAGATCCCCCTTTAGAGCAGGCCAGAGTGAGGGTGCCCCATAATTATACATCCCCCTTTAGAGCAGGCAAGGGCAGGCAGGCCCCCCCATAGATCCCCTTTTAGAGAAGACAAGGGCAGGCAGACCCCCCATAGATCCCCTTTTAGAGAAGACAAGGGCAGGCAGGTCCACCATCCCTCATAGATCCCCCTTTAGTGCAGGCAGGTCCCCCATAGATCCCCCTTTAGAGCAGGCATAGGCCAGGGTGAGGGTCTCCAATATTTATACATCCCCCTTTAGAGCAGGCAAGGGACTCCCTTGCCTGCTCTTAAGGGGGATGTATAAATATGGGGGACCCTCCCCCTGGCCTGCTCTAAAGGGGGATCTGTGGGGGACCCTGGGATGGCTGACCTGCCTGCTCTAAAGGTGGATTTATAAATATGGGGGACCCTCACCCAGGCCTTGGCCTGCTCTAAAGGGGGATCTAGGGGGGGGGGCCTGAGATGGCTGACCTGCCTGCTCTAAAGGGGGATTTATAAATATGGGGGACCCTCACCCTGCTCTAAAGGGGGATCTAGGAGGACCCCCTAGATCCCCCTTTAGAGCAGGCCTAGGCCAGGGTGAGGGTCCCCCATATTTATAAATCCCTCTTTAGAGCAGGCAAGGGCAGGCAGGTCAGCCATCCCAGGTCCACCATAGATCCCCCTTAGAGCAGGCCTAGGCCAGGGTGAGGGTCCCCCATATTTATAAATCCACCTTTAGAGCAGGCAGGTCAGCCATCCCAGGTCCCCCATAGATCCCCCTTAGAGCAGGCCAAGCAGGGTTCCCTTCCCAGACCTCCAGTTCAGTGAGTCCACACAACCTACCGTTACCATCCATGCTGCTTTTCTTCTCCAGGTCAGAAGTTCTCCTGGTCAGTCAGACAGTCCCTCCCCTAACCGAGCCAGCCCAGAGTCAGTCACAGAGAGAGAGATCACTGCGCAGCCGCGCACGCAGGTCTCTCTCCAGTCTCCCTCACCACTCGACTTTGTGGGCGGTGCCAAGAGGTAGAGCCAAGCGGGAGCGGACAATCCGAGGGAGGCCTGAGGCTCCGCCCCCGAGCGTTCGCATCGCATCGGGGATTGAACAGATTCCTCTCGGCAGATGGGCAGACCCGGCAGAGTGACACTTGCGGCGCGGCGGACACTGCAAGGACCGCTCACGGACACCAGTGTCCGTGTGCGGACACCTTGCCGACCCCTGCCGATTGGCAAGTCCGGCCCTGCACGGGGCCCGGGGCCCCTGGACATCCGGGGCCCTGGGCAGTTGCCCAGTTTGCCCCCCCCTAACGCCGGCCCTGAGAAGGGGAGAATAGGAGAAGACAGGATCAAACAGTCTTTTTACACAAAGCAGAGGATTAACCCCTTAGGTTCCACAGTGAGTATAACCAGCATGCTTTACTGCATATACAGATGATTTTACTGTTGTGGGTTTAGTAACACTTTAAGTTTGGAGTTCTAAATGGTTCTGCTGTTAGATACTATATAGGATTTATTTTTGATACTGGAGGAAACCTTTAAGTCCCTGTTCCCATCTGTGATATTTAACAAGCTTCATTCACAGCACAAAAGGAATCCAGTTATAAACCATTGGGCCCATTAACACCTATGCATTGAATTTTCATGTGACTTGGAAGAAGGTGCAGAGACTACTTTTGATGTGACATTTGTGACCATATAGACTCCAAACCCATCAAAAGCACATAAACGTATGAAAATGCATAAGTGTGAACCTAGTGTTTGTGGATTTATACGCATTTGTAAAGAAATTGGCTAATGATATAGGTGTTGATTGCGAGGAAATCACTTTTTTTTTTTAAACCTAAGCCCGGGTTCACACTGAGGCCATTCTGAAATCATGCGAGTTCAGATGTCTATGGAAATCTCTCCCCCCCCCCCCCCCCCCAAAATCGCCAAAAGTAGTACAAAAACTACTTTTGGGAATCGGTGTGGCGTTGCACCGATTCGGACAATGCTATTCCTGGCAAGTGGCTCCGATTTGACATGTTAAATCGGACCAATGTGAACGTGGGCTTAATGATATAATATGAGGGAGTGCCTAAACAATCCAATTTGTATCCAGTCCGACAGGCCTCTTGAATTACATAGGCACGTGTAGATCTAAAACTTGTCATGCTTTTTTACATTACGATCACTTCCTTTTAGATCTACCAATATCTATGGGGTACAGGGAACCTGCTTAAAAGGATATAAGTTGAATAGATTGTTTTTTGCTGGGTTCTCATATCACTTAAAGGGGTTGGAAAGTCAGAAGTTTTTTTTTTTTTTTTTTTTTATCCTAATCAATGCATTAGGATAAAAAGCTTTCTGTGTGTAGCAGCCCCCCTAATGCTTACTTGAGCTCCCTCTAGATCCAGCAATGTCCAAGACTGTCTCAGCCGTCTGGGAATCCCCTCCTCATTGGCTAAGACACAGCAGCAGCGCCATTGGCTCCCGCTGCTGTCAATCAAAGTCAGCCAATGCGGAAAGAGGGGGCGGCTCCATGTCTGAATGGATACACTGTGCTGTGACTTTGCTCGGATGCCCCCATAGCAAGCAGGCTTTTCTGTGCAAAACCAACTGCACAGAGGAGGTAAGTATGACGTTTGTTATTTGTATTGGAAAAAAAAAAAAAAAAAGATTTTACAATCACTTTAAGCCTAGTACACACTGCTAGTTTTTTTTTTTTCTGTTTAACCCAGCAGGCTGAATGAAAAAAAAACTGACTGCTGAGGTCGGAGCCGCTGTATTAACAGCTTAAAGTTTGGTGAAGATTGTACAATTAGATGGAAGGTGAATGGCCAGGTTAAAGGGGATTATAGTGTATATGGTTGGATTCAATTACACAGGCTTTATTTACATGCACTATTTTGTTCCATTGCTGAATACAGTGCAACACACAGTGCATGAAAAATCCCATATACCTGTAGTAAAAAGTTATGGGATATCTAAAGTCTGGCACCCACAGTTTCAGCAGCTATGGACGAAAGCTGGCTACACATTTTACAATTCTCTTGTACAATTTTCCTTTGGATTTACCAAAACCATATAATATGAGTGAGCTCAAACCTTAAACACTTTCAATTTGTATGCAATCAGGTAGGCCCTTGCACTACATCAATGAAGGTAAATCTAAAGGAAATTGAATAATAAAATTGCAGAATGTATGGCTAGCCTAACCACTTCCCGCAAACCGACGTAGTTCTACGTCGGCTTGGAGAAGTGGTTGTACTGGAGTGTTGCCTGTAGCTAGAGGCATCATCCCGGTACCATTTTTTAGAGCCGGAGGCCGGCTTTCAGATGATAATGGCCGATGCAGCTCGGGAGCCACTCGGCTGTTACCCCAGCGAGTATGAGGGGACGATTGCCGCCTTCGGCGGCTCTGACCGGTTCTCCCGTCCCACCGGGAGACCCGAGCAACCAGCTGGCACGTCTGCCGGCTGGTTGGAGTCTCGATCAAAGCCGGATTTGGCTTTGTTTGGGTCTTCGATGTAGTAACCCAGGAGCGGTGTGATGACGTCACGTCCAGGATACTCGACAGCTAAAGGCGCCGAATCTAAAAAAGTGACCATATTCAAAAATGCCAATTTCCGCATTTTGAATACATTGAAGTGCAGTGGAGGGGTCTGGGGTCTTTTAGACAGATCAACAGATGACGCCCCAGAAGGTGGGGCAAAACGCGTCAATGTATTTCCGGGTACGCTGTAACCAGTGACGTCACTTCCTGGTATTTGTGGAACGCTTGCCAGTTGGCGTTCCCGGAAGTGCTGTATATCTGTTTCTACTTGCCGTGTTCCTTTGCATGCCGTTTATACATGGAATCTCCTGTAAGTAAATGATTATATAGGCCATTAAATATCTGTTTTTATGGACTTCACTATTGGCGCTTTTCCACTGCATGGAACCGAACGGTTCGGCTCGCTTTTGTGCTTTTCCACTGCATGGTACCACATGGTACGGTGTTGGAACGGTTCAGTACGGTACGGTACTGTGGCGCTTTTCCACTACATGGAACCAAACGGTATGGCTCGCTTAAACAGTACCACCTCAGTTGTGGTTCCAAGAGGGCCGTACCAGTACCATATCCCACAATCCTTTGCATGCAGCCTTGACTGTTTGTCACTACTAGCCACTGATTGGTCAGAGAATCATTGTTATCCCACCCACTTTACTTTAGTGGAAAAGCAAACCGTTCCAACACCGTACCATGCGGTACCATGCAGTGGAAAACCAAACAGAGCCAAGCAGGGCTGAGTGGAGCCGAGCCGGTACTTGCAGTGGAAAAGTGCCAAATGTGGGGCTGTCTGTTTCTTTTTGAGCTGATAAAGAATCGTCCCAAGGCGTTACACATTGACAGAGTGCCATTATCAAGTGGATTTTTTGTTTCACCAGTTTCAAGCTTTTGTTTGACCCCCAGACTGAAATAGCCGAGGGTCCATTATTTTCGGTGAGTGGGGGTACAGGAGGGGAGTGAAACACCCTGCACTATCTGATTGATTTGAAGCACCCCAGCACTTTTTTTGTACCAAGCATAATTGCACTACTTATGGACTGTTTTTTAGCACTTTTAAGGAATTGCACAGTTTATGGACTATTTTTTAAGCACTATTGGATTTTGTTGCACTATATTTTGCACATGAGATACTTTTGCATATGATTAATTCTATTATATGATTGCCAATTATTGCAAGCGCTGTTTTATTGTTGGTCAAATATTTAGATTTGTCTCTATGTATTATTTGTATGGATATAAATATAACCTATTTTTTAGATCTGGTCTCTACAAACCAGATTGTCCTGTACTGTAGTAAATATACTGAAGAAGCCCCATTTTGCAGAGGTGGAATTAGATATTAACATACTGTTGCATTTTGTTTGTAGTTACAGCATACACACAAGCTAGTAGGACACACATCTGCAAAGGGTAAAAAACAGGATCTTTTCTGTTTATAGCTACTTTACAAAGGGCTGCAGTTCAATTATAAATATTCCCCATGCATATAGTTATATATATATATATATATATATATATATATATATATATATATATATATATAAATCTGTCTTTGTGTTCTTGGATGCACAGTTTGGTAGAAAGGAAGAAAAACAACCATTCTGCATCCTGCATGTGCCTCTTGTGGGACACACCTAGAGGCAAGTTGCACACAATGCATTTCTATTTAACTGGGGACTCTCACAGTCGCCTTTCATTGCAAAGCTCTGCATATCTGGTGAATATGATTTTTAAAGGGCCAGCCCAGGCAGCAGATAACATCACTCCAAAAACAGCCACTGTAATCTAAGCAATGGCACTAAAGACAGAATCATGGAAATTCAAGATAGACTGCCAATTTTCTGGCGGTAGTTTCCTTAAGAACTACCTGCACCTAATTCAGGTAAGCATTTGCGCCAGCGTTGAAAGCATTACCGACATGTGGCCAGTTCAGAGAGTTCTCACTACCACCACTTTTAAGAACCTGTCGCTGTGGCAGCGACAGATTCTTAAAGGTTTACAGTTCTCAGATTAGAAAGTTGGTGGTATTATTATCAGCAGTTCAGAGGTACTTCAGTACTCTAGGCTGTATCCATGCTGGAAAGCTGTTATGTATATAACAGTTTTCCACACAGGTGTTTTTTTTTTTTTTTTTTTATCCCTGGCCACATTCAGATTTCCTGGCCAAAAGCTAAATGTGAACAGAGGGGATTGGGGGATAGAGGTGATGTCGTTACACAAATATGGAAAATCCCATGTTTGGGAAATAACCTGTAACTGGGCCAGCCATGTGCCCGTCACTGGAGAAGCTTTAGTAAAACTGGTGCACATAGAATCTGGTTCAGCTTTGCATAGTAACCAACCAGTTTCTATCTTCAGCTTGTTCAATTAAGCTTTGACAATAAAACCTGGAAGCTAATTGGATTGTATGCAGAGCTGCACCAAATTTTGCACCATGAAGTTTTAGTAAAAAACAGGTGTAGTAGCCAGTAAGGGAGGGTGGGAATGAGTGTGCAAAGGAAGGAGTGTCCAGTATGCTATCAACCTGTTATGTCATATACATAGTTACATTAATCCAGGCTGGACCAAACTATTTAATGCGCTTGAATGCACATGCATTTATGGTTGGTAATAGAGTGCTAATTTGTAAATTGACCCTCAGTTTATTGATTTATCTGTTTAACCACTTCCCGCCTGCCCTATTGCAGATTGACGGCGGGAATGTGGTTGTATTATCCTGACCGGACGTCATATGACGGTGGCAGGATAATACAGCTCTGCCCGCCCCCCGGGGGCACGCAGAGCGGCGATCGGTGATGCGAGGTGTCAGCCTGAACCCTGCATCTCCGATCTCGGTAAAGAGCCTCTGACGTAGGCTCTTTAGCATGTGACCAGCCATTTCCAGTCACGGCTGGTCACATAGTAAACAGGAACAGCCGTTGATCGGCTTTCCTTAGTTCGTGCCTGACAGGCACGAGTAAAGGAGCGCCGATCGGCGGCTCCCCTGATAGGGGGGGGGGGGGTCGGCACTGGTAATCAGATCATTGATTACCAGTGCAGACCCTCGGGGGGGGTGCCACTAGAACCACCAGAGATGCCCACCCATGACCCTAGGGATGCCCTCCTATGACCCCAGGGATGCCCACTATGGCCACCAGGGATGGCAATCAGGGCTCAGGGAGCCCCCCCATTGCCCTCCCCATCAGTGCTGCCCGCCAGTGCCCTCCCTATCAGTGCTGCCCACCAGTGCCCATCATTGCCATCTTTCAGTGTCGCCCACCAGTGCCCATTATTGCCCACCAGTGCCGCCTATCAGTGCCACCTATCAGTGCCCATCAATGCCGCCTATCAGTACCCAGCAGTGCTGCCTATCAGTGCCCACCAATGCTGCATATCTGTGCTACCTATCAGTGCTGCCTATCAGTGCCACCCCATCAGTGCCACTCCATCAGTGCCTCCTCATCAGTGCCTGTCAGTGCAGTCTCATCAATGCTCATCAGTGCAGGAAAAAACGTATTTATTTACAAAATTGTATAACATAAACAAAAAAACTTTTTTTTTTTTTTCAAACTTTTCGGTCTTTTTTTATTTGTTTAGCAAAAAGGAAAAAACCCAGAGGTGATCAAATACCACCAAAAGAAAGCCCTATTTGTGGGGGGAAAATGACATAAATTTGGTGTAGGTACAGTGTTGCATGACCGCGCAATTGTCATTCAAAAATCAAAATGCAACAGCGCTAAAAGGGGAAAATTGGCCTGGGCAGGAAGGGGGTGAAAGTGCCCTGTATTGAAGTGGTTAAGGCTAGGTTCAGATCTATGTAGTTTGCGACTGGTGCATTCCACAGTGCATTTAGCTGTGCGTTTTGCATTTTTGCACACACCAATTCATGTTTTGTTTGCTTTTTTTTTTTTTGCCCAAAAAATGCAAATCATGGCAAAAATGTACTATATGCTTTTTTTTGCAGCTCTCCCATTGAAATCTATAGAACCAAACAAAGCACCATTTTGCATTTAAAAAGTCTCTGACCCTTTCCAAAAATGCAGCGGCTCAAAAAAAGTATAGATGTGAATTTTTTTCCATAGGAAACCATGTTAAATGGACTGTAGTGCATTTCTGCAAAAAGCACCAAAAAAAAAACACATAGGTGTGAACCAGACCTGACGACATTTCAGATATTACACTGTAAATGAGAAACTCAATCATTTGTAATATACATTTATTATTTGCTCTGAGAGCAGCACTAAGCCACCAATACCATGTAAAACATAATCTTAAATCTTAATCTTAAATCTCACAGTTATCATTTTGAAAAGTGATATGTTGAAGGAGAGGTCGTTGGCATTCAGACCACAGTATCCAATGTTGTTCAGGGTCACTAATGTATTGTCTTGTACCTTAGGGATATTTGTTTTTAAAATAGCAGAAACTTAGTTAATTGAATTAATGTGACTGTGAAAATGGCAGTTTTCCAAGTAATTTCATTTGCACCACTGGTTTCTCTGGCATCTGAAATGACAATCACAGGGTTAAAACATACATTACATAATGGCTTACAGTAAACCTGGTGGTGCCATACAAACATTTACATATTCTTAATGCCCCACTCTGGGTTCTGCCCCTCCCTTCAGTTGCCTCCCCCCCCCTTTTTGTTTAGCTAATACTATGCACATGATTTGAGGATGGTCATGGAACACACCTGGTCCTCCTCTTTGGATTTTCTCTAGTGGTGGGCAGTCCTCAATGGTGCAGGGAGCAGCACTGACGTGATGACGTCAGAGACACACTCTGTAGCATTACATTGTGGGTGCAGAGTGCTGTGGTGATGCACCCTCAGGTGGCAGGCCCTGCACACAGTTTTCTGTGTTGAAGGACGCCTAGCATCCTTCAACCTGAAAGACCTATTACATATAATTGTGAAAATGAAGTACTGCAGGGGACGTTGCTGGAGAGGAAGCAATTTTTGCAGCTGGAGCTGTATTTTTATTTTTAATCCAGTTGAGGCAGCATTTTAAAAGCAATAAGTTAGCTTTAAATAAATCCCCCCACTGACCTCTGTAGCTGCAGGCACTCTGGAGAAATTAATTCTCTAAGTTCAAAGCAGAAGCGCTGAAGTTATTTTCAGCTCCCTCTTTCAGAGCATCTGGTTTGTGTTCACAGTCGATATTGGAAGACTGTGGGGGGGGGGGGGGGTCACTGCTGGGAGGGGAGCTGAGCTACCTAGAACAAGGACTATAATGCTTCTGCTGTGCACTTTCAGGAAGAATTGCAAACACTTGAAAGCTCATAGCCTGGCCACAGTAACACTGAGTAAAATATTTACTTACAGATGTGGTGTTTTTAGCCTAATTTCATAACTGAGGATAATTGGGATGGTGTTTGCTTACTGGGGAGAGGGGGTATTTTACATACACACACTGTTTTATTACATGTTGACCTGATGCTTGCTGTCCTATGATAACAAAGTATTTAGGTAATAAAGTGCAATTAGCGGAACATTCAATCAATGCTTATGCTTGCTACCCTCTAAACTCATCCTCCCCAAAACTAGAACTACCACAGCTGCATATGCCCCTTGCTTCCTGCGGTGCGTGACAACTTTTTTTGAACACAGTGCAGCCATGTGCCCCCTCTAATGCCTATCCTTATACAGTCTACTAACTCCAACTTTAACATTCTGACATGTTATGTGGATCATACGTAACACACATGCCCTGCCACTATTTTGTGTAGGCCTTTACAGTTTTACTTTGTTGTCACCATGACTATGAGTTGCTTACTTTGTAGTTTTCCCATACACGCTTTGAGAGCTGCAGACAGGGTAAATTTCCTAAGGCTGGGGCAATTGCACTTTAGCGCTCTTTACACAGCTGTATATGTGTATATTCCTCCTGCCTGCTTTGTTTTTACTGCTATCTGGGCTCTGTTAGAGATTTCTCCTCAATTCCTGTCCTGCTGATGGTGGTTTCATCAGACAATACATGAGAAAAAATATGCAACAGGGACATAGACAGAAATAAGGTTCTGACATGGATTCTAGCTTTTCGCCATTCTATCAAAATAAATATGTTTATTTCTGTCTGTGTTGCTGTTGGAAATGTCTCCTTACATCATCACTTGTCTGGTAAAACATTGTCAGCAGGGCAGGAAGAGAGGGTAGATCTCTTTAAAAGAGCCCGAATAGCAGTAAATATCTGAAATAGGTTCTAACCCTTCGTCACTCTTTCCAAAACTAAGAAAAAAGTTTTGGCCGAGCACACACTTTGGCAATACAGTATTTCCCATCAGCAGCAGCAAAAACTGAGAATTATTGTAGTTCTTCTTTACACAGGACATTTAGCTACAGATCTACATCACCTTCTTTTAATGGGCGATCTACCAGATGATGACCTAATGTGAGGATAAATAACAAATACTCACCAGGATTTCCAACAAAATAAAGTTCTTAAATGTTGGAAACTTTTGGTCATTTCCAAGTTTGCTATTCTATATCTGGTCTTCCACAGTACACAGCACATGAAAATACAATTTAGTAAATATAAACTGCTAAATACCTTTTCTTATTAGCAGCATAAATGGGTCAGCCAGCAGGGACCTGAGTTTAGGTCCCCCTATCCCGGAGGGGGGTATCATAAAAAAAATGGGCCCTTTAAGGATGTTGGGAGGAAAAAAGGTATGACATCGCTCCGGTCCTCCAAGGCCATAGAGTGGAGTGGGGGCCAGCTTGCCCTCACTTGACTTACTGCCTAGGAGGAGAAAGGACCAGATTGTTTTCCCGCTACTGACGGCTCCGGTAAGCGGGGAAAATGACCGGGAAGCGGCGGGAGGGGGCAACTCTTCCACTGCCCATAAAAGTGATTCCACAGCGAATCCGCCACTTGGACCATGTTAATGAGAAAGAGGACCACCTGCCCAGTAAAAAAAATACCAGGGTTATGGCAGCTATCTGCTTGAGGTATTTAACCTCAAGCTGGCCAGACATGAGTCAGGTTTTTTTTCATTCAAGAGGAATGGGGGAATCCTCCCCAATTTATCTTTGTATTCCTACAGCAGGGAGACTTCCCCGCCATCAGAATACACTGATCAGCGCTGCAGGCTATAGACTGCAGCGCTGATCGAGAGGCTTTTCCCCAATAGGGCATTTGAACAGAAGTTGATCGGTAGATAAACTTTTGTTCAACTACATGTAACGCTCCTGCGTTTCATGTATGGTGTGGATTTTCAGCTGCAGAAATATTCCACTTCAGTAGTCATGTAAGAGAGATGCTGAGATACCATTCCCAACCTCAATGACTCATCATGTGTGGAAGGTCTTAATTCAGCTAGTAAATACACACACTCAACAAGCTGGTTCCTAGAGTGACTTTATGTATGTAGTAACACAGTGATGAAGATTTAAGAGACAGGTTGAGTGGAGGTGGTAGGTGACAGACACTTGAAGGTAAGACAGTAGCAGATGGATGCAGGTAGGTTTAGCAATCATGTATTGTAGTAGATGACAGAGTAGCAGGTGGACATACAAGAGTGATCAACCCAGTGCAGGAATAAGTAGCAGTAGTCTTAAGAGCTAGCAATCTAGATATGCAGATGTGATAAATAGTCTTTACTATGCAGAGCTAGATAGTGTAAGCTTAGTATAAGTTTATAGAGGGTTCCCCTGCGGGGTACTTAGCACTAATAGCAATACAGCCGAAGGTTGGTTCAGGAGGAGCGGATGATCCGGAAGCGGGATGCAGGGATCAGCGCAGCGAGGTTCCGTCAGCGAGGTATGCTTGCAAGCACGAAAGCTTCAAGCCAAGTTAGCATCCAGGTAAGGGTGTTTGAACGAACAAATGTGAGTGAGAACCGGCGATTTAAATAGCCATCTAGTCCGGCGCTGAGTGATGACAGCATCAGTCTTAAAGGGAAACACACCTATATGTGTTTCTTCTATCTAGGTAGATGGAAATCACCCGGAAATAATGTGATAGGAGGCACTGAGAGTGCCAGAACCTTACACTACAGTGGCCATACATGGATTGAAAATTCAGCCTTTCCCTGCTGAACCAGCTGAAATTTGATCCATGTATGGCCAGCTTTAGATTCAAGTCTATAGTGCAAATTATTGAGAACTAAAGCCCCGTACACACGTACTGATCGTCGGCCGAACGATCGGCCGTCTTTTGTCCAGGGCTGTCGTGTCTGTTGAAAACTGCAAAAGACTGCACACAAATTTTGTCGGCCAACAACAGCCGACTGCAGAAGTGATGTCATGTAATGGTTAACTTTACTTGTCTTTTTTCTTTTCTGAGCATGCCCAGTCTTGCTAATCTGCTGATTGTCGGCCGAAATCTGTACTGACTGGCAAACAATCGACCGTTCTGGTGTTGGCCAACAAAAATTTTAATGCCTACACGACAGATTCTGTTCGGCCGAAAATGCGCTGTCGGCTGTCGGAAGCATCATACTAACAAGCCTACAATCGGCCGAATATTTACGGCCGACAATCGGTACGTGTGGACGGGGCTTTGTTTGAATTGAACTTGGATTGGTAGATGTCAACAAAGCTCACCTTTTATTTAAAGTATTTTTAAAAAAGGCTCATTGTAATCTCCATTGGAAGCACAACTATTTTATTGCTTCTTTTCTGCCTATATATTACTACAATACTCACACTGATATAAAACTGTAGACTGGATTCCAAGCCAGTATTTATCATATGCTTCGGCTACAGTTGCTCTAAAAAGAAAAGAACAAATAGAAAAAAACAAGATTGTAAAATAGAAAACACATTAAGGTTGTTTCATTATACAGATTGGCCTAAATAGGTGGATTGAAATTTGGCTGGCTCAGCAGGGACCGGTTGAATTTCGATCCATCTTTGGCCATTCCTGCTCCAGAGAAGTCAATCTAATGATCGGCTTCTCGAGAACAGGACTGGTAGAAAAATTTCTCTAGATCCATGCATGCACCCAATTGGCTGAATGCACTGATCAGTGTATTCTGACGATGTATAAATAGAGTCCCCTGTAGTGCATTTGCACATCTTTCCCAGCAAGGAGTATTATCTCCAAGGGTTAGAAAGGCTGGATTCATCTCTTTTTCATGGATAGTGTAGGACCCACTGATAATGGAGTACTTTGACGTAGTGGTGGGCTTGAGCACTATATGGCCATATGGTGGGACCAAATCCCCATTTTTATTCATGAATTGTCTTCAAATTTGGTAGTAATTTATTTGCATGTGTGCACTATTCTTTTTTAATATAAATAGAAGTTACCTGAGGACAAAACTATATTTTGAAACAATCAGTAGATCTAGATATTGCTAGCTGAAATCATATGCAAATGTAAACTTTTCAAGTTTGGCCCTTTTGTCCTTCTAAACTTTCCTATATAAAAAAGGGGGGAGGGGGGTCAAAAATTACTTTTACAGGAAAAGTGAGGATTGCATAAAACTTATAGCCTACATTGTTGTGTTTTAGTTTTGGATTGCGCAGGGAATGGTTACAGCTGAACTCCAAGGAAATCAGCTACTTTTTAAAATTTTCTGGATTAGTAGTGGTTAAGTCCAACAAGGTACATGCCACCTCGTGGACTTATCTCTTTAATTTATAGTTTATATTTTTTCTGAGTGCTGAGAACATAAATATTGCTATACTTCTGAAAGTGAGATGCTGGACCCTCTGGTCTCAGTTTTTGAGTCTGCAAAGTCGCATACAACTGCTGTTCCCCACCCTTTCCCTCCTCCTGCCCAATTACAGAACACTCTTAACTCATTCACAGGATACATACATTTCTGTGAATGAACAGCAGGGGGAGTAACACAGTGTCTCTCCTGTCAGAGCTCCTGGAGTGTAGTGATAGATGTACTCCCAATTCATTTTTTCTATACAAACTCAAAAGTATATTTTCATAAACTTTAGAGTGCCAGTTTTTTTGGATCTATTGATTGCTTGACATATATTTCACCTTCAAGGTAACCCATTCCTATACATCTTGTAATCATTTCTTTAGTCTAGTTTCCCAGGTGTGTGTGACAGGTTAGCTTTAAACTTTTATATCGGAATGTGGTCTTTTTTCATAGAGACCTCAATTATCAGTAGGAGGGAAGCTTGTCAATATTCGGATTAATGACCAGCCCATTGGCAAGATATGTACTTTTAATATAAATTCATCCATGCCTGTGGTATATGACGAGTCATGGCCAGAAAGTTCACTTTAAATTAGCTAAATTTCTTGAGTTAACAATTACATGCTAAAGAAGAGTGGGAAAATAATATTATTAATAGTTGTGGAAGAGGACCTAGCAGAAATTGGTAGGGTGATGCTATAAACAGGAAATATTTATCTGATGGTTATACTTGTCACTTTCCCCTTACTTTCCCTTACTTACACAAAGAATAAGACAGGTGGAGATCCGGAATCTGGTGGCATCCATAGGTATGTTGTAGATTGGTCCTTTAAGTTAGTGTTAGCATGCGTAATTGCACCAACAGGATTTTGTGGACACTGAAATTAAATTATATTTGATTAAAATAGTAGCAGGTGTGATGTGGAACACTTGTGCCAGACACTAACTTGCAAGTCGTTTGATCCAAAGGAATCCATAGATCTACATACATGGTAGTGCTTTGCATGCATATTGTTCCTTGTGACCCTACAAACGCCTCTTGTCACATGGCTCATATTCTTTATTTCGCTAATCATCTTTCAGGGCAGCACCTGAGTGATAGGCTCCTCCTACCTGAAAAAGGAAACCCATTAGTCCACCATTATAAAAAAGGTTGGGTATGCCTTCAGCCTCAGTTTTTGATTGTGTTTCCTCTGGACCCACGAGAGCTGCAACAATTTGTTATTTTCTTCAGTCTCTGTACTATTTGCAGGAGGCTCCCTGACCAGCCTCCCATGCAGCTCAGCGAGCCTTGGGCAGTGCATGTCAGGGGCAGCACACTAGGGCGAGCAGGCCCCCACCTGAGGTTTTGCCCTACTGAGGAGGTATGGAACCATCCCCCCAGCTGTCAGGATGCCGGTGGTATCCCTCCCAAGACCATACCTGGTTATGGTCCGGCCAGCCTCAACGATCCCTCCAGCGGACACTGTTGTGGGTCGGGGGATCCCTGCTCATAGGTACGGGTGAGAGTGAGTGGCGCTGCCTCAGGCCTCGGCTTATTGGAGCTCCTCACGTTGGAGGAGCGAGATAGCTGTGGGATCGGAACATCGCGTCATTTCCGGTGACGTGCTTCCAGTCCGCAGCCATCTTGGAAGAGGGCAATGTTGGTTGCTGGCGCTGATGTCACTTCCAGGCAGCCTGAGAGGCCGCGGCGTGGTTCTCAAACCACAGAACTTTGCAAACTGACAGAACATATGGGGTCCCCTTCTTCACTTGAAAGGCTGTCCATAGGATACTAGGATGGGTCAATACAGGTATGTCCATGAACCTATATGGGGGCAGGGCTGGAGCTGGGCAGGAAGAAGTTAAAGGCCCCTATGTTGTGGTTCCCTTTCTGAGACTGACCATGTTAGATGCCTCCCCACCCTGTTCTGCAGATCCTGCTGACTTGGACAGCTTTAAGTTAAGCCAGAGCACTTTGTCTTTACCTTGCCAACAGACTGCTTTTTCTTTGTTGTTTAGGGCAACTGCCTGACTCACTGGGTCCTTTGTACTTACTTACAGACAAAGACCCCAGAGGAGAACAAGGCAAAGACCAGTAGCAAGGCATGCACCTCTTTCGGACAAAAGTTCCCTCCAGAATGGAGAAAACCCCTATGCCAGAAATGTATAGATAAAATGGTGGCCAAAGAGTCACAGGGGATCCTTAAAGATATGCTTAATTCTTTCAAAAAAAGGAGAATAAAAGCACAATTGGTCCCCTTCGTACAGCCATAGAAAAACTAGAGGCTCCTGCAAGCTCCATCAAGGCCAGCAAGCCATCTACCAGCACGTCACCCACCCCCTCCTGCAGCAGGGATGAGATGGATCAGGTGGAGAAAGGATCTGAGACAGCTTGGAATCAGATCACGAAGGGGGCCTTTGCTCAGACTCCGATAATGAGGGCCCAGCATCAGGGGGTAAACTTTTTTCCCTCGGAGGACACGGAAAATTTACTGAGAGCCATTACGGATACACTGGGTATCAAAGAGCAAAAGATCGCAGAGTTTTCTCTACATGATAAGATGTACGAAGGTTTACAACCGAAAAAACCTAGAACATTCCCGGTACATGAGTCCCTCAAAAACTTGGTTAAAAAAGAATGAACAGAACTGGAAAAGAAGCTCTTTACCCCAGCTGCGATTAAACGCAGATATCTGTTCACAGAAGCAGATATTAAACCCTGGGCCAAATGCCCCAAGGTAGATGCCTCACGCACCAGAATCGCTAACAAAGCTGACTTAGCTTGTGATGACTCCGGAATTCTCAGTGATCCTTTGGATAAAAAGATAGAAGCACTTCTAAGAAGAGCCTGGGAAGCCGCAGCCACAAATTTAAATACAGCCATAGCCTCCACCTGCACGGCCAGGACCCTATTGATCTGGCTGGCACCCCTGCAAGGACTGCTAGAGGGGGACACCCCAAGAGAGGAACTGGTGAAAACCATTCCCACTCTAACCAGAGCGGCAGCTTTCTTGGCAGACGCATCTGCAGAATCCGTAAGGATATTAGCCAGAACCACTGGCCTAATTAATTCAGCTATGAAAGGCTTATGGCTGAAGTCATGGGAGGGAGACATCTCCTACAAAAACAGATTATGCAGCATCCTCTTTACAGGCGATTTACTGTTTGGACCCGACCTGGAAACGGTATTGGACAGAACCGCAGCCAAAAAACAAGGGATTTCCTCAAACCAAAAAGAGTAAGGGGAAAACACCCTTTCGTCAATCCAGAGGTTTTGATAAGATGGGTCCAAGAAGCACTGGACACAACAGAACAAATCTGGCAAGGAGGAGTTTATCCTCAAGCTTTCCATCCCTAAGATTAAAAAACAATGATGGTCCCCGGGCAGGGGCTTAAGGAAAGCCACACCCATGAGGTGCAGCAGAACTCCAACATGAGAACTTGCCACGGTACTAAAGATATTCTTCCTGGCACCCATCGAACCACTGGAGGATAGTTCAGATAAATACCTTACACTAAAAACAGTACTCCTGGTGGTGTTGGTATCAGCAAGAAGAGTCAGCAAAATTCAGGCTCTATCCATGATAGAACCTTACTGTTTTATTTTGTCCGATAAAAATTATTCTTACACCTGACCCTTCGTTTCTACCGAAAGTCTCTTTAACCTTCCACAGAACTCTAGGAGGTGGCTATTCCCTCCCTTCCAAATTCTATAGATAGTAGGAAAAGAGTCACTTATGACATGCTGGAAGTATGAAAGATCCTTATAGCTTACCTGGAAAGAACTAAAGCGTGGAGAAAAACAACCACACTATTCATCCTTCATGCAGGAGTGAACAAATGGAAGTCCGCTTCGAAAAAGAAGATAGCCAGATGGATAAAACTTGCTATTCTAACAGGTTAACAAAGCACTAAACCTCGCCCTGCCGATCGGTGTCACAGCCCACTTAACCTGAGCTTGGGCATCGTCAAGTGCAAAAAGAGCCAGGGCAACACTGGAGCAGATCTGCAGGGCAGCGACACGGTCGAGTTTTATTACCTATGCAAGGCATTACCGTATCGATCAGCTGTCCAGCCAGGACCAGATTTTTGTTTGCATGGTGCTCCAGACTTTTCCACACCCTAGTAAGTATTGCTTGAGACATCCTCTCAGGTGCTGCGCTGGAAGACCATTAGAGAAAACAGAGTTGGGTACCTGGTAACTTTTCCTAAGAAGTCTTTCAGGGCAGCATCCGTTCCCGCCCTAAACTACATTATAAAAGGGGCTTTGAGAATTCAAACAGCTTACGGAGGGGTCCTTCAGTACTTTGATATTACTGAGGCTGAAGGCATAACTGACTGTTTTATAATGGTGGCCTAATGTGTTCCCTGTTTCAGGTGAGAGGAGCCTATATTTTAGAAACTGCCCTGGAAGATTACTTGGAAAAAGAGTTACCAGGTACCTAACTCTGTTTTCTTAACATTCACATGTCCAGTAATGGCTGCTATATGCAAAGGAGTTACAATAAAATACCATGCCTTCAAGCCTCAAATCAAGCTTTCAACAATGTACATAAATGAGGATGTGGCCTCTCAATGGCAGTTTTTAGGCAGCCAGTAGTGAAAAGTGGCTGGTACTAGAAATCTGTCATTTTACTGTGAACGCGCCCCACATCTCAAAAAGTCTCATTTTGGACACACAGCAAATGTTTTCTGTGAAAACAATGGCGAGAGCACTTCTATATGTTTTAGTTAGCTGGTTAGAAATAACCAGGGCTTCTTTTTAACGAGAATGCAGGGGAATGCGGCACCTCCAGCACTGAATATATGCAATTGCAAGGGGTAGTGGGATGTATTGAAAAGTCCAATTATGCCAGCTGCTGGGGGGGTTCTATTGTTACTGGGGGGTATTATGTTGCTAGTGGGTCAATTGTTGCTGGGAGAGATCTACTGTTGATGGAAGGGTCCATTGTTGCTGGCTGCTGGTGGTCTATTAGTTATGGCTGGTGGGGGATCTATCATTGCTGAGGGGATCTATTGCTATGGTGGTGGTCTTAAGTTGCTCATGATCAATTGTTGCTTGGAGGGATCTACTGTTGAGAAGGGGTTTCTTGTTGCTGGCTACTGGAGGGTCCAGTAATGCTGGGGTATCTACTGTTCTGTTGTTGCTCATGGGAACTATGTTTCTGGGGTGAGCCTGTTGTTGCGAGGCAGTATTTTGTTGCAAGCGATGTATTGTTTCTGGGGAAAACTACGGGTGGGGGGTGTCTATTATTGTGGTAGATGCTATTTATGCTTGGGGGGGGGGGGGGGTTATTGTTGCTGAATGCATGAGATCCATTTTACAGTTTTTCCTAACATATTTACAAAATTCCACAAAATTATATTTGGTTCTATTTTCTCTAAAAGAGGTGATATTGGGAGGTGGTTAGGGGGTGGAAACAAGGGACATGCTTGGACTTAGGTAGGCAAGGGGTGACTTGGGAGAGGGGTACTCCTTTTATATTGCCCTATAGAAATTGATATACTCTGATAGTATGTTGAAACATGTAAGGCTATGCACCTGAGGGTATAGTAACTGAATTGACCTTTGTAGATGACATATAATAATGTGTATAACAGAGCTGGAGAAGTTAGGAATAGACTCAGCTAAAATATTAGCAGAAATACTCAATGCCAAGCTTCACCTGCAAAGGCAACAACATTTTAGTATGCCTCAAAAGGGAGGTAAAATATGTCATCCTAGTATAGTATTTGCCCTTGTATAAATCATTTTTTAGGGCCACCTTTACACTATGGGGTTACATTTTTATGCATTTCCTTGTGAAAAAGACACAGGAGTTTTTGGAGACAGTTGAAAAGTAAGTAATTAGAATAATAAAAGGGATTAACAATATCGCTTTCAACACAAGCAGACAAAAAAATGGTATGTTCCCAATGAAAAAAATGTCAGCTTAATAATTATGCTTAAATACCTCCAAAGTCAGAAAAAATACTGTAAGATAGATAAGTGGTTTGGAAGACGAGAGATTTTACCATCAATTTTAGATTTTACCATCAATTTTAGAAAGGGTTCAGTAAAAATATTTAAGCCATGGAAAACCTGACTACAAAAAGATAATCAATTATCAGCAGGTCTTCCCATTACAGACTGCCTGCAGAAAACTACAGGAGGGGGCGGACACAAGACCAGTCAGGAGAGAGCAACAATGACCGGTCTTTATTACAGGAAGCTCTTGCACAGAGGCAAATATGTTGCATTTCACACTGGATTGCTGCACAGATCTCATACAAAAAACAAGCTAAAGATTAAAGGAAAATATACATGCCCTTTGTATTTAGACAATATTTGCTTATCCAAGACTTCAGCTTTATTTATTTTTATTAGGTACTAGATTAAAACATTTTTTTTTCTATATTAGGATACCTGGTTTAATGTTAGTCTGGTACAATGAAAGCATACAAATAAATTAGACCTCCGAGACTGAAAATGGATTCCTCCAGGCAATTCTGTACTATAATACAGTATATAATTTAAAATGGTACATTACCGCTAATATTTTGGTGTTGTTTGGAGGCTGCAGCCATTTTCCAAACAAAGTGGTCTTTGCAAAGGTCCGTGTCTCTAGCAGGATCCCCCTGTAAACCGGGCCGACTATCTGAACTTAAAAGTGGAAAAAAGAATAAATTAAAAATATGCAGCCATTAGATATGAAACATATAACTTATTAATAAAGTCCATCTGCTGAGTGGCTGTAGCTATTTTATCTGCATTTCATCTTGTGTGGCTGTACAGCCACTTATGAAATCCCTATGTGTGTCACTCTTCCATACTGCAAGGCCCTAAAGGACCCGAGTGTGAGTGATTTTAAAACCCTTAATGAGTAAGCTGTTGGTGCTATATACATTATATCCTGTTTAATATTAATAATAATAATAATAATTTCTCTAATTGTCTTCCATGGCAGCACCTGGGAGATAGGCTCCTCCCACCTGAAACAGGAAACTCATTAGTCCACCATTATAAAATAAAGTCAGTCATACCTTCAGCCTCAGTTTGATTGTGTTTCCTCCAGGCCTACAAGCACTGCAACAGTTTGTTATTTTTTCAGTCCCTGTGCTATTTGCAGGAGGCTCCCTGACCAACCTCCCATTCAGCTTAGCGAGCCTTGGGAAGTGGGGGTCAGGGGCAGCACACTGGGGCAAGCAGGCCTCCGCCTGAGGGGTATGCAACCACCCCCCCCAGCTGTCAGGATGCCGCTGGTATTCCCCCCCCCCCCCCCACCAAGACCGTACCTGGTGACGCCTGAATTCTTTCAGGCCAGTCCGCCCGGCCTCAGCAATCCTTTCGGACGATTGCACTGGGGGTTCCCCGCTCATAGGTGCGGGAGAGTGAGCGGCACTAACCCCCACCCCCCCTCAGGCGCCTTCTCGGGCAAGCCACCTTGGCTTCCTGGAGCTCTTCACTGTGGAGGTGCAAGATGGAGGTGGGCCTAAACATTGTGTCATTTCCGGTGACACGCTTCCGGTTCACGGCCATCTTGGAAGAGGATGAGGTGGTCTCTGGCGCTGACGTCACTTCTGGGCAGTCTGAGAAGCCGCGGTGCAGTTCTCAGACAGGAAAGTTGCACTGTGGAACTGACTAAACATATGGGAAAGCTAACCGTAAGCACCAGGATGGGTCAATACAGGTATGTCCACCAACCTTTATGGGGGCATTGCTGGAGCTGGGCAGGAAGCAGGTAGAGGTCTCTATGTTGTGGTTCCCTTTTTAAAACTGACCATATCAGACGCCTCCCCACCCTGCTCTGCAGATCCTGCTGGACAGGACAGGTTTAGGGTAAGCCAGACCACTCTGGAGTTCCCTCTGACTTTACCTCACCAACAAACTGCTTTTTCTTTGTTGTTTATGGCAACTGCCTGCCTCACTGGGTCCTTTGTACTTACTTACAGACAAAGACACCAGAGGAAAAGAAGGCAAAAGACCAGTAGCAAGGCATGCGCTTCTTGCGGTCACAAGTTTCCTCCAGAATGGAGAATATCCCAATGCCAGAAATGCATTGATAAAATGGTGGCCAAAGAGTCACAGGGGTTCCTCCAAAGATATGCTTAATTCTTTCAAAAAGGAGATTAAAAGCACATTTGGTCCCCTTCGCACAGGCATAGAAAAACTGGAGGCTCTTGCAAGCTCCAGCCGGGCCAGCACACCATCTACCAGCACGTCACCCATCCCCTCTTCCAGAAGGGATGAGGTGGACCAGGTGGAGCAAGGATTTGATGCACATAGGTCAGAATTGGATCACAAAGGGGGCCTTTGCTCGGAATCAGATAATGAGGACCCAGCATCAGAGGGTAAACTTTTCACCTTGGAAGACACAGATAATTTACTGAGAGCCATTAGAGATACACTGGCCATCAAAGAGCAAAAGATCGTAAAGCTTTCTCTACATGATTAAATGTACAAAGGCTTACAAATGAAAAAACCTAGAACATTTCCGGTACATGAGACCCTAAAAAAAACTTGATTACAAAAGAATTGACAGAACCGGAAAATAAGCTCTTTACCCCAGCTGAAATTAAACGCAGGTATCCATTCACAGAGGAGGATACTAAACTCTGGGCTAAATGCCCCAGGGTAGATGCCTCGCTCGCGAGAATCACTAATAAAGCGGACCTAGCTTTTGAAGACTCTGGAACTCTCAGTGATCCGATAAAAAGATAGAAGCACTTCTAGGAAGAGCCTGGGAAGCTGCAGCTGCAAATCTTAATCCAGCCATAGCCTTACCTGCACGGCCAGGACCCTATTGGTCTGGCTGGCATAGCTGCATGAACTGCTGGAGGACACCCCAAGAGAGGAACTGGTAAAAACCATTCCCACTCTAACCAGAGCGGCAGCTTTCCAGGCGGACGCATCTGCAGAAACCGTAAGGATATCAGCCAGAACCACTGGCCTAATTAATTCAGCTAGAAGAGGCCTGTGGCTGAAGTCATGGGAAGGAGACATCACCTCCAAAAACAGATTATGCGGCATCCCCTTTACAGTTGATTTACTGTTCGGACCCGACCTGAAAACTGGGTTGGACAGAACTGCAACCAAAAACAAGGGATTTCCTCGCACCAAAAAGAGTAAAGGGAAAACACCCTTTCACTAATCCAGAGGGTTCGATAAGGCAGGTCCAAAAAAGCGCTGGAGACAACAAAACAAACCCGGCAAAGAGGAATTTATCCTCAAGCCATCTGTCCCTAGGAACAAAAAACAATGACAGTAATGGGGAAATCAGGGAAAACGCTGTTTCTCCCTAGTCCATGAGCGGTAGACTGCTTGATAGGGCTTTCCTGTCGCCCCCCCAACCAAGTACCTAAGTATCTTCCTAGCCACAGTGAATCAGCAGGAGGCGCATCCACATGTACTAATAGGAAAAAGCCACGGTGAATCAGCAGGAGGCGCATCCACATGTACTAATAGGAAAAAGCTACCCAAGATGCCTAAGGTTGGCGGTGCTAAGGTCGGCTTCCCCTCCACATCTTCCATACATATCTCTGCTGGTTGGCATCTCGTCAGTACCCAGGATCTGCTCACAGCTAAGGTCCTAAGCCTTATGACACTTAATACAGCTAGTCATAGGGCTAGGACCAGGTCCAGACGAGCTGCTATTCTGCGAATCAGCAGGCGAACAAAATGCTAGTCTACAAAAAAGCATAGCTTGCTTGCTGGGGCTGAGCCTGGAAGGAGTAAAGCCACTACTATTCTTTGTGATCCCATGCAGGCGCGTGCCAGAGCGGGTCTTGCTTCAGTCATTTAGGGAACCTCATTGTGCAGCCTCATCTAATACTTCTAGGCATACCGAACTTCCTGTCGCAAGGGTGGATCAGCCACAAGGTCATGAGGTATTGGGCCTGGTGCTCGAAAGGACAAGGTTGCAGAACAAATGTCTATATAACAGGGTGATTGACACCATCTTAGCCAGCAGAAAACTGGTGACTAGAGCCATTTATGTGAAAGTGAGAAAAAAGTTTGTCCTTTGGTACGAGAACAAAAGGAACAGCGTCAAGAGGGGTTTTACTGGCAATCTTAGATTTTTTGCAGGAAGGAGTGGACAAGGGTTTTTCTCATAACACTTTGAAGGTTCAAGTGGCAGCCCTTACTTCCCACCAAGGTAGGCTGGCGGAAGGCACTCTCCTAAAAAGATTCCTGCTCTCATTAAGGAAAGCCACACCCATGAGATGCAGCTGAACGACAACATGGGACCTAGCCGCGGTACTCAAGGGATTCCTCATGGCACCCTTCGAACCGCTAGAGGATAGTTCGGATAAATACCTTACACTAAAAACAGTACTCCTGGTGGTGTTGGTATCAGAAAGAAGAGTCAGCAAAATTCAGGCTCTATCCATGATAGAACCTTACTGTTTAATTCTGGCACATAAAATTATTCTCACATCAGATCCTTCTTTCCTCCCGAAAGTCTCTTCAACTTTCCACAGAACTCAGGAGGTGGCCATTCCCTCCCTTCCAAATTCTATGGATAGTAGGAAAAGAGTCACTTATAACAAGCGGGATGTAAGAAAGATCCTGATAGCTTACCTGGAAAGAACTAAAATGTGGCGCAAAACAACCACACTAATCATCCTCCATGCAGGAGTGAACAAAGGGAAGTCGTCTTCGAAAGTACAATAGCCAAATGGATAAAGCTTGCTATTCAAACAGCTTACCAAGCACTAGACCTCGCCCCGCCGTGCGGACTCACAGCCCACTCAACCAGGCCTTGGGCATCATCAAGTGCAAAAAGAGCCAGGGCAACACCAGATCAGATCTGCAGAGCAGCGACATGGTCGAGTTTCAATACCTTTTACAAGGCATTACCGTATTGACCAGCTGTTCAGCCAGGACCAGATTTTTGGTCGCAAGATGCTCCAGACTTTTTCCCCACCCTAGTAAGTATTGCTTGAGACATCCTCTCAGGTGCTACCCTGGAAGACGATTAGAGAAAACAGAGTTGGGTACCTGGTAACTCTGTTTCTAAGAAGTCTTCCAGGGCAGCATTTGTTCCAGCCCTTAACTACATTACAAAAGGGGCTTTGAGGATTCAAAGAGCTTAGGGAGGGGCCCTTCAGGACTTTGATATTACTGAGGCTGAAGGCATGACTGCCTTTTTTTATAATGGTGGACTAATGTGTTTCGTGTTTCAGGTGGGAGGAGCCTATCTCTCAGTCGCTGCCCAGGAAGAGTTCTTAGAAAAAGAGTTACTAGGTACCTAACTGTTTTTAAGAATAGCCTTTACAATACCTTGCACTGCCTCAGTGTTCATATAATGCTACTAGAGTCAGACAGCAAACACCCATTTCACTTACACAGTTTAAACTAAAGCCCCGTACACACGCACAGATCGTCGTCATACAAATGTTCGTCTTTTCTCCCCGGGATGTCGGTGTCTGTTGAAAAGTGCAAAGACAGCACAAGGACAGCACAAGAATTTTGTCCGCAGACTTCAGCTGACTGCAGAAGTGATGTCATGTAATGGTTAACTTTCCCTGTGTTTTTTATTTTCTGAGCATGCCCAGTCTTGCAAATCTGCGGTCTGTCGGCTGATTTCTGTACTGACAGGCGAACAATCGTCCGTTCTGGTGTCCGCAGACAAAAATTTTCATGTTTGCAAGAAAGACTTTTGTCCGCGGATTGTGCGCAGACAGCTGTCGGAGGCACCATACTAACACGCATACAATCGGCAGATCTTTCGTCCGCCGACGTTTGTATGACGACGATCGGTACGTGTGTACGGGCCTTAAGGAAGTGGTAGAACATTCCAAATGTCTCACTGCCAGTCAGACAAGAGGTGGTAATGGTGCTTAGTTCCCAAAACCACTTGGATATTTCAAACCAGGAATATTGCAGCTGCACTCTGCAAGTGCAGTTACTCCAAAATTGAGTAAATGAGGTAAAGCTTCACTTTACAAAGAATACTTAATCACATGCAAGGAGAATTAAAACAAATAAAATTAAGATAACCTGCACATGATTGGATGATGAAAGTCAGCAGAACATCCTCTTTTACTAAGCTCTGGAGTAGCTGCACTCGCAAAGTGCACAGTCTATTTATCTTTAGTAAATCAACCCCATAACCTTACCATTCTGAAGTTTATTTGTAGGAGAATTAGAATTGGTTAAAACTTACTCTATATAATTGCATAGGAAAATGCATTCTTAAAGCAATCCTGTCACTTTTTCAACTACATCCAGGCATCTGCCCCCTGTAATAGAAGAGGCTGAATACTAACCAACTCTGGAAGGGTTAGATAGCTTGTCTCCGTCTGGGCACTGTGATGATGCCCAAGGTTCATTAATTACATTAAAAGGCTTATTCAAGTGTTCTTAAATGCTTTTCCTCCTAATGTCGGAACCAAATAGAATTTTCTGAATTCAGACCAGTACAAGATGAATTTTGACGATTTCTACAAATTAATTGTACTAATCATTTTATCATTAATTTTTAGCGTAAATATTTTCTACCAAGTGTGTCAATATCTGTCTTAAGATTTGTATTTCAGTATGTTAATGCAATATTGTAACTACAAGAAACACTCTAGATAACATCTCGTACAGAAGCTGCTTTTTTATATAACGAAGAGAAAAATGTATTACCAAAAAAAAAATGTATTCTACAAATGTGGTACTAGTTTTTTTTTTCCTGAATTCTAATATATCCCACCCATCTAGTGTGAGAGAAAGCATGCCAACCTACCTTGTATGGGTCTTCCACGTTCGACAGCACTTGAGTTTGTCTTGATTATATATGGGGCAGGGTTAGGTTGGGGAACGATTCCAACATGCCCCGGCATCATTGTTTCACAGGCAGATATAGGTGCCCCAGTTGGGAAACAGACAGATATGGTGCTGAAAGACAACAGAATCAAGAGGAGCGACAAATAAAGTTGTGCCATTCCAGGAGAGAAATCTGCTTGTGCTGTTTGTACCCTGTTAGTGTTTTAAAGATAATGGAAAAAAGGGAACAGTTCTCTCTGGTCTAGCTTCTGATTCTCTGACACGTCCTTTAGCTGTGCTTCCTTTAGCTAACAGAGTCCCATGAACTTGTTTTTAAAGACCATTTATATTCTGTGAAATCAATTTTAGTGTGGTTGTTGACCACACTTCATGTAAGCAGGGCGAGTAGAAAGGAGGGGTAAGGTTAATCAGAAGAAAAAAAACATCTGCGTAATTTCTGGATTTACAGATCCATAATAATAAAATCTTATTATAACCTTATGTAGTGGACTGGAAACAGAGAATCTTTTAGTTTGGTATAATAATATACTTATATGGATATTAAGAGGCACCTACAACTAACATATCACTCTACATCAATGATATACAAACGATGTTCAAAAAGTAGTTAAGGGTTTTAGCTCAGCTTTGATAATTATAACACCACTCCCATTAAACCCACTGAGCACAGGGGCACCGAGGAACAAAGAGTGATTTCTTCAGAATAAAAAAAAGGTAGGAATCTGTAACAAAGGTTGTTATAATCCTTGCAATGTACATAGATCACCCAGAGGGCAATGTTTTATTTTTCAAGAAAAGGGAGTGACACTTTAACCACTTGACCTCCAGGAGATTTACCCCCCTTCAAGGCCAGGCCATTTTTTGCTAGAAGGCACTGCATTACTTTAACTGACAATTGCGCAGTCATGCAACAATGGACATAAATTAAATATTTGTAATTTTTTTCACAAATAGAGCTTTATTTTGGTTGTATTTAATCATCACAGTTTTTTTTTTTGCACTATAAACAAAAAATACTGACAATTTTAAGAAAAAAAAAACAATATGTTTTACTTTCTGCTATAAAACCATATCCAATAAAAAAAAAAAAAAATGTAAAAAAAAAATAAAATTTCTTCATAAATTTAGGCCAGTATGTATTCTGTCACATATTTTTGGTAAAAAACCCCAATAAGTGTATATTGATTGGTTTGCGCAAAAGTTATAGCGTCTACAAACTATGGTTATATATACTTGAATCTATTTTTTCATACTTGTAATGCTGGGGATCAGTGACCTATAACAGGACTGTGATATTGCAGCGGACAATCTGACACCAACTGACACTTTATGGAAAGCAGGAAATGAAAAATATGCACTGACACTTGTCAGGTCACTTGCGGGACCAAGTGACGAGGATCGCACTGTGGAGGTTGCAGACCAACGGCTAACTGCTGAGGGTTGATGGTTCTGAGAAGCAGCTACACAGGGTCACAGCCACAGTCCTGGACAGGGAGCTAGAGCATAAGATTCCCCAGGGCATGGAGTCTAAGAGCCAGCAGGTTTTCACCAGGGCCTCTGATGGTGAGGATGGACTTGGCTGTAGTTGACTTTAGGTCTCGGCCCCCAGGGTCTCCCAGCATATGCTCACAGCTGGCTCTGGTGGAGGGAGAGGAAGCAGCAGTCCAGAGCAATAAGGGATAGTTGGGAGAACAAGCCAAAGGTAGGGGCAACAAGCAGACAGGGATGGTCAGAAGAGCGAGCCGAAGGTCGGGGCAACAAGCAGACGGGGATAGTCAGGCGAACAAGCCAAAGTCAGTGCACAGAGATCAGACATAGTGCACACAGCACAAATCACCCAGGGAAGCCTTCACACGATTGTTGCTTGGGCAAAGCTGGCTTGCAGTGCGCAGTTTAAAATAGTGTTTCCTGTTATAGGCATGGGGTGGATCCATGCTGAGAGAAGATTACCTAAACACACAGGTGTGAGAGCACGGTCCCTAAAGCAGACCAGAGAGGTAAGCAGACAGACAGGGCATGAAACATTACTGCAGATTCATGACAACACTGTACTAATGACACTGGCTGGGGAGTGGCTAAAAATCTAGGGCGATCAAGGGTTGAATATGTGCCTAACCAGTGTCTTTGTGTACACAGTGTTCTTCTTTTACTAAGGGATGTGCTTGATTTTATTCTCTGCATTGCAGGGAAACAAAATCCAGCACATCCCCACTGACAGGACAGAGCTTTGCATTGTTTACATATGCAGAGCTCTGTCCAGTGTGTCTCCTTGCCGATCAGCGGGTGTGTGTGATCATCCATTGGCTGGCACCTGCTAATCAGCTTCTGCTGTGAATAATCACATCAGAAAAGACGTGCGTCGCCCCTACCCAGGAGTGCAGAATCGCGAATATGTGTGTGATTCTGCACACAGTGGCCGTCCTGTAGCTGTAAATCTGCTCGGCAACTGGGTAAAATACTCTTAGTTACTGATCCAGAACAAGCATATAGTAAGTAAAATAGAAGGGAAGTCAGAACTCCTGATGGTGTATGCTTGTTCCAGGGCAGTGAGTATTAAAGTCACTGAATCACACTGACAGCTATGCAACTAGCATTATTAGAATGAGAATGCAGGGGATGACTACAGTTACTGGGGGCCAATAGCAGAATTTTGATATAGCCCCCTCCAGCGATTGCTCTGGCAGGGTCAGCTGAGACAATACTGTAACTGATTTTAACATATAGTATTTTCACATCAAGGAAAGGTAATAGAAAAGCTGAAGATAGGAATGCAGAGGAGAAATCACCGCTCCGGGGAAGCTGTGGAGATCCCACAGCCGCTAACCCCACAGATGCTGGCCCAACGCGCCACCATGACAAACAAGGAAACTTGGAATAGGCAGCCGCACACCACAGTGGGACACCAACAAAAACTTGTTCAATGTAATGTAGACAGATAAAGTCACAGGAAGGAATGGAAGGTGAACATGTTTCACACATCTTGTGTTCAGTCATAACCTTATGTTTATGATTAAGCACAAAATGTGTGAAACATGTTCACCTTCCATTCATTCCTTTGACTGCATCAGTCTACATAACAATGAAGAAGTTTTTTTGGTGTGTGGCTACCTATTCCAAATTGCCATCATGGTCAGTACATTACTTGGGACCAGAGAAGCACAGCAGTGCATGGAATCAGTGGTGTATTTAGGTTTTGTGCTGCCCTAGGCCTGACTAAACTTGGGCACCCCTAATTTAAATATGACCCACCCCTTTCTGTAAAGGCCACACCCTTTCCTGTTTATGACCCACCCTGTCATCTGTAAACCACAGACTACAACCACAGTCTATCAGTGCCCATCAGTGCAGCCTCATGAGTTCCCATAAGTTCAGCTTCATCAGTGCCCATCAGTGCAGCCTTACCAGTGCTCATCAGTGCAGCATATCAGTGCAGCCTCATCAGTGGCCACCAGTACAGCCCCATCAGTGGCCAACAGTGCAGCCTCTCAGTGTCCATTAGTGAAGCCTATCAGTGCATCATATCAGTGCCCATCAGTGCAGCCCTATCAGTACAGCTTATTAGTCTTGCCTCATCAGTGGCCATCAGTGCAGTCTATTAGTGCCCATCAGTGCAACATATCAGTGCCCATCAGGGCAGCATATAAGTGCAGCCCCATCAGGTTTTTTGCTGCCCCCCTGCAAAGTGCTGCCCTAGGCCTGGGCCTTGTTGGCCTAGGCCAAGATACAGCACTGCATGGAATTCCCTTTAAATATACTCAGTAGCTTACCAGCATTTTTCAGTATCAGCTTTTCTGGATTATAAAATATTGCGTCTGTGGTGTAAATTTAAAGCTCACCCCAGCCAGCAAATGCTTAACATTGTGGTAGTCTGTAAAAATAAATAATAAGTATATTCTTATTTGAATGTTACATTATTTCATAATTGGTAATGTTTTTAAAGTATAACTAAAATATTTTTTCCAGAGGGGGGTTAGAACTCCTATAGGTTTGGCACAGGGGCTGTGGGTGGCTGGCTGGTACAGGGCCTGTGGGTGGCTGGCTGTCTGGCACCCTGTCTGTGGGTGGCTGGCTGGTACAGTGCCTGTGGGTGGCTGGCTGGTACAGGGCCTGTGGGTGGCTGGCTGGCTCACTAGTACAGTACCTGTGGCTGCCTGGCTGGTACAGGGCCTGTGGATGTGGGTGGCTGGCTGGCACCAGGCTGCTGTGAGTGGGTGTATGGCTGTGATACACTCCCGCGAGACTAGTCCCGACTCCAGACGAGGCTGTCCAAGGCGAGGGAGGCGGCCTAAGAAGGCAGAATGACGTCACAAAAATATCGGCTGTTGAAAGCACTATACTAATAATCCAAAAATTGGCAGATCGTTCGTCGGACGAAATTTTACTTTCAATTTTCTTATCGTGTGTACGGGCCTTTACTCTATCCAAAAAAAAAAGAGAAGTTTTGCCTATAGTTTCATTTTAAAGTGATTGTAATTGATCACCCTGTAAAATAGCTCATTTACTTTAAAATAGAAATGAAAGGCAAAACATTTTTGTATAGATAAAAAAGACATTATAAATACCTTTTTTTCCCTTTTTTTTTTTTTTATAACTGAGCACATTCCCTCTGAGAGGCAGCAGCATACTGAGGTTCCCAGTGAATGGCTGTGCAGTGGGGGCATGTCAGGACAGGTCTGATCATTGGAGGAGAACAAGCTGAGTTCCAAGCATAGCAGATCTGACCATGATGTGCTCTCCTGCTTGGGGTGGTCAGTTTTTAATAGGAAAGCAGGGGGACTAGCAGGAACACCAGGGATTTCACACAAAGGAAGCAATACAAATAGAACAGGATACTTTCTCATACAAGTACATGGTACATATAAGGAATAAAAAGTGTTGGGGTAACAAACGCTTTAAGCATAACCACTCAATAATCTTAATACAGATTTCTTTAACATGTGCCATTTTTGCAGAAATACAAACCTAAAATGACTCTGGAATGTATTTGTCTCAAAAAGTCTGCATTAGACATACAGGGCTAATATCAGAGTGATGACTAGGATGAACAGAAGATCTGAAGGCAATAAATATACTCATAGATGGGGGAAGCAAAGGACATCTTTAGCTACGGACATCTCAAGATCAGGGTTAATGATACAGTACTGGATCTGTGCTATGGTTACATGTACACTTATTTTCCATGTTTAAGGCGTCTCAAAAACCTCTAGTGCTCAGCCCCCCCAGTCCTCACCCTGGACCCCATAGCAGTTGCGTGGACTTCTATCGCTATAGTTACCCCACTGGGAGAACCACGGCCTTTAACATTTAAAACCTATGGTGAGGAAAACAAGAAGGCTGCTTTTGCTGACCTCAACTTCTGGTAATGCTATTTGCCTGGCTATTATGCTGTAACTCTTACTTCAATATTATGAGTCTCTGACCAGGCACACGTATATAATTATTGACTTTCGACTTTAATGATCTGCATACATGGTTGGTGTATTGCAGGTAGAGGCATCCAGGGGACTAGCATTTTTAGATTAGCATTTTCTAATTATCCAAGACATGGAATAAATAGATTGTGTCATTCTGTCTCTTTGGTTTTCTTAAAATATAATTTTTTTGTGTTCAGTGTCTTTACACAACCATAAAAGTCATGGGATGAGCTTTATCAGTCCATGACGAAACTGAGTCAAGCATAGACTATCTGAATTTTAAAGCAAAAATAATCCGTCATAGACAAGGGTTTTATACTCCTGTCACAAGGTAATCACACATACATAAGAAATGAATGGAAGATTGTATTATTCCACTATTAACTTATCTCTGCATAAGCAAACAGCATTGATTTGTAAAAACACCATGTCATATTTTCTGTTCACGTCATCAGATTTAGGAAATGTATAGTGTTATAGACATTTTTAACAATACCTTTAACCACTTAAGCCCCGGAAGATTTTACCCCCATTCCGACCAGGGGGTATTTTGCGATTCGGCACTGCGTGAATTTAACGCACAATTGCGCGGTCGTGCGACGCTGTACCTAAACGAATTTGACGTCCTTTTTTTCCCACAAACAGAGCTTTCTTTTGGTGGTATTTGATCACCTGTGCGATTTTTTGATCACGCGCTATAAACAAAAAAAGAGCGTCAATTTTGCAAAAATAGCAATATTTTTCACATTTTTTTATATGAAATTCCCCCCAAAAAAAATGTAAAAATCAAAATTTTTAAAAATTTTCGGCCAATTTATTTTATGCTACCTATGTTTGGTAAAAAAAATCGCAAAAAGCGTATTTTGATTGGTTTGCGCAAAAGTTATCGCGTTTACTAACAAAGGGAAAGATTTTTGTCATTTTTGTTGTTTTTTTTTTTAACGCGTAATGGCGGCGATCTGCGATTTTTTTTGCGGTACTGCGACATTGCGGCGGACAGATCGGACCCTTGACTGACATTTTTGACACTTTTGGGGTTACCAGTGACATTTCTACAGTAATCAGTGCTATATATATGCACTGTTACTGTAAAAATACACTGGTAGTGAAGGGGTTAACTTTATTTGGAAGGGAGGGGCTGTGTGTGTCCCTAGGGGCGTGGTTTCTACTGTGATTGGCTGTGGCTCTAGCTGTAAAGACACTGATCAACGGATCTACATACCAGATCCGTTTTATCAGTGTCTTTGCAGCGAGGAGAATGACAGGCAGTTTGTTTACACAAGCTGCCTGACATTCTCCCTCTCCCCCGCCGATCGCCGAGTGACCGGCGGACATCGGGTCCGCTGGTCACACGCGCGGGGGGGTCCGTGACCACGCGGGAGCGGGAGCGCGCCCCGGGGGGCGCGCGCTCGCTCCCTAGACCCTCACAAGCAAGCAACGTAGCCCTACGTTAGTTTGCCTGTGAGGGGCTGACCGCCGACGTAGATAGTCGTGCGGCGGTCGGCAAGTGGTTAAATTGCATTAGTCAAGTAAATAAAAAAATATTGTATAAGAATATGTAAAATGTACTATATTCACCTGGGGGCGGGTTCATGTTTTCTAGGTTTACTGTATAGTAACACTAAACTCTCATTTAGCTTTGTAGAGTACAGTAAGTAAGAGTCCATACACACTATGTGCAGTTATCTGCATTTTTCCTCCTGGTTTAATGTAGGTAACTGCAATGACACACAGAAAACAATAGTCTTCTGTGTGTCATGTTCACACCAGAATGCAATGTTTCAATGTGTCCCAGAGATATGCGATATTATGCAACATGTTTGTATAATATTGCACCTTTCGGGGTGGCCCTGTACATCACTGCACAGCAAGCGTAGTGCACCAGTAACATAAATGAAGTGTCACATTGTACACTTCACATAAAGTTCATACACATACACAAAAATAATGTGCATCACTCCACCCCCGTTGGAGCCTCCCTGAAATTCAAAATGGAATGCTTCCACCATAAACTGCTCTGGTTTTTCTTGTGGGCCATTGTGAAGTGGCCCTAAAATAGGATCACACATTTTTGTAATGGTGTTTTCATTTTCCTTTGTTCATGTTTCCTCTCCCTGCCCTGTGAACATCCTGGAGTTTCTTTGCATTCATCTTCTGTGGACATGCATGTGCTCTGATGGCAGATGAATGCCACAGTTTTACTGCAGTGACTACATACCTCCCAACTTTTTGAAATGGGAACAAGGGACACCTATTAGCAAAAGTATGTAGGTATAGCCATGCCCCCTTAAAAGGAGAAATATATATATATATATATATATACAGTGGGTACGGAAAGTATTCAGACCCCCTTAAATTTTTCACTCTTTGTTATATTGCAGCCATTTGCTAAAATCATTTAAGTTCATTCTTCTTCCTCATGAATGTACACACAGCTCCCCATATTAACGGAAAAACACAGAATTGTTGACATTGTTGCAGATTTATTAAAAAAGAAAAACTGAAATATCACATGGTCCTAAGTATTCAGACCCTTTGCTGTGACACTCATATATTTAACTCAGGTGCTTTCCATTTCTTCTGATCATCCTTGAGATGGTTCTACACCTTCATTTGAGTCCAGCTGTGTTTGATTATACTGATTGGACTTGATTAGGAAAGCCACACACCTGTCTATATAAGACCTTCCAGATCACAATGCATGTCAGAGCAAATGAGAATCATGAGGTCAAAGGAACTGCCTGAAGAGCTCAGAGACAGAATTGTGGCAAGGCACAGATCTGGCCAAGGTTACAAAAAGATTTCTGCTGCACTTAAGGTTCCTAAGAGCACAGTGGCCTCCATAATCCTCAAATGGAAGACGTTTGGGACGACCAGAACCCTTCCTAGAGCTGGCCGTCCGACCAAACTGAGCTATCGGGGGAGAAGAGCCTTGGTGAGAGAGGTAAAGAAGAACCCAAAGATCACTGTGGCTGAGCTCCAGAGATGCAGTCAGGAGATGGGAGAAAGTTGTAGAAAGTCAACCATCACTGCAGCCCTCCACCAGTCGGGGGCTTATGGCAGAGTGGCCCTACGGAAGCCTCTCCTCAGTGTAAGACACATGAAAGCCGGCATGGAGTTTGCTAAAAAACACCTGAAGGACTTCAAGATGGTGAGAAATAAGATTCTCTGGTCTGATGAGACCAAAATAGAACTTTTTGGCCTTAATTCTAAGCGGTATGTGTGGAAAAAAACCAGGCACTGCTCATCACCTGTCCAATACAGTCCCAACAGTGAAGCATGGTGGTGGCAGCATCATGCTGTGGGGGTGTTTTTCAGCTGCAGGGACAGGACGACTGGTTGCAATCGAGGGAAAGATGAATGCGGCCAAGTACAGGGATATCCTGGACAAAAACCTTCTCCAGAGTGCTCTGGACCTCAGACTGGGCCGAAGGTTTACCTTCCAACAAGACAATGACCCTAAGCACACAGCTAAAATAACGAAGGAGTGGCTTCACAACAACTCCGTGACTGTTCTTGAATGGCCCAGCCAGAGCCCTGACTTAAACCCAATTGAGCATCTCTGGAGAGACCTAAAAATGGCTGTCCACCAACGTTTACCATCCAACCTGACAGAACTGGAGAGGATCTGCAAGGAGGAATGGCAGAGGATCCCCAAATCCAGGTGTGAAAGACTTGTTGCATCTTTCCCAAAAAGACTCCTGGCTGTATTAGATCAAAAGGGGGCTTCTACTAAATACTGAGCAAAGGGTCTGAATACTTAGGACCATGTGATATTTCAGTTTTTCTTTTTTAATAAATCTGCAACAATGTCAACAATTCTGTGTTTTTCTGTCAGTATGGGGTGCTATGTGTACATTCACGAGAAAGAAGAATGAACTTAAATGATTTTAGCAAATGGCTGCAATATAACAAAGAGTGAAAAATTTAAGGGGGTCTGAATACTTTCCGTACCCACTGTAAATATAAAAGTATCAGTTAAACCCACAATTGCTTATTTTACCACTACTGTTCCCTTATACTGGCTTTTGTAATACACTGCTCAAAAAAATTAAAGGAACACTTTGAAGACACATCTCAATGGGGAAAAATATCATTCTGGATATCTATACTGATATGGACTGGGTAATGTGTTAGGAAGGAAAGGATGCCACATCATTTGATGGAAATGAAAATGATCAACCTACAGAGGGCTGAATTTAAAGACACCCTGAAAATCAAAGTGAAAAAATGATGCAGCAGGCTAGTCCATTTTGCTGAAATTTCATTCCACTCAAAATGGTACTCAGTAGTTTGTATGGCCCCCATGTGCTTGTATGCATGCCTGACAATGTTGGGGCATGCTCCTAATGAGATGACGGATGGTGTCCTGGGGTATTTCCTCTCAGATTTGGACCAGGGCATCACTCAGCTCCTGAACCAGACTGAGGTGCAATGTGGTGGCGTCGGATGGACTAAAACTTAATGTTTAAAAAGTGTAAAATATTAAGAGGTTTTCTATTGGATTTAGGTCATGCAAGCGTGGGGGCCATTCAATGGTATCAATTACTTTATCCTCCAGAAACTGGCTGCATACTCTCGCCACATGAGGTTGGCATTGTCGTGCACCAGGAGGAACCCAGGACCCACTGAACCTTTGAGTCTGACAATGGGTTCAAGGATTTCATACAGATACCTAATGTTAGTCAGGGTGCCATTGTGTAGCCTGTAGAGATCTGTGTGTCCCTCCATAGATATTCCTCCCCAGACCATCACTGACCCACCAAAAAACCAATGATGCAGAGTGATGTTACCGGCAGCATAACCCTCTACTTGGCTTCTCCAGTCCCTTTCACGTCTGTCACATGTGCTCAGGGTGAACCTGCTCTCATCTGTGAAAAGCACAGGGCACCAGTGGTGGACCTGCCAATGCTGGTGTTCAATCAAGCTCCACGGTGCCAGGCAGTGAGCATAGGGTCCACTAAAGAACATCAGGTCCTCAAGACACCCTCATGAAGTTTGTTTCTGATTGTTTGGTCAGAGAAATTCACACCAGTGGCCTGCTGGAGGTCATTTTATAGGACTCTGGCAGTGCTCATCCTGTTCCTGCCTGCACAATGGAGCAGATGTCAGTCCTGCTTATGAGTTAAGGACCTTCCATGGCCATGTCCAGCCCTCCTAGAGTAACTGCCTGTCTCCTGGAATCTCCTCAATGCTCTTGAGACTGTGCTGGGAGAAACAGCAAACCTTCTGGCAATGGCACATATTGATGTGCCATCCTGGAGGAGTTGGACTGCCTGTGAAACCGCTATAGGGTCCAGGTATCCAAAACTAGTGAAAAACAGTCAGAAAAGATGAGTAGGGAAAAAAAGGTTTCCACTTGTAAAACCATTGCTGTTTTGGAGGTTGTCTCATTGTTGCCCATCTAGTGCACCTGTTGTTAATTTCAATAACACCAAAGCAGCTGAAACTGATTAACAACCCCCCCCCCCCTGCTACTTAAAGAGGTTGTAAACCCACTTTAAATGCTTTTGCCTATAGGTAAGCCTATATTAAGGCTTACCTATAGGTGCTATGAATATCTCCTAAACATGCAATGCACAGTTTAGGAGATATTTACAGTGCATGCAGCCGATGACGTCATCGGCTCATGCGCTCAGAAGGAACGGTCACCCGTGCCCCACTCCTTCAGAGCCCTGTGCCGTGAACGGCGGCTCCCGTGCACATGCGCGGGAGTGATGTAATCGCACCCCGGCAAATCAGATGGCCGGAGGACGCGAACAAGGAAGCAGGACGGCATGACATGTCGGCCGCCCTGTCGCTGAGCGGGCGACACTGCGGGGGCTTCGTTCTAAGGCAGGCATGTCCAACCTGCGGCCTGAGGGCCGCATGCGGCCCGGAACCGCAGGCAATGCGGCCCACTGCCCCCTGACAATTTTTATTTTTTTGCTGGGGAGGAAGGAAGTTGAGTCCGGGGCACAGCCACAGCGGCTTCCAACTAACTGTAGGCAGAGGCTGCCTCGGAAGGGAGGGGAGAGAAGGGGAGGGGAGGGGAGAGGAGGGGAGGGGGAGCGCTGCCGGATTAAAAGCAGATCGGGGATCTCCTACTTACCCATACAAAGCCCCGCTTCCTGGACCGGCTCCTATGATAGACAGCACATTGGTGACTACTATAATAGGAGCCGGTCCAGGAGGCAGAACTTCGTATGACAGCGGTTGCCGGGTAAGCGGGAGATCCCTGCTCTGTGTAATCCAGCGGCTCTCCTCTCTCTTCATTGCAGACTGCATTGGATGGGCACGCACTGGTAGGTTACATTTGGATGGACACTGATCAGGCTGCATTGGATGGGCATGCGCTTGTGAGGCTGCATTGGATCGGCACTGATCAGGCTGCATTGAATGGACACTGATCAGGCTGCATTGGAAAGGCATGAACTTGTGAGGCTGCATTGGATGGGCACGCACTGGGGAAGCTGCATTGGATGGCACTGTTTGGGCTGCATTGGATGGGCACGCACTAGGCTGCAAGTGCCGAGCAATCCCCCAGCAGTCAGTGACAGAGCCGCTGCTTCCTGTATAGTTCCAGCTCTGTCACAGGCGGAGTGATATGAAATGCACTCCGTCTGTGACAGGAGCCATACAGGAAGCAGCAGCTCTGCTCTCTATTGCCGCTGCTGCTTACTCCAGCAGTACCCAACATCATGACCAGCAGTTCCCGCATGACCAGTATTACCCACCAGCAGTAACCGGCAGCAGTCTGCAAAACAAGTAGAAACGGTATGTGCATTAGCGTGGGTAAATTGTTGCAATATGTTTTTTAATAACCAGTTGTGTTTCGTCATAATATGTCATGTCCTTGTTCATACATGTATGAATAAGGACATTACATTTCCTGGCTGTCTAAATCATATGTGCTAGGGGTGCAACTAGCCCCCAGCACATAACTGTAAATATCCCAGCATGTGCAGTGTTTCTGACTCCTACCACCATGACCACTTAAAATCACTGAAGTGGTCATGGTGGTTAGAGTGTTTCTTTAATATCTCTCAGAAGAAGTAACTGATTCCATTTCATTTGATCATCCTCCAGTTGTGTTAAATTAGTGCGGGGGGGGGGGGGGGGGCGGCGTGGTGGCGTTTTATTACTTATATACCTTAACTATAGTATATATTTTATATGCGGCCCGAGAAAATTTCTCTACACTCAATGTGGCCCAGAGAAGCCTAAAGGCTGTACACCCATGTTCTAAGGTAAGTATTTCATAATGAGCTAGTATGGCCAGATCAATATACAAGAAGTTTAATTGACTTGATGCTATACTCTGATTAAAAAATGTTCCTTTAATTTTTTGAGCAGTGTATACAAATGCGACATTTTAGAAATTGTATGAAAGGTTTAGCATTAGGAAACACTTTTTGAAAGATAAAAAGTGCATTTTATGTACAACTATATAGATCAGACCAAAATGAGGGACAAATGAGGAGGAAAGAGGGACAGAGGGATTTTGTTCCAAATAAGGGACAGTCCCTCAAAATCAGGGACAGTTGGGAGCTATGTGACTACAGAGGAACATGTCGACACAACGTGTGCTGGTATGGCCACTTGTACTTCAAATTGAGATTATTATGGAAAGGGTGACAATGCTAAAGATGAACTGAATCAGTGTTCTCACCTTAGAAAAGAAAGAGGATATACCTTGCCTGGTAGGATCACCAGCAAAATTATATTTGAAATACAAAAAACAATTACATCTTTGGCATTACAGAAATGTACCTGGGCAGACACACTTAAACTGCTTTGCTGAAAGAAAAGGATTTGAACAGAGCTGAATATTCGAAGATCGACATACACAGACCAGAACACAGAACAGTATTCCACAAGCATGTTTTAGCAGACTTAATACCTCATTGTAGGGATAAAACAGTTCAGTCAAAGCCCTGAAAAGGTATCAGAGAGGCACACACAAAACTGATAATTTTAGCATACAGATAATTAGTGGAGCAATGTTGCAGAATGTCCAATCAATTTATAAGACTCAATATCCCTGGTGAGGCCGCTCCTGCTGGGTTGCCTGACTGGGGAACCCAGAAATTGAATACAGGGAGAGAAAGATAGTATGAAGAAGCCAAACCACAAAAGAGTCCAAGGAAACTTCAATCGTTTATCAGATAATCAGAATAAATCATTTATTGCATTTTGGGGATCCAAACACTCCCCCTTTATCAAGGCTTAAATGTTTTATATATTCTTGAAAGTAATAAATATCACAATTCGCAAACTGAATATATATGAAGTATCCAGTGGCAAATCCATTTAGGGCAAAGTGGCAGAGATTCCTTAATTTCATGTAACAAATCATCTTTTTAGCAACACGTTGTACACAAAAAAGACTCTTGTTCATTGAGCTAAGAAGACAAACAACAAAAAGTAGTGCAGCTGATTTAAAGGAAGCTAAAAATCCCCAAAAAGTATGTTCCAAATTTATCTAACAACAGGAAATGTATAATACTATTTCATACATTAATATCCATTCATACTTTGTGCACTTAGAAACAGAGGTGGCTATACATTACAATGTGAGTATACAATCTCTGTAAATTGCTGTACTGACTACTGTATATTAGCATGGGGGCCTAGCTAAACAATCCATTCATTGTTTTTCAATAATAAAACAGGACCAAAGGTTGCAGGAAAGAAAATCACTCAATTCTGTGACTGTGTTGATGGAGTAATCTCTACCGCTGAGCTATTTTGTTCTCCCGGCGGGGGGTGAGGGGAGCTGTCCATCCCGGGAGAACACAACAATTATTGTTGGTGGCCACAGCCAATAATCAAATTAAATAGGTGAGCACTGCGCTCCAAGATGAGTGAACGAACAATTGATTTATATTATTTTTGCCTTTCATTTATTTCACAAGATTTAGATTTGATTTATTCACATTAGTGTGCTACTGTGAAATGTGTGTTTTTGAAGGCATTGTATTTCACCTATTTTGCACTGCCAATAATCGCATGCCAGAAATTTAATGTGCTGGTTGTACCCAACTTGGATTGACTCTTGATCGATGGATTACTTTATTTGTAATTTCCACATTATACAGAATATAATTCAATACCTTTATGGGACAGTAGGCAGTGTATACTCCTATCATACAAACCCATATCTTACCATGAATATTAAAAATAAATATAAATAAAAGATGCAGACACAGAATTGTGGAAAAATTATTGCCGCGGCCGTTTATTACTGGTTCAAAACTCTTTAACTCAATAAATATGAATAAATAGAATTAAAATTCAGCCTAGCCACTATAGCTCAGGCCATATCAATAAATTAAAACCAGCCCAGCCACTATGACTCAGGCCTCATCAATCAGTAAAATTCAGCAAATTTTATAAAAAACATCCAGCAATAAACAATTGTCCACCTTTGTCACACAAAGGCGACACCACCACGTAACAACAGCCGCGACAAGGGAGGGGGGGTTGGGGAACCTCTTCTGCTGCTGCTCCTGAGGTGAATGAGCCCCTCACAGCTGGGCTCACCTATTTATACCCTAACTTCCCGCCTAGCATCTCCTCACACAGCTTCCCACTGCTGCAGGTGACAGCCAATCACCTGCAGCTACCTTTCACTCACCTCAGGTAGCTCATCCCGCCTTTTCTTCCCTGAGGAAAAAACCCGGGAAGACCCACTCACCTCAAACTGACCCTGATTAATAGCTCTCCATGCCACTTCTCCCATTTGGAAAAGGGGCATATAAAATGCTTGCCCTTTTCCATTCATGGGAGAGTAGGCAGTGTATACTCCATATCATACAAACCCATATCTTACCATGAATATTAAAAATAAATATAAATAAAAGATGCAGACACAGAATTGTGGAAAAATTATGGCCGCGGCCATTTATTACTGGTTTAAAACTCTTTAACTCAATAAATATGAATAAATAGAATTAAAATTCAGCCTAGCCACTATAGCTCAGGCCATATCAATAAATTAAAACCAGCCCAGCCACTATGACTCAGGCCTCATCAATCAGTAAAATTCAGCAAATTTTATAAAAAACATCCACAGGACAGAAGGGGAACTAAACCCTTCTGTCACCATCCACAACCGCGGCCAATTCAATACTAGTAGCTAAGTCTGAATTAAAAATATCGAGCCCAATATTAGATAAATGGACTCCATCAAATCTATATAAAGCTTCAATTCCCTCTTCCAATTCTGAATGTCTAAAACTAAAAATTCCCACTTGTTTAAGAAGTTTCGCCAAGGTCCTGTTGATTTTTTTCCTAATTTTTTCAAAAGGCCGCAGAGAAGGGGAGTTAAGCCACCGAAGCCTCTGCACGATTTCTGAAAAAATTACCTTAGTTTTAGGGGATGACAGTGCAAAATTATGCAAGTCATTCCTAATCCTTAAAATCAATTCCAAAGATTTAGTTTGTCCTATGTCGTTCCCGCCCAAATGGATTAATAACACATCAGGGGGGGGGGATATAGCTGATGCAACCTACAAAGCTCCAAACCCAGATCCTCCCACAAAATTCCCCTCCTACCACACCAATAAATCTGGAATTCTTCAGGATTCAGTCCCAAGTTCTCAGAATTGACTCTGGATCTCGCTCTTTGCTGGGCCCAGTGGATAAATGAGTGGCCGACTATCCAAATCACCCTGACAGGACCTAAAATAAATTATATTATATCATTAGGGGCGAACATATAGCTTGTAACAATTGGAATTCCATCTACCCAACTTTTTTATTGCTCCAGCATCAAAACCCAAAGCTGATGCCTCTGTGGCAGCCCCGATCCTAAAAGAGTGGGAAGTTAACTTTACATTTTCCAAACCCAAATTAGCCACACACAATTGGAGGACTTTGTTAAACTGGTACTTCGTAAGCGAGGAGCCAGAAACATGTATGAAAAAAGAAGAAGGATTCGTAGTAACAGGCCTTATTTTTAAAAATTCATTTACCAAATACACAGGACAAATGTTGGAGCCCTGTAATGCATTTAAATCTATAAAAGCACCTCTGTTCAACTGATCAGTTTTTTATCTTTTAATAAACAATTTCAAAGAATTTGAAAAAACTTGCACATTCTCAAAATTCAGCTCAATTATCTCAGAAACCCTGAGAACAGCAAAAAAGGCCAGGGAAAAAACAGCTTTAAACATTGTAGCTTCAAAATTGGAGAAACATACCTGCTGTGTAACTCCACAAATACTACCTAATATTTGTGGAGTTATTGGATTTCTACCATCCTTCTTAAACGTTTTCTTTCTATAACCTTTTAAAGCCTGCTTGATTGAAAAGAAAGAATTACATGGTGGCAAATTATTTAATTTCAAGAAAAAAGACACGCCAGCCAAAGTTTTTATAACATGGGCATAAGAATATTCATTTTTAAACAGTGACTCCAAAAATTCTAATAGCAACTCCTCAGAAAATCCTTCTTCATCATTTTTAGTACACAAAAAGGACCGCCACATTCCCCAGGCAGATTTATATCCCACCCAGGTGGCAGGAGCCACTGAATCCTGAATCATTGCAGGGACTAAATTCAAACCAAGCTCCACAGTTTTCTTGGACAATCTCTGCCTATCAGATCCGCCTCCGGGGGCAACTGAAGGAATCTCTCTATCTGGAAACGAGATAAGGCATCCGCCATGTCATTGTCTTTACCTGCCACATGCTTTGCCTTCAACCAGATATTCAACGATAAACACTTAAAAATCATGTACCTTAGTAAGACAATGACAGGCGGAGACCTAGATGAAAGGCAGTTTATGGCATATAATACCCCTTTATTGTCCGTTCTGACCAGGATCCTCTTATTCCTGAAATGCTCCCCCCATATCTCCAATGCTACAACAATTGGGAACAGTTCTAGTAAGACTATGTTCTTCACTAAGCCTCTCACTTTCCAGCTGTTATCCCAACCACCAGCACACCAGTGTGTACGCCAGATGGCTGCAAACCCAGCTGAACCTGCAGCATCTGTAATTCTGTAAATAACATGAAATCACTGTCCAGAACAAACTCCTCCTGCCAAACTGCCCTTCCATTGAAGTTTAATAGGAATTGCCACCATACTAGCAGGTCTTCTTTCATATCACTAGACACTCTCACATGGGAAAATTGAGATTTTAGCCCTGAAATAGACATGTATAATCTTCTAGAAAATGCCTTACCAATTGGCATTACCCTTGAGGCGAATGCCAGCAGTCCTAACAAAGACTGCATTTCATGTAAGCAAACTTTTTTCTTCCTTACCATCCTCAATATACAGTCCTTAAGCTTTTCCTTAAGCTCCATTTCTTCTGTGTCTATAGTAATTCCCAGGAAGTCCAAACAAGTACTTGGACCCATTGTTTTCTCTGTTGCCAATGGGATGCCAAAACGCCTGCAGACATTAAAGAATGTTTCCAAAAGATAAGAACAGTCATCTGTGCCTTGCTCACCAAAAAATAAAAAGTCGTCCAAGTAATGGATTACTTTCCCTTTACCTGACTCTTGCACTATGACCCATTGTATAAAAGAGGCAAATGTCTCAAAATATCTGCAGGAAATTGAGCATCCCATTGGCAAACACATGTCAAAATAAAATTCCCCATTTAATGAAAAACCTAGGGAACTAAAGCAATTGGGATGGACTGGTAACAACCTAAACGCAGATTTAATGTCTGCTTTAGCTAGCAGTGTACCCACCCCCAACCTTCTCAGTACCACCAGAGCATCCTCAAAGGAGGAGTATTCAACTGAAGCAATACTCTCATCTATTTGATCATTAAGGGACTCGCCTTTGGGAAATGATAAGTGATGGATTAATCTTAAAGAACCAGGCTCCTTTTTTGGGACAATCCCTAAAGGGGAAATTCTAAAATTTTTAAAAGGGGTGTCCCTGAACGGCCCTGCTATCCTACCTTCAAGAATTTCCTTGTTCACCTTACTTTTTACAACATCCATATATCTATCGACTGACTTCAGATTCCTATAGCATTTACATCCTAAACCTAAAAACTCAGGTAGCTGAAAACCCACACTAAAACCATCAATTAGCAACTGTGAACTCACCTTGTCTGGGTATGCTTGCAGATGTGGGTACATTTCTGCCAACCTCACCGGAGACTGTGCTCTTTTGAACATTAACCTGTTGCTGGCTGGCCCCAGCCATTTTCCGGAAGCACTTTGACACTGGGTGAGCCCCTGAGCAAAATGCACACTCGTGTCTATATTTGCATGCTGCTGCCCATCTACACTGGCTCTCGTTGAAGTTAAAGCATATACCTTTACGAAAAGTATTGGTATTGCATTGACTGTTCCCAGTCTGTCTAACTAATGGTTGTCTCTGAAGGACAAAAAGCCATAAGCCTATGTCCTTTTCTCCCCATTTTAAACCCTTATGGATAGCAACCTTCTGTCTAAAAGACTCGTCATACGAGAACCATGCAGAACCACCAAAATTCCTGTATGCTTCCAGTATGATATCTAAGTGTCTAAAAAGACCTACACTTCTATCTGGATAACGTTCACATAGGACTGAAGTATAAATTAAAAAAGCTTGAAGCCAATTGTTAAAATTTTTTGAAACTGGTCTTCTCCTATCTTCCTCGCTTTTGTCCTCCCTCTTATCAGCCTTAAAAAGGAATTCCTTAGAAGAGGGGAGCAATGATAAAATATCAATGAACTCCCCTTTCCAAATCCTCTCCTTCACTGCTGATGTGAGGTGGAAACCTAAGGGAGACACTTCACAAGCTATAACCTCCTTAACACATGTTTCAGGAACATTACCTACATTACTATCTAAAACAGAAACATTATTAACAGAATTTACATTTGTAATGCTATCTACATTTTGGCCACAAGATGGCGCCCATACTTCTGCTACTGTTCTTTCCTGACTAATCTGTCTATTACTAATTACATCAACTTCCTTAGCTAACCTACCTACTACCTCAACTAAATTAGACAGGATAGCCATGCTATTTGACTCACCCTGCCTCACATCTCTCGGTTCACCGGATGGTCCTGCCGCACAGATGACTGGGATGGCCCGACTCTCCTCATGGAAGTCTTCCACCGCTGCTTCTTCTTCCTGATGAGACACCGGACGACTTGCTGCACCTTCCGACGCCACCGGGGACTTCCTCCGCTGCACCGACCTACTCCTCCGGATTCTTCCATCGCTCTTGCCGCCCGCCGAGCTCCTGGATTCCGCGCGCCTGCGCACCGGGATGCTACCTTCGCCCCTTGCCGGACCTGACCTCACCGGTGACGGTGAATGACGCCGGACCGGCATCCTCTTCCTCTTTGTTCTTCCGCCGGAGATGACGCTGTCGCCTTCACCATGACCCGGCTCCACTTCACGCTGCTCCGACCTTCCTTCCGCCACAGATGCTCCGGTAAGCACAGGGGGGGAATTCACTAACACAGCCGGTGCGGTGTCCACCGCAGCTCCCTGACCGGACGGTCTCGGGATATTTAGACAAGTGCGGATCCAATCCTCACCCCCTGCTTCTCCAGCCCTCTCAATTAGTTGTCTTAAAAGGCTCATTCTCTTCCAGAGGGGTAGCATTCCTCTTCACAGGCAGACTACAGAGAACCTCTTCTGCTGCTGCTCCTGAGGTGAATGAGCCCCTCACAGCTGGGCTCACCTATTTATACCCTAACTTCCCGCCTAGCATCTCCTCACACAGCTTCCCACTGCTGCAGGTGACAGCCAATCACCTGCAGCTACCTTCCACTCACCTCAGGTAGCTCATCCCGCCTTTTCTTCCCTGAGGAAAAAACCCGGGAAGACCCACTCACCTCAAACTGACCCTGATTAATAGCTCTCCATGCCACTTCTCCCATTTGGAAAAGGGGCATATAAAATGCTTGCCCTTTTCCATTCATTTCATCAACAGGGCAAACATATCACAAAAAACGACACAAGTAATGCATTACACACACTGCACCTGTTAAGCCCTATTCAAACAAAAGCGTGCAAAAATGCAGCAAAACTTGCATTACGCTTGTGTTAATATTATTTCCTAACCCCACCTCAAACGCAGGTAGGAGTCCTGCATTTTGTTGTGCATATGTTGCGTGAAACATCATGCAAAAAATGCGTCAAAATGCAAAATATCCTTGGCTCAGTGGCAAAAAAAAGTATGTGGCCTGCTTTGGTGCATTTCTCGTATATAGGATAATCCATTCAGGTAAATAGGCTGCCCTATGCTGTTGCACAACAAACACGCTAAAAAACATGGCAAAAAAACACAGGTGGGAACTCAGCCTTAAATCATTAACTTGGTATCATACTGTAAGTTGTGGGGTTATGATGACCTCTGTTACTTTCAATATTCCTGGCAAGGTAAAATATAACTAAAGAAATATTTGAGCATTTGCCTGGGATAGGGGCAGGAAGAGGAGAGGAAAGGAAAGTCGTGGATATGGGTAAATGGGGAGGACTAATGTAGGAGGGGGTAAAGGAAGGCCGTCAGCGAGAGGTGCTATGTGGAGAAAAAAAAGGGGGCTGTAGAGTTTGGCTGCCCTGTATCTAACTGCCTGCTTTATTTAGTTAAGTCTCAGTCAATGGTGTCAGATAATCCTGTGTATTTGGAAATTGTTTTAAGATAACCATGTTTCTCACAATTTTTCTTCCGTGTGCCAAATTTCATTCACCACCGCATTTCATTGGCTAATGGAAGGCGTGTCAGTGTTTTCAATATAGGAGTAGGGTTGAGCGAACACCTAGATGTCCGTGTTCGACGGGTTCGGCCGAACTTTAAAAAAAAGTCCGGGTCCGTGTCCCGGACTTTTACCGAACTTTTCCCGGACACCGAACCCCATTGAAGTCAATGGGGACCCGAACTTTAAGGCACTAAAATGGCTCTAAAACACCAAAGGAAAGGGCTAGAGTGCTGCAAATGGCAGCAAAACGTAATTAAGAGCATGGCAAGTGCTCTGCAAACAAATGTGGATAGGGAAATAACTTAAAACAACAAAAAAAAAACAGAAAAATAAAACAATGTTCTTCTTCATCTCTGAAGGACGAGGCCCATATGGAGTAGGAGGGAGGTTGAGGTGGTGGTGGATGTGGCGGTGACATAGGCGTGCGCACAGGGTGTGCTGGGTGTGCCTGGGCACACCCTAATCACCTAGGGCACATAGCATTGCCAGTGAGGAGATGGGAAAGATCTCCCTGGGACCTGCTCTGCTCTATTTCTCCTTGCCTACAGGTACATGGCCCCGATACATTACTCTCCCTGCTGGCAAACACATGCATGTGTATTTCAACTTTGGGGTGCACACCTTAATGCAATAGGCTGCGCACACCTATGGGCGGTGTAGGTGGAAGCGGCGGTGGAGGAGGACCAGGGCCGGATTAACAGCATCATGGGCTTGGTGCTGAGGATTTTGAAGGGCCTTAAGGGCCGTGCCTTGCCATGCACCCAGAGGAGGAAGGGTGCAGCCATGCATGCCTAATTCAACATGGGATGCTGTCTCTGAAGCCCATAAACACATCCATGCATCGCCAACTGTCCCTCCTTGTCCGGCCTTCACGCTGTGTGGGGAGGTTCTGAGGGTGCTGCCTGGGGAAGCGAGCATAGAAGCCAGACTTCTGTGTTTACAAGTGACAGAAGAGCGGTAACAGTGAATATGGCCAACCCGGGGCCTATATAAAAGGTAGGGGCCTGGAGCTGCAGCTCCAATAGCCCCTACATTAATCTGGCCCTGAGGAGGAGGACGAGGTAGCCAACACTGCTTCTTTTCAAAAATTTTAAATGAGGGTACACCCCAAAAGAGTGAGAAAGAGCAAAAATGGAACAATGGGTGGGTAAGGTCGGTATCCATTGCTATTCTGCATAAGGTACGGAAAAGTCCCGTGGGATCCATGCCTGGTTCATTTTAATGAACGTGAGCTTGTCCACATTGTCTCTGGACAGGCGGCTGCGCTTGTCTGTTATAACGCCCCCAGCCGTGCTAAATACCCGTTCAGATAATACACTGGCTGCAGGGCACGCCAGCACCTCCAAGGCGTAAAGGGCAAGCTCAAGCCATGTGCCCAATTTGGAGACCCAGAAGTTGAAGGGGGCAGACCCGTCATTCACTACATGTAGGCGTGTGCACACATACTGCTCCACCATGTTGGTAAAATGCTGCCTCCTGCTAAGACGTTCCATCTGAGCTGCTGGTGCTGCTGTTTGTTGTGGCGTGCTGACAAAGCTTTTCCACATTTCGGCCATGCTAACCCTGCCTTCTGAGGTGCTGGCGGTGCCCTGGTTGCGTTGGCGACCTCCTCCTCCTCCTCCTCTGCCTTGTGCTTCCACTGTGGCCCCGCTGTCAGATGGGAATGCCAGCAGCATGGCGTCTACCAGCGTGCGCTTGTACTCGCGCATCTTGCGATCGCGCTCCAGTGAGTGAATTAAGGACGGTACGTTGTCCTTGTAACGGGGATCCAGCAGCGTGGCCACCCAGTAATCAGCACAAGTTAGAATGTGGGCAACTCGGCGGTCGTTGTGGAGACACTGCAGCATGTAATCGCTCATGTGTGCCAGGCTGCCCAGAGGCAACGAAAGGCTGTCCTCTGTGGGAGGTGTATCGTCCGTGTCCTCTGTATCCCCCCAGCCACGCACCAGTGATGGCCATGAGCTGGCCTGGGTGCCACCCTGCTGTGAACATGGTTCCATCTCCTCCTCCAGCTCCTCCTCCTCCTCATCCTCCTCATCCTCCAGAACTGTGCCCCTGCTGGACAATTGCGTCCCTGGCGTTTGCGTGTGCAGGAACCCACCCTCGGAGCCCCTTGCGAATGACTGCCCTGAAAGCCTTGGAAATGTTACCTCTTCATCCTCCTCCTCCTCGTCATCCTGTGCCACATCCTCTTCCATCATCGCCCGAATTGTTTTTTCAAGGAGGCATAGAAGTGGGATAGTTAAGCTGAGAACGGCGTCATTGCCACTGGCCATGTTGGTGGAGTACTCAAAACAGCGCAACAAGGCACACAGGTCTCGCATGGAGGCCCAGTTAAATTAAATAGCGGAATAGAAAATATGATCCAAAAAAAGTGTATGTATATCACACGTACACAACCACACTGGGCCCCAATTACTATTGTTTGTACCCCTAAAAGGCTAGATGAGGAGTAGGGGGAGTATGGAACAGGCAGCACCCTCAAACCTTCAGAAGTATGAGATGAACCCCAACAACTTGGAAAGGTGGATCTCTCTCACACGTACCGACACAGACTATCCCGCAATTCAATTGATCCTCAAAGGTTTTTATTGAATAGCGGAATAGGAAATATGATCAAAAAAAGTGTATGTATCTCGCACATACACAACCACACTAGGCCCCAATTACTATTGTTTGTACCCCTAAAAGGCTAGATGAGGAGTAGGGGGGGTATGGAACAGGCAGCACCCTCAAACCTTCAGAAGTATGAGATGAACCCCAACAACTTGGAAAGGTGGATCTCTCTCACACGTACCGACACAGACTATCCCCCAATTTAACTGATCCCCAAAGGTTTTTGATTAAATAGCGGAATAGAAAATATGATCCCAAAAAAGTGTATGTATATCACACGTACACAACCACACTGGGCCCCAATTACTATTGTTTGTACCCCTAAAAGGCTAGATGAGGAGTAGGGGGAGTATGGAACAGGCAGCACCCTCAAACCTTCAGAAGTATGAGATGAACCCCAACAACTTGGAAAGGTGGATCTCTCTCACACGTACCGACACAGACTATCCCCCAATTTAACTGATCCCCAAAGGTTTTTGATTAAATAGCGGAATAGAAAATATGATCCCAAAAAAGTGTATGTATATCACACGTACACAACCACACTGGGCCCCAATTACTATTGTTTGTACCCCTAAAAGGCTAGATGAGGAGTAGGGGGAGTATGGAACAGGCAGCACCCTCAAACCTTCAGAAGTATGAGATGAACCCCAACAACTTGGAAAGGTGGATCTCTCTCACACGTACCAACACAGACTATCCCCCAATTTAACTGATCCCCAAAGGTTTTTGATTAAATAGCGGAATAGAAAATATGATCCAAAAAAAGTGTATGTATATCACACGTACACAACCACACTAGGCCCCAATTACTATTGTTTGTACCCCTAAAAGGCTAGATGAGGAGTAGGGGGAGTATGGAACAGGCAGCACCCTCAAACCTTCAGAAGTATGAGATGAACCCCAACAACTTGGAAAGGTGGATCTCTCTCACACGTACCGACACAGACTATCCCGCAATTCAATTGATCCTCAAAGGTTTTTATTGAATAGCGGAATAGGAAATATGATCAAAAAAAGTGTATGTATCTCGCACGTACACAACCACACTAGGCCCCAATTACTATTGTTTGTACCCCTAAAAGGCTAGATGAGGAGTAGGGGGAGTATGGAACAGGCAGCACCCTCAAACCTTCAGAAGTATGAGATGAACCCCAACAACTTGGAAAGGTGGATCTCTCTCACACGTACCGACACAGACTATCCCCCAATTTAACTGATCCCCAAAGGTTTTTGATTAAATAGCGGAATAGAAAATATGATCCAAAAAAAGTGTATGTATATCACACGTACACAACCACACTAGGCCCCAATTACTATTGTTTGTACCCCTAAAAGGCTAGATGAGGAGTAGGGGGGGTATGGAACAGGCAGCACCCTCAAACCTTCAGAAGTATGAGATGAACCCCAACAACTTGGAAAGGTGGATCTCTCTCACACGTACCAACACAGACTATCCCCCAATTTAACTGATCCCCAAAGGTTTTTGATTAAATAGCGGAATAGAAAATATGATCCCAAAAAAGTGTATGTATATCACACGTACACAACCACACTAGGCCCCAATTACTATTGTTTGTACCCCTAAAAGGCTAGGAGTAGGGGGAGTATGGAACAGGCAGCACCCTCAAACCTTCAGAAGTATGAGATGAACCCCAACAACTTGGAAAGGTGGATCTCTCTCACACGTACCAACACAGACTATCCCCCAATTTAACTGATCCCCAAAGGTTTTTGATTAAATAGCGGAATAGAAAATATGATCCAAAAAAAGTGTATGTATATCACACGTACACAACCACACTAGGCCCCAATTACTATTGTTTGTACCCCTAAAAGGCTAGGAGTAGGGGGAGTATGGAACAGGCAGCACCCTCAAACCTTCAGAAGTATGAGATGAACCCCAACAACTTGGAAAGGTGGATCTCTCTCACACGTACCAACACAGACTATCCCCCAATTTAACTGATCCCCAAAGGTTTTTGATTAAATAGCGGAATAGAAAATATGATCCCAAAAAAGTGTATGTATATCACACGTACACAACCACACTAGGCCCCAATTACTATTGTTTGTACCCCTAAAAGGCTAGGAGTAGGGGGAGTATGGAACAGGCAGCACCCTCAAACCTTCAGAAGTATGAGATGAACCCCAACAACTTGGAAAGGTGGATCTCTCTCACACGTACCAACACAGACTATCCCCCAATTTAACTGATCCCCAAAGGTTTTTGATTAAATAGCGGAATAGAAAATATGATCCCAAAAAAGTGTATGTATATCACACGTACACAACCACACTAGGCCCCAATTACTATTGTTTGTACCCTTAAAAGGCTAGGAGTAGGGGGAGTATGGAACAGGCAGCACCCTCAAACCTTCAGAAGTATGAGATGAACCCCAACAACTTGGAAAGGTGGATCTCTCTCACACGTACCAACACAGACTATCCCCCAATTTAACTGATCCCCAAAGGTTTTTGATTAAATAGCGGAATAGAAAATATGATCCCAAAAAAGTGTATGTATATCACACGTACACAACCACACTAGGCCCCAATTACTATTGTTTGTACCCCTAAAAGGCTAGGAGTAGGGGGAGTATGGAACAGGCAGCACCCTCAAACCTTCAGAAGTATGAGATGAACCCCAACAACTTGGAAAGGTGGATCTCTCTCACACGTACCAACACAGACTATCCCCCAATTTAACTGATCCCCAAAGGTTTTTGATTAAATAGCGGAATAGAAAATATGATCCCAAAAAAGTGTATGTATATCACACGTACACAACCACACTAGGCCCCAATTACTATTGTTTGTACCCCTAAAAGGCTAGGAGTAGGGGGAGTATGGAACAGGCAGCACCCTCAAACCTTCAGAAGTATGAGATGAACCCCAACAACTTGGAAAGGTGGATCTCTCTCACACGTACCAACACAGACTATCCCCCAATTTAACTGATCCCCAAAGGTTTTTGATTAAATAGCGGAATAGAAAATATGATCCCAAAAAAGTGTATGTATATCACACGTACACAACCACACTAGGCCCCAATTACTATTGTTTGTACCCCTAAAAGGCTAGGAGTAGGGGGAGTATGGAACAGGCAGCACCCTCAAACCTTCAGAAGTATGAGATGAACCCCAACAACTTGGAAAGGTGGATCTCTCTCACACGTACCAACACAGACTATCCCCCAATTTAACTGATCCCCAAAGGTTTTTGATTAAATAGCGGAATAGAAAATATGATCCCAAAAAAGTGTATGTATATCACACGTACACAACCACACTAGGCCCCAATTACTATTGTTTGTACCCCTAAAAGGCTAGGAGTAGGGGGAGTATGGAACAGGCAGCACCCTCAAACCTTCAGAAGTATGAGATGAACCCCAACAACTTGGAAAGGTGGATCTCTCTCACACGTACCAACACAGACTATCCCCCAATTTAACTGATCCCCAAAGGTTTTTGCACCCCAAAAAGGATGTTGTTCACTCCACCCCAAAAAGATTGTGTTCACTGCACCCCACAAAGATTGTGTTCACTGCACCCCAAAAAGATTGTGTTCACTGCACCCCAAAAATGATTTTGTTCACTGCACCCCAAAAAGGATTTTGTTCACTGCACCCCAAAAAGGATGTTGTTCACTCCACCCCAAAAAGATTGTGTTCACTGCACCCCAAAAAGATTGTGTTCACTGCACCCCACAAAGGATTTTGTTCACTGCACCCCAAAAAGATTGTGTTCACTACACCCCAAAAAGGATGTTGTTCACTGCACCCCAAAAAGGATTTTGTTCACTGCACCCCAAAAAGATTGTGTTCACTGCACCCCAAAAAGATTGTGTTCACTGCAGCCCAAAAAGATTGTGTTCACTGCAGCCCAAAAAGATTGTGTTCACTGCAGCCCAAAAAGATTGTGTTCACTGCAGCTCACACACAGAAAAATGGATGTGGATCACTGACACCTGCCTATCTCCAATCCCACACCACACAGCAATATCGATTGTAGTTTGTAGAACACAGTTTCCCTAAAATTCAGCAGACTCTGTCCCTAACAGGATTGAGAAGAGATCGTAGATCAGGATTGAGTGCAGATTCACCCCACCCCCCACACAGCAATATCGATTGTAGTTTGTAGAAGACACTGACCCTATAATTCAGCAGACTCTATCCCTAAAATGCCTACAACTCGCCCTGCCTAAACACTCCGACCTGTCCCTCAATTCTATCCGGACACAAATGGTTTTTTCCTGCCTATCTTTCCCTAATCAGCAGCCAGCACGTTGATGTGTGCTCTGTCCCTGAATCTAAGCAGCATAATGACGCCGCTGCGGCTGCCTCGAACTTATAAAGACTTGGTCACATGCTTCAGACGGCCAATCACAGCTACTGAGACATTTGCAGGCATGGCTGGGATGGCTTAAGGCACACCAGTTAAACGATTGTTGATTGGCTGTTGAAAGCCCGCCATGAAAAGAGCGCCAAAGCATGCAAAACCCGGAAATAAAACGACCGAACACGGATTTTTACCCGAACATACAGTAAAGTGTCCGTGTCCGTGTTCGGGTACAAAAAATCCAATTATTCGGTACGAACACGAATAATACAGTCCGTGTTCGCTCAACACTATATAGGAGTGTTGCACTGCCCCCGTAAGAACTAGCAGATTTCACATTTTCGGGTCCCCCTGAGTTACCAGCATATAAAATGACAGTTTAAGTCCTTACTTTCTCCCTCCTTGGCTCGCTCCAATAATCAGTCCAGGGGTATTTTGGTTGTTTTGTGTTTATTATAAATTAGAGATAGGAGAAGGGAATAGTGGTATACTCCAAATTATCCATGCACAAATGGTTGAGGACTCCTATCTTCAAGTACAGCCAGGCTGTTGATTCACCCTGCCACTATGGGTGAATTTGGGAATTAAGTCTTTTTTCCTAAGATAACTTGGTTGACTAGTAATTATCTTCAGGACACACTTACTAGCATCCTCTTTCTCTTCACTGCTGACACCCGTCCTCTGACTATCCTACGCGTGGGGTGCCCCCCCCCTCAGGTCAGGCCCCTTGACGCTAGTCCCTGTACTCACGATACTGTGGTCCCAGGGTCTCCAGTGTCTCCCCCTCAGTCAGCTGGACCTCTGGGTTCAACTCCTCTCATCCGTTCCTCTGGCCCTTAGGACGACCTCCTGCGACTGCATGCCACTGCTTCAGAAGAGGAAGCAGCAACCCCCTCCCTCCGGGACCCTCCAGCCAAACACCTCGCAGCACATGTGCTCCTGGCTTTCATACAATGTCCCAGAATGCACCGAGGTGACCTTCCCCCTGCCAATCACCAGGACTGTATCAAAGCCTCCCTATTGGACCAGTGTGAAACACTTCTCTAGACACAATCAATTGCATACTGAGCACAATGAGCAGACCTTATTAACTGATCCTGCTCTCTGGTAGGCAGAGAACAATATAGATTTACCTGTCAGTCCCTTTGGTAAGCAGACAGAGCTCAAAAGTATACTTTCTCACTAGCACCTACCTAGGAGGGTGCTGCAGGAGGTATACATCTTCTAGTTGCATTTAAAAGATGCAAAGGTAAGCAATACATTTTTGTTGTGTTTTCTGGGAAGTGGGCTGAGGTGGAGATGGAAATTGGTGGGTTTTGACCTGGTGAAAACTATTGACTCCAGTAAATCTTGTAGCTATTCTTCTTCATCTATCTCCAGTATGTTTGCAGCAATGGGCATTCCCGTAAAATGTGAAGTAGTGTGCTTCTCGCCCAGGCCAGGTGAAGATGTAAACATGGGGGGGGCACATGACAGTGGTTGAGAAAGTGATAAGCAGTTTTACCGTTTGTATCGCTTCCACATTGGAAGCCATCAGTCAGCTTTGCAAAAGTACACACAAAAATATATCTGCAACAAGGTTAAAAATGGCTGGGGATTCAGATTTTTACTGCCCCCCATCCTGGTGCCTTAAGACGTCTGCCTAAGCTGCCCTACGGTTGCATCGGTGTTCCGTGAAAAAACCCTACCCATGAAAATTCCCTACCCTCGTCACTTCCTGTGCACCTACGTCATAGAACAGCTGAGCAGCTTACCACTGCACATGCTCACAGCTCTGGAGGGTAGGGAATTTTCACGGGGTAGGGTTTTTTAACGTTACACCACATCAGCTGTTGCCGCGGGTACATTAAATCATCTCCGCTGCAACATTAAATCATCTCCGCTCCAACCCCTGTGACTTCCCTGATCTCGGCTACTAAATGTAAAAGCGGCGGCGGGTCTATGAAAATATAACTCACAGAGCCGAGATCTCCGTGATTTATATTTTCATACACCCGCCACTTTTACATTTAGTAGCCGAGGTCAGGGAAGTCACAGTGGTAGGAGCGGAGATGATTTAATGTACCCGCGGCAACAGCTGATGCGGTGTAACTTTACAAGACACTACCCTGTGAAAATTCCCTACCCTCCGGAGCTGTGAGCATGCGCACTGGTAAGCTGCTCAGCTGTTAACTGTATGTGCACAGGAAGTGACGAGGATAGGGAATTTTCACGAGGTAGGGTTTTCTAACGTTACACCGACCCTGCTTTTGGCCAATTACATCTCAGCACATGGGGGAGAACACGAGAAACCCTTCAGCTTATTTTAAAAAATTTGTGAGAATAATTTCTTTTTTTTGGCAGAAGATATACTGTACAGTGCAAGTACAAGCTGGATTTCGAAGAGGTAGAGGAACTAGAGATCAACATTCGCTGGATCATGGAGAAAGCAAGGGAGTTCCAGAAGAAAGTCTACGTCTGCTTTATTGACTACTGTAAAGTTTTCGATTGTGTGGATCACAACAAAAATACTGAAATAAATGGGAATACCAGACCACCTTACCTGTCTTCTGAAAAACCTGTATGCATGTCAAGAAGCAAGAGTTAGAACAGGACATGTAACAGCTGACTGGTTCAAAATTGAGAAAGGAGTGGGGCAAAGATGTATATTTTTACCCTACTTATTTAACCTATATGCCGAGTACATCATGCGAAATGCCAGGATCGATGAGCCAGAATTAAGATAGCAGGGAGAAATAACAACCTATGATATGCAGACGATACCACACTAATGGCAGAAAGTGAAGAAGAACTAAAGAGTCTCCTAATGAAGGTGAAAGAGGAGAGCGCAAAAGCTGGCCTGAAATTGAACATTAAGAAAACTAAGATCATGGCAACTGGTCCCATCACTCCTTGCCAAATAAAAGGAGAGGAAATGGAAACAGTAACAGATTTTATCTTCCTAGGCTCCAACATCATGGCAGACGGTAACTTTAGCCATGAAATTAAGAGACGCTTGCTTCTTGGGAGGAAAGCAATGGCAAACTTAGACAACATTATAAAAAGCAGAGACATCATCCTACCAATAAAGTGGCATATAGTCAAAGCTATGGTATATCCAGTAGTAACCTATGGCTGTGAAAAATGGACCATTAGGAAGGCTGAATGCCGAAGAATTGATGCTTTTGAACTATGGTGTTGGAGAAGACTCTTGAAACGCCCTTGGGTGGCAAGAAGATCAAACCAGTCAATCCTGAAGGGAATTAACCCTGAATATATACTGGAAGGACAGATCATGAAGCTGAAACGTGAATACTTTGGCCACCCAATGCAAAGAGCAGTGGTGTATTTAGGTTTTGACTAGGCCTGACTAAACTTGTGCACCCCCTAATTTAAATATGACCCACCCCTTCTTTTTTATGACCCGCCCTGTCATCTGTAAACCACAGACTACAACCACAGTCTATCAGTGCCCATCAGCATAGCCTCAGCGTAGCCTCATCAGTTCCCATAAGTTCAGTCTCATCAGTGCCCATCAATGCCACCTCATTACTGCCTATCAGTGCCCATTAGTGCAGCCTGTCAGTGCATCATATCAGTGCAGTCCGATCAGTGGCGCTTATCAGTGCAGCCCCATCAGTGGCCATCAGTGCTGCCTCATCAGTGGCCGTCAGTGCCACCTCAACAGTGGTCATCTCATTCCTGCCTATCAGTGATGCCTTTCAGTGCCCATTAGTGCAGCTTATCAGTGCAGCCTCATTACTGCCTATCAGTGATGCCTATCAGTGCCCATTAGTGAAGCCTATCAGTGCATCATATCAGTGCAACCCGATCAGTGCAGCTTATCAGTGCCCTCTCATCAGTGGCGCTTATCAGTGCAGCCCCATCAGTAGCCGTCAGTGCCGCCTCATCAGTGGCCGTCAGTGCCGCCTCAGCAGTGCCATCTCATTCCTGCCTATCAGTGATGCATTTCAGTGCCCATTAGTGCAGCCTATCAGTGCATCATATCAGTGCAGCTTATCAGTGCCGCCCCATCAGTGGCCATCATTGCTGACCCAACAGTGGTCGTCAGTGCCGCCTCATCAGTGGCCGTCAGTGCAGCCTCATCAGCGCCCATCAAGGCTGCCTTATCAGTGCAGCCTCATTAGTGCCCATCAATGCAGCATATCAGTGCTACCTTATCAGTGCAGCCTCATTAGTGCCCATCAATGCAGCATATCAGTGCTACCTTATCAGTGCAGCCTCGTTGTGCCCATCAGTGCAGTTTATCAGTACCCAACATTGCTGCCTCATCAGTGGCCATCAGAGCAGCATATTGATGCCCATCAGTGCAGCATATCAGCGCCCATCAGTGCAGCATATTAGTCCTGCCTTATCAGTGCAGCCCCATCAGTGCAGCTTATTAGTACCTCATCAGTGGCCATCAGTGTAGCTTATCAGTACCTCATCAGTGGCCATCAGTGCAGCCTTATCAGTGCCCATTAGTACAGCCTTATGTCACTGGATTAGTAAGATTACTCCTTTCTTTTAAGATATTTGGACTTGTGTTTGCTGGCACTGATTTGTAATCATAGGATTATTTGATTTATTTGTATTCTAAACAGGAAGTCCATAGTCATTATATAAATAAGTGAAATAATCAGTGGCAGCAAACAGAAGTCCAAATATCATATAAGATAGGAGTAATCTTACTAACCCAGCGACATATTGCGATAGCACATATGAGGCGAGTGGGACCAATATATTATTGCCATCATTAACAATTAAAAGTCCTAATTGTATATGATGCAATTCAATATGCTCACTCAAGGACAAGGATATTTAAAGAAATTAAATTATATACTGTAATTGACATGATGCCTGCCATACCTGGGGGCGGAGGAAGGTAGACGAAGCATTAGGTTGCAGTGCCACACTTTTTAGCATTGGTGGCCGTCGGGCCAGTTGTATTAAGTGTGGTCAGCGGACTGCGGTCTGTCCGAATGTCCTCACCCGCCGGTTTTATCATACCGGCAGTTAGCAGTGTGACCGACCGCTTTATGGGGGTGCCAGACTGATTTGCCTCCTGGACCCTGCCCTCTGGGCCAATTCACCCCATAAGACTGGCACTATACTAAAAGTGTAGGACAAGCAGGCGGAGAACCTTTTCGTGCTGGAGCAGGGAGGAGGCTTTTTTACTGCCCCCCGGCAAAGTGCTGCCCTAGGTCTGGGCCTTGTTGGCCTAGGCCAAGATACAGCACTGTCGAAGAGAGGACTCATTGGAAAAGACCCTGATGCTGGGAAACATGGAAGGAAAAAGGAGAAGAGGACAACAGATAACAAGATGGATAGATAGCATCATTGAAAGAATGAACTTGAAATTAAGCAAGATCCGGGAGACAGTGGAGGACAGAAAATGCTGGCGCGCTATGGTTCATGAGGTCACGAAGAGTTGGGCACAATTGAACAACAACAATACTGTACAGTAACTCTTCAGCAGTAAAAGATTCTTACCTTCCTCCTTGCAAACTACCTAAAATGTGCACTGAGCTGCACATGCACAGGAATTACGCCACCAAAGCAAAGCCAATCATGATGACTGAAGATCCCAAGCCAGAGAAAAGATGGCTTGGGATCTCCAGCCGTCACATGCCTGACGAAGGGGATCTTTGCAGCCCCGAAATGTTGCAATCTTCCGCAGTGATTTGATCACTTTGGATAAAACCTTTGGAGATTATTTAAAGATTCATGGGGATCTGGGAAATATGCACATTGAGTGAGAATATGTCTGCACTGGTGAGGGAGCTTGTGGATGTCGTATCAATGAAGGGGAGGTGTGTATTGTTCCGTATTGTACTACTAACATGTAGCCTAACTGGTAAAATCAATGGAAGAAACATTTGCTGTATTTGGAAAATACGCAATCTATTTAAAAATATTTGGTATTCCGTATACACAAGGGCCTTGGTGGAAGCAGGGTACAAAGTATACGCTATATGGTACTTGGTACATGAACGGCTTGCTAAAATGTACCCTGCCACCTCATCCTCCTTTTTCTGTGGTTGTGGTCAAGTGGGGCAACCCTTCACATTTGGCGGACCTGTCCTAAAGTCAGGCGCTTCTGGATACGGGTCCAGTCCTTCGTTTATTCTATCACCATGGTCAATGACACTAAAAATGCTTGGCTAGCGTTGTTAAATGAATTGGTTGAAAATATCCCTAGGAACACAAACTCTGATTTATTTTATCTTTTTGGTGGCCTGACGAAGGGGTTCTTTGCGGCCCTGAAACGTTTCAAACTTCTGCAGTGATGTGATCACTTTAAATAAAACCTTTGGACATTATTTAAAGATTCGTGATGAGCTGGTAAATATGCACATTGAGTGAGACGATGTTTGCACTGGTGAGGGAGCTTGTGAAAATCGCAATAGCCACTGCGTGTAATAGTCCGGTGGTGGATAACGCTTTGCTGAAGCGCAAGCTGACCTGGATAATGCTCCACGAAAAGATGGTAAGTGTCTTAAGGGATAAGCAACCGTTATTTGATAAAATGTGGAACCCCTGGCTCTCTTATTTTCAGGTCCCAGATACCTAGAGGTGGTCTTTTGGCGAGATGGCGTCGGACACCTGGATCTTTGGACAGACATTGTTTCCCCTCTTCCCCCTCTTTTCATTTCTCTTCCCACTTATGCTTTTTTGAGATTTTCTTTCTAAATTGTTTTTGATAATAATGTTGGGTTTTGTATTCCAACTTCTGATCTTAGCGGAGGTTTATTACAGTATGGAATCTGTCATACCTTCGAATTTAAATTGTTGATATTTTTGATGGGTTCACTTTGGGTTTATACCCTTTAGCTAGCCCCTTGTGTCTAGTAGCCTATTGGGTGTGAATACTACCTGCTTAAAACATGGGACTTTACTGGTATTCCTTGACTTGATACTGCTGTATGCCTTTACCATTCTTGATAGCCTCAGTAATGTAAAAATGTCTACTAAATTGTATTAATCTCTTTTGCAAAACTAATAAAAACGATTGAAACAGAAAAATATCTGGTATTCATATGTAAGAAAGCAATCAGTGCAGCTTATCAGTGCCGCCCCATCAGTGGCCATCATTGCTGACCCAACAGTGGTCGTCAGTGCCGCCTCATCAGTGGCCGTCAGTGCAGCCTCATCAGCGCCCATCAAGGCTGCCTTATCAGTGCAGCCTCATTAGTGCCCATCAATGCAGCATATCAGTGCTACCTTATCAGTGCAGCCTCATTAGTGCCCATCAATGCAGCATATCAGTGCTACCTTATCAGTGCAGCCTCATTGTGCCCATCAGTGCAGTTTATCAGTACCCAACATTGCTGCCTCATCAGTGGCCATCAGAGCAGCATATTGATGCCCATCAGTGCAGCATATCAGCGCCCATCAGTGCAGCATATTAGTCCTGCCTTATCAGTGCAGCCCCATCAGTGCAGCTTATTAGTACCTCATCAGTGGCCATCAGTGTAGCTTATCAGTACCTCATCAGTGGCCATCAGTGCAGCCTTATCAGTGCCCATTAGTACAGCCTTATGTCACTGGATTAGTAAGATTACTCCTTTCTTTTAAGATATTTGGACTTGTGTTTGCTGGCACTGATTTGTAATCATAGGATTATTTGATTTATTTGTATTCTAAACAGGAAGTCCATAGTCATTATATAAATAAGTGAAATAATCAGTGGCAGCAAACAGAAGTCCAAATATCATATAAGATAGGAGTAATCTTACTAACCCAGCGACATATTGCGATAGCACATATGAGGCGAGTGGGACCAATATATTATTGCCATCATTAACAATTAAAAGTCCTAATTGTATATGATGCAATTCAATATGCTCACTCAAGGACAAGGATATTTAAAGAAATTAAATTATATACTGTAATTGACATGATGCCTGCCATACCTGGGGGCGGAGGAAGGTAGACGAAGCATTAGGTTGCAGTGCCACACTTTTTAGCATTGGTGGCCGTCGGGCCAGTTGTATTAAGTGTGGTCAGCGGACTGCGGTCTGTCCGAATGTCCTCACCCGCCGGTTTTATCATACCGGCAGTTAGCAGTGTGACCGACCGCTTTATGGGGGTGCCAGACTGATTTGCCTCCTGGACCCTGCCCTCTGGGCCAATTCACCCCATAAGACTGGCACTATACTAAAAGTGTAGGACAAGCAGGCGGAGAACCTTTTCGTGCTGGAGCAGGGAGGAGGCTTTTTTACTGCCCCCCGGCAAAGTGCTGCCCTAGGTCTGGGCCTTGTTGGCCTAGGCCAAGATACAGCACTGTCGAAGAGAGGACTCATTGGAAAAGACCCTGATGCTGGGAAACATGGAAGGAAAAAGGAGAAGAGGACAACAGATAACAAGATGGATAGATAGCATCATTGAAAGAATGAACTTGAAATTAAGCAAGATCCGGGAGACAGTGGAGGACAGAAAATGCTGGCGCGCTATGGTTCATGAGGTCACGAAGAGTTGGGCACAATTGAACAACAACAATACTGTACAGTAACTCTTCAGCAGTAAAAGATTCTTACCTTCCTCCTTGCAAACTACCTAAAATGTGCACTGAGCTGCACATGCACAGGAATTACGCCACCAAAGCAAAGCCAATCATGATGACTGAAGATTCCAAGCCAGAGAAAAGATGGCTTGGGATCTCCAGCCGTCACATGCCTGACGAAGGGGATCTTTGCAGCCCCGAAATGTTGCAATCTTCCGCAGTGATTTGATCACTTTGAATAAAACCTTTGGAGATTATTTAAAGATTCATGGGGATCTGGGAAATATGCACATTGAGTGAGAATATGTCTGCACTGGTGAGGGAGCTTGTGGATGTCGTATCAATGAAGGGGAGGTGTGTATTGTTCCGTATTGTACTACTAACATGTAGCCTAACTGGTAAAATCAATGGAAGAAACATTTGCTGTATTTGGAAAATACGCAATCTATTTAAAAATATTTGGTATTCCGTATACACAAGGGCCTTGGTGGAAGCAGGGTACAAAGTATACGCTATATGGTACTTGGTACATGAACGGCTTGCTAAAATGTACCCTGCCACCTCATCCTCCTTTTTCTGTGGTTGTGGTCAAGTGGGGCAACCCTTCACATTTGGCGGACCTGTCCTAAAGTCAGGCGCTTCTGGATACGGGTCCAGTCCTTCGTTTATTCTATCACCATGGTCAATGACACTAAAAATGCTTGGCTAGCGTTGTTAAATGAATTGGTTGAAAATATCCCTAGGAACACAAACTCTGATTTATTTTATCTTTTTGGTGGCCTGACGAAGGGGTTCTTTGCGGCCCTGAAACGTTTCAAACTTCTGCAGTGATGTGATCACTTTAAATAAAACCTTTGGACATTATTTAAAGATTCGTGATGAGCTGGTAAATATGCACATTGAGTGAGACGATGTTTGCACTGGTGAGGGAGCTTGTGAAAATCGCAATAGCCACTGCGTGGAACAGTCCGGTGGTGGATAACGCTTTGCTGAAGCGCAAGCTGACCTGGGTAATGCTCCACGAAAAGATGGTAAGTGTCTTAAGGGATAAGCAACTGTTATTTGATAAAATGTGGAACCCCTGGCTCTCTTATTTTCAGGTCCCGGATACCTAGAGGTGGTCTCCTTGGCGAGATGGCGTCGGACACCTGGATCTTTGGACAGACATTGTTTCCCCTCTTCCCCTTCTTTTCATTTCTCTTCCCACTTATGCTTTTTTGAAATTTTCTTTCTAAATTGTTTTTGATAATAATGTTGGGTTTTGTATTCCAACTTCTGATCCTAGCGGAGGTTTATTACAGTATGGAATCTGTCATAGCTTTCAAATTTAAATTGTTGACATTTTTGAAGGGTTCACTTTGGGTTTATACCCTTGAGCTAGCCCCTTGCGTCTTGTAGCCTATTGGGCGTGAATACTACCTGCTTAAAACATGGGACTTTACTGGTATTCCTTGACTTGATACTGCTGTATGCCTTTACCATTCTTGATAGCCTCAGTAATGTAAAAATGTCTACTAAATTGTATTAATCTCTTTTGCAAAACTAATAAAAACGATTGAAACAGAAAAATATCTGGTATTCATATGTAAGAAAGCAATAGTGATGCAAATTAGGTAAACTGCAGCTATATAAATGCTATAGGAAGACATCATCAACGACTTACTATGCTACAACTGTATACTTCATGTCCCATTGTGTTAGTACAGGATGCATAGTGCTGTGATCATGTAGAAAACCAGCCCAGTAGGACTGACCTGTCAGGGTATTGGAGAATGTGCAGTGCGCCTATTGTTGGTCTCCATAGTTACAGCTGTGTTCAAACACTGTTCCCTGCTACAAACGCAGGCATCTGACAAGCACACAGTCCCTGACAGCCTGCTATCTGGAAAGTCTGGTAGGTATCTACTCTATAGATTTCAGCGCAGACACACTGCAGCATTGATTCCTTTGGACATATTATGTTCAGAAAATATCAAAAGATTTTTATAGCAAATTCCTGTACATTCCCTTTAGTATTTAGTCCAATGTGACGGTTAACAGTATAGTTTTATATAGGTATGTCAATGTAACAGATAGATGAATCAGTCCTTACGATGGTTTTAATCAAATAAGCAAGATTAATCAGATCGGTATTTATGTGCGCAGTACAGTTAACCACTTAAGCCCCGGAAGGTTTACCTCCCCTACATGACCAGGCCATTTTTTGCGATACGGCACTGGGTTACTTTAACTGACAATTTCATGGATCTGTGATGCTGTACCCAAATAACATTTCTGTCCTTTTTTCCCACAAATAGAACTTTCTTTTGGTGGTATTTGATCACCTCTGCAGTTTTTTTTTTTTTTTCGCTATAAAAAAAAAGCCTGACAATTTTGAAATAAAAAAAACATATTTTTTAATTTATGCTATAAAACATACCAAATCATTAAAAAAAAAAAATTCAATTTATTCATCAATTTAGGCCAATATGTATTCTGCTACATATTTTGGTTAAAAAAATCAGAATAAGTGTATATTGATTGGTTTGCACAAAAGTTATATATCTACAAACTATGGAATATTCTTATGCAATTTTTTTTTTATTTAATTTTTATTAGTAATGGCGGCGATCAGCGATTTTTAGCGGGACCACGACATTGCAGCGGACAAATTGGACACCTAACTGACATTTCTGACACTTTTTGGGGACCAGTGATCAATACTAAAAAATGCACTCGCTACACTAATGAAACTGGCAGGGAAGAGGTTGACATCAGGGGCGTTCAAAGGGTTAAGTGTGTTTTAACTGGAGGAAGACAGAGATCCATGTTTCTGCTTAGCAGAAACACAAGATCTCCATCTTCTTCTCTAACAGAACGGTGGTCTGTCTTGTTTACATAGGCAGACCACTGTTCTGCCTCTCCTGTGAATGATTCAGCGGGTCCTGCTGATTGGCTCTCGCTGTGCCAAATCACAATGGGAGAGGGTCGCCGGCAGCGTGTGCCCCAGACCCTGTGCACAAAATCATGTACAGGTATGTGATTTCATGCAGGAGGACCACCCTACCGTTGTATATCTGTGTGGGGTGGTCCATTATAGGTTAAAGTGTATTTCTAAGGCAAACCTTTTTTTAGTTTTAGGTAGTGTGGAGGCGGGGTTAGACCCTCTGTCATGTTTTTATTGCTATCTGTGTCCCCATTGGTTAGATCCAGCACTCCGTTAGTACCGGTGACCATTGTTACAGAAAAAGGAAGTAAGGAGAAATTCATTATTTTGGAGCTGCTCCTAGAACACGAGATGAGGGGAAGTCTTTCAATGTGGACCAGTTTTCTGCTGACAGCTATAAAAGACGAAAATTTACTTCATTTCATTAAGTTTTTTTAAACTTCCGATTTCATCTCTGGGACAGGAAGTGAAGGGAAATTTCCCCAATGATACGTGGACAGCAAAACGTTAACAGGCAGGGGATTTAAATCTTCAATACTCTAATGCTAAAAAAAAAAAAGGTTTTGGCTATACATACAGTATACCGAATCTTAAAGATAAAGTACTGCTCTTGTCCATAGTATCTATTCAGATTCCAGCTAATCTTTTCTAGTGTAGAGTTAAAAATAAAACAGCCATCAGATTGGTTTTTAAGGGTAACAGTTCCATTTTTTTCTAGCTCCAGTCATTCTTAATAGATATTGCCTTTTTTCTTCATCCACCTGACTGAAACAAGGACAGATAAGAAGGTTCAGAGCCATTTGTTACAATGTGATTGTACAATCTCTGTAAAGTTGGCAACACACTATACAATCTGATTGTACAATTGTTACAAAATGAGGACAAACCTAAACAACCAATTCATTTAGCATCTAATCAGGCAAGCCTTTGCACTTCATATTTGATTATAAATCTACAAGAGACTGTACAATCAGATTGTATATTGTGTGGTCAGCCTTAAGCTGGATACACACTATACAACTTTTGTTGTTAGATTTATCTTCAACTATGTAGTGCAAGGGCCTGACTGATTGCATATACATTGAAAGTGTTTAGATCTGACCTCATATTATATGGTTTTGGTAAATCTAAAAAAAAAAATCTAAAGACAATTGTATAGTGTGCAGGGCTGCCATCAGGGGGGTACAGCACATACAGATGTAGGGGGCCCGGGTGTCCCTGGGGGCCCAGTCCCTCGGGATGCCCCGTGCTCCAAGTCGGCACCTCTTTTGTTCCTTTCCTCCCCTACACTGACAACTAGTCCGACTCCCGCTGGTGCCACCGGCTGCACTGGTTCCTGACTCCCATCCTACCGCTGGCTACTGCTGTCAAAATTATTGGTTGCTAGGACCGCCTGGCAACCTAGCAGCCAATCATATGCATTCACAGGCCCCCACAGAGGAGGAGGATGTAACCTGGTGGTCAGGCCCAGAGGGCCCAGGCCTAAAGCTGTGTAAGGGGCCCCAAAATTTCTGATGGCTGCCCTGATAGTGTGTATGGCCCATTAGATCCACCAACAACTTTGGGCCTGCCGAATTGTATACAAACTAAATGGATTGATTAGGTAGGCCTACATACCCGCACCTACACAGATGTCGAATTGGGAGCAGAGACTGTGTCTGTGCAGCTGCTGCATCCCAATAGACATCATTGGGACTGCTTGCACGGGGATGCACACAATACCTATGCATTAGGGTTACCACCTCATCCCTTTAAACCAGGATATTAATTACACAGGTTCTGAGGCTGATTAAGGTGGTAATTAAACACACTTAGTGCCCTAAGTGCATTATATTAGCCTCAGAACCTGTGTAATTAATATCCTGGTTTAAAGGAATGAGGTGGCAACCCTACTGTGCATCCCTGTGCGGGGGGCTTTGGACAGGGTACACATTGATACATGCCATGTGAGTTAGGCCCAAGACTTTATTTATTAGATATGGAGGAGCATCCAGTACCTGTGTATGCAAATACTTTACTGGTGGGAGTAGACACCAGGAGAAATAGTAAAATCATTGTTATGTCAAGGCTTGAATGCTGCCTGCGATATTTGGGTCAGTGCCGATGTAAAGCTTTTCCTGACAAATATGGAAGTATGTACTAAGCTGTTCAGCCCACTACGCTCTTTCAGACCCAGGGGCTGGGGGTGTCAGGGGAGGCCTTGAAATCATTCAGTACCGCATTTCGACACCCATGTAAACATAGCTGTAGTTCTAGTTTGAGAATTCTGCAGGTCTCCATAATGCGGTGGCGTATACAAATAGAAGATAGAGGGCCAGGATACACTATAACGGCTTGGTATGGGACTAGGGTTGCCACCTCATCCATTTAATCCAGGACACATAATAATTACACAGATTCTGAGGCTGATATATGGCACTAAGTGAATTTAATTACCACCTTAATCAGCCACAGAACCAGTGTAATTATGTGTTATGTGTGTCCTAGGTTAAAACCGATGAGGTGGCAACCCTACATGGGACCCTATTACCTATAGCCAATTCTCACACTGTAATGCACGCTAAGTTCTGCATTGAGATGCATTGTGGCTTGCTGCATTAAACAGCCCTTTCAAAAGGGATGTACTGAAATACACCTCAACACATGACAATCTGGGGTAGGTTGAATTTTTCAGTGCAATGCACACGCAGACCACTGACCATTGTGCTGTGGTAGTTTTGATCAGACATGCGTTTTGAAAGTATGTTGGGGTGTCATTCACAATGAATAGCACCACAGCACACCAATGCATGTAACATGCATTACCGCACATTAATTATTTGTGACCACATGTGATGTATTGTGAATGGTTGCAGGTTGCACTCATAACAAAAACGCCATCATCTTATATATATTAAAAGACACGACAGAATGAATACTTTAGGCAAAATTTTTGGCCGCTGCACTTTTATTGGTTTAGCTGTAAATTTTATTAAATACCATATCAGCCTTAAATATTACCTTAAACTATTGGCTCACACACACTGAGACCAGCATTTTTCCGCAGTGGAAGAACGCCAGTCCCCACTTTGACACACAAAAAACAATCATTTTCTATGTGTCCTATTTACACTGAAATGCAGAATGGAGCTGTGCTGCAGTGATCTGAGATAAAATGCCCATATGCTGCAGCACACTGGACCCGATCGCATGTCACTGTATGGCAGCACAACATACCGCACAGCTATACAGTGACATGAATGAAGTGTCCCTTTTGTGCAGTTCAAATAAAGCTTGTTAAAAAAGGGAGCTGCGTGATGCGCTGAATTGCTGCAGCCGGAACCGACAGTTAACAGACAGTAAACTGCTGCAGTTTATTGTGAATGGGCCATACAATTAAAAAGCAGAATGAAGTACCAATCCTACTTTTTTTTATTAAAGGGCAAAAAAACACTTAGACAACAAAAACACTTAAATGTTCCACAACAAGGAAGAGGAAGAGGGAAGCTCACCAAGGCTTTGATCTAGCTGACAGACAAGGAGACATCCAGGGCATCCAGGAGAGGGACGAAGGTCCTAGAAATGTCGCGAGCAAATTATTTTCTCACCCAAGCTTCACACAAGGCCACCTGAGGGACAATGGCCACTGCAATCCCCTTATAGCGATGCCCCCCCCCTTATCATTATAAAAAAAAACAATACCACCTAGGCCTTTCATGGTAGGGACAGGTTTCTGTGGACTAAAGAAAGTGTACTATCCCAAGGGTTACATGGTGCTACACCACTTGCTGACCGGAGTAGAGTAGTTTTACTGCCACAGTGCGGGCCGGCTGGGCAGAATCATGTTTATTTACGTGAGTCTGCATTTCTGGGTACGGGGCGCACGCACGAGCGACCGCCCAGCTGTGCTGTCACTGGCTCCAGCACATGCCAATCACCAGTTTCCGGCCAATGATTTATAGCCAGGACATGATCATCGGAGCGAGAGAGAGGAGAGAGCCGTGTATGTAAACAACACAAAGCTCCTTTCTGATAGCGCCGATGCCAGTTTTTGTTTCCCTGCAAAGCACATCCCTTAGTAAAAGCACCACACAGTACACACAGTAAACATACTTAGGCACACATTTAACCCTTTAAATTGCCCTATATGGTAACCCCTTCTCAGCCAGTGTCATTAGTACAGTGTCAGTGTATATTATTAGCACTGATTACTGTATTAGTGTCACTGGAGATGTCAGTGGCAGTTAGCCAGTTCCCACAGTGTCAGTTAGTGTCAGATTGCCTGCTTTCCCACTATAAGTCACTGATCACAGCCATTACTATTACATAAAAAAAAAAAAAAAAAAATTCCAGTATAAAAAGAATTCCAGTATATATCTCATGGTTTGTAGATGCTATAACTTTCACGCAAGCCAATCAATATACACTTATTGGGATTTTTTTTTTTTTTTTACTACAGAGATGTAGCAGAATACATTTTGGCCTAAATGTATGAAGAAATTAGATTTTTAAATTTTTAAAATAAAAAAACAATGGTGATCAAATACCACTAAAAGAAAGCTCTGTTTGTTTAAAAAAAAATATATACATTTTGTTTTGCGTACAGCATTGCATGACCACGAGTTTAAGTAGCACAATAGCAAAAAAATGGCCTGGCCATGAAGGGAGTAAAATCTTCCCGAACTGAAGTGGTTAATTGATGGTGAAAGGTGGGTGGTTCCTAAAGAACATGGTTTATTGTGACACATCTTTTTACATCTCCAACATCAGTTTCCTGTACTTCTCAGAATTTGGTCACATCACATCTCATAGCCGCAAAGGAAATTGGGGCTGGAAGGCTTCCCTCGGACAGATGTCGTGTTGGCAGGTTTAAAAAGGGAGCAGGTAGCTATGTAATGCCCAACGTGTGTCACTGAATGTAGGTCCTACTCTGTTTAATGCCCGATTAATGGCATGTTACAAATAGCTGCCCTGCATATCTTATAAGAATGGGCCCAGGCCAGTCCTCCCCAGGTTTCACCCATAGAAATTTTGGGTATGCTTTGGGGCTCATTCACGTGAGCATGCAAGCTAAAATGCATGCGTGCTGGTGTATGTTGTATAGGGGCTTTGAGGGCTGGAGAGTTGCATTGTTACAATGCACCACATTGTTTACTTCTTTCTCTTTTTAACTTTATTGAAGTGTCATAAAATTACACGCTGGGGTGAGGTGAGGTGCAGAGCATTGCATAAAAAAGGCAGTATGTCTGCATTGTTACGCAATGCACCTCAAGCCACCTCAACGCGCGGTTACAGTGGTTCTAAAGCCTAATCATTTTCTATTATAATGCATTCCCTGCATTAGCATAGGTATTAGTATAGCACCCTCAAACCCTGACCTCACTCGATCCAGCATTGTACCTGTCTGTAGTGTCTCTCTCCGCTCTCTAAGGCTTTGCTAAGGCAGTGGGAGCCATTAGCTCTTGCTGCTGTCAATTAAATCCTGTGACAAGGGAGCACGGGGTGGTGATGGGATGCGCTGTCTATGTCTATGGATGCAGGCAGCGTGGCTTGAGATCAAGCCTGTAGGTGTACCACAATGGGAAACTTCTTCCTTTGGTGGCACACCGAGAAGAGGAGGAGCCTGGAGTATTGATGGGGGCCCCAGAAGAGGAGGATCAGGGCCACTCTGTGCAATAGGTATAACATGTTTTTTATTTAAAAAAATATGTATAATTTATAAACACTTCAAGACTTCATTGATCTATGCCAATCAACAGAGCTCAATAGATTTGGTGTGATCAAGCTCTTTTAGGCCTTGTTCACATGGGACGTGCTAAAGGGTATGCCCGTGGAGGGCTGTGTTTACCCTGTGCAGGCAGTCCCATTGATGCCCATTGGGGCACAGCAGCTGCACAGACGCACCCACCACTCCTAATTTGACATCCGTGTGGGTGCAGGAAAATGCCGCCCATATGAATGTCAGATTGGGACCAGCGGCTGTGTCTGTGCAGCCTCTGTATCCCAATTGACATCAATGGAAATCCTGTGCATCCTTGTGCAGGTGAACACGGTCCTTTGCAGGGGTCCATTTTAATATGCCCCATGTGAACAAGGCCTTACATATACTGCATGTGTAAACAGCAATACAGAACAAGCAAAATCTGCTAAAAAAAATTGTTACAACTTGCTAGAATGTAGCAGCCATTGTTATGAGATGATACAATCTTTTCTGTGTTCAGTTATTTAAAAAAAAGAAAAATTATAAAGCATTTGAGATTTTTTTTTGTAATCTGAAGGTTACACTCATGTGCAGACATTAGCTGGAAACAATGGAGCAACCTCCTCCACAACCTGCCTGAAAATGTACTCAGGCTTTCATTCCTTGCATGATTTGATATAAACAATTCATCTTTAACTAAATAGTGCAGGTTGGAGAGCCAGAACCAGAACCAGAGGCCTGCAAGGAGATAAAAGATATTGCCAAGGGTTATTGCAACCAGCATGTTGAATTTCTAGCATGTTCTCCAGGCAGGGATGGCTCCTATGGATCCCCCTGCAGGAGGGATACCTTGATGGTAGGAAAGAAAATTGCATAATCTATGGCCTGCCTTAGTTGCATAATTAGTCAGGTTGAAAAAAAAGTCATAAGTCCATTAAGGTCAACCAATAAATACACTATTTTACTAAAAGTATCGGTACGCCTGCCTTTACACGTACATGAACTTTAATGGCATACCAGCCTTAGTCCGTAGGGTTCAATATTGAGTTGACCCACTATTTGCAGCTATTACAGCTTCAACTCTTCTGGGAAGGCTGTCCACAAGATTTAGGAGTGTGTCTATGTGAATGTTTTACCATTCTTCCAAAAGACCATTTGTGAGGTTAAGCACTGATGTGAACGAGAAGGCCTGGCTCGCAGTCTCGGCTCTAATTCATCCCAAAGGCTTTCTATTGGGTTGAGGTCAAGACTCTATGCAGGATAGTCAAATTCCTCCACCCAAAACCTTCCAAGACAAGTTGAAGCTGTTATAGCGGCAAAGGGTCAATAACTGGTGGATACAACCTGGATTTTATCAGCATACATTGGAAAACTCGAAAATGTAGAAATAGTGAAGGGTTACAAGTCTGGGGAATCTAGGAGGATTTCATTGAACATGACGAGGATTTGAATTTGAACCAGTGGGCCTATATTTTAGTATGGTGTTTAATATTGCCTTTTGAGATAAATGTGAGTTCCTCCATTTGGAGAGGTAATCCAGATATGCAGGTCCCTGTAGTGAAATGGTCATTTTATAGTTATTTTAATTAAAAATAAATTTAAAACTTTACAGTCACATCTACGGCCAGCTTCCATATATTCCGTGCATTTGGAAACACATCCAGCTTTTCTCAATCAACAGAGCTGGCTAATCTAGATTCCAAGAAAGTCTAGTACGCATTTTCACAGCTTTTACTGTAAATAAGCCTTTCTGTATTGATCATCACATGCAGGGTGTAATACTCAGTTACTTTATATTCAATATGATGAAATGCTCCCCTGTGAACCTGTTTCATTCAAGAAATGTTATTGAATTTTATAAAGAACACATTTATGCCTAATGCTCCTGACTTACTGAACCAGCAATCAACCTTTATTCCTTTGTAGAGGATATGCTACAGAGACCGAAATGCACATTTTGACAACTGATTAAACATCATATCATAAGCCTGGAAAAAAGTGACCGTAAGTAACTTTGTCAAATTTAAACACAGCAAATTCTTCTGCTACTGTACGGAAAACATAGATATGCAGTGATTTATTATAATTCCTATCTATATTTTTACTGACTCGATCAGTGTCCACATTCGTTTGCTAATTGGAAGTGGGAAGAAAATATTCCCAATGTAGATACAAACAGCAATAGTTAAATTCTTCTTATTATATTGATTTTGCATTTTATAAAAATTTTAAATATATCTAAAGCCTTTTCGTTTTGGGTAGGGGAAGGAAGGGTCAAAACCTCAGATAGGTTTTCTTGTTGTCTATGGGGTCAATTCACTAACGTAGAGCAATTAGGTGAAAGGGGAGGTGGGGGCCTATTTAAATAGAGGATATAATGGCACCTTCCCCCAAATGCAAAATTGGAAAAAACGAATCAAGGGCATAGGCAGACACCATAGGGAGGTCCGGCTAGGTCCCTGAAGGAGGGGGGATTTAAATGTGCCTCTATAAGTCACAAAACTATGCATATGTTTACATCAGACATGGCAACACATATATGTTAAAAGAATAACAAATCTTTATTTGTACAAATGATAAAAACAGTAAGTACGTCGTTCTATCTATGTTAGATGAACCATTAATATATGGTACAATGTTTAACAAACATATCAAAAGATGGCTGGAACTACGCGTTTCGCATTATGCGCTTCATCAGGGTCCAGCAATGGAATATATTTAGACAGAGATTCAATCTTTAGTAATCTAGAGGTACATAAAACATTTGTTATAAACATAATCATGTACATACATTATTTTTATTTATTTATGATTTATTGCATTTAAACTCTAAATATCAAGCTGTTCACTTAACCTTAAGAACATTATAATTATTCTAGAGAATCTAAAACAGATTCACAGTGTATAATAGAGGATATATAGAGGACTTTTCACGTATGGCTAATGAGATATTTTACCTCTTCATCTTATGAGTTTATTGAGAAGTTTAGAAAGAAACTGAAAGACTTTATCAAAAACTCAAAAGCTACGTCTAGATATTGCAGCAGAAAACTAAGTTGAAAAAGGAGAAGACAAAAAACAGAAAACAAAAAAACCAACAACATAGCCAGGGGAAAAGACATAGAGAAAACGGAGAAAGGAAGTGGGGGAAAGGAAAATGGGGGGGGGGGGGGGGGAAAGGGGGAGGGAGAAGGGGAAAGGGAGGAAACCGTGTGGAGTATGCATTACCACGTAGTCCAAAGGTGGGGCGGTAAGAGGGATAGGTTAATTCCACCGGATCAATAAATCCAGGAAAAAAGTCCATCCACATAGGAGGCATGGAGGGGATACAATACAATGATACATATGAAACACCATATTTGCTTAAATAGATATGGGATACTCAGATATTGGGTTATCTTACCCTAGTCGCAAGGTCACAGTAGATAAGATGGATCATACTTATATTGATTTAAAACTCAGCTGTGAGGGAGGGAAGGAGCCAATCGCCCCTGAAGTTAGCATAAAAAGAACAGAGAATAATACCCATTAATTCTCAATGTAAAAGTGGATTTCACCAAAAGTGTAATAGTTATAGTATTTAGAGAAGCACTTACCGGAGACTCTTTCTACAGAGGTAATGCTGGTGATCATATAAGGATAATGGAAGCGTGCAGTGAGGTATAGATTAGAAAAAGGTTCCACATTGGTCATTAGCACATTTTCCAGTTTTATAGATCAAAAGTGAATATAATGGTGTATAGAGGAGAAAAAATCCCCTTCAAAATTGGGGATAAATATAGTGCCAACAAAATGAGGATTAAATAAGGAAGAATCGTTGAGTGCTGACAAGCACTTGACTCCCACCCAGGATCTGAAATATATATGTTTGAAAAAAGGGGGGGATTAGTAAGTGGAAAAGCCTAAGAAGAAAAAGAAAGCCTTTTAATGCAAGGGACAGACTTACCAGACACAGCAGTTCAGAATATAATGTGGCCGTCTGCATGGAGACATGCTATTAAGAGCTGTCTAACATGGGGGCTATATATACTACCTGTTGAACATTAGGTCTCCTCCTCCTCCGGGTCTCCCGCCCCCCACATCCGCCCGCCAAAGCGTCCACGTGTGGACGCCGCGGGAGGATGTTCCCGCAAACCGGAAGTGACCGTCACTTCCGGTTCCGGGACCGGAAGTGACGATCCGCCGCAGCCTAGTCTGCAATGAAAGTTAGTATGCAGGAGATTCAGATAGCAAAACGTCCCAGAGCATACCAAATGGAAAACCAATCAGAACACAGCCAAAAATGACATACATGAACAATATTTGTATATAATTCGTCAATCACTATTTATCTAAACCTAAGATACAATTTACATAGAAGATAGACCAAATTCTTGATAAGTGTTCATGAATAGATGGTTTTCCAAAGGATGTCACCAGTAGTCATATAAAATGACCAAACAACATGGAGAGAGATACTCCTAGAATTTAAATATAAAAGAATGAATAATAAATTAAAAAGGGATTATTTATATAAATTATTGAGAAAAAAAAAAAAAAAAAAAAAAGGAAAAAGGGAAAAAATATCTGCGGCAACTGATCTGCAGGACAATGGAACACGCGGTAGTCAGACCCACATGAAAACAAACAGAAAGGAGGGAAAAAAAAAAAAAAAAAAATATTAAAATCATTGGATAAAGATTTACCTCCCAAGTGTAATATTTTACCCGTTAAAAAGGTGTTAATCACCCAAAAAGGGAGCAAAGCTGAGATGTTCGTTGAGTCCTGGAAGTGTACATGCATTCAAAGAAAAAATCCAACGTGCTTCCCTTTGTAAAATTAAATTATCAAAGGGTCCCCCTCTAGGTCCAGGATGGATCCTATCTAGGGCGAAGAATTTAAATTTTGGACATTTATATCTATGCGTCTGGGCTATATGCCTAGCTATCGGACTTTCTAGATCGCCACCTCGTGTGTACGATACATGATCCTTAATTCTCTCCCAGAAATGTCGTTTAGTTTTGCCCACATAGAATGCGGGACATTCGCATTTCCAAAGGTAAACAATGCCTATGGTTTGACATGTCACAAAATGCTTTAAAGTGAATGGACGTCCGTTTGGCAGAGTTTGCTGAGCCCTGCTGGCGATGAATTTGCAATATTTACAAAGTCCACAGGGAAAAGTTCCCTGAGGTAGTTTAATGCAGGGGTCTGCCCTCTTGTCTCTCTGATAGTGACTGGCCGTCACCATATCTCGGATGGACTTGTTTCTTCTAAAAATCATGTTGGGTTTTGGATCTACGAAGTTACTGAGGACTTTATCTTCTGCCAAAAGGTGCCAATGCTTAGCTATAATACTTTTTAGTTGTTTAGACTGTGAACAGTATCTTGTAATCATTTTAGTTGGATTTGAAGAATTTTGGCATTCTCCTTGGAAAAGGAGGAGGTCTCTTGGGCTATCTTTAGCTTTTTTATATGCTTTTTTGGTGCTTTTTCTGCTATAGCCTCTTTGCAGAAATCTCTCCTGCAGCTGTAAAGCTTCCTTCTCAAATTCAATGTCTTCAGAGCAGTTCCTACGAATCCTATAGTATTGACCAACTGGTATTCCTTCAATTACGTGTCTAGGATGGCTACTGTTGGCATGTAGTAATGCGTTTGTAGCCGTTGGTTTTCTATAGAGAGTAGTTGCTAGTGTGTTATCCATGTTTCTATAGATTTCAAGATCCAAAAAAGGGATCCTGGATTTATCATACACGTAAGTGAAATGTAAATTGAAGTCATTTACGTTCAGGATTTCTACAAATTCCTCTAGAATGTCGAGAGGACCCGACCATAGGACAAATATGTCGTCAATATATCTTTTCCAGATTTCTATGTATGCTAGATACACCGACATGGATTCTTGGGAAAAAAGCCATCGTTCCCACCCCCCCAGGTACAGGTTGGCGTAGGATGGGGCACATTTGGTCCCCATCGCTACTCCCTGTACCTGGAGGTAGTGGGAACCATCGAATACAAACACATTGTGTGTTAAAATAAAAAATAGTAGGTCCAAAACAAACTTATTAAGTCTCCTATGGTCGAGTCCTCTCTCATCCAAAAAGGATTCTACAACCTCTACTCCTCGGATATGTGGAATATTTGAGTATAGTGACTCAACGTCTATTGATACCAGGTATGTATCTTTTTCAATCTGTATATTTTCAAGTGTTAGTAACATATGCATAGTGTCCTTCAAATATGAAGGCAAAGATTCTACATGTGGGCGGAGGTATGCATCTACGTATGAACTCGCATTCTGTGTAAGACTATTAATACCTGAAACTATAGGGCGACCTGGGGGGTTGGTATGGTTTTTATGCATTTTTGGAAGTGCATAAAATGTCGGCGTTGTGGGTTCTTTGATGATCAAAAATTCCATAAGATCCTTAGTTATAATTCCCCATTGATGGTATTGATTAAGGAGTTTGAGGAATTCTCTTTGATTTTTCAATAACTGTAAACTGCTTACTCGTGAGTACCAGGCTCTATTATCGAGGATGTTGTTGCACATTTCTGTGTATTGTATTTGATTTAACACGACTACATTTCCGCCTTTATCTGCGGCCTTAATCACAATATCTTTACGTTGTTGCAAATCCCGTAGAGCCTGGTATTCAGTTTCGGACAGATTACTCTGGTTTTTTCGTATATTCATTTGTTTGATATCTCTAGTTACCATATGAATAAAAAGGTCAACTTTAGGGTTGGTTTGACTGGGGAACCGTTTGGACTTTTTTTTGAAAGTTTGTAATGGTTGTTGTGTTGCTCCTTCCGAGGTCGAGGGTGGGTCGGGTCCGGAAGTATTCGGACCCGACTCATCCTCAAGCTCGGTCAGAATTTTCAGCATCTTATAATCCTTTTTAGACCAATCACGCCATGTTTGAAGAAGACCACCCATTGGGGCTTCTTTTTGCTTGATTTTAGGGCCCTCAATAAGGCTCCTACAATTAAGCTTGCGTGCAAAAAGATTTATATCTTTCACAAATTCAAAACGATCCATGTCCTTTGACGGACAAAAATTAAGCCCTAGGCCAAGTATTTTAATTTCTTCCTCTTTTAATTGAACATCAGAGATGTTAATGACTTGTAAGGAATTAGTTTCTTGATTTAATTTTTCTCCTCTATTGTAGGTATTTTGAGGGGACCTAACAGTCCTAGTGTCATCTGTTCTAAAAAAGCATTGTCCTGAGTATTAGGGGGATTTCTTTTTGGAATAGTTCCACAGTGTGTTCCTTGAACACTTAATGATGGTGTACTAGGCAAACCCACCGCTGGGCTTGATGGAGGTTGGTTTTGAATTTTGGATCCCAGTTTTGGAGCCTTAGCCGCCTGTGTAGTCTGTGAATTCTGCTGTGTTCCTATTGGGGTCTCCCTTTCGTCATCTTTCCTTTTATCCTGTCTCATTCTATTAGATCTCTCTTGGCGGGGGTTCCAAATATTAGAGGATGTAGAGGATGCAGCTGATGAGTCAGACCAGTTGCCGTCCTCTCTATTCTGTTCATTTTGTGGTCTGGGTCTGTATGTTTTATTAATATTTCTTTCCCATTTATAAGCTCTTCCTGTCCTAAATGCTACTTGGTCACGGTTCATTTTTTTATCTTTTCTTTTAATAATTTCTCCACTAAATTTTTCCACCGCATGTTTGATTTCAAGGTTTTTTTCCTTAAAAATAGGTTTATTTTGGAATGCCGCAAGTTGGTTTACAATTTCTACTATTTCTTTATCTAAAATGATTGCTTCTGCCTCATAGTATCCCTTTAGGATTTTCATCATTTCAATTGAGCATTGTGTAAGGTTTTCTTCCCATTTATTTTTTAATTCTGATGATATTGAATGAATAGTTGGGAAAATTTGAATGCGCAATCCAATGGGTATAATTTTACTGTCTATATATTGTTGAAAATAAGTGGCATGCCAAAAAAAGGTTGTCTTACGTATCAAGAGTTGTCTTAGACGGGTTGTTATTTGCGAGATTTCGGAGTCCTCTTTATTTGAACCACGAATTTCTGTCTGTATTTGCAGCATATAATTTGACCACAGGTTTCCCAGGTAATCAGCCATTATGATCACTATCAGAGAGACAAAGGGACAGACCCGAGCACAACAAAAAAAAAAAAAAAAAAAAACAAAAAAGGGAGGGGGGGGAAGGAGGAGAAAAGAGGGGAAATTGGGAAAAGGGGAACAAAAAGGTATGTAGTGATTAAAGCACTAAGAAAAAAAGAAAGAGTATATTATGAAGTTAGTTTAATTTGGCAGATAGTGTCTTACCAATCATGTTATAACATGCATACTATCAAAAGGGAGAGAAAATTAAACAAATTAGTCTACATTATTCATATTGATAAATAATATCATATACCACATGTGCATAGATTTGACTATTTAATACTGGATTTATATGTTCGGCCCTTGAGCACTCCCCTTTCAAAGAGTTGGGGATTTACTCCCCTTGAAAGACAAAGAGCAATTAGGTGAAAGGGGAGGTGGGGGCCTATTTAAATAGAGGATATAATGGCACCTTCCCCCAAATGCAAAATTGGAAAAAACGAATCAAGGGCATAGGCAGACACCATAGGGAGGTCCGGCTAGGTCCCTGAAGGAGGGGGGATTTAAATGTGCCTCTATAAGTCACAAAACTATGCATATGTTTACATCAGACATGGCAACACATATATGTTAAAAGAATAACAAATCTTTATTTGTACAAATGATAAAAACAGTAAGTACGTCGTTCTATCTATGTTAGATGAACCATTAATATATGGTACAATGTTTAACAAACATATCAAAAGATGGCTGGAACTACGCGTTTCGCATTATGCGCTTCATCAGGGTCCAGCAATGGAATATATTTAGACAGAGATTCAATCTTTAGTAATCTAGAGGTACATAAAACATTTGTTATAAACATAATCATGTACATACATTATTTTTATTTATTTATGATTTATTGCATTTAAACTCTAAATATCAAGCTGTTCACTTAACCTTAAGAACATTATAATTATTCTAGAGAATCTAAAACAGATTCACAGTGTATAATAGAGGATATATAGAGGACTTTTCACGTATGGCTAATGAGATATTTTACCTCTTCATCTTATGAGTTTATTGAGAAGTTTAGAAAGAAACTGAAAGACTTTATCAAAAACTCAAAAGCTACGTCTAGATATTGCAGCAGAAAACTAAGTTGAAAAAGGAGAAGACAAAAAACAGAAAACAAAAAAACCAACAACATAGCCAGGGGAAAAGACATAGAGAAAACGGAGAAAGGAAGTGGGGGAAAGGAAAATGGGGGGGGGGGGGGGGAAAGGGGGAGGGAGAAGGGGAAAGGGAGGAAACCGTGTGGAGTATGCATTACCACGTAGTCCAAAGGGGGGGCGGTGAGAGGGATAGGTTAATTCCACCGGATCAATAAATCCAGGAAAAAAGTCCATCCACATAGGAGGCATGGAGGGGATACAATACAATGATACATATGAAACACCATATTTGCTTAAATAGATATGGGATACTCAGATATTGGGTTATCTTACCCTAGTCGCAAGGTCACAGTAGATAAGATGGATCATACTTATATTGATTTAAAACTCAGCTGTGAGGGAGGGAAGGAGCCAATCGCCCCTGAAGTTAGCATAAAAAGAACAGAGAATAATACCCATTAATTCTCAATGTAAAAGTGGATTTCACCAAAAGTGTAATAGTTATAGTATTTAGAGAAGCACTTACCGGAGACTCTTTCTACAGAGGTAATGCTGGTGATCATATAAGGATAATGGAAGCGTGCAGTGAGGTATAGATTAGAAAAAGGTTCCACATTGGAAACCTGTGGTCAAATTATATGCTGCAAATACAGACAGAAATTCGTGGTTCAAATAAAGAGGACTCCGAAATCTCGCAAATAACAACCCGTCTAAGACAACTCTTGATACGTAAGACAACCTTTTTTTGGCATGCCACTTATTTTCAACAATATATAGACAGTAAAATTATACCCATTGGATTGCGCATTCAAATTTTCCCAACTATTCATTCAATATCATCAGAATTAAAAAATAAATGGGAAGAAAACCTTACACAATGCTCAATTGAAATGATGAAAATCCTAAAGGGATACTATGAGGCAGAAGCAATCATTTTAGATAAAGAAATAGTAGAAATTGTAAACCAACTTGCGGCATTCCAAAATAAACCTATTTTTAAGGAAAAAAACCTTGAAATCAAACATGCGGTGGAAAAATTTAGTGGAGAAATTATTAAAAGAAAAGATAAAAAAATGAACCGTGACCAAGTAGCATTTAGGACAGGAAGAGCTTATAAATGGGAAAGAAATATTAATAAAACATACAGACCCAGACCACAAAATGAACAGAATAGAGAGGACGGCAACTGGTCTGACTCATCAGCTGCATCCTCTACATCCTCTAATATTTGGAACCCCCGCCAAGAGAGATCTAATAGAATGAGACAGGATAAAAGGAAAGATGACGAAAGGGAGACCCCAATAGGAACACAGCAGAATTCACAGACTACACAGGCGGCTAAGGCTCCAAAACTGGGATCCAAAATTCAAAACCAACCTCCATCAAGCCCAGCGGTGGGTTTGCCTAGTACACCATCATTAAGTGTTCAAGGAACACACTGTGGAACTATTCCAAAAAGAAATCCCCCTAATACTCAGGACAATGCTTTTTTAGAACAGATGACACTAGGACTGTTAGGTCCCCTCAAAATACCTACAATAGAGGAGAAAAATTAAATCAAGAAACTAATTCCTTACAAGTCATTAACATCTCTGATGTTCAATTAAAAGAGGAAGAAATTAAAATACTTGGCCTAGGGCTTAATTTTTGTCCGTCAAAGGACATGGATCGTTTTGAATTTGTGAAAGATATAAATCTTTTTGCACGCAAGCTTAATTGTAGGAGCCTTATTGAGGGCCCTAAAATCAAGCAAAAAGAAGCCCCAATGGGTGGTCTTCTTCAAACATGGCGTGATTGGTCTAAAAAGGATTATAAGATGCTGAAAATTCTGACCGAGCTTGAGGATGAGTCGGGTCCGAATACTTCCGGACCCGACCCACCCTCGACCTCGGAAGGAGCAACACAACAACCATTACAAACTTTCAAAAAAAAGTCCAAACGGTTCCCCAGTCAAACCAACCCTAAAGTTGACCTTTTTATTCATATGGTAACTAGAGATATCAAACAAATGAATATACGAAAAAACCAGAGTAATCTGTCCGAAACTGAATACCAGGCTCTACGGGATTTGCAACAACGTAAAGATATTGTGATTAAGGCCGCAGATAAAGGCGGAAATGTAGTCGTGTTAAATCAAATACAATACACAGAAATGTGCAACAACATCCTCGATAATAGAGCCTGGTACTCACGAGTAAGCAGTTTACAGTTATTGAAAAATCAAAGAGAATTCCTCAAACTCCTTAATCAATACCATCAATGGGGAATTATAACTAAGGATCTTATGGAATTTTTGATCATCAAAGAACCCACAACGCCGACATTTTATGCACTTCCAAAAATGCATAAAAACCATACCAACCCCCCAGGTCGCCCTATAGTTTCAGGTATTAATAGTCTTACACAGAATGCGAGTTCATACGTAGATGCATACCTCCGCCCACATGTAGAATCTTTGCCTTCATATTTGAAGGACACTATGCATATGTTACTAACACTTGAAAATATACAGATTGAAAAAGATACATACCTGGTATCAATAGACGTTGAGTCACTATACTCAAATATTCCACATATCCGAGGAGTAGAGGTTGTAGAATCCTTTTTGGATGAGAGAGGACTCGACCATAGGAGACTTAATAAGTTTGTTTTGGACCTACTATTTTTTATTTTAACACACAATGTGTTTGTATTCGATGGTTCCCACTACCTCCAGGTACAGGGAGTAGCGATGGGGACCAAATGTGCCCCATCCTACGCCAACCTGTACCTGGGGGGGTGGGAACGATGGCTTTTTTCCCAAGAATCCATGTCGGTGTATCTAGCATACATAGAAATCTGGAAAAGATATATTGACGACATATTTGTCCTATGGTCGGGTCCTCTCGACATTCTAGAGGAATTTGTAGAAATCCTGAACGTAAATGACTTCAATTTACATTTCACTTACGTGTATGATAAATCCAGGATCCCTTTTTTGGATCTTGAAATCTATAGAAACATGGATAACACACTAGCAACTACTCTCTATAGAAAACCAACGGCTACAAACGCATTACTACATGCCAACAGTAGCCATCCTAGACACGTAATTGAAGGAATACCAGTTGGTCAATACTATAGGATTCGTAGGAACTGCTCTGAAGACATTGAATTTGAGAAGGAAGCTTTACAGCTGCAGGAGAGATTTCTGCAAAGAGGCTATAGCAGAAAAAGCACCAAAAAAGCATATAAAAAAGCTAAAGATAGCCCAAGAGACCTCCTCCTTTTCCAAGGAGAATGCCAAAATTCTTCAAATCCAACTAAAATGATTACAAGATACTGTTCACAGTCTAAACAACTAAAAAGTATTATAGCTAAGCATTGGCACCTTTTGGCAGAAGATAAAGTCCTCAGTAACTTCGTAGATCCAAAACCCAACATGATTTTTAGAAGAAACAAGTCCATCCGAGATATGGTGACGGCCAGTCACTATCAGAGAGACAAGAGGGCAGACCCCTGCATTAAACTACCTCAGGGAACTTTTCCCTGTGGACTTTGTAAATATTGCAAATTCATCGCCAGCAGGGCTCAGCAAACTCTGCCAAACGGACGTCCATTCACTTTAAAGCATTTTGTGACATGTCAAACCATAGGCATTGTTTACCTTTGGAAATGCGAATGTCCCGCATTCTATGTGGGCAAAACTAAACGACATTTCTGGGAGAGAATTAAGGATCATGTATCGTACACACGAGGTGGCGATCTAGAAAGTCCGATAGCTAGGCATATAGCCCAGACGCATAGATATAAATGTCCAAAATTTAAATTCTTCGCCCTAGATAGGATCCATCCTGGACCTAGAGGGGGACCCTTTGATAATTTAATTTTACAAAGGGAAGCACGTTGGATTTTTTCTTTGAATGCATGTACACTTCCAGGACTCAACGAACATCTCAGCTTTGCTCCCTTTTTGGGTGATTAACACCTTTTTAACGGGTAAAATATTACACTTGGGAGGTAAATCTTTATCCAATGATTTTAATATTTTTTTTTTTTTTTTTCCCTCCTTTCTGTTTGTTTTCATGTGGGTCTGACTACCGCGTGTTCCATTGTCCTGCAGATCAGTTGCCGCAGATATTTTTTCCCTTTTTCCTTTTTTTTTTTTTTTTTTCTCAATAATTTATATAAATAATCCCTTTTTAATTTATTATTCATTCTTTTATATTTAAATTCTAGGAGTATCTCTCTCCATGTTGTTTGGTCATTTTATATGACTACTGGTGACATCCTTTGGAAAACCATCTATTCATGAACACTTATCAAGAATTTGGTCTATCTTCTATGTAAATTGTATCTTAGGTTTAGATAAATAGTGATTGACGAATTATATACAAATATTGTTCATGTATGTCATTTTTGGCTGTGTTCTGATTGGTTTTCCATTTGGTATGCTCTGGGACGTTTTGCTATCTGAATCTCCTGCATACTAACTTTCATTGCAGACTAGGCTGCGGCGGATCGTCACTTCCGGTCCCGGAACCGGAAGTGACGGTCACTTCCGGTTTGCGGGAACATCCTCCCGCGGCGTCCACACGTGGACGCTTTGGCGGGCGGATGTGGGGGGCGGGAGACCCGGAGGAGGAGGAGACCTAATGTTCAACAGGTAGTATATATAGCCCCCATGTTAGACAGCTCTTAATAGCATGTCTCCATGCAGACGGCCACATTATATTCTGAACTGCTGTGTCTGGTAAGTCTGTCCCTTGCATTAAAAGGCTTTCTTTTTCTTCTTAGGCTTTTCCACTTACTAATCCCCCCCTTTTTTCAAACATATATATTTCAGATCCTGGGTGGGAGTCAAGTGCTTGTCAGCACTCAACGATTCTTCCTTATTTAATCCTCATTTTGTTGGCACTATATTTATCCCCAATTTTGAAGGGGATTTTTTCTCCTCTATACACCATTATATTCACTTTTGATCTATAAAACTGGAAAATGTGCTAATGACCAATGTGGAACCTTTTTCTAATCTATACCTCACTGCACGCTTCCATTATCCTTATATGATCACCAGCATTACCTCTGTAGAAAGAGTCTCCGGTAAGTGCTTCTCTAAATACTATAACTATTACACTTTTGGTGAAATCCACTTTTACATTGAGAATTAATGGGTATTATTCTCTGTTCTTTTTATGCTAACTTCAGGGGCGATTGGCTCCTTCCCTCCCTCACAGCTGAGTTTTAAATCAATATAAGTATGATCCATCTTATCTACTGTGACCTTGCGACTAGGGTAAGATAACCCAATATCTGAGTATCCCATATCTATTTAAGCAAATATGGTGTTTCATATGTATCATTGTATTGTATCCCCTCCATGCCTCCTATGTGGATGGACTTTTTTCCTGGATTTATTGATCCGGTGGAATTAACCTATCCCTCTCACCGCCCCACCTTTGGACTACGTGGTAATGCATACTCCACACGGTTTCCTCCCTTTCCCCTTCTCCCTCCCCCTTTCCCCCCCCCCCCCCATTTTCCTTTCCCCCACTTCCTTTCTCCGTTTTCTCTATGTCTTTTCCCCTGGCTATGTTGTTGGTTTTTTTGTTTTCTGTTTTTTGTCTTCTCCTTTTTCAACTTAGTTTTCTGCTGCAATATCTAGACGTAGCTTTTGAGTTTTTGATAAAGTCTTTCAGTTTCTTTCTAAACTTCTCAATAAACTCATAAGATGAAGAGGTAAAATATCTCATTAGCCATACGTGAAAAGTCCTCTATATATCCTCTATTATACACTGTGAATCTGTTTTAGATTCTCTAGAATAATTATAATGTTCTTAAGGTTAAGTGAACAGCTTGATATTTAGAGTTTAAATGCAATAAATCATAAATAAATAAAAATAATGTATGTACATGATTATGTTTATAACAAATGTTTTATGTACCTCTAGATTACTAAAGATTGAATCTCTGTCTAAATATATTCCATTGCTGGACCCTGATGAAGCGCATAATGCGAAACGCGTAGTTCCAGCCATCTTTTGATATGTTTGTTAAACATTGTACCATATATTAATGGTTCATCTAACATAGATAGAACGACGTACTTACTGTTTTTATCATTTGTACAAATAAAGATTTGTTATTCTTTTAACATATATGTGTTGCCATGTCTGATGTAAACATATGCATAGTTTTGTGACTTATAGAGGCACATTTAAATCCCCCCTCCTTCAGGGACCTAGCCGGACCTCCCTATGGTGTCTGCCTATGCCCTTGATTCGTTTTTTTCAATTCACTAACGTTTACCGCATGCAATACCATGGTCATATGACTAATTTACATAAATTATCGCATGCAGTAAATAAAGTCCAATTCACAAAAAAATAAATAACTATTATGCAGTATTTACTGCAAAATAAAAAATGTGCCAGTAAATATCGTAAAAAAAAACACGAGGTAAGCTTTAAGTCCAATTCACGGACAGAGAGTAAGAAAACATGCAATATTTATGACCAGGGTTTTGCTGGCAGTATCACATGCGGTATTTTTCAGAAACAGCCTGGGGGTCCCCCTCCAATAGCTGGTTGCTAAGGAGCGGGCCAGTAAGTATTATGTACTATGTACCCCATACTCCTTCACATGGGGGGGCAAGATCTTGGGTCCCCCTTGTTAAAGGGGGCTACCAGATTCCAATAAGCCCCCCGCCCATAGACCCCCACAACCACAGCGCAGAGTTGTGGGGGAGAGGCCCTTTTCCCCATCAACATGCTGACAAGGTGCCATGTTGAGAGCATGGTCTGCTATGGTTCAGGAGGGGGGAAGCTCGTTTGTCCCACCCTTTCCTGACCTGCTTGGCTTCATGTTTGATAAGGGTCTGGTATGGATTTGGGGGGGGGGGTATGCCATTTTCTTTTTAAATTTTGTCATGGGGTTCCCCTTAAAATCCATACCAGACCTGAAGGGCCTAGTATGCATTTGGGGGGGGGGGGCTGTTTTTTTTTTTTTTTTTTTATAATTTTCGGTTGCCTGCACGTTTTTTACATGTCTGTTAGCTCATGGGCCATCCAGCTCTTTGCAGTAATTTGCCACATGAAATGGGGTAATTATCGTTCAATTGAACAATTGTATAAAATAATGCAACATTCTTAGTGATTTTCACTTTCAAAACTGATTTACCTCTATTTTACCGCATTTTATTGGTTGTTATTTAACTCTTGTGAATTGACCCCTACAGTATGTCTCCAATGGGGAGGTTTACATCTCTATTTGTCTTGGTGACTACTGTCACTGGGAAAGAAAGTGATAGGAAATTCAAAGTTTTACAAATGGCTCTGGAACAGGGGCTAAGAGAAAAGAAAAAAAAATGGCCTTGTAAGTTTGTCTAGAGGTAGCCTTCAAGACAAAATGTCTTTTTATTATACACAAGGTACCTTGTAACCAACATCAAAAATATTGATCTATCGATGATGTCCAATGTACAATATGGAGTTTAGATCTTGATTCCTGTTGACAAGTCTACTGTCAGCCCTGGGTTCCAATTGCAAAAAACATTATCAAGACTCTGCTAGCTAGGTAAAACAGTAGTGATCTCTCCCTGGTAGGCCCCGGTGTCTCGTAAGTCATTGATGGGATAGGATGAAGGGGAGTACAAGGAGAGATCTGGTATTGCTGTTAGGGTGCATATATGTAGCTAAAGCTAGCAGCACCATTATACAGTAGATAGTGCCCTACCCTATACTTTAATGTGCGAGGTAGGATTCCATCAAATAATGTTGCTTCTATTATGTTTTGATACAATCCTGATTTATTTGTCGACTAGATAAAATGGATTCAGAGGAAAGGTACATTGCAGCTCTAAAAGAAAAAGCCTGTGAATTGGTAGAAACAGCCATGAAAAATGCCCAGGATTGTCTCAGAACCCTACAAATGGCACCAGTGGAGGACACAGATAAGGGTAAGAAGACTCTTGCCTCAAAGCAAGACATTGGGGAATAAGAACATTGAGGCAAATTTACTATAAAATTGCAGCTTGATTATTAACCTCCCTCTTCTGTTCAAAAATACAAAAAAAATCTGCTGATATAAAGTATAGACATCTCTAACAACCTACCATTACAGCCAAATGTTAGCTCATTCTGACAATGTTTTGGCTCATTCAGCCCCTTTTTTACCTCCTGTTTTTATTCTATAGGCCAGTAGAATTGCGCCCAATTCTGTAGATAACTTGCTAGATACACTAAATCCCTCTCTATGCTCATGTCTCTCAGTGTTGGCTAAACTAAATAATATTTGCAATCCTTGTTTCAGAGCAGAATTACACACTGAAGAACATTGCATGGGTGCAGTGTAAGGATTTCACTGTGGATCTGGGGAAGAAACAAATTGAAGAATATGTTTCTGTAAGTTACTGGCATAGTGTGATGGTCACATATAGAATTATTGCACTAAATTAGCTTCTCTTTTCATATACTAGATATACTAAAAGCTGGTACAGGCGGTACCCGGGTTACAAACATTCGACTTACAAACGACTCCTACTTACAAATAGAGAGAGACAACAGGAAGTGAGGAGAAATCTACCCCTAGGAAGGGAAATTCACTCCTGTAAGAGTTCTCATGGGAAAAAGGTGTCTCCACTGAAGCTTTATCACTAATCCTTGTTTCCACAACGACCCAAAATTCTCAAAATATAGTTGTCATAGGGATAGAAAGTGAGGTGAAATCTTCTGAACAGGGGTACAGACAGCAAAACAAATGGTAAAGGGGTGTTAACCCTTCCCTATGCCATCCAAAAAATTATTCTTTTGGCTGGAGCTAAACTTAAAAAATATACCTGTTCCGACTTACAAACAAATTTGACCTACAAACCTACAGTCCCTATCTTAAAGTTTGTAACCCGGGGATTGCCTGTACTGGACATTTACAAAATCCATCAGCTATAGTATAACCCCACAAATGAGTTATTAAGTTGGAACATTAGATAGGGTACTGTGAATCAATTTGTACTTTATAAGAACTGGAGCTACTTCTCCTAGAAAATCCAATCAGCAAAATGACACCCCAAAATACATTCTGCTACTCCTCCTGAGTATGGCGATACCACAGATGTGAGACTTTGTCACAGCATAGCCACATACAGAGGCCCAACATTCAAGGAGCACCGTCAGGCGTTCTAGGAGCATAAATTACACATATAATTTCATTACAACCAATCACACTTTTGAAGGCCTTGGAGCACCAGGACAATGGAAAACCCCACAAAATGACCCCATTTTGGAAAGAAAACACCCCAACACATAATCTAGGAGGCATGGGCTGCAGATAGGTACTCAGGTACTCTGATGGGCTGCAGACAGGTGCTCAGGCACACTGATCGGCTTCAGAAAGGTACTCGGGTACTCTGATGAGCTTCAGAGAGGTACTTGGGTATTCTGATGGGGTGCAGATAGGTACTCGGGCACTCTGGGCTGGAGACAGGTACTCGGGTACTCTGATGACAGGTACTCGGATACTCTGATGACAGGTACTCGGGTACTCTGATGACATGTACTCGGGTACTCTGATGACATGTACTCGGGTACTCCGATGACAGGTACTCGGGTACTCCAATGACAGGTACTCGAGTACCTGTCATCCTGAGTACCCAAGTACCTGTCATCCTGAGTACCCAAGTACCTGTCATCAGAGTACCCGAATACCTGTCACCAGCCCATCAGAGTACCCGAGTACCTGTCACCAGCCCATCAGAGTACCCGAGTACCTGTCATCAGAGTACCTGATGGGCTGGTGACAGGTACTTGGGTACTTTGATGGGCTGGTGACAGGTACTTTGATGGGCTAGTGACAGGTACTTTGATGGGCTAGTGACAGGTCCACTTTATTAGGTGGTAATCAGTGTGTTTTGGGGTGCACTATGATCAGTGACTAGCTGTTACAGCAATTGTCCTCCTCACACAGGAGCAGTGTGTGAGGAGGAGAACACGGTAATAGCTAGTTACCGTGTTTTCTGTTGACATTCTGTGACCGGCTGTGATTGACAGCCGGTCACGTGGTAAAGAGCAAATTTCATTGGCTCTTTACCTAGATCGGGGATGGGCTCTGTCCGAGGGACGAGCCTCATCCCCGATCGCCGCACTGCGTGCCCCCGGGGGGGCATATTGCGGAGAGAACGAGCGGCTCGCGCTGGAGCCGCTCATGTGATTGGCTGTGATTGGACACAGCCGATCACGTGGTAAACAGCCAATTTCATTGACTGTTTACCTTGATCGGGGATGGGCTCAGTCCAAGGGACGAGCCTCATTCCTGATCGCCGCGCTGCGCGCCCCCGGGGGGCTCACAGTAGCGGTGAGAGCTGGCGGATGTCAAATGACGGCCGCCCATATCAAGGAGCCCTTCCTGCCGGCGTCATTTTGGAAAACTTGGAACAGTGGTGAACCTTCCTAGAAGTGATTAGCCTACCAAAATTACTCCAAGGGCACAACAATGACTCATCCAGGAGTTCATAAAAGAACCCAGAAGAATATCTAAAAAGCTCCAGGCCTCACTTGCCTCAGTTAAGGTCAGTGTTCACGATTCAACAATAAGAAAGAGACTGGGCGAAAATGGCATCTATGGGAAAGTTCCAAGGCAAAGCCATTGCTGACCAAAAAGAACACAAAGGCTTTTCTCATATTTTCTTAAAAAAAATCTTTATTCTCCCCCAAAATTTTGGGCAAATATTCTGTGGACTGATGAGACAAAAGTTTAACTTTTTGAAAGGTGTGTGTCTTGTTACATCTGGCGTAAAACAAACACAGCATTTGATAAAAAGTACATCATACCAACAATCAAACATGGTGGTGGTAGTGTGATGGTCTGAGGCTGCTTTGCAGCTCCAGGACCAGGACAACTTGCCATTATTGATGGAACCATGAATTCTGTACTCTACCAGAAAATCCTGAAGGAGAATATCCAGCCATTAGTTCCTGACCTCAAGCTCAAGCGCACTTGGGTATGCAACAGGACAATGATCTGAAACATAGCAGTCCAAGTCCACCTCTGAATGGCTCCAAAAAACAAAATTAAGGTTTTAGAGTGGCCTAGTCAAAGTATGGACTTAAATCTGATTTAGATGCTGTGAATTCATTCTCAAAAACCCTCCAATGTGGCTGAATTAAAACAATTCTGCAAAGAAGAGTGGGCCAAAATTCCTCCACAACAATGTGAAAGACTCATTGCCAATTATTGCAAACGCTTGATTCCAGTTGTTGCTGCCAAGGGTGGCACAACCAGTTATTAGGTTTAGGGAGCAATTACTTTTTCACATAAGGCCAGGCATGTTTGAACAGGATTTTTTCACTTAATAAATTAAATCATCATTCAAAAACTGCATTTTGTATATACTCGGGTTATCATTGTGTAATAATAAAATTTGTTTGATGATCTGAATCATTTAACCACTTGCCGACCGCCGCAAGTACATATACTGCGGCGGTCAGCCCCTCACAGGCAAAGTGACGTATGGGTACGTCACTAGCCTGTGAGGCTCTGGGGACCCCCCCCCTGCGCGTGTGACCGGCGGACCCGATGTCCGCCGGTCACTCGGCGATCGTCGGTGGAGAGGGAGAAAGGCAGGCGGCTAGTGTAAACAAGCCGCCTGTCATTCTCCCCTGTGTAGAAACAATGATCATACGGTTCTACTATGTAGGACCTTTGATCATTGTTCCTACAGCTCAAGTCACAGCCAATCACAGTTAGAATCACGCCCCTAGGGACACACACAGCCCCTCCCTCTCAAATATAGTTAACCCCTTCACTGCCAGTGTAATTTTACAGTAACAGTGCATATGTATAGCACTGATTACTGTAGAAATGTCACTGGTAACCCCAAAAGTGTCAAAAATGTCAGTCAAGGGTCCGATCTGTCCGCCGCAATGTCGCAGTACCGCAAAAAAAATTGCAGATCGCCGCCATTACGCGTTAAAAAAAAAACAACAAAATTGACAAAAATCTTTCCCTTTGTTAGTAAACGCGATAACTTTTGCGCAAACCAATCAAAATACGCTTTTTGCGATTTTTTTTTTTTACCAAACATATGTAGCATAAAACAAATTGGCCGAAAATGTTAAAAAATTTTGATTTTTACATTTTTTTGGGGGGAATTTCATATAAAAAATGTGAAAAATATTGTTATTTTTGCAAAATTGACGCTCTTTTTTTGTTTATAGCGCGTGATCAAAAAATCGCACAGGTGATCAAATACCACCAAAAGAAAGCTCTGTTTGTGGGAAAAAAAGGACGTCAAATTAGTTTAGGTACAGCGTCGCACGGCCGCGCAATTGTCCGTTAAAGTCACGCAGTGCCGAATCGCAAAATACCCCCTGGTCAGGAAGGGGGTAAAATCTTCCGGGGCTTAAAGCGGAATTCCGGGCACAGAAACATTTTTTCAGTGAACATACCCCGGGACAGTCAGGGCTACTACATTCCACAATGGCTAGCCTCTGATCTGTCCCGGTTCGCACTTACCTGCAAGAAGAAATACTCACTTATAAAATTTCTTCCACAGCGTTGCCATCTCTGTTGTGGGCAGAATGCGCCTTCACTGGCCCCTCTTGTCACTTCCGGCGCGGCGCCGCATTCCTACACAGCTTCTGGGCATGCGAGCAGGGCCGGTGCAGGCGCATTGATTCCTGGGAGCGATGACGTTCAGCTCCCAGGAATCATTGCAAGCCGGAAGAGACGGCGCGGGCCGAGGCCGCAAAGAGAGGAAGTGACGAAAGGTGAGTATTTCTTTCTACAATTACAAGGTAAGTAAAAAATAATAATAATCCTAACTATCCAATTCCTTTTCAGGTGAAGCAAAGCAAGCGGATGGGCACAAAATCGATTAGGTCGATTTTGTGCCCGGAACTCCGCTTTAAGTGGTTAAGTGTGACAAATATGCAAAAAATAAATAAGGGGGCAAATACTTTTTCACAGCACTGTACATTATGTCTCTCCTGGCAAAAGATAAGATACTGTCATGATAAAAAATACATTTATAACACAATTCCAATAATACTCCCTCAGCATACAAAAAACATATCAAATTAATAATAAACCTTCCCATAATTAAAAAGGTTAAAAAGCAACCTATTATAATAGACAATAACCCATGACCACTTGGCTAATTATTTTAATTTCATTTTCAAATTCATGGCTTTAATAACCCGAATAATACTTCCTTTAAAGCTTTTAGGCTGAATGTGAGACCATCTAATAGGATGCAGTTCATAAACAATGACCAGGTAACTGAAACTGCAATGGTATTATCCCACTATACCATTATGTCATCACAATGATGGGGTCTGATGTCAGTCTCACAGCACAATATAGGCTCTCACATCAATATACTGTATACTTTATATACATCAATGCCATTATGTCACAAACAAAGTATAAATCAAAGGTTTAAGCTTGTATAAACTTGATAATTAGCATTGTTTTACTTGTCCTGAACAGACATGGGAATTCCATGAGAGCTGGCTTTACTGTACAGATTTTCTGAAAGAAGAGGAGATGGAGTTTAGTAAGCTCTTCCACTACAGAATGAGATGGAGCATCCCAACCTGTAGGAAACCAGTTCCTAGAGCTACCGCCTGTGTCTATTTCACAATAAAGATCTCCAAAATAAAACCACCTGTGAGTACAGTACCTCCATATTCTGTAACTTGTATAAATATATATTGTATAACAAAGATTTTTTTAAAGCAAATCTCTATGAAAATGTTTTTTTCTCCCATGCAGTGGGAGCATGGGTTAATTGCTTGTTTTCTTCTTCTTGCCACTTAGATGAATTTAGGGTTAAGCCTGTATGTAAATGACTTGTTGGGATGAATTATCTTCGGGATACACCCCTAGTACCTCCTTTTACTCCACCTGCTGACACCCGTCCTTTGACTATCCTACACCGGGGTGGCCTCCCTCAGGTCAGGCCCCTAGACGCGATCCCTTATACTCGCGATGCTGTTTTTTGAGGGTCTCCAGTGTCTCTACCCCTCTAGTCAGCTCTCATGGACCTTTGGGTTCAGCTCCTTTCTTCCTGGTCCCTAGGCCGACTGCCTGTGACCACGTGCCACTGCTACAGAGGAGGAGGCAGCCGCCACCCTCCTTTAGGGGCTCTGCTCACCAGCCAAAGACCCCGCAGCACATGTGCTCCTGGCTTTTATACCACACCCCGTAATGCACATTCAGTCTGTGCCAATCACTGGGGCTTTATCAAAGCCTGTGTACCCATTGGCCAGATTTCCTCCACTGTCCAATATGCCTCCCTATTGGACCAGTGTGAAACATTTCCTAGACCAGATGAATCACACACTGAGCACTATGAGCAGACCTAACTCACAGATCCTGCTCTCTGGTAGGCAGAAAGCACAGAAAGCTGTATAGATGTGCCTGCTATTCTTCTGATAGGCAGACAGAGCCAAAAACTATACCCTCTCACTAGCACCTACCTAGGAGGGTGCTACATATTGATATATGTATTAACATGTCTTTTTTTAACCAAAAAACACCTTTTTCTAGATGAAAGATTTATAGTGGTGCTCCTGTTATATGTGCATCATTTATTATTGTCAAATGCCTTCCTGAAATGTTATTCTACATCTATCCTGGAAGATATTTCATTTGTGCAGATTACTGGAATAAATCAACTAAAACTAATGCCTCAATGATAGGCATGCATATATGTTTTAAGAACAAATACTACAATTTAATAAATACAAATTGTCAATTTCCATTGAATGCCTTCCAGGGATGTTAAAAATAGTATATTCTCCGTCACAAATACAAAATCTACGAGGCAACAGTTTATGAAACATATAAGAGCTGTGAATAAATATGTATTTTGTTTAATTGGCCTAACCATGACTATATATTTTTTTCTCAGACTTTGCCAGTGGAAGTATTCTTTGTATTTGAATCAAACAGACTTGTACACAGGTATGAAATCCTTAGATATAAGAAGAGTATATTTTCTAGTATATTTACCAGCTTAATAATTGTGCTGGAAGCAGAAAGAGATTAGGACAGTGGGCGAGAACTTAAAGCGGAGTTCCGGCCTCAAAATCCACTTTGGGCCATCCGCTTGCTCAGTGTCATCTAAAAAACAAATGGATAGTCCCAATTTTTTTTTTTAATTACTTACCTTGATATTGAAGAAAATATACTTACCTTTCTTCCACTTCCTCCCTCTGTGGCCGCGGCCCGCGCCGTCACTTCCTGCTTGCATTGATTCCTGGGAGATGAACGTCATTGCTCCCAGGAATCAATGCACCTGCACCGGCCCTGCTCATCAGTTCCGAGCATGCCCAGAAGCTGTGCAGGGATGGCGCGCATGCACCGGAAGTGACGAGCAGGACCGGTGAAGGGCATTGTGGGACCGAAGAGGACACGGAAGAGGGCGCAGAAGAGGACGCACTTGCTTCAGCTGCCCACCACTGAGATGGCAGCGCTGGAGAAGAAATTTTCAAGGTAAGTATTTCTTCATACAGGTAAGTGTGACCTGGGACAGTTCAGAGGCTATCCATTGTGGAATGCACTAGCCCTGACTGTCCCGGGGGTATTTTTAGTGAAAAATAGTTTCTGAGGCTGGAACTCCGCTTTAAGTCTTAAAGGGTCAGGTGAACTTTCAGTGTTGGGTGCCAGAGAGTTCAATTATTTATAACATTCTTGTATCCACTTGGGAGTTTTTAACAAGAATCCCAGGATGAGCAAGTGAGAACTGATGAGCTTGTTTTTTAACATTAGTGTAAGATGTTTCAAAGATCATGCATAATTCATTGCAGAGGAGGACCTTCTTCTAGCTGCTTTTGCATTGGCATAGATTCGAATAGGGAGAGAAGCAGTCTTGACACCAAAAAAAAAGTCCTAATTCAAAAAAGACAGCACACCATTTTGCAAATTCAGTATGTTTACTGTAATCACATAAAAAAACAACACTTCTAAGACACGTAGGTCTCATTTTATCAAGGTGGCAAGATATAGTATGCCTCTAAAACATCATTTATTATGGAATTACATGCTGCACAACAGTATGCTGTTCTTTTTAATTATAGATTCATAAATGGAGCCACCATGCCAAGCACCCTTTTCTCATCCGTTTGGCGGTTAAACATAGTGTGGCAAAGGTTTATTTGACGAAGAAAAGGCTGTTTATACAAGTTATATTTTCCAAACCATCCCACTCTCTATATACAGTACTCCCATTTTGTAAACTGTGCAGTACATTGCACACTCCACTGTGGCTCCCCTCTGAATCCTGTGCTCTACCTTGTATACTCCATACTGCTAATCATCACTAGATTTTGTTATTCATAGACAGAACCTATTAATGCCACTAGGACTTCCCAATACCCCTCTGTTCAACAGATAAAGTCATTTTTGATACTTTCATGTATTCTTTGTACTTTTTTGTATTTTTCATATAGCTAAAATTTACACACTCTGTTTTATGTTGTGTAATGTACCTTTAGGTGAACCTGTCAGCTATGTTAAACTTTTAAAGGAAATGTATTATGGAAATATGGAGGCCCCTGGTGACTTCTCTTCCTGAAAATACTGGTTGACTGGCTGTAATGCTGTATTCGTATTAATATTGTAGAGTATTGTGATAAAGTATGTAGAACTGGAACATACAATTCAGATCAACATGTTTTTTTTATAACAGTAATGCCTCGTACACACGCACTGATTGTTGGCCGTGAATTTTCGGCCAACGTCCGATCGGCCGATTGTCGGCTTGTTAGTATGATGCTTCCGACAACGGACTGCGACTTTTCGGCCGAAAAAAATCTGGTGTGCATGCTATAAAATTTTTGTTGGCCGTCAACAGAACGGCCAATTGTTCGTCAGTCAGTACAGATTTCGGCAGACAAAAATCAGATGAGCAAGACTGGGCATGCTCAGAGAAGAAAAAAAACCACACGGAAAGTAAACCAGCTCATGACATCACTTCTTAAGTTGGTTGTTGTTGGCCGAAAAAATTCTTGTGCAGTCTAGAGCACATTTCAACCAACACAACAACACTGGACAAAAGACGGCGATCGGTCGGCCAACAATCGTTGCGTGTGTACGAAGCTTAACTCAAAAGTAACTCAAAAGTATTGCTGACAGAAATGGCCATGGAACTAGCAATTCCAGAAGTAGGTTGCCAGTTTGCACACTATATTTTCCTTTTAGTGAAAGTTTCCTTTAAACAATCTTAAAAATTGATGCATTGCTACATTTAGTCTGCTTTAAAAGGCATATACAGGCCCTTCTCAAAAAATTAGCATATTGTGATAAAGTTCATTATTTTCTGTAATGTACTGATAAACATTAGACTTTCATATATTTTAGATTCATTACACACAACTGAAGTAGTGCAAGCCTTTTTTTGTTTTAATATTGATGATTTTGGCATACAGCTCATGAAAAACCAAAATTCCTATCTCAAAAAATTAGCATATCATGAAAAGGTTCTCTAAACGAGCTATTAAGCTAATCATCTGAATCAACTAATTAACTCTAAACACCTGCAAAAGATTCCTGAGGCTTTTAAAAACTCCCAGCCTGGTTCATTACTCAAAACCGCAATCATGGGTAAGACTGCCGACCTGACTGCTGTCCAGAAGGCCATCATTGACACCCTCAAGCAAGAGGGTAAGACACAGAAATAAATTTCTGAACGAATAGGCTGTTCCCAGAGTGCTGTATCAAGGCACCTCAGTGGGAAGTCTATGGGAAGGAAAAAGTGTGGCAGAAAACGCTGCACAACGAGAAGAGGTGACCGGACCCTGAGGAAGATTGTGGAGAAGGACCGATTCCAGACCTCGGGGGACCTGCGGAAGCAGTGGACTGAGTCTGGAGTAGAAACATCTAGAGCCACCGTGTACAGGCGTTTGTGCAGGAAATAGGCTACAGGTACCGCATTCCCCAGGTCAAGCCACTTTTGAACCAGAAACAGCGACAGAAGCGCCTGACCTGGGCTACAGAGAAGCAGCACTTGACTGTTGCTCAGTGGTCCAAAGTACTTTTTTCGGATGAAAGCAAATTTTGCATGTCATTCGGAAATCAAGGTGCCAGAGTCTAGAGGAAGACTGGGGAGAGGGAAATGCCAAAATGCCTAAAGTCCAGTGTCAAGTACCCACAGTCAGTGATGGTCTGGGGTGCCATGTCAGCTGCTGGTGTTGGTCCACTGTGTTTTATCAAGGGCTGGGTCAATGCAGCTAGCTATCAGGAGATTTTGGAGCACTTCATGCTTCCATCTGCTGAAAAGCTTTTATGGAGATGAAGATTTTTTTCAGCACGACCTGGCACCTGCTCCCAGTGCCAAAACCACTGATAAATGGTTTACTGACCATGGTATTACTGTGCTCAATTGGCCTGCCAACTCTCCTGACCTGAACCCCATAGAGAATCTGTGGGATATTGTGAAGAGAAAGTTGAGGGACGCAAGACCCAACACTCTGGATGAGCTCAAGGCCGCTATCGAAGCATCCTGGGCCTCCATAACACCTCAGCAGTGCCACAGGCTGATTGCCTCCATGCCACGCCGCATTGAAGCAGTCATTTCTGCAAAAGGATTCCCAACCAAGTATTGAGTGCATAACTGAACACAATTATTTGAAGGTTTACTTTTTTTGTATTAAAAACCCTTTTTTTTTTTTATTGGTCGGATGAAATATGCTAATCTTTTGAGATAGGAATTTTGGTTTTTCATGAGCTGTATGCCAAAATCATCAATATCAAAACAATAAAAGGCTTGCACTACTTCAGTTGTGTGTAATGAATCTAAAATATATGAAAGTCTAATGTTTATCAGTACATTACAAAAAATAATGAACTTTATCACAATATGCTAATTTTTTGAGAAGGACCTGTAAACCACCAAACAAATGTAATGTATTGCAACTTACCAGTCCTTAAATGTGGTGGCTGCATTTTTTTTTTTACAGGCCAATAACATTTTTGGCAAGTAAAGAAAATGTCTGTTGATCTTTCCAGAAATGTAATGTCCTTGTCACTTGCTGTGAGATAAGTTGGAAAAAACAAAATCGATGCTATCTTCCCTTCTGTAAACTACTATTCCCCCTCTCCTACATAATGTAGATAAACAAAAGCAGACATGTTTGAAGTCCAGCCTGGGTGGTGATTATGGTTCCCTCCTACAGTGGAATGTAGGCACCCAGAGACAGGAGCTGTGTAATTCACAAGATTACCTGGTGAAAATAAAGGAAAACAAAAAACAAATGTGCACACCTGATCTAAGAACTAAGCTGAAATAAATTAAACATTTTTGGTTTTTGGGTTTAGATACACTTTACCAAGGTGAAAAGATGTAAAAGACTCATTTAAAGGAGCATAGATTATTCACTGCATGCAAACTGATCAAAAAATGGTAAAACAAAGTCTATGCTGAAGTTGAACATGCTATGAACAGTATTTACCATGCATTTGAATTCTTGAATTGGATTTTTACAGCTCTTTATTTAGAACCTCACAGCTGCTTCTCCCTGTTTTTGAAAGCAGCTTCTGTACTTTGAGCAGGTTCACACTAGAACATGTGTATTCCAGTTTTGACAGCCCATTCATTTCAATAGGCTGCCAAATGTACTGGAAAGCAGAAAAAGTAATGCAAGAGTACCATGCGTTTTGTGGCCACAAACCTGCTGCGTTTGGGATGCCATTAACATTTAATGGCACCCGTGCGTGTCTTGCAAGGGCAGCGTGTTCACATGCAATGAGGGAAATGCATCTTTCCTGCACCATGTTCTAGTGTGAATCGGCCTTTAATAAACAAGGAACATCAGAACGTAAAAACACAGAACAATATCACTACAAAATATGTGTGCTTTTAGTTCTAACCTAGGAAAAACAAACACAGGTCACCCCTGGCTTTGTATATGAAACAAGAACATTCACTTGTCTTTCTTTTACAGGCCAGGACAAACAAGATTCAGAGAAAAATGGCTGAAAGACATCATTGAGAGCAAAATTATAATGACAGACAGTATTACATTTTAACCAGCTTAAAGCGGAGTTCCACCCAAATTTTGAACTTTACTGATTTCAGCAGTGATATATTTTGTAAAAATGAATTGGGCTATAATATAGTTTTTTTTTTTTTGGGGTCCGTTACCTTATTTTAGAGGTAGTTTGTTCTACTTCCTCCTTCTGCGGCCGCGGCCCCTGACGTCACTTCCGGCTTTGCATTACGTCCTGGGAGATGTGTGTCATCAATCCCAGGAGGCAATGGGCATCGCCGGCTGGTAGCATAATGGTATTTCCAAATAGGAAATGACACAATGCAAGGCAGCGATATGCACAGAATCCCGGAAGTGAAACACAGCGGCTTCACATGCCCACACTCTAGATGGCCGCGCTCTACAGTACATTAAAAAAGTATGTTCTAAATGCTGCACAAAAACAAATCAGAGGACAGTTTAGAAGATAGTTAATTATTAAAGCACAGGCGGTGACTATTCCAGGGGTGCTTTTATCTAAAAACAAAAAAAGACCGGAACTCCGCTTTAAGGGCTAATGCACACTGCAACTCAAAAAAAAAATCTGCTTTTTACAGGCGTTTGAACTTTTTATTTCTCTGCCTCTATACTGCTCTCTATAGAGAGAATGCTTTCATGTCAATGTTGTAAAAAAATAAATAAAACTTGTTGGAACAAAAGACGTATTATTCGATTGTTATTTTCAATGATCCTTTACTACAACACTGTAGACTAGGGGTGTCAATCTCCATTTCATTGCGGGCCGCATCAGCATTATGGTTGCCCTCAAAGGGCCAGTTATATCTGTAAGATTAGATGTCCAGAGTACCCCACTAGTACACCTGGCTAGTACACCCTAGCCATTATATAAATTAGCTAACTCGAATCAACCGCAGGTGGGGAATGGGCCAACAGACAGTAATTTGAATCAGCCACAGCTGTATCAACCACTTACCAACCACTGGGTCCAAGTAGTGCAGTCCACGTGACATGAGCATGCGCAATGGCTGAGGCGATAACTGTATACCCTATGGTCTAGTGGATGCCTGGACGCCGGTGCGGAGTGGATGTAAGCACAAGGGCTGACCCCAAATATGGAAATGTCTGCATACCCGAGGTGGTGAGCTACTCCACCAGTGTTATCCTCCCCTCTCCTAATCCCAGCAAGTCTCAAGGGGTACCCAGATCCATGGTATTCAGATTACATCTAATTAAGGAGCCGAGTATTCCTCGGATTTGCTGTTAAGCATCCTACATTAACACATTTAACTTCTGCCTAAGGACAGTAATCAAGAAGTCTCCTCTTTTACCCACCTGTCCATTTGACACACGGCCCTCTTATCCTTCCACTGAATATCCGGTACTTTATTATCATCTCAGGGATGAACTTGAGTTCCTATTATTATATTCAAGAAATGATGTTCATTTGAATTTAGGTACTTCCTAATCTGATCTAGTGGTCTGATATGAGTGACTGGGTGTATGTATTATTGATTGCATGCGCAGCTGCTTACCCCCTCTTTGACAACGTTGTCATTATTTTAACCTTGGTGGGGTGAAGGCATTTGTACTTTTGCTGACGAATCTTGATTTGATATTTTTCTAATAAAGCTGTTTTTATAACCTTAGTGTCCCACTATGTGACTTCTTTGGTGGACACACTGCTCCTTAATTTATGTCCCTTACATCCTTACATGACATGTCAAGAGCCCCCCCCACCTTTAGAAGTCAAGAGTCACCCACACTTACTGACATCACAATCCACCCCTTTACCTTGTGCTGCTGCCAGGAAGAAGATGCGGGTGGATCTGGGAAGAAGAAAGTGCAGGGTCTAGAGGAGGACCAGCAGAGGGCTGGAGTCAGCTTTCAGAGTCTGCTGAATGCTGAGATCAGGGGAGGCAAAGGCAAGATGGTGTTGCAGCTGCACAGAGAGGTACAGGATCTGTAGGAAGAGTTCTGTCCTCCTCTCTGCTGCGGACTGCTGAGAAGGGGGGCAAAGACGAGCCTTTCTGCAGCAGCACAGAGAAGCGCAGGATCTGGCAAAGAAGACAGACAGTTACAGAAGAAATTATTTCTTAATGTTTATTAAACCCTTTGTTTAAAACAGGGGTTTCAGTTTTAAAACTCAATTTCATCGTAGGCCACATCAGCATTATGGTTGCCCTCAAAAGGCCAGTTGTATCTGTAATGCCCCGTACACACGTGCAGATTATCTGAAGACTTTTGTCTTCAGATTTACCTTGTGTATGTAGTGCAAGGGCCTGCCGGATTGCATACAAATTGAAAGTGTTTAGGTTTGACCTCATATTATATGGTTTTGGTAAGTCTACAGACAAAAGTCTTCAGATAATCTGCACGTGTGTACGGGGCATAAGTCTATAGAAATGAAAGTATAACTAAAGGCAAAACTTTTTTTTTAGTTTTGGATAGAGTGAAGAAGGATTAGAACCCCTGTCCGGTTTTATTGCGGTCTGTGTCCCCATTAAAGAGATTCACTCGCTCTCTTTTTATCCTGTTTACCATTATTAATGAAAGTGAAAGTAAACGAAAATCCCAAATTTTGGGTTGTCCCAAGAAAAGAAATAGGGCTAAAATCTTCTAATGGGGACACTAGTTCTGGTGACCTGGGGGTTCCCAAGGAATTCCCTTAATTAGCCGGGATTTCCTCTCGCTTACTGTTTGGCTATGGGAAGGGAAGTGAAGGGAAATCTCACAAATGGCAAAAAAAAATTTACCCGTAATTATAGCCCTCCATTACTCCAAAATGTCCAAAATGAAAAAAAAAAAAAGTCTGGCTATAGTTCTACATTAATCCAGGGCTTTTTCAGAGAATAGGTGCAGGAACTCAACCACGTCCCCCTTGCCAACTGCAGTTGTGGCCAAATTGCACAGTGGGAAGATCTTAAAGGGGCAATAAATACCAGGAGTGCATTATGTGCGGAGTTCAGGTATGTGCTATGTACAGAGTGCAGAGTTCAGGCGTGTACTGTGTACAGAGTGCAAGGTTGAGGAGTGCGCCACATACAGTGCGCAGGGTTCAGGTTTCTTTCTCTGCACATATTTCCCTCCACAGCTCTCCCCCTAAAATCTTCCTCGTATCTCACCTACCTGGTCAAGCTTTAGTACCTCCCAGGAGTGTACAGTAAGTGGCTCCGCATCTCTCTCTCACTTGCAGGGAGATCATTGGTTGACATCTGTGCATCTGGGCACAGATGGGGATCATAGTTCCGCCTAACCACGTAATGCTCCATCCCACACTTCACCTGCATCTCTCTTGTCCCAGATGAGAGTGCAGGGCAGGCATTGACACATCTGTGAGAGCGGCCGAGAGAAAAGCTGTTCAGGTAAACACAGAAGGCTTCTGTGTTCACGAGTGACAGTGGTATGCGGAGGTCGAGAGCCAAAGTTGGCAGAACCCCCACGTTCCGTGCTAGAGCCACATGAAATGGCCTGGCAAGCCAGATTTGGGTTGTGGGCATTGTGTTTGACACAAGTAGTCTAAAAGAACTGCTGGTATTGCTGAAAATATCTAAAATGTTTGCTTCATCATCATCCTACACTAAAAAAAATGGCAAGGCTGGATTGCCTATGTATGATCTTACATTAGAGCGGAGTTCCACCCAAAAGTGGAACCTCCGCTTTTCTGATTCCCCCCCTCCGGTGCCGAATTTGGCACTTTTTGGGGGGAGCGGGTACCTGTTTTTGACAGGTACCCTGTCCCCACTTCCATCGGACCTCACCGCGGTGAAGTACTTCACCAGTTTGGCCCCCCTCCTCCTTCACCTGCTGCCGGGCCAGTAAGAGAGCGCAGTAGGGAACTGGCTGTGAAGCCGCAAGGCTTCAATGCCGGGTTATCTTACCGGCAATGATATCCTAATATTACCCACTTGCCGACTGGGCCATAGCTGAATGACGGCCACAGCGTGGTTGGCTTATTCTGGGAGGGCGTACAATAATTTCCTCCCAGAATCGCGCTTCCCACGCACCCCCTGAGGCATCATGGGTCGGCGCATCACAGATTGTGGTAAAGGGCCAATGACAGTGGCCCTTTACCACGTGATTGCTCTGTCAAATAACAGAGCGATCAGTTGTCAAAAAAACGGTGCATGTCAGGTTCAGTTCTCTGCTCGCACGCTGTACACAGCGATCGGTATAGCGTGAGAGGAGATGAGGCAGACAGCAGCCCTGCTCACCCCCACCAGATGTGTGCCTCAATCATGCCCATCTGTGCCTCATCTGTGTCTCAATCATGCTAATCTGTGCCTCATCCATGCCTCAATCATGCTAATCTGTGCCTCATCCATGCCTCAATCATGCCTATCCGTTCTTCATTCATGCCTCAATCATGACAATCTGTGTCTCATCCGTGCCTCGATCATACCCATCTGTGCCTCATTTATACCAATCTATTCTCATCCATGCCACATCAGTGTTCATCCGTGCTACATCAGTGCTCATCTGTCCCTCATTCATGCCACATCCGTGCCACGTCAGTGCTCATCCGTGCCACATCCATGCCACATCAGTGCTCATCCATGCCACATCCATGCCACATCATTGCTCATCTGTGCCACATCAGTGCTCATCCGTGTCACATCAGTGCTCATCCGTGCCACATCTATGCCGCATCAGTGCTCATTCGTGCCACATCCATGCCACATTAGTGCTCATTTGTGCCTCATCCATGCCACATCAGTGCTTATCAGTACCTTACAGTGGCTCACAAAAGTGTAATGGGTAGTCAGGAAATTAGATGTGTAATTTTATGTCCTTAGACCACCTGTTGGTGCTTCCTGAATGTTGGGCCTCTGTATGTAGCTAGGCTGTGTAAAAGTCTCACACATAGTATCGCCATACTCAGGAGGAGTAGCAGAATGTATTTTGGGGTGTCATTTTTGCTATGTACATGCTATGCATTAGAAATATCTTATAAATGGACAACATTTTCCAAAAACCTGTGGAAAAAAATGACATGTTCAAAAGACTCATAATTCATCCTGTTGGGGTGTTTGCTTTCCAAAATGGGGACATTTTGTGAGCATTTCCATTGTCCTGGAGCTCCAGGGCATTCAAAAGTGTGATAGGTTGTCAGGAAATTACAGTATATGTGTAATTTATGGCCCTAGAACGCCTGGAGGTGCTACTGATGTGGCCAGGCTGTGAAAAAGTCTTACACATGTGGTATCGCCATACTCAGGAGAAGTAGCAGAATGTATTATGGGGTGTAGCTGCAAGTATGCCAATAAAGTGTGTGAGAAATAACATGGAAATATGACAATTTTGTGAAAGAATAAATAAAAAATCTTGATTTTGCAAAGAATTGTGGGAAAAAATGACAACCTCAAAAAACTCACCATGCTTCTTACTAAATACCTTGGATTATCTACTTTCCAAAAAAAAAAGGGTCATTTGGGGGGGGGGGGGCACTTGAACTTTCCTGGCTTGTTAGTGTCTCAAGAATTGAGATTGGCCTTCAGTACATCAGGCGTGATCAGGCGTGATCAATTTTCTATGATTAGCACCATAGCTTGTAGACTATATAGCCTTCACAAAGACCAAATAATATATACTTATTTGGGTTTTCCTGACACAAGCATGACAGCATACACGTATGGGTATAGGCTTCGCCCCTTGCTCAATCAGGACTGGGTATACTATGTAAATGACTCGCCTCCCCTAAGGCACATTCTCTTTTTGTTCTTTAACATGTTCAACTGGTCATAACTATGGAAAGAAGATTTTTATTTTTACCATCACCTTGCCGGATTCATCTGGCCAGCCACACAGGTTCAGCCTCTCTTCTGTGATGATTCGGGTGTAAGCTGCCTATATGAGGGAGGCCTCCCCCAGGTCCAGGTACCGGGGTGCAGGATACTGGTCTCTGGATTCAGGTAAAACAGTTCTGCCTTGTTGTTTGTTGGGACTGATCCAGTCTCTCCTCCCTGGTGAGTTGTGGCCCCACACACTATTTTGTTAGTCTGGTGCTCTGTGTATGTTTTGTTTCCCTTGCAAAAGCTGACATTGTTGTTAGGGCGGCTGCCCCCTTCCAAGATGGCTCCTTGTCTGCTTCCTGTGGCTGTACTGCGGGCTGCTCTTTCCAGATGGATGTGTGGATGAGGATGGCACCCAGCAGACTTGCGGTTGACAGGGAGCAGCAAAGTGGCGCTGGGATAACTTCTGGTAGTCGCGGTAGTAAGGACCAGGAACCCCAGGCGGCTGCCTGGGGGTGTATTGGTGGCCATCTCTTCAGGAATCAAGCCTTTTCCATCACCTTAGAGCCAGTCAGGGATGTGTGCTGCACAGGTAGGTAAGCTAAACCATAGACTGTCATGGTTTATCATAATTATTATGTGGTTAATATGTCAGGCTGCCAAAGTAGGTTAATTTGATGTTTATAGTTCTGTTAGTTTCATTAATGTCTCATAGGTTTTGTTTTGTCTGCAGTACTGCTAACGCATTGCTTGATATACAGGTGTTGCTGTGCAAAGTTGAGTCTTTCCTATTAACTCAGTAATGCCTGGCTCTGCAGGTTTGGATTACTGTTTAATGCTCAAATGCCTGGGTTTGCTGTTTTTAGCCTTTGCAGGCCAGTGGCCTATAGTAGGTTATCCTGCCAGGGCTATTGGTCTGAGGTATATTAACCCTTCCTTGTGCTGCTTATAGGGCCAGACTGGGAATAAAAACCTGCCCTGGAAATAATTTCATACCAGCCCCATAGCATTATTATACCAGCCCAACAGCATAACGTCATTATTTTCTTGTTCATAAAAGGGAAAACAATGCATTGTAAAGCACATTTGAAGAGTGTATTATTCATAGATAAGACAGATATGAAAGCATATAGGGCTTAATAAGAGCAAATGCTGGGTAAAAGTGGTAAAAGTGGTAAAAGTGTGGACTTGGTACAGGAGGTGGTCAGAGGCTGTGCGGACATGGTACAAGAGGACGTGTCAGAGGCTGCGGACATGGTACAGGAGGAGATGGTCAGAGGCAGCAGACACAGTACAGGAGGAGATGGTCAGAGGCAGCAGACACAGTACAGGAGGAGATGGTCAGAGGCTGCAGACACAGTACAGGAGGAGATGGTAAAAGGCTTTGGACATGGTACAGGAGGAGATGGTGAGAGGCTGCAGACACGGTACAGGAGGAGATGGTGAGAGGCTGCAGACACGGTACAGGAGAAGATGGTTAGAGGCTGCAGATATGGTATAGGAGATGTCAGAGGCAGCACACACGGTACAGGAGGAGATGGTCAGAGGCTGCGGACATGGTACAAGAGGAGATGGTAAAAGGCTTTGGACACGGTACAGTAGGAGATGGTCAGAGGCTGCGGACATGGTACAGGAGGAGATGGTCAGAGGCTGCGGACACGGTACAGGAGGAGATGGTGAGAGGCTGCAGACACGGTACAGGAGAAGATGGTTAGAGGCTGCAGATATGGTATAGGAGATGTCAGAGGCAGCACACACGGTACAGGAGGAGATGGTACAGAAGCACATGTCAGAGACTGTGGACATGGTGCAGGAGGAGATGTCAGATGCTATGGACATGGTACAAGAGATGCAGAGGCTGCGGACATGGTACAGGAGATGTCAGATGCTGCGGACATGGTACAGGAGGACAAGTCAGATGCTGCAGGCATGGTACAGGAGAAGCAGGGGCTGCGGGCATGGTACAGGAGACGCAGGGGCTGCGGGCATGGTACAGGAGATGCAGGGGCTGCGGGCATGGTACACGAGAGTCAGAGGGTGCAGGTATGTTACAGGAGATGCAGGGGCTGCAGGCATGGTACTGGAGGAGGCAGCGGGCATAGTACAGGAGATGCAGGGGCTGCGGGCATGGTACAGGAGATGCAGGGGCTGTGGGCATGGTACAAGAGATGCGGGGGCTGTGGGCATGGTACAAGGAGATCCAGAGGCTGCAGGCATGTTACAGGAGGAGGCAGCAGGGCATGGTACAGGAGATGTCAGAGGCTGCAGAGGGGTCTTACTGGACTGTGATGAGGCACGCACCACCACCGGACGAAACACCACTGCTGCCTTACATTTAAAAATGGTGCCACCCAGCGCCATTATGTCACTGCGCATGCACCCGTAATATAAACAGATTGTGGACAGGTTTTTACAAAGTCATTGCTTCCTGTAATTTGCCCAATGCCTCCCCCAGAGGTCTACAGAAGCAATCAACTGGTTACATAGAACACAACATTTCTAGCAATGTCTCCTTAGCTTTATTGCATGGGGGGGTATTTTTGGTAAGGGACTTGCCCATACAAAGGAATGTCTGTCTAAGGACAATCAAGTGATCACGACAAAAGGAATCTCTGCTAAGGCAATCACTGTGTAAGATTTCATTAAACAAACCTGTCATCAGGAGACTGACATGTGTCATCCATCTTACAACTGCAACCAACAGCTGTACAAGAAATGTGCAACACTGCATATACCAAATACTTTGCCAACCGTCTAACAAACAGTATTACAAAGAATAAACATCCAACCTATAAAAAGTAGCAGAATTTTATTTACAAAAAAAGTTATTCTTTCACACAATCTTTTTGCAGTGTATAAAAAAAAAAAGAATTTCCATTACACATTGATACAATATATATACACAGCACAGTTGCATGGTACTGTACACCAGGGTCAGTCCACCTAAAATATATATTGCAGTTTTTGTCCGATACAAAAAAAATTAAAACACCTAACAATTTCTTATGTATCTTGGTGATTCTTCTGAAAAGATCGCGGTGCTTGAGTTCCTGTGTTCAGTCTGCCTACTAGATTTTTTTTTTTTTTTTAGGTTATGGAGAATGCAACACTGGAAACAATGTTGAAACACCCAAAACTCATTGTAGAAGCGATTTCACTGTTGAAGTATCCAAGACATCGAACTAGCCAAGTGCTGACTAATGCTGGCCTTACACCTGTAGAATTTTGTTTGAACGCGAATACAAGAACGTAAAAATATCACTCCAACCATTTGACGGAGGCTTTTTGGCCCCAACTAATTTTGAACTACTTTGTTTGAATACCAGGGCAATGGCTCAAATATACAGGAATGAATGAACTTTCTTGCTAAATAATGTGCCACTTCTAGAATAACTTTGACACGTGAATGCGCTCGTCGTTACAATTTTTCTCGGCCAGGAGCCAACTCAACGTATTAGAAGTTTGTTCCTATTTGATTCAACAAAATTACTCCATCTTTGTCCTTCGATTTTTTTTTTGCTCAGCAAGGGCAAAACAGATTGTGGAATCATCCCCTTTAATTTTTAAATAAGCTAACAAACGTTCTGAGAATGACAATTTTAAAACTAAATGCTACAGGTTAAAGTCCAGCTTTAGACACAACAAAGAAAGGTCGCCACCCAGTGAAATTAGGAATGCAGCCTATTCCAAGCCCCAGCTACTTCTATTAAAAACTTCTAGGATGGAGAGTGGAAACAGTGAGTCAGCAGAGAGGAAGGGGAGTGCTTAGAGTTAAGGCCATTAAGTGATAAACACATTGGGCTAAAGCTATTCAGCCATGAACATCGTATAGGACGCTCCACATCAAGGTAGTGAGGAATATCCGTACTTAATTCAAACTTGAAGCAATCAGGCAAGGGTTGAAAAACCAGCATTCAACCAAAGGACAGAGTGGATATCAAGCTAAGCCTGTATACTTGCTGTTAAATCCTGCAGCAGCCAGATCACAGGGAGGTGAAGGATGGTAAAGCCTCCTGAGCCACGCTTGATGAACAGCCAGGCAGTATAGCTGTTTGTCTGGTGGAGAAGACAGTGGCGCAAACCAGTGGGGAAACTCAGTGTGCAGGGAGGGGGGGGGGGGGGGCACCGGTGATGACGTCAGTCACCTGTCCCCGGAAGCCAGCCAAATGCAAGCCAGAAAGAGAAAGGCCCCACCACCATGACATGTTTTAGCGCCATGTTAAAGTCAGGTCCTAACTTTGACAAGACGCGAAAGCATGAAACATGTCGTCATGGGGACGAGACCTCTCTCTTTCCGGCTTGCATTCCACTGACAAGCGGATCTTCGGGCTGGCTTCCGGGCACAGGTGATTGACATCATCCCTGGTGTCTCCACCTGCACACTGCATTCCCCACTGGTTCGGGGCCACAGTCTCGTCCACCAGACAAACAGCTATACTGCTTGGCTATCTATTGGCTGTTCATCAAGTGTGGCTCAGGAGGCTTTACCATCCTTAACCTCCCTGTGATCTGGCTGCTGCAGGATGTAACAGCAAGTATACAGGCTCAGCTTGATATCCGCTCTGTCCTTTGGTTGAATGCCGTTTTTTTAACCCTTTCCTGCTTCAAGTTTGAATAAAGTACGGTTATTCCTCACTACCTTGATGTGGAGTGTCATATACGATGTTCATGGCTGAATAACTTTAATCCAACGTGTTTATCACTGGATAGCCTTAATCCTAAGCGCTCCCCTTCCTCTCTGCGGACTCACTAAAGTCCACCTTTAGTCCATCCGGGGCAAACATTTTCACATTACAACAAAAGTATTATGTGGTGCTTTACATTTGTAGATTTAATGTACTCTGTACAACAAAAAATAAAATAATGAATAGAGAGCATATTTATACCCAGCCTATATTCTGAGCGGTTAGCTTATAAAATAATTTAAAATGGCTTCAATTGCCATCACTAACAATGGATTCCTTTCTCTTTATTAAAGTATATTTACAACTTCAAAGTTCTTTGCAAATTTTTTCCAATTTTAGGAATTCCTTACATTATATCTGAACATAAAAGCTAAAAACACAAACTTAAACAATAGACCTGTAAGACAGACTGTTGCTAGGTATAGAACACTGAGATTTGAGAACACAGCATCAATACAATAGAGAAAAGAAATCTAATTTAAAAACTTAACATTTAAAAGAAGAAGTTTAAAAATTTTAGTTTATGCTTATGCAAGCATACATATCATTTTAAGCATTTTCCATTAAAAGTGAAGTTTTAAGTAAGATTTTATTTCTTTATTGCATGAATGGGGTGTCCCCAAATCTTTTTTTGGAGAGTTGGTAATTAGTGAGACTGTCTTGTGAGATGAAGACAGCAGAATACCAGCTGATTACATCAATCGGATGACCCTGAACAACCTGTAGTACTGGAACAGTTCTGTAAATGTAAAAGGGTCTCATTTGTCCTCTTTCACTTTGGTCTTTCTGTACACCATCTCTCTGAAGCTGGACAGGATTTTGTTTTCCCTCTTCCGCCTCTCTTCTTGGTTAAATGAAGCCAGCGCCCTCTTTTCATCTGCACTGTAAATCTGGTTCTCCTTACGCAGACGGACAGCTTCCATACGGCGATGTCTGAACAAACACAACATTATGTTAGCATATATATGACACAAAATTATTTCCACAATCTCACCTGATAATACTGAGGCACCACAACAGAAACTGTCAATCCAGTGTTAAAGTGGTTCTAAAGGCTTAAGGTTTTTTTTTTTACCTTATTACATTCTAAGCATTAGGATCTTAGGATGCCCCCAGCCTCCCCCCTTTATACTTACCTCAACCCAATCTTAATGCAGCGCTGTGCCCGAGAGTAGCAGCTCTCTTCCTCCTGCTGCTGTCAATTAAATCCTGTGATGAGTGAGCAGGGTAAAGTCGTGCTGTCTGTGACTACGGACACAGGCAGCGTGGCTCTGTTTTGAGCCCGCATCAGTGCCCCCCCTATATGAAGCGCCTTATTATGTAGACTCTTGCTGAAGAAGCCAAAAGCACTGGTGGGGTACCCCAAAAGAGGAGGTTTGAGCAACTCTGTGAAAAACCATTGCACAGAGTAGGTAAGTATGACGTGTTTTTCCGAGAATGTGATGAAAAGCAGCAAAAGATGCTTGTAAAATAATCTGCACTAAGTATGGGAATACTGGTTTCTGTGTATACAGCAAGGTGTATTTAAAGGAGTACAGCCAAAGCTCATTTGGCTGTACTCCTGTAGATCACAGTATGTTCAAACCGGCGGGGGGACCAATGCTGCATCCACCTAGGCAAGTATAAATGTGCAAAAAATTTCTATACTTCTTTTAACCAGTCACTGACCACCCGCTGCAGTTTCACTGCAGCAAGGTGGCTCTGCTGTGCGCACCGACGTAACTGCGCGTGCGCCCCCTAACCCTGCGATGTGCTGATTTTGTTCATCTTCTGACCAATTGCAGAGCAACCTGTGCCTGTGTAATGTAAACACAGGCACAGGAAGATGCAATCTTCTCTCCTGGAGCCCTTTTCGGTCCCAGCGTGAGAAGAGAGCATCAACTGTGATTACACAAGCACTACACTGACACCAGTACACACAGGCACATATTTAACCCCCTGATCACCCACCAGTTAACTCTTTTACTCCCTGTCACAGTGTCACTATATACAGCATACAGATAATTTACTGATCACTAGATTAGTGTCACTTGTGACACTAATGTTAGTGTGAGAGGCAGTCTTAGATAGGTTTAGAGCCCCTGCCATAAATCCCCTAATAAAGATTTAACCCCCTGATCACCCCTAGTTAAACCCTTCATTGCCCTGTCACTATTATAATGTACAGATCTTTTTTCTGATCACATTATTAGTGTCACGGGTGACATCAGTTAACGTTGGTTAGCATCAATCCAGGACAGCGTCCCCAAAACGCTAGCGTTAGCAGGATCAGCCCCGACATTTGCCCGCACCTGGATTTAGCCCCTCCAAGTGCAGTATCAACAGATTACTGTCACTTCGAATACACAGCACACTAAACCGCAGCGTTAGAGTCAGGCCTGATTTCTGCTAGCACTAGCAGTTCGATTTTTTGGTAGCGGTTCAAACAGTCCTTGACAACCAGGTGCTTTTTTACCTGGGAGTCACACTAGGCACCTATAAATGTATTGGCCAAAATGTCCAACCAGAGGTACACTAGTGAAGAAGCCTACAAGGTGCGGAGCATAACAGATGACAGCGATGGGGAAGCCTCGCTGTCAAAATCAGGCTCAGTATTGGAACCTGTAGAGAGCAGCGGCACCCTGACAGATAGCTCTGATGACGAAGTAGTGGTCCCTGCTAAGGTCAGGCGTACCCGACCCTGTTCTTCTGTTGCTGAGGTGCAACAATCGCAGGGTTCTCGTATGCAGCAGAGTGTCGTACTAGTGCCGCTCAACCTTCTGGTAAACTGGCAAGCACCAGCAGCCTAGTACACCCTGGTCGTAGCCAAACCCGGACTGCAGTAACACTTGGTGATGTAGCGAGTCCCATAAGTGCAGTTCAAGCTGGAGCGCTGACTCTCACAAGTAGTGTCCCACAGCCACCAATAATTCAAAGACAGGCCGCTAGAGCCCATAGTGTCCTTCCTGATGCGCTTGCAAATCCTTATTGGGAGCCCACCACTTCTGCAGCACCCCTACTCCCCCCCCCCTTGGGGTCAACATGTATAAGCTCTGTGAAAGGGCAACAGGCTATATATAGTTTCCGGATTTATGAGGGAAAAGATAGCAATGTGGAGCCCCCAACTGCCCAGACTACATGGGGAGCAGCGGCAAGATTGTTTGGGACTTCGTGTCACCCTTATTCGGAAAGGGGTACCATTTATACGTGGACAATTGTTACACAAGCGTACCACTTTTTAGTTGCCTTTTTGATTCTTGAATTGGCGCATGTGGCACCGTGCGACCTAATTGGACTTCAACGACCAGATGATAGTGTTGTACTTATTTGCCTGTAAGGCCAGACACTGTTACAAAAAAAGTGTCTGTATACTTATTCCAATTGGCTCTGCTGAACGCTTATGTACTGTACAAAGCGTCAGGAAGAAGGGGATCCTTCCAAAAATTCCAGGAAGAGATCATCACAGCCCTTCTGTATTCAGAAGGTGCTGTGGCCCAAATTCACTATCCAGATGCAGTGAGCCGGCTGCATGAGAGGCATTTTCCGGATGTCCTCCCTGGTACCCCCTACCCAAAGAGCACCCCATAGAAGATGTGTCTGTAGAAAACGCGGATATAGGCACGACAACTGCATTTTTTTATCCCTCCTGTCCTGACCAACCTGGTCTCTGCATCGAGGACCGTTTCTTTCGCTACTACACACTTGTAGAGTATTAGTATAGGGTACAGTAGGGCACACTCTCACACAGGGTCTCGAAAGACTGCTATCGCATTTTGACAGACCCTAGCCTGGAACGTTTAAAGTTTTTTTATAGTTCCAAAAAAAAAAAAAAAAAAAAAAAAAAAAACAAACACCCCTAAAAAAAAAAAAAAAGGAGTTCTCTTTTGAGTTAATTTTCTGTTCTTACTCTTACTGTACTTTTTAATATACTGCTATACTGTAATGTTTTGTTACTGTTTTTCATTGTTAACCATAGTTTGCTTAGCAGATACCACCGTTCTACTGTACTTTATGCTATTATGTAATGTTTTATTGTTGCTGTGTTTTTCATTGTTACATATAGTTTTCTTTGCAGATACCACCATTCTATTGTTTTACTGCACTGTATACTATTCTATTATATTGTAGTGTTTTATTGTTACAGTTAAAGAAAAAAGAACAAATATGGCAAAGCATAGGAGATGGGGTGGACACAGAGAGTGGATCTCCCCTATGCTTCGCCATATATTTTTTTAACACTTTTCTTGGCAGAAATTTCTTCATCCGAATCTATCGATATGAGCGAAGGAATCGGTTAGGTTCTTTTTTTATTTCGTTCAGCCCACAGGCTGCATAAAAAAAAAAAAAAAAAAAAAAATATCGCCATGAAAAGCCAGTTTAATATGGGATCAGTGTCCCTTATTTTCTCTCTGTACTGATCGGTCCCTGAGCCACCAGTCTTGTAACATCCCCGCAGTAGATCAGTTTGACCAGAGGGGGTATACATATGTCACCACAGGCTTTAGTGGGAAGCCCAAGGCGACTCCGACTCCCAGCTTGTCTCGCCCACTAAGCTGTGGCCGCCTGAGCACTGAACATACCCACCCGCACTCAATTCCTATTGAGGGCTACAATTATGATCTGTCCCGGCCACTAAGCTGTGGCCGACTAAGCAGTGTTAAAACCAGCCACAGTCCCATCCACCTTCATTCCCATTGTGTTATGAAAATTGTGGGTTTTTGAATTAGACCTTTACAGTGACAGGAAGTGATGTGGGGATTCTCTAATACCTCCTCCTTTAGCCTGGGAATAGATATGGCGTCCAGTACAAAGTGATGGGTCATCGACTTTTACGAAAAACGTGGGCGTATGGAAAAAATAAAATATTCACGTTTGCAGTGTGTTTATGGACAGAAAGTAAAGATTAGCAACCTGCCTGAAGTTCAGCTTTTTGCAGCAATATCTCCGGAGACTGTGGTCCATATAGCACAAAGTATAGACAATTTACAGGAGCAGTTGCTGTATAGGTCAGTAGGTTATGTATGACCATTTAGCTTTGTTTTTCACCCAATATTATACTGCTACATGTATGCAGATGTAAAGAGATAACAGACATGATGGCACAATAGCAAAATGTTACATAGTATGAACTACAGGCTTTATGCAACACTAATGTTTTGCTCACACAGAGTAGTACAATAAAAGTAATCTCCCTTTAATGAATATATTCTAAAATGTTAAGGTCATTGAAGTGGTTCAAAAGCCTAAAAATATTTTCCTTTTATGTATTCCTTGCATGAAGGTAAAAAAAAATGTTTAGGCATCAGTGTCTACCCTTTTTTTAAAATGGGCATTTACAATTTATTTCAGTTTAGAAACAAATTCCACCACCTTAATTCTAAAGAGCCCTAAAAACAAATTGCTGTTGTCTGTAGTCTGATCAACAGACACTCACCTGCTTCCACTCATTACATAGCCAGACTTCTCAAAAGAGGCAATTTCATCACTTGTAAGGCCAATTTCACCTCTCCTTGGGATACGCTTTCCAGCTTTAACATATTCCGCCATCGCAGCACCCTCACCAGGTAGCAAAGCATGGCCATAGCTGTACAGATAAATATGCATTAAATATAACAAAAAGTAGTTCACATGTACAAACATAACACACAAATATAGGCCATTTTCTTTCTTTGGATGTATATCTATTATTCGCATATATGCGCAAGATCAAGTAAATCTAGTTTGCAGTAAAGCTGAACTTCACAATATTTGTAGCTGCTGATTTTTAATCCCCCCCCCCCCCCCTCAGAGTGAAGTTTCTCTTGAAGGATAGGACTTGCATACACTTACATTCTTACAAATAAAAGAAAAACCACTTTGGCAAATGTTGCTCGCATTTCAATCAATCTCCAAAATTATATGAACATGATACATTTCCATGTTCATTACTAGGTTATATTTTTTAACCATTTTACTTTATAGAATAGGTCTATGCATCGACCCCTGAAGAGTGAGACTGAACTCACGAAACGCATCAGGTCACCATAGATGCTATGTCACATTTACCATGGACTATTTGATTACTGTATATAACCATGTAATGGATTTGTATACTTGGGCCAACTGTTTGGCATTATGACACTTTTTCCCAGTTCTACTGCTGGCATATACTTCATAAACGTGCACTATGTTTTTATCACTGGTTGTGTGGTGCTTCATCTAAAGTCCCAACAGGCAAAAATGTGCAATTGTACGTACAATAGGGATAGAGGCGCCTCGCAGGGTACTGCCAACCATATTTTGTTTCTTAGTTATTTTGAACACTGGTGCCAAATGCTGCAGTTTAGGTGTACTAAAAAGGTTTAATCATGGTTTACAAAATGCTGCAAGTGAAAGGATAAGGTGTCCCTTCAGGTCTCTAGATTAAACTAGATCATGATTCATAGATGCGCATATATAACCCAAGCAATAGACCATTGTATTACAAATAATTCATTGATGAATTACAATATACTATAGTTGCTTTATTAGCGATGTATAGGATTGCTCTATGGTGTAGGGGTGCTCTATGGTGTATTTAACCTACATTTAATGAATAGGAATGATAATGATGTATAAAGTTTTTTTTACATGAATCTTGTAATGAGAGGCATATATTTAAAATGCTAATTTGACTAATTTTAATCCTAATTTTATGCATATCATTTATTTATTTACATTGTGTGAGAGAAGCTGGATATTAAATTAGTTGCTTCAGGATGGGATAAGTGGTACACGGTTAGGCAGCTATTGGGGTTAGGGGATTAAGTATTCGAGGTTGGGGCTGATCACCAAGTATTACTTTATTAAAATGACTTTTTAGTTTTATTCTAGTTTTGGATTTTGAATGAATGCCTTGCATATTTCTAATAAAATGTGTCCAATGTTAAGCTTTGAGGGTATAAGATTGGAGTTTGGAACTATTAGATTAGGCAAATCTGGGGTTAGCCTTAAACTGGTGAGTATAGGTGTGCGATATGGCCCTATGAGGAAGTCTGCACGTACGAAACACGTCAAATAGTGCTGAGCTCTGTCCTGTCAGCAGGGATGTGCTGGATTTTGTCTCCTTATAAAGCAGAGAATAAAATTCAGCACATCCGTTCGTAAAACCAGCACACTGTATGCACAAAAACACTGGTTAGGCACACATTTAACCCTTTGATCGCCCTAGATGTTTAACCCCCTTCCCGGCCAGTGACTGTGCATATTTTAGCACTGATCACTGTATTAGTGTCACTGGTTCCCACAAAGTGTCAAATTGTCCGCCGCGTAATTGCAGTCCCGCTGTAAGTTGCTAATCATCGCCATTACTAGTAAAAGGTAAATAAATAAAAACTCCAGTATATATACACACACACACACACACACACACCATAGTTTGTAGATGCTATAACTATTGCGCAAACCAATATACGCTTACTGGGATTTTTTTTACTAAACATATGTCATAGAATACATATTGGCTTAAATTTATGAAGAAATTAGATCTCAAAATTTTTAATGCAGTACCGTATAATAAAAAATGGCCTGGTCTTGAAGGGGGGTAAATCTTCCTGAGGGTCAATTGGTTATGAAGAATACGATGATGTATAGCGCCACCTTATGTCTGTATATTTTTTTTTTTTTTTTTCCCCCCCAACACAATTTTAATTTTTGGTGGTTCTTAACCATTTTAAGACCGGGCCTATTTTTGACACTTGGTGTTTACAAGCTAAAATAATTTTTTTTGTCTAGAAAACTACTTCGAATCCCCCAAACCATTATATATTTTTTAGCAGAAACCTTAGAGAATAAAATGGAGATAGTTGCAATATATTTTTTATCACACCGTATTTGTGCAGCGGTCTTCCAAACGCAATTTTTTGGGGAAAAGTTCACTTTTTTTTAATTAAAAAATGAGAAAACAGTAAAGTTAGCCCAATTTTTTTCCATAATGTGAAAGATAATGTTACGCCGAGTAAATAAATACCCAACATGTCATGCTTCAAAAATTGTGCACGCTTGCGGAATGGCGACAAACTTTGGTACTTAAAAATCCCCATAGGCGACACTTTAAAAATTTCTACAGGTTACCAGCTTAGAGTTACAGAGGAGGTCTAGGGCTCAAATTATTCCTCTCACTCCAAAGATCGCGACGATATCTCTCATGTGTGGTTTGAACACTGTTTATATATGTGGGCGGGACTTCAGTATGCGTTCGCTAACGGGGACAGGCACTTTAATTTTTTTTTTCCTATTTATTTTATTTATTATTTTTTATTGTTACATAGTTAAAAAAAAAAAAAAAAAAAAAAAAAACACAATTTGATAATTTTTATTCCTATTACAAGGAATGTAAACATCCCTTGTAATAGAAGTAGGCATGACAGATGCTCTTTATTGGGAGATCTGGGGTCAAAAAGACCTAAGGCCTCACAACTAAACTAAAAAAAATAGTAAAAAAAAAAGTAAAAAAAAAAAAAAAAAAAAAAACGGCCCTTTAAACCGGTTGCTAGGCAACGAAGTTTGACGTCACTATGGTCCGACCATAGGGTCGAGTGAGGGCCATCTTGCCCTCACTCGAGTTCCTGTCTCTGAAGAACCGGGAGTGGATCGTTTTCCCCGCTGCGGTTGGGTCCAGTAAGCAGGGAAAAAAGCCGGGACGCAGCAGGAGGGGGCACCTATTCCGCCGCACCTTATGGGTGATCCCACGGCGAATCCACTGCTGGGACCCCACTTATCTGAAAGCCGATCGCCCACCCTTTTCAAAAATACCGGGGTTATGGTAGCCATCTGCTGCCATAACCCCCGGTATTTAGCGTCATAGGACGGACGTAAAACTGCAGTGGGTGATCAGGAAGTGGTTAAAGGGGCAGCAACACTTTTTAATTTATATGTTCATTATTTTGCAAATTATTTTTATTTTTATACTTTTCCAGCACTGAGTTTAAAAATGTTGTTGTAATTGTAAGTAGTAATAATTTACACATTTACACGAGACAAAAGCAAATAACCAAGAATTATTAACCCTCAGCAACCATCTTTATGGTTCTGATATCTCAAACCTACTAAGTGATGAAATTCGGGTTGTTTGTCCATTATATAACATTGCTCTCTGCGCTGTTCATGAAATAACCCCACGTGTCGTGTAACTATTTACATGCGTTCCTTACATAATCAACAGTTTTAGTTGAAGGGCAAGCCGTAGAAAAAAAAAATAATAATAAATCAGCTGCTTACTTTAAAGGCTTGTCGTCTTGTGACAGATGTGATATTGGAGCTTCAGGTCCTACTAATTCAGCATCATCCAGGATAGCTTCTGATGACAAAGTCACACAAAAAGATTGTAAACAGAAATTCTAAAAAATATCATTTATATGTTAATTTTGCTGCCTTTGTTTAACCATGTACAAAGACCTGAGTACATATGCCTGGATGTGATTTATGGTTTTAAAATGTATTAAAGTTATGAATTATAGTTATTGTCAGTGTATTATTCTCAATATTGTGGGAAGATCATAAGCACTTTCATACAAGAGTGCTTTTTATACCAGCAAGAAAACAGATCAAGCTGGGCTCCAGCCAGATCCTATAGACTGACCGTTTTACGGCGCTTTCACACTGATGCGGTTTTCCCACAGTGTACCCATGGTTTTTGAGCAAGTTACCTGCGCTTTGCTATAGACTTCTATTACATTGGGCCGTTTTGCTGCGTTTTTCTGAAAGTGCACCAAAAGTCCTGCGCTACGGAAAACTGCAGTCACAGAAGTATGGTCAGCAGTGTCAGTTTATAGTACTGTGCTATAATCTCAGTCTGAAGGTTTGAGTACATGGACATCTGACCCGCAAGTCAAATCCGAAATGCTCCAATGTTTTTCAGATGCGTGTTTTTGCATTACTATTCACTTACACGGTGAATAAAGTCAGCCTAAATTCAGCAGAAGAAAAACCTATGAGGGTTATTTACTAAAAATGTCACAATCTGTTGCAACTCTGCATAGAAACCAATCATTCAGTTTCCAGGTTTTATTGCAAGAGCCTAATTGAACAAGCTGAAGTCCACCAGATTATGAGTGCAACAGTTTTAGTAAATCTACTACATTGTATTCACAAAATGTAACAAAAGAAAAAAAACAAAAAAAAAAAACAACACCTAACATACAACATGCCATGCCATGCCAGTGATCCAGGGTGGCGGCATCCAAGGCCACCCCAGCATTTAGAAAAGGACCTGTTCCATCTCCGGCCCCCCCATCCAGGCATGCTCTGCCTCCCACCTTGTGACATGCTTTCGCTGTAGTGAAGACTGTGGTAGAAGAGGTGGATTGAGGACTCATACATGTTCAATAATTTAAATTTTATTTATATACCTTTAGGTTTTTGGCCCGCAAATATTTGTAAAATATATGAGGTGACCCTCATACTAAAAAGTTTGGAAACCCCTGCTCAACGTTCTGAGCAAGGTCCCAAAGAAAAATGTCTTTTATAGGACAGGAAGGACATAAAAAAAGGGCCCAAAAAGGCTACCTAGAACTTCAATACTTTACCAAAAGCACTAAACCTGTGGCACTGGGGACCCAATAACTCACCTTTTTACAGATTTAAATAGCCTAAAATTGAATCTGTTCAAATGGGCTGATTAAAGAAACTCCGGCCAAAGCTTTTTTTTTTTTTTTTAAGATCTACATTCTGGATAGTGTGTGAAAAGCTTACAACATTTGAGCTTTTCAAAGCGGTCTTAAATTTCCTTTGGGATAATTTTACTTCAACGATATTTGGTTGGAGTTCAATTTTAAACAAAAATAAGTCATGTTCAAGCCAAAAAGACATCCTGATCTGGGGCATGCTTAAGTTGCAACCTGAACCTGAATGGGCATCTGAAGTGAAACAAACATACTAGGGGAAATTGTTCCAGTAATCAGTCCCAAAGTGTTAGGTCCCTTTCACACGGGGCAGAATCCGTCCAAGCGGATCTGCTTGTATAGCGGGGCATCTCTCCGCTGATCCCTGCTGAGCAGGACACTATGCAGAGCGGACACGGACACAGCCCGCTGTTCTCTATGAGACGGTCAGATGGAAATGGACTGCATGTCTGTTTCCACCTTACTGTCATCTGATTAGGAATGGCAAGCAAACGTATTGCCATACATCTGTTTTAAGCAAACTGAGTTGGATGCCGGGCAAGTGACAGCACCACCCAATAGATAACAATGGATAGTCTGATCCAGCCTGCCTGGAAAAAAAAAAAAAGACAGGCGGACCCGATCGCTCTGCTGGGGTGAAAAAAAACAAAACAAAAAACACACACACACACACACACACACACACACTTACTTCGCTCTACCCAGCTATCTTCCTGCATTGTTTCATCATCAGAGTCTTCACTGCTGGAGTCACTAGATTCTTTCCTATTTTTCTTGCTTTTCTTTCCCTTTGATTTCTTCCTGTAGGGAACATTGGGAAAAAAAAAAAAAAAAAATTATATATACACACATATATAATATATTATATATATATATATATATATATATATATATATATATATATATATATATATATATATATATATATATATATATATACACACACCAGGAGACCCAGGCAACCAGCCTGCACGGCCGTCGAAGACCCGATCAAAGCCGCATTCGGCTCTGATCGGGTCTCCATGCAAAAACCCGGACGTGATGTCATGACATCACTTTCGGGTACTGGCGCCAGATTAAAAAAATAATGACAGCATTCAAAACAGCCAAACTTTAAGTGCAGAGGAGGGGTTTGGGGTCTTTTAGACCCATAGATCCCTCCACAAGAGTACCTGTCAAGGGAAAAAAAAAAATAATTTTTAAATGTACGAAAATACCGGCCGATACAGTAAGTAAATGAATCTCACAGACCCCAAGTAATGGTGATGACTACCAGCTGCTTGTTTAAAGTGAAAGCCAATATCCGCATTAGGATCTGTGTTTGACATCCATAAACTGGAGGTGTAGGCTGCTTTAGCGATTTCCAGAATGCTGCCTGAAGATGGCTGAAGCATTAAAAAGGTGTAGGAAAAGTCTGCTGCAGTCAATGCTCTTCACACTAATGTTTATATGCTCTTCTCTGGTTACCATGCTGTTCCTTGATCTTCAATACATGTTGAGTTACTGACTCACTTATTCTATTAGCGAGTACTGAAGAAATATATCTAGCATTTCCAGGGATTCAATGGACTTTCTACAAGCTTCCCTCATGCCAGCCTTCTTGAAGCCACAGATCAAGTTGTTACGTGGCAATTACCAAGCAGAGGTCAACTTGTAGTGAAGTCCATGAATAAGTGGAATTAGCTGGAATCCCTAGATCATACACTATGTACAGGTGGGCTTTGAACGTACGCTCCTTACTATCCAAGCATTCTTACCAATGTCCTTGTGTGGAAATGTATTTGTTGAATAATGGTAACCCCCCCCCCCCCTTTTTTTCTTCTCTTTTCCTCCTTCATTCTTTGCTTTCCTATTTCCTTCCCTCCACTGTGCACTTTATATTGCCCTCTCCTTACCATTTCTGGTGAATTTGCATGGTTTTCTGCCACGGAGGTTGTTCCATTTCTTTAAAAGCATTTACCCCTACTCCTGATATCAGGATGGAATATCTCTGGGACTACTGTTTCTAGTGCACACTTTCTCTTGAGGATATTATGGGTTTAAAACCTAGCCTGTTGTGCTAAAAAATAACTATGAGGTTTTTTTTTTTCTCTCTTTTTTTAACAATATGGCAATTTGCAATGCAACATAATGTCTAGGTCTAGGGTCTGTTTCACTGTTTTTACAGTTTACAAGCAGAACGAAGTAAAATAAACCAAATAAGTAAAATTGGCACACAGTCACCGATTCTTAGAAATAACTTTGTTATGACTGGATTTTAGCTGGTCCCGCAGCTATAAAAGCTTCAGAACACAGTCACCGGTGTGGGAATGCCTAAATGCCATTCTGATAAAGACCATGAGACCCAGTGGTGCAGCTATTCCTTAATGATAGCATCCAAAGATGCCCAGAAAAAGTTATAGGGGAGAATAGACTACAATATATTATCATTTTGCATAATTTTAGGTTATATACAGGTATTGGCTTAACTGCCATGGTACTATAGACTAAGCCTGGGCAAAGAATGTGTTTTAGATTGCTGAGCTTTCTCAAGAACCATTTGAGAAACATTTCAAAAGTAAATTCTATCTTGATTTCCCCTGACTTGGTGGTTAATCTCCAACAACTGCTACCCATGTCCACTGAGTGTGTTCTTCATAGTCAGATGGGCAATCTCGCTAGACAACAGAATGGTGGGCCACAGGGTGTAGCCTTCAAGTAAAACCCTCAAAACAAAGGAAATAAATCAGAGAGCAGCACAGAAAAGGAAACTTAAGGTGTTTATTTCTAGGCAGGACTTTGAAAAAGAAAAAACACTTACTTTCGATGTTTTTTCTTCTTTTTCTTGGATTTCTCTCTTTTCCTCTGATCTGCGCAAAAAAAAAAAAGTGTCTAATTTTAAAACAAAAGAAATCTTGGATATAATAAATTGCTTGAAATAATGCTAAGAGTCCAGTTTTGTTTGCAGCTTCTTATTCAAGTACCAACATTATGTTAAATAAAAACATTGCATCAGCCATTTGAAGCAGTTACAAGTAACGGGGACTAATGGGAAGGCAGGGAGAAAGAGGGTGGGAGAGAAAAAGTGAAGTAGAGAAAGGATAGGAGTTCAAAGATGGCAAGGGTAGTATTGTAGTCTCTCATTCCCGTTCCACAATAAGGGAAGAGAGGCTAAGGGGGGAGCTCCTCAAGGGTATGGTAAAAGTGTTTTTACTAAGAACTGAGAAGGGAGGTAAAAAGATGCATTTGGATGAGGATTTGTCTCAAAGGAGACTTCTAGCATATGTCAGTATAAACTTCGGTTGTTTCAGAATACTGCCAATACCAAGTCTTAGTAAATTTAGAGAGTCTTTCCTGAGAGATGCTAACAAGTTCCTCTATTTCTTCTATTTTGTTTAGTCTGAAAAGCCACTCCTTAATCATCTGAACTTTCTCCTGTTTGTTTTTGACTACGCTAAGCAAAGAAGCATATCTGTACCAGCATGGTCAATTTGACGGCACGCTTCATTCTAGGCAACTATAGGACACTGTGCTAATGCTTGGCATGGCTACAGCCCCTTAATCAGAATGCTGCCACCTAGCCTAACCCATAATTATTATTATTATTCAGGATTTATATAGCACCAACAGTTTGCGCAGCGCTTTACAATATGAGGGAAGACAATACAGTTATAATACAATTCAATACAGGAGGAATTGGACGGCCCTGCTCGTTAGAGCTTACAATCTAGAATGGAGGGTCAAGTGAAACAAAATCTAACACACTCATAAATGCTAGCTTTTGGGTGTAGATGCTGGGGGCTGAGGTGTGTGCAGAAGTAGAGATTTCACTGGTGGCATGGATACTAGGACTTGATGTGTGTGTAATTGTGAAAAAAAAATTTCTTGAAATTTACATGCTATGGATAGATTAATAATTACCGCTGCTTTCCGACTCAGAGTCACTCTCACTTTCATCAGAGTGCTTTTTACTTTTCTTTTTTGCTGACTTTTTCTTTTTTTTCTTTTTCTTTTTTTTCTTCTTTTCTTCTACAAAGACATATTTAAAAGGAAAAAGTAACCAAAACAGATAAACAGGACAATTTTACATGTGCAATAATAGGGCACAACAAAACGTGTTTATGTATCTACCTTCTGAAGAAGAGTTCGAGCTACTGGATTTTTTTGATTTTTCTTCGTCTTCTACAGGTGTGTGTTCGTCTGAGCTAAACAAAAAAAAAAAGGATATATAGAACACCACATAAGGCTGTAATGATTTTCACGATCATTTTTAGCAACTTAACAAGAAAGCAGATTCAGATATAAACTTACTCAGGTTCTGGAACTTTGGGTGAAATGCCCCAAACTTCTGGAGCTCCCAACTCCCCAATCCTTTCCCTTTCATTTAAACGCCTAAGGGTTTAAACAAAAAATGAAATACAAATTTAGAAAGAATAATGCATGTTTTAAAATGTTTTAAACACTGCTACATATAAACATTTTTACAGAGGATTCTAAATTAAAGTGTATGTAAACTCCAACAATGAACTTTCTTTAATGTGATAATATTTGATCTGTTAATAACATCACTGAAAGTGTTTTGTTATATCTGTTTAATAAGTGCAAAAAATATGTTGATCTTGCCAGAAATATTTTCTTCTCTCTGGAGACTAAAGAACCACTCTCCCTATGATATGGAAATGGAGAGGCTCTGCAGTCCAGTCCTAGGGTGACAACAGTGCAATGACAAAGAAGGGAAATTATCCCATCCGAGGACACCAACACAGCAACTTTTTTTCTTTACAGTTAGTAAAGTGTGCACAGACAACTAGGTTGTCGCTTCGCAGACTTGAGAAACTTAATAAACAGGGAAGGGAGGCTCCCGCTCCTTGATGGCATATGCCTACACAATCGGCTGCCAAATCAAACAGCAAATGCCAAGCCTCTCATTGAACCATTCATGAGCACAGAGAGAAATGGACCTCTGAAAAGCAGCCATCAAGTAAAAGGTACACACAAATCGAGCAACCCACCTCCAGGGAGTGCAAGACCACTTCCCTAGGATGTGACGGCTGAGGACAAAGAAGAAAAAACAATGTCCTCCTTCAAGTAAAAATCCGACGCCCCTTTGGCAACATGAAATCATCTCTGCTCCTACCCCTGTCACTTCCCTGATCTCGGCTACTAAATGTAAAAGCGGCGGCGGGTCTATGAAAATATAAATCATGGAGATCTCGGCTCCGTGATTTATATTTTCATAGACCCGCCACCGCTTTCAAATTTAGTAGCCGAGATCAGGGAAGTGACAGGGGTAGGAGCAGCCGAGATGTTTTAATGTTACCACGGCAACAGCTGATGCGGTGTAACGTTACAACACACTACCCCGTGAAAATTCCCTACCCTCCGGACCTCTGAGCATGCGCAATGGTAACCTGCTCAGCTGTTCCATGACGTATGTGCACCGGAAGTGACGAGGTATGGAATTTTCACGAGGTAGGGTTTTTTAACGTTACACCGGCCATTCACAAAGTCCAGAGCTCTTTGCGCATGTGCAGCAGGGAACAAGCTGTGAAGCTGCAAGGCTTCACTGCCAGTTTTCCTTACATGGAATGGCGACGGCAGCACCCGGGAGCCAATTGAAAAATCAGCTTGGGATGCCGACATCGCAAGATCCCTGGACAGGCAAGCGTCCTAATATTAAAAGTCAGTAGCTGCTGACTTTAATTTTTGGGTGGGGGAGCTGGAGCTCCTCTTTAACATATCTGCATGTCTTTGGAGTGTGGGAGGAAACCAGAGTACCGGATGAAACCCACACAGGCCATGGGAGAACATGAAAACAGACAGGCAGTGTCACGGTTGGGATTCGAACCAAATGCTAATGCTACAAGGCAGAATTACTAACCACTCACACACCGGGTGGCATTCGAGCTCAGCCGCTGTGCTACCCCAAAGGTGGCATTCAAGCTCAGCCGCTGTGCTGTCCTATATCTGTGTACGCCCGGCATTAATCATACATACCAGTGTTCTTTTCTACACTCTTCCCATTTGCAGTGGGTGTACTAGCCATGTACAGTGTACACTACACTCCAGGCATGTCCCTGGTGAGAAGAGATGTCCGCTCTCCACTGAACTTACTGATCCCCAGTCTGGGCAACTGCAGATCTAAGGAGCACCACACACAAGACAATCTGATTGTACAATCTACTAACTAGTGCGCAGTGCAAGGGCCTGTCTGACTGGATAGTTTAGGTAACCTTATATCACCTAGTTTTAGAAGATCTAAGGTTGATGGAATGGTCAGATTGTCACATGTATGGTGAATAGGGGGTCACTCACCTGGCGATGAAGGCCTCCTGCCTCTGTCGGAGGATCTCCTCCTTCCCCTTGTCATAGTAATCCCCCCATTGTTTACTACTATGCGGCCTGCTGAACACAGCTCTGTCTCTGGAGTGGCTCCGCCGGTGCCCATTGCTGACTCCTCGGTCTCTGGACCGGGACCTCCCCGTCCTCCTGCCCGGAGAGCCGCTGTCATGCCGTTTTCTCCGGGGAGAGCCCGGACTTCGGCTCCGAGAGCGGTGTATAGGAGCCATTCCTGACCCCCGACATCTACTGTACACGGAACCGGAAACCGACCGACCGGATATGTGTGTCCGCCTGTGATACCCATCCGTGTGATGGGGGCGTGGCTGTGCACTGGTGCTGCGGGTCCCCCGAGTAACAATAACTGTGTACACACAGGCTCGGATTAGATTTCAGTCTTCTATCTACAGCAGTGAGAGAATGTAGAAGAGAATTGAATGTGTTTCTGATGAATGTATACTTCAGTCACATTCATGTATATGTGCTTTATATATTGCTGTTTTCTGGTACAGATCTGATGAGACAGGCTGCATTCACACTTGTACCACTCCAAAGTTGCACCGACTTTTGAGTGCAACTTTTGTGCAACTTTGGATGGGTGCAACTTGAATATTGCTTCTAAAGCCTCGTACACACGCAACAAATGTTGGCCGTGAATTTTCGGCCAACGTCAGATCGGCCGATTGTCGGCTTGTTAGTATAATGCTTCCGACAACCAACTGCGACTTTTCGGCCGAACAAAATATGGTGTGCAGGCTTATAAAATTTTTTTTGGCCGTCAACAGAACGGCCAATTGTTCTTCAGTCAGTACAGATTTCGGCAGACAAAAATGTGATGAGCAAGACTGGGCATGCTCAGAGAAGAAAAAACACACGAAAAGTCAACCAGCACATGACATCACTTCTGAAGTTGGTTTTTTTGGCCGATAAAATTCGTGTGCAGTCTAGAGCACATTTCAACCAACACAACAACACTGGACAAAAGACGGCCGATCGGTCGGCCAACAATCGTTGCGTGTGTACGAGGCTTTACACACGATCGGATTATCGAACGATCTGTCGGCCGTTTTATGTTGCATGCTAGTCTGATGTGGAAAGTGAAGAGGTTATTTTCATACGAATTTTCCCGTACGACAGAATTCTACTTCAGAAGTGATGTCATGTGTTGGATTGTTTTCTATGTGTTCTTTCTTCTCTGAGCATGCCTAGTCTTGCTCTTAAGATTTTTTTCAGACGAAAACTGTACTAATTAAGCAAAAATCGGACGTTGTTTTGACATACGATAAAAATTTTATAGCCTGCACATCCAGTTTTGTCATCTGAAAATCCGTAATCGGCTGTCGAAAGCACTATACTAACGATCCGAAAATCGGCAGATCGTTCGTCGGGCGAAATTTCCCTTCCGATTTTCTTATCGTGTGTACGGGCCTTAAGACTTTGACCAGTGATAACGGATGGCTGTTGCATTGTATAACATTCAGGTATAACTTTCATGCAACTTTTGAGGGTTAACATTGAAGTCTATGTCCCTCAAGTTGCATGAAAGTCACACCAAAGTAGTGCATGATCTACTTTGAAGTTGATGCAACTTTAAGTCACGCATATATGAATGGTTATCATTGGAAAACATGAGGAACGATTTGTCATGCAACTCTGATTTCCAAAGTTGCAGAAGTGTTAAGGAAGCCTAAAGGGCCATACACACTATAAGATTTTCTGAAGACTTTTTCCTTCAGATTTACCTTTTCTATGTAGTGCAAGGTCCTGCCAGATTGCATACAAATTGAAAGTGTTTAGGTCTGACCTCATATTATCTGGTTTTGGTAAATCTAAAGGAAAAAGTCTTCAGAAAATCTTATAGTGTGTATGGCCCATTAGCCTCATTCACATGGCTGATTATTTCCCTGAACTGTGCAGGGCTATTTTCTGCCATCACAGGTATTGCATGCATCCCCATTCCAGCAGTCCCATTGATGTTTATTGGAACACTGTGTAGAAACAGCCGATGTCCCAATGTGACATCCGTGTGTTGTATTAGTGATTGACCGATATCGGTTTTTCGTTGCTGATACCGATATTTTGGCCAATGTATATCGGTATCGGCCTATATGTGCCGATATTTTTGTACATTTAAAAAAATGTTTTTTTTTTTAATTTTTTTTTTTTATTTTTGGCAGATACTCTTGTGCAGGGATCTGGGGGTCTAAAAGACCCCAAACCCCCTCCTCTACACTTAAAAGCATTTAAAACGCCAAGTTTGGCTGTTTTGAATGTTGTCATTTTTTAAAATCTGACAGTAAATACAAAAATGACATGATACAAAGCTGTGATCCTAACGGATTACACTGTATCATGCCATTTCAGCACAGGATTGCACCTGGTGACTTTGCCAGTGCCCTGCCTGTGCTTTGTGCCTGGAAAATTTTGAATGACTGTGGCGTCCAAATGCGCTTTTAGACGAACTGGAAAACAGCGACAGCGAAATGGAGTTACTTGAACTGAGCAATAGCGAATTCGTGGGAAAATTCGTCATCAGGAACGGAAAGTGACCACAGTGACGATTCTGATGTCTCTCTCTGGCACTTAGCTCCATTGGAAATTCTGTAGAATCATTTGATTTACTTCCCAAATTCCACAAGCTATGTGCCAGAATTGTCGCTGTCATCACTTTCCGTACCTGATGATGAATTTTCCCATGAATCGCTATCGCTCAGTTCTTCAAGTAACTCCGTTTTGCTGTTGCTGTATTCCAGTTCGTCTAAAAGCGCTTTTGCGCAAAAAGAACACTTTTTGGACGCCATGGTTGTTCTCAATTTTCCAGGAACAAAGAACTGGCAAACTCACCAGGTGAAATCCTGTGGTGAAATGGCATAATACAGTGTAATCCGTTAGGATCACAGCTTTGTATCATGTCATTTAGTGTTTTTAAAATTTTTAAATTGCCGCCGGTTCCACCCCCTGTGTCGCAACGCTCGCAGGAAAGGGAACCGGAAGACAGGTGTCTGCATCGGCCTAGCACAAAGTGGGAGGAGGGTGCTGAATCACAGGGGAAGGGGAGTTTTAAAATGTAAAACAACAGATTTCCATGCAAAAGAATGTACCGCTTTTAGCACAGAAATCCTGACACAATCAGACCACCAGAGAGGTTAATAAAGTGTATGTTACCCCAACATTTTATATTCCTTAAATGTGTCTATGTTACCATGTACTTGTGTTAGGAAAGGCGCATTCCTGTACACAGAAGATTGGGTCGCAGTCCTCAGGGTCGCCCCACCAAGGGAGAAACCAGTCAAGATCCGAAGGCAGATAAGCATACAAGGGAGATCCGAGAGAATGGTCAAACAAGCCGGGGGTCAGGACGGGCAGCAGGTCAACAAGGTCAGGAACAAGCCAAAGGGCAAAACGGGTATCAAACAGGTAACAGGACGCAGGCTTCAGGAACACAGGAGGAGCTGCAGACAAGACAGCAAAGACACAGTGCTGCTGAGCTGTTTAAATAAGGCAGCCTGTTTGCCAATTACTGCAATTAATCTGCTCTAAGTTAACCCTTTAGATTGCAAAATCATGACAGCACATCAGTGTGCTCAGGAAGCGTTCCTAACAGGCGTGGACATTTTCTTCTGGTTCCCAGGAGTTATCCTCGGGAGGGTAGCCCTCCCACCCAATTAGGTATTGTATTTTTCCCCGGTGGATCCTGGAGTCGAGGATCTTTGCGACAGCGTATTCTTCTTCACCCTGTACCCTCCAGGGTGGTGGAGGGGGTGAGTGGCGGCCTGTGAAGGTGTTCTCCATGTATGGCTTGAGGAGGGAGCAATGGAAGACAGGGTGCACCTTAATGGAGTCCGGAAGATCGAGCTGGAACGTGACCTCTTTAATTTGAGCGGAGATCCGGAACGGACCCATGTATTTTTGGGCCAACTTTTTGGAGGGGACCTTCAATCTGAGGTTCCTGGTGGACAGCCACACCTTGTCTCCCACATGGAAGCCCAGGGTGGGTTTGCGGCGTCTGTCTGCTCCCTGTTTAAAGCACCTCTGGGCGAGCTGGAGGTTGTTTATAATATTCTTTTGTGCCTCCTGTAGGGTTGTTAGGCGTTTGGCCACTGCTGGGAGGGTGGAGGCGACGGGTAGGTGGGGAAAGAACACCGGGTGCAAGCTTGTGTTAGCAAAGAAGGGGCTGTGCTTGGTTGAGCTGTGCTCAGCATTGTTGTAGGCGAACTCGGCCGTGGGGAGATGGTCAAGCCAGTCATCCTGCAGGTGGGAGCTGAAACAGTGTAGGTACTGCTCTAGGGTCTGATTAGTTCTCTCCGTCTCCCGTTTGACTGAGGGTGGAATGCTGAGGACAGATTCACTTTAACCCCGAGCGCCAGGCAGAAGTTCTTCCAGAACTTAGAGGCAAATTGTACACCTCGGCCGGAGACCACGTCGTCCGGCATCCCATGCAGCCTGAAGACCTCTCTGATAATAAGATCGGCCATCTATTTGGCGGTGGGTAGGCCTTTGTAGGGGATGAAATGGGCCATCTTGGTTAGGCGGTCGATTACGACCAGGATGGTGTTCATCCCTTTTGAAGGAGGAAGGTCTACCACAAAGTCCATGGAGATCGAGCCCCAGGGGCGGGAGGGAATCGGGAGAGGTTGTAACAGACCCACGGGAGAGGAACGAGGAGTCTTATTGCGGGCACAGACCGTGCAGGAGGAGATGTACCTCTTGATGTCCTCCTTGTATGTTGGCCATCAGAAGAAGCGGGAGAGAAGCTCCTGGGTCTTTCTTGTGCCTAGATGGCCGGCCAGCTTGGAGTCATGGTGAGTTTGAGTACTTTGAGCCGTGTGATTTCTGGTACATATAACTGTAGGTCCTGATGAAACCAATAAAAATGGGTGAAAACTGGCGCACAACAGGGGAAGGGGTGTCCAAAACTTCACAAACTCCACTAGTGGACACAGAAACATGCGCTAATACAATAAAATCAGCAACACAATGGTGGCTATATTAAAAGTCCATAATAAAGTCCATATAAGTAAAATCTCAAACCACCACACTCCGTAGGCTGCTCTGATGGCAAGTAGAAGGGGCTTGTGGCGAGCTGAAAGGAAAACACAGGCGCCACACTAAGTGCAGTATATTGAGACTTATTAGGGGTTAACCAATGAAAAGGTACTCACAAGAATGTATGTAAAAACAGCATGACAGACATCATAATACAGGCAGTGGTTCCCGGTGTCCTGATTCAGGATGGCTCGAACGGTCTCAGGGGCGTTGGGTTGTAACCGATGGACGAACGGTACTTCCCGATTGCGGGGACACAAGTCCTGACGTCACTTCCGGGATACGTAATGGCGCCGGTGACGCGTTGTCCGAGCATGCGCTCCTTCTTCAGGCCGATAGTGCGCCATTTTGGATAAGGGCTTAAATAGGCAGAGGGGCAGGACCAACCAGGTCCTAAAGTTCACCATTTCTGCCCACTCGGCAAAACGGCTGCAACAAGCTGATAAAATACAAATCACTTACAATGAGCATTGTGCAAATAATTCAAGCGGTGGTTAAAAAATTAATATAAATGTAAATAATGAACATGAATCTAATAGAAATTAATAAGTACAAATAAATAAACATACAAAAAATAAAATAATAATTATAAAAAAAATAAAAAATATATAGGAAAATAAAAACAAAAACAAAAAAAATGAAAATAAAAATTAAAATTAAAATAATAAATATAATAATAAAAATAAAGATAAATATATATAAAGTAAAAATAAAAATAGTAATAATGAATAATGATAATACATTATATAGTAAAATCACGGAAAGTTTAAAAATATATATTTTTTTACTTTCCGCTATGAAACAGATCTAATAAAAAGAAGGAAAAACTCTAATTTCTACATACATTTTGGCCAAAATGTATTCTGCTACATGTTTTTGATTTTAAAAATCCCAAAAATTGTATATTGATTAGTTTGTGTGAAAGTTATAGCGCCTACAAACTATGGTATATATACTGGATTTTTTTTTTATACTACTTGTGACGGGAGTCACTTTGGTTGGGGGGCCTGTGGAACCCAGCTTACCTTAGAGAGGCTGGGAAATCCCTGTCTTAGCTCCCCAGGTCCCTATTATGTGTAAGTCACCCTATGTCTATGAGGGGCACAGGGTGACCGAGAAAATGATGGACAACTTCTTAATGGACACTGTGAATATGGTTTGAATGACTTTAAATAGGTGTCACGGAACCATGAACCAGACGTACAACAACAGATAAGTGAAAATAAGAAGGTTTTATTGAAAATCAAGCTGTAAAGCAGAAGTCCAAACGGATGGCGAAACCGAGACAGAGTCCTTGCGAAGCCAGAGGTCAGGAACCAGGAGGGTAGTCAGACGAAGCCGGGATCAGGAACCAGCAGGGTAGTCAGACGAAGCCAGGATCAGGAACCAGCAGGGTAGTCAGACGAAGCCAGGATCAGGAACCAGCAGGGTAGTCAGACGAAGCCAGGATCAGGAACCAGCAGGGTAGTCAGACGAAGCCAGGATCAGGCACCAGAAGCAGCAGCAGTCTTAGAAGCATGTGAACACTGGAGGACCAAGCAAGGAACTGAAGCCACAGACCTCCTATATATATGAGCTAGGCATCCAGCTCCTCCCAGTGGGAAGGAGGAGCCGCAGGGTGGGAGGCTACAAGAAACCCAGAAACCAAGATGGCCGCCAGCACATGTCAAACGAAGGAGAACAGCAAGAAGGTAAGACCATGACAGTACCTCCCCCTCAAGGGCCCCTCCTCCGCGGAGTAAAGAACGGTTTCTGAGGGAAGCGTGCGTGGAAGGCTCGGAGCAAGGCAGGAGCATGGACATCTGCGGAGGGAACCCAGGAACGCTCCTCTGGACCATAACCACGCCAATGAACCAAAAACTGCACCCGACCGCGGACCAGGCGTGAGTCCAGGATATTGCTCACCTCATACTCCTCACGATTGCCCACTTGGACCGGACGGGGCAGAGGAACCGAGGAAGTGAAACGATTACACACCAGTGGCTTCAACAGGGAGACATGAAACACGTTGGAGATCCGCATGCCAGGGGGAAGCGCAAGGGCATAGGCTACCGGGTTTACCCTGCGAAGCACTCGGAAGGGACCAACAAAGCGAGGTGCCAGCTTGGGAGTGGGCACTCGAAGGTTGAGGTTGCGGGTGGACAACCATACACGGTCTCCGGCCTGGTAGGAAGGAGCAGGCGCTCGTCTGCGATCAGCCTGGAGTCTCTGGCGCTGCGCAGAGACCTCAAGGGACTTCTGGATCTGTACCCAAGAAGCACGTAGGACGGAAAGGTGATCCTCCACAGCCGGAATATCCTGGGGAGAGAATACCTCCGGTAACACGGCAGGTTGGAACCCATAATTGGCCATGAAGGGAGACGTCCCAGAGGAAGAGTTCACCGCCGTGTTCCTGGCAAACTCAGCCCAAGGCAGGAGGTCAACCCAATTGTCTTGGTGATCGGAGACATAGCAACGAAGGAATTGCTCCAAGGCCTGATTGGATCGTTCTGCGGCCCCATTGGACTGAGGGTGGTAGGCCGAGGAGAAGGAGAGATGAATCCCCAACTGGGAGCAAAAGGCGCGCCAGAACCTGGACACAAACTGACTCCCCCGATCCGACACAATCTCCTTGGGCAGACCGTGCAACCGGAAGACCTCCCTGGCAAAAATCGTGGCCAACTCCTGTGCAGAGGGTAACTTCTTGAGAGGAACACAGTGGCACATTTTGGAAAATCGATCCACAATCATGAGAATGACCGTATGGCCTCGGGATGCAGGGAGGTCCACAATGAAATCCATCCCCAGGTGTGACCATGGGCGCTCCCCGGTGGCTATGGGTTGCAGAAGGCCCAACGGAAGGTGCCGAGGGGACTTACTCTGGGCACAAACGGAGCATGCCGCTACATATGCGGCGATGTCGGAACGTAGGGAAGGCCACCAGAACAGACGTGAAACAGCCCAGGACAGCTGATTCTTTCCAGGATGCCCCACGGTCTTGGAGTTATGGTAGGTTCGCAACAACCGAGTGCGCAACTCCTCAGGCACAAAACATCTGCCGTTGGGTCTCCCAGAGGGAGCACCAGATTGAGCCGCCAAAATCTGCTCACCCAGGGGAGAGGTCAGGCTGGTGCGAATGGCGGCCAGGATCTGATTCGGAGGTATGACCGAAGTCGGAATCGACTCCTCCCTGGACAGGTCGGAGTACTGCCATGATAAGGCATCCGCCCTGATGTTCTTGGAACCGGGTAGGTAGGAGACCACGTAATTAAAACGTGACAAGAACAGAGCCCATCTGGCCTGACGTGGTGTCAATCTCTTGGCCTCAGAAAGGTAGGTCAGATTCTTGTGGTCCGTCAGGATGAGGACCGGAACCACCGAACCCTCGAGCAAGTGCCTCCATTCTTTAAGGGCCTGCACGATGGCCAATAACTCCCTGTCACCAATCTGATAGTTGCACTCTGCGGAAGACAGTTTCCGGGAGTAAAACCCACAAGGAAGCAGAGGACCCTCTGGTGTTCTACGCTGAGACAGAAGGGCGCCTACTCCCGTCTCAGACGCGTCCACCTCGAGGACAAAGGGCAACCCAGGGTTGGGATGCAACAGAATCGGAGCCGACACAAAGGCGGACTTTAGAGCCTCAAAAGCTCGGATGGCCTCGAGCGGCCAGACCTGGGAATTACTGCCCTTCCTGGTCAGATCCGTGAGAGGCTTGGCTAGCATGGAAAAGTCCCTGATGAACTTCCGATAATAATTGGCGAAGCCCAAAAAGCGCTGCAGGGAGCGAAGACCACTGGGCTGGGGCCACTGTAAGACAGCCGAAACCTTCTCAGGATCCATGGAGAACCCCTCAGCGGAAATGATGTAACCTAAGAAGGTTACCTGGGATCGGGGAAATTCGCATTTCTCAAGCTTACCGAACAGCTTGTTCTCTCGTAACCGTTGCAACACTCGTCTGACATCCAGAATGTGGGTCTCCATGGATTCAGAATATACCAAGATGTCATCCAAATAGACCACCACACACTGCTGCAACAGGTCACGGAAAACATCGTTAATGAATTCCTGAAAGACTGCGGGCGCATTGCACAACCCAAAGGGCATAACCAAGGATTCATAATGACCGGTCCTGGTGTTAAACGCGGTCTTCCACTCATCGCCCGCCTTGATCCTTACGAGGTTATATGCCGCCCTCAGGTCGAGTTTGGTAAAGACCGTGGCCCCTTTAAGGCGATCGAACAGCTCGGAAATCAAGGGTATCGGGAAAGCGTTCTTGATCGTGATGCGATTGAGACCCCTGTAATCGATGCAAGGCCTCAACTCACCACCCTTCTTTTTCACAAAGAAAAATCCAGCCCCTGCCGGGGACGAGGATTTGCGAATGTGTCCGCGTGAAAGCGCCTCCTTCACGTACTCCTCCATGGCCTCATTCTCCGCTACCGACAGTGGATAGACCTTGCCACGAGGAGGAACGGCACCAGGTTGTAACTCGATGGCACAATCGTATGGGCGGTGCGGAGGTAGGGCAACCGCGCGCACCTTATCGAATACATCCCGGTACTCCTCGTATTCAGGAGGCAACAGAGAGTCCGAGGAAGTACACAGCAACTTGACAGGCCCATGGATGCAACTAGCCCCACACTGCGGTGACCACGAGAGGATCTCGGCCGATCTCCAATCGAAAGTCGGATTATGCTTCTGGAGCCAGGGGTACCCCAAGACCACCGAGTAGTGTGGAGACGAAATAACCTGGAAGCAGACCGACTCTCTGTGAACGGCACCAATGGCTATCCCCACTGGAAGGGTCTCATGAGTCACGTGTGGCGGCAGAAGGGGTCTGCCGTCTATCGCCTCAAGAGCCAGTGGAGAACCTCGGGCCTGCAGAGGAATGGAATTGGCGGCAGCGAACACACTATCAATGAACAAACCACCAGCACCAGAGTCCACCAACGCCTGGGTCGTCACTGAGCCCCCGACCCAGGAGAGGACAACAGTGATCAGTGGTTTGTCAACACGGGAAACCGGGGACGAAGAGACTCCACCCAAGATCTGCCCCCGACAGGATCTCAGGTGCGAGCGTTTCCCGGACGGTTCGGACATGCCAACCGAAAATGCCCACCGAGACCACAGTACATGCATCGACCCTCGCGTCTTCGGAGTACCCTCTCCCCCTCGGACAGGCGAGCAAAGCCCAGCTGCATGGGTTCACCCCCAGCCAAGTCATCCCCAGGAGGCGTGGGAGGAGAGGGAGGCACGGGTGGGACAGCAAAGGTAGGCGCCAATCTGTTAGGAGGCCTCCGCAGACTCTCCTTAAAGGAAGGTCTCTCCCTGAGTCTGGTGTCAATCAAAATCAAGAAAGAAATAAGAGACTCGAGCTCCACTGGTAGGTCCTTAGCTGCAACCTCATCCTTCAAGGCATCCGAGAGACCATGAGAGAAAGCAGCGACCAGAGCCTCATTATTCCAGCCCACCTCTGCTGCCAGGGTACGAAACTCAATGGCGTATTTAGCTACGGATCGTGAACCCTGTCTGATGGACATAAGGAGCTTCGCAGCAGAGGCAGCACGAGCCGGCACATCGAATACCCCCCGAAGAGAAGCAACAAAACCGGAAAACTCGGCAACCACCGGATTGTTGTTCTCCCATAAAGGGCTGGCCCAGGCCAAGGCCTTGTCCGAGAGCAGCGAAATTAAGAAGCCCACTTTTGATCTCTCAGTAGGAAAGGCATGTGGCAGCAACTCGAAATTAATGCCCACCTGGTTAAGGAAACCTCGGCACTGAGTTGGCTCTCCCCCAAAGCGCTGTGGAAGGGGGGCAGAACCGGTCATACCCCGAAACACCGCAGGCGCAACAACAGGTGTCGGGGTAGACTCTGGCGCAACAACCGGAGCGGCAGTAGGAGCGGGCCCAGGAGCGACAACCGACCCATCGGCAACGGGAGCGAAATGAGCCGAGCGTTCAAGCAGGGTTTGCAACGCCACGGCGAACCGACCCAACAGGTGATCCTGCTGATCAAGTCTGGCAACCAGCGTGGGTAGCGAGGATGGCCCTGTACCGTCAGAATTCATGGCTTGGTCCTAATGTCACGGAACCATGAACCAGACGTACAACAACAGATAAGTGAAAATAAGAAGGCTTTATTGAAAATCAAGCTGTAAAGCAGAAGTCCAAACGGATGGCGAAACCGAGACAGAGTCCTTGCGAAGCCAGAGGTCAGGAACCAGGAGGGTAGTCAGACGAAGCCGGGATCAGGAACCAGCAGGGTAGTCAGACGAAGCCAGGATCAGGAACCAGCAGGGTAGTCAGACGAAGCCAGGATCAGGAACCAGCAGGGTAGTCAGACGAAGCCAGGATCAGGAACCAGCAGGGTAGTCAGACGAAGCCAGGATCAGGCACCAGAAGCAGCAGCAGTCTTAGAAGCATGTGAACACAGGAGGACCAAGCAAGGAACTGAAGCCACAGACCTCCTATATATATGAGCTAGGCATCCAGCTCCTCCCAGTGGGAAGGAGGAGCCGCAGGGTGGGAGGCTACAAGAAACCCAGAAACCAAGATGGCCGCCAGCACATGTCAAACGAAGGAGAACAGCAAGAAGGTAAGACCATGACAATAGGATAGTAATATTTATCCACAATATCCCTCAAGAAATCTATGATACATTAATTCCACTGTATTCAGAATGATGGAACGTTGTATGAGTTTTGCATCATAGACTATTGTAGGTAGGAGCCGGACAGTCTGCTACTGGGGTCTCCTGCTATTGTCTGTTTAATAAGGTGTTCTGTGTTTCTACTTAGGATAATGTGTATTGTACTTTGTTTTAGCCTTGTTGCTGGCCAGTCTGGTCACCCAGGCTGGTTTAAGTGCTGAGGTAATTAGCATGTTAACTAAATCACTTTTAGCTATTAGTTGCTGTTGGGGAAGTAGAATGCTGTTTCTGTTGGTTGTTCCTTAGTTACGATAATTATATTTCTGTATATAATTTCATCTGCATACGATAATGTAATCAGGCACCTGACCTGGTGGGGTATATATTCTTTGTGAGTTTGTTCAATAAACAGTTCCAGATCTCATACAAGCTATTTGTCGGCTAGTCTTGTATGTTATGCGGCTATAATATCTGATATCTATGTTCAAGACTGGAGGAAGTGGCATAATGACGGAAGCACTCAAGCACAGTGTGGGTCAGTTCCGTTACATTGGTGGCAAGCGGTGGGATACTTCCTGCAGTCTGGGACATCCAAAACTCCACTGGGATCCAAGGTCCGGATAGCAGAAGAGGAGAGGTACAGATACCAGCCACCATGGAAGAAAAATTCAGAAGGAGGTTGCGAGAGATGCAGATACAGCACAGGTGACCAGTGTCAAAGCAGACCCTGCTGCGATGGTATGACTCTGTCCACTGTGAACTCTGGACTGAAACGCCAGCCCGTGAGCAGAGCCACCAGGGAAAATTCTCTCCTCCATCCAGTAAAGGTACTGGTCACAGTATGGATTGCAGGTACTGTTTTTGGGAGAAAAACTGCACAAAGAGCAGACAGCTGAGTTAAGCAGGCTGGTCTGGGCAGAGATGCGGTTAGACGAAAGCTATAGAGCCCTTCAGGGGCATGTATCCCAAGCATGCCCTTGGATAGTGGATAACAGCCCAACAGAAGGCTTTGGCTAACGCGGCCTGGGACTGTTGTATGAGAAGCTGTCAAGGGGCTCTAACTTTGGGAGCGATCTGGAGTGGCAGTTGGAGGAAATTATGGATTACAGAGAAGAGATCCTGAACATCTCAGAAGTGCTCTGGGCACTGGAAGATATGGAGTTTCTGGCCGTTAAGGAATGGGAGCTGGAGATCACCTACAGACGGCTGCTATACTCTGCTCAGTGGCAGGGCTGGGCTCCCTTTGCCTGAGACTATTCAGAAGTACCAGCCGACAGTCTGGAAATCCTGGCTGAAAAGTTGGCAATGTGGCACAGTAACAGTGTGCTTTGCTCACCTGCACCTGCAGCTATAGAAGCGAATCTCTTATGGTGGATGCAGCAAGTGTTGACTGACCTTGACAAACTTGTTTCTGTACAGGATGAGCTTGGATGGAGGAATGCAACTGCCCAGCAGCTGGACAAAGGTAGGGGAGATGGAGCAGCCAGCTCATCTTCCCAGATGCAGTTCAAGGGCTCGGGAGAAGAGGAAGCCATCCTCATTCTCCAGCCACAGATCACAGAAAACATGGATTTAATTGATTTTTTATCACAGGATATAATGGATGAAGAATCCCTTGCCAAAGTGTTGGCACTGGGCCCAAGTGCCACCAGCCCATGTCCTGGACTTTGTGCAGTTCCAGAGACTGGGGATTTAATAGACTTTTCTGCTGAGGAAGAAAAACCTGGTGAGCCTCTAGCAGAAGAGCTGGCATCAGGGCCAAACGACATTGAATGTCAACACAGAGCTCTGGGCTGTGAATGTACAGAGCCGATCAGCGGGTCCTGGCCGTGAACTATTGGCTTTCACTTGCAGGACTTGCTGACAGGCTCCTGCTGTGTACAATCACACAGGTACACCGCTTTGCCTACAGCGGCCACTCGTCTTAAGTACATTGTACAGCTAAGTGGTTAAATGATACAGTATAACACTACTTGCAGTACTTCTCTCTTTATTTATTATTTTTCTGGTTTAATTCTGCAAAGAGCAAATCATGGAGATATACACTGATCCGCCATCATCAGATCTCAATCCATTCAAGCATCTGTGAGATGTGCTGAAAATACAAGTTTGATCTATGGAGGATGTACCTCGCAACACACAGAATTTAAAAGATCTGGAGCTAATGGCTTGGTGCCAGATAGATACCACAGTATAATTTCAGAGTTCTAGTGGCGTCCATGCCTCAATGAGTCAGGGCTATTTTGGCGGCAAAAGTGGGACCTACTAAAAATTGGTGATCGGTAAATATTAAAGAGAGTTGGTGATTGAAAGAGTTTCTTTCAAACCTTATTACATTTAAAGTGGAGCTCCATCCAAAAGGGGAAATTTCACTTTAAACACTTCTCCCTCCCCTGCCATATTTGGTATGTAATGTTTTTTGGGGGGAGCAGGTACCTAGTTTTTACGGGTCTCCGCTCCCACTTCCACTATGATTGCTTAGGCAATCCGAGTTTAGGTTCTCCTCTCCCCCTCCCTCCCTGCAGTCATCTGGGACATGTCACAGGTCCCAGATGACTGGCAGATGATTTAGGAAACGTAGTGTGACTCGCGCAGTGTGCTCCCGGCTGTGAAGCCACAAGCTGTCACAGCCGGGTGCCCACAGTTGAAATGCCGGCGCCGGGGAGAGGAGAGGGAGAGAAGCAATGGACCGAATGACCACATCGCTGGATCTTAGGAAAGGTGAGTGTGTGTGTTAGATTCTCCGTGTTGTGAGAGACACAGGACTCTGGTCTGGAACAACGGATGTTTATTCAGGACTCACTGTACACTACAACATGCATTACAGGACAGCTCTGTATATCAATACATCTCTTACATGTCTCTAAGATGGCCACTCTGCCCCTTGACTCTTGTCATCACTCCTGGGTGGAGCCAGCCTTAAAGAAACAGTACATGTGAAACCCTTCAGGTATAACACCTTCCATCCATCCCTTAAAAAAAAACAAAAAAACAACAACAACAACAAAAAAACACAACAAAACGAGAACAGGCATAAAACAGTAACTAATAATTGTCCCATGCAGTCCTCCAACTCAGGAAATATACATGGCTTCTTCCGCGTCCGGATGTGAGAACAACTTCCAGGGACGCTACGGGGAGAACATGGCAGCGGATCACTTTCAGCGGGCCCGTCGATAGTCTCGTAACTGGTCTTGCAGCTGAAACCGGTCAGGAGGGCGACAGCGTCGTTGAGGACGGGCCCCCAGGGCCTTGGGGCCGGAGGAAGCAGGGCTGACCGGAATGGACACCGGCGGGGCCAAGAGGGGATACCCTAGCTCAGAGGGTGAACAGACCTCTGGACCAGGGCTGGAGGAATCTGTTGGAGCTGAGTTCAAAAGTTCAGAGTCCCCCCAAGCATCAGTCTCAATGCATCCTGATCCGGTAGGAGCAGATCCTTGAGACACTGGAGGTGCAGCCGATGTCAGGGATTCGGGCAGCTGAGAATGAGGACGCAATTGATCCGCATGCCGTCTGCAAATGTAACCATCTACCAGGCAGACCCTATACATTTTGGGTCCCAAAGTCTCTGCGACGATAGCAGGAAGCCAACGAGTGTTGGAAGCGCCATAAGATCGAGCCCATACCTTTTGCTGGGCTGTAAACCGGGGAATCTCGTCGTGTTCGACCCTCTGGTCTTGGGACTGCCGTACATGTTCCTAGACCATTTGAGGGCGGAGCATGTCCAAAACAGTCCATGGCTGCCGACCCAAAAGAAGTTCAGCTGGAGTTTTCCCAGTGGTTGCATGTGGTGTGGTTCTGTAAGCAGAAAGGAAGGAGTCCAGCTGCTGGGGTGACAGGGACTGTTGTTTACTTGTAGCCACAGTAGCTTTGAAATAGCGTTTGAAGGTCTGTACAAACCTTTCTGCTTGACCATTTGTAGCCGGGTGGTAAGGTGCGGTCAGCTTGTGTTTGATGTTGTGGGCAGTCAGGAAACTCTGAAACTCCTGGCTTGTGAATTGTGCACCGTTATCTGTGACAATTTCTCTGGGGTATCCAAACGTAGCAGCGAGATGTAACAGTATGGAAATCGTCACCTTAGTCGTCGGCTGGGTAACAGGAATGACCTCAGGCCACTTTGAATGGGCATCAATAATGATCAAAAAGGTGTGTCCTCTGATCAGGCCTGTGTAAGGTTCTGGCACTCTCAGTGCCTCCTATCACATTTATTCCGGGTGATTTCCATCTACCTAGACAGAAGAAACACATATAGGTGTGTTTCCCTTTAAGGCTGAAGCTGTCATCACCCAGCGCCGGACTAGATGGCTATTTAGGGCGTCGGTTCTCACTCACGTGTGTTCGTTCAAACACCAGTACCTGGATACTAATCTTGCTTGAAGCTTCCATGCTTGCAAGCTCTCCTCGCTGACGAACCTCGCTGCGCTGATCCCTGCATCCTGCTACTGGATCATCCGCATCTCCTGAGCGATCCTTCGGCTATCGCTATTAGTGCTAAGTACCCCACAGGGGAAATCTCTATAGACTTGTACTAGGCTTACACTATTTAGCTCTGCATAGCAAGGACTGTCTTTTACATCTGCATAACTAGATTGCTAGCTCTTGAGGCTACTGCTACTATTTCCTGCACTGGGTTGATCTCTCCTGTATGCACCTGCTACTCTGTCATCTGTTATCATACATGATCGCTAACCCTTCCTGCATCCATCTGCACTGTCTCACCTCAAGTGTCTGTCACCTACCACTTCCACTCAAACCTATCCCTAAGACCTTTATCATTGTCTTACCACATGTATATAAAGTCACACTAGGAACCAGCTTAATTACTCTGTGTATTTACTTGCTGAAATAAGACCTTCCATACATGATGAGTCATTGAGGTTGGGATTGGTATCTCAGCATATCTCCTACATGACTACTGACGTGGAACTACTTCTGCAGCTGAAAATCCACACCTTATAAGAAACACAAGGAGCGTTACAGCCTGCAAAGTCCAAGTGTAGGCGAAACCAGGGAACCGTGGGCCAAGTCCAGGGCTGGACGAGGAGGGTCTCTTGCAGTTTGTGCACATCCAGCACACGCATTCACATATATCGTGATATCTGAGTCTAGGTTCGGCCACCACACATAGCCTCGGGCCTTTTGTTTCATACGTGTGCCCCCGGGATGACCAGTATGTAGCAAGTCCAGAATGTGTCTCCAGAGGGTCTGTGGAACGATCACTCGGTCTCCCCATAAAACACAGTTGCCAGCCACAGTTAATTCCAGACACCTACGGAAGTAAGGTTCATAATCCTGTGTGACAGTTGCAGGCCAACCGTACCGTACCCAGGAGAGTATTGTCTTAAGGAAGGTATCCTTGGCTGTATGGGCTGCTACCTCCCCAGAAGACAGAAAGGACAGGCTGGTGTAACGACAACTCTTGACTGGTGGAGAAGAGTCTGTTAATGTCCTTGTCAGACGGGACATGGCGTCCGCATTAGCATTGGCATCATGGCTGCGATACTGGATTTTCTAGCTACATGCTCCCAAGAATAGGGCATAGCGTTGAAGACGGGCCGCAGTCGTCTGGGAGATGCCTTTGTCAGGGCTAAAGATCTGAAGGAGTGGTTTATGATCAGTCAGTATGGTGAATTCCCTACCATACAGGTAAAGATGAAACTTCTTAATTGCCCATATGAGCGCTAGAGCCTCTTTGTCAATGTGAGAGTAATTGCTTTCTGCTTTTGTCAAGGACCTGGAGGCAAATGCCACAGGTTTCTCTGACCCATCTGGTAAAACGTGAGATAGCACAGCCCCTAGACCATAGGGTGAGGCATCACAAGCCAAGGTGAGAGGCCTTTGGAGGTCATAGTGCACGAGCATGCGTGACGCCAACAGCTTCCGCTTAGAAAATTCAAAAGCACGTTGGCATGCAGCCGACCAGTTCCATCTGGAGTGTTTCTCCAAAAGCTTGTTCAACGGAAACAAAGTGTGTGCTAGATCTGGCAGGAATTTGTGGTAATAGTTCAGCAAGCCCAGGTATGATCGCAGCTGTTGGACGTTGGTTGGGGCTGGAGCTTTTACTAAAGCATCAACTTTGGCTTCCGTGGTGTGTATACCCTCTGCATCCACAAGGTGGCCACAAAACTCCAATTTAGGTACCATAAATTGGCATTTTGCCAAGTTCACTTTTAGACCCTGCTCTTGGAGTCTCGCCAACACAAGTTCCACGTTAAACTTGTGTTCCTGGTCCGTCAGGCCCGTGATGAGCATGTCATCTAACAGGCACTGTGTGAAAGGAATGTCCGCCAAAATCTCATCCATTTTGCGTTGCCAAATGGCGGGGGCGGAAGCTACACCAAACACCATCCGATTGTATTCATACAGTCCCTTGTGAGTGTTGATGGTTAGAAACTTGCGGGACGAAGGGTGGACCTCAAACTGTGAATAAGCTTGCCTGAGATCAAGCTTGGTGAACTTTTGACCCCCTGCAAGAGAGGCAAAAATGTCATCTACTCTGGGTAGTGGATACTGGTCTATCTCCAGTTGAGAATTTAGTGCCATGCGGAAATCGCCACAAATACGTATGTCCCCATTCGCTTTCTTTACTGGTACACCTGGTGATGCCCACTCGCTGTGTTCTACCTTTGAGATGACACCTTGTTCCTCCAGCCGGCTTAGTTCAGCTTCCACACCTGCTCGCAGTGCGAAAGGTACCGTCCGAGCTTTGAAGAACCTAGGCTGGGCGTTGGGTTTCAGCCTGAGTCTCACACAGTCATGCTTTATTTTCCCCAAATGGTTATCAAAGACTTGTGGGAATCGCTGTTTCAGGGATTCCACCCATCCCTCTTCATCCCCTGATGGGATGGTCACGGTGTTGCAGGGGTTAATGGCGATGTCTGGCATGCCAAAGTGAGCAATCCAGTCTCTCCCAAAGAGAGGGAGTCCCCCATGTTCTAGGATATATAATGGCATTCTCTTCGTCTGACCCTTGTAGGATACCTGTACTTTCACGTACCCCAGTGGGTGGAGTATCTGCTTTGAGTATGTCTGCAGTTTGATTGGTGTTGGACGGACAGTTGTTCGGATCAGAAGTTTTCTCCATTGTTTCTGGGTGATAACTGAAACTGCTGCTCCTGTGTCTACATCCATCTTGAGTTTCCTTCCACGGTTACCTCTACAGTCATTGCTGAGGGTGCTGAATGCATATGATGTATGTCCAATCTGTGGAGCACTTCCTCATCCTCTGATTCAGATGACGATGTATATCTTCCCACCATATATGCCTTTGTCCTGGTGTTCAGAGGTTGTTTATTTCGCACCTTCTTACTACGGCAGACTCGTTTCAGGTGGCCTGCCTTACCACAATTATGACAGAGCTGATCCTTAAACCGGCAGACTTTGTGATCATGGTCTGTATTCCCACAATGGTAGCAAGCTGACTCTCGGCTTGGTGAGGGTCTATTTTTACAGTTAGCTGCAGTTGGCTTGAGTGCTGTTCTGAAAACTTCCTCTTTAACCTCTTCCCTTCTGCTCTGGGGGTTCAATGCCTCTGTATCTTTCACAGCCATTTCCATCACTGAAGCTATCTCAATTGCCTTTGTAAGGGTAAGATCTTTCTCTGTTAACAGTCTAGACTCACTATTTAGTCCCATGACAAACTTATCCCTCAGTGCAGTCGGTAAATACTCCCCAAAAGAACAGGTTGAGGCTAGTCTGCGAAGGGCGAGCACATAAGCCTTAATATCTTCACCCTGCTGCTGCTGCCGCTGATAGAACCGGAATCTTTCTGCAATCTCTAGTGGTTTAAGGCTGGAAGTGATTCCCTAACAATGTCAGGAGCTCTGCCAAAGTCTTAGTTGCTGGTTTTTCAGGGAAAAGGAGATCCCTAAGCGTGTCATATGTCCTAGCACCAATCAGTGTCAGAAATACTGCTACTTGCCTGTCGCCTGGGATGGCATTTGCACAGAAATACTGTTCGAGTCTCTCAATCCAGGAATTCCAGGTTGTCTGTTCTCCATCAAAGTCACTTAATGTCCCGATCAATGACATTTTCCTGCTGGGCTCTGTGGGTGTTTGTATCCAGCTGACAATCCAGAGTTTTTTTTTTTTTTCTCTCTTTCTTTTCTCACACTCATAGTAACCTTGTAAATCCCATCCTCTTCGCCACTGTTATATTCTCCGTGTTGTGAGAGACACAGGACTCTGGTCTGGAACAACGGATGTTTATTCAGGACTCACTGTACACTACAACATGCATTACAGGACAGCTCTGTATATCAATACATCTCTTACATGTCTCTAAGATAGCCACTCTGCCCCTTGACCCTTGTCATCACTCCTGGGTGGAGCCAGCCTTAAAGAAACAGTACATGTGAAACTCTTCAGGTATAACAGTGTGTTTATTAAAAACAGCAGCAACGCGTTTTGTAGCTGCTGACTTTTAATAAACATAGAAGCGACTGGAGCTTCTCTTTAAGGTCAAATAATTCTGGTGAGTCATTTTGGTATAACATGAAGGAATGGGAAACACTGGAACTGAGGTGTTTTGGTTCTGAAAATACAAGAAAGATAATTTTTTTCTAAGTGTGATGATTCACTGGACTGTGGCTATTTGAAGGAGAACAGAGGACACATATTTGTTTTGTTTTGTGTTTTATGATCTTTTGGAAAAATTGTTTCAAAAGGTTTACATATTTATTCACAGATATTTTATTGTGATTATTTATGTACATTTTTGATGCATGATTAAAGTGGTTATAAAGGCTCACTAAACTTTGCATTATATACTGTACATCTACTATACAGGTGCATCTCCTAAAGTTAGAATATCATCAAAAAGTTAATTTATTTCAGTAATTCAATTCAAACAGTGAAACTCATATTTCTTATAGATGTGTTACACACAGAGTGATATAGTTCAAGCATTTCTTTCTTTTCATTTTGATGATTATAGCTTACAGCTAGTGAAAACCCAATTCAGTATCCCAGAAAATTAGAATTACATAAGATCAATAAAAAAAAGTATTTTTAATACAGAAATGTTGGCTTACTGAAAAGTATGTCCATGTACAGTATAGTATGAACTCAATATTTTGTCGGGGCTCCTTTTACATTAATTACTCAATACTTTGTCGGGGCTCATTTTACATTAATTACTGCTTCAATGCGGCATGGCATGGAGGCGATCAGCCTGTTGCACTGCTGAGGTGTTTTAGAATCCCAGGTTGCTTTGATAGAGGCTTTTAGCTTATCTGCAATGTTGGGTCTGGTGTCTCTGATCTTCCTCTTGAGAATACCCAACAGATTCTCTATGGGGTTTAGGTTAGGCGAGGTTGCTGGCCAAACAAGGACAGTGATACCATGGTCATTAAACCAGATATTGCTACTTTTGGCAGTGTGGCAGGTGCCAAGTCCTTCTGGAAAATGAAATCGGCATCTCCATAAAGCTGGTGAGCAGGGGGAAGCATGAAGTGCTCTTGAATTTCCTGGTAGAGCGCTGCACTGATTTTGGACTTGATAAAACATAGTGGACCAACACCAGAGATGTCATGGTTCCCCAAATCATCGCTGACTGTGGAAACTTCACACTGGACCTCATGCAACTTGGATTCAGTGCCTCTCCACTCTTCCTCCAGATTCTGGAACCTGGATTTCTAAATGAAATGCAAGATTTTCCACAATCCATGAAGATTTGGGGAGCTATGTCACAAAGTAAGAAAATTAGTATAAAGAAACATCTTTTAAACAACAGGTGAGACTTTTTGATAAAAGCAATTGTGAAGGAACATGAATATTAAATAAAATATGAGCGCTTAAATTGACACTTAACCTATGGTACATCATAAAACCTATCAATAAATGGTGTATTATATGTTGTTTATACTCACTCTGTCACTATGAAAATCGTTTTCGGCATTCTGTAATAACTCTGGTTGGCCTACTGCTCTCTATCTCCACCTTCTGTCCATGGCCCCAATTAGGTTAGGGATTTTGCAGCTGTAGTGGCAATTCTGCACATGCTCAGTTTTCAGTGAGTTTCTATGCGGAGCATTTCCTCCCTGTCACATCTGAGCAGCCCATGTGACTCTAAAGTCACAAATATGGGCGTATACACAGTGGTAAATGAAAGCCCCTCCCTCCCCATCCATGTCCACTAACCAGATAAACACAAAGAAGGTGCTTCACCTCCCTCTTTTTCTAAGACACGGGCAGGAGGGGCGCGGCACAGCCTGTGACTGGCAGGAATCCACCCACACCATTTTATTGCCAAAAAATAGTAAAGATTTAATTTAATAGTAAAGATTTAATTTCAAATATATATTTGTGTGCCCGTTTAAAACAGTTTATACATATGTTTTTATTTATTTTTACTTTGTATTCCAAAGGCTGTTTTTTTTTTTTTTTTTTTTTGAATATGTGACCAGCAGCAGAGGACTAGATACCCTTTATACCAATAAGGAAAAAAGGTACTTCATTTTTTTTTTATTATTATTAAAATAACTACAGTGCCATAATCCACATAAAGAAATAGAAGGGACAATGTAAATGAAACAGTGTGTGTTTAGTATGACTTTTATATCACTTTAAGAATGTTTAAAACTATAATATGTCAATTCTGCTGTAAATAGCCTGCCTGCGCAGAAGATTTTTTAATTTGGCTTTAATTCAGCTTTAACTGTTTGGCAATTTTGTGTTTAGGTAAAGTACCAGGAGGTCCAGTAAATCAAATCCCAGAGTCTTTGTTAGCAAAGAGTGTATTTGGTGTTAGTAAGGTAGAAGTGCAGAGCATGACCAGAAGACATGAAAAACATCCGTGACTTTAACATTTCTAAATATGGCTCTTCCTTATTTTTCCATATATTTGTATTGTGCGAAATATAAAGATTGGTTGGTTAACTACTAGAGGGAGGTCTGTGATTAATTCAGCCCCTTCAACCTATCATATATTATAAGGTTGCTATTGCTGGTTACCCAGCTGTCATGCGGATGCTTTAGTTTCAAGTTTAGAATGAAGGCTGCCATCTGTCCATTCCTCCCCAAAGCCATTTGTTTTTTGGCTGTAGGCACCATTTTTGATGTCTTGGAAACTATCAAGTATTGTACCCGCTGCTGATCTACAACCAGGCCAATGTTGTGGCTGTGGCTGATAAGCTGAAAGGAAAAATGACCATCTGTACCCCATCTCTTTCTCTGGTGGAGAGATCTCACTTCATTCTTGTTCTGATTGTTTCCATCAAAGAGAAAGTGAGGGGTGTGACAGTATTCACCGTCACTGGGATTTAAAGACAGATAAGTAATGGTTTGGATTGCTTCGTATTTGCCAGCAATATCTCCATATAGAAATATTAAGATTTATTCCTATTTGCCATGAAATCTGTAATTCCTAAATGCTGTGTACTGTATATTACATATCTTTCAAGTTCAGCAAGGTTTTCCCTTTTGTTTGTGTATTGGGAGGGAATGTGGATTGCCCTGTCTCATTGTAAGTGCTAATGACCTCCCATTGTTCTGTGTCTGGCTATTGTGTACATTGATTGTCCCCTGGGGGCTTCTGTCTCATTGCACATGGCAGTCCTTCTGGTCAAGCTATCCGACCAATCCCTGCTGACTCATTTTCAAGTCCTCATTTGCATGGCTAAGGAGGACCTGAAGGAGGACCACAGATACTTTACAATTGACCAATAGGAAAGCGGTTGTTGGGGGCGGGATGCTCCAAATTCTGTATATAAGTCTTGTTCAATAAAGTTTTTCGAGAGTTCCTTCAACCTCAATCTAGAGTTCTGTCTCTTATTGGGGGAATCTGCTGCAAGGGATTGCTATGTCCTCCATACTCCCTTGGATAATCCCTAAGCTCTTGCAAGAGCTTGTAATAGAGCTTGTTCTGCTGCACTCTCTGGGGAAAGAGATGTTCACCCACAGGAACCTGGAGCCTGGTCGTAGGTCCAGGGTGGGTAGGAGATTGCGAGACCCTAACCAAGCTGCGGCGGTTCGTGGGGTCTGAAGTGGGTATGGTGTCTGGTGGAGTGCTTGGAGCCCTCGGGAAGCACTAGGAGCATCTGTCAACGGAGGTACCCGGTCCGGGGTGCCCTGATCCGTTACAAGGGGAAACAAACAAACAAAAAAAAAGTAATAAAAAATATATATTTTTGTAGAGTCTACAAAGGTCAGGACCTCTATTGGGTTTATATTGCTGTCTGTTATGTCCCTATCGTGTCCTGGTGATGGATATGAGAATAGGGAGCGGGAAGGCTCAACAGAGACACTGGTGGCATTTAAAGCAGAGGTTCTAATACATCCCACACATATCAAAAACTGAACAAAAGCTGGTGGAATTGCTTTTGTAAAAGTGTACTTGCTTTTGTAAAAGTGTATGTAGAAGAATGGTGGGACGGGGATCAAGTGGCTGTACATGTTCCATATCAGTGTTGTAGTAAAGGTCACAGGATCTCAAAATGCAGGGGACTCCTGCAGCTGAGGAGTGTTGACATCTCTGCTCACTACATTGGTTCTGGGAAATGCCCTTTCCCAAGATAGCATGGCATACTTATATAATAAGTACCAGGGGTAAAGCAATATATTCACATACATTGGGCTCCCTTTATTTAAAAATATCTATTAGACGTGGTACCCCCCTCCCCCACCACTAACCTCAGCTTGTGAGGACAGTGGAATGTATGATAAAAAGAGCATAGTGTCCTCTACAAAAAAAGACGTGTCACCTTGGACACAATAAGACCAGCAGAAACCTGCTGTTACTTTGGTGTCATGTTTTTGTACTGAGATCAAAAGAATACATGTATCCTGAGTGTTAACAGCATCCATGCCCTGAAGGCCTTAATAACATGCATTACATATTTTTTTAGGTTCAATTGCTGACTCTACACACAAGGAACATGGAAAAGTGAAAATGTGGGTGGGGCTTGTCACTATTAGAAATGTGGGCAGGGTTTATCAGTATTGGAAATGTGGCAGTGTTGCCAACCTCCCGCAGAATTTTTTACTAACAAAACATGGAAGATTTACGGATGGAGCAAATTTTTTACTGACAACCTGAAAAATTACAGAATGTCTAATGAAAACAAAGACAACCGATATTTAAACAGTATAAATACAATATGGAAACACTGACAATACACATTACAAGTAATTTGCTTGGTTTTCACTTAAAAAGTCAACACAGCATGACAAATGATTGTCCCTGATATTTACAGACAGTTGTAAAAAATCACAGATTTTTACAAACTGTCCGTAAATCTACTGAAATGTGGGCGAGGCATGTCACTATTGGAATTGTGAGCGTGGCCTGTCACTATGGGAAATGTTGGCGGGGCTTGTAATTATTAAAAAAAGGGGGGTGGGGTTTGTCCCTATTGGAAATGTGGATGGGACCTATCACTATTATATATGTGGGTGGGGCCCCTCACAATTGGAAATGTGGGCAGGGCCTGTGACTATTAGAAATGTGGTCGGGGCTTGTCATTACAAAATGTACTCAGGGCCTAGCCACATGTTTGTGACAGGCCCCACCCACATGTTTGTAAACAGTGACAGGCCCCACCCACATGTTTGTAAACAGTGACAGGCCCCGCCCACATGTTTGTAAACCGTGACATGCCACATCCACATGTATGTAAACCGTGACACGCCGCATCCACATGTTTGTAAACCGTGACACGCCACATCCCCATGTTTGTAAACCGTGACACGGCACATCCCCATGTTTGTAAACAGTGACACGCCACATCCACATGTTTGTAAACCGTTACAGGCCCCCTCCCACATGTTTGTAAATCGTGACACGCCACATCCACATATTTGTAAACCGTGACACGCCACTTCCACATGTTTGTAAACCGTTACAGGCCCCCTCCCACATGTTTTAAACCATGACACGCCACATCCACATGTTTTAAACCGTGACACACCAGACACCACATCCACATGTTTGTAAACAGTGACACGCCACATCCACATGTTTGTAAACCGTGACACTCCACATCCACATGTTTGTAAACCGTGACACTCCACATCCACATGTTTGTAAACCGTGACACGCCGCATCCACATGTTTGTAAATTGTGACACGCCCCCTCCCACATGTCTGTAAACCGTGACAGGCCCCCCTCCCACATGGTTGGGTTGTAAACTGTGAAAGGCCCCGCCCATGTTTGTAAATAAAATGTAGGCGGGCATCCCCCACATGTTTGTAAACAGTGGCAGGTCCCACCCATATATTTGTAAACAGTGATAGGTCCCTCTGTGGAATTGTGGGAGTAAAACCTTTCACTTATACAGAAGACACACCCCGTGATTTAGATAAGGGGGGAGGGGGGGGGGTTTGAGTTTGGGGATTTACTGTTGATAAATTTAAAAAGTCTAACATGAAAGATGGTAACAAAGGTGGATGAAGCCTTAAAACTGGCTAAAATTTCACTTTAAAAACCACCTAACTTTGATACATTTACATTTCTAAAACTATTTTTTTTACATGTTTGTTTTGTGTTCCTTTGTTGTATCCTAGTAATCCCACAGCTCCTACATGTGTGACAGGAAGTCAGGTAAATCTGGGAATGTAGTCACTGAGAGGAGACACATTCCCACCTGCTTTGAAAAGTTCACTGATACTATAGGGTGTTGGCTGCAAAAAGAGCCAGCAGGAAGTTGAAAACCATTCAGCTGTTCAGAATGAGGAGATCAAGGCCTCTATAATTTGTCCAGAGAAAATCTATTGAGTGCTGCCTCCTGTCGCCGTGTGGGCTGGGAGAGGAAGGCAGACATACGTGTACCTCCCGACGCCGTGTGGGCATGGGAGAAGGACTGCTGCCTCCTGTCGCCGTGTGGGCTGGGAGAGGGGGACAGTCGGATGTGTGCCTCCCGACAAGCTGGTGAGCATGGGAGAAGACCCCCTAAAGCGATGTGAAGCTAAGGAGGGTAACCAAGAGTGAAGACGTCTCAAAGGTGAGAAGACGAAGTGTTTCTGTGTGAAAGAAAACAAAGGGACATGTTCAATGGACAATGTTTGTGCTGTGTGAAAAGCAAACAAATGGACATTTGAGTGTCTGCTGTAGGATCAGCAGTGTCGGCCCAACAGTAGGTTGGAAAGACTTCTTAGGTAGGTTCCAGCGTGAGAAGGTAGCCGCCCACAGAGGCAAGGATTTATTTTGTCTTTTATTTTATTTTGATGTTTTTGCTGCATGCACTGGTATGAAGAAAATTGACCTAATAAACCAAACTATTGTTTTCAACCTCTGCTCGGCTATCTCTCTGTGAAAACGCACCCCCAAAGGGGTCACCCATACGCCTACCACCGAGCTAATCCCTTACACATGGCATTTCTCAGGGCGGTTTTCCTGGTGGTGAATACAATAGACCATATCTTTACCCTGTGTGTTGTACTGCTTTATGTAGTCTGTGCTGGAAGTCTCTGTGATTGGGCAACAACACAGGGATGAAATTACATAACAGGAGGATCCCAATCAAGGACCTCCATGGCAGGAACATCGGGTAGTTGCAGAATTAGAAATATTGAACATTTGTTTATATTACAATTTTATGGTTAGGTTAAGAATTTTAACAAATAGTCTACTGAGGAATATTTATTTTATTGTGCTCAACAAGTTAGGCCCCTTTCATTCCAGCACACCGTTTTTCAGGCGGACCCGATCGGACCAACCATTGTTCTCTATGGGGCGACCGATGTCAGCAGACATGTGTCCACTGACACCCACCGGGCATCCAATCTGATTAAATTTGCTAAAAACAGATCTTTGTATAGATACGTTTGCCATCTGTACAGCAGATCGGATCTGATGATAATGGGATGGAAATGGACATGCAGTCCGTTTCTGTTCAACCGCTTCATAGAGGATACCGGGCTGTGTCCACAGACACGGACCCGTCATCCGCCTGCTCAGCCGGGATCAGTGGAGAGATCCCCCGCTGAGCAGGTGTATCTGCTTGGACAGATCCGCTTCGTCTGAAGGGGCCTTAAACTAAAATATGCTGAGGGTTTAAAACATTTGTAACAATATTTTTTTTAAAAATGAAAAACGCAAGCATGTGTAGCACCACCCCCGCAGGAGCTGCTGATTAGATTATTGGGTCTACGTCCTGCCTAACAACCCACAGAATTGGCTCGAACCCTCCCTAGGCACAACTGACCCAGAATAGGACTGGAATACCAAATGGCTACACAGATTGGAATATAACACTTCAATAAATAATAATGACCTGTTACCTCTCTCCAGCTGCAGTCCTTCTGGGTAATACAAGGTGACCACACACAAGCTTGCTTTTAAACAGGAAAGTTATTTACTGTGAATCAAATAAACAGTTTCGATACAGTAAAATATGACTTTTTAAAAGGATATACTAATTAATTAATCAAAGATAAGATAAATACTGTGATATCACTCCTCAAGGGCACATTAATTGTTTCAGGAAATGTCTCAGAGCCTATAGGACCGCCATCTTAATCACTATTATACTTTTGGAGATAAGGCTCAGCATTCAGTTAGACACAGTATCAGAATGTCAGACCTATCTGAGTCCGCTGTTTCTTCTCTATATCTTCGCTAGCAACGTTGGTGCACTCGCAATTTGTAATCCACATTGAGGATGGGTGATCAATAGAGAGAATGGCAGCAAACAGTTAGTAATCACCGCGGGGTGTCTGTGCAGGATTGCCGGTAAAACTTCTGTGAGAGATGTACTGGGCCACCTGGTATATTGCCTTCTACTACTCTAAGGCTAATCCTGACTAAAGTTACTTCTTTGATAGATAGAGTCAGTTTTTGGGCAGGTGCCCTCTCACCAACAGGACTGTCTCCCAGGAAGCCTCCGCTGCTGTCTCAGTCTCCGGCCTCTGTCACCAGCCGCGCTAGGTATTTGGGGTGGATGAGTCTGGTCTCTGTAGAACATCGATGGGACCTCCAGGAGGGATCCTCTACTGGAGATGAAACACTGCAACTTAGTCACTTAAGGCCCAGGAGTTTCGGCCTAGCATACAGCATCAGCCCACAGCACTGGCATCCTGCTTGTCTCACTGTGTCTTTCCCAAGAGAGTGAGCCTGGCTCCTCCCTTCCTTTATAAAGCTTCCCCCAGAAGGCTGTGCGGTGCAGCAGTGCACCCTGGTATTCTCAAAGCACTATGGGCGATGAAGACTGCTCAACTTCCTGAAAGGAAAATAACATCAAAAGACATTCCATAGCCGCTGCAATGTGTCCTTTTGGCCACTAGATGGAGCCGAGTTCCTCTCAAATGTCAAGCAGCAGTCTTTTAGAACTTGTATAATGGAAGACCCCGCTACACACTCCCCCCACTTGAGAAACTTTGGTCCCCAAAGAGGACAACAGCATGTACTCCAGTGCATATGTTGGCAGTACACAAAAAAAAACATTAACATATGCATAACAGGGAATCATCTTCCTTTTCATAAGCAGAGTTCAAACTTAACAACTGCATATTACAACACAGGTTCGACATAGGAACCTCCCACCAATTGTCAGGGGAGGGAAGGTAATTCTGTTCACAGACCCCTGACACTTGAGTGGCTTGTACAGATGTGCCTGGGGGTGAGCTAGGGTTGTCCTCCACCAAATCTGCGGTGGAAGAACTAGGCTGATCAAGAGTTCGTTTGGAAGTAAAGATAGCCTCTTCTGAGCATTCACCCAATTGGTCATAGGTCAGTCTTTTGGGCGGGTGAATGACTCTTCTTTCCCTCTGTTCTTTGGGATGCACGATCTCAGAGGTACTAGGACCAGCCACTTCTGGGGATTCTTCAATGTCCTCCTCCTCATGTTCCAACACACAGGAATCTGATGCTTCAAGAGCGGTCAGTTCTTCTTCAGAGGAAGGTGCAACCTCCTCCTCAGGATCTTCATCATCAACTACTTCTTCTGGAAGCATGTGGAAAGGTATGAATTCGGGGGCTTCCGCCCGAAGGGTTCCTCTGTCAGCCAATTCGGATGAAGACAGGGAGGCAGGTGTGGGTTCTGGTAACTGAGACGACCACATCCAGTCAGGTACCTCCTCTTCATCTTCCAGATCTTCAGATGGAGAATTTCCCTCCCTCACATCTGGGAGTGTCGACTGAGATCTGGTGACTGGTCTGGACAGGCGAGAGGTCGAAGGGGTCTCTGGCGAATCTACGACAGGAGGCATGCGAACTGCTTCAGAGAGAGGCAGTAAATGGTTCCTATGCCAAGTCTTCAATGGACCCACACTTCCTTCAGGCCGAATTTGATACACAGGGAGGTTTGGTAGTTGCTTGCAGATAACATAAGGTTGGGACTTCCAGCGGTCTGCCAACTTGTGTTTTCCCGGGACACCCAAGTTCCTCAACAATACCCTGTCCCCTGGTTGCAAGTCTTGGATCCGAACTTTTAAGTCGAAATTCCTTTTATTCCTCAGTCCACGTTGATCAGATGTGGCCTGAGCTTTATCATAGGCCGATTTCAGACTCTTCCGCAGTCGGTCCACATATCCCTTGTGCGATGCTGAAGAGGTGTGATCGGGCGAGATGCCAAAGGCCAAATCCACTGGCAATCGAGCCTCTCGTCCAAACATTAGACGATAAGGGGAATATCCAGTAGCATCACTGACAGTACTGTTGTAGGCATGCACAATGGCAGCTACATGTTTGCCCCAATGCTGTTTCTTCTCTGAGCTTAAAGTCCCCAACATGTCCAAAAGAGTCCTGTTAAATCTTTCCGGCTGGGCATCCCCTTGTGGATGGTAGGGAGTAGTTCTAGTCTTTTGGATGCCTAACAGATCTAACAGTCTCTTGATCAGTCTGCTTTCAAAGTCTCTTCCCTGATCTGAATGGAGGCGTTGTGGTAACCCATAGTGTACAAAGAACTTTTCTACAAGAACTTTGGCTACTGTAGAGGCCTTCTGATCCCTTGTTGGGAATGCTTGGGCGTATCTGGTAAAATGGTCTGTTACCACAAGGACATTCCCTTGGCCACTCAGATCAGGCTCTAGGCAAAGGAAATCAATGCACACCAGTTCCATGGGTCCCTGGCTTTGCAGATGGCCCATTGGGGCTGCTTGACGTGGCAGAGTCTTCCTTTGTATACATCGGACACAAGAATGACAGTATCCTTCAACTTCGGCCCTCATACAGGGCCAGTAGAACCTGTCTCTGACAAGCTGAAAAGTTCTTTCAGGTCCCAGATGGCCATGATTATCATGAAGAGCAGCCAGAACTCTCTCCCTGTATTTAGCTGGTAAGAACAGTTGCCACTTCTCCTCCAGATCTTCAGATGGGCCTCTTCGGTAGGCCACCCCTTCTCGGATCTGTAACCGGGTCCACTCTCTATGCAACAGACGGGCCCCCTGAGGAGAGTCGGTGAGAAGCAACTCAGGGCGCTGGATCTCCAAGGCTTCCAAAAGAAGTTTTCCCAGAGGGTCTTCCAGCTGCTCCTTCCTCAAGTCCCTTTTGGACAGCCGGGGTAAATCTTCCCCTTCAACCTGGGTCACCCTGCAATAGTATTTGGGTACTCCGACAGCCGAAACCCCAATCTCTTCGGCTCTTGATCCTCCTCTGGATCGAAGTTCAGTTCCCTGATATAGGGCACGCACCCCTTCTGGAGCCAAATGGGTCCATTCTTCATCAGGTTCGTGTGGTGCATGCAACCTTCTGGATAGGGCATCTGCATCCCTGTTCCCGATTCCTGGCCGATACTTCAGGCTGAAGTTGAAGCTAGAGAGGGCAGCCAACCATCTGTGTCCTGTTGCATCCAGCTTAGCTGTAGTCAACAGATAGGTAAGGGGATTATTATCCGTCTTGACAATGAATTCAGCTCCGTACAGGTAATCTTTCAGTTTGTCGACCACTGCCCACTTTAAGGCCAGGAATTCAAGTTTGTGGGTAGGATAATTCCTTTCAGCAGGTAGTAGACTCCTGCTCACGTAGGCTACGGGTCGCAGGTGGCCCCCATGTTCCTGGTAGAGTACCCCACCCAGCCCATCTCGGCTGGCATCGACATGTAGTTCATATGGTTTCGTGGGGTCTGCGTAGGCCAACACAGGGGCAGTGGTTAGATTCTTTTTCAACTGAATGAAAGCCCCTTCACATTCTGGGGTCCACTGATCCTGGATGGACTCCTTGGCCTTCCGGGGTCCCATGGTGGACTTCATTGGCTTGACCAGTTCAGGAACGTCATCTTCTTCGTTCTTTAGTAACTCATTGAGGGGTCGGGCAATCTTGGCGAACCCCTCTACAAACCTCCTGTAATAGGAGCAAAAACCCAGGAACGACCGAAGTTCGGTCACATTTGTAGGTCTCGGCCAGGAGGCGACAGCATCCAGCTTGTCCGGGTCGGTGGCCACCCCTTCTTCAGACACGATGTGGCCCAGGTAATGGACCGAGGACTGATAGAATTGGCACTTCTCAGGAGAAAGTTTCAGGCCTTCTTCATGTAGCCTCTTCAGGACCTTTTCCAACCTCTCCTCGTGTTCTTCCAAAGTTCTGCCAAACACGATAACATCATCCAAGTATACCAGTACCTCTATCAAATTCATATCTCCAACGGTCCTTTCCATCAGCCTTTGGAAGGTAGCAGGGGCCCCTGACAATCCCTGAGGCATGCGATTGAACTCAAAGAACCCCACAGGGGTGATGAAGGCTGTCTTCTCCCGATCTTCAGGGTGCATGGGGATCTGATAATACCCACTCTTTAAGTCCATCACACTGAACCACTTCGCCCCTGACAGGCTCTGTAGGGCGTCTTCGATTCGAGGAGTGGTATACTGGTCTGGGATGGTTCTTCTGTTCAGTGTTCGGTAGTCGATACAAAGCCTCAGAGATCCGTTTTTCTTCCGGACTACCACTATCGGAGAAGCATATGGGCTCCTGGATTCTCGAATAACCCCAGTCTTCTTGAGTTCCGCCAGCTGCTGACGTAGATCTTCTAAGTCACCTAAGGGAACTCGCCGGACTCTTTCTCGGAAAGGTTTGTCCTCACTCAGGCGGATCTTATGAGTGGCACTCCTGGCGCATCCCACGTCGAACTCAGCCCTAGAAAATATTCCTCGCCATCCAGCAAGTTGTGCCTTGGCCCTCTTCACCCATTCTGGTGGGAGGGCAGCGTTTCCAGAGCAGAGCTCTTCTATAACATCTTCACCCCTTCCCTCCTCTTTAAGATCAGATGGGACAACTGGGGTAGCCGGGTTAACTTGGCCCAACAGCACTCTGGCCGGTACCTTCACCGGTGTAGTAGAGGTGTTTCTGACACTCACTAAAACCCTTCCATGGTTTTTCTGTAACACCTTCAAAGGGATCACTTCAGGGATTACTTCTATCCCTCTCTCCTCTTCCTGTGGACCTGATTCAAAGATGATAAAAGGGCCCGGCTGTTTCCATGTGAGTTTAACGGAAGCTTTCAGACAAGCCACCTCTCCTGGCTGCAAGACCTTTTCCCTTCTGTCCAACTTCCAGAGTCTTCCAACTCCTTCTGCAGGAGTCTCTTGCTCCAATACTAATCGTTGATAGGCCTGCCGTAGCATGGGGTGAATCCTTGGCGCTGGAGCATCCTGTCCCTGGACCAGTTGTGTCAGGAGGCGCCTTACTAGGTCAGTGTTGGTCCCTACGATGAGAGAGCTTTTGTTGGCCCCTGGCGGACGAGGACAGACCACCGCTAGGGTGTCGAAGGTTTCAGCTTCACCAGCCACTGATGGGTCAAAGGTCAACTTGATTGGCAGATACCCGTCATAGGGAAAACTTTGAGTCCCGATACCCCATATCTCCAGATCTTCCAACTTCTGCAGAGGTAGATGGGTAAGGTGTTTATCATAGAAGTCTCTATACAGAAGAGTCACTTGGGCCCCAGTGTCAAGGAGGGCTCTTGTGTAAATTCCTTCTACCTGGACAGAGACTACAGGGGAAGGCCCGACCAAGTTAGTTGGGAATTCTCTTGAAGTGGCCTTGTTGTCTGATTCAGTTCTCTGCACCCAGGCTCTTTTCTTTTTTTTTCTTCTGGACTTCAGTCCCCTCTGGGCCCGGTGTGCATTGATTTTCCTTCTCTCAGTAGCCTGGAGTATAGAACTAGGGGCGTTGTACCTGGATCTGACTCCCTGACTCAGATTCCCTGAATCATTGAGTCTCTTGGATTCCCTTGAAACTGGCGGGCACCCGGTCGACTCCTTCACGGGTGCCCTCTGAAGTTTTTCCGCTGGCTTGCGAGGTTCTGAGGCGACATTTCCTGGGCTGGGACATACTCCTCTAACATGTCCTACTCCCCCACAGTTGAAACAAGTTAGCGATCTCCTAGGTCTCGGTTCCGGGTCTACTCTAAGGTTAGAAGGTTTATCCGGCTTCTCTGACACGTTCCCATCAGGTAGAGTAGATGCCTGACTAGTCAGGATGGACACCATTTCTATCAACTGGGACACCTGGGTCTTTAGGAGTTCAACTTGCGAGTCACTTTCTTTTGCACTTATCACTCTGACACGAGCAGTTGAGTCAAACTGCCGACTCTTCCTTTTGTTGTCTAACATGACCTCTTCTTCTCTGACCATTCGGATCAGGTCAGGGTATTCCAGAATGCCACCATCTTGGCGAGTTCGCAACAGTATGGCAATGGGATCTAAGGGTTGAGCCCCTCTCAGCACCTGCCGTGCACGAGTCTCATCTACCTTCCGGGGGTCTATCCCTTTCTTTATCAAGATCTGGTGGATGATCTTATCTAGGCGTCTAATAAATTCGGACAACTTCTCTTCCTCTTCTTGGTAACAGTGGTCTAACTGGTAAAGAAGTTCAGCCACGTTCTCCGTCCGACCAAATACATCTTGTAGAATGTCTAGATAATCCTGTGCAGTACAGTTCTTTTTGCTTAGCTTGAGATTACGTACGGCCTCTAGTGCAGGTCCCTTTAAACTTTCTGTGATTCTCTGTTTCTTGTGCTGTTCTGGTACCTCCCACTCTTCCAAAGCCTGAGTGGCGGTATCTAACCACTCTTCAAACCCATCTTCTGTCGAAGGCACAGGCTGTTTCCCAGAGAATGTCCTGAGCTTCCTATATTCAGTCATCAGATAGTTTGGGGAGTCCTTACTACATTTTGCTACGATTTCCCCGAGAACAGCACACAGTTCTGAGCTAAAGGTAGACAAAGGTGGTGACTCTGGACTCCCTTCTTGGACACCTTTTTCTTTGCTGGATCCCCCAGGAGTGGTGGATGAGGGACCTTCAGTAAGGACTTCTGGATGTATTAAGAAAAGTTCTGTTTGGTCAGTAGTCTTTACACTGGTTCCCTTAAAGTAATCAGGGACCCCCTTCCTCCACTCACACAATGCATACGTGTGTGGAACGGTGGTGTCTGTCTTTATGTCAGTCACCCAGAATTTCCTGTCTGTGGACAGTGCCCTTAAAACTGGGAGGAGTTTTTCCTCAGTCCAGACCTCTCCCTTGATTTCAACCACCAGGCCATTTTCCACTACGACATTCTCTTCCCTGCACCACTCGGCTGCAGCGGTAGGATCCATTTCTGCGTTGAGGGGGATTCTGTGGCTGAGAGGGTTGTGTTGCAGGACTGTAGATGATCCCGGACGAGCCCCCACGTGTAGCACCACCCCCGCAGGAGCTGCTGATTAGATTATTGGGTCTACGTCCTGCCTAACAACCCACAGAATTGGCTCGAACCCTCCCTAGGCACAACTGACCCAGAATAGGACTGGAATACCAAATGGCTACACAGATTGGAATATAACACTTCAATAAATAATAATGACCTGTTACCTCTCTCCAGCTGCAGTCCTTCTGGGTAATACAAGGTGACCACACACAAGCTTGCTTTTAAACAGGAAAGTTATTTACTGTGAATCAAATAAACAGTTTCGATACAGTAAAATATGACTTTTTAAAAGGATATACTAATTAATTAATCAAAGATAAGATAAATACTGTGATATCACTCCTCAAGGGCACATTAATTGTTTCAGGAAATGTCTCAGAGCCTATAGGACCGCCATCTTAATCACTATTATACTTTTGGAGATAAGGCTCAGCATTCAGTTAGACACAGTATCAGAATGTCAGACCTATCTGAGTCCGCTGTTTCTTCTCTATATCTTCGCTAGCAACGTTGGTGCACTCGCAATTTGTAATCCACATTGAGGATGGGTGATCAATAGAGAGAATGGCAGCAAACAGTTAGTAATCACCGCGGGGTGTCTGTGCAGGATTGCCGGTAAAACTTCTGTGAGAGATGTACTGGGCCACCTGGTATATTGCCTTCTACTACTCTAAGGCTAATCCTGACTAAAGTTACTTCTTTGATAGATAGAGTCAGTTTTTGGGCAGGTGCCCTCTCACCAACAGGACTGTCTCCCAGGAAGCCTCCGCTGCTGTCTCAGTCTCCGGCCTCTGTCACCAGCCGCGCTAGGTATTTGGGGTGGATGAGTCTGGTCTCTGTAGAACATCGATGGGACCTCCAGGAGGGATCCTCTACTGGAGATGAAACACTGCAACTTAGTCACTTAAGGCCCAGGAGTTTCGGCCTAGCATACAGCATCAGCCCACAGCACTGGCATCCTGCTTGTCTCACTGTGTCTTTCCCAAGAGAGTGAGCCTGGCTCCTCCCTTCCTTTATAAAGCTTCCCCCAGAAGGCTGTGCGGTGCAGCAGTGCACCCTGGTATTCTCAAAGCACTATGGGCGATGAAGACTGCTCAACTTCCTGAAAGGAAAATAACATCAAAAGACATTCCATAGCCGCTGCAATGTGTCCTTTTGGCCACTAGATGGAGCCGAGTTCCTCTCAAATGTCAAGCAGCAGTCTTTTAGAACTTGTATAATGGAAGACCCCGCTACACATGTTAAACTCACCTGCTTTGTGCAATGGTTTTTGGGTCCCCTGCTGATGGTCCCAGCTCCTCCCCACTGCCAAGTGCGCCCAATAGCAAGCCTCTTGCTATGGGGGCACTCAAGCAGGCTTGTTTCTGTGCTGCACTCCTGTGAATGGATATTGTCCATTCACACACAGAGCACGACAGACCAACACTTAAGCCACAAAATGAAGGACCACCGCCAAAACAGAGAGCTTGGAAAGCAAAGGAGCCATATCCAGAGATGCGTCGTACACAAATTGCAGCCCCTGGACCAACTGGTCTGCCAGCTCAACGTAAGCAGGGGGAACTGCCCACTATCCAAACTGTGGCGCAAAAGTTTTGCCCACTCAATTCGTGTTTGGGACACCAGGGCAGTGGCCAGGACTGGCCGCAATGCTGAACTGGCAATAGTAAGCATGTTGTGGGCCACAGACTCTGCTTTTCTGTCAGCCGGGTCTTTAAAAGTCGTGGATTCCTCCACCAGAGTCATGGTTGCCTTATTGAACCTGGAAATAGGAGGGTCCACCACCAGTGGAACAGTTCACTTCTTCAGATACCGCACCGCAAAAGGTTTAGGGACCACAAAGGGGCATTTGGGCGCTCCCAATCCTTGTAAACAAATTTGTCAAAATAGGTAATAAGGAAATGCTTTGGCCGAACAAGACGGTGAGTGCCAAAGGGGGCGGCCACGTCTGCAGCTGCTTCAGCAGCATCCTCCATTTTTAACATTTCACGCACTGAAGTAATAAGTGCGTCCACCAGCGCCTTCTCATGCGCTGCCACGGCTGCTGAGGAGTCTTCGGATCAGACGGATCAGGGAGCGTGATGTCCAGGCCCACTGGCTGGGCCACGTCCACAGTGGCAGAGCCAGATTCAGGATTCGACGACCACCGTCAGTGCGTGAATGGGGACCGCAGACCCTGAGGGACCTGCAGCTTCCAGGAGGGGATCAGGTGGGGAGATGGGCTCCTGAGACTCCACGGAGAAAAGGGGGTACCCACAGACCAAAATTTATATACAGACACGTATACAGAGCCTGAACCCCCCGCACTGCAGCAAGGAAGGGGACACCCAACCAGGATTCACTACCCCACAGGAGGAGTGCTGGTCACCAAGCAGCAGAAGCACCAGATGTCCCACATGCAGAAAGCGTCCTAAGGGAAGGAGGCCCAGGAATCCACAGGGTAATGAAGGAGGAGCCAAGGAACAGTGTCTGCTGCCGCTCGGCTCCAAAACAAAACTGCTACTGTGCCAGTGCATTAAAGTAGCCTTGCCGAACAACGTTGAGAATGGCCGCCAGACCACAAGAAAAAGGCCGCTCGAGAGAAGGCTACAGGCCCCAAAAACCTGGCTGCCACACCCAAAGACCAAACCATGGAAAATGTCCACTGTGCACCGCACCATGAGGCTCCCAGGGAGAGTGATCCGATCTCTGTGGGAGCAAGAGCCCACTACACCAAACAGAAAAAAGGGGGACAACCAGGTATGGGGACCCAAAACAGTCCCAGCACGCACTCCTACAGGAGACCACACATCCGTCACTGATCGGGCCAGCAGGCCCTTACCATGCCCCCGCAGCCCATAAAAACAACCCCTTCCACGACAAGGTGGAAGGATGGAGAACCTGGCAACCCACTGGGGGCCCATGTGAGAGGAGCGGTATCCAGAGGTCTGACCATCCCAGGGGGTACCCGCACCTGCCCCACACTGCACCAGGGGGAGAGGGGGGACAGTACTCACCGATCCACGCATGCAGGTACTGCTCAAGACAGAACTGCTCGCCACCAAAGTGAGGGTAACACTGCGACTCGGACCAGGTATCGGCTGTATGCGATTCTGCAAGGGCGTTTAACTTGCTGGCCTGCCCCTGTCCAGTGAGGCTATGTCGCAGGCAGCCTGGCACGTAGCTGATAGCTGACAGTCTGCATGTGCTCGATGGCCGGACGGGGGGACCACTAGATTTAAATATCCAGCCGGTTGCCCAGCCTTGGAGTTGATTGTAGATCTCTGCAGGAAAATACCAGAAAGAAAAAAATCATTAGGGATGCAAAAAGAAAAAAAGTGCTAGAACCAAAGATCTCAGCAAGGAGCTAGGTCCTTACTTCTGAGACTAGGCAGAAAAAAACTGGAGGCCTATAGCAGAGAGAGAGGATTCATACCAGCTAGGACTGCCCATAGGCGTAGCCAAGTTAGTTTTTTCTGCCTAGTGTCCTACTCCTGTGGGGGCCATTGATAGGCAGCACTGATAGGCGGCACTGATAGGTGACACTGATGGGCACTGATAGGCTGCAGTGATTGGCACTGATGGGGCTACACTGATAAACAGGATAAACAGGGCATTGATGATCAGTGCCCTGATTATCAGTGTAAATGTGCCCTGTCAGAATTGCCGGTTAATGGCTCTCCTTTCCCCACGCTGACAACGTGTGAGGAAAGGAATGCCAATAACCAGCAAGTTTTTTTACATGTGATCCGCTGTAATGGACACAGCTGATCACATGGTAAAGGGCTGCTGTAATTGGCCCTTTACTGCAATCTAGGATCAGCTGTGTTCGAAGGACACAGCAATCACAGAGTGTGCCGAATGGGCCCAGGGGATGCACAGGTGGGCATGGTTCTGGAAGGACAACTGATTCCCTCCCAGAACTGGGTGACCGCGCTGTAGCAGTCGTTTGGCTATAGAGGAACTTCGGTCATGTTAAATGATAACTAAACAGACAACTAAATGTCCAGGAGTCCAGTGCTATCTTCATCCAAGCCAGTTCTTAGTCTTTGGGTTCCTTGTGCTGCCATCTTGGCTGTGGAAGGCCAACCGCAACTTCCTGCTGATTCACTGCACCTGTGTGCGAAATGTCCCAGGAGGTTGTGCGGTGGCGGGGGGGGGGGGGGGGGGGGTAGCTTTCATTTTTTGAATTTTTTTACCCATAGTAACTTGATAAAAAAATATTGTTCTTTAGCAAAGAACATACATTCCACATTCATAATTATGCCACCAAAATAAGTGTCTACTGTAATGTGCCTCCAGCATTGCTACTGTTTCTTCTTGCCTGGGGCTGCCATTTTGCTGAAGCCGAGAGCCACTGAACAGCAGTAAGTCATAAAGCAGGAATACTGTAAACTCATTGATTTAACAGTTTCAGGCTGGGATCACACTATTGTGAACACAGACATCGCATGTGATTTGCACCACATTGCTGTGCAGATCACATGCAATGTCTGTGCAATGTGAATTCAGCCATACAGTTGTATGGGCGAACTGGCATTGGATTCGCACAAAAAAGGTGCAGGAACCTTGTTTTACCCCACACTGGAATCAGATTGCATGGGTATTCATACCCATTCCTGTATGAATTCACAGTTTGCACTGCAATTTGCGAACCAATCTGGGGGTGTCATTAACTTTGTATTGACCCGCGTTGCGGTTTGCAGAGGGCAGTGTGAACTGCCTACGGGGGGGATGCGATGCAGGAACCCGCACTAGAATCATGCAGGTTCCCGCACCATTGTAGTATGAATGCAGGTTTAAAAAACAGTTTGATTCCTGGAATTCTGGGATTGCTAACTGTCACATTTGCTTGTGTCCTCAACCAAGCTGTCAAAACTTCAAATGGCTGGAGACATAACTGATCACATGTGCAGCATCATGGCAGTTGGAGATCAAAAAGAAGCAGCTTCCTCTGCTGTAAAGGATAGAAGGATTTATTTCTGTTTGAAGGCTGTCGGAAGATCGGCCTCTACAAACCTCGGCAGTGCCTAAAAAATAGAGAGCAACTGAGCATGTGCAGAACGGGGTGAGAGTGTATTGCTGGATTTTAAACAGTATAGACAATTATTTATAATTTTTTACATCGCTATACCTGCAAAAGGGGCCGACCTAAAGTGATCTAGCAGGACTTCATTTTCTGACTAAAGTTCCACTTTAAATTGGTTCTAAAGGCTGAATTTTTTATGAAGGTAAAAAACCTTCATTGTGCAGTCCCCCTCCCCCATGACTCATCTGAGCCTGATCTGATCAAGCAAAGTGCATGAGAGCTGAAGCTCTCCAGGGTTTTTGCCTCCCCATAGGCTGAAACAAAGCCAGCGACACACATAGAGGTGGCTCAGAAGCGAGCATGCACAAGTGCCCCCAGAACCAACAGCCTGCTATGGGGGCACTCAGCAGGGGGGAGGGGCCAGGAGAGTTGGCAGGGGACCTGAAAAGAGGAGGATCGGGCTGCTTTTTTAATTTGAAGTTTTTCAAACACTTTAATAGAATTTTTTTTTAGAGTTACAACCTGGACTGAAATTGAATTTTATGTCACTGCTCTATGCAGAATAAATCATATCGTCAAAGTAGGGAAAATCGACATCATTTCTAAATGATTTACAATTAGAATGGATGAGAGGCTGCAGACTATAGGAGATGTCAGTGACTGGGTCCCAGGACTGGCTCATACATCTCCTGCATAGCTCAGTATGTACTCTCTCTATGTCTCTGACGTCTTTCTATGTCTCTCTTTGCTCGGCGACAACTAACACCTCTAGGAGTATTTTACATACAGGGAACGCCCCTTCTCTGATAACCGACGTGACAGACGTGCTCTCTGTACGATGGCGTCACACGTCCATTGACTCACCGGCCTGTCAGTTTTCTTTAGTCCCTCCCACATGGCTTCTCTCTTATGGGGCGTGGCTTCTGCCAGATCGGATAGCCTGGACAACCAATTGAATGCCACCAAGTTATCCCGGCCCCCTCACCGAGGACCAATTACAGACGTTTGGAGACGGAGCCTCTACCGTGTTAAGGTGACCTGCAGCGAGGTTTTCCTGTTGCCATTTGTGAGTGAAGAGGATCTGCTGCCAACATGTCTCTGTCTAACAAGCTGACCCTGGACAAGGTGGACGTGAAGGGGAAGAGGGTGGTGATGAGGTGAGGGAGACACGGATCTGAGTGCAGGAGCCTGGCTTCATAATCTAGGGGGCAGATTACAGTCCTACCGCTGCCTCCCCAGAGTGGGGGAGAGGAGCCAGACATGGGATGGGGGTGTGATGGTGACATGTCCTCCATATTTCAGATGACAGGATGGTGGTATAGGAAGGAGCCCTGTACATTGGACATGGGAGGGGGGGGGGGGGGGTTACATTACTAGTTCAAGAACCTGATTACAGTGGTGACTGTATTGGGGGATCTGGTTACGGTAGTGACTGTATGGGGGGGGATCTGGTTACGGTGGTGACTGGGGTGTGGGGGAAATCTGGTTATGGTGGTTACTGGGGGGCGGGGAATCTGGTTATGGTGGTTACTGGGGGGCGGGGAATCTGGTTATGGTGGTTACTGGGGGGGGGGGGGGGCGGGGAATCTGGTTATGGTGGTTACTGGGGGGGGGGGCGCCGGGAATCTGGTTATGGTGGTTACTGGGGGGGAAATCTGGTTATGGTGGTAACTGTGTGGGGGGGGGGGGGAATCTGGTTACGGTGGAGACTGTATTTGGGGGGGGGAATCTGGTTACGGTGGAGACTGTATTTGGGGGGGGGAATCTGGTTACGGTGGAGACTGTATTTGGGGGGGGGGGATCTGGTTACGGTGGAGACTGTATTTGGGGGGGGGGGGATCTGGTTACGATGGAGACTGTATTTGGGGGGGGGGGATCTGGTTACGGTGGAGACTGTATTTGGGGGGGGGGATCTGGTTACGGTGGAGACTGTATTTGGGGGGGGGGGGATCTGGTTACGGTGGAGACTGTATTTGGGGGGGGGGAATCTGGTTACGGTGGAGACTGTATTTGGGGGGGGGGGGATCTGGTTATGGTGGTTACTGGGGGGGGGGGGGTGCCGGGAATCTGGTTATGGTGGTTACTGGGGGGGAAATCTGGTTATGGTGGTAACTGTATGGGGTGGGGGGGGGAATCTGGTTACGGTGGAGACTGTATTTGGGGGGGTGAATCTGGTTACGGTGGAGACTGTATTTGGGGGGGATCTGGTTACGGTGGAGACTGTATTTGGGGGGGGGGATCTGGTTACGGTGGAGACTGTATTTGGGGGGGGGGGAATCTGGTTACGGTGGAGACTGTATTTGGGGAGGGGGGAACTGGTTATGGTGGAGACTGTATTTGGGGAGGGGGGAACTGGTTACGGTGGAGACTGTATTTGGGGGGGGGGGAGCTGGTTACGGTGGAGACTGTATTTGGGGGGGGGGGGATCTGGTTACGGTGGAGACTGTATTTGGGGGGGGGATCTGGTTACGGTGGAGACTGTATTTGGGGGGGGGGGATCTGGTTACGGTGGAGACTGTATTTGGGGGGGGGGGGGGGGATCTGGTTACGGTGGAGACTGTATAGGGGGGGGGGAATCTGGTTACAGTGGTGGTGACTGTATGGAGCACATGCCCTGCATGCTGAGTCTTCCATCCACCATCCATCCAATGTGGGTGTGACTGCTGCATCTCTACAGATCTGCAGTGCTTTACTACAACTACCTTGCCTCATCTGTGAATCCTTTTCCTTCCTTTTTTTTTTTTCTGCACACAATGGGTTAAATGTTAGAATTTTCCTAGAAAAAGGATAGCCAGTAAATGACAGTTCCGGCCTGCAGGTTTCACAACTGCTTAACATTGCTTCCTCCATGTGTCATTCCTCCACCACAGCCTCAGCTACATTGGGGTATGATTTACTAAAATCTGCAAAATCTGGTGCAGCTCTGCAAAAAAACCAATCGGCTTCAAGTTTTTTTTTTTTTTTTGAAAACTGAAATTAGAAGCTGGTTGGCTACCATTAACCGCTGCCCCAGATTCTGAGTGCTCCAGAGAGATCTCCTCCCATTGTATCATTAAACCTTTATATGGAAAGTTGGAATGGATACAAAAGCATAAAACCAATTCTGGCCCAATAGCCTGGTGAAAATATTATAAGGAGACCTCAGGTCCTAGATGGGGGGGGGGGGGGGATTCTAAATGAAGACCTCAATTGACTGTATAGAACAGAATCCACCTGCATCACACATGTGTCATGTTAGAGCTGTTTTGCTGCATACTCATTACAGGTTATGGTAATAAAGGGAGCCTGAAATGGGAAAACATGCAGGTTGCCATTGGTGTCCTCCCTGTTTTTTAGAGCTGAAAAGCCTCCTGCTAATGAAGAGCATCAATACCCACCTGTCCATTCCAGCCCTGCAGTCCATAGGACTCTTCAGCAGCTGATACTTCTGGGAGTGATAGATGGCGGTGTCCTCCATTGTGGTTCCATCCTCTGATGTCCTACATTACCACTGAACTCTGCAATAATGTAGAGCAGGGGTCTTCAAACTACGGCCCTCCAGTTGTTCAGGAACTACAATTCCCATCATGCCTAGTCATGTCTGGGAATGACAGAGTTTTACAATGCCTCATGGGATGTGTAGTTCCGCAACAGCTGGAGGGCCGTAGTTTGAGGATCCCTGATGTAGAGGATGGAATATGCTGTGTGATGGGGGACACGGGCATTTCTGGAAGAATCATGCAGAATAGTCTTACTAAAGGCCCGTACACACAATAAGAAAATCTGAAGGGAAATTTCATCCGATCTGCCGATTTTCGGATTGTTAGTTCGACAGCCGACTCCGACTTTTCGGCTGACAAAATCCTGATGTGCAGGCCATATCATTTTTGTTGTCCGTAATACAACATCCGATTTTCGTCTCGTGTGTACGGGGCTTAAAGCTGACCATAGATGGAGAGTTTACTTTTTTTTTTCTGTGCAGGCAGTGGGTTGACCGAAAAGAGGTTCCTCCATCCACAAAAACAAGGTGGATGGCGGAGTCCCCTGGTCAGAACCTGCTATTGGCATACACTGATCTGCAGTTGCTGATCAACAAACCGTTTGCAGAATATCCCTTTGACAGATGGCGACTAAACGATCAACTTCTGTCTAATAGGATGGCGACAGAATTTGTCTGGTCCCTGCTCAACCAGCAGAATTTTGATCCATTTATGGCCAGCTTTCAACCCCATGCATACAGGATGTTGGCTAACCTCTCCTTGCCCGCTGCATTAAAAAAAAAAAAAAATTTGGCGCATCAAGCACTTGGGTGATTATTCATTTAATTGGGCAGAATTCTGGCCATTGAAATGAATTCATGCCTAAACACTTGATGCGCCTAACGTTTACATGTGTTTACACACATCAGGAGTATTTTATGCCAAAACACAGCTTCTCCTGGGCACGCTGGCAGCCTTTTTTTTTTTTTTTTTTTTTTTTTACTGCTAACACGGAGGGGCATTTGGAGGCAGAAAAAAAAGATCCCAAAAGCAGTGGTAAAAATGTATGTGTGCAAAAGGTCTGTAGCACTGGAATGTAGGTCATGGTGGTGAAGGGACTGCTGGAGAGTGGAGTAGAGGAGCTCTCTTGTAGGTCATGGTGGTGAAGGGACTGCTGGCGAGTGGAGTAGAGGAGCTCTCTTGTAGGTCATGGTGGTGAAGGGACTGCTGGAGAGTGGAGTAGAGAAGCTCTCTTGTAGGTCATGGTGGTGAAGGGACTGCTGGAGAGTGGAGTAGAGAAGCTCTCTTGTAGGTCATGGTGGTGAAGGGACTGCTGGAGAGTGGAGTAGAGGAGCTCTCTTCTATAGAGCAGTGGTCCTCAACCCTGGCCTACAGGGCCCACTAACAGGCCAGATTTTAGGTATTACCTTGGGGAGATGCAGACTAGAGTACTGGAATCACTGAGCAGCAAATGATATCACCTGGGATGTATTTCAGTTATCTTGAAAATCTGGCCTGTTAGTGGGCCCTGTAGGCCAGGGTTGAGGACCACTGCTATAGAGGACAGAGATGGGACAGCTGCTAAATGCTGATTGCCTGGCTCCTCTGGTTCAGTACTTTGAAGAAGCATACAGTAAGTACAGACAGAAGACCTGGCCTGTGTACTTGTTATGGAGCTCAGTGTCTCCAGGTATTAAAGTCTTTGGACCAGTATTACTTCTGGAGAACTGGTCATTTCAAAATGAGAGATCTGTAATGGTGTCTGCATGATTCTTTACATACTGTGATTACCAAAAGCACAGATTCAATATTGGTTAAAAAAAAGGGATGTATGTAGATGGATCTCCCTATACTCCTTTTTTTTTTTTTTCTGCCAGCAGAGTGTATATAAATATACTTGTGGTCAGCAATGTCTGGACCAGCACAGTGTGTATAACCCATAAAACAGCCTTGGCCTGTATACATAAAACCAGGGATCCTTAAACTACAGCCCTCCAGCTGTTGCGGAACTACACATCCCATGAGGCATGGTAAAACTCTGACATTCACAGACATGACAAGGCATGATGGGACTTGTAGTTCCTGAACAACTGGAGGGCCATAGTTTGAAAACCCCTGCATAAAACAATGGAGGAAGGATGTGTAATGTTTGTGACTGATGTTCAGAGGTGCTGTGATGCTTCCTGACATGAAGGTCACCTTGGAGGTGTGTGTCGATGTAACGGTATCCTCCAGAGAACAGAGCAGTGAATTCATCATACGTGAAGGCCACATGGAGATGAGTCATCTGCATGCGGTGGAGGCCATGTCTGCATCGGGCCTACTGATCCTGGGTGCTTACTCTGTCATGACTGAAATGGCACAGAGCGCATTTATCTGCAGATTAGTTCTTATATGATGAATTTTATAGATGTGCAGTCTGATGTAAACAAGCATTTAATCCCACCCGGAGGTTTTGTTTTAGGAAAGTGAGGCGACCTGGTCTTTGCTTGTCCTCAGGCCTCACTTTAATATTGGCCGGTTATATCTAGCAGATTCATGGTCATGTCAGGAAGGCCGAGATAATTCTGCCTGGCATCTTCCTGAAGGCTAAAATAGCATGAGGGGGGAGGCGGGAGGAGGTATGGACAGGATGGCTGGCGTAACTTGTGCACGGCTGCAGCTGTTTTGTGCGGTGACCTTTTTTTATAAGACCGTGCACTTGTGGTTCTCTGGAAAACTTGTTTTGGTTTTTCTGTGTATTTCTAACCAAGGGCACTAAAAATTCAGACAGCCCAAGCAGAGATTAATGGGATGGATTTCTTCATACATGTTCTATGCAGCTCCTCCATGATTTTAGCTGCACCAAAGTGTGAGTTGGGCTTTGGTTGTAGCAGTTTCTAGATTAGGGACGACCTTGTACATATGTATGAGTACTGAATGAGTGCGTCTGGTGCCTGCAGCAATCTGGGACATGTCCCACTTTGTTGGATGCACTTTCTGGTGCGGGGGCGTGTCTGGTGACGGAGCAATGAAAAATATCACGCTTGCAGTATTAGGTGTGACTTAGACACTGTATGTTTAGGGCTGGAACAAAAAATTTTCATAATCAGTTGGCCGATTTTGTTTCAACTAATTGGATAACCGCCCAAAGAAAGTGTGCTGTAAAAGTTTTAAAAAAAAGTTTTTTTTTTTTTTTTTTATATGGAGTGTAAAAAATCCGCTATATGGAGCAAAATCTCTAATCCACTCTGAGGATAACATAAGAGATATTCATTCACTGGCAACTTTATAATGTATTCCTTGCTAGTACCAGGTTTGGACCATCCATGATGCAAATCTCCCATTCCACCACATCCCAAAAGTGTTCTGTTTTGGATTGAGATCTGGTGACTGTGAAGGCCATTGGAGTACAGTGACCTCATTGTCTTGTTCAAGACACTAGTTTGAGATTGTTATAGCTTTGTGACATGGTGCATTATCCTGCTGGAAGGAGCCATCAGAAGATGGGTAGACTGTAGCTATAAAGGGATGGACATGATCACCAACAATACTTGGGTAGGCCATGGCATTTAAACTGTGTGCCAAGAACCCCCCCCCCCCCTCCCCCCACCATTACACCACCACCAGCCTGAACCATTGTTGAAAGGCAGGATGGATCCACACTTTCTTGTTTATGCCAAATTCTGACCCTACCATCTGATAGTTGCAGCTGAAATCGAGACGCCTCAGACCAGGCAATGTTTATCCAATCTTCTATTGTCCGGTTTTGGTGAACCTGCGCAAATTGTAGCCTCCGTTTTCTGTTCTTAGCTGACAGGAGTGGCACCTGGTGTGTCTTCTGCTGCTGTAGCCCATCTGCTTTAGGGTTTGATGTGTTGTGCGTTCAGAGATGGTGTTCTGTAGGGATGCACCGAAATGAAATTCTTGGCCGAAGCCGAATAATAATGAAATGCTTGGCCGAAGGCCGAATACCAAACGCGGTGTTTCGCATTTTTTAACATAAAATATGCCCATCAGAGTGCCCCTTAACATAAAATATGCCCATCAGAGTGCCCCTTAACATAAAATATGCTCATCAGAGTGCCCCTTAACATAAAATATGCTCATCAGAGTGCCCCTTAACATAAAATATGCTCATCAGAGTGCCCCTTAACATAAAATATGCTCATCAGAGTGCCCCTTAACATAAAATATGCTCATCAGAGTGCCCCTTAACATAAAATATGCTCATCAGAGTGCCCCTTAACATAAAATATGCTCATCAGAGTGCCCCTTAACATAAAATATGCTCATCAGAGTGCCCCTTAACATAAAATATGCTCATCAGAGTGCCCCTTAACATAAAATATGCTCATCAGAGTGCCCCTTAACATAAAATATGCTCATCAGAGTGCCCCTTAACATAAAATATGCTCATCAGAGTGCCCCTTAACATAAAATATGCTCATCAGAGTGCCCCTTAACATAAAATATGCTCATCAGAGTGCCCCTTAACATAAAATATGCTCATCAGCATGTCCCTTAGCATAAAATAAGGGGCACGCTGATGGGCACAATTTATGTTAGGGGGCACTCTGATGGGCACATTTTATGTCAGGGGGCACGCTGATGGGCACATTTTATGTTAGGGGGCACTCTGATGGGCAAAACAAAACATTTAAATCAGCATTGCTCTTAACATAAAATATGCCCATTAGCGTGCCCCTTAAAATGAAATATGCCCATCAGAGTGCCCCTTAACATAAAATATGCTCATCAGCATGTCCCTTAGCATAAAATAAGGGGCACGCTGATGGCCACATTTTATGTCAAGGGGAACTTTATAGGGCACTCTAATATAATTAGCATGGCAAATGGCAACAACATATGGCAGTCTGCACACTAATGCTTGTGCAGCTGCCAGCTACCGTATTCTTCTCCCCCAAATGTGCTCAGCTCCACATCACATACCTCAACTGCAGCCAGAGCCAAAACCAGCGAACAGGGGGGCGGGGCGTGGACCTAGTGTGAAGGAGCCGCCAGTCAGGAGCAGGGGGCGGGACGCGCGCGTGACGTCACACCCCCTACTCGTGGCCGGACAGGACACCGGCGGGGTGTGAGAAGGGAGCCGCGAGCCGCAATGAGGAAGATGAGCGGTCAGGGCGGAAGCTACAGAGGATCATTGCATACATTATCAGAGGGTTACTTACTGCAGAGGACATTTTTTACATAGATCATAATAGAGGACCGCGAGCCGCAATGAGGAAGGTGAGACATTGTTCGGCTCAAAATTATTCGGCCTTTTGATTTATTCGGCCGAACACCGAAAGTGCCATTTTCTCTATTTTCGGCCGAATAATGTTCGGCCGCCGAATATTCGGTGCATCCCTAGTGTTCTGCATACCCAGGTTATTTGAGTTACTGTTGCCTTTCTTTTTTTTTTTTTTTTTTTTTTTTTTTTTTTTTTCTTTTCGCCTCTCAAACCAGTCTGCCAATTCTCCCCTTGCTTCTGACATCAACAAGGCAATGTAGTCCACACAACTGCCACTTACTGGATATTTTCTCTTTTTTGGACCATTCTCTGTAAACCCTAAAGATATTTGTGCGTTAAAATCCCAGTAGATCAGCAGTTTTTGAAATATTCAGACCAGCCTGTCTGGCACCAACAATTATGCCACTTTCAAAGCCACTTAAACCCCCTTTCTTCCCCATTATGATTGTACTTCAGCAAGTCGTCTTCACCACGTCTAGATGCCTAAATGCCATGAGTTGCTGCCATGTGATTGGCTAATTAGCAATTTGTGTTTATCAAGCAGTTGAACAGGTAAAGTAAAGACATTTAGAAAATGTCTGTTTTGCAGATTTTCAGACAGGATAAGTGCCGGTTCACACTTCGAGTGTGCGGCGATCGCATGTAATATCGGAGCGCACTGCTCCTTCATTACATGCGATCGGATGTGCAGTGCGAATTCAGCCATACACTTTGTATGGCTAAATTCGCACTGCACCCGCACAAAAGTCGCACATGAGGCATTTTTTCAGCCGCATCAGGATCACACTTGTGCGATCCGATCCTGTGCGAACTGTCAGATGGCACTGCGATATGCGATCAAACTGGGGGTGTCGTTAACATTTCATTGACATCCCCAGCGTATCGCATATGGCAGTGTGAACTACCAGATGTGCGTTTGCGATGCGGGAACAGGCTGCGAATTCGCAGCCTTCCCGCATCGCACAAGTGTGACCCCGGCACTAATATAATATTATGCATAGAATAGTTAGTGGGATCAGATCAACACCGTGACAGGAAAATTCAAAGGAGCAGAATAGGAAGCCTTTTCTCGATCTAACAAATTTTTGGACAGTGCTTGTGATTTACATTCATTTTTTGAATGTTTAAAAAGCAAGTAAAATTTGCGAACAACATTCGATCATTCATTAAATATACAAAGAATTTGCATACAAATACACTAGTCCTAAAATCAATACATGTATGGTCAGCATAAGACATCAAGTAGCAGCAGCATGATTTCTTTGATCACTGGTCATGATGGGGTTAAAAAAACAAATTTTGCTTTTTTTTTTTTTTTTTTTTTTTTTAGTACGAAGAGCATATAAATAAATCACTACTATAAAGGGTTAATTTCTACTGTGAAAGTAATAAATGCAAGCACTCACTATATAGGGTATTTTAACGAATATTAAACTATATTACTATATGAGGCTGGGTTCACACCTGATATGGATGTGGGTCACCGCAGAGGTCCATGGGTGTCCCTGTTCTGTTTTTCAGGGACGACTCGGGCCCAAATTTTTGCCTGGAATGGAGCCAGACGCACAGGATCCTTGTGCAATCCGCTCCACCCGCCACGGAGATGTGTGAACCGGCTTCATTGAGAGCCGGGCACTCTCCTGTCATGCGAATTGGATGTGGGGAAACCTGCATCCAATTCGCATCAGTGTGAACCCAGCCTGGTTGGGGGGGGGGGGGGGGGATATAAATCTTTTTTTATATTAAAGTGGTTAGTGGTAAAGCCTTAGGGTTTTTCAACCTAATGCATTAAGGTAAAAAAACATCTGTTCTCCAGTGCCCCACCCAGACCCCCTCTTTTTCTTACCTAGACCCAATCAGCGATGTGCACGTGCTCCAGCCACTATCTCTCTCCTCATTGGACAGATTGAGACATTGGCTCCCCTGTCAATGGACGGAACAGTGGGACTTGGGAGCGAGTAGGCACAGGTGCCCCATGGAAAGTGGCTTTCCGTGGGGGCACCCAATGAAGAGGAGGAGCCTGAAGCGCTGGCAGGGGACCCTTGAAGAGGATGATGGCTGCTCTGTGCAAAACGATTGCACAGAGCAGGTAAATATAACATGTTTGGTATTTTTAACACAAAAAAGAAGGCTTTACAGCCACTTTAAAGCAGTACTATAGGCTGCGACCTTTTTTCATCGATCTAATACACAATAATGGTAAACTTCTTTTTTTTTTTTTTTTTTTTTTACTTCTGCCTTTAGAATCGCTCACTTCCTTCTCCTATCCAAGACTACCTGTCCCATGAGGCACTGCTCCTCACATTCACAAGTTCTCAAAGCATTTACTGACCTGTGTTGACAGTATAGGGCTCATGCACACTGCATGCTCGAAGAACGTCTGAAAATGCCTATAGTGTGCATGGACACATTGGTAAAAGTGATTGTAAAGTCTCGTGTGTATGTATGTATGTATATAATTTGTACATGAGTAACCACCTTTTGTGTGGTTGGTTTTGCATAGAGCAGTCTGGATCTTCCTCTTCTCAGGTCCCTCGTTGCTGCTCCTGGCCCCTCTCCTATTGAGTGCCCCCATAGCAAGCAGCTTGCTATGGGGGCACCCGAGCCAAACTGCAGCTCCGTGTGTCCATTCAGACATGGAGCTGCCGTTTGGCCCCTCACCCCTCTCTCCTGATTGGCTTGCTCACTTTGCTGCAGGAGCCAATGGCGCCGTGGCTTTATCTCAGCCAATCAAGAGAGAGAGAGTCCTGGTATGGACGAGGGACTCATGGACATCGCTGGACAGAGGGGGCACAGGTAAGTATTAGGGGGTGCTGAGGGGCGCTGCTACACACACAAGTTTTTATCTGCATAAATAGAATGCATGCAGATAAAAAACCTTCTGACTTTACAACTCCTTTAACATGGAGAGCGAGTTTTCAGGCAGAGAAAAGGGAAAGCTTAAGGCTCCGTTCACATGTAGGCGTTTTGGGGAGTTTTTCTGCTCTAGGATCAGCTCTCAAAACGCCCAACAAGACAAATCCTATTCATTTCAATGGCCCCCTGTTCACATCTGAGCGTTTTGACGCCGTGAGCAAAACGCCCAACGCTCAAAAAAGTACATGAGCTTCTTTTTGGGCAGAATACAGGCATTTTCCATTGGTCTCTATTCAATCTAAAAACGCCTGCACAAAAAACGCCTGTAATAGCAACGCCAAGATGTGAACAGGGGCCTTTTTTTTTTTTTTTTTTTTCAGCCCTAGAATAGTTCAATATAAAGATGTGTTTTTTTTTTTTTTTTTTTTTTTGGGCATTTGAGTTGTATTTTTCTGTTTTTGTCTTGTTTTTATTTTTTGCCTTTTTGAAACCTAGATAGGTAATGGATTACTGTAGGAAGTGTCTGCCTTCCATGGTGAATTGATCAGTCCTAGTTTATTCTGTGGCAGTAATCCAATCTAGGTCATTGCTGATCTTTGACCATTTGCTGTGAAGGAAAATTTAAGCCACACAGAATCCTAGATTTTGTCATCTTCGTATATACAATGAGTTTTACTGTATAGGCCATCCTCCGCAGGTAATTTAACAAGGGGCGCTGCCCGGCCTAGGAACACTTCTGACATGGTAGTCCTCATAACCTGGCAGGGAAATGATTTTGTATTACTTTTAATCCTGTTCATGCCTCTACTTGCTTGTACTGTAACTCTGCCAGGAGAATGACTTCCGTTTATAAGCGCTTAGTCAGTGCCAAATACACAATAGAAGTAATTCCTGTGTTTGCACAACTGAGCTTAAAGTGGTAGTAACTGGCCAAAAAAAAAAAAAAAAAATCTGGGCCCCTGCGTCCCGGGTCACACTGCCATATGCGATACGCAGGGGGTGTCAATAAAATGTTAACGACACCCCCAGTTTGATTGCATATCGCAGTGCCATCTGACAGTTCGCACAGGATCGGATCGCACAAGTGTGAACCACTGTGCGATCCGATCCTGATGCGGCTGGAAAAAAGGGTCATGTGTGTGTTTGGTGCGAATTCAGCCATACAAAGTGTATGGCTGAATTCGCATCCGCACCTCCGATCGCATGTAATGAAGGAGCAGTGTGCTCTGAATTGCATGCGATCGGCGCACTCGCAGAAATGTGAACCGGCCCTGCAAGTTCATGCCATAATGTGCTAGTATGCGCCACATAATACTACGTTATGACAAAGTGATATTGAAGTCTTGTTTTTTTATTTAAAATAAAAAAAAATAAAATAAACCTGGTATACTTGCCTGACCTGCTCTGTGCAGTGGCTTTGCACAGAGCAGCCTGGATCCTCCTTTTCTTGTGTGCCAGACCGCCTCTCCTGGCCCCTCCCTTCTGTCGCATGCCCTCCAGCAACCAGCTTGCTATGGGGGCACCTGAGCCAAGCCACAGCTCCGTGTCCATTCACACATGGAGCTGTGGCTTGGCCCCAATCCCCCCATCTCTTGGTGCCAAAAGCCAATTAGGAGTGGGAGTCCCTGGAGAGCCAAGGCTCTCGTGGACATCGCTGGACTGAAAGGTGGCTCAGGTAAGCATTAGGGGGGCTGCTGCAAACAGTTTTTTTTACCTTTATGCATAAAGGTAAAAACCTTGTGCTTTTAGAACAACTTTTAGACCCGGTTCACATTTGTGTGATCGCGGAGATCGTATGTAATTCGGAGCGCACTGCTCCTAAATTGAAATTTGCACTGCACATGAGATCGCATGCAGTCATATACTTTGTATGGCTGAAATTCGCACCGCATCCGCACTAAACTCGTGCATGAGGTGCTTTTTTTTTTCTATCCACAGCGGAATCGGATTGCATAGTGGTTCATACTAGTGCGATCCAGTCCTGTGCGAACTTGCAGATCGCACTGCAATATGCGATCACAGCTGGGGGTGTCGTTAACGTTTAATTGACACCCCCTGCGTATCGCATATTGCATTGAACTGCCAGAGGTGCGGATGCGGGATCACACTGCATATTCGCAGCGTTCCCACATCGCACAAATTTGAACTGCCACTTAACCTTTTCAGTCGTGAAGCCCTCTAGTGGCACATCGCCATTTCACCTGGTCTTCCTTCCAAGTTTGTGGTCTCCTGCTTTTTTGAATGGCTGAGCCGCGATGAGTCACTCCTGCTCATGTGTGTAGGAGTCACGATCATGGCATGGCACACTGCATGCCATGGCACTGTGTGTGCTCTGAATGCAGAGCATTACTGCACATGCGTGGGTGACCTCATTGGCTGCTGTTGATGGGAATATCTCCTAAACTATGCATGTTTAGGATATTCCTTGTGCCTACATGTACATTTTTATTGTAAGCTCACATGCAGGTATAAATACACAAACTGAGTTAACTACCACTTCTTTTTCCCTTTTTTTTTTTTTTTTTTTTTTAAACAAACGCACGTATTTTATGAAGTGTGTGAAGACAAAAATGTACTATGCTGCACCTAAAGAAGCTCCTGAACTGCTTGAAAAATCTCACACTGCACCATGTTAAAGTGATGTGAATGGGCACCATGGAGAATAATGTGATTTCCATGGTGGCGCAACAATAGACACCAGAGAAATGACACTAGCGTGACAGGGATTGCAGATACTGGAATTTCTTGCAAGCACACGCTCACTGGGAGTTCAATTGACTCGTTCTTTTAAAATCGTGGCTCAACCTGTTGTCCAATTTGACCGCAGTATTGAACTGTTAGTGTGTAAATAATTCATGCTGTAACCTTGGTTGCAATTCTACAGCAGAGGAAGCGTGACACATGGTAGGGTTTTATTTGAAATATGACTTGTCCTAAGAAAGCAGCTGTCATTGTTACTAAAAGATGGATCTCTCTTTCTGTTTTATTCTACTGTTTCTTCTATTGGTTAACGGGAGTCATTTTTTTTTTTTTTTCTTTTTTCCTAGGGTTGACTTTAATGTCCCTATGAAAAATAACCAGATTACAAACAACCAAAGGTAGGTTGCTAATATAATGTAATTCATGTACACTTTTTTTTTTTTTTTTTTGTTTAAGTTGGGGGTATAGCCATAGGATGTTTGTTTTATTCCTCCTGACCCCCCCCCCCCCTCTCCAACATATTTGTTTCCTAAAGGTCAGTCTACCCAGAACATGCCTTACAGTTACAAATTGAGCCAGGAGGATGAACTTTACTCCAACTTCGATTAGTTCACTTTGGTGAATTGTAAAAATCTTTTCCCTGTGGTACTCTATGCTAAACAATTCTTGTAATGGCCAGTATGTGCCTTTTTAAGATGGGCATCAGTTAAGTCCAGGGTTGCACTGATTCCATTTTACCTACGAGTGCAAGTACTCGCTGATACAGAGTACCGATTATCTTGGTGGTGCAATTTGAGCCTGTACAAAATGAATGGGCTTAAATCGCACTCCAAAGAATTGCATGTAATTTTGAACTGGAATGCAGCGTGATTCCTGTTCAAGTCGCATGCAGTTTCCTGCACTGCTCCTGTGTGAACCCATGCGGAAATCCTCATGACAAGCCTGGGTCCACAAAGGGTTTGTTGCAATGAGATTTTAGCCCATTCATTTTGTATGGGTTCAAATCGCACCGCAAAGGAATCGGTTTTGGGTATTTGAGCATTTTTACGAGTACTCAGTATCAGCGCCGATATAGCAGTATCAGTGTGACCCTAAATCAATCGTCTGACGGACTCTTTGCTCCTCTTCTCGTCTGGCGGACTCTTTGCTCCTCTTCTCGTCTGGCGGACTCTTTGCTCCTCTTCTCGTCTGGCGGACTCTTTGCTCCTCTTCTCGTCTGGCGGACTCTTTGCTCCTCTTCTCGTCTGGCGGACTCTTTGCTCCTCTTCTCGTCTGGCGGACTCTTTGCTCCTCTTCTCGTCTGGCGGACTCTTTGCTCCTCTTCTCGTCTGGCGGACTCTTTGCTCCTCTTCTCGTCTGGCGGACTCTTTGCTCCTCGTCTCGTCTGGCGGACTCTTTGCTCCTCGTCTCGTCTGGCGGACTCTTTGCTCCTCGTCTCGTCTGGCGGACTCTTTGCTCCTCGTCTCGTCTGGCGGACTCTTTGCTCCTCGTCTCGTCTGGCGGACTCTTTGCTCCTCTTCTCGTCTGGCGGACTCTTTGCTCCTCTTCTCGTCTGGCGGACTCTTTGCTCCTCTTCTCGTCTGGCGGACTCTTTGCTCCTCTTCTCGTCTGGCGGACTCTTTGCTCCTCTTCTCGTCTGGCGGACTCTTTGCTCCTCTTCTCGTTTGGCGGACTCTTTGCTCCTCGTCTCGTCTGGCGGACTCTTTGCTCCTCTTCTCGTCTCGTCTGGCGGACTCTTTGCTCCTCTTCTCGTCTCGTCTGGCGGACTCTTTGCTCCTCTTCTCGTCTGACGGACTCTTTGCTCCTCTTCTCGTCTGACGGACTCTTTGCTCCTCGTCTCGTCTGGCGGACTCTTTGCTCCTCGTCTCGTCTGGCGGACTCTTTGCTCCTCGTCTCGTCTGGCGGACTCTTTGCTCCTCGTCTCGTCTGGCGGACTCTTTGCTCCTCGTCTCGTCTGGCGGACTCTTTGCTCCTCTTCTCGTCTGGCGGACTCTTTGCTCCTCTTCTCGTTTGGCGGACTCTTTGCTCCTCGTCTCGTCTGGCGGACTCTTTGCTCCTCTTCTCGTCTCGTCTGGCGGACTCTTTGCTCCTCTTCTCGTCTCGTCTGGCGGACTCTTTGCTCCTCTTCTCGTCTCGTCTGACGGACTCTTTGCTCCTCTTCTCGTCTGACGGACTCTTTGCTCCTCTTCTCGTCTCGTCTGACGGACTCTTTGCTCCTTTTTTTTTTTTTTTTTTTTTTCCCCTCTGACTCTTGTAAACGGACGTGTGTAGTCCAGTCTGGATCCTTGTGAAAAACTGACAGATCAGTTATCCAGACTGAACGCCTATGTAATGGGGGCCTAATGCTTTAAACCTACACATGAAATATTTGTGCATTGCTAAAATGACTTGTATCTGCTTCCTTCTTTCTAACGTCGGTCTGTGTTCTGTTTATAGGATTAAAGCTGCTGTTCCCAGTATCCAGTATTGCTTGGACAATGGTGCTAAATCAGTTGTTCTAATGAGCCACCTGGGGCGGCCGGATGGTGTTCCTATGCCGGATAAGTACTCTCTGGCTCCAGTCGCTGTGGAACTTAAAGCTCTACTAAAAAGGTAATTTTTATTATTTTTTTTCCTGTTTTATATTTATTATTTGGACCGCTTTGCAGTTCTTTGTGGTTTTACAACAACATGCATTGCAGTAAGGCAGCCTATTTGATATACAGTACATGGGTTGGCAACACCAGCAGATTAAAAAAACAAAAATGCACATGACCCATTTTGGGGAGTTATCACAGCAGGTATGTTGTAGTGCACTTCTGTGCATTTGCATTGATGGCTATACTGTACTGTACTGTGCTAGTGTGTGGTAAAAACCTATAGTACTGCAACCTTTAGGTGTAAAATGGCCCTGGTGTATACGATCTTTATGGTAATTCAGTATCAGATTCTAAAATTCTCCAGGCTTTAGTTTTATCATCTGAATGGCACACCAATTTACCCTTTTTTGTGTTAAAATTTATTTCCATAAAAATGTGCTTTTTTTTTTTTTTTTTTTTTTTTTGAAGTGTTGAATAGCATCCAACCCAATCTGACAATTCAGTACAGATTGGAGGACATTTGTACTGAAGGACACGCTTGCTTCCTGCATGATGAAATAGAATGTCTCTCGTTGTAGCACTGAGATTTTTTTTAAACACTTGCAGTTAAGGCGAATTAGCTGGGTTTCACACAACTTTGCTTCCATTTATGATCAATCTATGGGGACCAGTTGACAATGTAGTATTTATATGAGCACACCTTTGGGTACTGGTTGCATAATCTTTATTAAAGAAAAGAGTAACAAACTCCAATTCTGAAGGTACTTCCTATGTTTATTATGGTGTGTTCTCATTTTGTGTGCAGGGATGTAGTGTTTCTGAAGGACTGTGTGGGACCAGAAGTAGAGGCAGCATGTAAAGATCCAGCCGCTGGGACCATTTTTCTCCTGGAGAACCTGCGATTCCATGTAGAGGAAGAGGGTAAAGGCAAAGATGCAGCTGGGAACAAGGTTGGACGCTATGGGCTTTTTCTGTTAGTCAGCATATAGTGGTTTCTTTTAAATGTTTTTGGCATCTCTTACGTTGGTCACTAAAGCCCCGTACACACACGCAGATCGTCGTCATACAAATGTTCGTCTTTTCTCCCCGGGATGTCGGTGTCTGTTGAAAAGTGCAAAGACAGCACAAGGACAGCACAAGAATTTTGTCTGCAGACTTCAGCTGACTGCAGAAGTGATGTCATGTAATGGTTAACTTTCCCTGTGTTTTTTATTTTCCCAGTCTTGCAAATCTGCGGTCTGTCGGCCGAATTCTGTACTGACAGGCGAACAATCGTCCGTTCTGGTGTCCGCAGACAAAAATTTTCATGTTTGCAAGAAAGACTTTTGTCCGCGGATTGTGCGCAGACATCTGTCGGAGGCACCATACTAACACGCGTACAATCGGCAGATCTTTCGTCCGCCGACGTTTGTATGCCGACGATCGGTACGTGTGTACGGGCCTTAAGGCCCCTTTCACACTATCCGTCCGTCGGACGGATTCAGTTTTTCTCAGCAGGGGATCGATCCACTGATACCCCGCTGAGCAGAAGGATGACAGCTGTGTCTCCGCGCTATGTGTCTCCGCTGACATCCGATTCCCCCATAGAGATGCATGGGGGGACCGTTCAGATCCGCCAAAAAAAAGGGACAGGCAGATCTGAACGGTCCGCCTGTGTGAAAGGGGCCTTACCCAGGATAAGCATGCAGATCAGGACTTCGGATTTCCTCATTTGCAGTTGATTACTCTGGTGTGGTGTATTTGTTTTTTTTTTTTTTCATATATTTATAACCTGTTAATTCTGCCAATAATGCACTTCCTGTCCTAGGGTGACAACCGTACTGATCAGCATTATCACCCTAGGACAGGGGGTGTATTGGGACTACGTCACTATGTTTTTATCAAGATCTCTTTACTTGAAATATGAAGCACGCTAAAAAAATTCTTGTCTTTCATAGAAAAGGTTTAGAAAACCTCTATTCGAGTGTCATGAGGACTGATGTGGGAAATAGGGTTAAAATAAAATTGTTAAAACTTGCTCTTCTAACTTTCGATCCGAGTGAGGGAACGGGCACAAATGTTGATCCAAAAGCTTTATCTTGTAAATTTAGCACCGGTGCCCCGGGTACAGCCTGATACTGTCTGACCTCTGACATTTTACTGAAGGTCAAGAAAGGAGTCATTTGGCCACCAGTTATTTTTAGTATCCCTGACCTGGTTTATTATACTGTCCTTGAATTTTCAAACTACTGTACAGAGCTAGAGAAACCCTGTCCTATAATTGGGTGACCTTTAGTGACTGAAATGGGAGAGCTGCTGTGTGAACTGTCAAAGGGTGACTTGTGAATATGAGATGTTCCAGAAATGCTTCTTGAAGAGGTCAGTTCAGTTTATTTTCGGGTGACTGATATGCCCTTTGTGTTTCACTATTTGGGAATGGACAAATCTGGGATCCAGGAATGTGGTATATGAGAGGGGGGGGGGGGTGAAATACAGCTGCAGGGTTTTTTTTTTTTTTCTCTTCATTGCAGGCGTTTTAAGTAGTGCCAAAAATGTATGCAGTTCTTTACATATTGTATATTCACATCAGTCCCTGCCCTCAAGAAGCCTACATTCTAACCTGTATATCTCTCAAGCCTTCATACACACGCACACCTACTAGGGCAGAGTTAGACCAGAGCCAATTAACATACCAGTATGTCTTTGGAAACCAGAAGGATCACATTGCTCCAATCTTCTCCAGCTGTGCTAGTGATATGTTTTTTGGTGTAATGTGTTATATCTGTAATATAAAAGTTATGAAAATAAATTATCAGTTGACTGTAAGATGGATGTAAATGGTAAGCACTCAGTTACAGTTCCAAGACTCCTTTTAACAGGCATACAATCTACAAGACTAAACTAATGATACCCGAATTTAACATTTTTGTCTAATGGTAGATCTGCACTGTTGTGCTTTTTAAAAAAAAAAAAACAAAAAAAAATTTGTTGGCACACTTTTTTTTTTTTTTTTTTTTTTTTTTTTTTTTTTATATTCCATCCAAAAACTACAGTATCTTCTACAGTTAAAGAACACTTGTAAAGAACTACTTATTACCCCAAATTACATGAGTCACATACAGTGTTTTGAAATATGTGTTCTGTTCACTTACAATTGCAAAATAACTTTATGCCCACTTAGCACCCATTCACACTGGCGCGACACGACTTGCTGGGGCGACCTGTGAAGTCGCGGTGCACAGACTTCATATCATTGAAGGACTTCATATCATTGAAGTCAATGCAAGTCTCCTCCAGGTCGCCCCAAAGTAGTACAGGACCCTTTTTCTAAGTCGGAGCGACTTGTGTCGCTCCTATTAGAACGGGTCCTGTACTATTCAATGGCGGGCGAACCACCGCGACTTGTCAGGCGACCAAGTGAATGGGGTCTTATGGTTTTAAGAAGGTATATATTTACTCAGTTTGAAGTTTGGTGACCGTGTACGACATCCAGCAGCAAATCTCCTCCTAAAAGAGTGGATAACAGAGCCCTGTAGTTGGTAACCTCCTTCACTATGAGGGCACTGTTATCCAAAACAGTTGTCCTTTCAGGAATTGAGAGGCAGTGTTCTGCCAGACAGACTGGGAAGCATCTATTGATTTTTCACTTGTATATTTATTTCAGGTACTTGTATAGCGCTGTCAATTTACGCAGCGCTTTACATATACATTACACCTTTACATCGGTCCCTGCCCTCAAGGAGCGTACAATCTAAGGTCCCTAACTCTCATTCATACATACACAGTATATCTTTTATATATACTTCTTACAATGAGCAATACTCCAATTTATTCAAGCAACCCTCGTGATCCGTAACCCTTGGTTGCACTAGAGGTATATACATGTACTGCTGGAAGAGAAACTGGGTTATGTAAGTTGGTGTAGGCCCTCGTTCACACTGAACGTGGGTTTGAAATCATGTGAGTTCAGGTGAACATGGACGACTTCAAACCCGCATTTCAGTGCAAGTTTGGGGGTGATTTCAATGACCTCTGTGTGGTTTCATGCACAAATGTTTATTGAAAACCCCCCGAAGTCGCAAAAAGTAGTGCAGGCACTACCTATGGACATCGGCACAGCAAAGTCGCCATCACACCGATTGGGACCGTGACATTGCTGGCAATAGGTTGCAATTTGATTTGGGCTTTTTGCAGGTGTTTGGAGGCAGGCATTGACATCTAACAAAAACACTTGTAATCTGCCAAAAAAAGAAGCTCATGTACTTTTGAGCTTCAGGCAATAAAACGCTTGTTTTGTGTTTTGAGACTTTATACATGATCGTATTACGAGCTGAAAAAAAACGCTCAGGTGTGAACAGGGCCTTAGCCTTTTTCTAACAGTTGTTGCTTACAAGTTAAAATCAGTATTTTTTGCTAGAAAATTACTTGCAACTCCCAAACTTTATCTCTTATTTTTTTTAAGAGACCCCTAGAGAATAAAATGGCGATTGTTGCAAGTATTTTATGTCGCACTGTATTTGCGCCAAAGTTTTTCAAGCGCAGTTTTTTTTGGGAAAAAAAATACACTTTAATGAATTAAAAAAAAAAAAAAAACGTAAAGTTAGCACAATTTTTTTTGTATAATGTAAAAGATGTTATGCTTAGAATCGTGATCTTTATTCAAAGCAAAAAATTTGTTTCTCATTTTATTAAGAAGCATGCAGCTCTAATTCACATCTATGCATGTTGCTTTGAGCGTTTCTGTAGTGCTTTTTGCTGTGCTTCGCACTTTCTTTTTTGCAGATTTAAAAACGCAAATCCTGGTTAAAAACACACAACATGCTTTTCTGCAGTTTCTCCGTTTTGAAGACTATTGAACCAAAAAAAGCACAGTTTTGCATTCAAGTCCCTGACCTTTTCCAAAAACGCAGAGGCACAAAAATGCATTGATGTGACCGTGTTCCATAGGAACCCATAGTAAAAAAAAAAAAAAAAAAAAAAAAAAGACATTTCTGCAAACAGCATGAAAAAATGCATTGGTGTGAATAAAGCCTAAAGAAAGTTGTTCCCATTGGTCCACAGCTTGATATAATAAATGCTGGAGCATTCGTTCACATGGGTGTACTACAGCTGTGTTTTTTTTTTTTTTTTTTTTTTTTTAACCTGAACAAGGATGCAAAGGGGTTTCATTCATCCCTGTGCAGGCAATCCCATTCATGTCAGTTGGGACATATTGGCTGCATGGACAACCAATATGACAGCCATGTGGGTGCATGTGCCCCAGATGCACACCGTCTGCATCTGGGGCCATGCGCCAGTACCCACATGTATGTCCTATTGAGGGCAGCAGCTGTGTATTTGCAGTGTCCCAATTTACATGAATGGGACGTGTGTGTGTGTGTGTGTGTGTGTCTTTTCCCCAATTCATCTTTTATGTATCTATTTTTTAGACCAAGGCAGATGCTGCCCAGGTGGAAGCTTTCCGTGCCTCTCTGTCTAAACTTGGCGATGTCTACATCAATGATGCTTTTGGGACTGCACATAGAGCTCACAGGTAATACGATTTTGCACTTGATAGATAAATCCCAGTACTGCACTTGCATTACTGCAACTGAAATGAGAACAGTGTTTTCAGCAACAATTCCTTATCTAGAGTAACCTCCTGAGAGGCGCAGTAATTCCCAGGGACCCATCCAAGAATAGATGCAGTTGCTCTCAGACTTCAAAACAATTAACACCATATGCTTTACAATTACGTGATATGAGGGAATTCTCAGCCCAGGATGTTTTTTCTTTATATAGATTTTTCTATCTAACTATTCTGTCTCCACAAATTAAAACAGGTCTTTGCATTCCGTTGTGTAAAACGGATTTTTGGCAAACCTTTATTGGGCACCCTTAGTAAGACATGGGTCCAAGCAGTTCTAATACACAGTTCTAGCATAATACAGACTAACCTTCATACCCAAATGGCCAACAACCCCCCAACCCCACCTGCTCTCAAAATCCTAAAATATGTAGGTAAAAGCACAGCAAAGTCAAATTTCTTTGAATGCTTACCGTTTTATCCCTGCCATGAATGGTTTTTAATGCTTGCAGTATGGCTTTGAATTGGCTAGAAAATCTAACTACTCCAAGAAGAGTCTCTTCCCCACCCAGCACAGCCCCTCACTCATTGCATGTCATAGTCCTCCCCTCTGGGAATGTCTAATTACTCTGTGCTGGCCCAGCTCCTTTGTCCTCTCCGTTGTCTGCCCACAAACTTTTATGTACTTACCATGGAAGGAGCACCAAAGATATTAATTACAGTGTTACATTTGGGTGGTGTCTACTGACATCCTGCAGCAGTCTTTGGCCCTTGGAATGCCTACAAATAAACAAAAAAGTTTGATTTATCCCTTGCCTTTTTGGGTTTAGTATTTTATACATGCAGCAGGTTAAATGAACCCCGCTTGGTTAAATGAACAGAGGTAGATTGCTTTTCAGAGGTGTTTGACAGGCAGCTGGGATGTAATTATATCCCTTCTTGAGCACCTGTTTTAACCCTAAAGTCTGCCCAACCACTGTTGCAGGGCAGTTGCAGCGTGGCTGCACCTCTGCCCATTCTAACACTTGGGCTTGCACAACCGTACCTCCAATGGAATGGGTTGTGTTCAACAGCGGTGCTGCCTACTGAGAGTGAGGAACGGGGTATGAGATAGAGATAGAGATGGAGATATATATTTAATTTTATTTATTTTTGTTTTGCTGCCATGTGTAGAGCTGTCTGGCCTTTCCAGCTTAACAGGGGTGGTCAGACTGATATTTTAATTCGTTTAACTACTGGAAAGGCTATTGTAATCAGATAGGGATATCATTTTGTGTTTGCTAATGTAATTAATAGCACCTAGAGCAGCTTCTACATAGGTGTGTTTTTTATTTATTTTATTTTTTTACCTCTTTTCCAGCTCCATGGTTGGTGTTAAATTGCCCCAGAGAGCTGCTGGTTTCTTAATGAAGAAAGAGCTTGATTATTTTGCCAAGGCACTGGAAAGCCCAGAAAGACCTTTCCTTGCCATTCTTGGAGGGTAGGTATTATCAACTCCTGTGTTAACCCTTACCTTGTGTTCTTTTTTTTAAAGAGATATTAAACACAGAATCAAAAATGTAATATATTGCAGCTTACCATGTATTGGATGTGGTGGCTGTATTAGATTTGTAAGTCTGGGGGGGGAGGGTAGTGTTAGATGTACTAGCAGATTTATATACACTAACAAATTGAAGCTGAACTTGGGCTAATACTTTATAATCTGCTACAGGAAACCTATTTCTCTCTTGTGTTCATTGACAGACACAGCTCCTGATCTTCCTATCCATTCTGTCATACTGGTAGGACACTAGACAGAAAAAAAGCCTGGCTACGCCTATGGGCAGTCCCAGGGGGTATACTCCCTCTCTCTGCTATATGTACTTTGGGGGGGGGGGGGGTTCTGCCTAGTCAGGACCTGGTTCCTTGCTGGGATCTCTAGTCCTGGCAAATTTTTATTTATTTTTTCATTTACCTGTGAGATCTACAATCAACTGCCGGACTGGGAGACGGGCTGGATAATCTAGATCCAGTGGTCACCCCAGTCTGGCCAATGAGTAGCTCCCCCTCCCTTGCTGAGCTGGCAGACCAGCTGGTCCAGGGGCTGCAGTTTATCTGTGATGTCTATTTGGATGCGGCTCCCCTAGTGGCTCGGCTCACGGGTTTTTGGCAGTGGTCCTTCTGTGTCTTTTGGCTCAAATGCTGGTCTGCAGACCAGACTTCAAAAATGGCCTTGCCTGATCATTTCTTTCAAGGAGATTGCCTGTTTGGTGCTTCCCTGGATGACCTCATTAAAGGTTTCACGGGCTACTGCGGGCAAGGACCCTCGTCGTAGACGTGGGCCCTCCTCGCTCATAAGTTGCATGAAGATAAAAAGCCTTCTGTGCGCAGCAGCTCCTCCCCAGTCCCTCTGCTTACCTGAGCCCCCTCTCTATCCAGCCATGTCCTCGAGTGATTTGGCCATTGGGAACTCTCCCTCCTGATTGGCTGAGACACAGCAGTGGGAGCTAATGGCACCGCTGCTGTCAATCCAACTCGGTTAGCCAAGCGGAGAAGAGGGGGTGGGGGACTAACCACAGCTCAGTCTCTGAATGAATACATAGAGCTGCAACTTGGCTGGGGTGCCCCCATAGCAAGCTGCTTGCTGTGGGGGGCACTTAAAATGAGGGAGGGGCCAGGAGCTCCAGCCAGGGACCTGAGAAAAGGAGGATCCAAGCTGCGCTGTGCAAAACCATTACACAGGGGGCAGGTAAGTGGAACGTTTAATAGAAAAAAAAAAAAAAATTTACAATCCCCTTTTAAGCACCCCTGCTAGTGTTTACAATGGTTTGTCTCTCCGAACAGCAAGAGAGCTTGATCTGTTGAAAAACAGACTTACTGGTAGGATCAGCAGGTTGAAATAGAAGAGGGCCTAATAAAAGAAAATAATATAGACATCACATCTAAGAATAGCAAACAGCAGTATAATACAGTTTTACTTTTGGGTTTAATATTGCTTTTAACGCAGGCAAAGTATTTCAGTATCACATTGATTTATAGTGCAGGCCATACTATTATATACTTCTTCCTTTTTTTTTTTTTTTTTTTTTTTTTTTTTTTTTTTTATAAACCCTTTTTAGTCTGATAGCTAGCTAAAAGGTAATTCGGCTTCCTATCGTCTACCTCAAATAACAGGGTCTTCACTTCTGCAGACAACAGATTAGCTGTGAGTGATCATTGATGTTAATGCAGTGTCAGCCTCTATTGTGTTAAGCCAGTGATTGCGTCTCTGCGGATGGCTCTAGACTTTGACCTCTTGTCCCACTTTCATGCCGTGTACTCCAGCTGAACTGTATACTGCTGATTAAGCTGGGAGAGTTCAGCTAGAAAAAACAACTTTCAGATCATAAAAGACCGTGTTTATTCTACAGTTATGCATGGTATGTTCATGTTCTGATATTTTTGAACTGTTTGTGTGCGCCTGCCCTTGAACAACAATGAACCCTAGACGCACAAATTTGCCAACACTTGATCTCCCATGCTTTGCTCAAAGAGGGGACATCTTGTTTACTTCATGCTCAGGGAGGCAGGTTTCTCATAGTATGTACAGGTGATGAGATTTGCCCAGTCTTAACTTGGGCACTGCTGGAACCTTCTTCTTGGGATCATCACTTGGCAGAGATATGAAGTAACTTTAATTTCTACCAAGGCAAGCTATTCCTTCACAAAACAAGATAAAGCAACAAAGCAGATTGCATGAATTTTACCAGCAAGTTAAAGCCCTAAGGCTTTGTACAGTTGAGTGCAATCACAACGCAGTGCATTACAATGCATATACAGTGTGTTTTGGTGCGCTGTTTAATGTTGGCAACCTATTTAAATGAATGACTTGCATTTTTAAAGTGTTTCTAAAGAAAATATTAAAACCAATAAGAAAAAAATATTCTACTTGCCTGCTCTGTGTAATGTGTCTGCACAGAGCAGCCCCGATCATCTTCTTTTTTTGGTCCCCCCCCCCCCCTCTTCGACCCCCGGCGGTCCTGGGCACCCCCCTAATGGCCACGCTCTGTATCAATTCACACACCAAGCGCATCTTGGCCCTGCCCCATTCTCTCCTCCTTGATTCACTGGCTGTGATTGACAGCAGCAGGCATCATTGGCTCCTCCTGCTGCTGTGTGAGCCAATGAGGAGAGAAATAGACCTGGGAGAGCCGCTGCTCTCATGCACATCATTGAATCAAGATTGGGCTCAGGTAAGTATGGAGGTGGGATGCTGCACCTAGGTTTTTTACCTTAATGTGAACAGTGCATTAAGGTAAAAAAAACTTCTGCTTTTTTAAAATCACTTTAACATAACAGGAATTATAAAAAAACTTTTTTAATTCCCTCCCCCCCCCCCCCTATAAAAAAATAGCAAACCGGTTATACTTGCCTGCTCTGTTGCAGTGGTTTTGCACAGAGCAGCCCAGGTCCTCCTCTTCTCTGGTCCCTCTTCTGTGATCCTGTCCCCTCCCTCCTGTTCAATGCCCCCACAGCAAGCCGCTTGCTATGGAGGCACCCGAGCCAAGTCGCAGCTCCCTGTGTCCATTCAAACAGAGCCCTGCCCCCTCCCCCTCAGTCTCCTCTGTAGCCGCTGCCAATCAGTCAGTTGGCCAATGGCGCTGCTGCTGTGTCTCCTCCAATCAGGAGGGAGAATCTTGGATGTCTGATACACTCGTGGACAAAGAGGGACCTTGGGTAAGTGTTAAGGGGGGGCTGTTGCACACAGAAGGCTTTTTATCTTAATGCATTAAGATAAATCTTCTGACTCTACAACTCCCTTTCAATGGATTAAAATTGATTGCTAAAGCATAAATGAGCCCCATACCTTCCATGAAAACCATATGCTGAGTCTATGTATTTGACAGGCATTATCCCTAGCCCTGTGTATTTGCATAATCCTCCCTACAGGTGTCAGTGATGAGACAGCAGATGCATTGTTTATGTAAATCTGTAGTGACACAGAAGCTGCTTGCTCTCTGGACATCCTAAGCTGGTCTATTATTTTCAGGGCCAAGGTCAAGGACAAGATTCAGCTGATCAATAACATGTTGGACCAAGTGAATGAAATGATCATTGGTGGAGGAATGGCATTCACCTTTTTGAAAGTGCTGAACAACATGGAGGTATGTGCTGGATTTCTGTAGAAGTGTGTGGTCCTATACATTTGCAGGGATTTTAGGATCACGACTTAAATTGCCAAACTAGTTTTTTTTTTTTTTTTTTTTTTTTTTTTTAACTTTGCCAGACTGACATTTATAGTTTAAATGGTGTGTAGTTACTTCAGAATAGTCACTGAAAGGGGGCAAGAAGCTTGTTCGAGAGACCAAGGTTGAATAATTTTATGGAGCGTATTTTTTTTTTTTTTTTTTCTCTGCGCGTCAAAGTAACAAGCTAGGGCCAGGCCCAGAACAGTCAGGGTTAAATGGAAATGGGTTGAATGATGTTGGGCATCTGGCTGAGAACATCTAGCAAAAAAATTTGTTTACCTGTTACTTTTGACTGGCATTCTGTTTTTAATACTTTTTTTTTTTTTTTTAAGATTGGTACATCCTTGTATGATGATGAAGGAGCCAAGATTGTAAAAGACCTGGTGGCTAAGGCTGAGAAAAACAAAGTACGGATTACTCTGCCTGTGGACTTCACAACCGCTGACAAGTTTGATGAGAATGCCAGTACTGGGCAGGCCACAGTTGCTGATGGAATCCCAGCTGGATGGATGGTGAGTACCAGTATAAAAGGTGTCCTGGAGCTCCAACCGAATTAAAAAGTAGGACGTGTTTACCTGCGCAGGTCACTAAATATACACCGTATCCAATATGTAGGCTTTTTGATGGGATTGCACCACTTAGGCTGCAAGTGAGTGGTTATGAGCAAAGCAGCCTATAACAAAGTTCTACATAGCAAAACTATAAACCCTCCTCCTCCTCCTTCTTTTTTTTTTTTTTTTTTTTTAATACAGGTGCATCGCATAAAATTAGAATATCATCAAAAAGTTAATTTATTTCAGTAATTAAATTCAAAAAGTGAAAAACTCATTTTATATGGATGCCTTGCGTACAGAGTATTTCAAGCATTTTTTTTTTCTTTTAATTTTAATAATTATGGCTTACAGATGGTGAAAACCCAAAATTCAGTATCTCAGAAAATTAGAATATTACATAAGACCAATAAAAAAAGAATTTTTAACACAGAAATGTTGACTTACTGAAAAGTGTGTCCATATATAGTATTGTATGAACTCCCTACTTGGTCTGGGCTCCTTTAGCATGAATTACTGCATCAATGCAGTGTGGCATGGAGACGATCAGCCTTGCGGCACTGCTGATGTGTTAGCGGCCTTCAGCTCATCTGCGTTGTTGGGTCTGGTGTTTCATCTTCCCGTTTACTGATTTTCTATGGGGTTTAGTTCAGGGGAGTTTGCTGGCACAGTGATACCATGATCATTAAACCAGGTATTGGTAATTTTTGGCAGTGTGGGCAGGTGCCAAGTCCTGCTGGAAAATAAAATCCGCATCTCCATAAAGCTGGTCAGCAGAGGGAAGAGTGAAGTGCTCTAGAATTTCCTGGTAGGGGGTTGAGCTGACTTTGGACTTGCTAAAAAGCAGTGGACCAACACTAGCAGATGACATGGCTCCCCAAATCCTCACGGACTGTGAAAACCTCACACTGAATCTTGTGCAACTTGGATTCTGTGCCTCTCCAGACTCTGGGACCTTAATTTCCAAATGAAATGCTAGATGTTTCAGTCCATGAAGATTTGGGGAGCCATGTCATCTGGTGTTCCACTGTGTTTTATCAAGTCCAAAGTCAGCACAGCCCTCTACCAGGAAATTCTAGAACACTTCATGCTTCCCTCTGCTGACCAGCTTTATGGAAATGCTGAATTCATTTTCCAGCAGGACTTGGTACGTGTATTGTCAGAGGAAGATGAGACCCCAGACCCAACAATGCAGACAAACCGAAGGGCACTGTCAAATCCAGGGACGCTGATAAGGCAGTACAGCCAGCCCTCCTGTAGGGGGCCCGAGCCTCATCAGTCCAAAATGGGGCCCGGGCACCTGCAGGAGAGGAGAGCGGCTGTACTGTCTTGTGACTCCTGTGAAACCCCCGGCACTGCTGCTAGCTTTCTCCCTCTGTTCTCCAGTCACTTTATTTAACCAGCTGTTCTATGCTGGCTTTGTTCTCGGGCTGCATCCCGATTTTGGAGCAGTGGGGACAGCTAGTCTCTTTCTCTTTCTCTTTCTCTTTCTCTTTCTCTTTCTCTTTCTCTTTCTCTTTCTCTTTCTCTTTCTCTTTCTCTTTCTCTTCATTTGCCACACTGCTGGTGCTGGGTCCTGCAACTACCTGCCCCTCCTCCTTCCTGAATCCCGAGCTCTGCTCTCCTGACCTCACCATGCACTTTGTGCACTGTAACCTGCAGTGGCTGAAGGGCTTGAATGTTGTATGTATCTGCTGAAAACGGGGTGAGTGGGGGGGAGGGGGTGAAGCTGAAAAAAGTTCAGAATTCCTGCTGATGCACATCTCCACCAGGCCATTTCTATAAGACACCCCTGAGATCCCATTCACACTAAGCAGAGCAGGAATGCATGTTACCGCTCATATATATATAATTTTTTTTTTTTTTTTTTTTTTTTAAGCTTGTTTTTTACACATAGGGAAGCCCATTCACTTGAATGGGCTGCCCTACCTTTTGACAAACACACCATAGAAGGTCTAGAACATTTTCAGGTGTGCGGCTTTGCAAGTTTACCACATGATTAAAAATGAATGGCACCACAATCACTATGTGATTTTGCATTACATTTTTAAAATGCGTGAGAAAACATGCGTTTCCCATACACATGTTCAGGAAATGCAGAGTGTTAATGCAGCCTAAGGACTCTTTTACATGGGTGGCTGAGCCATGGATTTACTGCCACCCCTGGCTGTGTATCCGAATCCTAACAATGCAGTCACATAGGGCTGTACACATGCTGTGGCTGAAATGTTTTACTACACAGCTGCTGCAGAGTTGGACATGTAGCACCACCTATCACACTGGGTTCACACTGTTGTGTGGAGCTGCTCACAATAGGGGATCTAGTGCGTTCCTGTTCTCCATTTCAGGAAGGAATCAGGCCCAAATTCTTGGCTCAATTCAGACCTGAAACAGACCAGAAAACGCACAGGACTCTTCTGCAAACCGCTCTGCAGCCGCCCCAGAGCTTTGTGAACTGGGTGCATTAAGAGCCAGTCACACTCTCCTGACATACGAATTGGATGCAGAAAAACCCACGTCCAATTCGCATCATTGTGAACCCAGCCTTACCCCCCTTTTTCAGTTAAAAGGGGCTGATCTGCAACTGCAAGCCAAACACCTGACTCAGTTGCAGCGTGGTCTCGCAATGTAAAATTACCATTCAGCAATTTTAAAAAAGTATAACAAAATACAGGTGTCAGGAAGCAGAGTTAGCAAGGGTATGATTTCTGTCATGGCTGCAAAACCGCATTGTGACCATGGCATTTTAGCAGAAATGAAATTTGATATTTTTTTTGGGGGGGGGGGGGGGGCCCTATCAGGTAGGCTGTAGGGGGCCCCGTAATTTCTAACAGCAGCCCTGGTCAAAGCAACCTGGGCTTCCAGTACACCTCAGCAGTGCCACAGGCTGTTCGCCTCAAAGGCACGCTGCATTGATGCAGTAATTCATGGAAAAGGAGCCCCGACCAAGTACGGAGTGCATACTATACTGTGCATAGACCTACTTTTCAGTAAGTCAACATTTCTGTATTAAAAATCCATTTTCTTTCTCCTGGTCTTTATTCTAAATATTCAAATTTTCTGAGATATTTGGGTTTTCACTAGCTGTAAGTCATGATCATCAAAATTAAAAGGAGACATGATTGAAATATATCATGCTGTGTGAACGCATCTATGTATAAAATGGTAGTTTTTCACTTTTTGACTTATTGAAATTTAACTTTTTAAAATTGTAATTTTGATGGTATATAGGTGTATGTTAGAAGTTTATGTTCAGTCTAGGAATAATGGTCGGATTCTCCCTTGACAGCATAATAATCCAAACTCTGAGGGAAAACCGTTGTTTTCAGTACAGATGTATAACTTGTTTATAAGGATTCTGAAAATTGTCTCTCTTGCGTTTTTTAGAGCACTTTTTTTTTTTTTTTTCTTTTTCTCGCAACATTGGCTATATAAATCCTGTATAATCTGTTTTTGGGTCTCCTACTAGTTCATAGGGTTAACATCAGGGCCAGATCTAGCCTGCCTCATCTGGGGGTGCAATAGGAAGGTCAGGGGTATACTGTCAACACAACTTCATTTTATCCTCTCCAGTTCTCCCTGCTGGCACTGGCTGTGTGTGTGTGTGTGTTTGATGCAGGGAACAAGTATTAACTGTTCACTTGGCGCACTTCTGTATCACGAACCATGATGCAGAATGAATGTATGAAATACACCTGTGTGGTGCAGGGGCAGAGCAGGAGTGAATGTGCATGGATCAGGCCATCGTTTCTCAATGTATTTTCAGACATGGCACTCTTTTATGCAAAATTGTGAGGCACCCCAGTTCTGCATTGTTTGTTCCCCTCACAAATGGCTGCAGCATGATGGCATGGGGCAGAGCAGGTCTGAATGATGGCAGGACTTCATTGACTTTTAAATCTCCGCCCTGAATCAATGTCTGTTTCCATGGTGCAGACAGGCCAACCTCCAGAACCATCCACCCTCCTGATCCATGGAAAAGTAAAGGAATGATGCAATGTGATGGATAGGGGCAGGGGGCACTGCAGCTATGCAGACTCGGCTGATGACTGAAATCTGTAAAGGGAGCTGGGCTGGGTTGTGTGGCTACACCTCACTGCCCACCCCATTACCCTCCCCTCTCAATCCAGCCCCAGTTTGTATGCTTGAATATATAAAAAAAAAAAAAAACACCTAGAAAATGAATGCGACTGCATAATCGTTGTAGCAATAATTTAGAATCCCCCCCCCCCCCCCAAGTCTTTAGGTCACCCCCATGTGTTTAGCAATTTCAGCAGTTGCAGATTTCATTTTAAAAATACATTTTATAGAAAGAGTCTCTTTATGCCAAAGGGAAGAAAAAATGTAATATCTTGTTTTTTATTTCTAAACCGTGCATAAACCGTGCATTTCCAGAGTTTGTTTCCTATGTCTGCCAAGCTCAGAATTGCTTCTTCGAAAACACATTGCATAAATATGAGCATTCAAGGGTAGAAATTTTAGACTAGACTGCTTCTTTCTTTTCTTCCTTTCCCTCTTTCCTTTCTCCTATAAAAATGTATTCTGTTGGGCCATAAATGTAGTAATTTCCTTTGCTCCCTCCAGACTAGATGGGATGATCTCTGAATGATACAGAAAAGTAATCAAGGGCAGAACGAACTTTTCTCCCATATTAAAGTTTTATACCATTTCCTTATACAGGGTCTTGACTGTGGGCCAGAAAGCACGAAGCTGTTTGTGGATGCTGTGGGAAGAGCTAAGCAGATCGTTTGGAATGGTCCAGTTGGGGTGTTTGAGTGGGAAAAGTTTGCTAAAGGAACTAAAGCAGTAATGGACAAGGTGGTGGAAGTCACAGGCACGGGAACCATCACCATCATTGGTAAGAGATGACTGTGTGTAATAATAATATATATTAATTTTTATATATATCGTTATTAATGTGTTCAAAAAATGTACAAGTTAGAAACCACTTTAAAAATAGTTTTTCTTGTACGGTACAGGGCACAGGATTTTTAGGCTTTGTTCACACATAGTGCTGTGATCTGCATTTTACCACACTGGAAGAACACCAGTTACTGCTCGGATCCACAGAAAAAAAAATTGTCCTATTCACACTGCAGCGCACCCTAGAGGTTGGGTTTCAATGAGCTATGATAAACTGGAACACTACATTTTATTGCAGTGCACTGACAGAATCGCATGTCACTGTACAGCAGCACAGCGCACCATGCTGCTGTACAGTAATGAATGAAGTGTTCCTTTTTGTGTCCTTCAAAATTTCTACAAAAAAAGTTGAGCTGTGTGATGCACTGAAACGTGCACAGCCCCCTGCTGCAGGCTCACTGCGGCCAGAGCAGACAGCTGTGGAATGCTAAACCGCTGCCTTTTACTGTGGCATCTGTCCATGGATGTGTAAATGAGCCTTTTAACCATGGGTTATATGCAGCTACCTACCTTCAGGTGCCTGGATACTAGCAAAAGGGTAAGCTGCAGGGACATGGCTATGTAACCCCTTTCTTCCACTCCTAGCTAGCCTCCATTTTTAAGGTGATGCTGTCTTCTCTGTACAAGTAAATTACTAAAGTAAACGCAAAAGAAGCTTTCACTTCCTTTTGTGAATGTTGCCTTTTTTTTTTTTTTCCCCAAAGTCTTACATCAAGACATCAATCAAGAAAGCTGCTGTATAGCCTCTGCAGCCTTCTGGATTGGCATGACTGGGCGTCCTTACCTGGACCCCAACTGAAAGAAAACCCAGGACTATGTTATGTTTACATGTAATACTTGCACTGGATCCCTCAGGAGTGCTCGTATTGCACAGAGTTGCATTGTGTGAGTTGGCTTCTAGGTCCTGTACAGGTCCAGGGCTATGGTGGAGCCCGCTGGGCTCCGTCCCTGAAGGATTGAAGATGATTACCTGCTGTGGAGCCGCAACAGTGTAAATATTCCTTTGCAGCCATGAACCGGAGAATAGTTATTGATTTTTGAATTATTTGGTGCCCTTCCCTCTCTGCAATACCATCTTCATGACCCAAGTACTGCACTGCATGTGGCAGATCAAAGACAGGTTGCCCCCTCCTGTTCTGCAGGGGCTTTGCATACCCTTATGGTAATGCCTCACCTGTATACTGCTCACTGGCCTCTAGTGATTAGTCAATCCCTCCCAGTTCTGCAGTGGTCTCTGGGATAATTTTGTTGGTATTGATTTGCTTGTATACTTTAAACCGCAGCCTATGGTGAATTTGTCTGGCACAAACCATACCCCCTATTGGTCTGCAGTGGTTTTGCATAACCCTTGTTGATGTGATGTATACTTGTATGTTCTCTTGTATACGGTTGTACAGTAGCCTAAGGTGACTTGGTGACACACAACCATTAACCCTTCCTGATCTGTAGTGGTCTTTGATGACTTTTTGTTAGTAATGTCACGCTTGTATTGTATACCTATCTTTTGATGAGCTGGTATGTGAGGAAGGTTTAGCCTAGGGGCATATATCCTGGACCTGGTGTTGCATTTGTTTGGGCCAGCCTGAATCCTAAAGCTGATACCAAGACCTTCAGACGTGGGTCTCGGAGTGAATATCCAAGCCCCTGAGTTGGCAGACCTTCACCTTGCTCTGATGCAACTTTTTTTTTCTGGGTTATGGCCAAGAAGACCTCTGCCCAGTACTGCTTCAAGGGGTTTAACCTTTTCTTTGAATACTAAACTTTTTGGTTTAGAACATGCCAGGTAGTGCATTCAGGTTTTGTATTTGGCGGTATCCTTTTTCTCCGTTCTAAAGACTTCTTCAGAGTGGTTTTCACTGTTTTTAGGACCTTTGTTGCTGAGCAGGTTTCCCTCCAGATTCAGGGACCCCCTTAGCCATCACATTGGATACTATGGGGACCATGTTTCATCAGTCCTACCTAATCTGTGCCTTTTTTTTTTTTTCTCCTTTTTTTATTTTGCTCCTTCTGAATTATCCAAACTTTTTGTCCCAAGGGCTGGTCCACCACCCTGTTTCTAAGTCTCTGGGCTTTATGGCTGGCTGCTAAGGGATAGGACCAATAAGGCTTAGTCATCCCTTTCCCTTGCACCTGGAGGGCATATTTTGCATGGTTTAAGACCAAGAATTGTTACCCTAGGGAATACTTAATGGGACACATCTTGTCCTCCCTCCCCCGCAGTCTGCCTTATCTGGTAAAGGGTAACTCCAATTTTATGTGAACAAAGGATCGCCAAAAAAAAATTTGATTTTATATACACACAATTGTGACACAAGCCATATTGTACTTTGTTAAATTTACTTTCCTTTTCAATCTACAGTGCTGTATCCTTCCTGGAGGTGTTTGTACACATCTGGTATATGGCAAGCCCCCATATGGAAAGCCCCCAAAGATGTAACTTCCTGCTTTTGTGGCATCCTATGCAACATAAACTTCAAGTGGTTGTAAAGTCAGGTGTTTTTTTTTTTTTTTTTTCCTAATGCATTCTATGCATTAAGATTAGAAAAAAACTTTGTGTGCAGCAGCCCCCCTAATACTTAAATTAGCCCCCTCTCTAGTGATGTCCGGGACTCTCTCTCCTGATTGGAGAGACAGCAGCTGTGCCATTGGCTCCTGCTGCTGTCAGTCAAACTCAGTTAGCCAATCAAGGGAGAGGAGGTGGGGCCGAACGGCAGCTCTGTGTCTGAATGGACAGTAAGCGGTGACTCTGCTCGGGTGCCCCCATAGCAAGCTGTTTGCTCTTGAGGCACTCAACAGGAGGGAGGGGCCAGGAGCTCCAGTCAGGGACCAGAGAAGAGTAGGATCTGGGCTGCCCTGTGCAAAACCATTACACAGGGCAGGTAAGTATAGAACATGTTTTTGTTCTTTTTAATAGAAAAAAGCAAGACTTTACAATCACTTTAATAAACCTTTTAAGCATCGGGCATCTGTCTCAGATTTTCAAGGTTTCCACCTGGTGGTAACCAATACAAGTTTTACTGTTTGGCTGTTCAGGCTCCTGTGATGCCAGTGTCAGGCGTAAGGTGCTACAAGCTGCTATGAGTTATGTGGGGCCCTTCTTGACCCGTCCATTACGGGGTCCTGTTGGTGGTGTTTCGTTCTGTTTAAATGCTGTTGATGTCCCAGGATTTAAGACTAGGCTTTGTTCACTCTGTTGAAACCCCAAAGTCCTGCAACTTTGTATTATGACTTGACGTTTAGGTTTTGCAACTTTGGCTTTGACTTGGTCTTAAGTAGGGTTTCTTGTATCGTATGCTGCAAGACACTCACGTACAGGCTTGATCAGTTCTTTGTTGTCAAGGACATCCCTTAGTCTCCTGGAAGTCCTTTTTCCTGCACTGTGAACACAGCTGGCTATGTGGAAAATGTGCTTTGGGGAGGTGACAATGCATGGGAGGAGATTTTAAACTGCAGGGATTTTCTGGGCCAAACGTACATAGCCAACAATGAACGGAGAGCTGCATTGAGAAGACTAGCAGCTATTAGGACTGTACCCATTGAAACTTTTTAACTTGTTTTTAACTTGTCATGCAACTTTTCTGTGTTGCAAGTCGCAGCAGTGTGAACAGCGGGTACAGATACTTCAGACTGAATTCACTTCTGTTGCAGCATGCTTGCTAACTTGCATGCATAGTTGTTAATGGACATACAGTATATAGTTTCCCTTTCACACTAAACTGCAGTGCATAGATGTTAACCAGCCAGGACCAGGCTTCTACTCATGCAAAATGCATTAGCTTTGCTGCATTAACTAAAAACTGTCAGGTATAAGTATTTCTAGCTGAAATGTTTTCTTTAGATTTGAATAGAGTAAAGAGGGGTTGACTTGCCCACTAGAGATTCACCATCTATTTCTCTTGGGAGAATTGTGAACACAAAAAGTAATGGGAAAGCTAAAGCTTCATGGTCTGTACCTGTGACAGTGAGTGGGTTGGGGTTGTTTCACAGAAAAGTTAAAGCAAATCTCTTCAATAGGACACAAATTAAAAAAAAAAAAAAAAAAAAAAAAAAAAGATGGTGGTAAGTTTTACACTAGTGCAATGCTAAACATTGCATGTGATTCGCACCACATTGCTGTGCAGGTCACATGTGATGTCTGTGCGATTTCAGCTATACAAACTATGGCTGAAATCGCATTTGCAGCAAAATGGTGCAAGGCCCTTTTTTTGGTCTGCACTAGAATCTGATTGCATGGGTGTTCACACCTATGTGATCCTGTTCCTGCACCTACACCATTTCACAGTTCCCACTGCGATCTGGGGTGTCACTAACTTTACTTTGACACCCCCAGCGGTTCACAGATCTCAGAGTGACTGACTTGTATAAAAATAAATGCTTGCACTATGGTGAAATAAAGTGAAAAAGGAATTGGCAGCAGCTGTGAACCAAGCGTGAATCCACTTGTAAACATGGGGGGGGGGGGGGGGGATTGTATAAAATAACGTTAAAAGTGTGTATGTCTGTCTGTCCAAATAAAGTGCTATAATCAATGTAAAGTGCTCTTGTGCTACATGTAAATACATTCGTGATGTGACACAAACCCCCTTTTGTGTCCTTCCTTACCAGAAACAATGGACCCCCAGCTTTTCTGTCTGGAGTCAAACAGGCTTGATTTAAATAGGACTGATGGGTCACGAGGAACAGATCAAGAACTCCCCAGTAGCCTCTAAGATGTTCCAGTAATCCTCAAGTGCGGAACAATGAAGAAGCCAATAGTGAAGTACCGTAGGGTTGCAGTTTAATAGCGCAATAAAAACATACTTACAAAATGGTAGCAGTAAAACTGCATGTAAACTTATCAATATGCTTCTGCGAGCGCCGTAGCCAGATGTGTTCCACAGCAACAAGAAGTGACCTTGCTAGATAATAAAAAAAAAACATCCATATAACCAAACTCTTGAAAGTTTTTGGGGTGAAGCAATGCAAGTTATCAGTGTGGTAATGGGTAGTAGAATAAAACCAGAGAACAAAGAGGAAATCTGTGTAGACCGTGGAGGAACATACAGCGCCCTGGGTTAGAAATTCATCATGGGACATTTTGCTAATGTTATCAATCATTTATCATTTGCTCATCTGTCTACAGGTGGTGGAGATACTGCAACCTGCTGTGCAAAGTGGGACACTGAAGACAAAGTCAGCCATGTCAGTACTGGAGGAGGAGCTAGTCTGGAACTGCTTGAAGGTAATGGCCAAAGGCTACTGGATAGTAATTTGCATGAAATCTTAACTAATGTCCTGTGGATCCTACCAGATATTACATTGTTGTAGCTTTCAGTATATTGAACTAAAATCTCAAACTCTTAACAAGCATTCTTCCTAGTGATCTGTGAACTATAAAACTACTGCCCTATATGTAATGGAGATGAGGACTGTGATGAGATTGTTGTAGCCCAATTCAGCCTGGGCAGACAACTCTGTTTCTCCATAAATACAGTAAAGTGAATGCCCCTTGTCACCCTAGGACAGGAGAGGTTACATGCAGGTGCAATGTCAGGTTCCTGCAGACTCGGCATAGCTGTCTGCCTGTAACTTCTGTACAGACAGGCAGTGGACAGCAGGAAGCTCAATAAGCTAAGCGCTTTTACCAGCAAGAGGGGCGTGACTTAGGAGGAGCTGAGGCTTAGACCGCTTTTACTACCAACACATTCAGAGCTGTTGGGAGTGTGGCGTCTTTACATACTACAGATACCATGCATTTTGGATGAGCATTACTAGATGCCAGCACCCATTTACAAGTGGATCACCAGACTGGATATACCCAGCAGAGGTAGAGAAGTAGCAGTAGAGGGATAAACTCTTGGGCACACAGGACAGTTAGTCCACAATCGCCAGGTTAATAAAACACTTTAATTAAAAAAGGTTTTTTAACTTGGGGGGGGGGGGGGGGGGGGAACTTATGCAACCACCATATCTAAGGACTGTAAGCTGAAACGTTACATTTTTATGCTTGGGTTAAGTTAATCCTTCAACCATTACAGGCATATGGTTTCTATTTTGTGTCATCGATCTATCTAACCCCTTACTGGACCAATCAAATGTAAAATTGTCTAAACCCCCCCCCCCAGCCCTCCCAAGAACATCTGAAAGACCCCAAGGAATAAAAATATGGCAATTGCAGTTTGTCGCAAAAAATGTATGCAACTGTTTATCAAATCTAAATTTTTAGGCAAAAACCGCTAAAATTAATTTTATTGAAACCCAAATTGAATCCCCCATTGCTTTTTACAAATTAGTAATGTGTCAGGCCTCAAAACTCCGTGTGCCAGTAAATGAAGAACATAGAATTATGTCTCTTGCTCAGGTGTACCCAGTGGTATAGAATAGGTAACAATCCTTTACATGCTTGTTTGCACTCTACTTATGCATGTGCATAGAGGGATGAGGGTGCAATTTATTTTTGTATTTTAATTTCTTAAGCACAGTCTGCCAGGTAAGCAGCATGCATGAGTACTGTATATAAAAAAAAAAAAATTACCAGATCACTTAAATTCTAGAAGCTGGCTGAAGAAAACCAGCTTCAGGCTTTGAACCGTTTTAACATCAGCTATTTGTACAGGTCTATGTTTAGACTGGTTAAGTTTGCCCATATGTCTGAAATGTCACCTTTGTTGATCTTCCATCAGTCTGATATACAGACAGAAGGAACCAAAAGAAAAAAGTCAAACAGTGAAGTTGGTATTCAATTTTAGTTTTAATGCAGAATATTTATTTTTTTTTTTCAACTCGTTACAGGTAAAGTCCTTCCTGGTGTTGATGCTCTGAGCAGCGTCTAATTCCTTTCACTGGATAAAACCATGATCATGAGAGGGAATGTCTTGGGTCACAATCCTGGGGAATGCAGCCAGAACCTGATACAACCACAAGCACTTTACTCCGGCTTAAACTCAGTTTTCTAAAGGATTAACAATGTGGTCAGGTTAACTACTCAGCAGCTCCTGCACTGTATTGATGAGTAGTAACAACGGTTAATAAGCACGCTCATTTCCCATTGCCCAGCTGGTAGCTTGTCTGGACAGAGTATGTTGTAGGCTTTGTGTTTTGCTCTTAGATGTATATATTGCCCTGTAGCTATGTCTGTGAATCTGTGTTAGGTCCTCACCAAATGGTAAATGTTTACCGGAAAACTACATGGGCACCCCAGAAATATCTGCTATTATAAAATAATAATAAAAAATAAACTATAAAAGCCTGTGTCTTTAGTGTGGTTTGTGTTGTGTGGGTTTTTTTTTTTTTTTTTTTTTGTGCTTGGGACTTTGATCACCTATTACACGGAACCATCAATTGGAATAGCCATTGCTTTCCCATGTAGGTTGTCATAAACATGTATTGTGGCTCAGCACTGCATATATTTGTACCCTGAATGCAGGAGCAGCAGTCACCTTTTTTGGACAGCGGCAAAGTCAGTAGTTTTGGATGCATTTGAATATTATATGGACTTGACAGACAAATTAATGATACTATAGATATCCAGCATGAGATTCTCTCCCCCCCCCCCCATTGAGATCTGGAAGTGTTTTAAAAATGTTCCTTTAACTTTTTTGAGCAATGTATATGAATAAGTTGACCCTTGTAAGCACCCCTGTCAGTAGTAAAGGGTTTGTCTCTAAACCATCTACCTTCCACTTTTGCTAGATGGCTTAGTATGTTAGAAATTGAAAAATATCATACTTGCTGGCATAATCAAATGCAAATGCAGTCACAAACTCTAAGGCTGGGTGTTACACTCCTGACACAAAGCACAGTCAGGCAGGTCACACTTTTTCTTGGTTACTGTACAGTGACACCATATCATCTGTCAAATTAGCGGCGAGGTAACCAAAGAAGATGCATAACTGAACGAGGAATGATTGTAGTTGTATGCTTGGGTATGCAATTTTCAGAAGTGTGTAAATTACAGGGCTGGCCGAACAGAATTAAAACTGCATACTGAGCTGTTCTGTATTTTGCAGGCATAGTGTGTTGCCACACTGACATTTTATTTTTCTGCCAGGCACCAGCTGTCTGGATTTTGGATGCTTCTAAATCAACTGTCATGTGAATGTGGACAAGTGATGGTGATTATGTTTTCGAACATTATTACTGTTCATCCTTATAGCACTGTTCATGTATATAGTTCGTTTTTCAAATTAAATTAATTAACCACCTCAATACTGGGCACTTAAACCCCTTCCTTCCCAGACCAATTTTCAGCTTTTAGCGCTGTTGCATTTTGAATGACAATTGCGCGGTCATGCAACGCTGTACCTAAACCAAATTTGTGTCATTTTTTCCCCACAAATAGAGCTTTCTTATGGTGGTATTTGATCACCGCCATTTTTTCTTTTTTGGTGCACAAATAAAAAAAGACCGAAAAGTTTGAAGAGAAATTTTTTTGTTTAGGTTATAAAATTTTGTAAATGGATAAGTTTTTTTTTTTTTTTTTTTTTTTTTTTTTTTTTTTTTTTTTTTTTTCCTGCACTGATGACGCCACACTGATGGGGGGCACTGGTGGCCAATAATGGGCACTGGTGGGCGGCACTTATGGGCACTGGTGGGCAATAATGGGCACTGGTGGGCAGCACTGATAGATGGCATTGGTGGGCAGCACTGATAGGGGGCACCACTGGCAGGCTCTCTGAGCCCTGTTTGCCATCCCTGGTGGCTCTAGTGGCACCCCCTCCCCCCAGGGCTGCACTGGTAATCAATCATCTGATTACCAGCACAGACCACCCCCCCCCCCCCCCCCTGTGATCAGTGAGTAATCAGAAATACTCACTGATCACCCCGGCTGCAGAATAGATCCTCTCCTCTTCTCCTCACTGACAGGATCTGTCAGGAGGAGAAGAGATCGAAGCCGTTACAACGGCTGTATTGACATTACATGACGGCTGTGATTGGACACAGCCGTCATGTGATCAGGAGGGCCAATCACAGGGCCCTCCTGCCGAGTCTTGTTGCTCCGTGTCCTAGGGACACAGGCACATCGAGATGGCGGCGCGATCTCTCTCCTTCTGAAGGACGTTCCGGAACGTCCATTTAGAAGAACGAGAATCCCGCCCGGCCGTATATCTACAATGGCCCGGGTGGGAGGTGGTTAAAGTGCATTTATTTTTTTTTTTTATTTGCACACAGTCGCAATATAATACCCAGCTTTTCGGTAACCCCTCACACTTTAAAATAATGCACACATGTGGAATGGCGCCAAACTACTGTATTTAAAGATCTTCACAGGCAACACCTTTAAAAACCTGTATATTAAGGTGTATGGTTCCTGCGCTATCGTGGATTCTCTACCAACCACCCTAATGCTGCATCACATAAACTGATCCTTTTAAACAGTCACAGATAGAGGTTATGGGGGGGTTTGTGATGCGCTTCGGGGTGTTCTGAGTTATATGAAAAGTGCTTTTGTGTAATTTGGCACCTATTAGTTAATTTTGCCTATGTTGAAATGAATATTGAATCCTAATACATGTGTCTTATCCAAAATTCATAAATATATCCTTAAATATAGAGTGCTTATGTGAATATCCCATCAATTCTTACTATAACCAAAAGTGAATAAGTGCTTCTTCTATATAGCCGTTATTATAAAAGTGCTCTGTGCATTCAGTGCCAATAAATATAAATTACAAAATATATATAAAATCTGGTGGTAAAACAATGGATATATCACATATGTGCAAACAACAAATCCATATAGAAATAAGTGTCCAATCTGAATGGTGTGCCAAACAGTTCCAAATGTTATCTGGTTGTACCAGATCGCTTAATAAATAAATTAATAGTGGCGATTGGATTGTGCAATCTCTTTTCCTCCACCTTAATCTCCTTGGTGTGAACCTTTTTCAGTGATTCCACTTCTAGGTGTGCTATATTATCACCTTAAAAAATAAAATAATACGCCTGCATCCAGGGTTGGTGGTGGTTCCTCCTCCTCCATTCCAGCGTGGTGTTTGAGGGTCACACTCTCCTCCCAGGGATCTGTTTGTATCTATGATAAATGAGAAAATACTGCACAACGACGGCCCCATCATTTTAATGAGCCCTAAGGAGATGACACATAAACTAAGAGATCGTATCCAAGGAAAGGCACTAAAGGACCCCATAGCCAACACCATATCGGGAAGATACAAACAGGCACCCTGTGGCGGGTGGCTGGCTCACTGGTAAAGTGCCTGTGGCTGGCTGGTACAGGGCCTGTGGATGTGGGTGGCTGGCTGGCTGGTGCCGGGGTGGATGGATGGATGTATGGCTGTGATACACTCCCACGAGACTAGTCCTGACTCCAGACGAGGCTGTCCAAAGCGAGGGAGGCGGCCTAAGAAGGCAGAAAGACGTCACAATATTGGCAATATCGGCCAGTTCCGGGGCCGATACCGATATATATCGGGGAAAGTGTAGATCGGCCACCGATTAATCGGTCTATCCCTAATTTGTATATTGTTGTGTGGGTACTGCACCATTGGAGATTCTCCCTTTATCTCTACATATACCTTTTTGGAGTAACATCTTAAATGTGAAGTAAGCCTAGGACCAGACGGGAGTATTTAACTTATGCCTGCAACCCCTAGTGGGTTAACCGTGGAGGTGAGCAGACACTTCACCTGGTGACTCCAGCACTGAGTTCAAAAGAGAGATCAAACTCGGAATGTTTTCACTACTGCACCTTTTAATTAGAATCCTCCTGGACTCATTTTTTTATTGCACTGTAGCACTTTGCAGTGTCTGGTTTACCGTATTTTTCGCCGTATAAGACGCACCCAATTTTAAAGGAGGAAAATCTAGAAAAAAAAAGATTCTGAACCAAATACTGCAGTAAAATATTTTATATCAACAGGTGAGGGTATAGGCATGGTATAGGCATGGCACAGGTCGGCTCACTTACCTGCTCTCCTGGGCTGCCTGCGAGACGTCCACGGCGCTGCTCCTCTCGTCTTCTTCTGATGGCGGCTGGATTCCTGGAACCGTCCACGGCGCTGCTCCTCTCGTCCTCTTCTGTCTTCTTTGACGGCGGCTCTCTCGGTCCGGCGGGAAGGAGATCGGCGGTGACGGTGCGTGACTGATGCACGCACCGGCCCCATTGCGACGTCAGGACTCAGCAGGCAGCAGGCAAAATGTGTATTTGCCGTATAAGACGCACCAACTTCCCCCCCCCCCCCCCCCCCAGTTTTGGGGAAGAAAAAGTGCGTCTTATACGGCGAAAAATACGGTAATCTGTCACACACCTTTTGGACATTTTGTTTCACTTTGCACTTTATATCATCAGAGAAAAGGTCTCTGCACCATTGTTGCACTTTTATGGTTTTATTTACACTAATGGAATTTTTTTATTTTTTTTTCGCATATTTCATTATTCGCCTAATTTTATTTATTATCACTGTGTTTAAAGCAGCGCTATCACATTTCTGTTTTTCATTATGGATTTTTAGATGTGGGAACACATTAGGAGGTAGCAGCAGTTATCATCCTTTATTTTTAATACCTTTGGTGGTCCAAGGGTAGTGCACAATTATATTTTCTGATCTACTTTCATAGTTAATTATCCCTTTATTCCGATTGATATTTTTTGCACATTTCATGTTATTGCACTTTAGTTTACCAGGGACAGGGTCTCTGCACTTCATTTTACTTTATTAGGCCACTTTCTCTATTTAATAGATTTAGTTTATATATGGTGGACTTTTTTTGGGGTACACAGCGGATTTCACTTATTTAAGTTGACCTTTTTAGTAGCGCTACCACATCTATTCATCAATTCATCTCTTCTATGAGCACCTGGCTGTGACAGCTTACAGCTTCACAGCCGGGTGCCCACTGCGCATGCGCGAGCGCTCTGTGACTGGTCCGGAAATCTTCTAGGACCTGTCATGTGTCCCAGAAGACTTCTAAAAGGAGAACTTTTGATCGCCTAAGGCGACCAGAACAGAAGTAGAAGCAGGTACCTGTCAACATCGGGTACCCGATTCCCCCCCCCCCCCCCCAATCTCAGTTTAATAAACAGATTCGGGGTGGAAGCCTTCCAGTTTTGGGTGGGACTCCGCTTTAAGGATCTCCCCTATCTGAAGAGGGCAGCACTTTTCTGCAGTATTCCTATACTTTTCCTCAGATGAGATTGGAAGAGATGTACTACTCACAATTGCTGATATGACCAGTATTCCTTGAGGTTCTTACCTCTAGTGCTCATTTTTTTATTTATTTTTACTTTTTTATTCACTAATGTGAGCCAGTAAAAAAGGAAATCGGTACAGAAAATTTCTTAATGGAAAAATGTAAGCTGTATATGGATACAATATCTTTTTTCAGACAACATGCAACATTTCAGTTTAAATTAATTTAATATAACAGAAAATCTTTCAAATACAGTATGTGATTTTGACCACATGCCAAAGCGTGACATCTGATATTTATAAAATTACACAACATAACAAGAGTGCCCTCTACAGGCTAAAAAAATGAATGCACAAGTATAGTCACAAGGAAAGAATATTAGTGTATACCAGCAAGCAGTGGTTAATTTGGGTGTATACAGAGGTTACAGAGTTGCTCTAGAACTTTACGTTTGCAGACACGGGTTAAATTAACTTTACAGCTAAAGGTATTTATGAAAAAAATGTATTAGTTTACATGTAAAGTTCTTAAAACTGATGTTTCAGGCCTTGTTCACACGTGGCATGTTCACCTGCACGGCGATGCACAGGTAGTTCCATTGGTGCCAAGGGCGATACAGTAGATGCACAGACACAGCCGCTGCACTTGTTATTGACGTGTGTGGGTGCACGACCTCGGATGCATACTGTCTGCGTTTAGGGCCATATACCTGCATGGATGTCATATTGGGAGCAGCAGCAGTGTCCATGCAGCTGCTGCATCCCAATTGGAATCAATAGCACTGCCTGCAAGGGGATACACGGAACACCTGTGCTTCCCCATGTGAACAAGCCCTTATCGATGTTTCTTTTACAACATATGCTGTGTGTGTGTGTGTATGTGTATATATGTAGCAGGTTTTCCAGGCATTGGGCCTGATGTGGGTCTGCCATTGTTACCGGTTACCTCTCCAGCCCATGTGAGCTGCGACCTTGGGTGTGAGAACTGAGACATTGACAACTCCGGCATCTTTGTTTTGTGGTTTTATTTTAGACTAGACATTAAGCCCGTTAAATTAACGGGCGCTAGAACATATGTGGTCAAACATTTTTTTCTAACAACGCGAGAGCCGCAGAGCTGACCGAGCGGCTATCGCATGCGAGAGCGCACCCGCCGCGTGCCGGCACACACCCGCCGCTTCAAGAGTTTCGCCCGGCTGCCTGAAGTCTCTGCGCTCCAGGTCCCAACGGCTGTCCGTGGGGCACATGCGCAGTAGCGCAATCCCACAGACACAGGGACTGGACGCAGAGACACTTGTACTTTATTTGGTAAGATATATATAATTATAAAGGGGGGGGGGGGGCAATAAGAGTTTCTGATAGAAGAGTCCAGGGGTGATGTGCAGGGAGATGCGATCATATCATAAAGAATTGAGTATCAGAGGTGCCAGGTCAGCAGTGTGATCAGAGGCAGAAGAGCTGACACTTCAGCCAAGCCACTGGTGCTGCCCCCTCCAGCCGAGGGCTCTGTGGAGCCTGGAATGCAGAGGGGAGCGGGATGGACACATCAGCAATCTACATACACGCCGCATTGTGCCGGAGGGGGTGCCCCATGTAGGAACAAACCCCCCATCCGGAGGAGTGCAGGCTGGGGAGGAGTTGCATGGAATTTCTGCGGGGGGAGGGAGACTCCTACCTCAAACATGAGCCCGATGAGGACGCAGATGATGAAGAAGCCGATGCCCGCATGGTTGTGGATGACGAACTCCTGGCTGAAGATGGGGTAAGTTTTCCTCCTTCTGAAAGCCATCTCCGAGAGCCGACCGCTCTACCACTCCACCGCTCTACCGCGCCTGGCCCCGCCCCACTTCCCAGGGACACACGCCTTCCCCGGGATACACACACCCACTTAACACGCTGTTGCCCGACCGCCCGCTCTGACAGCCAGCCAGACCCGCTGAGAGTCCACACACCGATCATCACCGACACCGTTCATCAAACATGACATCCTTTACACTGATCATCACCGACACCGATCAGCCGCATGACGTAGCCAGTTCTGCTAGCATCCCTGTTGCCCTAGCAACATCGGGGACACGCGCAGAGATGACCGAGCGGCCGCCTGAAGTCTCTGCGCTCCAAGTCCCAACGCCTGTCCGTGGGGCACATGCGCAGTAGTGCAATCCCACGGACACAAGGACTGGACGCAGAGACACTTGGATTTTATTATATAGGATGTCTAAAGGTTCTGTCGCTAATTGAAATATTTTTTACCATTGTTGTCTATGGGCATTCCATTTTGTTCCATTATTCTCTATGGGCATTCCATCTCCATGTTAAAGTCTATGGGCATTCCTTTGTCATTCCTTTTAGTATGTCCCCTGAGTCAGTCTGTACACTGTACATGTGTGTGGAGTTTAGCGTTCAACAATGGACTTCCTGGAAGGAGGACCAGCGCCTCCTTTGCAGTGGGAACATTGTGGGTAAACAGTCGCAGTAAGAATGCATTTAGCACTCTGGGTATCTTATAAAGTATGACAGCAGGCCCCACACTCTACAATACCCACAACATCACCCATTACCCATCCCGGCACAATTTACCTGTAGCTACGGCCTCCGCCTGTCACCGGTCTCCAGGAAACGCCGCCACTTCCGCTACCATAAATCCAGGGCGGAGAGCAAGTGACGACCTTCCGCACGGAACATGGCGCCCAGCTCTATTATTACAATCCCAATGAGGTCTCCGACCCTAACAAAGATGGCGACGACGGTTTGACGTATTTGTCCTGCGCACAACTCTGATTCGCTCTCACGTTTTCTCTGCCCCTTCTCTCTGTTTGGCTGGTGCTAACTGCCTTACAACTGGCCAACCAATACACGCCCACTTAACACGCTGCTGCCCGACCGCCCGCTCTGACAGCCAGTCAGCCAATCCTGAGGAGGAAGTGAAGTGGGCGGGGATCCGCTCCTGTGTAACACGCCCACCCAGCACCGGCCGGCTGCCCGAAGTCTCTCTGCGTCCCAACGACTATCCGTGGGGCACATGCGCAGTAGCGCAATCCCACGGACACAGGGAAAATGGACGCAGAGACACTTGCATTTTATTAATATAGATAAAGTTGGAAGAAGGGAAGTAGTGGGATACTCCTTTAGGCTTAACTAGATACAATTTGGGACTTTATCCAGAAAAATGTCCGTTAACGCTGCCTTGACGCCACCCAACTCTCACTGATGCTTGGAACACAATGTAACTTGACAGAAGTGCTGAATCCTCGACTCTAGGTCCAAAAGACTCGAGAGTGAAGCATAGAACTACTGACACTGCTGCAATGCAAAGTCTCTGACCACTCTCTCCAACCTAGCACTGACGGGAGGTAGCTTGCTGTGAATTTCTGTATAGCTGCAACTCTCATCTGGTGCTCTGTACAATTCAGGGCCCAAACCACAGGCACCCCCTTTACACTTTAAGCTCTTCAGGGTCCACTGACTATGTACCCCCTCTACTACTTCAGGGTCCTTAACCTAGGTACCCCCTTTACAGCTAGCTGACACTGGATCCCAGAACCTCTTCCGGAGTGGTCTCCTCTAACTCTTCAGGCAGACCCCCAGGGGCAATCCTCAGTACTCAGGACCTGTGTATGCTTTCCTGGGACTGGACCCCTCTTGCTCTCAGCTGGTTCTCGGCACACCGGATCCCCACAGCTCAACTCAGCTCTCTCTGGATTCTCAGGCGACACCCCGAGACATCCACCTTCCTCGGACAGGAGGAAAGACAGCCGTTCTCTCCCTCCTGGGACTCTGCTCCTGCCAAAGACAACGTGCCACGCACTTCCCCCCAAACTTACACCCACTCCCAGACAGAGGTGTACCTAGGGTCTCCAGCGCCCTTGGCGAGGAACTGTATCGGCGCCCCCCCCCCCCCCCAAGGAGAGAGAGTTTGACAGAGAGAGACGGGGGGGTTACAGATTACAGAGAGAGGGGGTAACAGAGAGAAGGGATGACAGAGAGAGAGAGAGAGAGAGGGCAGGTGACAGAGAGAGGGCAGGTGACAGAGAGAGAGAGGGCAGGTGACAGAGAGAGAGGGGGCAGGTGACAGAGAGAGAGAGGGCAGGTGACAGAGAGAGAGGGGGCAGGTGACAGAGAGAGAGAGGGCAGGTGATAAGGAGTGGGGGGGTGACAGAGAGAGAGAGGGTAGGTGACACAGAGAGAGGGGGCAGGTGACAGAGAGAGAGAGGGCAGGTGACAGAGAGAGAGGGGGCAGGTGACAGAGAGAGAGGGGGCAGGTGACAGAGAGAGAGAGAGGGCAGGTGACAGAGAGAGAGAGGGGGCAGGTGACAGAGAGAGAGGGGGCAGGTGACAGAGAGAGAGGGCAGGTGACAGAGAGAGAGGGGGCAGGTGACAGAGAGAGAGAGAGGGCAGGTGACAGAGAGAGAGGGGGCAGGTGACAGAGAGAGAGGGGGCAGGTGACAGAGAGAGAGGGTAGGTGACAGAGAGAGAGGGTAGGTGACAGATAGACAGGGGGCAGGTGACAAGGAGTGGGGGGGGGGGTGACAGAGAGAGAGAGAGAGGGCAGGTGACGAGGAGTGGGGGGGGGGTGACAGAGAGAGAGGGTAGGTGACAGAGAGAAAGAGGGCAAGTGACAAGGAGTGGGGGGGTGACAGAGAGAGAGAGGGCAGGTGACAAGGAGTGGGGGGGGGGTGACAGAGAGAGATGGTAGGTGACAGAGAGAGAGAGGGGGCAGGTGACAAGGAGTGGGGGGGGGGTGACAGAGAGAGAGAGGGCAGGTGACAAGGAGTGGGGGGGGGGTGACAGAGAGAGAGAGTAGGTGACAGAGAGAGAGGTGACAGAGAGAGAGGGTAGATGACAGAGAGAGAGGGTAGGTGACAGAGAGAGGGTAGGTGACAGAGAGAGAGAGGGCAGGTGACAGAGAGAGAGGGGGCAGGTGACAGAGAGAGAGGGGGCAGGTGACAGAGAGAGAGAGGGCAGGTGACAGAGAGAGAGGGGGCAGGTGACAGAGAGGGAGAGAGGGGGCAGGTGACAGAGAGAGAGAGAGGGGGCAGGTGACAGAGAGAGAGAGGGGGCAGGTGACAGAGAGAGAGAGAGGGGGCAAGTGACAGAGAGAGAGAGAGGGGGCAGGTGACAGAGAGAGAGGGGGCGAGTGACAGAGAGAGAGGGGGGCAGGTGACAGAGAGAGGGCAGGTGACAGAGAGAGAGAGAGGGCAGGTGACAGAGAGAGAGAGGGCAAGTGACAAGGAGTGGGGGGGGGGGGGGTGACAGAGAGAGAGGGCAAGTGACAAGGAGTGGGGGGGGGTGACAGAGAGAGAGAGGGTAGGTGACAGAGAGAGAGGGGGCAGGTGACAGAGAGAGAGGGGGCAGGTGACAGAGAGAGAGAGAGGGTAGGTGACAAGGAGTGGGGGGGGGGTGACAGAGAGAGGGCAGGTGGCAAGGAGTGTGGGGGGGTGACAGAGAGAGAGAGGGGGCAGGTGACAGAGAGAGAGAGGGCAGGTGACAGAGAGAGAGAGGGCAGGTGACAGAGAGAGAGGGGGCAGGTGACAGAGAGAGAGGGGGCAGGTGACAGAGAGAGAGGGGGCAGGTGACAGAGAGAGAGAGAGAGGGCAGGTGACAAGGAGTGGGGGGTGACAGAGAGAGAGAGAGAGGGTAGGTGACACAGAGAGAGGGGGCAGGTGACAGAGAGAGAGAGGGTAGGTGACACAGAGAGAGAGGGGGCAGGTGACAAGGAGTGGGGGGGGTGACAGAGAGAGAGAGAGGGTAGGTGACAGAGAGAGAGAGGGGGCAGGTGACAAGGAGTGGGGGGGGGGTAACAGAGAGAGAGAGAGGGCAGGTGACAAGGAGTGGGGGGGTGACAGAGAGAGAGGGTAGGTGACAGAGAGAGAGAGGGTAGGTGACAGAGAGAGAGAGAGGGTAGGTGACAGAGAGAGAGAGGGTAGGTGACAGAGAGAGGGTAGGTGACAGAGAGAGAGAGAGGGTAGGTGACAGAGAGAGAGAGAGAGAGGGTAGGTGACAGAGAGAGAGAGGGTAGGTGACAGAGAGAGAGAGAGAGGGTAGGTGACAGAGAGAGAGAGAGGGTAGGTGACAGAGAGAGAGGGTAGGTGTGTAACGCTCCTGCGTTTTCTGAAACAAGATGGATTTGCAGCTGCAGAAAAACTCCACTCAGTAGTCATGTAGAGATACGTTGAAATACCAATTCCAACTCCCAAGACTCATCACCAGTGGCGGCCCGTGCATAGGGGGCGCCAGGGCGCCGCCCCCCCTAAGAAAAAAAAGGAAAAAAAAAAGACAAAAAAAAACAATAAAGTTAGGAAAAAAAAAAATTGGGTTCGCCGGCCTGACCGGCTTATGTGGTGGCTAAAGGGGGGGTGGGGTTTACGACCCAGAAGAGGCGCCGATTGGCTGCCTTCTGGGGCGTAACCTGGGCGCAGAAAAGAGCGCTTGGCCACCCCCACCTGGCTGTGATTGGTCCAGACTCCAGCCTGGACCAATCACAGAAGGACATCATCTGGTCACGTGACGCGTGGGGCGGTGCACTGCCCCGGCGTCACGATCACTGCTTCCGCCTTCCGGGTTCCATTCCTTCCCGGGCCGCGGCTGAGAGAAGATAGAAGACTCCCGAGTCCCGTCCGCTCAGAGCACTCGCCGACGCTGGACCAGTGCAGGACCAGGAGGAGACCAGGAGTCGGATCGGGCGGCGGCGGCGGGCCTTCTTCGTGGACGTACGGCAGACCGCATTCGGATCCAGGCCTCAGGTCGGAAGAGAGAGAAGAGTCCAGCCCTGTGCAGCAGCAGCCCGGTAAGTCCTCCTCCTCCTCAGGCCTCTGTCCACTCACAAAAAAATGCATGTCTGCCATTGCCATCCATGCCATTGCCATCCATCCATGCCATTGCCATCCATGCCATTGCCATCCATCCATGCCATTGCCATCCATCCATGCCATTGCCATCCATGCCATTGCCATCCATCCATCCATGCCATTGCCATCCATCCATCCATGCCATTGCCATCCATGCCATTGCCATCCATCCATCCATGCCATTGCCATCCATCCATGCCATTGCCATCCATGCCATTGCCATCCATCCATGCCATTGCCATCCATGCCATTGCCATCCATCCATGCCATTGCCATCCATGCCATTGCCATCCATCCACCCATGCCATTGCCATCCATCCATGCCATTGCCATCCATCCATGCCATTGCCATCCATTGCCTGCCATCCATGCCATGCCATTGCCATCCATTGCCTGCCATCCATGCCATGCCATTGCCTGCCATCCATGCCATGCCATTGCCTGCCATCCATGCCATGCCATTGCCATCCATTGCCTGCCATCCATGTCATTGCCATCCATTGCCTGCCATCCATGCCATTGCCATCCATTGCCTGCCATCCATGCCATGCCATTGCCATCCATTGCCTGCCATCCATGCCATGCCATTGCCATCCATTGCCTGCCATCCATGCCATGCCATTGCCATCCATTGCCTGCCATCCATGCCATTGCCATCCATTGCCTGCCATCCATGCCATTGCCATCCATTGCCTGCCATCCATGCCATTGCCATCTATTGCCTGCCATCCATGCCATTGCCATCCATTGCCTGCCATCCATGCCATTGCCATCCATTGCCTGCCATGCCATCCATGATGATAATGATATCTGCTGCAGATATCATCATCATGGATGGATGGATGGATGGACGGACCCAGGCCAGAACAGGTAGGTACAGGCAGGTCACGGTGCAAGATTTATCAAGTTACCCAGGCCGTGCCCAGACCAGAGTGTGCAGATATCATTATATATATCATCATGGAAGATGGGATGTATCTTGAGGTCTGTTGGTAATGTGAGCTGTACTGCAGCTTTTCCAATAAGTTTCCTGATTGGGAAGGGTCCCAAGAATAGAGGCCCAAGCTTTTTTCTAGGGATCTTTAATCTTAAGTTTTTTGTTGATAGCCAAACGAGGTCCCCAATAGCATACTGAGGAGAAGGTCTTCTACGAAGGTCATAGTATTTTTTTTGTTGACTATGAGCGTGTGAGATGGTAGTATTAAGTAAACCCAGAGAGTCTTTTATTTGGGTAAGATAGTCTGAGGCTACTGGGTTACTTGATGGAAGGATGCGTGGTGGAAGAATAGTGGGATGAAACCCATAGTTCAAGTAGAACGGACTCTGTTTGGTCGTACTGTGGGTTGCGTTGTTGTAGGCAAATTCTGCCAGAGGGAGGAGATCCACCCAATCATCCTGTAGGTATGATGTGTAGCAACGTAAATATTGCTCGATGCACTGGTTGACTCTTTCAGTCTGTCCGTTGGTCTGAGGATGGTAGGGTGAAGTGAGCTTTCGCTCAATTCGTAGTATGTGACATAGTTCTTGCCAAAACTTGGAGATGAATTGTGATCCACGGTCAGACAAAAGAGTTTTTGGAATTCCATGTAACTTAAAGACATGTTTCATCAGTAGTTCCGCTGTTTGTTTGGACGAAGGTAGTCTGCGAATAGCAACGAAATGTGCCATCTTTGTCAGATGGTCCACTGACACTAAAATGGTATTAAATCCTTTGGAAGGTGGTAGTTCTACTATAAAGTCCAAGGACACAACTTCCCATGGAGTCTGGGGTATTGGTAGACTGCATAGTAGACCGGATGGTTTTGTAGTGTCAATTTTGGACCTGGCACAGACGTTGCATGAAGAGACAAATTTTTGTATAGATGTCTTCATATCAGGCCACCAAAACTGCCTGGTAAGCAAATTAAGGGTCTTTGTCATACCCATATGTCCTGCCATAGGCACATCATGTGACAATTCCAAGATCTTGGTGCGCATAGTAGGGGGTATGTAGAGTTTGTCGTTGTAGTAGAGGAAGCCTTCTGCATCAGCACTTAGTTGTGGTGGAGGTGAATCCAAACCTATACCGTGCAGAATCTCTTCCTTCAAGGAACGGACAACTCCAATAATACGATTGTAGGGTATTATAGGAACGGAAGGGATTTCGGAGCAATTATCTTCAGTTAATCGTGATAGCGCATCCGCTTTTTTATTCTTGTCTGCAGGTGTGTAGGTCACTAGGAAGTTAAATCTTAGGAAGAATAGTGACCATCGTACCTGCCGGTGGGAGAGGGTTTTGTTAGTCTGAAGATATTGAAGATTTTTATGATCTGTATATATGAGTATTGGTAATCGGGTGCCTTCAAGTAGATGTCGCCAATTCTCCAGAGCCAGTTTTATAGCAAGCAGTTCCTTTTCACCCACTGGGTAATTCACCTCTGGGCTGCTTAGAGATTTAGAGAAGAAGGCGACTGGATGGAGTGGTGAAGTATTCGTTGGTCGTTGGGAGAGTACTGCTCCTACTGCCATATTTGACGCATCTACTTCCAGAATGTATTGGAGGGATGGGTCTGGATGGCGTAGTATGGGAGCAGAGGTAAAGTTTGTTTTTAACAAGCGAAAAGCTTCATTTGCTTCATCTAACCATTTAAATGGTTTCTTAATACTTGTGAGTTGTGTGAGAGGTCTCACAATGGCAGAGAAGTTCTTGATGAACTTCCTATAGAAGTTTGAAAATCCAAGGAATCGCTGTAGTGCTTTGCGGGTGGTTGGTATAGGCCAATCCTGAATGCAGGATATCTTACTCATATCCATCTTGATTCCTGTTTTGGATATGATGTATCCTAGGAATAATACTTCTTTATGAAATAAGCATTTTTTTAGTTTCACGTATAGATTGTGTGTGAGTAATCTGGATAACACAAGTCTTACATGTTTTATATGTTCAGACAAGGATCGTGAATAAATAAGTATATCGTCCAGATATACCACAACACAGACATCAAGTAAGTCTCTAAAGATATCGTTTATGAATCGTTGGAAAGCTGCGGGAGCGTTACATAGCCCAAATGGCATTACAAGATATTCGAACAATCCGTATCTGGTTCTGAATGCTGTCTTCCACTCATCTCCATCACGGATTCGGATTAGATTGTATGCCCCTTTCAGGTCCAATTTTGAAAAGTAGCAAAACGTATATCGATATAATTTCCGCAAGATCCTGTGTCGATCATGGCCTTAGTGGTAATCCTAGTCTGGTACCACTGCAATGTCAAACGAACAAAAAGATAAGGGTTAGTAAATGATGTTGTCAATCCCCCTAGGAGGACATGTGAACACTCACCCTCTTTTTTGCGGACAAGGGGACAGACGCTTATCATGTGATCCGGGGATGCGCAGTACAAGCAAAGATTACTGGATCGTCTCCTGGCTCTTTCAGTAGTTGATAAAGGTGGGCGTATGGTTCCTACCTCCATAGGAGTAGGGTCAACGGCCGAAATCCGAGAAGGACTGGACAATGCCATTCCCATTTTTTCAGCCTTTCTTTCTCGCAGCCTCCTGTCTATGTTGATACTGAGTTGTATCAAAGCATCCAGGGTGTCCGGTAAATCCGCTCGGGCGAGCTCGTCTTTAACGGCTTTTGATAGGCCGAGTCTAAATTGAGTTCTCAGAGATGTATCATTCCACCCTGAATCAAGGGTCCATCTTTTGAACTCTGCTACAAAGTCTTCTACAGGTCTCCTACCTTGTTTCAAGGACCTCAATTGAATATTGGCAGTACTCTGCCTATTGGGGTCATCATATAGACTAGCGAGTTCCGCTAGGAATGAAGCATAGGAGTTGAGAAGCTGATCATTTTTCTCTAAGAGAGAGTCTGCCCAGGCCCGTGGATCACCCGTTAGGTATGAAATAATAGTACAGACTTTGATATGATCAGTAAGGTAGGTACGAGGTTTTAGCAAGAAAAGTAACTGACAGGCGTTTTTGAATTCATGAAATTTTTTGCGATCACCTGTAAACACTAGAGGAGGATTTATTTTGGGTTCAGGGGGCTGAGCAGTGGCAAGTTGTGATAGACGGGTTACCTGCTGCTTCAGAGCCTGATTGTCTTCTTTTAATTCAGTAAGAGCGTGTATTAACGCAGTCACTTGAGTGGGTAAATCTGCTGAATCCATTTGTGGTTCGTTCAATCTGTAACGCTCCTGCGTTTTCTGAAACAAGATGGATTTGCAGCTGCAGAAAAACTCCACTCAGTAGTCATGTAGAGATACGTTGAAATACCAATTCCAACTCCCAAGACTCATCACTGTGGTCTGTCTGATTCAGCATACAAATATACACACTCAATAGGATGTTCCTGGAGTGATAGATGTATGTAGCAGTATAGTGGTGATGAGCTAAAGAGACAGGTATGAACAGTGACAATGGGTGAACAGCAGCACTTGAGAGAAATGTTCATGAGAGTATAGATGGTAACAGGTAAGATGCAGATAGGTTAGCAATCATGTATGGTAGTAGGTGGTAGGATAGCAGATGACATACAGGAGAGACTAACCCAGTGCAAGGATAGATGTTAGTAGGCTCAAGAGCTAGCAATCTAAACAACAGTGCAGATGATAGTAACAGTCCTTAATATGCAGAGCTAGATAGTGTAAGCTTAGTAGGAAGGTTTATGGAGGATTCCCCTGCGGGGTACTTATCACTAATAGCAAGCAGTAGTAGAGAGGTTCGGTATGAGAGAGTGATCCGGTAGCGGGATACAGGGATCAGTAGCGAGGTTCCGACAGCGAGGTACGCTTGTGAGCATGTGAGCTTCAAGGCAGGTTGAACGAACATGTGAGTGAGAACGCCGGCGGTTGAAATAGCCGCTCTGCGGCGCTCAGTGATGACAGCATCGGTCTTAAAGGTGTATGCGCACCTACCAGAAGAGAATGGTGGGACGCATACACTGAATGGAAAGTGAAATAAAGGGTACCAGAGGTACCAGAACATTACAAGGTGACAGAGAGAGAGAGGGTAGGTGACAGAGAGAGAGAGGGTAGGTGACAAGGAGTGGGGGGGGGGGTGACATTGTGTGCAGTGCACCGTATGGAGTTCTCCCAGACACACAATGGGCAGAGCTAGAGGACCTCCTCCCCAGAGATCACATATACCGATCTGCACACTCTCTCTCCATTGTACCTCACACAGCATCACGGACTGGCTCCCTGCAGGCACACACTACCCCCCCCCCCAGTGAACTTGTCACCGGGCGCGCTCCCCCCCCACCTCGGATCAGCAGCAGCATCTCCCGCTCATCTCAAGGGCAGCACTTGTCCACGAGCAGCTGGGTGGGCGGGGACAGACACCATCTATTACAAACACAGCAGGGGGCGGGGCCGCCGGGGATCACAGTCATTAAAGCTGTATATTATGGACGGAACGGAAGGCGAGGTGAAAAAAAGGGGGGGGCGCCGGCTGCACGGAGGAGCAGTAATTCACTGCTTCACTGCCAATCTTTTTGCGCCCCCCCCCTCGGCCTGCGCCCCTGGCGGGCGCCGTTCTGGCCAACCCCACGGTACGCCCCTGCTCCCAGAATCCTTTGCAGCATAATCTGCCTTCTGCATAATCTGCCTTCTGCATAATCTGCTTGGATATGTCCCCTGATTGGGTTTTCTCCACTGCCCTATCAGAAACCACTAATAAAGCCGGTGGGGAGACTCCCCTCTCAGGAGACACACTTGGAAACCATGACAACCTACCTAGCAAAAAGGAAACATGGCCCTGCTGTTAGGCAGACAAGGCCCACTATACATTTACCTAGCACCTACCTGTAGGGTGCTACACACATACATACATATATATATATATATGTGAAAAAGAAAAAGTGCGCTGATCCGTGATATGCTGCTCCCAGATAAAAATAAATAAATGCGTGTAATTGATGGTGCGCTATTTCTGAAATATGTGCAAAAATGCAAACGAATAATGTGCAACCTCAAATATATACAATTAAGGTGCAAAACTGTAACATATAAATATATATGAGAAGAAGTCCCAAGACACTAGTGTGTCTATATTGAAACTATTTTCGGTGATGTGGTTGGTGATGGATGGTGTTCAAAAGTAATACGTGACTTGAATTCCCTCCACCTGTTAGAATTCCTCCTTACCGGACGGAATGAAATAAGTGCTCTCCTTAAAGGAAACAAACAATCCCTGGTGCTCCAAAATCAAAAGGTGCTCCCCACCGTGCGTATAAAATAGCCTGCTGGGCTTCTTACCAGATGGATATAGATAACATGCGTAATTGCATCCCTCTTGGACAGGTCTGTCTCTGTATCCAATTGGTCCTTATCAGTCTCTGGTGGATATGGACACCGAATACTGTTGCGCTGCTCACAGGCAGATTGGTCCTATATTCCGGTGACACTGATAGCCGCTTACAGTAAGCGGTGGGAAGGATCGTATCGTTCCAGCATGACATGTAAAAAGGAATGACTGCTATAGTGCATTATCCTTAATGTAAACTTTATTCAAAATGAAATTGCACTTACATGAAATATGCGGTAGAAAAGCGTAAGGAATTCCTGTATGACTAGGGTCCGGCTGCAGCCCAGATCCCCAGCGACGTGGTGACGGCACGCCTCCTGTCTGACGCGTTTCCGCCTAATTGGCTGTCTTCGGAGAAAGGAGAGCACTTATTTCATTCCGTCCGGTAAGGAGGAATTCTAACAGGTGGAGGGAATTCAAGTCACGTATTACTTTTGAACACCATCCATCACCAACCACATCACCGAAAATAGTTTCAATATAGACACACTAGTGTCTTGGGACTTCTTCTCATATATATTTATATGTTACAGTTTTGCACCTTAATTGTATATATTTGAGGTTGCACATTATTCGTTTGCATTTTTGCACATATTTCAGATATAGCGCACCATCAATTACACGTATATATATATATATATATATATATATATATATATATATATATATATATAAACTTCGTATTAAATAACATTTATAACACAAAAATTATTCCCAGAACACCAAGCACCGAAGCAATTCTATCTCTATTTGGCATGTTGTTTTTCACTGAAACCTCAGATAGAGATGTTAGATTTAGATAAAAGGATAAAAATTAGTTAATGCTGTATGACATTCATCTGCTTGTATAAATTGATATGGACTGCGAGCAATCTATGGTGTGGATTGGAAATGCTGCTAGCACTGGTCACTCCCTTGCTGTGGGTGCAATATAAAAATATAATATAAATTGTGCTGCGCAAATCTGTTTATCCTTTTAGAGTCGGTTCACACTGAGGCGACACGACTCCTTACTACTTCGGAGGCGACTTGTGCATTACATTGCACCACGACTTCGGAGCGACTTGCAGGGACTTCACATAATGGAAGTGTATGCAAGTCGCTCCGAGGTCGCCCCGAAATAGTACAGGACTCTTTCTCTAAGTCGGAGCGACTTGTGTCGCTCCTATTAGAACGGGTTCTGTAGCGGTCAATGGACCGCGAGGGAGCGCGACTTGTCAGGCTGACAAGTCGCCTGACAAGTCGCGCTGGTGTGAACCGGCTCTAAGAATTATTTGTGTCATTGTTTTATAATAGTAAATATGCAGTGAGACATATAATATTATATTAAATGTATGTTAATTATTTTACGTGTTGTAAAGAAGTTTTTAACGACCGTGCAAACATTTTTTTAATTCAACACAAAAAAATATATAGAAAAATCCAATTCCATACAAATAATATTCATTTTATATGTAAGTGCACTACTTATTTTTAATAAAGCAAATATTTATTTTATTTCATCATTTATATTTATTATTATTAACGTTATTTGCACTATGGCCAACTTTCTTTCCACCTATATGAGCCATCCTGGAGGGTTGTGAGAACCGTGGTATCACCTTAGGAGAGGCAAGCCAGGATTAAGGCCCCTTTCACACAGGCGGACCGTTCAGATCTGCCTGTCAGTTTTTTTGGCGGATCTGAACGGTCCCCCCATGCATTCCTATGGGGCATCAGATGTCAGAGGAGACATGTCCGCTGACATCTGATCCGATCCGTCAAATCTGGACGGATGGAAACCCTATTTTCCATCGGATCGGATGAGAACGGATAAACGGTCAGTTCCCATCCGATTTCCCCCATAGAGATGCATGGGGAACTGACAGCTGTGTCTCCGCACACAGCGCGGAGAACAGCTGTCATCCTCCTGCTCATCGGGGGATCGGCGGATCAATCCCCCGCTGAGAAAAGACGGATAGTGTGAAAGGAGCCTTATAGTGCTTGGATCATGTACAAGCTTTCCATATACTGAGCTTAATTGGCAGGCAATAAGGTGAGGCACCCACCGAGGGGGGGAGAACAATATATTGAGGTGATATCGAGCATGTTCACTACCAGGATCCCCTAGGCACCAGTGATTGGGACACACTTCTGTATATAGGAGTACCTTACTTTGTACGCATATATATTGAAAAAAATTGCATATGGGATTGGACAATAATAATTGTGATACTATTGAACTCACTTGTTGCACGGCAGTTATATATACTCACAACCTGCGTAGGCTTTCCTGGGACTGGACCCCTCTCGCTCTCCGCAGGCTCTCGGCACACTGGATCCCCTCAGCTCAACTCAGCATCCTCTGGATACTCGGGTGACACCCCGAGACATCCACCTTCCTCAGACAGGAGGAGAGACAGCTGCACTCTCCTTCCTGGGACTCTGCTCCCGCCAAAGACACCGTGCCACACACTTCTCCCCAAACTTATACCCACTCCCAGAATTCTTTGCAGCATAATGGGGTAGTTACAAGCTGGGATGTGACCCCTGATTGGGCTTCCCACACTGCCCTATGAGAATCCTCTCACAGGGAGCAATGGGGATACTTCTCCTCTCAGCAGGCACAGCCCTGACACCCTAACTAAATAAATCACAGCCCTGCTGTTAGGTAGACAAGGCCCACTATATATTTACCTAGCACCTACCTGTAGGGTGCTACATAGATATATATATATATATATATATATATATATATATATATATATATATATATATATATATACATAAACACACACACACACATACACAATATTATTTTTGGGATATCTACATTTGAATATTATTTGTATGGAATTGGATATTTCTATATATTTTTTTGTGTTGAATTGAAAAATGTTTTGCACGGTCGTTACAAACTTCTTTACAACACGTAAAATAATTAACATACATTTAATATAATATTATATGTCTCACTACATATTTACTATTATAAAACAGTGATCTTCAATACACTTCATTAACACAAATAATTCTTAAAGGATACACAGATTTGCACAGCACAATTTATATTATATTGTATAAATTTTAGTTTGAGCTATTGATGTTGATTTACTGTAGGTAAAAATGTTGTTCACCGAGAATGTGCAGTTTGCAGTGCATTTCGCTTAGCTTAATGAATCTGTGGAAGCTCTGCTAGCTTCTATCATCCAATCATATACATGCAAAAATCATTTTATTCACCTTGCAAGTAATTGGGTATTTTTTTGTTCACCAGATTCCATGAGCTAAGCGAAATTCCCTTGCAAAGTGAGCATCCTTTTTGCCTTTAGTAAATTAACCCCATTGAGTCCTGAAATCAGTTAAATTTAATTTTAACTGTGAGCAATAACGGTACTAGAAGCATTTGAAAAGAAGCATGTAACTGTACCTGCTGATACAAAATATTACAGTATACTGTTAATATTAATTTCCTATTTACCTTACTATACATTTTTTATTATACTTTTACTCCCCACTATAAAAAAATAAATACTGCCCATACCTTATGCAGTGAGTTCATCATAGGTGAGTGGTGACAGGAGAATGTATACACTGTTCATGTGAATCTTGAAAGAACAAGAAGGAGCTCCCTCCTATGGCACTAGGTGGCGCTGGTCCCGAACCGATGGCTGTGCTATTCCATCAAGAAGTGGAAGTTCAACTTTAAGGACTCCTCACCCCCTTCTATGCCACATTTGGCATATCATTTTTTTTTTTGAGAATCAAGGCTTCGGGCAGCCACATCACTGAATCATGGGACAGGTGAGTGTGTTTATTGAAAGTCAGCAGCTACACTACAAAAACGACTGGAACTGCGCTTTAAAGTGGTTGTAAACCCTTCCATATACCCAGTTGGCTGACTGTCCTCAGGTGATACACATAGATTAAACAAATCCTTATGCATAAGTTGGACCATTTTATCTGTAGCAATGTCTTATCTACAGATGTTTAAAGTGAAGAATTTGTACAGCTTGTCTCGGTTTCCAAAAGCAGGAGGGTGGGAGATGAAGTTAGAGTCTGCAGAACTCAGTGAAGAAGGCTCTGAGAACTGATTAGAGGAAAGGATGCTTCCCCCTTTATACAGCAAATAGAGCTGAGCTGTCAATCACAGGCTGTGTGTTAAAGCTCCCTTGCCGTCACTTTTCCTTTGGTGTCAAGAAAACCTTTCAGAAGTGACTGCAGATAGGAAAAGAACAAGGCAGCAGACAGAAAGGACACTCAATGCTCTGGATTGAGGCAAGCACACACTATAGAGGGATATGCCTTGTGCATATTCCATGACTGAGGTTTACACCACTAATAAAACTACTTGAGACTAAGCCATTACAGGCTGCAGAGGAGATTTTAAGAAGCTTCTTTTAAATGCAATTTTGGACTACATTCTTTAAACAGAAAGGGTACCCTGGCTGGAAGGTAGGTTTAGCACGTTATGCTGCTACACTCATTTGGGACAGCATAGTGTGCTTTTTGATTAAGCTGAACTTACACTTTATGGGCCAGTTCACACCATAGAAACGCAGTCCGGATGCATTCCAGACGTGCTTTTAAAGCGTTTTTGGTGCAGTCCAGTGCATTCCCCCTCTTTTTTCATAACCTTAGCCACTTCTATACAGTGCCCTTTCACCCCCTTCCTGCCCGGGCCAATTTTCAGCTTTCAGCGCTGTCACATTTTGAATGGCAATTGCGCGGTCATGCTACACTGTACCCATATGACATTTTTACCATTTTTTTCACACAAATAGAGCTTTCTTTGGGTGGTATTTAATCACCACTGGGTTTTTTATTTCTTACTAAAAAAAAAAAAAGAAAAAAGACAGAAAACTTTGAAAAAAAAAATTTTTTTTTTTCTTATTTTCTGTCTGTAAATTCTGAAAATAAGTAATTTTTCTCCTTCACTGATGGGCACTGATGAGAAGGTACTAATATGCCGCACCGATGAGAACTGATAGGTAGCACTGAAAGACCACAGTGATGGACACTGATGGGCAGCACTATGGGCACTGATGGTGGGCACTGTTTTTTTTTTTACTTTTTTGTAATCAGGGCACTGATGATCAGTGCCCTGATTACCTGTCCTAGGCTCCCCTTTGAGGAGGAGCCGCTGATCGGCTCTCCTCACCACACACTCTGACAGTGTGAGGCGAGGAGAGCCGACAAACGGCACTTCACCATTTGCATGTGACCGGCTGTGATTGGACACAGCCGATCAAATGGGTAAAGAGCCACGTCATTGGCTCTTTACCAAGATCGGGGTCGCGCCATGTCCTAGCAAAGGGCCCAGAACGAGAGCCGCACTGCTCTGCCGTCATTTGACGGTGGGCGGGCGGTACGTGGTTAAATAAGGACATGTGTGTTTTAGTGCTTTTTTGGTGTGCTTAGGTGCATTCCAGTGCGTTTTCGATGCATTTTACCACATTCCATTACAGTCCAGTGCAGAAAAAATGCAGCATATTCCAAGTTCTTTTTCTGGAACTGGAATGTACTGGAACTGACTACACTGGTGTGAACTATGCCATTGAAAGCATATAACCTACCAATCATGCATTTTTGATGCAGAAAAATGTACTGGACTGCATGGGGTGTGAAGTGGACCTAAAAAAGTATTGTTTTTTTTTTTCTTTTTTTTCAAATCATACTTACCTAGGTGGATGTAGCATCGTTCCAATGCTTTGGCTGTACTTCTCCTTTAAGCCCCTGTCACACTAATGTGACCTAAAAGTCGTGAGATTTTACAGCGATTTTGCCATTATTTTGTTGCCGCGATTTTGACTGGACTTGAAGCAATGCCTATGTCTTTGGACCTCAAAACGCATTAAAATCCTCCCAAAGTAGTGTAGGGAGTACCTTGAAGTCGTTGTGACTTGAAGTCGTACAGATATGAATGGTACTCATTGGAAATCATGGAGTATGACTTGTCATGCGACTTTGCAGTCCCAAATCGCACACGTGTGAAAGGGGCCTTAGATGTTTGCAACTTTATATGATTCCAGTGCTATTACCGAAACTGGCCTGATAGGTTTGCCCAGCAGAGGGTGCTACTGCAGTATAAAATAATAATATAAACTTTTCAAGTCAACTTTGTCTAGTTACACAGCTTGAAGAAAACAAATACAAAAGCTGCATGTTCACTTTCAGATTTAGACAGACAAAACCTCTGCTGCTCCATGGCAGGCATCTTCATCTTCTGCAGGGCATTATTAATGGGCACATTTGACAAATAAGAGGGGTCCAGAAAGATGCTATCAACTTAAAAAATAAAAACATTCTTTAAAGTGTTACTAAACCCAGGACCCTGCATTCATTATATCAGGTCTCCCACAGTACACAGAACATGGAAATGCAATTATTTCAGTAAATATAAACTGCTAAACACCTTTCCTTTTCTCATCAGCAATATATAGCAGTCTTGTGACTTTTATCAATGTCCGGCTTAACACTGGTTAAAGCTTGTAGGAGGAGTTTTCATTCTTCTCTGACTGTCCCATGAGGCTGCATGCCTCTGACCCTCTGTCTGGACAGTGCTGATTGGCCCTGTGCCAATCACATGCACCCTCCCAAAAAAAAAAAACCCTCTAGCAAGACACACCAAACTGAGCGGCATGTGCAGAGTGCCCCAAGGCTCTGTACTATCAGCAGACGGATTGAGGACAATAAAAGAAGGGGAGGAGTAGAGAATACTGATGTGAATGTACAATGTATATGTAAAAGCGCTGCGTAAATTGACAGCGCTATATAAGTACCTTAAATAACTAAAGAATACAGAATCAAACAACCTTTTTACACAATGAGGATGATTAACCCCTTAGGTTCCACAGTGAGCATAACAAGCATGCTTTACTGCATATACAGTCTGATTTTACTGTTGTGGGTTTAGTAACACTTTAGGAGTCACATGATTTGTTGTCTTCCATTCAGCACAAACAGTATTTGGACAGATAACTATTTTATAGGTAACTGTGAGGTGGGCTATACATACAAAGCTTATCACCAGAAAAGGTTTATTAAGCTAGATATTAAACAAAGTGCTAAATGATCCCTGCAATTTTTTTTTTATGATTTGAATACTGTTTAACCACTTAAGCCCTGGAAGATTTTACCCCCTTCCTGACCAGGGCCTATTTTGCGATTCGGCACTGCGTGACTTTAACGGACAATTGTGCGGTCGTGCGACGCTGTACCCAAATAAAATTGACGTCCTTTTTTTCCCACAAACAGAGCTTTCTTTTGGTGGTATTTGATCACCTGTGCGATTTTTTGATCATGCACTATAAACAAAAAAATAGTGACAATTTTGCAAAAATAACAATATTTTTCAAATTTTTTTATATGAAATTCCCCCCAAAAAAATGTAAAAATCAAAATTTTTAAACATTTTTGGCCAATTTGTTTTCTGCTACATATGCTTGGTAAAAAAAATCACAATAAGCGTATTTTGATTGGTTTGCGCAAAAGTTATTGCGTTAAGGGAAAGATTTTTGTCATTTTTGTTGGTTTTTTTTTTTAACGAGTAATGGCGGCGATCTGCGACTTTTTTTGCGGGACTGCGACATTGCGGCGGATAGATCGGACCCTTGACTGACATTTTTGACACTTTTGGGGGTACCTGTGACATTACTACAGTAATCAGTGCTATACATATGCACTGTTACTGTAAAAATTACACTGGCAGGGAAGGGGTTAACTTTATTGGGGAAGGAGGGGTTAAGTGTGTCCCTAGGGGCGTGTTTCTTACTGTGATTGGATGTGGCTACTGGTGTATGAACAGAAATCAACGGTCCTACATAGCAGAACCGTATGATCTCCACTTTTACACAGGGGAGAATGACAGGCGGCTTTGTTTACATTAGCCGCCTGCCTTTCTCCCTTGACGGCGGATTATCGCAAGTGACCGGCGGACATCGTGTCTGCCGGTCACACGCGCGGACTTGTTAGGGAACGAGCCGGGGCAGGGGCGCGCGCTCGCCTGCAGGGGCGCGCGCTCGCCTGCTATTGGCTCACAGGCTAGTGACGTACTGATACGTCACTTTGCCTGGCCGGGGCTGACCGCCGCAGTATATGTACTTGCGGCGGTCGGCAACCGGTTAATAATGAAGCTTGGTATTTTACTTGCTTTTGTAATTTATGCTTTATTGTATGTATCTCCTGCCTTTGTATATTCTTTATATTTGTTTTAATTATGCAAATTAATAAAATCACCTTAAAAAAACAAAAAAAACAATGAAGTTTGGAGCAATTAAGGGCCCAATATATAGCCTGAGCCTAGCATCTAGGTTCCTCCTCCCCCTCCCCCTCCCCCCACAAACCAGATCGGACTTGTTTTTGCACCTAAGATAGGCAGCGCACATCCTTCCCTAACTTTAGTATCTTTCTTACAATGTCAGACATCATAGCTACCCACTTGACTTTAAAACCAATGAAATAAATATATTCGTTTGAAGAATTATTAAAGTGAACTCTGAATATTGAGGCCAGCACATCAAGTATTGGAGGGATCCACGTCTTAGCACTGCTCTGTGTTTACGGATATACTAATTATGATTCCATATATGGTGAAGCGTTGGCCGGAAATTGAAAGGGAAGTTTGGCTTCCAAAAAAATAAAAATAAAATGTTGAATGGGAAGGAAGATGGCTTTTAGAGAAAGAGCAGCTCAGTTCATATCGTAGGAAAGTCTGGTTCATAGCCAGCTTCCTCCCCTGTTTAAAATTCAGGGGAATTCCTGAAACCATTCCTTGGCTCTGGATTGTTCCCTAGTCTATAAGCTAGGAGAACTAAAGAAGACTGGAGATTTACCAGTGGGAACATCTGCTAGATAAAAATGCCAACTTGTTTAATAATCTAAAACATTCTGCGCAGATTGATTGCTTCTGACTGAGCTATATACAGATCAGAAACTTTACAGATGGGACTTCTTTCTGCTTGATTTTTATAGAGTTCTTCTCCAAGGATCAATAACACTTCAAAGTACAATCAAAAACATTTATGGATCTACTGTATATAAAACCTTACAGACAGTTCTGAGGATTTGAAGGGTAAAGGATTACAGTTCTGAAGGTTTAAAGCATGAAATGTTGGACTTTTTAACTTGTACATTTGGCCAGGTCCTGAGGGCCTGGTTCCAGGTCTACATTCGAAGTGTGTAGGTTCCTGTAGCTACCCAGAGGCGTACCTAGGGTCTCCAGCTCCCTTGGCGAAGATCTGTATCGGCACCCCCCCCCCCCCCCAGAGAGAGTTTGACAGAGAGAGGGGGGTGACAGGGAGAGAGAGAGAGGGGGGTGACAGGGAGAGAGAGAGAGGGGGGTGACAGGGAGAGAGTGGGGGGTGACAGGGAGAGAATGAGAGTGGGGGGTGACATGGAGAGAATGAGAGTGGGGGGTGACAGGGAGAGAATAAGAGAGGGGGTGACAGGGAGAGAGAGAGAGGGGGTGATAGGGAGAGAGAGAGAGAGAGGTGTCCGCTGGTCAGCTTGTCCTGGGAATGGAAAGGAGGTTGAAGGTGCTGGTCGGCGGTATGGGCTCCTCTGACAGCCTCAGTGTAATCCCCATCCCCAGCCTGCCGCTGCTGGAGCCGATTGATGATGTCAGGGTCATGTGACCGCTGACCGGCTTCATGTGTGGACGGAGACAGAGCTCCGGAGAGAACGCACTGACGCCGCCTGGAGTGGACACAGCTCCGGGATTGGAGCCACATGCTGTCGGGGGGTGCCGGGGGCGCAGGCTGTGGGGAGGGCCCAACAATCATTGCTAACACTTCCAATTTTTTTGCGCCCCTCCCTTGGCCTGCGCCCCTGGCGGGCGCCAATCTGGCCAACCCCTTGGTATGCCCCTGTAGCTACCCTAAGGTTACTGGATTTTCAAAACACATCTGAAGACACCCTACAAACCATGCCCCCATTTTTATCCAAACCCAGAGAATCACACCCACAAAAAAACACATCACCATTGTTAGCCACACCCACAAAATCACAACCTTTTCTTAACACATCTTCAATCAATTGGTCACAGAAGTTTGGAAATAGAGGCAGACATTCAAATATAAAGAATAAATAGGTTTCAAATAAGGGACGCTAAGATAGGCATGCATAATTTGGAGGGAAGTCTTGAAAATATTGAGAAGAAAAATGTGGTGTGTGTAGCATGTCACCTGCCAAACAGCTGTAGGCATGGCTAATAAAGTGAGTGTCGGTTCAGTGCGTGGCTTGTAGTGTGGGTGTAAAATACACATTGGCATTGGTGTCATTGGCAGTGCTAGTAACCCCCAGCAATGGTGTAAGTGGCTGCTATGGTAGCCTCCATGTTTCTTTCAGGAAACATTTACTTTAATGAGCAGACACTTGTGGTCAATCATAATTTAGGGCTCTTTCACACGAACGATCCGATCAGATCCGCCTGTCAGTTTTTTAGGCGGATCTGATCGCATCTTCCATGCATCCCTATGGGGCAGCGGGTGTCAGCGGAGACATGTCCGCTGACACCCGCTGCCATCCGCATCCGATGCTGTCCATGAAATCTGGACGGATGGAAACCCTATTTTCCATCCGTCCAGTGGATCGGATCAGATGAGAGCGGGCGGACCGTGTGAAAGGAGCCTAATGCAGAGTTCAGTGGTCAGTAACAAGTAATGCAGAGTTCAGAGGTCAGTAACAAGGAATGCAGAGGTCAGTAACATGGAATTCAGAGTTCAGAGGTCAGTAACATGTAATGCAGAGTTCAGTGGTCAGTAACAAGTAATGCAGAGTTCAGAAGTTAGTAACATGTAATGCAGAGTTCAGAGGTCAGTAACATGTATTGCAGAGTTCAGTGGTCAGTAACAAGTAATGCAGAGTTCAGAAGTCAGTAACCTGTAATGCAGAGTTCAGAGGTCAGTAACATGTAATGCAGAGTTCAGTGGTCAGTAACAAGTAATGCAGAGTTCAGAGGTCAGTAACGTGTAATGCAGAGTTCAGAGGTCAGTAACATGTAATGCAGAGCTCAGAGGTCAGTAACATGTAATGCAAAATTCAGAAGTTAATATTACCCAACGCAAGTAACAAATATGTTTTTTTTTTTTTTTTTTTATTAAAGCTGAAAGACACCGGAAAAGGGAACGTGCAGAATTATCCTTCTATGGAAATATTTGTATTGGCACAAAATAAGCTCCATATATTATATCACTACATGTCATAGTGTCACATTATATAAGTGCTCTTCCCCTTCACTTCCTTGGGCTCTGGCGTTCGGTATTGGCATTTTATGGTGGTGAACAGTGATTGGCAAGCCATGAAGAGCAGAGCCCCCACAGTGAGCAGAGACCCCTGCATCAAGCTTCCATCTTTATCCATTTGATTGTTGCCACCCTGGCAATGGGATATCACACCTCTGTGCTCAGGAGCCACTTCTGCATCACATGACAGGTGACCCTGGCAACAGGTGAGCGTTAAGCAAAGAGCCCTACTCCTCCATATTACTGAAGCCCTAAGTGGAGGAGTTGGGAGTCTGTTTTGGTGTTTTTTACCCTAAGGTATCTCGTAACCCTTCTTTTGGAGCTAAGGAAAGAATATGTAACAGAGATGTGGCTTACTATGCTAAATTGCTCAGCATTCACTGCCTCCGGGGACACTTATTTCCCAGGACAGACTCCTTAAAATAAAGACAGGAATAAAAGACAAATGATAACCTTGAAAAATTGTGCAAAATCCGTGCTAGAAACGTAGAAATGAATTATGATTTGACAGCTGTTGCTAGCATGGGCCAATTGACAAAAACCCAAAACAGTATATATACAGTCTATATACAAAGGTGCAGCATGAATATCATATAGATGACATATATATATATATATATATATATATATATATATATATATATATATATATATATATATATATAGTGTAAGGGGTTGGCTCAGTAGTGGGTGTGGGTTACCCCCTGGGTGGGTTCGCTACACAGAGAGACAGCCGAGGAGTGGTTTATGGTTTATTCTTCCAATTTGCTGGAAACAAGTGCAAGCATCCAAACAGCATAAATGAAACAAAACATAAAATAAACCCTGGCCACTTGGGGCATCTACCTCTACAACACAGGAACCTACCTATGGAGTCTGTCCCAACCTACTGTTGGGCAGACCCTGCTGGTCATACAGCAGAAAACCAATAGTCTATTTGTTTTTCTTTTCACACAGAAAAAGTCAACACCACCTCACCTTCAGAAGTCTTTCTCAGCTCACTGCTCTCCTTAACGCAAAAAGCCTCAGGATGCAGCAATCAGTAGTCATCCTCTGGATAACTTATAGAGGCCTTAATTTCCTCATTCTGAATAGCTGAAGCTTTCCAACGTCCTTAAACCTTTCTGGCTACATTTTCAGCCGACACCTGATAGTAATTGGTGAATTGTCTAAACAAGGCAGAAATGTATCTCCCGTCTGTGACAACACCCACAGATTTACCTGACTTCCTGTCACAATATATATATATATATATATATATGTATATATAAAAATATAAAAATGACTCCGTTATTACCCGTGCATTAACATAGCAAAAAAACATGAACAAAAAGTAAACATGTATTCAACTGAATCTGTGAAAAAAAAACACTACTTAAATACTTTATATAAAATATCACAATAAAAATTGTTCATTAATGGAAGACCATAAAAATTCAAACATGAAAAAAAAAACGGAAATACATTTTAGTGTCTCAAAGGCATATTCCACAGGAAGGATAGATGATTGCGTTAGGAGAACCAGCTTCCCCGAGTCCTCCAGGGGTAAACATCAAACAATAGCTGCTTACCATTTCTGGCATTGAAATACACAATTGTGTATCCAGGCATGTTTGTTGGAGAGGATGGCAGCTGCAGGAAAAAGGTTACAACCACAGTGCACTGGCAGTATAGCAAGGCACTCTTTAGAAATCAAGATTGGCTGTCATAAACAAAAACTTTCATAGGTAATCACAGTGCTGCCTAAGAGAGTTTTTTTTTTTTTGTATGCCAACACATACTCACCTTCTCTTTCCTTCTCCCCACTGTGTTCGGCCACTGAGAGTACTTGCAGATATGGGTAAAAGGGTCTTGCTCACTCCCCTTCTTGCCATGTGACATCACTGGTGTTTGGTGATTGGCTCAACATTGTCACATAGGTTGAAGGAAAAGTGTCCTCAATCCTATATAAACTCCAAGATGCAACTTGAAGCTTAGACATGGCTTTCTCTCTTCATTCCTGGTAACTGAATGGACTTGAGGGAGCAAAGCAAAAGTGATTATGTGCTACTAAAGGTGGAGGTTGGGGGAGTTAGGGGAAACTATTTATTTGCCAAGTAAAACACAACTTTACAAATGTCTGCCCTCAACATCTGTATTTGGACTCAGTTTAGTAAAGCTGGCCATAGACGGTTTGAATCTTGGCAGAGATTCAGCAGGAACTGGCTGAGATTCGGACTATGTATGGGCATGATGAATGTACCCACTTGGGTGCAACCAACCTGTCGGATTTTACATGCCAATAGTGCTAGCAGCTATTATAGCCGCTAGCAGTAATTACTGTGCTTTCTTGACGGTGACGACTTCTTCCGCCCCCCCCCTGTTGAGAGAACAAAATGGCTCCGCGGGAGGGATTTCCCCATCAACACTGACTGTATCGATGGTGGAATTGAGTGAGTTTGTTCCCTGCAACGAAAGAACATCACTCCCTCTATGGTCAGCTTAAGGATGTGCTTTTAACAAATATTAGTTTGGAGTTTCTATTGCTCCTTCTCTGGTGAGTAGTAGTGACCTACAAAGGTTATATTAGAAAATGACTATTATACTAGTGGTTGTAACTGTCATTCTGTGACTGCTCTTTGTTAGATTTAACATTATATCTATAGTAAGCCCATAGAAAGAAGGAGCACTATAATAATGTAGACGACCCCAAGAAGCTAAGATCTTGAGTCACACCAAACACAATGGAGGGAATTTACACAAACAAGTATGTACTGATGCAAATTAGCAAAACTCTAGCTGCTGCCGCATGGACAAGCAGAAAAGTAATGCAAGATCATTGCCTTGCTTCCACACGTGCACAGGGCCGGGACAAGGGGTGGGCAGGAGGGGTGGTTGCCCTGGGTGCAATGGCTTATTTTAAAGTTGGGGGGGCGCCTTTACCCTAAGGGAAGGGGGGGCGCAGTTTGGCATCCTTGCCCTGGGCGCTGGATAACCTTGTCCCGGCACTTTGCGTGCACATGGTCACCATCCCATCTTGCTTTTAGATCTGTAATGCATTTTCCAGACCTAAAAGTGCTGTAATTTGCACTCATAAGATGTATACCACCTTGCTGATTACATAGCTATCAATCTTCTGCTTTAAAAGTAATCCGTCCGCATGCAGACTCCATTTCAAAAAAATGGACCAGCACTACCTGACGGGCAGATTTTCTGAAGGTTCATGCTCATTCTGAATCTGAATTTAGTGTTCATACAACGAGTTGCTACTGTTTGTCAGATTCCTGACTACCTACTTAACCACTTAAGCCCCGGAAGATTTTACCCCCTTCCTGACCAGGGCCTATTTTGCGATTCGGCACTGAGTTGCTTTAACGGACAATTGTGTGGTCGTGCGACGCTGTACCTAAACGAATTTCATGTCCTTTTTTTCCCCACAAACAGAGCTTTCTTTTGGTGGTCTTTGATCACCTGTGTAATTTTTTGATCATGCGCTATAAACAAAAAAAGAGCGTCAATTTCGCAAAAATAACAATATTTTTCACATTTTTTTTATATGAAATTCCCCCCAAAAAAATGTAAAAATCAACATTTTTTAACATTTTAGGCCAATTTGTTTTCTGCTACCTATGTTTGGTAAAAAAAAAATTGCAAAAAGCGTATTTTGATTGGTTTGCGCAAAAGTTATTGCGTTTACTAACTAAGGGAAAGATTTTTGTCATTTTTGTTGTTTTTTTTTTAACGAGTAATGGCGGCGATCTGCGATTTTTTTTTGCGGGACTGTGACATTGCGGCGGACAGATCGGACCCTTGACTGACATTTTGACACTTTTGGGGTTACCAGTGACATTACTACAGTAATCAGTGCTATACATATGCACTGTTACTGTAAAATGACACTGGCAGTGAAGGAGTTAACTTTATTGGAGAGGGAGGGGTTAAGTGTATCCCTAGGGGTGTGTTTCTAACTGTGATTGGCTGTGGCTTGATGTGTAAGAACAATGATCAACGGTCCTACATAGTAGAACCGTTTGATCACCATTCTTACACAGGGAGAACTGACAGCTTTGTTTACACTAGCCGCCTGCCTTTCTCTCGCTGTCACGGACGATCGTGAGTGCCCGGCAGACATCGGGCGGGGGGGGGTCCGTGACCGAGCGGGAGCGCGCATCCGGCAGCGTGTGCTCGCTCCCAAAACCCTTACAGGCTAGCGACGTAGCCCTACGTCGCTCTGCCTGTGAGGGGCTGACTGCCGACGTAAATAGTCGGCAAGTGGTTAATCTAATCCAGTAAATCCAGTGCTTGACTCAAAACCAAACAAGCATCAGTCTTACTTTCCTGGTCTGTATCTTCATTGCAGGTCAGTGACTTAAAGTGCCAGAAAAAGCCAGGAGACTAGTGTGTGTATATGTATATATATATATATATATATATATATATATATATATATATATATATAAAAGGAGGTCAGCAATGGCACCCTCAATGTACAGTATGTTTCCTTTAGGACTTGTTGCCTTAGAGAGAGTACTATCACAATGCCTGGGCAGGAAGAGTTAAATGGTCACATATTGTCACCAGGAAAGCTGTGGTGTTTACAAAAGCCGGTGAGTGTGGTCAGCATCGGTAGTTAGGAATACCATATCTATTAGTCACAAACATACGTCATACTTTACTCTTTCAGGCATGGAAAACATAGGACAAACCCTTAGACATGAAAGTTGAAGATACATTTATACTTCTTTTTTATGAAACTATCTCTATCTGTGAGAGACGGGTAATTAAGTGGAACTTCAATCTCCCAATTAACATTGAATATTTTTAATCCCTATGCTGCTAGCATTGGTAAATACATAGGAATGTATATCATATTTACTTGTTTTAAACTTTTTTTTACATTTCTTCAGCTACTTCCTGGTTTCTTTTTCTTTTTTTATAAATTCTTTATTTAACCACTTAAGCCCCCGGAAGATTTTACCCCCTTCCTGACCAGGCCCTATTTTGCAATTCGGCACTGCGTTACTTTAACGGACAATTGCGTTGTCGTGCAATGCTTAATCCAAGCAAAATTTACGTCCTTTTTTTTCCCACAAATAGAGCTTTCTTTTGGTGGTATTTGATCACCTGTGCGATTTTTATTTTTTGCGCTATAAACAAAAAAATCGACTATTGTGAAATCAAAACAACATTTTTCACATTCTGCTATAGGACATTCCCAAACAAAAAAAATGTAAAAATCAAAATGTTTTAACATTTTAGGCCAATTTGTTTTCTGCTACATATTTATGGTAAAAAAAATCGCAATAAGCGTTTTTTGATTGGTTTGAGCAAAAGTTATTGCGTCCACTAACTACAGGAATGATTTATGTTGTTTTTTTTGTTTTTTTTAATAGTAATGGCGGCGATCTGCGATGTTTTGCGGGACTGCGACATTGCGGCGGACAGATCGGACCCCTAACTGACATTTTTGACACTTTTGGGGGTACCAGTGACATTACTACAGTAATCAGTGCTAAAAATATACACTGTTACTGTAATAATGCCATTGGCAGGGAAGGGGTTAACCCTGTGGGTGATCAAAGTATGCCTATATGCTTACTAACTGACTGTATGTGTGTGTGTGTGTGGGGGGGGGGGGGTTCTGTGACAGGCACAGACAGATCGCAGTTTAGCTGAAAATGATGATCTGTCCCTGCCTGTCTCACAGAAGATCCGCCTGCTTTGTTTACAGCAGGCGGGTCTTCTCTCTGTTTCCCGGACGATCGGGGGAGGAAGGTGGCAATCGCCGCCTCTCCTCCAGTGGCCCACCTCCCACTGTGTCTAAACACAGCAGGAGCACGGCTCTGGCGGCGCGCGCCACATGCACTCCAGTCACATAGTACTACTTGACTGGACGCAGGGGAGCTGCAGTAATATTTCTGTGGGCAGTCGGCAAGCGGTTAAAGGTATGCAAGACATACAGGAAAATTAACAAGACAAAGCGTTAAAGTACAAGCGTGTGCTACCTGTGGCAAACAGCAAGATATCAAGCTATCTGGTCTAAGAGTGTATAACATTGCTGCAGATATGGCAAATGCATAATCTAAAAGACAGTATAAGTAAATACGACCAAGAATGATTTCCTGCACTTTGTCATATAAAATAATGAGATAAAGCAGCATCCGGGCATGCAGGGGGGCCCCCGGGAGTGACCACCACCTCCACCAGCATCTGTCTATCGGCCGGCAAACGAGGGCGATGGAACACAACCCAGTGGGCGACCACCAACTTCCTGGTTTCTTGCCTAGGCAAATTATGTCATACATCCCAGGAGTCTTCAGGAGAGGAGGAGGGATTTTCTCAGCTAAGCACACTCTCCTGCATGCATGCTTAAACTAAGGACAGGTGGATTCCAGGAAGTAAATGCTACGTGAATCATCTGCCCTTACTCAAGATGGCCACAGCCAGAAATGCTAGAGGGGTGTTTTTCAAAGTGATTTCTCAACATAATAAAGCATAGAGACATGGCTGGATTAGGGGAGTTTGCTTTAAATATAAGAACTTCTAAAGCGCAGGCAGAAGAAAAACTAGCTCAGTCTATGAAAAAGGGGGATAAGACATTCTTCAGATATATAAATGAAAAAAGGAAATTAAAACAAGGAATAACTAAATTAAAAACAAAGGACGGAAGGTATGTAGAAGAGAATAAAGGGCTAGCCGACTGCCTTAATGAATACTTCTGTTCAGTTTTTACAGAAGAAAAAGAAGGAGAAGGACCTCCACTTGAAAGGATGACTAATGAATCGTTTGATGCATGTGTCTTTACAGAGGAAGACGTTCTAAGATTGCTGTCTAAAGTGAAGACAAATAAGTCACAGGGTCCTGATGAGATACACCCAAAATTATTAAAAGAGCTTAGTGGTGAGCTGGCAAAACCATTAACAGATTTATTTAACCAATCATTAGTAACAGGAGTCGTCCCGGAAGATTGGAAATTGGCAAATGTCGTGCCCATTCACAAAAAAGGTAGTAGGGAGGAATCGAGCAACTATAGACCAGTGAGTCTGACATCAATAGTAGGCAAATTAATGGAAACCCTATTAAAGGATAGAATTGTGGAACATCTTAAATCCCATGGATTGCAAGATGAAAAACAACATGGGTTTACTTCAGGGAGATCATGTCAAACAAATCTTATAGATTTTTTTGACTGGGTGACTAAAATAATAGACGGTGGAGGTGCAGTAGACATTGCATATCTAGATTTTAGTAAGGCTTTTGACACTGTCCCACATAGAAGACTTATCAATAAACTACAGTCATTGAACATGGACTCCCATATTGTTGAGTGGATTAGGCAGTGGCTGAGTGACAGACAACAGAGGGTTGTAGTCAATGGAGAACATTCAGAACAAGGTCATGTTACCAGTGGGGTACCTCAGGGATCTGTACTGGGACCAATTTTGTTTAATATCTTCATAAGTGATATTGCAAAAGGCCTCGATGGTAAGGTTTGTCTTTTTGCTGATGACACAAAGATATGTAACAGGGTTGATGTTCCTGGAGGGAAATGCCAAATGGAAAAGGATTTAGGAAAACTAGAAGAATGGTCAGAACTCTGGCAACTGAAATTTAATGTGGATAAGTGCAAGATAATGCACCTGGGGCGTAAAAACCCAAGGGCAGAATATAGAATATTTGACACAGTCCTGACCTCAGTATCTGAGGAAAGGGATTTAGGAGTAATTATTTCAGAAGACTTAAAGGTGGGAGGACAATGTAATAGAGCAGCACGAAATGCCAGCAGAATGCTTGGATGTATAGGGAGAGGTATAAGCAGTAGAAAGAGGGAAGTGCTTATGCCGCTGTACAGAACACTGGTGAGACCTCACTTGGAGTATTGTGCGCAGTACTGGAGGCCATATCTCCAGAAGGATATAGATACTCTAGAGAGAGTTCAGAGAAGAGCTACTAAACTAGTACATGGATTACAGGAAAAAACTTACCAGGAAAGGTTAAAGGACCTTAACATGTATAGCTTGGAAGAAAGAAGAGACAGAGGGGATATGATAGAAACCTTTAAATACATAAAGGGAATCAAGTCGGTAAAGGAGGAGAGCATATTTAAAAGAAGAAATACTACCACAAGAGGACACCGTTTTAAACTAGAGGGGCAAAGGTTTAAAAGTAATATGAGGAAGTATTACTTTACTGAGAGAGTAGTGGATGCATGGAATAACCTTCCTGCAGAAGTGGTAGCTGCAAATACAGTGAAGGAGTTTAAGCATGCATGGGATAGGCATAAGGCTATCCTTCATATAAGATAGGGCCAAGGACTATTCATAGGATTCAGATATATTGGGCAGACTAGATGGGCCAAATGGTTCTTATCTGCCGACACATTCTATGTTTCTATGTTTCTATGTTAAATATTAAAAATTAATTAAACAGTGTTTTTGGTTTGTGGTGTTCAGATGCAGTGAGGATCCGATTTACTAAACCATTATTTCAAAGTTAGCCAATGATAACTTCATAATATCCAAAAATATTCCTGAATGTAAAGATTATTAAAGCCACCAAGGCAAAACTACACAAAAAATGTGCCTGGAGCCTCATGACCAGAACTGTCACATAATCTGTCAGTGGAGGGTGGCCAACCACCAATCCATGGAGCATGTACTTGTCTTCAGGCCAACCAATGTGAATCCAGAGTTCTCCTGCCATATGCAGTTCAAAATCATGTCTGAAGTGACTATGTGACTTTCTTTACTAGGGGGGACACAGCTGAGGCAAGCCCAGTAAATGTATGAAATGTCCAGCAACAACTAAAGAACCTCTAGTGTCAGATATATTTTCCATGTTAAATACATGCATGCATACGCTTCCATGTATTTATTAGCTATTGCAGAAATCACTGCACCGACAACTCCCTTCTGTAATCACTGCACTGACAACTCTCTCTCCAGATGGATGGTGCCAGATCTGTTAAGGCATCATCCGGGGTCAATACCTAATTCTCTGATCAAAATTGTTAACAGTATTCTGGGGATGGGGAAAGATTCATCATTCTTGTGTCTAGTCCTGGTGATAAAGACGTTCCATGATTTTTCATGACCAACGCCTTTTCTATTAGATGTAGTTAAAAAAATAATTATTATGATTTATTTAGTGAATGGTAGCACTAGTAGAGAATGTGGAAGCCCTTCTGCCCCTCTGAAAAGTGATCTACTACAGTTGTGGTGATATATCTCCTCCTCGCTACCTCTTTTAACCCTAAATAGGCCAAACATCTGCACTGCAGCCACATGCATTGTACGCAGTTGCAGGAAAATAGTGGGGTGGCCGCATTTACTCAGAGTACTGCCGCCAAGCGTGTCGGGAGGTTTAATTTTTGCTGTGGCCTTAAAGCAAAGCATTGCATCCACAGATTTGTACAGTTCTGAGCCGCTGCATGTCCTTGTTTAGGTGGACATCCACGGGCAGTAAGACCACAGCTCAACTGTTTACTTTTACCAACCGGTGGCTGCCTGTGTGAAGGATAAATACAGTATATATATTTTTTAATGTTAGGGCCCTTTCACACTAATCGTTTTTTTTTTTTTTTGTTTTTGCATTACAAAAGCGGAAAAAAGTGCATCATCATTAACCACTTAAGCCCCGGAGGATTTGGCTGCCCAAAGACCAGGCCCTATTTTGCGATTCGGCACTGTGTGAATTTAACGGACAATTGCGCGGTCATGCGACGCTGTACCCAAATGAAATTGACGTCCTTTTTTTTCCCACAAACAGAGCTTTCTTTTGGTGGTATTTGATCACCTGTGCGATTTTCACTTTTTGCGCTATAAACAAAAAAATAGCGAAATTTTGAAAAAATAACAATATTTTTCACATTTTTTTATATGAAAAATTCCCCCCCAAAAAAATGTAAAAATCTAAATTTTTTAACATTCTAGGCCAATTTGTTTTCTGCTACATATTTTTGGTGAAAAAAAACGCAATAAGCATATTTTGATTGGTTTGCGCAAAAGTTATTGCGTTTACTAACTACGGGAAAGATTTATGTCATTTTTATTGTTTTTTTTTTAACTAGTAATGGTGGCGATCTGCGATTTTTTTTTTGCGGGACTGCGACATTGAGGCGGACATATTGGACCCTTGACTGACATTTTTGACACTTTTGGGGGTACCAGTGACATTACTACAGTAATCAGTGCTATACATATGCACTGTTACTGTAAAAATTACACTGGCAGGGAAGGGGTTAACTTTATTAGAGAGCTAGGGGTGTGCTTTTAACTGTAAAGGGGTGTGGTTTTTGATGTAACCACAGAGACATACGATCCTACATAGCAGGATCGTATGATCTCTGCTGTTACATCAGGGAGAATGACAGGCGGCTTTGTTTACATCAGCCGCCTTCCTTTCTCCCTCTCCAGCGGGAGATCGCGAGTGACCGGCGGACATCAGAACCGCCGGTCACTCGCGCAGGGATGCCCGTGAACGAGCGGGATAGGGAGCGCGCCTCCGGCAGCACGCGCTCGCCCCCTATTGGCTTGCGGGCGAGTGACGTACCCATACGTCACTTTGCCTGCACGGGGCTGACCGCCGCAGTATATTTACTTGCGGCGGTTGACAAGTGGTTAAAGCCTATGAAACCCTTCACACCAATCAGTTGCATTTTTAATAGTCCTGCATACTGCATTTTTGGTGTGAATCAAAAGCACTAAAAATGCACCTCTCCTTTGAAATAAATGGAAATTGCAGCAAAACGCTGCAAAAATGCCACATTGCATTTTTGGGTGCGTTTTTTGAGTCATGTGTCCTTTTTTTCACAGGTAAAAAACGCACTGCAAACAAAGCGGAGCAATGTGAATGCAGCTTTAATGTATTTGTGAACCCTTACCTTGTAAAACAACCCATTCAGTTTATAATAGAAATGAAAAGCAAAAATGTATATACACTGAACAAAATGATAAAAGTAACACTTTTGGTTTTGCCCCCATTTTTCATGAGCTAAACTCAAAGATCTAAAACTTTTTCTATGTACACAAAAGGCCTATTTATCTCAAATATTGTTCACAAATCTGTCTAAATCTGTGTTAGTGAGCACTTCTCCTTTGCCGAGATAATCCTCCATCCACCTCACAGGTGTGGCATATCAAGATGCTGATTGGACAGCATGATTATTGCACAGGTGTGCCTTAGGCTGGCCACAATAAAAGGCCACTCTAAAATGTGCAGTTTTATCACATAGCACAATGCCACAGATGTCACAAGTTTTGAGTGGGCGTGCAATTGGCATGCTGACTGCAGAAATGTCCACCAGAGCGGTTATCTGTGAATTGAATGTTCATTTCTCTACCATAAGTCATCTCCAAAGGCGTTCCAGAGAATTTGGCAGTACATCCAACCGGCCTCACAACCGCAGACCACGTGTAACCACACCAGCCCAGGACCTCCACATCCAGCATTTTCACCTCCAAGATCGTCTGAGACCAGCCACCCAGACAGCTTCTGCAACAATCGGTTTGCATAACCAAAGAATTTCTGCACAAATTGTCAGAAACCATCTCAGGGAAGCTCACCTGCATGCTCCTCGCCCTCATCAGGGTCTCAACCTGACTGTAGTTTGTCGCTGTAACCGACTTGGGTGGGCAAATGCTCACATTCAATGGCATCTGGCACTTTGGAGAGGTGTTCTCTTCATGGATGAATCCTGGTTTTCACTGTACAGGGCAGATTGCAGACAGCGTGTATGGCGTCCTGTGGGTTGAGCGGTTTGCTGATGTCAACGTTGTTTATCGAGTGGCCAATGGTGGCGGTGGGGTTATGGTATGGGCAGGCGTATGTTATGGACAATGAACACAGGTTTATTTTATTGGTGGCATTTTGAATGCACTGAGATACCATGATGAGATCCTGATGCCCATTGTTGTGCCATTCATCCACAACCATCTCCTCATGTTGCAGCATGATAATGCACGGCCCATGTTGCAAGGATCTGTGCACAATTCCTGGAAGCTGTAAACATCCCAGTTCTTGCTTGGGCAGCATACTCATCAGACATGTCACCCATTGAGCATGTTTGGGATGCTCTGGATCGAAGTATACGATAGTGTGTTCCAGGTCCTGCCAATATCCAGCAACTTTGCACGGACATTGAAGAGGAGTGGACCAACATTCCACAGGCCACAATCAATAACCTGATAAACTCTATGCGAAGGAGATGTGATGCACTGCGTGAGGCAAATGGTGGTCACACCAGATACTGACTGGTTTTCGGACCCCCCCCCCCCTCAATACAGTAAAACTGCACATTTTAGAGTGGCCTTTTATTGTGGCCAGCCTAAGGCCTCTTTCACATGGTCCGCATTCCGTTGCGGATGGTGCTCTGCTCAGCGGGGATCGATCCGCCTGATCCCCGCTGAGCCGGCGGATGACAGCTCCGTCTCTGCACACAGTGCGGAGAGGGAGGTGTCAGAGCCCCGCTGCTCTCTATGGGGAATCGGATGAGAGCGGACCGCTTGTCCGCTCTCATCCGATCCCATCCGATCCCCTGGACGGATGGAAAATAGGGTTTCCATCCGTCCGGATTTCACGGACAGGATCGGATGCGGATGGCAGCTGGTGTCAGCGGACATGTCACCGCTGACATCCGCTGCTCCATAGGGCTGAATGTGGCATCCGATCAGATCCGCCTAAAAAACTGACAGGCGGATCTGATCGGATCGCCCGTGTGAAAGAGCCCTAAGGCACACCTATGCAATAATCATGCTGTCTAACCAGCATCTTGATATACCACACCTGTGAGGTGGATGGATTATCTCGGCAAAGGAGAAGTGCTCACTAACACAGATTTAGCCAGATTTGTGAATAATATTTGAGAGAAATAGGCCTTTTGTCTACATAGAAAAAGTCTTAGATCTTTGAGTTCAGCTCATGAAAAACTGGGGCAAAAACAAAAGTGTTGTGTTTATAATTTTGTTCAGTGTATATAGATATAAGAAAAATTATAAATATCGGTACCTTTTTTTACCTTTTTTTTTTAAGTGATCACACCCCTTCTATTCTTAGCTGCATAAGAAGCTGGGGTGGAGAAACAGCACCACACTGATCTTTGAAAGGCTGTGCTGAGGGGGTGATGAGTCAGGACAGGTCTGATGATTGGAGGAGAGCAGGCTGAGTTAGCTAGCTAGCTCTCCTGCTTAGTGTGGTCAGTTTTTAACAGGAATACAGAGGGACTGGCAGGAACACCAGGAATTTCACAAAGGAAGCCATACGAAGGATACATTCTCATAAGAGTACACGGTACAACAGGCACATATCAGGAATATGAAATGTTGGTTTTACATATTCTTTATTAGTATAGTATAGATGTTTCCATCAAATGTAACTCGCTACTTCACTGCAGTTTTCACCAAAGTTTAAATAGTAGATTTGCTGGTTTTATATTTTACACAATGTAATATGAAAGTGCTGACTTTTGTCCTGTAGCTGTCCCTCATCACTCCTAAGTGGCCTCTTTTGGCAGAAGCCATGTCCTGATTGCAGTAAATATTTGGACAGGATAGAAGTGGGCAGGACAGCTTGTGCAGGAAGTTAAAAAGGAAACTGCCATTTTAAAATAAGTCACTGTTATATATTACCTTCTATTAATGTACAACAAGTAAAGCCAATTAGCGACCCGTTAATATTACCCATCACACATTACAACAATGCTAAGGTATTTTACCTCAATTTACCCTAAAGAATAAGTTCATGTTTGCAGTAAAAATAAATCGATATTTCTCCTTATGAACCAGCGTGTAATGTGTACAGAAGGGTCAGTTTAAGTGTGGCTATTCTGCCCAGCCAGGATATATGAGATTTAGTATATTCAATACATTTGTTCTTGGCACTGAGAGTTCGGTGCTGCTAGTTTGCAGCATGGAGATGCCGGGGGAAAGAATAAAGCTGGCTATAAACTTCTAGGTTTTTTTTTTCGTTCTGCTTGAAATTTAACAGATTTCTTCATAAACAGCATTAATGGATGAATCTCCCCTGTCGGCTATTGTTTTCTGACAATCGGTGCTGCCAGCTGTCAGAATAGCTGAATAGTGCCTGCATCTGATTGGACGCAGGCGACAATCGGTGCTGCCAGCTGTCAGAAAAGCTGAATAGTGCCTGCATCTGATTGGACGCAGGCGACAATCGGTGCTGCCAGCTGTCAGAATAGCTGAATAGTGTCTGCATCTGATTGGACGCAGGCGACAATCGGTGCTGCCAGCTGTCAGAAAAGCTGAATAGTGCCTGCATCTGATTGGACACAGGCGACAATTGGTGCTGCCAGCTGTCAGAATAGCTGAATAGTGCCTGCTTCTGATTGGACGCAGGCGACAATCGGTGCTGCCAGCTGTCAGAAAAGCTGAATAGTGCCTGCATCTGATTGGGCGCAGGCGACAATCGGTGCTGCCAGCTGTCAGAATAGCTGAATAGTGCCTGCTTCTGATTGGACGCAGGCGACAATCGGTGCTGCCAGCTGTCAGAATAGCTGAATAGTGCCTGCATCTGATTGGACGCAGGCGACAATCGGTGCTGCCAGCTGTCAGAATAGCTGAATAGTGCCTGCATCTGATTGAATGCAGGCGAAAATCGGTGCTGCCAGCTGTCATAATAGCTGAATAGTGCCTGCATCTGATTGGATACAGGCGACAATTGGTGCTGCCAGCTGTCAGAATAGCTGAATAGTGCCTGCTTCTGATTGGACGCAGGCGACAATCGGTGCTGCCAGCTGTCAGAATAGCTGAATAGTGCCTGCATCTGATTGGACGCAGGCGACAATCGGTGCTGCCAGCTGTCAGAATAGCTGAATAGTGCCTGCATCTGATTGAATGCAGGCGAAAATCGGTGCTGCCAGCTGTCATAATAGCTGAATAGTGCCTGCATCTGATTGGAAACAGGCGACAATTGGTGCTGCCAGCTGTCAGAATAGCTGAATAGTGCCTGCATCTGATTGGACGCAGGCAACAATTGGTGCTGCCAGCTGTCAGAATAGCTGAATAGTGCCTGCATCTGATTAGATTCAGGCGACAATCGGTACTGTCAGAATAGCTAAATAGTGCCTGCATCTGATTGGACGCAGGGGACAATCGGGGCTGTCAGCTGTCAGAAAAGCTGAATAGTGCCTGCATCTGATTGGACGCAGGCACTGTTCACCCAAAAATTTTCTATCTGGCTCCTTTGATAAAAGTTGATCTGGGTGTTACCGACAGGGCGATGCACAGGGGATTTTTAACCGAATCAGTGTAAATTGGCCAAAATTCAATGCTTGTATGGCCAGCCCAAATCTACACCTCATCAACTAATAAAGAACAAAGTATTGCCCATGCTAAAGTGTCCCCTGAAAGGTAAGGTGTATTCAGAGCTGGAGCGAGAGATGGAGGGGGCACAAGGGTCATGTGCCCCAGAGGCTGCGGCTCTATATGCAGGGAATGGAGGCTCTGGAAGCTCTAGCAGATTCCTTCTGTCACTCCTGTCGTCAGGGCTTTTTTTCTGTCCACTCTGAGGACTGGATAAGTAAGGGGCATTTTCTTCTTATCAGTGACACCACAGACTCAGGGGCATTTGCTTCTTTTCAGTGACACCACAGACTCAGGGGCATTTGCTTCTTTTCAGTGACACCACAGACTCAGGGGCATTTTCTTATTCTCAGTGACACCACAGACTCAGGGGCATTTTCTTCTTCTTGGTGGCATGCAGAATAGAAAGTCAGGTCGGGCAGGGACTGATGTGAATGTACAATATATATGTACAGTGCTTTGTAAACTAACAGCACTATAGTATGTATGTATGTGTATGTGTGTATATACATATATATATATATATATATATATACACACGGTATTTATCGGCGTATAATACACACTTTTTCCTCCTAAAAATGGAGGAAAAAAGCAGCAGTGCATGTTATACGCTGATATGAAAAAAAAATGTCCAGGTAGCAGCGCCGAGAGGTAGAAGGGGGCGGGCGGGGCCGAGGAGAAGGAAGGCCGCGCTGTCATCGGAAGTCCCGCCTCCTATGCCGACGTCTATCATAGGCGCCGGGACTTCCGATAACAGCGCGTGCGTTCTTCCTTCTCCTCTGCCCTGCTAGCCCCCTTCTACCTCTCGGCGCTGCTTCCTGGACTTTTTAAAAAGTGATGCAGATAGAATCAATGGCACTGGCGAAGCTGCAGCTACTGGCACTGCGCTGGCGAGGCTGCAACTACTGGCACTGTGCTGGCGAGACTGCAATTACTGGCACTGCGCTGGCGAGGCTGCAACTACGGGCACTGCGCTGGCGAGGCTGCAATTATGGGCACTGCGCTGGCGAGGCTGCAATTATGGGCACTGCGCTGGCGAGGCTGCAATTATGTGTACTGCGCTGGCGAGGCTGCATGTATGAGCACTGCGCTGGCGAGGCTGTAATTATGGGTAGTGCGCTGGCGAGGCTGCATGTATGGGCACTGCGCTGGCGAGGCTGCAATGATGGACACTGCGCTGGCAGGGCTGCAACGATGGACACTGCGCTGGCGGGGCTGCAATGATGGACACTGCGCTGGCGAGGCTGCAATTATGTTTACTGCGCTGGCGAGGCTGCATGTATGGGCACTGCGCTGGCGGGGCTGCAATGATGGACACTGCGCTGGCGAGGCTGCAATTATGTGTACTGCGCTGGTGAGGCTGCATGTATGGGCACTGCGCTGGCGAGGCTGTAATTATGGGTATTGCGCTGGCGAGGCTGCATGTATGGGCACTGCGCTGGCGAGGCTGCAATGATGGACAATGCGCTGGCGGGGCTGCAATGATGGACACTGCGCTGGCGGGGCTGCAATGATGGACACTGCGCTGGCGAAGCTGCAATTATGGGCACTGCGCTGGCGAGGCTGCAATTATGTTTACTGCGCTGGCGAGGCTGCATGTATGGGCACTGCGCTGGCGGGGCTGCAATGATGGACACTGCGCTGGCGAGGCTGCAATTATGTGTACTGCGCTGGTGAGGCTGCATGTATGGGCACTGCGCTGGCGAGGCTGTAATTATGGGTATTGCGCTGGCGAGGCTGCATGTATGGGCACTGCGCTGGCGAGGCTGCAATGATGGACACTGCGCTGGCAGGGCTGCAATGATGGACACTGCGCTGGCGGGGCTGCAATGATGGACACTGTGCTGGCGAAGCTGCAATTATGGGCACTGCGCTGGCGAGGCTGCAATTATGTTTACTGCGCTGGCGAGGCTGCATGTATGGGCACTGCGCTGGCGGGGCTGCAATGATGGACACTGCGCTGGCGAGGCTGCAATTATGGGCACTGCGCTGGCGAGGCTGCAATTATGTGTACTGCGCTGGCGAGGCTGCATGTATGTGTACTGCGCTGGCGAGGCTGCATGTATGGGCACTGCGCTGGCGAGGCTGTAATTATGGGTATTGCGCTGGCGAGGCTGCATGTATGGGCACTGCGCTGGCGAGGCTGCAATGATGGACACTACGCTGGCGAGGCTGCAATGATGGACACTATGCTGGCGAGGCTGCAATGATGGACACTACGCTGGCGAGGCTGCAATGATGGACACTACGCTGGCGAGGCTGCAATGATGTGTACTGCGCTGGTGAGGCTGCATGTATGGGCACTGCGCTGGCGAGGCTGTAATTATGGGTATTGCGCTGGCGAGGCTGCATGTATGGGCACTGCGCTGGCGAGGCTGCAATGATGGACACTGCGCTGGCAGGGCTGCAATGATGGACACTGCGCTGGCGGGGCTGCAATGATGGACACTGTGCTGGCGAAGCTGCAATTATGGGCACTGCGCTGGCGAGGCTGCAATTATGTTTACTGCGCTGGCGAGGCTGCATGTATGGGCACTGCGCTGGCGGGGCTGCAATGATGGACACTGCGCTGGCGAGGCTGCAATTATGGGCACTGCGCTGGCGAGGCTGCAATTATGTGTACTGCGCTGGCGAGGCTGCATGTATGTGTACTGCGCTGGCGAGGCTGCATGTATGGGCACTGCGCTGGCGAGGCTGTAATTATGGGTATTGCGCTGGCGAGGCTGCATGTATGGGCACTGCGCTGGCGAGGCTGCAATGATGGACACTACGCTGGCGAGGCTGCAATGATGGACACTATGCTGGCGAGGCTGCAATGATGGACACTACGCTGGCGAGGCTGCAATGATGGACACTACGCTGGCGAGGCTGCAATGATGGACACTATGCTGGCGAGGCTGCAATGATGGGCACTGCGCTGGCGAGGCTGCAATGATGGGCACTGCGCTGGCGAGGCTGCAATGATGGACACTGCGCTGGCGAGGCTGCAATGATGGACACTGCGCTGGCGAGGCTGCAATGATGGACACTACGCTGGCGAGGCTGCAATGATGGGCACTGCGCTGGCGAGGCTGCAATGATGGGCACTGCGCTGGCGAGGCTGCAATGATGGACACTGCGCTGGCGAGGCTGCAATGATGGACACTGCGCTGGCGAGGCTGCAATGATGGGCACTGCGCTGGCGAGGCTGCAATGATGGGCACTGCGCTGGCGAGGCTGCAATGATGGACACTGCGCTGGCGAGGCTGCAATGATGGACACTGCGCTGGCGAGGCTGCAATGATGGACACTGCGCTGGCGAGGCTGCAATGATGGACACTACGCTGGCGAGGCTGCAATGATGGACACTGCGCTGGCGAGGCTGTATATATGTACGGTATATATGTACCTCTAATAAATAAATAAGTCAGAATGCCTGATTTGTGCTTCAGAAAGTGTTGGAAGTCACATGATCAGCATTACAGCCAGGCCAGTAGCATTTTTCATGGTGTTGGAAATGACAGCCTATTAAAAGTTAAGGATTTCAACAGTTTGCTGTTTTTAACAGGGCACAGCCTCAGACTAAAAGATATCCTTATTCTAAAAAAATGAATCCATACACATCCACTACTTCGTGGCCCTGTAATCGTTTTTCTTGAAATCATTTCTTACTGTGCTTTTCTGCCTGCTTGTAACGTCCCCTGTGAGCTCCTGAATCTCTCCTTTTCTGCCTCCTTTCCATTTGTTTGGAACAAGAAGTGCTTCTTAGTTGCTCTCATGTGCTTTTCTTATACTACAAATCCAATAGTCCATAGTCCATCTCGGGAGCGAACAAGATGTGGCGATGTTCTTGCATACAGTGGGACCATGAAGAACAAATCTAGTCACCTTATACAGCAGCAAATAAAGAGTCTAGACATTTGGAGGATTCTGGAAGCAATAGAAGGTACTTTTCTGAGTTAAGAATACACACTTCAATAGATTTTGTTTTAAATCAGAGTTTAGTGTCACTTTAAAGCAACTGATGAAAGAGTTACTTAACTAAGCCAAAGATATTGCTGATTGATGTCATAGTTGTGTAGAATAAACACGCCTCTTGGTTGTGTTTACACATACAGACTGATTGCTAACAAATGTGTAAGAATACTATTCTCCACACTGCTTTGCTGCTGCACTACAACATTAACTGATTTGTATCAGAGAAAGAATAGCCTTCTATGCACTAACACATACTTATAAAAGCAATTCCGCTAAGCTCTATTTACATCAACATCTAATCATATATAACATTACCCCTATGTTGCTTAAAGCGGAGTTCCACCCTGGTTATACATTTTTTTACAAAAATACCCCCGGGACAGTCAGGGCTAGCACATTCCACAATGGCTAGCCTCTGATCTGTCCCGGGTTGCACTTACCTTTCAGGAGATATACTTACCTTGAAATTGTCTTCTCCAGCGCTGCCATCTCAGGTGTGGGCAGCTTGAAGCCAGCACGATCCTCTTCCGCGTCCTCTTCGGTCCTCTTCCTCCTTCTTCGGTCCCACGATGCACTGCACCGGCCCCGACGTCACTCCCGGGTCGCGCGCGTCATCCCTCCACAGCTTCTGGGCATGCCCAGAAGCTGTTTAGAAGGGGATGACGCGCGCGCCCCGGAACTGACGTCGGGGCCGGTGCAGGCGCAATGATTCCTGGGAGCTATGACGTTCAGCTCCCAGGAATCATTGCAAAAGCCAGGAAGTGACGAATCGCCGTGGCCGCCGAGGGGAGGAAGAAGGAAGTAAGGTGAGTATATTTTCTCTAAAAGGTAAGTGAAAAAAAAAAAAAAATTGCGATTATCCATTTGTTTTTCAGGTGACCGGGAGCGAGAAGATGGAGGTAAGTATAAATTTCGGGTGGAACTCCGCTTTAAGAAACATGACATATGTTTCTGTGAAAACATTGGGAGAAGGGACATGGGGAGAGAGAGAGAGAGAGAGAGGGAGAGGGGAGATTGGGGAAGAAAGGAGAGAGAGAAGGGAGATGGGGAAGGAGAGAGAGAAGGGGGAGGGAGAGAGACAGAGAGAAGGGAGATGGGGAGAGAGAGAGAGATAGGGGGGAGAGACAGAGAGAAGGGAGATAGGCAGATGGAGAGAGACAGAGAGAAGGGAGATAGGCAGATGGAGAGAGACAGAGAGAAGGGAGAGAGAGAGAGAGATGGGGGGAGAGACAGAGAGAAGGGAGATGGGGGGGAGAGAGAGAGAGAGATGGGGAGAGAGAGACAGAGAGAATGGAGATGGGGAGAGAGAGAGAGATGGGGGGAGAGACAGAGAGAAGGGAGATAGGGAGAGGGAGAGAGACAGAGAGAATGGAGATGGGGAGAGACAGAGAGGAGAGAGAGAGAGAGAAGGGAGATGAGAGCGATAGAGAAGGGAGATGGGGATAGAGAGAGAGAGAGAAGATGGGGGGAGTAAAAGAGGATATGGGGGAGAAAGAAAGAGATAGACGATGGGGAGAGAGAGAGAGAAAGGAGATAGGGAGAGCAAGAAGGTGGGGGGGGGGAGGGGGCAAGAGAAGTGAGATAGGGAGTGAGAAGTGACACTGGGAGAGAGAGTGAGAGAGAGAAGGGAGATTGGGAGTGCGAGAAGATGAGGGAGACAGAGAGAAGTGAGATGGGGAGAGCGAGAAGACGGGGAGAGAAAGAGAAGTGAGATGGGGAGAGAGAGAGCGAGAGAGAAGGAAGATGGGGGAGAGAGAGAGAAAAGGAAAATGGAGGTGAGAGAGAGAGAAGTTAGGGAGGGAGAGAGAAAGAAGAGAGACGAGGAGAGAGCGAGAGAGAAGGAAGATGGGCAAAGCGAGAGAGGAGGGAGATGGGGCGAGAGAGAGAGAAGCTACACATACCCCGGCCTAGAAATGAACAAATCAGGAAGTTTCAAACCAGTCATAGAGGCGGTAAAAGACAAGGCATACACTTGTTAAAGAAAAAAAAAAAGACAAGACATGCAGAGCCTTCTATGCAATCAGGAGACAACTATACCACCTTAAGCCACCCATAAGAGTCTGGTTTAGGATCTTTGACAGCGTTATCACCCCAATCCTTCTTTACAGCAGTAAAGTTTGGGGTCCTGTCACCTACCCAGACCAATCCAAATGGGACTCCAGTCTGATAGAAATATTTCATCTAGAATTCTGCAAGTACCTCCTCCAAGTCCATCGGAGCCCCTCCAACAGTGCTTGCTGATCTGAGCTGGGCAGATTTTGCTTACTTCTCAGGGTACAGAAGAGGGCGCTATCATACTAAAACCACCTACAAAGCAGCAGTCCCAACTTATACCACCATAAAGCCTTACTGACCAATAAAGACCAGACCAAGGCATGCAGCCTGCAGCAGCTCATGTCTATTCGAACCCTAACAACTCGGCCTGACAAAATCTCAGAAAAAAAACATAATGAATGACACAAAAAAAAATATGTTGGAGAATGGAGAAATTAAATAACAAACTTCAAGAAACAAACTGTTTGCCAGTCACTGCAGAGAGACTACAAGCTGGCCCCATACCGGGAAGTGCTACAAGACCCCAAACACAGACAGACCCTGAGCCTGTACAGGCACACAGCCTGGAAACTGACTTAGGACAGCACAGACAGACAGATCCATACCTCCCAACCGTCCCGGAATTCGCGGGACTGTCCCGCAATTTGGAGTGAGTCCCGCGGTCCCGCGGAGCGGGCTGAAGTCCCGCAAAATCATCTGGCCGGCCATCTCTTCTCCCCCCTCCTCCTTCCAGCTCCGCCCCGTCTTCGGCTCCTGCCTCTAAGCGCCGGGAAACAATCAGAGATACAGACTGTAGCCAGGGCCGTCTTTAATGCAGGTAAAAACGGGCTGTCATTTTTGGGGTGCCCAAAGCAGTTGCCCCTTGCCCACGCTTGCCAAATGTCATGGCTTTGTCTAAGCTGCTGTCCCTCTGTGCTCTTGTCCCCGGATGCATTCCGGAAAGCAGAGCCACGGTTGGGACAGCTTGCAGCCATTTCACTCCATGTTTGCTGCCCGCCCACTGCTCACACATTTTCGCCCCCTGTACCTCCCCCAGTGGCGTACCAAGGGGGGGGGCCGCCCCGGGTGCCACGCACTGGGGGGTATCAGCCGGTGTCCTGCCCGGAACGCAGCTCCTTCAGTCCGCGCTGCGGAGGGGGGGGCGGAGCGGCGGTGGAAGGGGGCGGGGCCTCGGTGGGAAGAAGGAAGGGGCGGAGCTTCGGCGGGAAGAAGGTGAGTGCCGAAGTGTGTGTGCTAGATAGGAGGGGGATGGGGCAGCTGCATATGAGGAATTCATCTTTCCCTGGCTCCCTGTCCCCTTCAGTGCTCTCCACCCCCCTGGTTTTCCCTGCCCACCCCCCAAGTGCTACCTGTCCCCCCCCCCCAGTGCTCTCCACCCCCTTTTTTTTCCTGCCCACCCCCCAAGGACCCCCTGATATGTGCCCTCCCATCCCCCCATAGCGTGTGCCCTCAGGACCCCCTGATATGTGCCCTCCCAACCCCCATATCGTGTGCCCCCAGGATCCCCTGATATGTGCCCTCCCAACCCCCATAGCGTGTGCCCTCAGGACCCCCTGATATGTGCCCTCCCAACCCCCATAGCGTGTGCCCTCAGGACCCCCTGATATGTGCCCTCCCAACCCCCATATCGTGTGCCCTCAGGACCCCCTGATATGTGCCCTCCCAACCCCCATAGCGTGTGCCCTCAGGACCCCCTGATATGTGCCCTCCCAACCCCCATATCGTGTGCCCCCAGGACCCCCTGATATGTGCCCTCCCAACCCCCATAGCGTGTGCCCTCAGGACCCCCTGATATGTGCCCTCCCAACCCCCATAGCGTGTGCCCCCAGGACCCCCTGATATGTGCCCTCCCAACCCCCATAGCGTGTGCCCTCAGGACCCCCTGATATGTGCCCTCCCAACCCCCATAGCGTGTGCCCTCAGGACCCCCTGATATGTGCCCTCCCAACCCCCATAGCGTGTGCCCTCAGGACCCCCTGATATGTGCCCTCCCAACCCCCATAGCGTGTGCCCTCAGGACCCCCTGATATGTGCCCTCCCAACCCCCATAGCGTGTGCCCTCAGGACCCCCTGATATGTGCCCTCCCAACCCCCATATCGTCTGCCCTCAGGACCCCCTGATATGTGCCCTCCCAACCCCCATAGCGTGTGCCCTCAGGACCCCCTGATATGTGCCCTCCCAACCCCCATATCGTGTGCCCCCAGGACCCCCTGATATGTGCCCTCCCAACCCCCATATCGTGTGCCCTCAGGACCCCCTGATATGTGCCCTCCCAACCCCCATAGCGTATGCCCTCAGGACCCCCTGATATGTGCCCTCCCAACCCCCATATCGTGTGCCCCCAGGACCCCCTGATATGTGCCCTCCCAACCCCCATAGCGTGTGCCCCCAGGACCCCCTGATATGTGCCCTCCCAACCCCCATAGCCTGTGCCCTCAGGACCCCCTGATATGTGCCCTCCCAACCCCCATAGCGTGTGCCCTCAGGACCCCCTGATATGTGCCCTCCCAACCCCCATAGCGTGTGCCCTCAGGACCCCCTGATATGTGCCCTCCCAACCCCCATAGCGTGTGCCCTCAGGACCCCCTGATATGTGCCCTCCCAACCCCCATAGCCTGTGCCCTCAGGACCCCCTGATATGTGCCCTCCCAACCCCCATAGCGTGTGCCCTCAGGACCCCCTGATATGTGCCCTCCCAACCCCCATAGCGTGTGCCCTCAGGACCCCCTGATATGTGCCCTCCCAACCCCCATAGCGTGTGCCCTCAGGACCCCCTGATATGTGCCCTCCTAACCCCCATAGCGTGTGCCCTCAGGACCCCCTGATATGTGCCCTCCCAACCCCCATATCGTGTGCCCCCAGGACCCCCTGATATGTGCCCTCCCAACCCCCATAGTGTGTGCCCTCAGGACCCCCTGATATGTGCCCTCCCAACCCCCATATCGTGTGCCCCCAACCCCCATAGCGTGTGCCCTCAGGACCCCCTGATATGTGCCCTCCCAACCCCCATAGCGTGTGCCCTCAGGACCCCCTGATATGTGCCCTCCCAACCCCCATAGCGTGTGCCCTCAGGACCCCCTGATATGTGCCCTCCCAACCCCCATAGCGTGTGCCCTCAGGACCCCCTGATATGTGCCCTCCCAACCCCCATAGCCTGTGCCCTCAGGACCCCCTGATATGTGCCCTCCCAACCCCCATAGCGTGTGCCCTCAGGACCCCCTGATATGTGCCCTCCCAACCCCCATAGCGTGTGCCCTCAGGACCCCCTGAAATGTGCCCTCCCAACCCCCATAGCGTGTGCCCTCAGGACCCCCTGATACGTGCCCTCCCAACCCCCATAGCGTGTGCCCTCAGGACCCCCTGATACGTGCCCTCCCAACCCCCATATCGTGTGCCCTCAGGACCCCCTGATATGTGCCCTCCCAACCCCCATAGCGTGTGCCCTCAGGACCCCCTGATATGTGCCCTCCCAACCCCCATATCGTGTGCCCCCAGGACCCCCTGATATGTGCCCTCCCAACCCCCATAGCGTGTGCCCTCAGGACCCCCTGATATGTGCCCTCCCAACCCCCATAGCGTGTGCCCCCAGGACCCCCTGATATGTGCCCTCCCAACCCCCATAGCGTGTGCCCTCAGGACCCCCTGATATGTGCCCTCCCAACCCCCATAGCATGTGCCCTCAGGACCCCCTGATATGTGCCCTCCCAACCCCCATAGCGTGTGCCCTCAGGACCCCCTGATATGTGCCCTCCCAACCCCCATAGCGTGTGCCCTCAGGACCCCCTGATATGTGCCCTCCCAACCCCCATATTGTGTGCCTCCAGGACCCCCTGATATGTGCCCTCCCAACCCCCATAGCGTGTGCCCTCAGGACCCCCTGATATGTGCCCTCCCAACCCCCATAGCGTGTGCCCTCAGGACCCCCTGATATGTGCCCTCCCAACCCCCATAGCATGTGCCCTCAGGACCCCCTGATATGTGCCCTCCCAACCCCCATAGCGTGTGCCCTCAGGACCCCCTGATATGTGCCCTCCCAAACCCCATAGCGCATGCCCTCAGGACCCCCTGATATGTGCCCTCCCAACCCCCATATCGTGTGCCCCCAGGACCCCCTGATATGTGCCCTCCCAACCCCCATAGCGTGTGCAGATCTACAAGCCCAGGGAAAGTAGACTGTGCCAACAATGTGACCAGGGGGTTCTAGAGGATGAGAACCACTTCCTGCTACAGTGCTCCAATTACTCATCAGTGAGGGACACTCACTTCCAGAAACTCTCCACTCTTATTCCGGACCTAAATTCTGCAGAAGAGAAGAGGAAACTCCACATTCTACTGGGAGAAGATGAGCCAATGGTGAAAATAGCTGCACAATATGTGAAACATGCCACAGACCGAGAGGGACATGAAAAACTGTGAACTTAAAAATCCTTTACATGGACTCATCTCAAGGGAGATGGGGAGAGACAGAAAAAGAGATTTCAGGTTTTATTGAACTATAGTAACTTCAGACTCCTCTAAAAAACCCCTGCACAGACCTCATAGAGTTTATTTACTGAAATTAGCCACAAATATCCACAGATGGAGAGAAGAGGGAAGATAAATTACATTACTCTAGTTTGTACATTTTAAGGCTTGCCATTTTGATGGAGATGTGCTTAAACTTGCCATGTTGGAGGTATGCTATAACTTGCCATGTTGGAGGTATGCTATAACTTGGAATGATGGAGGTGTGCTATAACCTGGCATGATGGAGGTGTGCTATAACTTGGAATGATGGAGGTATGCTATAACTTGGAATGATGGAGGTGTGCTATAACTTGGAATGATGGAGGTGTGCTATAACTTGCCATGATGGAGGTGTGCTATAACTTGGAATGATGGAGGTGTGCTATACCTTGGCATGATGGAGGTGTGCTATAACTTGGAATGATGGAGGTGTGCTATAACTTGGAATGATGGAGGTGTGCTATAACTTGGAATGATGGAGGTGTGCTATAACTTGGAATGATGGAGGTATGCTATAACTTGGAATGATGGAGGTGTGCTATAACTTGCCATGATGGAGGTGTGCTATAACTTGGAATGATGGATGTGTGCTATAACTTGGAATGATGGAGGTGTGCTATAACTTGGAATGATGGAGGTATGCTATAACTTGGAATGATGGAGGTATGCTATAACTTGCCATGTTGGAGGTATGCTATAACTTGGAATGACGGAGGTGTGCTATAACTTGGAATGATGGAGGTATGCTATAACTTGGAATGATGGAGGTGTGCTATAACTTGGAATGATGGAGGTGTGCTATAACTTGGAATGATGGAGGTATGCTATAATTTGGAATGATGGAGGCATGCTATAACTTGGAATGATGGAGGTATGCTATAACTTGGAATAATGGAGGTGTGCTATAACTTGGAATGATGGAGGTGTGCTATAACTTGGAATGATGGAGGTGTGCTATACCTTGGCATGATGGAGGTGTGCTATACCTTGGAATGATGGAGGTGTGCTATAACTTGGAATGATGGAGGTGTGCTATAACTTGGAATGATGGAGGTATGCTATAACTTGCCATGTTGGAGGTATGCTATAACTTGGAATGATGGAGGTGTGCTATACCTTGGCATGATGGAGGTGTGCTATAACTTGGAATGATGGAGGTGTGCTATAACTTGGAATGATGGAGGTGTGCTATAACTTGGAATGATGGAGGTGTGCTATAACTTGGAATGATGGAGGTATGCTATAACTTGGAATGATGGAGGTGTGCTATAACTTGCCATGATGGAGGTGTGCTATAACTTGGAATGATGGAGGTGTGCTATAACTTGGAATGATGGAGGTGTGCTATAACTTGGAATGATGGAGGTATGCTATAACTTGGAATGATGGAGGTATGCTATAACTTGCCATGTTGGAGGTATGCTATAACTTGGAATGATGGAGGTGTGCTATAACTTGCCATGTTGGAGGTATGCTATAACTGGGAATGATGGAGGTGTGCTATAACTTGGAATGATGGAGGTGTGCTATAACTTGGCATGACGGAGCTATGCTAAAACTTGGCATGATGGTGTTGTGCTCTAACTGGGAATGATGGGGCTGTGGTGTAATTGAACATGATACAGATGTGCTACAAGTGAGCATGATGGAGGTGTGCTATAACTTGGCATGATGGGGGTGTGCTATAACTTGGCATGGTGGAGGTATGCTATAACTTGGAATGATGGAGGTGTGCTATAACTTGGCATGGTAGAGGTATGCTATAACCTGGAATGATGGAGGTGTGCTATAACTTGGCATGACGGAGCTATGCTAAAACTTGGCATGATGGTGTTGTGCTCTAACTGGGTATGATGGGGCTGTGGTGTAATTGAACATGATAGAGATGTGCTATAAGTGAGCATGATGGAGGTGTGGTATAACTTGGCATGATGGGGGTGTGCTATAACTTGGCACGAGGGAGCTAGGCTGAAAAAAGAACACGATAGAGCTGTGCTGTAACTTTGCATGATTCAGGTGTGCTGCGACTGAGCATAATGGAAATGTGCTATAACAGGGCATTTTGGAGGTGTGCCATAACTGCGCATTATGGAGATATGCCATAACTGCATTATAGAGGTGTGCCATAAGTGGGCATGATGGAGCCGTGCAATAACTTGGCATGATGGCAGAGTGTTTTAACTGGGCATGATGGAGTTGTGTTGTAAATGGACATGATGGAGGTGTGCTACAACTGAGCATGATGGAACTATACTATAACATGGCATGATGGAGATGTGTTGTAACTAGGCATGATGAGGGTATGATGTAATGGGGCATAATGGAGTTGTGCTGTAACTGAACATGATAGAACTGTGCTGTAACTGAGCATGCTGGAGTTGTGCTTAAAGAAGGATTGCAGGTAAGGATATTTTATACGTAGTTACAATGATCCAGCTCGGACCAATGTAACTGTGGATATACCTGGTAGGTCCCTAGATGCTTGAAATCACTGCAGTAGACAATGTTACACTAGTGATCACTACTTGCTTCTGCCCTGCTGCATTCTGAACACGGGAGGTTGACTACTTGGCATGGGCACAATTCAGATAATGCTTTGAATTTTCGGAATAAATGCAAATCATTCTCTGACTGGACACTATTTGGCCTGAGCACATAAATAGAGGGGAAATCTTCCAATAGGGACACTAGTTCTCGTGGTCCTGGTGACTACCAGAGATTTCCCTTGCTCTTGAGGGATTTCCTCTTCTTTCGTGTTTTGGTTATAGGGCAGGAAGAAAAGAGGAATCTCCCCAACAGGCCACAGAGGGCAAAAAAAAAACAAAAACTAAAAAGGGTTAAAACCCTTCCTTATCGGTCTATCCAAAATGAAAAAAAAAAAAAAAAAGTGTTGCATTCAGTTCTACTTTATTTGAGCATGATGGAGTTCTACTGTCAGGATGATGGAGTTTTGTAGTAGCTAAGTGGGATGGAGCTGTGCAGTAACTGAACATGACAGAGCTCTGCGCTAATAGTCACAATGGAGATGCGCTGCCACTGAGCATGTTGTAGTTGTGTTGTTATTGATCATAATAGAGCTGTGCAGTAACTCAGCATAATGTTGTGCAAATGAGTCTACCATGTATTATTTTATTTATCAATATAGGGCCTACACTTTATCAGTACTCTAGAGCAGGGCTTCCCAAACTTTTTTGGGTCGAGACCTACTTCTGAATACAGTTATTTTTCGGGACCCACTTGCTTGTAATTGAATATTGTAAAGCGCTACAGAATTTGTTGGCGCTATATAAATGCAAATAATAATAATAATAATAATGCATATTTTAAAGGGAGGGGGATGTTAAATTAAAAATATTAATTTACTACTTTTCAATTTATTATTGAATACACTTGCCAGATGTTCTAAGTGAGGGGTCATAAACCTGTGGCATGTGTGGCATATAAGCAGAGTTGTAAGTAATCAGCACCCTCATAGACAGTATAAGGCTGGCAGGGGACAGAAATCAACAACCCCAGGACAGTGATCAGCATTCTATATGGCACTCACCCTCCTTCCTCTCCCAGTGGTCCACAGTGAAGGTGAAGCCCCTGTTTGCCCTCTCCAGGGCCCAGCACACCTCACCCAGAGTCTCCATGATTAGGAGCTCTATGCTGGTCTTGGTGTCCTGGCTCTTCTCCTTCAGATCCTCTGGGGTCACAGAAGCTGCCATGAACTCCTGACACCGCCAGGCCACCTGGTCCTTCTATGACACTGAGGCTTCCATTTGAGAGAATCCCGCCGCCAGTCTAGCCACCACCGCTGCCGCCAGCAGGACCGAGAAGCTGGCTCTGCACCCCATGAACATATCATACATAACAGCCCACCTACGTACTCACTGATGCAAGTATCCTTCTTGCGAGAAATGCAAATTAGCGTCTGTAAACTGCGTGGGAGGGGTCCTGAATCCATTGCGATTTGACTGCTCTGGCTCTCTGTAATTTGCGCGGGCTCGCACAGCACAATTTAAGCGGACCTACTCTCAGTGATTTCCGGCTCAGCGCGACCCACTCAAACGCAGCTCGCGACCCACCAGTGGGTCCCGACCCATAGTTTGGGAACTCCTGCTCTAGAGCAAACTCTGAACTATTCATATCAGTTCATTGTCAGATGTTTACAATTTAATATGGGAGGAACATACGAACTCCATGATGTCCTTGGTGCAGGGGCAGATCCAGAGTCTAGTCTCGGGAGGGGCACTGCCAGAAAATAAGGTGTTGCTTACAGAACTATATTTAACGTATCATACAGAGTACAATGTACAAAGGTCAGTAGTATGTAAGGCAGCGTACAGAGGTCAGTAGGCTGTAAGGCAGCGTACAGAGGTCAGTAGGCTGTAAGGCAGCGTACAGAGGTCAGTAGGCTGTAAGGCAGCGTACAGAGGTCAGTAGGCTTTAAGGCAGCATACAGAGGTCAGTAGGCTTTAAGGCAGCATACAGAGGTCAGTAGGCTGTAAGGCAGCGTACAGAGGTCAGTAGGCTGTAGGGCAGCGCACAGAGGTCAGTAGGCTGTAGAGCAGCGTACAGAGGTCAGTAGGCTGTAGGGCAGCGAACAGAGGTCAGTAGTATGTAGGGCAGCGTACAGTGGTCAGTAGTATGTAGGGCAGTGTACAGAGGTCAATAGTATATAAGACAGTGTAAAGAGGTCAGTAGTATGTAGGGCAGCGTACAGAGGTCAGTACTATGTAAGGCAGCCTACAGAGGTCAGTGGTATGTAGGGCAGTGTACAGAGGTTAGTGGTTTGTAGGGCAGTGTACAAAGGTCAATAGTATGTAGGGCAGTGTACAAAGGTCATTAGTTTGTAAGGCAGCGTACAGAGGTCAGCAGAGTGTAGGGCAGTGTACAGAGGTCAGTAATTTCTAGGGTAGTGTACAGTGGTCAGTAGTTGGTAGGGCGATGCAGACAGGTTAGTAGTATGTAGGGCAGTGTACAGAGGTCAGTAGAGTATAGGGCAGTGTGCAGTGGTCAGTAGTTTCTAGGGTAGTGTACAGTGGTCAGTAATTTCTAGGGTAGTGTACAGTGGTCAGTAATTGCTAGGGTGATGCAGACAGGTTAGTAGTATGTAGGGCAGTGTACAGAGGTCAGTAGCATGTAGGGCAGTGTACAGAGGTCAGTAGGATGTAGGGCGGTGTACAGGGAACAGTAGGGCAGAGAACAGGGGGTCAGCAGGGCAGAGGACAGAAGTTGACAGGACATAGGATAGGACAGTGTACAGGGATCAGTAGAGCAAAGGACTAGGTTTCACCAGGGGGGTCAGAACGGCACACACTGGGGGGGGGGGGTCTAAACGGCACACACGGTGGGGGGACCAGGAGGGCACACACCTGGGGGCTGGGAGGGCACACACCAGGGGGGGGTCAGGGGGGCACACACCAGGAGGGTCAGGGGGGCGCACACACCAGGGAGGTCAGGAGGGCCCACACCTGGGAGGTCAGGAGGGCACACACTGGGAAAGTCAGGAGAGCACACACTGGGAAAGTCAGGAGGCCACACAACAGGGAGATCTGATAACTTTTCCTTTAACCCTACCGGCACTATGACAATATAATTTTGATATCAGGAATAACCATTAACAACATAACACCACTATGTCAAATCCTGACAAAACACCAGATTGCCAGCAAGGAGAAATGTTTTGGCTGTGGGGTAGAGTGGTTGACATGAAAAACGCTGTGTAGGAAGACTGACAGGCTTCTTGCCCACCTATTTGTTCTCCCAGTCATTTTTTTTACACGATAAACTGTCCTTAAAACCCAGTCCATATGGGCTTATATTCCAGAGGTGTGATGTGTTTAGCTGCTTCCTCAAAAAATCCTACATGCCGCAGTGTAAGCATCTTGCTTAGTCTGCCTTGAACTTCCTTAGGAACACCACAGAACTGTGGGTCATGTTTGACTTGAGGTTTTAGAGCAAATATGAGAATGAGACCTTAGTCCACCTATAGACATGAGCCGAGCATTCTTTCAAAAAATCTGCAAATATAGCAACTGCTGGCTCTGTTTGGTTTTAAGTATTTGCTATTTTCAAATGCCAAATCATTTATTTTTTAAACAATACTCACTGACCGTATTTAAAGTCATGGTAGGCATTACACATTAAAAATCCATGGTCTTCATTGGTATAGAACACACATGAAATACTATTAGTGTTTGCTTACTTTGGTTTATCAATGCTGTCATTGTGCTACCATGTAGTCATTCATAGTATGGTGTGAGTGAATTAATACGACAAGCCTGTTATACATTATTCATTTTAGCACTGTATACCTTATGATACCGGGACAACACTACATCACTCCTTTAAAAAGCAGCATAGTAAATGAATCAATTGGCATGGATCTTCATGGTCCTTTAGTTGTTTACTGTGTAAATCATGTGCATCTTCTGTAAGGAGAATATGTACCCTTAAACAACTAAAACCGTCATGGAATTTAGCAGGGATTTCATGGTTATTTGGCGGTAACCCATTAAGTCTATGGGGGAGATTTAGTAAAACTGGTGCACACAAAAACCAATCAGCGTCTAACTTCAGCTTGGTCAATTTCATCAGTTCAGTCACGTTTTTTGTCACCAGTTTTTATCAGTCAACATCAATTTTTCATCCTTTGTCATCAGTTTTTCATCCATTTTTCATCCTTTGTCATCAATTTTTTTATCAGTTTTTCATCTGTTTTTCATCCTTTGTCATCAGTTTTTCATCCGTTGCTATCCATTTTCATCCGATGTCATCCATTTTTCACCCATTGTCATCCATTTTCATCCTTTTACATCCGTTGTAATCTGTTATTCATCCGTTTCCATCCTCTTTTCATCAGATCCATTTTTTTAACCGATGAAAAATAGGGCTTTCATCCGTTCAAAAAAACGGATGTTGATGGAAGCGGATGAAAACGGATGTAAATTAATGATCATCCATTTACATCAATTTTTCCATAATAATGCATTGATGTTCATTTTTTATCCATCAACGGATTAAAAACCGGCAAAAGGACAGCATGTGTGAAAGGGGCCTAAAAAGAAGCTGATTGGTTATTATGCACAGCTGCACCACTTTCTGTGTGCACCAGTTTTAGTAAATGTCCCCCTATGTTTCTTGTTAGGATTAATAATTCTACTTTTTGTAAGGTAAATGCAAGTTACATATTTGTGGTATGAATTAGTTTCCAAATTGAATATAAAATGGTTATGACATATACAGGACAAAGAGCAGAGAGCTTGTGAATAAGAAGAATGCTAACAGTATCATTTCTTGTAGCACACAGCCTCCAACTGTCACTTCTGCAGTGCAGAGTTTAAAATAAAGGAAGTTTATAATATATTAATTATATGAAATAGATGCTAACAAGAAATGCTGTTTGGTTCACTATTCATACATTAGCCCAGCCTTTCTTAACCACTTAAGCCCCAGAAGATTTTACCCCCTTCCTGACCAGGGGGTATTTTGCGATTCGGCACTGCGTGACTTTAACGGACAATTGCGCGATCGTGCGACGCTATACCTAAACGAATTTGACGTCCTTTTTTTTCCCACAAGCAGAGCTTTCTTTTGGTGGTATTTGATCACCTTTGCAATTTTTTGATCATGCGCTATAAACAAAAAAAGAGCGTCAATTTTGCAAAAATAACAATATTTTTCACATTTTTTTATATGAAATTCCCCCCAAAAAAATGTAAAAATCCAAATTTTTTAACATTTTCGGCCAATTTGTTTTATGCTACCTATGTTTGGTAAAAAAAATCGCAAAATTTTGATTGGTTTGCGCAAAAGTTATCGCGTTTACTAACAAAGGGAAAGATTTTTGTAATTTTTGTTGTTTTTTTTTTAACGCGCAATGACGGCGATCTTCGATTTTTTTTGCGGTACTGCGACATTGCGGCAGACAGATCGGACCCTTGACTGACATTTTTGACTCTTTTAGGGTTACCAGTGACATTACTGCAGTAATCAGTGCTATACATATGCACTGTTACTGCAAAGTTACACTGGTAGTGAAGGGGTTAACTTTATTTGAGAGGGAGGGGCTGTGTGTGTCCCTAGGGGCGTGATTCTAACTGTGATTGGCTGTCTGTTGAGCTGTAGAAACAGTGATCAACGGTTCTACATAGTAGAACCGTGTGATCACAGTTTCTACACAGGGGAGAATGACAGGCGGCTTGTTTACACTAGCCGCCTGACTTTCTCCCTCTGCAGCGGCGATCGCAGAGTGACCGGCGGACATCGGGTCCGCCGGTCACACGCGCGGGGGGGTCCGTGACCACGCGGGAGCGGGAGCGCGCCTGCGGCGGCGCGCGCTCGCTCCCTAGACCCTCACAGGCTAGCGACGTAGACCTACGTCACTTTGCCTGTGAGGGGCTGACTGCCGACGTAGATAGTCGTTAGGCAGTTGGCAAGTGGTTAAAGTAGAGCTAAACTTACCTTGTCTTCCACCGTCCCCATCCCTCGCCAGAATTGGTATTATCTTCTGGGTGCCACCCTTTGGCCGTCCTCATTGACCATTGCCTGGTTATGTCACTTGGCTGGCACAGGATAACGTCAGTCATCCCAGCACCCAGGGAACGTGCCGGAAATGTAAGCTGAGCTGCACATGCACAGCTCAGTTTACATGCTGCAGAATTCCACGAACAGGCAGGTAGGTGTGTTCTATTGAGGAAGAGACATTGCATAACTCTTTTGCAATAAAGAGCCTGCCTGCTTGCAGTTTGTAAATGAGAAGCTTTAGTTTTGCTTTTAACTTTCATCTCAGAGGAACCCTTGAAATAATTTTCAGCTATTAGAAAACCCCTGCTGAAAATGATTATACATACAGCTGTAAAGCGGAACATTAACATGATGTAACATGTTACATGTAACATGTATCATGTAACATTAACATGGTTGTAGCAAGTTTTAAAGAAGAATGCTAAGTTCACACTGTCATTGGCAGCAGGCATTTGAGGGGCATTTTTAACGCCCCTTAAATGCCTATGCAAATAATGCAATGGACAGCACACAGTGCTGTTCACATTGTCAAAACATGAAGCGTTAGCCGGTATGTGGTTGCAGAGTGTTTGCATTGCAGTTGCAGCGCGTTAGTACACTACAGTTTTTAATAGGCATTGGTGGTGCGGTTTTAACGTGCCAAAAACACTTGTCAACCACACTGCAAACGTTCATAGGGCGTTTGGGGTAGCATTTTTAATGCTTAGCAAATGCCAATTAACACTGTAGGCGCATTTAAAAAGTGGCAAACCAGAACCATTGAGAAAGCCCATTGGGTGCTGCGCATGAGGCGGGCATTGATGTAATCACGCTGGAACTAGAGCTGTGTATGCAGAGGATTGTACTGTGAAATGCTTGTATACTACTTCTGAAATGTGAGTGGATTTTTTTATGGAAATAAATACTTTTATTAGCGATTTGCACTATGGTTCTTTCCCCTTGCCTCCTATATGATTGACATCACGCTGAATGCTGCTGAGCGCCATGGATTTGTAGTGTACGGCCAGTGGGAGCGGTGCCACTTATAACACTGGTGGTGATCAGAGACAATTACTGAAGACTTTCTGGTGTATGGGACTGCACCCCTTTTTTACACAGACATTGAATCATTTATTGATGGATTGTATATATATTTAAAAGAAAAAAAAAAAGATGGACTCACATTATTAATTAATTTATTATACATTGATGATTTTTACACTGTTTTCAGATATTTATTTATGCACCATAATTTGAATGCACTTTATTTAGGGAGAGTACTGCACTTTTTTGTGACTATACATGTGGTGTGGTTTTAACGCGCCAAAGGCGCTTGTTAACCGCACGGCAAACGTTCATAGGGCGTTTGGGGTAGCATTTTTAATGCTTAGCAAATGCCCATTAATGCTATAGGCGCATTTAATAGGTGGCAGTATTTTGAGCAAGTGTGAACAAGCCCTAAGTAATGTGGTGTTCTTATTTTTTCTGACCGTCAAGGCAGATTTTTTTTTTTTTTTTTTTTACAATCCCGCCACCACCACTACTCTCTACCACCACCACTCTCTACCAGTCTACCAGAGAGTTAATTTCAGTTACGATCTTGAAATGAAACAAATCATAATACCAGAAAAGAAACAGAGGCAGTAAAACCTATGATGTCCCCTAATGATAGTGGTCAGTGTAGAAGTGTCCATTTGCACTGTTGGTCAGTGTAGATGGGAGAACAATTTGTCATTGCTCACTGCTTAAGGGACCCCTTAACAACCTCCAGAAGAACCCTGGCTGAAAAAGACTGCATCAAAGCCTAGTACACACTACTGTTGTGTTTGGTTCAACCCAGCAGGGCTGAACTTCTGCTCCTCAGAAGGAGCAATGCAATGTTAGTACAGCGATCTCCCCTGCTGAGCTTTTGTGTACTGACAGGGGGACGGCCCCCTCGCCAGAATGCACCGGTCAGCACTTTCAGCTATTATCTGAGAGCGCTGATTGAGTGCCAATCGGCAGACCTTTTTGTCATGCCCCTTCAAGCTGGCTGAACCGGCTGCAGTATACACGGGCCAAATGTCGGACGGTTTCAATTGAGCCGGTTGATGCCGCCTGACATTTTGCTTGTGTGTACTAGGCTTTAGCCCATTCATGGGATGTGAAGATCTGAATCTTTTTGGTGGCTGAAGGAAGCACAGACAGTTCTCAAAAAAAATACCTGTGAAATGAAGCCTTCAAAAGCAAATATACATTTAAAATGCTTTGTATTGTCCTTAGTGTCAAAACCCACCGGTTTAGATCATGAAAGAAGATGTCTAATTGCTTGTTTCAGTCAGCGCAGAAACTTTTCTTTCCTTCAATTTTTTCTTCAAATTCTTTATTTATATGAGAGGAATAAGGCACACATAACAGTTGAGAGCAATTGTGTAAATTAGACTTGTATGGCTAGTTAAACAGAAAAATTTCAGAACACATGTGAACCAACAAGGTAATCAAGAAAGCATCAAGCAAATGGTCCTGTGAACTTCTTTCCTTCAATTTTTAACATTTGGTCAGGGGCAGCCAGTCCATTGAGAGCGCAGGGGCCGCTCCCCCATCCATGTGTCCCCCCTAATCAACATGCAGGGCGCCAGACGCATGGATTCCAATGTTTTTTTTTTTTTTTTTTGAAGCACGTGATTAGAGCCAGAGGCTCTAATAGGCTTCAGAAAAGGGTGGGCTTGGGGCGCAGAGCACTGTGCCCCGAGCCCACCCAGTTGTGTGACAATAGCGAATGAATATTCGCTATTGTTACACTGACTCTCCTCCCAGCCAATCGGGAAGAGGGTTGTGAGACCCCTCTCCTGATTGGCTGAAAAGAGAAGTGATCTTACTGGCCAGTGGCCAGGAAGAGGCAGAAGACATGCGGCGCCTGGAGGAGGCAGGAGGACAGCGGCTCAGCCATCCAACACTCCCCGGCTCCCGACAGGAGGAAAGGAGATGGGGGGGGGGTTGTGCATTGGTTTGCCCCCCACCCCCGAACTACCAAGCACCAGCCGCCACTGCATTTGATCCTTTGTGCAAACAAAGCTGACCTATCTATGTCTACCAGAATCTACAGTGCAAGAGTCTGTCTGGTTGGATTTGACATATTGGTTTTAGTGAATCAAGGAAAGGAGATGTAGAATCACATTGTAATGTGTATAATCAGCTTAAAGGAGTACTGAAGCCAAATTCTTTACATTAAAGTGTTACTAAACCCACAACAGTAAAATCGGTCTGTATATGCAATAAAGCAAGCTTGTTATACTGACTGTGGAACCTAAGGGGTTAATCCTTCACATTGTGTAAAAAGGCTGTTTGATCCTGTCCTCTCTGATTCTTCCCTTTTTCCACAGTCCCCAGTCCATCTGCTTATAGAACAGAGTCTTGGGGGCACTTTGCACATGCTCAGATTGTTTTTACTGCTGGAGAGTTTTTTTTTCTTGGGAGGGTGCATGTGATCAGCACAGGGCCAATTCACACTTTCCAGACAGAGGGTCAGGGGTCCTGCAACCTTATAGGACAATCAGAGTAGAATTAAAACTCCTCTTACAACTTTAACCAGACACGGATAGAAGTCACAAGATACCTACAGTATATATACTGCTGATGAAAAAAAGGTATTTAGCAGTTTATATTTACTAAGATAATTCTATTTCCATGTTCTGTGTACTGTGGGAGACCAGATATAGTGAATGCAGGGTCCTGGGTTGAGTAACACTTTAAAAAGTAATAAAGAACATTAATCAATGACTCAAAACTCTGTAATAGTAATGCTGAAATATTTTCCTTAAATGTGTGCATAACCTCAGTCCATCCCTGTAGCTGCTGTTTTTCAGTATTTCTGGTTCTTTATAAAAGGCAGCATAGGAGGGAGGATAAATAACAGCTTTCTGCTGACTGCACAAGAGAAAGAACACACCTCTGGGGTCCATGTAGATATACATGTTCCAGGGAGGGAGCTGGCCACTGGGTGGTGTAGACTTTAGCTAAGGGGCGGGAACTCCAGCGGTTGCGAAACTACAAGTCCCATGAGGCATTGCAAGACTAATAGTTATAAGCATGACTGCCACAGGCAGAGGCATGAAGGGACTTGTAGTTCTGCAACAGCTGGAGGGCTGCCAGTTTGACACCCCTGAGCTAAGCCATCTGACCATCAGTTACTTGATTACATTCTATCATACCTGCTTCAGGAACAGCAATCAAGCAACTGCAAAAGTTTGCACCATCTGATGGCAGGCAGGGAGTAACATGCTCCCTTAAAGGGATGTCTGGGATATGTTCTTTCACTGGGGCTCATCACTTGTCATCACTCACACTTTTTGTTCACAGTGCATCTGAATAGGTGGCTACAAAGAGAGATATTGAGAGAGCAGAATTAATTAGATATAGAAGAACTGATTGCAGACAGGGATCCCTGGAATGATTCTAAGGTATTTATGAGGACTAAACAAAGTCTGACTTCTAAAGAAACATGATGAAACAATTGAGAAGTGAAATTTGAGGCATTCATGTAATGTTTATTTCTTGGCTTCTGGTAAACTTTAACAGTGACAAAAGAGCAATCATACATTATCTGGTATAGGGCTTGTTTGTACCTGTACTTTTCACTCCCTCAAAATGGATGTTTTACAGGCAACTGCAGTTTATGTGTAAAATCTATTAATTTTAATGAAGCGTATTCGGTGACAGTTCTGCAGTGCAGCGCATTTAAAAAATGAGGTTGCTGCCATTATGCTGCATTAAAACTTTCTGCAAACATTAGCTACTGGCTGTGCATGCACAATCCAGCGGCCAAATAAGGGTTTTTGGAAGGATCATTATACAAGCATGAAACTTTATATCAGGCAAGCATACATATTTATTCCTATAGAGGAGTGAGGGGGGTGCTGCATGTATCCTGGACTATTGATCCTTCTTTAAGCAGGCTGCACCTTGAATAGGCAAAAACTTCCTGATGTCGTTATGTATCTTAAACATGTAAAACAGGCAGGGCTTTAACCACTTAAGCCCCGGAGGATTTGGCGGCTCAAAGACCAGGGTCTATTTTGCGATTCGACACTGCATGATTTTAACGGACAATTGCGCGGTCGTGCGACGCTGTACCCAAATTAAATTAACGTCCTTTTTTTCCCACAAACAGAGCTTTCTTTTGGTGGTATTTGATCACCTGTGCGATTTTTACTTTTTGCGTTATAAACAAAAAAAGAGCGACAATTTTGAAAAAATAATATTTTTCACATTTTTTATATCAAATTCCCCCCCAAAAATGTAACATTTTAGGCCAATTTGTTTTTTGCTACATATTTTATTTTTTTTTTTTTTAAATTAGTAATGGCGGCGATCTGCGTTTTTTTTTTGCAGGACTGCGACATTGCGGAGGACAGATCGGACCCTTGACTGACATTTTTGACACTTTTGGGGGTACCAGTGACATTACTACAGTAATCAGTGCTATACATATGTGCACTGTTACTGTAAAAATGACACTGGCAGGGAAGGGGTTAACTTTATTGGTGATCAGTGGGTTAAGTGTGTCCCTATGGGCGTGATTCTAACTGTGGGGGGGCGTGGCTTGTGATGTAACCACAGAGACATACGATCCTACATAGCAGGATCGTATGATCTCTGCAGTTACACCATTGAGAATGACAGACGGCTTTGTTTACGTCAGCCGTCTGCCTTTCTCCCTCTCCAGTGGGAGATTGCGAGTGGCCGGCGGACATCGGAGCCGCCGGTCACTCGCACGGGGATGTCAGGGAAAAGGGGGGGGGGAAGTGCGCCTCCGGCGGCATGCGCTCGCCCCCTAGAGGCTTGTGGGTGAGTGATGTACCGGTACGTCACTTTGCCCAGGAAGGGCTGACCGCCGCCGTATATAGTCGTGCGGCGGTCGGCAAGTATTGTTCTCTACTGATTGCAAAGGAACAAGCCGGAGATGCTCTATGGAGTGTTTATTCAACATGTTCTTCTTAGTGATTGCTGGTAGTTAGTTATTAGAGTGTCTTTTCAAATGTGTTACTGCAAAAAAAGAAATAAAAAAAAGATAAATGCCTTCATGCTCCACACAAGACGAATATGGTAGCTACAGGTATAGCAGACACCATAGGTGTGCGCAGCCAATTGCATTAGGGTGTGCACCCCAAAATTTAATCACACATGCCTTTCTCTGCAGCCTCAGCTGCACTGGGCAGTGAATAAATTGGAAGTGCTCTGCGTCCTTCCTGTTCATTTACAAACTGAAGCATAGTAAACACAGTTTACTATGCTTTAGTTATGAATGAACACAGTGAGTGAGTGTATTCATTTAGAAAAGAAAGGCGCTGGTAAATGACATATTTACTACCCCCATCCCCAACTCTCTATCTTGAAACATCCCCCAAAGGCAGCTGGGGAGAGAAAAGGGAAGCCAGCAGCACTTCGGAGTGGGGGGCCACAGGGGAGGAAACCCAGGCAGTAGGGGGGAATCGTCACCGCATGTAGTGATTAGGGTGTGCCCAAGCCCACCTGGCCCATCCCCTGCACACACCAATGGCAGACACTCAAAGGGCTTTCCCAGATGAACAAGGATGGTATGATAGCTTTATGGATGTTTTGGTCACAGCTCACATATTTGATAATCGATAACTGTGAACCTCCCAATACTCTGAGATTAGGAAAGCACAGAATGTTTAGGCAAAGGGCACATCTCTACCATAAGGTGACCAGCTTTTTAAAATTAAATCCGGGGACATTTTTTATTGGTAAATGGTAAACTATTTTATAAGCATATTTTCCTCGAATGATATATGCAGTGTATGTTGTATGTGTTTTTGGAATGATTGTATGATATATATATATATATACGCTATTTTTCGCATTTCGTCCATGAGATAAAAAAAAAAAAAGATACTTCAGTTCAGGAGTTCAGGAGTGCATTACAGAAAGAATGCAGGGCTAAGGAGTGTGCTACATAAAGAATGCAAGGCTCAGAAATGCGCTACATAAACAATGCAGGGCTCAGTTGTGCCCATCGATGCAGCCACACCAGTGCCAAGCAATGCAGCCTCACCAGTGCCCAGCAATGCAGCATTACCAGTGCCCATCCAATGCAGCCTGACCACTGTCCAGCAATGCAGCCTGACCAGTGCCCATCCAATGCAGCCTGACCAGTGCCCAGCAATGCAGCCTGACCAGTGCCCATCCAGTACAGACTGACTAGTGCCCATCCAGTGCAGACTGACTAGTGCCCATCCAATGCAGCCTTACCAGTGCCCAGCAATGCAGCCTTACCAGTGCAGGGGATCAGAGAGAAGAGAGGAAGATAGCTGGATTGATCATCACACAAGTCGGCGCCACCTGCTGTGTCAGCTTTAATTTGAATCGTTCGGTGCCTGCCGACACACAAGTCCCACCTCCTGGATCGGCTCCTACCTATGATAGACAGCACAGGTCCGGGGACCGGGAAACCGGGGATGTCTGGTCACCCTACCCTACTATGCCGCCTCATAGCACAGACAATGCTGCAATGGCCACTTATAACAAGACCATGCTGGCAGCGGATACCGCCCTGAGGTAGCCATCTTGCCTCCCTCCCTAGTGGCAATGATTGGGTGCTACACCTCAGGCAATGGCCTCAGTTGGCCTCATGGGCAGCATGCCCCTACCTTACACCCCCAGGGCTTTTTTCACGCTACTTCTCCGTAATAAGAGCTTTAAAAAATAACCAATGCAAAAATATGAAAGCAGAAAGTTTAGCCAGCCAGAGGACTGAGGACTAATCAGCACTTCATTAGCTGCCCCTGCAACTGATCTTTTCCCCATTGCTAACCCACCAAGCCTTGTTCTGCACTATGTCTCTGTATGAAGGTGGTTGTCTTTGTAGAGGCAGGATTTTGCTTCTTCGTGACAGAGCCTCCAGCAAGGAGAACAGTGATCAGTACAGTAATGACTTTATCAAATCACCTAAGACTAACAATCAGGGGCAGCAGTGTTTCAGATAAACATATAAGCAGGTTGTGCTAATGTTAGTTCAGTAAGTTAGTGGCTGGCCTAGGCTGGGGGAAATTGTTAAGTTATGCATGCTCAGTTCCCAGGTTTTTTGGTCCCAGCCAGCCCACCTTTGCTATAAAAAGGGGGTGGGCTGAGGCTCAGGGGGTCCTTGGTTAGTTCTGTTCATGATCTTGGCTTGGAGTATCAGAACTGCTGTGCCTATCAGTCTCCTGAATGCACCAGGATTTTTGGAAAACATCCAAGTCATGGAGAATACCAGCATGGACTATCACCTCATGAAGGTATGCCTGGGCAGCCAAGCTACTGTAGCTAGGGTTAGGAATTGGACATTGTTCATATTGGACTCCAATGCTGAAGTTTTACCAGTAAAGTTACATGAACTGTTCTGAGCTTGGTCTGAATTTATTCAGACCACATATCTGAATTTATTCAGGTGTGGTACCTGGTAAGGTGACAGGTCCTCCAGTAGCAAGGAGGTCAATATTCTGGCTCTCTCCCTAGTAGTCAATATCAAATAGCAACTGGATCCAAACCCACGTTACGGAGATATACGGCCTGGTCACAAGGTAGGGGAAAGAAGGAGTTAATGAGCACATGTGAGGTCTGCGCTTTGTGCTTGGCGAGACACCATTCTGTTACTGGGAGTAAGTAACAGAGGTATGCTGGACTGGTGGAGTGGACACAAGCTCAGCATGCCCCTTCTAATGCAACATCTACCAAGTTACAGTGTGTAGTGACATGGGATAAGACACTTTTCAGAGGAACTTTGCATACTTTATTACTGCACACAGTGAATGCTCATCTCTAATGCTGGCTATACACTATACGAAAAATCATTTGAACTTGTTTTCGAACAAAGAACACTCAGCCGTGAAAGCGAACGATTTTTCCATCATGTAATGACTGAATTGTAAACAGAATCATTCAGTGGACATAAATGAATCTGTTTTTCCTTAGTTTTGTCACATATGCCTAGTGCAAACAGTTCAGGCGAGAAACACATTAACCTTTCAATTTATTGTTCGTTCTGCACAAATTTTCCAAACTGTTCATTTAGTTTTTTGGCTCAAAAACATCACAACCGATCAGTGGAGTAGCGTGGGTTGTCAGCGCGCGGGGCAAGGTTAGTCATTTGCGCCCCCTACACAAATCTACTAGACCACTACACAGACCACTACACTGACCTAGCTGACCACTACACTGACCTACCTTATTCCTACACTGACCTACCAGATTACTATACTGACACCTACACAGACCTTCCTGACCATTACACAGACCTACCTGAACACTACACAAACACCTACACTGACCTATATTATTCCTACACTGACCTACCTTATTCCTGCACTATCCATCCTGATCACTACACTGACCTACCTAATTTCTATACTGACACCTACACTGACCTACCTGACCACTACACAGACCTACCTGACCACTACACAAACCTACCTGACAATTACACTGACCACTACACAGACCTACCTGTTTCCTGCACTGACCTACCTGATCACTATACTGACACCTACAGAGACCTATCTGATCACTACAGAGACCTACCTGATTCCTACACTAGCCTACCTGATTACTATACTGACACCTACACTGACCTACCTGACCACTACACTGACCTACCTGATTCCTGCACTAACCGACCTGATCACTACACTGACCTACCTTATTACTACACTGACCCCTACACTGACATTCCTGATTCCTACATTGACCTACCTGACACCTTCATTGACCCCCCCCCCCCTTACACTGACCCCTTCATTGATACCTACGCTGACCCCTTCACTGACACCTACACTTACCCCCCTACAGTGACACCTACACTGGCCCCCCTTCACTGACCCTTTATCCCTGCCCCTCCTTCACTGACCCCCCTTCACTGACCCTCATTCACTGACACCTACACTGACCCCCCCTACACTGACCCCTTCGCTGACACCAACACTGACCCCCTACAGTGACACATACACTGGCCCCCCTACAGTGACCCTTCTTCCCTGCCCCTCCTTCACTGACACCTTAACTGACCTCTACACTGACCCCTAGATTGGCCCCCCTACACTGACCCACTACACTGACGCACTGACCCCTCTACACTGACCCCCATAAACTGACCCACCTACACTGACCCCTTCACTGACACCCCCTACACATTGCCTCCTACAATGACCCCCCCTACATTGACCCCCCTACACTGACCCCCCCCCCTACACTGACTCCTCTACATTGACCCCTTCACTGACACCCCCCACATTGACACCTACACTGACACCCCCCACACTGACCCCCTTCACTGACCCCCTTACATTGACACCTACACTGACCCCCCTACACTGACCCCTTCACTGACCCCCCCTCACATTGACACCTACACTGACCCCCCTTCATTGACACCTACACTGACCCCTTCACTGACCCCCCCTACACTGACCCCTCCTACACTGACCCCCCTTCATTGACACCTACACTGACCCCTTCACTGACACCTACACTGACCCCCCTTACACTGACCCCCCCCACATTGACACCTACACTGACCCCCCTACACTGACCCCCCTTCATTGATACCTACACTGACCCCCCTTACACTGACCCCCCCACATTGACACCTACACTGACCCCCCTACACTGACCCCCCTTCATTGACACCTACACTGACCCCTCCTACACTGACCCCCCCCACACTGACCCCCTCCTACACTGATACCTACACTGTCCACTTCCCTGACACCTACACTGGCCCCTCCTACACTGACCACCCCTACACTGACACCTACACTGACCCCCTTCATTGACGCCTTCACTGACCCCTTCACTGACACCTACACTAACCCCTCCTACACTGACCCCCCTTCATTGACACCTACACTGACACCTTCACTGACCCCCCTTCATTGACACCTACACTGACACCTTCACTGACCCCCCTTCATTGACACCTACACTGACCCTTCCTACACTGACGCCCCCACAATGACACAGACCCCCCCTACACTGACACCTTACATGACCCCCCTACACTGAAACCTACACTGACCCACCTACACTGACCCCACCACACTGAACCCCCCCACACTGACTCCCCCTACATCATCTTATTGCGCAGGTGCCGCCGCCGCCGCTTGGGAAAGCTTGTATACGTTCGGCTGTTCCCGGCGGCGGCGCATGCGTGGTGATATGTTGGCGTGGGGCGGCGCCATTTTTAAATCTAATGGGCCACAGGAGCACGTCGGGGGACAGTGACACTGGCGCCCCCACCCAGATTTTGCACCAGGTGCGGCTGGCCTCCCCAGCACCCCCCACACTACGCCACTGCAACCAATTACCGATTTGTGCCCATTAACTGGCCGAAAAACAAATAAACTATCCAAATTATAGATTGGCATGTGATTGGGGGGCTGCTGGACCTGGAGGAGACCACTGGCTCCTGATGATGTAAGAGGAGGACCCGGCACATGGTAGCAGAGCAGTGGACAAGGCTGGACTGGCTGGACAGGTGAGTGTTTTGTGGAGAATATCCCCAGGGGGCGATAATAAATCAGAGGGGGGGGGGGGTGAAGTTCTTCTACATTTGAGGAAGAATAAGAGTGAGAGGGATCTGACTGCAGAAGAAGACCAGTCCCTGTAATGAGGAACCATTGGGAGCCATGTCCTATCCCTGGTTATAGAGGAACCATTGGGAGCCATGTTCTGTCCCTGGTTATATAGAAGAATATTGATGTGAGTCCCCTTCCCTCTACACAGAACATTCTGCCATCCCGTCTTCTTGTCTTCAGCACTGGAAGAGTTACCAGACCTTGCCCTGAATAAACTCTGGGAGCACAATAGACTCCTGTGTGATCATGATGGGCAGTTCCGCGCACCAATGGGACGGCGGGCGGTATGGCCGCTCTCCAATCCGAGTGCAGGAGGCGGGGAGAGAGGCGGAGCTCGGCGTTTTCCTGAGCGCTGGCTGAGTGTGGCAGAGTGAGTTGGTGTGCGGTGTGAGGACGGATCTATAGGGCGCTGCACGGGAAGGCGGAGGAGCCCATATGGTGGGTATTGTGAGGGGCAAAGTTGGGGTGTTTGTGTTAATGCTGGGAGTGATAGTGCTCCGCTCAGGTGCCAGCCATGTATCCGGGCTTCTCATCACCCAGCAACTCTATAGAGGAGCTCAGGGCACGAGGTGACAGCTGACGTCTGATTGGTCGACTGCCTTTATTCTAATGACAATGGATTGTGTGCTGACACCTGACCGGTGATCATCAGAGGTGGGGTCACCCTTCATGTCTCAGGTATGTGACTCTGAAGACTAGGATTGTGGAGGGATCTGTCAGGATAAAGCTGGACATACACTCTACGATCTCATAGAAGATCACCAAACACATACAATCTCCTTTACATCTACCAACACCTATGGATTCGTATCCACAGTGAGAGAACCGGATGGAAAAATTCCGCTTTCGACGCAATCATACGATAGTCTGATCGTTAGTACGCGGCTTTCGTCTGAAATTTTCTGAAGGGATGACCACGAACGTTTTTCTCGTACAATACCAGATCGTGCGAATTTTGTCCGAATATACAAAACAAATACATTACATCGCTTCCAAATTTTTATTCTGTCATAATTTTCATACTTTAGTAACCTCTTCTCATTATATATATATATATATATATATATATATATATATATATATATATATATATATATATAGTATGTGTGTATCTATCTATCTATATATATATATATATATATATATATATATATTTGATATTGAGATTAGCATGTAAAAAAAATACACAATCATTGGTGCGATAATCTCCTTGTGTGTAGGCTTATGTAGTGCAGGGGCCCACCTGATTGGATAGTTCCTCATATGAGATAGTTTTGGTAAAACCAAAGTTGATTGTTCAGGCAGATTGGAACGTGTATGGTGAACCTTTGCTTTATCGAAACGATGTAATAGGAGATTAAAGGATGCATTCAGTTAGCATAAACTCAGACTGCATAGATTTAGAGGAGATTATATAGTGTAGATCCTACATTATAATAATTGTTGTTATTATTATTATGTGAGTTGATGTTGCAAACTGAAGGCTAATTTACACCGCAGTCTCTGCATCCACTCTGTGTTCTGCATGCACATTTGAAGTGTTTTTTTGGAACCATTTATTTTCCTAAGTTGCATTTACATGCGTTTTTGTGTTTGCACTGCAGAAAAATGCAAAATGTACTTTTTCTATTTATTTTTATGTAGATGAAAGCACTGCAGCAGTGTAAAGTATGCACATTGGAATACATTCCTTTTTCTTGTATATACGTTTAAAAACGCGCCTGATTGCATCTGATATAAATTATCCCTAAAATGTAAAGTAGAGGTGAACCTATCGCAGCCAATCACATCCTGTATATTATTTTAAAGGTGAGATTGGATTAGTTATTCAATACGTTTTGTTTTAACCCCAGGTGCTGATTATTTGATTTTCTGGTTGATCCCATATTAAGATGTTGGGATTGGTGTTGTCCTGCGGTGATCTGGTGTGTTGTGTATCATTGGGTGGATTGTAGAGTAGAACACCTGTCTCCCTGTGAAATCCGCCACCTGCTCCTAACGGTGTCCCACCTCTCCTCCCCCCAGTCACTCAGCCTGGCCGCACTCACTTTCCAGGGAAGAGGAGGAAGGGAGGAGCGCCGTTTGGCAGGGAGGCTTCCTACGTGGCTGGAGACCTGGGGTGGGAGCAATGAGATTCCTGTCTCCAGGAAACCGCAGGACCACATTCTCCCTCCACAGAATTCTCTCCTCCTCCTCCCCCCCCCCCCCTCCTATAGCAGTGTCCAGGGACTAGCACATGGATACCCTGCCTGGAGTCCCCAAGCACCATCCCTGGTTATGGATAAAGCACCCACTCACTTGGCCATAGATTGCTTTTAATTATTTAACTTCATTCCTCTCATTCTCTTTGTACAAAATACAAATACCAGATCAGGAATGTGGGATTTCATGACTAGAGGAAAACTGCAGCAGCATTGAACTTTTAACTATTAAGGGCTCATGCACACAAGCGCAGAATACATTGCGTTTAGAATTTAGATCTATAATGCATACATTTTTATAGATCTGATTGCAACTGTGTGTTATGATGATGATGTTGTTATGTTGATGTGTTATGTTATGACAGCTCTGTGATCTGGACCTGCATTCAGCTGCGTTTAAAAAAAATAAAATAAATAAATAAATAAATATATTCTACATCCATGGTCCTGCATATAGACTGTATTTAACCTTTTCCTGCAACTATGCGGTCCCTTGGCGGGTTGGATTTAATGCTGAGAGGTTGTATAAATGCGGCCCTATGTAAACCCTTTTGTGTGCTAAGAGTGAGCACCCTGCGTGTTCCCAGCACAGCCAACTGAAAGCACCCGATGCATACTTGGGATCGGAAGCTTTCCCATCATGTGACTGCTGCGATAGCCAATCACAGCAGTCACACGCGTTAAAAAAAAAAAAAAAAAAAAAAAAGACCATAGGGCATAAGTATCCACTAAAATAGTCAGGTGCGCTAAACAAGAATTGTATCACTATTATGTGATATGAACCACAAATGTAACAACCGGTGATGGTGATGAAACAATAATGTGACAGTGGTGCTACCCACAAACAATAAAAAATTGTGACTAGTTGATGCCCATCTAGGGAGGAAACGCGTCAGAGAAGAGGCGCCGCCGCCGCGCTGTCACAAACTACTTCCGCAGTCTGCACTGCAGGTAGCCGCGGACACTACACTCTATCAGCCTTATCTTGTGGTGATGAGGTAAGTGCAACACTTTTTACTTTAACAAAGTTTTTGGGGTAATGCACCATTGGCCGTCCCTTTTCTTCCAATGCACATGAGAATACCTGGGGACCAAGTTAAAGGAGCAGAGAAGGCTACAAAAGATCACCCACAAGTGACCCGAGCGTTGATCCATAGTAACGGGGGGGAGGGGGGAGACCCTTAAAGGGGCAGATATATGCTTAAGAACGGTATTCATCTGGTAAGAGGCTATTTTGTCATCTCTTCCACGGAGTGTGGAGAAGCGCACTATCCCTCTCACTACACCGGGAGAAGTAAATCCAGAAGGTGGTGGGATTCACGATACCGGAATCGGACATGTTTTTGTTTTGGAATACTCGCCATTTAATTTTATTTCATCACCTGAAGTCAGTGTTTTTTGTTTATCCAGAATCTTAGGGTTTTGTACATTTAATTTGGGACACCATTCACTGGACTTTTGTCACACCCCTTTTGGTGTATCTCCCATTCATATTCCCTCATTGTTAGGGGGAATCACTAGAGTCAATATTTTTGTTATATTGTGATATCAGTGCACATTGTGTCATCAGATTTATTGGTTGTCACCACACCCCTATTGGGGGTATTTCACAGTCACAATTTTTATTGTTTGTGGGTAGTACCACTGTCACATTAATTGTTATATTGTATCATCACAGGTTGTTACATTTGTGGTTCATATCCCATAATAGTGATACAATTCTTGTTTAGCGCACCAGACTATTTTATTTTTTTCATTCACATTTTCCAAATCAGGTATTTGGACCTTTGGTTGCAGCTCATTTATATTTATCAGTGCACCCTTTTTACACTTTTAACCACTTCCGGCCCGCGCTATAGCCGAAGTACGGCTACAGCGCAGACTCGAATTTCCGGGAGGCCGTCTTTAAATGGCCTCCCAGTAACAGGCTCCCCGCGTGCTCCCGCGAGCGCGCATCGGGGAAAATCTGTGTCGGCCGTGTCCCTTGGACACAGCCAATCACAGATCGTGGTGAATGGCCAATCACAGCGGCCATTTATCACGTGATCGGACCGTGCAATGAGAGGTGATCTCATATGTAAACATATGAGATCATCTCTCATCGCCAGCTCTCTTCCTCACACGGAGACTGCAGTGTGAGGAAGAGGAGAGCAGATCACCGGTAAGGGGACACAAAGGAATGTAATCAGGGCACTGATCACCAGTGCCCTGATCACAGAAGAGGGGGAAAAAATGCCACAAGTGCCCACAGTCAGTGCCCATAGTGCTGCCAGTCAGTGCCCATCAGTGCCTGCTCATCTAGGCACTGACTAGCAGCACTATGGGCACTGAGTGTGGGCACTGATGGTGCTGCCCATCAGTGCCGCGTTGCAGTGCCACCTCTCGGTGCCTATCAGTGCTCATCAGTGCGGCATATTAGTACCACCTCATCAGTGCCCATAAGTGCCACCTCATCAGTGCCCATCAGTGCAGCCTATCAGTGCCCATCATTGCCGCCTCATCAGCGCACATCCGCGAAGGAGAAAATTTTTTTTTTTTTTTTCAAAATTTTCTGTCTTTTTTTTTTTTTTTTTGTAAGAAATTAAAAAGCCAGAGGTGATTAAATACCACCAAAAGAAAGCTCTATTTGTGTGAAAAAAATGTAATATGGGTACAGTGTAGCATGACCGCGCAATTGTCATTCAAAGTGTGAGAGTGCTGAAAGCTGAAAATTGGCCTGGGCAGGAAGGGGGTATAAGTGCCCAGTAGGCAAGTGGTTAATTATGTATCCACTACCTGTGCATCATACATCATAGGTTAATCAAACAGCAGTCGCATGACTGAAATGCCCACTTCTGCCTCCTGGCATTTAGAAGCTCTTAAAGGCGGTAGCGGGAAGGTGTTGTATGTTGCTAATATTTACGTGCGTACAGTATTTTAGTGTAAATATAGGCTATTGGCCCTAAATGGCTACCCACATCCTAGCAATTGTGATGAACATGTAATATTTTGCCTACATAAAACCATGTGCATGATCCTTAGGCTTCATTCACTCTGATCCAATCAGCTGAAGATCTGTGAACAGATTCTCAGCTGAATTGGAACTGAACAGAAGTCCCGTATGTGATATCCATGTCCGGTAACTTTTTTGCTGCATTTAAAAGCCAGAGCTTTCCAAAGCATTATTAGATCAGTGGGCAGCCAAATGTAATTGGCTGTGAACGGACGCATAGACTAAAGCTGGGTACACACTATGAGAAAATCACAACCATTCCGTATGAAGCACAATACTCCAATTTTCCTTTAGTGTGTACGCAACTTTCAACATCCGATTCAGACTTTCTAAACTAATTTCTGAAGTGACAAACTCCAATATTTTGTCGTACGTGAACCAAACGAATGTATTTCATTTAATGTGTACGGTTTTGTATGATACAAATCAGATGCCAAAGACTGCATGAGCAGAAACCATAAACAACAACAAAAAATCCTTTGCCTGAGAATTTTCATAGAATTATCATCATCCTCAGTTTTGACTTGCTGTAAAACATTGAGGAAAACCAGACGATCGTTCATCTGATTTGCTTTTGTGTGTGCTGAGCTTATCATGGAGCTTCTGATCGGGTCCATTGAAGAACTGATCAGACCATCCATGTGGAACTTTGCCCACCCTAACTTGCAAATTATTTATATGCTTTTTTTTACCTGGAGTTCACTTGTTAGGGCTCTTTCACACGGTCCGCTCCGTAGGCGGATCCGTGTTGCTCAGCGGGGATCGATCCGCGATCCCCGCTGAGCCGGGCGGATGACAGCTCCGTCTACGCTTGCGGAGAGGGAGGTGTCTCAGCACCCGCTGCCCTCTATGGGGGATCGGAGGAGAGCGGACCGCTTGTCCGCTCTCATCAGATCCGCTCCGATTACTGAACGGATGGAAAAATAGGGTTTCCATCCGTCCAGATTTCAGCACAGGATCAGATGCGGATGGCAGCGGGTGTCAGCGGAGGTGACCTCCGCTGACACCCGCTGCCCCATAGAGCTGCATGGAGGATCCGATCAGATCCGCCTAAAAAACTGACAGGCGGATCTGATCGGACCGCCCGTGTGAAAGAGCCCTTGCTCCTCCTAAGGGCTCTTTCACACGGGCGTTCCGTATGTCCGTTTTTCATCCCATCCGTTTGTGGATGAAAAACGGACATAATGTATCTCTATGTAAATACGGATGTCAACGGATGATCATCCTCTGACATCCGTTTTTTGTCAGTTCAGTTCAGTTTTTTTGAACGGAGGAGAACCCTATTTTTTCTTCCTTTCAAAAAACAGAACTGAAGCAAAAACGGATGTCAGTGGTGTCATCCGCAGACATCCGTATTTACATAGACATGCATTATGTCAGTTTTTCATCCGCAAACGGATGGGATGAAAAACGGACATACGGACCGGATGACACAAGTGTCATCCGTGTCTGTTACAAAAAAAAAAAAGGACCTGATCGGGCAAAAAAAAAAGGAACGCCCATGTGAAAGAGCCCTTACTGTGTTTTCTGCCTCCTTTGTAATCTCCTACATGAGCTCCTGGGACTCTACTTATCCCCCTCACTTCCATCCGTATGGAACAAGCAGTGCACGTTAGTAGCAGTCATGTGCACTGCTCTAGACACATAAATCCCACAGTCCATAGTGTATCCAGGAGTGAGCAATGAGGGTGACTACAGTGGGACCATGGAGAAGAAACCTAGCCACCCTCTAACAGGGAGTTCGATCACAGTACCGGGGGGGGGGGGGGGGAGGGATTTGGAATAGGCTGAGAGCAGTCGACGGTACGTTGTTGAGTTAGGAATACAGACCAATTTTTTTTTTTTTTTTTTAAACCAGAGTGTAGTATCCCTTTAAATGTAAACGTTGTGAAGGAAAGCTGGACACATGGCTTGTAGTCCTTTGTGTAGAATACCCAGCATGTCTATGTACTGAAGACTCCTGGGTCTTCTGTATTATGAGTCTACTATGTGATCCTGGCCCAGGGCACAGAGGCTGCTTGTTGTACTGCAGTGGCAGTTATCTAACAGAGCTGCAGTTTCATCCTGTGAATGGTCCATTTGTGACAGAGATACCAAGGAATGTGAGGTTACCGGGTCACGGGATTAAAGCCTATCAAATGGGAAAGAATCTTTGGATTAAAGGGAATATCTGACCCCTTTGTCCTGGAGCCCCTGTGGGATATTTTCTCACCCTTTATTTCTACAGCAGATCTGTGGAGCGCTGATGTACACATTGATATCACAAGGACTGTACGTTCCCGAGAAGGAGTTCCTATGGAAACGTACAAGTAATCACTTAGACTTCTAATTATTATCAGGGATAGCACAATGCAAGTGCAGATTGTGCCGATGAATGGTGTGCAGGACACGTCACCGTCATTTCATTGTCTATCTTTTGTAGCTTCATATTTTTAATTGAAGGATCATCTCCTTATTAAATAGCCGTGTTGGGGCAAGTGGAATCCTACGGTGGCTTCTTTCATCTTCACAATCCTCCAGCAATTCCACTCCAGTAGGATGCTTCCCTCTCACAAAGGCCATGATGATGTGTCCTTCAAAGATGAGTTCAGCAGGTAGTTGTGTGACCTCCACCATAGGGGACCATTTAGGGAGTGACTCCAGTTGTCTATACTTTGTCATTAGCAGTTGAGCAGATCTGGATCTCTGGACGTGATATTTCTGCACTTAGATCCTGAGTAGCCTTTTCGCTCCATTGTTCTGCAGTAAAATGTGCCTTGTGCTACTGCAGTGTACTGTAATACATGAAGCAGGGCACTGCCATTTATCTCCATGCATAGTGTGATTGGACCCTTATAAAATGTCTAGTCGTTATTCTTTTTACCTGAGCACCTGTTTTCTCACCTGTGACTTTTATCTCCCTCGTTTTTATTTTTTTGCTGCATTTAAAGGGTAATTCCACCCAAAACTGATATTTCAGTCTCTGGCTGGATGACTCCTCCACTATGTAATTGCCTGTTTCATAGACTGTTCTCTAAGTGATTGTAAAAAAAAGTCCACTCAGTTTAAAATAGAAATGAAAGTCAAAACATTTTGTATATAGATGGGGAAAAAAAGAGAAAAAAAAAAAAAACACTTATCTTTCTCATAAGTGATCACATTCCTGCATAAGAGCTGGGGGGAAGAGAAACGGCAGTATACTGAGCTTTCCAGTGAAAGGCTGTCAGGACAAATGTCAGATGGGCATGTCAGGACAAATGTGATCATTGGAGGAGAGCAGGCTGGGTTCCCAGCACAGATGGAAAACTGACCATGGTGTGTTCTGCTGTCTAGTGCGGTCAGTTTTTAATAGGAAAGCAAAGGACTGGCAGGAACACTAGGAATTTCACTTTAAAGCCTGCTCACACTGGCACGATGCGGGAACCCTGCAAATCCACTGCAGGTTCCGGCATCGCGCCTGACTCGCAGGCAGTTCACACTGCCATATGCAAACTGCTGGGAGTGTCACTACAAAGTTAATGACACCCCCAGATCAGTTCACATATCGCAGTGTGAACTGTCAATTCGGAAAGGAATCTGATCACATAGGTGTAAACACCCATGAGATCCGATTCTGGTGCAAACCAAAAAAAGGGTCCTGCACAACTTTGGTCCGAATGTAATGCGAATTCAGCCATACAATCTGTATGGCTGAATTCGCATCGCACCGACATTGCATGTGGTTTGCATAGCAGTGTGGTGCGAATCGCATGCGATGTCTGACATCATTATAGTGTGAACTGGCACTTAGGCTGCATTCACATGTCAGCGTATGATCGCGGGCAGAACCGCCGCGGTTCCGCCCGCGATTCGGAGATCAATTGCAAATCGCGGGACGCCTAGCGTTGCCCGTTGATTTGCAATAGCCCCCCAAACGCCGAGCGATGTTGCCGCGATTTACGCCTGCCGAATCGCGGCAACATCGCGCAAACAAAATCGCGGGACGCAATACGCTCCAAAGAAGCTCTTGTACTTTTTTGGAGCGTATTGCGTCCCGCGATTTTGTTTGCGCGATGTTGCCGCGATTCGGCGGGCGTAAATCGCGGCAACATCGCTCGGCATTTGGGGGGCTATTGCAAATCAACGGGCAACGCTAGGCGTCCCGCGATTTGCAATTAATCTCCGAATCGCGGGCGGAACCGCGGCGGTTCTGCCCGCGATCATACGCTGACATGTGAATGCAGCCTAAAGGAAGCAACACAAAGAGAACAGAATACTTTTTCATACAAGTACATGGTAAGCAGGCACATATCAGGAATATGAAATGCTTTGTTTACAAACACTAAGGAAAGTTTATAAATACAGATGGTTGTATATCCGCTTTTTTATTTAAAGACAAATAAACTGTATACCATCAACATCCTCACCTTCTTTTCTTTCAGTTGTTTTCCCTATTTTAGTCAATGGATGGTAATTGCATGCTGTTTTGGTTGAAAAAAACCCTTTAATTTTCGATAGTTGGTTAGGATTAGAGCCTCTGTCATGTTTTTATTAAACTGTGTCCTTGCTGGGCTGATTCACCCTCGTTATTGCCAAACGTTACAATCTGATTGTTCAATCTCATTTATATGAGTAATACCAGGGTCTGCCTGATTGGATACAAATTAGTTAGATCAGGTAGGTAGGTGCTCATATTACATAGTTTTGGTAAATCGAAAGATGAGATTGTAAGGCCTCGTTCACATGGATGTACTTTAATGCAAGGACTGTTTGCCTGCGTGGGGGATGTGCAGATGTTCACTGCATCCCTGTGCAGTCAGTACCATTCATGTCAGTTGGGATGCAACAGTTGCACAGACTGCTGCTCCCTATTGGACAGTTGGGCTCCATTCACATTTGTGCGACTTGCCATACAACTTTGGACATCAAAGTCGCATGACGAGTCATTCCCCCATGTTTTGCAATAATAACCATTCATTTGTGTGACTTAAAGTTGCAGTGACTTCAAAGTAGTCTGAGCACTACTTTGGTCCGACTTTCATGCGACATGAGGTTTCAGTGTTACCCCCAAAAGTTGCATGAAAGTCGTACCTGAATGTTATACAATGCAACAGTTGTCCATTATCATTGGTCAATGCCAAACTCCTATCCAAGTCGCACCCATCCAAAGTCAGTGCAACTTTTGAGTCGTACAGGTGTGAAGGGAGCCTTATGGGTACACGGCCCTGAACACAGACAGTATACATTTCAGGGGCCGTGCACCTGCACGGATGTCAAATTTGGAGCCGTGGCTGTGTTAGGGCAGCAGCTGTGTCCCTGTTGACATCAATAGGAGCTGTCGAAAAGAGATTTTCCTCTCCACTTGGGGAGATTTCCTTTACCTTCCCGTAATGCCTCTGGTACAGAAAATAATGTGGACGCAGATGACCAGAATGGCCTAATGGGGTTCTAACCCTTTTCTTATCTTATTACTATACAATATATTCAAAACGATCTCTGTTTTATAAATTGGAATTGCTTTTATTTTCTATTTAGGGAAACTTGCTTTTTATTATTTCTTTTACTTCCGTGATTTAAGAAGAATGTGGGTGTACAGTCTGTACAAAGATGAGACCAGAAAGGGTGGCATGCCCACGCTATATATTATATTATTATTATTATTTTTTTTTTTTTTCTGTATTAGGAAACATTTGGTAATGTTGGGTTGACTATAGTAAATATTTAGAAATTTTCATGTCTGTAAGACAAGCGGTAAGTGAACAAGGTCATAATACAGGTTGCTGCCCTAATTATTGTTTTATGAAGCAGAGGTCATTATTTGTGTTGGAATCAAAACTCCGCCTAAGGTTTGAAATGATTAAGTGAAAATCAATGTTGTAATATTATTACTGTAATACTGTATACTATAATATTTTCTTCTTTTGATTTGATCTGTCCAGAGAATTTTACATTTTTCTTCAGCGGGGAAGTGCTATGACGCACGTTATATAAGCAAAACAAGCGTGTAATAAAATTTCCCACCGCAAGAATTTAGCCAATGGTTTCTGCAATAGGGGGGATTCTTTAATTCTGCTACTGTACCCCCCCCCCCCCCCGTAAAGCTTGCCTAACGCAGGGCTGTTACCTGTAGCCATTTTCGACTGGAGTGATGAGACAATTCAAGGGAGCATGATGGAAAATTTTCTTGAACAAATTTTTAACCGTGAGCCCTGGTTCACACTGATGTGATGTGGGAAACGCACAGGATTCGCTGCGTTTCCCTGCCTCGCACTGCAAAGCAATCATGGCATCCATGCGATCTGCTGCGGGTGTCCATGTTGGATTTATGACACCCTGAAACAGAGCCCAAAATGTGGTGCGATTGCCAGAATTGCATCACGTGTGTGAAAACCCATGCGATGCAATTTCACATCCTGCATGCACATAGAAACATAGAATGTGTCGGCAGATAAGAACCATTTGGCCCATCTAGTCTGCCCAATATATCTGAATCCTATGAATAGTCCCTGGCCCTATCTTATATGAAGGATAGCCCTATGCCTATCCCATGCATGCTTAAACTCCTTCACTGTATTTGCAGCTACCACTTCTGCAGGAAGTTCACATCCAGCACAGGAGGGACACGGCAAAAGCCATGCATGTTTTCTCCTCCACAGCCATGATTGACAGTGGCTTTGTGTTCCTCTCACAGTGTCTGTGTGTGTGTGCATGCGTGCGCACACAGTTGTAGTACAGATAGGCGCATTCACTTTGAGGGGACTCCTACAGGACTCCATAGATCCAGGGGTCACTGGGGGAACACCTCGAACTGGAAGTGTGCTAGTGTGGCTGGAAGACCATTTCAAAAGTATAAGCAGAGGATGAAAGGTGGTGTTGTGTGTGTGTGTGTGTGTGTGTGTGTGTGTGTGTGTGTGTGTGTGTGTGTGTGTGTGTGTGTGTTTTTATTTTTTTCTGGGGGAAAAAAAAAAGCAAATACACGAAAGTATTTGTTTTATAAAAAAAATGACTTTATTTCCTCTTTAAGGGCAAGAGAAGAGATAAATGTGAGCTTTGGGTTGGATGAGGAGCCTTGTTTGTGGATACCAGAAGATAGGCCCAGGCATATGATCTGGTAGGAGAAAGGGGGTCAGCTATTGGTCAGTTTGGATTATTGGGAGTGTAAGCCAATTCTCAACCCCACCCATGCATAGGCAAGAAATAATTGAGATGTTGGTTGAAATGGCACATATCCCTGGCATCAGAGAGCCCCAGAGATCTTGAAGAAGATAGCGATGGGACAGGTTAAAATACTATGTCCGATCTCTATTGCTTTCTGTTAAATAAGGTCATATTAGGACTATTTACCTCTTTATCCTACAAAGCCACAACAGGAAAGGCTATGCCAAAGTATTCTTGTGCCTGGCTGAAACTTTGGCAAAAAAACCTTAATGAGACCATCTGAAAATCTCATGAGTCCATCTGTTTATGCTTGAATGTCCAACCGTCCTTTGCTTTTGGTCTGTTCTAAACAGATTCATGATCTATATTACTATAGGTGTGTGTATGTGTATGTATTTATATTGTATTATATTTCTATAGGCATCTTAAATGATTTTAAGGTGTGGGTTTTTCCCCCTCAAATCTGCCTTTATCCCTGGAGTGTTGTTCTCCTTTAAAATGTTTACATTCCCATCAGGTTTTCATTACACTATCCATCACATATCTGGGTGAAGACAGAAATGTCCATTGCTACTTGGAAACTTGCAGTGCCTAGATGTTTATGATGGCGGTCTGTTTTTGAGGTGTTCCTGGATAGTTTTAGATATTATTCCAAGCCAGCTTTGGAGACTGAAGACCCAGAGAGGTCGGTTTGTGAACGATTAGAGTTTAAGCACACACAGATTCCTACACGCTGACGGATTTCCTGCTAACAGGGATTTTTTTTGCTGATCTTTCCTTGTCTGTCCCTGGCCACTCAATACAGAGTTTCCGTTTCAGTGGCCCCACTCCAGAGGGCTGCGAGGCATCCTGGTTTCCAAAGTTCTAACCCTTTCATTGCTGTTTTTTCTTCTATGCAGTCACATTTCTACTTTGGCTTTGCTATTAAATTACTTAACAATGACTTTACTATGCAGGTAAAGAAAGCCAAAACCATCAGAAGGTTGAAAAAGTGCTACTGCTGCCATTCTTGACCACATGATTGTATATATACACACACTTGTGTTCATGTATGCAGACAATAATGCAGCTGTACCTCTGACGCAATCTCTGTACAGGTTCTATAAGTTATGAGTCACACCATAGGATGGCTTCATGGAGGTCCAGCGAATAATTCCTTTTTTTTTTTTTTTTTTTTTTTTTTTAGTTTCAGTATTGGAGGAAATGAACCGCAGGTTTGTTTATTTTATTTTTTTTCTGACCTGCAAAGTAAAGGCATAATGTGCTAGTAGTATGCATCGGATATTAGCACATTATATGACACTTACCTGCAAACTAAGCCCTCCACTGATGCATTGTATGGGGCTGCATCAATCTTCACCGGCCTTCATTCTGGGTCCGCAGACTCCAGCTATTTGACTGGCCAGAGCCACGTATGCATGCGGGATCGTTCCTGGCACAGCACAGGGCTTTGAAGGAAAGGCACAGGTGGCTGTTCCTTCAGAGTACATGCGACGGTGACGTCATCGGCTGCATATACTGTACATAAAATATCTCCTAAATGGTGCACGTTTAGGCCCCTTTCACATATGGGAGTCTGTCGACGGACTCCGTTTTTCTCAGCGGGGGATTGATTCGCTGATCCCCCCCCCCCCGCTGAGCAGGCGGATGACAGCTGTGTCTCTGTGCTGTGTGCGGAGACAGAGCTGTCAGGTCCCCGCTGTTCTCTATGGGGGAATCCGATGGGAACGGGCCATCTGTCCGTTCTCATCCGATCCCATCCGATCCGCTGGACGGATGGTAAATAGGGTTTCCATCCGTCTAGATTTGACGGATCAGATCGGATGTCAGCAGACATGTCTCCGCTGACATTTGATGCCCCATAGAGATGCATGGGGCATCTGTTCAGATCCGCCTGAACGGTCTGCTAGTGTGAAAGGGGCCTTCGGAGGGGCGTGGCCTGGAGCAGCATGGGATAGGACGTGAGTGAGAGCAGCTCCGCCGATACACACACTCCTTACCTTGTAAATCCTGCACTTGGAGATTCTTAATAGCCTCCCCGACATCCTCGCACCTGAAACCGGACTGTCTGCAGTATGTCTCCGCCGAAGAAGCAGACAGATACAGCCGCCAAACTTGAGAAATATCGCCGCACGGACAAGGATCTCCCCGCTCCAGATGGCGCTCAGGCAGGACCGGAGACGAGCGCCATGGGCGCTGAGACAGCTAAGGTGCTGGAGGCTATTTCTCAATGTCAGGCTTCACTAACTAGTAAGATCGAGGAGGTGAAAGCCGATATCTCCTTGATCAGACAGGATCTCCAGAAGGTGAGGGAGAGAGTGACCGAGGCTGAGCAGCGGATCAGTGCTGTGGAGGATTCCCTCCCACCTCTGCAAAACTCCTTAGACCGTCTCCAGCTCCAAGTTACTCAGTTAATGATTAAACAGGATGATATGGAGAACCGACTGCGAAGATGTAATATTCGGATGATCGGATTGCCTGAGGGAGCAGAGGGGGCCCATCCATCAGATTTTCTTGAGCAACTCCTGATTAACACCTATGGCCGTGCGGCTTTTTCCTCGACCTTTGCAGTGGAGAGAGCCCACCGCCTATTCAGCAGACCACCGCCGCAGGGGGCCCCCCCTCGCACTTTCATAGCCAAACTATTAAATTTTAGAGATAGGGACGCTGTGCTGCGTCTCACCAGGGAGAAGGGCAATATCCCCTTTGGGAATAGCAGGCTTGCAATTTTCCCGGATTTCTCGGCGGATGTCCAGAAAAAACGCAAAACCTTTATAGAGGCAAAACGCAGGCTCCGCATAAAGAACATTAAGTATGCCATGTTATTCCCTGCCCGCCTCCGTGTGGAGGGCGAAGACAGAGTACACTTCTTCGATGATCCGGAGGCAGTTATTTCCTGGTTGGAACATCTCGAGGCGCGGGGTTAGGGCTGCCTCATGCCTCATCTCCCCTGTCGTGCTGGATCCTGGTTGGATCTTCTGAATCTCTGAGTTTCTAAACTATTGGATTGTTCTCTCCTCTCCTTGGCTGGAAGATACATTTGCTTATTTTTTTTTCTTTTTTTTTTTCTCGAGACCACCCAGATTCTTATTTTTGTAGACATGATAGATAGAACCTGAGATGGTCAGGTATCACCCGGGTCCTTCGGTGGGGTGGCTGGTACCTCCCCCCCCCCCCCCTATGGATGTTTCCCCTTTTTTTTTTTTCCTTCCCTTTTTTTTTTTTTTTTTTGGGGTATTTCGTCCATGGAGGGGGGGGGGGTTAAAATAAGGAAAAAAGGAGGGGAGGAGGGGAAAAAAAAGGAAAGGGAAAGGAGGGTAAAAAATGTTTTCCTTTTTTTTTTTTTTTTTTTTGGCGGAGTCATTGAAGTCTCTCACTTTCTGTCCTAGATACATGTTCTGTTAACCAGCGAAGTTTCGCCATATGATTGCCTATGTTAGGCACATGCACCAACCATCCCTCTGCTACCGCCCTGCGGGACAGAAGGGATATCTCTCACACGTTTTTGTATTTGATCCCTTCCATTTGTTTTTTTTTTTTTCTGTGTGTGTGTTTTTTTTCTTTTTTCTCCTGGGTTTTTCACGGGTTGAAAGGGTGGATGGAGTTTTCTTTCTTGGATCAAGAGCCCGCACTAGTTGGAGTAGGAGCGGGGCGGGGTGGGTGGTTGGGATGTCTTTATTGTCGCTATATGTTTTTTCTTTTTATGTATCAAGGAATGAGTACTGCAATATTTTTTTACTGTGTTATTTTTCCCCCTTCTTGCCGAGTGAAATTATATATTTTTTCATGTCTTTTACTGATATATATTCTGTTTTTTTCATTTTTAGTATGTATTTCCCTAGATATCAGAACCGAACGGAACCCACGGAGCTCCTGCATGATATTATGCTGATCCATCTCCATGGCGCACCTTAAACTCCTTACTTGGAATGTTCGGGGCATGAGGGACAGACTTAAGAGGTCAGCTGTTTTTGATGCCTTAAAACGCCATAGGGCAGACGTTATAGTTTTACTTGAGACCCATCTAGAAGGTACTCTTCAAAGGGCGCTGAAGCGCCCTTGGTTGGGATGGACGTTCCATTCCATGTACACTTCTCATTCCCGTGGTGTGGCAGTCTTGGTTGCCAAAGCAGTGCATTTTGAGCTCCGGGGGTCCTTAGTAGATTCGCAGGGCAGATATGTGTTTTTAGATGTACTGCTGTATGGTGAGCCTTATTTGTTATTAGCCTTTTATGTTCCTCCACCGTTTTCGGCTTCTATACTGCATGAGGGCCTGGACTTCATGGTGTTGCATCCACGGATACCAGCGATCTGGTTAGGGGATTTCAACAACACCTTGAACCCCAGTTTGGATAGGTTACTTGCTCCCGGAGCCACACAGCCCCAGACATTGACAACTAGGTTTGCACGGTTGATGGAGGAATTTAATTTGCTGGACACTTGGAGGGTTTGTAACCCGTCATTAAGGGCGTACTCCTATTTTTCTGCCTCTCATAATTCTATGTCTCGTATCGACTTTATTTTTATATCCCCCTTTTTACTCCCCAGACTTTTGGATGCAGGCTTTGCAGCCCGCAGTCTTTCAGATCATTGTCCCTATTGGGTTACGCTCCGGATTCATAGTGAACGAATTCGGCCAGCCTGGCGATTAAACCCGTTTTGGCTCCCCCTCATCCCTGAGGAGATAGACTTGGCCGCTAGGTGGCAACAATTTTTTGCCGATAACGTCGGCTCGGCCTCCCCCTTGGTAGTGTGGGAGACCTTTAAGCTTCATGCTAGATCGACATTAATGACCACCATTAATTCTATTAAAGCAACTTCTGCTCAGGCGCATACCGAGGCGATTGGAACCTTGGCCTCTGCAGAAGCTGCGTATACAGCTGACCCGACACCCACTGGTGCGGATCAATTAAAATTAATGACAAGGGTAGTTGAGCAGCTGGAGTATGAAAAAGCCCGTAGGACACTTTTTTTTCAAAAACAAAAGTTGTATGAGCATGGAGAACGGGCGGGTAAACTTTTGGCCTATCTAGTACATTGCAACGATAGGCCTCCGGTAGTGATCACTCTTCATCCTCCAATGGGACCTCCTGTAACCGACCCTGGGTTAGTGGCTGACCGATTTCGGGATTTTTTCCGCGACCTTTACACTTCTACAGCCCCGGCCGATGACTCTCCGATTTCCCTGTATATGTCCCCGGATGTTCTTCCCCAATTGTCGGTCGAGCAGCTGGAGCTTCTCGAGGCCCCGCTGTCGCAGGAAGAGATTATTGAGGCTATGGCTAGAATTCCCAGGTCTAAGTCCCCGGGAACAGATGGAATGCCCATAGAATTTTATTCCACATACTCTGAGGTATTGGTGCCACACTTGTTGTCTATGTTTGAATGCGCATTTGAATCCTACACACTGCCCCCTACTATGCGGGAAGCTTTAATTGTTCTTATTCCTAAACCAGGTAAAGATCCCCATCAACCCACCTCTTATCGCCCAATTTCTTTGTTACAAGTTGACGTTAAGATTCTGGCTAAAATCCTGTCTATTCGCCTCAGTAAGGTCATTCTTTCTCTTGTTCATGCGGACCAGTCGGGTTTTATGCCAGGCAGGAACACCTCATTCAACTTGAGGCGTCTCTTTATGAATTTACAGGCTGCTCATGACAACATTGGCTCAAGAGTTGTGGTGTCCTTAGACACAGCAAGGGCATTTGACTCAGTAGAATGGGGTTTTCTCTGGAGATGCCTGGAGGGATATGGCTTTGGCCCCAATTTCATCCGGTGGGTACGGATTCTCTACCAGGCACCGGTGGCTAAAGTACTGGCTAATGGGAGGACATCGGAGGGGTTTTCTCTTACTAGGGGTACTAGGCAAGGTTGTCCCCTTTCGCCCCTTTTGTATGCGCTGGTAGCAGAGCCACTTGCGATAGCGATCCGGTCGCACTCTGATATACATGGTCTCCGGGTGGGAAGATTAGAAGAAAAAATTAGTATGTATGCAGATGATACCCTGTTGTACCTGGCTGACCCAGATTCATCCCTCTCGGTAGCCCTTTCCCTTATTAAACAGTTTGGCCGATTTTCTGGATTACAAATCAATTGGGACAAATCTCAAATTCTCCCCATAGATAATATTTCCCCCTTCCCTGTAAACCCACTTTTCCCTTTGCAGGTAGTGAATTGTATTAAATATTTAGGGATCCAGGTGACTAAATCTTCAGTGGATTATATACAGAACAACATACAACCCTTGTTTACATTGTTAAAAGCTAAGACACAGATATGGGCGCGTCTTCCGCTGGGGGTTTGCGGCCGGATTAACCTCGTAAAAATGGTGTTACTACCTAAGTTTTTGTATATTTTGTGGCATTCTCCAATTTACCTTCCCCTTAAGTTTTTTCTTCAGATAGAGGCTATACTTAAGCCCTTTATTTGGGGATCCAGTAGACATAAGTTGGCATGGCGGAAGCTTAAGAGTCCCGTTGACCTGGGTGGTATGGCTCTCCCAGATTTTAATTTATATTACCTGGCATCACAGTTATCCCACTTCTTTCATCTTCATAGTTTTGATAGGGAGAGATTCCTGGCCCTTCTAGCCCCTGCATGGGCCCATGCATTAGTTGAACCCCTATCCTTGATTCTGGTGGGCGTACGGGGGGCTGAAACCCGGGGGGATAAGACCTCTATGTTATATCAGTATAGGCGAATATGGGAGGTGGTGTCAACCAAATTGGATATACCCTCGCTACATGCATATACGCCGCTGTGGCATAATACCAGTCTCCGTGAGTGTGCCTCTATTCTGGATGCACATGTGTGGGCCCACTATGGAATTTCCTATTTGGTTGATATACTTACCAATGGTGAACTCCAATCTTTTGATGAGTTAAAAGGGCAACACGATCTCCCTAACCATATGTATTTTAGGTACCTGCAGCTTAGGCACGCTTTCGCAGTTCAATTTCCCCGTCCTATTCAAGAATTGACCGTAATCCCAGTCTTGGAGGTGGTAATGGGCTTTGAATCTAAACAACTTATTTCATATATGTATAATGCACTCCTTTTGCCAGAATCAACGGTCTTGGCGTATGCCATCAAGACTAAATGGGAGGGAGATATCGGGACGCTTGAGGATAAGGAATGGGGGGAAGCCTTAGATAACTGCAAATTGGTTTCTCCGAAACTCTCGGATCGCCTGACTCAATTATATATTCTACATAGAGCCTACCTGACACCGGCTGTGGTGGCTACCTATAGTAGCGAGGCTACTGGCCAGTGTCCCATGTGCAGGGTGGAGCGTGGCACCTTTTACCATTTGCTCTGGACATGTACCGAGGTCCAGGGCTTTTGGGAGCAGGTGGTTAGATTTCTACATGATACCATGGGGTCTCCTTTGACCCTGGTTCCGAAATTCTGTTTACTAGGAATACCCCCTGATATTAATATAGATAAATATACCACACTGTTTTTGCATGAGACACTGTTTCTCGCTAGGAAGTGTTTGGCCCGCCGCTGGATGAGAGATTCACCTCCATCTATACAGGACTGGCTCCGGGAGATCAATGTAACCTTGCCCTATAAAAAACTGATCTACTCCCATAGAGGAAGTGTATCCAAGTATAATAAGATATGGGATAGGTGGGTTCAGGCCCCAGAGACGTGCATGCCATCTGAATAAAGCCACATAAGAGATCGTTCTAATTTCAGGGAGTGGTACAGCTGTTTGTTTTCATTCTTTGTGTTTCCTCTGTTTCCTTTCCTTCCCTAGGGAGGGGACGTATTAGTAATGCATATTATTAGTAGTATGTACAAAATGACAGATATCAGTCTACTTGTATTGTGTTCCTCGGCTTCCTTTAATTGCAGTACAGGTTCCTCTATATGAACCCTTGTTTGATATATGTAAATTAGTTTGGTTTACTCATTCCTTAAAATTTCAAGATGTGTATTGTACAAAGTTGTATAGTTTTTGCTTTGATTTATTACAATAAAGAACTTGTTGAAAAAAAGAAAGGGGCCTTCGGAGATATTTCTAGTACCTACAGGCAAGCCTTATCATAGGCTTACATTTGGGTACAATTTATCTATGGGAGTTTACAACAACTTTAAACCCAATACCGAACATTATTTAATGCAAGCTACTGTTCCCGAGATGTCATGGCTGCATTGGTTTTCCTTTTTTTTTTTTTTTTGACTTGTTTTCTCCTGGTGACCTTCCCAGCAACACACCTCCTGTATGAGACTGCTCCCACTCTGGATGAAGGCGCAACCGAGACACCTTTTGGACAGCAGCATTGTTAATCTGGGGAAGGAATGTGTTAGATGTACTAGCAGATTTAGATACGCTAAACAATTTTAATCTAAATTCCAGCTCTAGTCACAGCAACAGTTTTATTTTGGGATGAAGGTCTTTGATAAATGCTGACTATTGTAAGCTGCCCATTGTAAGCACCTCTGTCAGTGGTAAGTGGTTTGCCTTAACGCTCTGACTGCTACATCTGCAGGAGAGCTTGTTTTGTTGAAAAACAGACTTGCTGGCCAGATCACCAGTTGGGGAAAAAAAAGAAAAGAAAGCCTAAGGGTCCTTTCACATGGGCTTTTCGCCCGGCGGCCTCTATTTTGCTCAGCAGGGATCGATCCTCTGAGCAGGCGGATGACAGCCCCGTCTCCGCTTACTTTGCAGAGACGGAGCTGTCAGAGCCCCGCTCTCCTCTATGGGAGAGATCGGATGAAAACGGAACGCCTGTCCGTTTTCATCCGATTCGATCCTCCAGACGGATGGAAAATAGGGTTTCCATCCGTCTGGATTTCACGGACAGAATTGGATCGGAGAGCAGCGGGTGTCAGCGGCGAGGTCACCGCTGACATCCGCTGCTCCATAGAGGTGCATGGAGCATGCGATCAGGTCTGCCTGAAACTTTTTTCAGGCGGACCCAAATGGAAAGCCCGCGCGAAAGGGGCCTAAGGCTCCATGCACACTTGGCTTAAAAAAAACAACAGTTCCCTTGGCAGAATAAAATGCTTATATAGAGTTTTTGTACACCTGGTAAAGAGGTAGTAAAGCCAAAAAAAAAAAAAAAACCCTGTAAGACAAAGGCATAATGAGCTAGTATGTTTGGCCGTCCTGGTTCGCGTCCCCCAGCCATCTGATTGGCCAAAGGCGCGATGACATCACTCCCGCGCATGCCGCCATTCAAGGCACAGGGCTCTGAAGGAATGGCATGGGCGGCCGTTCCTTCAGAGTGCATGCGCTTATGATGTAATCAGCTGCATTAAAAGTAAATATCTCCTAAACGGTGCAAGTTTAGGAGATATTTACAGTACCTATAGGTAAGCCTTATTAACGACTTACCTATAGGTACAAGTTATAAGAGAGGGTTTACAACCTCTTTAATGGCCCGTACACATTATTATTATTTATTTATTATTATTATTATTATTATATTATACAGGATTTATACAGTTTGCGCAGCGCTTCACAATATGATCAGAAAATCGTACGAAAAAATACCGCTTTCAAAGCGATCGTACGATAATCTGATCGTTGGTACACCTCTTTCGAGAGCCGATCACGATTATTCATTCAATATCATCCAATGGGACAAGCACGCAAATATTTTTATGTATGATTAAAAGATAGTAAGATTTTCGTTTATTCAGTACAGTTGTCCGAAAATGCTATGCAAATACATTCCAACACATTACGTTATTTCAGAATTTTTATTCTGTTGTGCAAGAATTTTTGTAACTTTAGTAAACTCTTCATTTTCGATATGAGATTAGCATGCAGAAAAAAAAAAAAAATGCGGACGATCATTTGTCTGCTAATCTCATTGTGTGTAGCAGGCATTAGGCATGTTTAACTAACCAGAAGGGTTTTTTTTTTTTGCTGTCTTTACACGTTGTAATGTGCATGGACACATAGGATAACACTAAGCTGCTTCAGTTGTAGCGTTTATTAAGCCAATGTGCATTGTCCCTAGAAAGGAAAACTAATGCTGTCACCACAACTAAGAATTGGTAAGCTGCACTAAAATGAATGATTTTGGGTTTAATACCGCTTTAAGTATTTATCTTTGCTTTTGCGGTTGGAATAATAATTTCTCAATGCTGTTTAAATCGTTACAAATTAGCTGTAATCCTGTGAGTCACACTTGTGAATGAAGTGGTTTGCATGGTTAGGACATTTTTCCAAGTAAATGTTTTGTGTGTTGGAAACTTATAGTGTGTACTGCTATGTATGTGCTCGTCTTAGAAAATACCTTTTTACCCGCATAGTTATGGGGCGTTTGTGTGAAGCAGAAATGGCGTTCGCACCTTTACCTATTATGAAGGGTGACGTTTGTGTGGATTGTTGGGCGCCTCTGCGGAGGGAAGCAGTACAGTCCTTCATTTTACTCTCATTATTGCACTCTGGGCTTATCAGGCAGCCAATAAAGAGGAGGAGGGAGATTTCGAAGTGAAAATTCTTGTTGGATACAATGACATCAGACATTTAGAGAAGCAGAGAGAGGAAATGGAACCTCTCCCATTTCTTAGCTTACAGCTTACCGGAGCAAAGTACAAATTGCTTCACAGATCCCTTGGGGAAACATCCTAGTTATGCTGCTAGAACAATAGCTTATTAATTGACTTGCATTGTTGGTTCAACTTCTTTTTTTTTTTTTTTTCCCATATCCAACTTGTTTTGAGAAAATGTAGATGAAGGGGTTTGTAGAGAAACTTTACAGAAATCTGGCCTTCGCGCTGTAGCCTCACATGATTCTCATCAGCAAGACTGCAGCCTTTCCAAGCCTGTTACATCAGCATCACAGGGGGGGGGGGGGGGCATAGTGGTGGGGGATGGAAGCCCAAGAATTTCTCTCTGTGATATACTGGTATGCTTATTACTCTACATATTCACATTGGCTGGAAGTAGACTTAAAGGAGCACACTGCTTGGTATGTCTTAATGATCATCAAAACCTACCACCACAAGGATATTTCTAAATTTAACATAAAATAAATATATATATATATATCTGTATCTCACAAAAGTGACTTCATCCCTCACATTTTTGTTAATATTTTATTATAGGTTTTCATGTGACAACACTGAAGAAATTACACTTTGCTACAATGTAAAGTAGTGAGTGCACAGCTTGTATAACAGTGTAAATTTGCTGTCCCCTCAAAATAACTTCACACACAGCCATTAATGTCTAACAAAGTGAAAATGTCCAAATTGGGCCCAAAGTATCCAATATTTTGTGTGGCCACCATTATTTTCCAGCACTGCCTTAACCCTCTTGGGCATGGAGTTCACAGGCTGCCACTGGAGTCCTCTTCTACTTCTCCATGACGACATCACAGAACTGGTGGATGTTGGAGACCTTACTCTCCTCCAACTTCTGTTTGAGGATGCCCCACAGATGCTCATCAGCGTAGTAGCTAGTTCATCGCATACTAGCTGATTATGAAATGCTAACCTTAGAACAAAGCTATCTCAGTGGTGCCTGCACACCGCTGAGACGGCTGAAATCTTCCCTGGTGTGTCTTCCAGGATCGGGCTACGGTGCTGTGAGCCGCAACGACGTCACTCCCGCGCATGCCTGTTTGTGGCAAGGGCTCTGAAGGTCAGGCACGGTAGGCTGTGCAAGTTTAAGAGCTATACACAGTACCTACAGGCAGGGCTGCTGTTAGAAATTGCGGGGCCCCATACAGACTACCTGGCAGGGCCCCCCAAGAAAATATTAAAGATATATTTAGCTAAAATTACAACAAAATCACTATTAGCAGACACAAATATAACATAACTCGCATAATTCCTGCTAAATCTAAAAAAAAAAAACTATGTTAAATAAAAAAGATGAGAAAAATATACAGGCTGGGCAGTTGGAGCTCAGTGATCAGAGAGACAGAGAGAGAGAAACAAAGTTACAATTTACAAATAAACTCCTGAGCAGACATAAGTGCTGGGAGGAGGGACCCACACAGGGAGGGGGATTAGTGAGGGACAACTGTCTCTTTCTCAACAGATAAAAGCTGATAGCAGGGAGAGGGACAGATCAGATTCAGGTGCTGGAGGAAGATTTCTGTATTTGTTGTCCATCACTAATTCCCCTCTCTGTGTGGGCCCCCCTGTGTGCTCGGGCCCCCTACAAGAGGGCTGGTGGTCCCCCCCCCCCCTATCAGCGGCCCTGCCTACAGGTAAGCGTTATTATAGGCTTATCTGTAGGTACAAGTAAAAAGAAAGTTTGCTTCCTCTTTAAGGTTTCTTGGCTGTCGCTTGGCAACTTGACGTTCCAGCTCCCTCCATAAATTTTTCTATAGAGTTAACGTCTAGAGACTAACATTCGTATCATGTGTGTGTTTTGTTTTGCTTTTCTTCTTTTTTTTTTTTTTTTTTTTTTTCTTTTTTCTGGATTTTTGGTTGATCTTCTGTCTTTATCGTTTTAAAGAGTTTGTAAACCTCAGAATTAAAAAAAAAAAAAAAAAACCACCTGAAAGACAAACACATAATGAGCTAGTATGCATCGCATACTAGCTCATTATGAAATACTTAGAACGAAGCTCCACAGTGCGGCTCGCTCACCTCCCTCACAGGCGACATGTTCGGTCGCTCTTCTTCCGGGTTTGCGGCATCCGGCCATTTGATTGGCTGGAGCCGCGGTGACGTCATTTCCGCGCATGTGCTCGGGAGCCGACTTTCACGGCACAGAGTTCTGAAGGAACAGCACGAGCGGCCCTTCCTTCAGAGCACATGCGCCAGTGATATCACTGGCTGCATGCATGCTAAATATCTGCTAAACGGTACATGTTTAGGAGATATTTACAGTACCTATAGGTACAACTTGCAGAGGAGGGTTTACTTCCTCTTTTAAAATACACCTATGAGACAATTATAGACCTTCAATTTCAAGTGGGCAAATTTTACAAATCCTTCAGGGGGTCAAATTATTTTCCCCACTGTAAATGACTGGAACAAAAGGTAGAACCGGAACAATCCAAAGTCTGACTTATTCAAAGATTTGCTTGTGTGTGTAATATAGATAATTTTTACAGAGAACCTTCTAGTATGCCAAAATATATAATTATTAAAAATGTATTTATTTTCTTTTTTTAAGCATTTTAGTTGATACTAGCATGATAAAAGAAGAGAAAATATTTTTTTCATTCTAGTATAGCTGAAGATTACTAAATGCTGCACCTGCCTTCTATTTACTGAGGCTGGGCGTTGTTTTCAGTCTCTTGGTATGTTCAGAATTTGTATAGCACCAAATGGCAAAATCAATACATTAGTGTAAATACTTTTCTTTAAATGTTTTACTTATAAACAAACTCTAAGTATAAGGTGTGTGGGTTTTTTCTGTGTTTTTTTTTATTTTTTTTTTATTTTATTTTGGAAGATGGCCTCATCCTTTGTGCTGTCACAGTGAAATACATGCACCCTCCATTCCTTTCCTTCCAGCTGGTCCCTTGGTCGGTGCCTGTGGCAGCAGGTGGGTTAACGGACGTACCCAGAGTACAAAGGTAAGCTGCCTTTTTGTCTCGGTTCTGAATAGGCTCACCTCTAGGAGGTTTGCTGCAGCCTTGGAAAAATCAGAAGTATCAGTTGTCCTTTGATCACTGTCCCCTTGTTAAGTGTATGCAGAGAATTGAAATGACTCAGATTACCGCCCTGTTCTGGCCTTTGTTCTGCATTCCGCGGTTTTATATTATTCTGCGTCTCCCTGGAATCTGCCAGCAAACACATTTCTATCCACAATAATAAAACATGTGAAAGACTAGATCACTGTTTATTAGGACCCTGCTGTATAAATGTGTATGACTTGGAGCTGGCAGAGCCCTGGTTGCTGGCAATGTGATATGCCTAGTTGTGCAGATCGTATACAGAATTCAATTGATATTTAGAAAAGGTATATTTTATTTAGGATTTCATTCACATTGAACTTCAGGCAGGCATACAACATTGTATGAAATTTATCTGCGCTTTTACCTGCAAAAATAATTGAATTCTCTTTCTGCCCAGCCAATCCTAAGGTTTACATACTGTGGCTCTGGTAGACAGCACAGTCAGGCTGGTGACCTGACTTTTTATCTTCTACAGCAGGGATATGCAAACTCTGGCCCTCCAGATGTTGAAGAACTACAAGTCCCATGAGACATAGCAAGACTCTGACAGCCACAAGCATGACACCCAGAGGCAGAGGCAGGATGGGACTTGTAGTTTTGCAACAGCTGGAGGGCCACAGTTTGCATATCTCTGTTCTACAGCGATGCAATACAGCTTTGTCACCACCCAACCTGCACATTTTTTTTTTTTTTAATTGGATTGTGGAGGTGAGCAAAAGCCTGGGGTCCTTTTTCCCTGCATTTCTGAAATGTCCTGCAAATACACTGTGGTGCAATTAATTGTTAATGGTACCCCACGCTGCAGCAGCTCTCTGCAGAGAGGAATCTCATTTTTTACCCCTGTACAAATCATTAGTAAGACCTCCTCTGGAATATACAGTTCAGTTTTGGGCACCAATTTACAAGAAGGATATCAGGAACTAGAGAGAGTGCAGAGAAGTGCAACCAAACTGATAAGAGACACGGAGGAGCTCCGCTATGAGGAAAGATTAGAGGAACTGAATTTATTCTTTCTTGAGAAGAGGAGATTAAAGGGGGGAAATGATCAACATGTATAAATACATAAGGGGTCCATATAGTGAACTTGGTGTTGAGTTATTCACTCACAGAGGACAAGGGGGCACTCTTTATGTCTAGAGGAAAGGAGATTTAATCTCCAAATATGGAAGGGCTTCTTCACAGTAAGGGCTGTAAAAAGACTCCCTCAAGAACTGGTTCTGGCTAGATCAGTAGATTTTTTTTTTTTTTTTTTTTTTTTTTAACAAAGGCCTGGATTCTTTTCTAAATCTACATAATCTAACTGGATAATAACATTTTTGAATAATGTTGATCCAGGGAATATCAAATTGTCTCTTGGGCTTTCAGTAAGGTATATTACCCCTACTGGAGCAAATTTGATTGTGTGTGTGTGTGTGTGTGTGTGTGTGTGTGTGTGTGTGTGTGTGGTTTTTTTTTTTTTTTTCCTTCCTCTGGATCAACTCTGGGTATAGGATTATGTAAGTGTGGGTAGCAGTTGGGGTATGGCAAATGTGCAACAAACTCAAGGTTAAAGAAACCCCACAGCTGCACTTCAAAAAAGATTTTGGATCTTCTGTAACGTGTGTTTGTTGCGCATAGGGCAGCCCATTCAAGTATGTAGGCTGCCCTATGTGTAACAAGCAGAACCGCACAAAGAAACACGAGCGGGAACGCGAGTTCCTGCTATGCTCAGGTGTGACTCCAGCCTCTGTGTGTTCCTTGTTTGCACATGTGTATTGCAGCACACCTGATTGGCTCCTAGTGCTGCCCCTCCCTCTCTCTGAGTGCCGTAGTGCAAGGACATTTTATGCGCTCTATCACATACATTCCCACCCTTTTTACACATTGGGTTATAGGTGTTTGTTTTCTAGTACATATTTGAAAAAGGAGAAACCGAGCTAAAGCCTTCTCCTCCTTCTTTCTTCTTTCTTCTTTTTTTCTTTCTTCTTTCTTCTTTTTTTTTCTTTCTTCTTTCTTCTTTTTTTTCTTTCTTCTTCTTTTTTTTTCTTCTTTCTTCTTTTTTTCTTCTTTCTTCTTTTTTTCTTTCTTCTTTCTTCTTTTTTTCTTTCTTCTTTCTTCTTTTTTTCTTTCTTCTTTCTTCTTTTTTTCTTCTTTTTCTCTTTCTTTTTTCTTTCTTTTTTTTCTTCTTCTTCTTTTTTTTCTTCTGTGTATTTCTAGTTTTGGAATGGAGTAGAAAGCACTTGGAACTCCTGACAAGTTTATATTACTGTCTGTGTCCCCATGTGGGACATTTTTTTGCCTTTCGCTTCCTCTCCAGTGACATGCATGGCAATAAAAAAAAAAATAAAATAAAAATGGACAGAGGTTCAGGCGGATCTGAACGGATGCCCCATGCATTCCTATGGGGCATTGGATGTCAGCGGTGACATGTCCGCTGCCATCTGATCCGTCACATCCAGACGGATGGAAACCCTATTTTCCATCTGTCTGGCGGATAAGAACGGACAAACGGTCAAACAGCACGGAGACGGAGCTGCCATCTGCCTGCCTGGATCGATCCCCCGCTGAGAAAAACTGAGTCCGCCGACGGACTACCGCGTGTGAAAGGGCCTTAAATAGGATGATTGGATAAAATCTGCAAAACTGTCATTTCTAACTTGGTACAAACACTACCAAGGGGCTCCTTTTCTGCTAAATGGAGGTTTTCAAACTGCTTTTACTCGGTATGCAATATAATTTTATAGTCGGTTGTCTCTTAAGTATCTACATATCTATTTTGTTGAATGTCATTCTAAAACTCCCGCCTGGCAGAATGATGCTTTACTCCGGTTAGGGCTGCTCCTGGCTGTGTTCAGGTGACTCAGCCCTGTGGTATGGATAACCAGTACTGGCACAGTTCCATACACCTGCTTCTCGCCACACCCTGCATTGCTGAAAGAATGCAACAGACTCTGGAATATATTGTAGATCAGCTACACACAAAAGGTACCTTTTTTTTCTAGCAGCTTCTTACTGCAATTTCCTAACGACTGGTAGCTCTGTCCATTCCCCCCCCAAACAGGACTTGTTGCTGCTCACTGAATTTTTGTCAAAATAGTTGGAAGTTCCTCATTTAAAGCTGTATTAAACCAAATCTACAAAACACACACAATCAGGGAATTTAATTGCTATTCCTCTGTGGCAGCCAATCCTCGAATGTAGAAACTGTTGATCCAACCATTGCTGTACGCTGATGCTATTAGGCGATGGTGCCCCATCGTGTTTGAAGTAGGAGACTCTGCATTATCGCCAGGCAACTAGAACTATAAGGCTCCATGTACACGGGACGTTGTTAAAAGTCCCTTTGAATGCTGGAATTTTTAGGACGTTTGAAACGTCCGTTCGGTCGCGTTTGTACCCGCGTTTAGCGGGCGTATAGTGGCGTTTGCGTTTAGAAGCGTTCCTAGAGGTCAAAAAAATTATTCCCCTTTAAAATGGAAAAACGCGAACGCTAAAAGCGGGTCATCGCGTTCGGACGCATTCGGACGCGTTTGTGCGTTTGAAACGCCGGGAAACACACGTTCGAACGCAAATAATTGCGTTCTAAAAACAGTCCCCGAACGCAACTGCCTGCAAATGACTGTAAACGACCTGGTGTACATGGACAGATAAGATCAAATGTAGATGGGTTCAGGGGCTTCTGAAAAAAACACCCAACTGCTCCTAAACGGCCATTTCCAGCGTCCCGTGTACATGGAGCCTAAGGAGGAGGTCAGTGGCAGCCTCTAGATTTATTATTATTATCATTAATAATATTTAATTTTTTTTTAGAATCTGGCTTTGCTTATAGGCAAATGAGAGCTTATCCTAAATCTTGATAGATTTTGTACTATCAGGCGACACTTGTGTGGGCAGATTTCAGCAGATCACTGTGTTTAGTAAGATTTTTGAATACTGGTTGACCTCATCTTACAACAGTGGAAGGATGATAGTCACCACTTTACTGGTTTTTGTGGGTTCAACGTTAGTTGATGGATGCTCATCAACTCAGCAGTTCATTTCAGGGAGCATTTAAGAAGGTTTACTGTATGGTTCGTGTAATGAAAGACCGTTCTGGAACAAGTTCAGAAAAACGCTTTTATTAAAGCCAAACCTAAAAAACACTCCTTGCAATGGATTTGTGCCCACACTGGATGTATTTTTTTGCTCATTTTATGTCTAGTGTATGGAAGAGCTCCTTTACTTTTTTGGCTTCTGCTTCCCTGGCAGATAGTGCTCCTCCATGGTCCAGTCTTGGTGATGTCCAATTGGTCTATAAAGAAGTCTTGATAGACTTCTGTAGCATAGTGGACTGGTCTAGCAGCATGGAGGAGCCCACAGGAGCAGACGATTGGGTAAGTAAATGTGCTCTAGACATAAGAGCAGTTAACATTTTCAGTATGGGCACAACCCTACTACAGGTAGTGTAGTAGGCAACGCTACTCCAGTGAACCTCATTAGCTTCCAGGTCCTGTGCGGAGCGGCTGCCCTGCTGTTTTGTTTAGATTAAACGCTTGACATGGGCGCCCTTCAGAGACCTAAAGGATAAGTTCACCTTTTGTATAATGTTACATGTTACACCCGCATTTAGGGAGTAAAATGTTACTTTGCAGCAGCCAACCTCACCACCTCCATGACAGCAGAATGGGGTTCTTCTCCTCACACACTCTGCCACGTTTTAAAAACAGTGTAGCTGTGCTCCACCCACACAGCTGTGTCATTCGTTCACACAGATCTGTGAATGTATGAACTACAAGTGCCATCTGCACTGCGGCGGACTGCTTGCTGTTCTCATTGAACTGTGAGAGCGCTGATGAACTCCTTCGTAGTTCATTGACTTTAGTAACGGTCTGCTTGTACAGAAGTATGGGCAGACACATAGAGTGTATGCAGGAGCCTGATATTGCAATTGTGATCCACTGATTGTGGCTGCAAAGCTTTGCAGGTTGCAGTGTAAAAAAAAAAAATAAATACATTTTTTTTTTTTTTTCCCCTGCAAAATTATGTAGTATTAATACAAAAATATACTGTACATAACTTTTTGTAAAAAAAAAAAAATCTTTTCATTCCATGCATGTTATGCTTTCAATTAAAGGTTGAAGGAATTGTGTCACATGAAAACCCAAAAGTTTATTTAACTTAACTTTAGCCCCAAAACAATTTAAAAATTTAAGAGGCCATTCTAAGCAAAGACCGTCCTTAGCAGAGTTCTCTGCCATGGAGGAACCTTGCCTGATGGGGACTGTGTCATTTATCATGCTAGCCTTACAACACAAGAAAAAGGTCATGGCCATAATAAACAGCGCACAATGTCTTGGAAGATGGAGGGGTGAGAGGTTAAACCTGATAGGGGTTTTTGCTATTTTTTGTGTAATTGAAGTAGAAGGGATTGGAAAGTGTTGCTTTGAAATGCTGCAGTTTGTAACTCAGTGTCAGGGCACATAGAACTCTTATAAACAGTTTAGAGGCTCTGAGCTTTTCCTGTCCAGAGGGGAGACCTCAAAGCAATTGTGTTCTATAATATTTACAAATCCCCAAACTGATACTTTTTTGTTATCTTGCTGACCCAAAAGTCATGTTTTTAGAATCCCAACAGCACACGGTATGCAGCAAGCGTTGGCATTAAAGCTGTAAAATTCGATTTTGACTTTTTTTGCATCAATGTTTAATATTTTAAATTGGTTTACTATGAAAGGTGTATTGAAACCTTAGGCACAGAAGCTGTTATGGCCACATTGGGGAGAGGTTGATGTCATGGGAAGGCTGAATGACTGGGTTGCACTGGAATAGCCCATTCTGCCTGCTAATTGTCTTCTCTTTACAAAGTTTAACATTTTATGGTTTCACTTCTGCATTTTTTTTAAAGGTAGACTGTTCCCTGCAGCATCTTCTTCCCTATGCCCCAATGGTCTAGGGTCCTCTGAAGTCATCAAGGCCAATGCACGGACTATAGCCCTGCATTGGATGTGCAGACGCTGAAGAACAGTCCACTGCCAGAGTATGGGGCAGCGCTGTCTGCTGGGTGAGCAGAAGATCAACTAAGTAAAAGTGTTCTTCATGGCCCTTAGACTAAATAAGCAGTTGTAAGGGAGATTTTTAGGTTTCCAGGAGTTGGATCTCAAGTGCAGTAACTCATTTATACCCCGTTTCCACTGAGTGGTTCAGAACGGTACACGTTGCGTTTCCACTGCCAATAGTACCCTTTCATGATAGGCGTGGTGTAGAAGGAAAGCTGTGATAGACGATTCTCTGTCAACCAATCAAAGTTCTGCAGAATGTAGCTCCACCCTGTTGGTACGGTACTAATGTGCTTGGTACCCCAACGAAAGGGTACCAAAAAGTGGTATGGTACGGTTCGGAATTAGGGTACCATTCATAATGGAAACGGCATAAATAGCATACCGAACCGAACCGTACCAGAAAGCTCAGTGGAAACGAGCCATTAGTTGCCCTATGACTTAAAGGGTAACTGTACTTTTGTGGATTAAAAATGGCAAATAAAAATATAGCCTATTGCTACATTACCTTTATTTTTAATCGGCAGCTCTGTGGTTTTGTTTTTTAACCACTTACCGCATACTAACGTAGGTATACGCCGGTAAACTTTGCGGTAGTGTACCGGGATGATGCCTCTAGCTAGAGACACCATCCCGGTACCGTGGTTTGAAGCCGACGGTTGGCTTTCCGTTGGTACCGACCGATGCGGCTCGGGAGCCGCTCGATCGGTACCCGGGGGGGCGGAAGGGGACGTTCCCCCCCCCCCCCCCCTCCCGCTGCTTTCCGTGGCTTTGCTCGGGGCTCCCGTCCCACAGCTGGTGCGTCCGGCGGCTGGATGGAGTCCCGATGAATGCCGGAAACGGCATCGATTGGGTCTCCGTTGACGTAACCCGGAGGCGGCGTCCATGACGTCACTTCCGGGTTACTGTGCTGCAAAAGGCGGCAAATTTGAAAATCGGCTGTATGCAAAAACGCCGTTTTTGGCGTTTTTGCATACAGGGAAGTGTAGTGGAGGGGTCTAGGGTCTTTTAAACCCTCAATCCCTCCATAAAGTCTACCTGTCACACATATTGCTGTCACAAGGGATGTTTACATTGCTTGTGACAGCAATAAAAGGGATCAGATTTTTTTTTTTTTTTTTTTAAAACTGTAATAAAATTAAAAAAATAAAATAAATGGGAAAAAAAATAAATAAAATTTAGCTGTCACCGTTAGCTCGCGCAACAAAAAAAAACGTATACGCAAGTCGAGCCGCAAATGAAATCGCTGTTCAAACCACACATGTGAGGTATTGCCGCGATCGCCAGAGCGTAAGCAATAATTTTAAAAAAAGAGCTACACTCTAACTCTAAACTGGTAACCGTTAAATAAATTTAAAGCGTCGCAGATTGAGATCTCTATTGACCGTAGTTTGTCGCCATCCCACGGGGGGGCGCAATTTTAAACCGTAACATGTTGGGTATCTATTTACTCGGCGTGACATGTTCTTTCACAATATACAAAAAAAATGGGCTAACTTTACTGTTTAGTATTTTTTAAATGCAGTGAAATGTGATTTTTCAAAAATTTTTCCAAAAAAATGGCGCTTTAAAGACCGCTGCGCAAATACCGCGTGACAAAAATTATTGCAATGACCGACATTTTATTCTCCAGAGTCTTTGCTAAAATAATATAATATAATATATATATATAATATATATAATATAAATACTGGTTTTAACGTGTGAACAAAAAGTGTCCGAAATAGGGCTGGGCTTAAGTGGTTAAAAAAAAAAAAAAAAAACTTGTAGCTAACCAAAGGGGAAGTCACATTTAAAGGGATGCAGACCCTGACCTTTTCCTAATTCCAGCTCTAAATGGGGCAGCTGATTGATCATTTTAAAGTCCCTCCCATACACCTTCACTCAGCATGAGAACATAGAAAAATAACCAGCTGTTTCTTCAGAATAACATATAAATATATTTTTTTAGTGAACTTCTCCTTTAAAATCTCAATGTGCATAGATAACCCAAAGGGTGAATATTATTTGTGTGTGTGTGTGTATGGTTGTTTTTTTTTTTTTTTTGTAGAATCATACTTGCCTAGCTGTCACCCACTGGCTCGAACACTGAGAACTGAGCGATCAAACCCCACCGATCACTTGTTTCTTACAGCTCTTTGCTCTGCTCTAGGCTTTGGAGGGGACAGGAGCAGCTGGCTCCAGCTCTGAGTGGCTCAGCGACCCGCTGCCTGCTGAAAATGGGTCACAGGTGTGCAGAATGAACGGCACTCCTGTGATCCCCAGAAGTATGTTCTATAGAGCTGATTTCTACTATGAATTATTTGTGAGATTTTTTATTTTATGGCACCACTTTATTAAAGCAAAGCTCCGGGTAAGCAGCTAATTACTCAATATATGGGTCATGTTTTTTTTTTTGGCAAAGGCTTTATTTTTTGCGGCCAGTAGAGTGGAATAGATGACTCCTGTCAAACAAGACAACCAGGTCCTCGACCTCTGGTGCTGCATTAGTCAAGAACATATTCCCCAATCCCATCCCCTCACCCTACCCCCCCCCCCCTCCCAGCTTGCTGATTGGACAATTAAGCAGCGGCAGCCTGACCCTCTTACTCCATGCAGAGTGCTTCTGTGTAGCAGGTTAAAGAAGGCTGATCTATAGACCTATTCAGGTACTTATGCCAAATGTATGTAAAAATGCATTCAATGATTTTTATATACACGTCAAAAAATCTGGATTGTATATCTACATATATATGACTGCTTGAAATAGTTCTAGTATGAATATAGTTTAAAAGGGTAAATTACACCATTTTGTTACTCATCCAAATTTTTGAAATAGATCATTTTACCTGTTACATGCTCTGCATTACATATTGTATCTCATTTAAGTGTCACTTCCTCACAGTCCTGATGTAACCGACAAAGAATGTGGACTGGGTGTTAATTGGTGCATTTTATGGTCCACCCTGTAAAATTAATCTTGCATAGAGAGAGAGGTTGTTTTCCATGTGCAAGAAAAAGTGTGTGTGTATATAATATATAAAATTATAAAGCGAGTGGTGAAAAGTACTTAATTACAGACAGAATACATAAATAATATTCATGATACATATAGGCATAAAAGTACCAATGAGATTAAATTTTAGCTTTTTTCAGGCATTTGGTGACAGTCGTGTCTTTAGGGGGCCCGTCGGAAATCTGTAGCTGGGGGCCGTCTGTAAGATACAGGTCAAGCAGACAAAGACCTTGATATTTTTTGTCCTAGAGCTGATGTCTACTTTTTCCACCTTCCTCCCCCTCTCATGGAGCAATTGCCTACGAATGATTGGCCCTGAATGCAAACCATGTGATAACAAGCAGGAGATCCAGCAGGGGTTCCAGGCTACAAGCGGCAACCCCATTGAATGGGATGGGAGGCTGAATGCTCCTGCAGCTAGCTGTGGCTGATCACATGTAATTGCTTCATGAGCGATTACACCCAAATGGCTGCGATTTAGCTGCAGGATCGGTCAGCCTCCCATTGCTTTCAATAGGACTGCCACCCATATCTAATTGCTGGGAAGCCCTGCCGCGTTTCTAACATGTATTAGCGAACTGTCCCATTTGCAAGTGTGAATGAGGCCTTTTTTTTTTTTTTACTCCTATTACATAGGTTTTGTAAATCTAAAAGAAGATTTTACAATATGATTGTATGGTGTATAACCAGCTCAAGATGTAAGATGTGTAAAGGCCCTAGAATTTATACAACCTGTAGCATTTCGGTGCAGTGAATGCAGACACCGTGTGATAACTAATGTAAAGGCAGTGCCGGACTTCTTGGGAGCAAGCAAGGTGAAGGCATTGTCAGGAACAGCCGACTGAACAAAAAAAAACTGAACCGATTTCCCCCATTAACACATTCAGTGTGGATGGGGAATCATCTCTACTGTGTTATTGTATTTTGACAGCAGGGAGATTCCCCTGCTTCCCCACTATCAATACACAGACCAGCGCTATTTTCCAGCACTCCATGAGAAGTGGATCGATAGATCGTCTTCTCATTAACAGGAATGGCCATTCATGGATCAAAGTTTTGCCAGTTCCTGCTGAACTGGCCAAATTCGATGCATGGATGGCCAGTTTTAGTCTTATATTTAAAAAAAAAAAAATATGAAAATATATTTGTCAGGGATAATCTCTGTGCTACTCCTTTTGCACAATTTAATTAGTGATTTTCTTTGTGTATGTATTTTCGCAGCCTGAGAAGTTTCCCATGTTCTGCCACCAGTACCCTGATGAACAGAAACGCTTCACAACATTGATGGGCTGAATAGGTAAAATCACCTTGTTCATATCTGTTGTTGTTTTTGATATTCAGAATTTTTATTGTGTCAGATTGTGCAGTGCTTTAAAATATAAAGGGCAGGGCTTTTTTTTTTTTTTTTTTTTTTTTTGTGCAGCTGGAACTCCGTTTTACTACCTCTGGCTCAGGTGCTCTTCTCCATCCTCACCAGTATCACTTGTAAACACAGAAGTCCATCTCCTGTACAGTATTTACAAGTGATGGCTTGTTTCCCAACAGCTCCCACAGGTCTGATCTCCTGAGTGGCTTCCACTGAGTTCAGGATGGGGACAAGGGAGATGCAGGAGCCCAGGGTAGAATGCCAACACCCCTGTTGGATGAACTCCCTGCAAGTGAAAGAGAGGCAAAGCCACCTACCAGTGTACAGGGGGGAACTAGTGCCGACTAGGTGCTTCAGCTTAATACAGCAAAAAAAGTAAGATGTGGAAAATGATGAAGCTTTTAAAGAGGGGGAGGGATGGGGGGCAATGAAGGGGTGGTTGCACGTGCAGAGGTCAGACCTGAAGAGAGGGGAAGTAAGATGTGGATGGGGAATGCAGAAGTAGGCAGCTGTGGAAAAAGGCTGAAGGTGTGCGGGGCACCCCGGAACTCTGCACTCCGTGTGCAGGGCACCCCGGAACTCTGCACTCCGTGTGCAGGGCACCCCGGAACTCTGCACTCTTGTGTGTAATGCATTCCAGGCGTGTGTATGTGTGGAGTGGGGGGGGGGGGGGGCAGGGGATCGTGCTTGAGTTCCTATACCTATTTTCTGAGAAAAGAAGCCATGATTAAAGGGAGGCGGCACAATCCAATTGTAGTGTGTGTACTATAAGAGATGCTCAAGGTTTCATAAATTTGCATAAATATAATTTGCAAGAAAAAAAAAAAAGTAGCAAAAATACAATGCTGTGATTTTTTTTTTTTTTGGTTATTTAGGTCGTTTTGGATCCATAATTTAAGGTGCCGACTTTGGAGATGAGGACTTCAGAAGAGCAAGCAGCCACCACAGTGTTGCAGAGACTGCTGCAAGAGCAGCTACGTTACGGGAATCCTAATGACAACCGTAACCTGCTGGCATTGCATCAACAAGCCACAGGGAACGTTCCTCCCTACACTGGTGGACAAGTACCTCAGAACGAAGGACTGTCTTCTCAGGACTCCCAGTTAATTCCACATGCTGCCCGACAGGAGCCACAAGGGCAGGAGATCCAGGTGGAGAATATGATGGAGAAGCAGCTACCACTAAGAGCTCAGAACAGTGAAGACCTCCCTACTTATGAGGAGGCCAAAGTTCAGAGTCAATATTTTCGAGGACAACCTCATGCTAGTGTCGGAGCAGCTTTCTATGTAACTGGGGTGACCAATCAGAAAATGAGGACTGAGGGTCGTCCTACTGTTCAGAGGGTTAACACAGGAAAAGTTCACCAAGACGATGGTCTAAAGGACTTAAAGCAGGGCCATGTACGGTCTCTGAGTGAGAGACTTATGCAGCTGTCACTGGCTACAAGTGGAGTGAAGGCCCATGCTCCTGTTACCAGTGCCCCTCTTTCCCCGCAACCAGGGGACTTCTACAAAAATTCTGGGTCCAATGAACTGTACAAAAACTCTTCCCAAAACGGGGGGCAAAAGGTGATTGAGCATAGGGGTCCTCCACCGGACTACCCATTCAAAAACATTTCCACGCTCCCTTCACATGGGAAAGCCAAGGAAATGGGTTTCCATTGTGGGGACCCCAGAGCCAATCCACAAAACCGCTCAGATGGACCAATGGTTCGTTACCAGCCCCCTCCAGAGTATGGCTCTTCCAGGTAAGCAATTTAATTGTAAAGTAATAAAAAAAAGGTGAACAAAACTATGTAACTACTGTTCCATTTTATGTATTCCTACAATTCTCCCAGGCTTTGCCCTCTGAACTCAGGACATGATTGAGCATAGAAAGGCCTGGCCTCTTAGGTTACTAGTCTGAACTGACCCATAAATTAATGTCAGGGCCCATAAGCATGCCCACAAATATAATACTCTAGTTTATGTTTTTGAAACGGCTTTACGCTCCCCTTTATATTTCTAGATACTGGTAGCAGTGTCTGTGTGGTACGCCAGAAAGGAGTATACTTTAAAATGGAAATAAACTTAAAAAGGGAAGTGATTTACTATTTAGAAATATTAAAGCGGTATTAAACTCAAAATAAAACATTTATTATATTGCAGCGTACCAACACTTAGATGTGATGGCTGCATTCGTTTTTTATTTTCCTTTTTTAGGCCCTTTATTTTCACCTGGTGATCCAGCTAGTGAGTCTGTTTTTCAAAAGGCCAAGCTCTCTTCCAGATGTATCAGTTTACATGGATTAGACAATTTGCCACTGATTGGTACTTACAATGGTCAGCTTTTATCCTAAAAGGAAATAAAACTGTTTGCTGTAACTGTTGTGTAAGTGTTAGCTGGAGTTTGGCCTCAATTTGTTAGTGTATCTAAATTTGCTAGTACCTTTTAACTACCCCCAACTGACAAAGCTGCTGTTTGCTTTGTCCCCTGTTCTCCCTTATCCAGAGTGGGGGGCTCTCTACTACAGGAGGTGTGTTACTTACCAGATCACCAAGGGGGGAAGAAAAAGGCAAAAAAAAAAATTCAGCCACTGCATTTACGGTTTGGTAAGCTGCAATATATACAGTTTTGGGTTTAATACTGCTTTAATTGTAACCAAGCAGTACCTTGATCAATCTTTTTGGTCTAGAATTCCTCCTCCAAAATTAGCAGTGTACTTTTGTTATGTGAGGGTACCTAGGCCCTCCTGTGCCCACAGCCTCAGAGCTGTATATTTGCAGATATGATCTAAGGCACTACTGCCCTTGACGAGTTGTGTCTGGCGATCTGGAGGGAGATTCGGTTCAGTCACTACTGTGCTGCTCGCTGTTCTTGCTAGTGGTTCTGAATTGAGAAGGCAAAGCCCTGCCTCTACTAAGATGGCCACCTCCACATAGAGAAACTGTGCCCAACAGGGCATGGTTAATCAGCAATGGGTAAAGATCAGCAGTAGGGAGATCACAGGCTATACTTGTTACTTGTCTTCTGCCCTTGGACTGCCTCTTTTATTCTCAGCTTGTAGAGGTTAGTCCCTCAACAGACAGGGGTTGATTTACTAAAACTGAAGAGTGCAAAATCTGGTGCAGCTGTGCATGGAAACCAATCGGCTTCCATATTTTAGGCTCTGTTCACATCTTGGCGTTGCTATTACAGGCGTTTTTATGGGCGTTTTTACAGGCGTTTTTAGATTGACTAGAGACCAATGGAAACCGCCTGTAATCTGCCCAAAAAGAAGCTCATGTACTTTTTTGAGCGTTGGGCGTTTTGCTCACAGTGTCAAAACGCTCAGATGTGAACAGGGGCCATTGAAATGAATAGGATTTGTCTTGTTGGGCGTTTGGAGAGCTGATCCTAGAGCAAAAAAACGCCCCCAAAACGCCTACATGTGAACGTAACCTTATTGTCAAAGCTTAATTGAACAAGCTAAAGTTAAAAGCTGACTGGCTACCATGCATTCTCCAGTTTTAGTAAATCAATCCCAGAGTGTTTGATGTGGAAAGTACTTCTTGGCCTGTTGGTCTAGTATAGTCAGGAGGCTGGTGGTGATTTGGTTTCTATATATATTGGTGGGCCGGTTCACACCTGGAAGCGCACAGGGATGGGTTTCTGTCATGTGGGAACAGTGCATTTTCATCCATTTAAATGAATAGGCTGAAATCCCACTGCACCACACCGTATGCACTATTTAAAACCGCACTGCAACCGGATCGCATAGCACATCTGTACCATGTAATCCAGTGCAGGTAAACGCACTGCATTTGCGAACTGCCTTTGGGGTGTCGTTAACATTGCATTGGCATCTGCTGCAGATTGCAAGTGTAGTGTGTTTTGAACGTAGTGCGGGAAATGCGCATGAACCGCGTCCTGGTGTGACCAGGCCCTTATCCTTAATTACTTTATGTTCCTTTTAATTGAAATGAGTGAGCCTGTTCTCTTTTAGAAGTTCATTGTACTTTCCTGCTTGTATGCATCAGTGTTCAGTGTAAATATTACTACAGATTATTATTTATTTGATCTTCGGGGAATTCATGTCGAAAAGTCCCTGGTTTGCTTATTCACCTGTTGGTAAAAGGTGTTATTCACCTGTCGGTAAAAGATGCTTGTCATTCCTGGGAGGGCAGTGTAGACTCTACTCCACCATGGTGATAATTGCTGTTTATAACGTGTGGGAAGTCTTGCTAACCGGACGGATGAGGCTCCTGTTATGATGGGGTTTGTCTTCAACAATGAAGGAAATATTTTTCTTGGGCTGACACAGTTTATGATGTGAAGGCACTTGACAGGTTTTGAGGAGTAGAATGTTTACACCACAAAGCAGCCAGGAGAAGATCTTATGAGACACCTTTTAAATATTTAGTGTGTGATCATAAATCCTGAAGAGGAGAGAGTGTCTGTCTGTCTGTCTGTCTGTCTGGGGTTTGATGACAGAACGCTGTATACTACTAGTCTATATCTCATCCTTTCAGCCTTTCCCATTGTATAGTGCTGCAGTCATTTTCTTTAGTCTGAAATGGTTTCTAATGTTGAATAGGTGGCACTTAGCAACTGTATGATGGGAATTTTTTCCTTGGCTTCATTTCTGTTCAGGAACAATAAAAGGGAATATTTCCTGATCACAAGCTCTGTACGTACAGTGCAGCAGAATGCAAAGGCTGCCCATTAGGTTCCCTTTTGTAAATTCACTGCTTGAGACCTGAGATGGCCATTACAAGTAGCCACACTTATTAATTTAAATGGTGCTTTATAGATGCAACAGCATTATACAGGGTTGTTTTTTTTGTTTTTTTGGTAGACCTAATCCCAATCTATATATACTTACAGGAGATCACCTTTTGAAGGGTTAATAAACCCACAACAGTAAAGTCTGTATATGCAAAAAGCATGCTGCCTCTACTTACTGTAGAACCTAAGGGGTTAATCCTGTGCATTGTGTAAAAATGCTGTTTGATCCTGTCTTCCCTGATCTTCCTCCTCTTCCATTGTCCCCAATCTATCTCCCGATAGAACAGAGCCTTTGGAGTCATTCTGCACATGCCCTGTTTGGTGTGTATTGCTAGAAAGGTTTTTTTTTTTTCCCTTGGGAGGGTGCCTGTGATCAGCACAAGGCCAATCAGCACTGTCCAGAGAGAGGTTCAGGGGTCATGCAGCCTCATTGGACAGTCGGAAGACAATGAAAACTCCTTCTACAAGCTTTAACCAGACACTGATCGAAATACTGTTGATGAGAGAGTATTTAGCAGTTTATATTTACTAAAATAATTGCATGTCCATGTTCTGTATACATTGGGAGACCAGCAGTGGTGGGATTCAGCCGGTTCGCACCGGTTCTATGGAACCGGTTGCAAACTTTCTGCAAGTTCGCAGAACCGGCTGAATCCCTCTAAGCTGGCGGCCAGGGAGCAGCAGAGCAGTGCGCCCCGAGGCCGAGCCCACCCATTCTGTGACAATATTGAATGAAAATTCGCTATTGTCACATGGATCCTCCTCCTGGCCAATCAGGGAGCGGGTTCTCCTGCTTCCTGATTGGCCGAAAAGGTGCCGTGCCATTCGGCCGAGGAGGCGGGAGGACTGAGGAGACGCGGGGAGCCAGCGACTGAACAGAAGCTGCTGTGATGATCGTCCTTGAGGTAAGTAAAGGGGTCTCGCGGGGGGAACGCTGGCACTCTGCAATGATTGCGGGCAATGCTGTGGGCACTCTGCATGATCATTGGGGGCAATGCTGTGGCGCTCTGCAATGGTTGGGGGCAATGCTGTGGGCACTCTGCAATTATCATTGGGGGCAATGCTGTGGGCACTCTGCAATGATCATTGGGGGCAATGCTGTGGGCACTCTGCAATGGTTGGGGGCAATGCTGTGGGCACTCTGCAATGATTGTGGGCAATACTGTGGCACTCTGCAATGGTTGAGGGCAATGCTGTGGGCACTCTGCAATGATTGGGGGCAATGCTGTGGGCACTCTGCAGTGATTGGGGGCAATGCTGTGGGCACTCTGCAATGCTGTGGGCACTCTGCAATGATTGCGGGCGATACTGTGGGCACTCTGCAATGATTGCGGGCAATACTGTGGCACTCTGCAATGATTGGGGGCAATGCTGTGGTCACTGTGCATTGAAACCCCCTTTCACGCTGGTCTCTCTGCATTGAAAGGGGGGCATGCTGCTCTGGTCACTGTGCATTGAAAGGGGGGCACACAGCGCTGGTCTCTCTGCATTGAAAGGGGGGCATGCTGCTCTGGTCACTGTGCATTGAAAGGGGGGCACACAGCGCTGGTCTCTCTGCATTGAAAGGGGGCACGCTGGTCTCTCTGCATTGAAAGGGGGCACGCTGGTCCTTCTGCTGGTAAAGTCGGAACTGGTTACTAAAATTTTTGAATCCCACCACTGGAGACCAGATATAGTGAATGCAGGGTCCAGGGTTTAATAACACTTTAACATACTTTATGTACAAGCATTGCACATACACCATAGGATAATCTAGGGTTTAGACCAGGGGTCTACAAACTTTTTAGTACTAAAGCAGGGCTTGACAAATTTGCTTGAAATCTAGGAGCCAGTTTTGTTTTTGCGCATGCCGAATGGCCGGCTTCTGTCTGACCAGCTGCCATACACATGGGCCCAATGGTGGCCAGTTTTTTTAATGAACTGGTTGATGTTGCCTGGCATGTGACCCATGTGTACTTTCTGGGAGATATTAAAGGAACACACCAACCACCATGACCACTTCAGTGATTTGAATTGGTCATGGTGGTAGGAGTCAGAAACCCTGCACATGCTGGGATATTTACAATTATGTGCTAGGGGCTAGTTGCACCCCTAGCACATGTGCGGGTACTGCTGGCGGGAAATGCTGACAGAGTGTGAGGAGCGGCGCTGGAGGAAGCATGCAGAGCTTATGCTTCCTTTATCCGTCTTCTCACATGCTGAGTGCATTTGATATCACTCCGCCTGTGACAGGATGGAGCCAAAACTATACGGGAAGCATCCGCTCCGTTCTAATAGCTGACAGACACCTTTCTGACGCCAGATATCCCAAGTCTCCTGCGAGGTGCGGGAGTCTCCTGCATGCGAGTGCGGCACTTGCGGGTGTTGGGGAGCCGCAGCTCACATGCAGGAGACTCCCACACCTCGCAGGAGACTTGGGATATCTGGCGACAGAACCCGGCCACAGTGTAACCCAGGTGCCAGGCCGCTAATTCTAGTCGTCAATGCGACCTGGCGCCTGGGGTTTGTCTAACCATGTACTAAATTATTAGTAGTACTTTTTAGCACATCGTATAATTTTAGGTGCCAAAAATCAGTTTTATTAATGAGCGATACAAATTTAAATGAATGTTGTTTTTTTACTTGGAGTTTTTGTAATCAGCATGACATTATTCAAAACAGAAATTATTTCAGCAAACAAATTCCAAATCAACTTGAATTCCTATCAGAGCCCCTTTAAATAAGTCAAGTGACATTTGAGGGTCCCCTCACTTAGATCATATCATGGTCCCCGTCAGGATCCCCTCCCTTATATCCAGGTCCACTCCAGGGTGGATCCCCCTCCATTACGCTGCGGTCTCCGTCAGCCACCCTTCCTTATGTCAGGCTTCCCAGAGTTGGTGTAGGGTGGAGACCCCTGGTTTAGACTATTTGAAAGATCAGTACATTGTTGTGGAAACTGAAACATCTAGAGGAGAACCATGGGGAAAATATATAAAGGTTGCAAAGATTGTGTCTATGGTAGGCATTGAATCAGTGTTAATTTTGGCAGCAAATTTCAATTTAGTTTTAGTCTTAGTCTTAGGACTAAAATGGCATTTTAGTTTTAGTCCCATTTTAGTCTTCTGCAAGTGTTTTAGTTTTAGTCATAATTAGTTGACTAAAACGTCCTACATTTTAGTCGACTAAAACGTCCTACATTTTAGTCATCTATAATCGAATGGGTATAGTTCAATTGTAATTTGTAATGCATTATTTAAGCATTTCTCTACAATTTCCAAACTCATTCTATACTACTGCTGGTCCTGGAGTGAAAAATCTAATATGTTATTATTTATGGTATTAAGCTTTGGGCATGCACCAGTGTTAATTTTGGCAGCAAATTTCGATTTAGTTTTAGTTAGTCTTTTGACTAAAATGCCATTTTAGTTTTAGTCGTATTTTAGTCTTAGTCGTATTTTAGTGATCAGAATAGTTTTAGTCGACTAAAACTGTGTTAATTTAGTCGACGAAAACGTTTTAGTCGACAAAATTAACACTGCATTGAATTTAGACTTCACGCTGAGACCTGTACATTGTATATGAGTTGTTTTTTTTTTGTCAATGAAGCTTTAAAAATGTGTGTTTTTACATCAGAGTACTGGTGTGAGATAATCTGGGTTTCCCCATTAGATCCGCTGGTATGCTTCCTCGTGGACTTTACTGGGATCCCCCAAAACACTGATTACTGTGAGCTTGTAATGGAGTATTCTGTACTATGTTGTGACCTAAGATGTACGTACTTTTCAGTCTCTTGCTGGTTTCAGAATCTGTTGTGGAATGTTTGGAGCCTTCATAACCATCGTCACACGTGGAGGGAGATCAGTGCATTCGTGCAGAATTGGCTTTTACTTTTCGTTGCCATTGTTCGCATTCAGCAGTGATACGTTGGCAGGTTTGGCGCCATCTGTTTAAATCTGTGACTCTATGGCGAAGGGCGGGAGATAGATTCCTTTTAGTCAGAACACAGGGCAAGTGTATGCAGTTACCATGGAAGCCAACCAGAAATCCATAGTCTGGGTAAAGAAGTGGATTTCTAGTTGGATGTTTGGTGTCATTGTGCAGCATGGCTCTTTGTACTGTGCTAATTGCCTGACGAGTTATGTTTTTTTTTTTTTTTTATTGAATGACCCTAGGAGTTCAGCAAACTTTTGCAGTATTTAATAGACAAATGTGTCCTTTTAGTAGCGTGTGTCCTTTTTTATTTTATTTTTTTATTTTGTGCTTCGTAGGAACCTGTATTGTATTTTATTTATTTATTTTTTGTGCAAGAATACTTCTAGTCACTAATGATGGGATATGGGGACTTTGTACACTACGTTTTACTCCATTTTGTGGATTGTTTGCAATGCATAGCAGTGAATCTCCCTATGCACAGTCCAGTATTTCCCGATACAGATACGAGCATTCTATATTTTCTCAGTTTTTCCGTACCTGAACTGAATTTTGTTTTTCCTGTTTTATTAGATCATATAGTGTAAATGACCAAATATTGAATGCTGCTATTAATTGCGCTGAGGTTGTCTTTTATGATCTCATTAATGCATTAAACTAAACATTTGTGTGAGATAACTTCTCTGGTTACAGATAATTCTAAGATTACATTCAGAATGGTTTTAATTGAGGACCTTTTATGCCACATCCAATCCCCTGACCATAATGCTCTTATCTGCACATATTGTATCCAACATAAGGATTTTACAAAATACAGTAGGTAATCAATACAGCCAGAATAAGGAGAATTTAAAATGGCAGCGCTCTAAACAAATATTTATTACAGGTTTATACAGTGAATATAAAAACTCTATACAGTACACCCATTTTTTTTTTTTTTTTTATGTCAGGTTTCTGTGATGCAAAATGAGACAAAGATAAATGATTTCAGAACTTTTTCCACCTTTTTAATGTGACCTATAAACTGTACAACTCAGTTGAACAACAAACAAATCTTTTAGGTGGAGGGAAGTAAAATAAAAATGAAAAAAACTAAAATATGGTTGCATAAGTGTGCGCACCCTTAACCACTTGCCGACTGCCCCCCCCGCGCGCGAGTGAGCGGCAGACCCAATGTCCGCCGGCCACTCACGATCGTCGGTTACACCGGGAGAAAGGCAGGCGGCTAATGTAAACACAGCCGCCTGTCATTCTCCCCTGTGTAACAGCACAGATCATACGGTCCTGCTATGTAGGACTGTAGATCTCTGCTGTTAACATCACTAGCCACATCCAATCACAGTAAGAAACACGCCCCTAGGGACACATTTAACCCCTCTTTCTCTAATAAAGTTAACCCCTTCCCTGCCAGTGTCATTTTTACAGTAACAGTGCATATGTATAGCACTGATTACTGTAGTAATGTCACTGGTAACCCCAAAAGTGTCAAAAATGTCAGTCAAGGGTCCGATCTGTCCTCCGCAATGTCGCAGTCCCGCAAAAAAAATCGCAGATCGCCGCCATTACTAATCTTTCCCGTAGTCAGTAAACGCAATAACTTTTGCGCAAACCAATCAAAATACGCTTTTTGCGATTTTTTTTTTTTTTTTTTTTTTTTTTTTTTTTTTTTTTTTACCCAACATATGTAGCAGAAAACAAATTGGCCTAAACTGTTAAATTTTGATTTTTACATTTTTTTTTGGGGGGGGGGGGGTAATTTCATATAAAAAAAATGTGAAAAATATTATTTTTGCTAAATTGTCGCTCTTTTTTTGTTTATAGCGCATAATCAAAAAATCGCATAGGTGATCAAATACCACCAAAAGAAAGCTCTGTTTGTGGGGAAAAAAAGGATGTCAACTTAACTTAACTTTGGTACAGCGTTGCACGACCGTGCAATTGTCTGTTAAAGTCACGCAGTGCCGAATCGCAAAATAGGCCATGGTCAGGAAGGGAGTAAAATACTTTGAAGTACCTTTTTTTTTTTTTTTTTTTTTTTTTTTTAATACCCAGTCTTTTAAGGTATAAGTCTATCAGCATGGCACATCTTGACTTGGCAATATAATCAGATTCAGGTCTGGGCTCTGGCTGGGCCATTCCAAAACTTTAATCTTCTTTTGGCGAAGCCGTTCCTTTGATTTGGATGTATGCTTTGGGTCATTGTCATGTTAAAAGATGATGTTCCTTTTCATGTTCAGCTTTCAATATTGACTGGTATTTTGATCTGTTCATAATTCCCTCTACCTTGACCAAGGCTCCTGTTCCAGCTGAAGAAAAACTGCCCCAAATCATGATGCTGCCAACCACCATGCTTCTTGGTGTTCTTTTGATGATGTGCAGTGTTTTTGTGCCAAAACATATCTTTTGGAAATTATAGCCAAAAAGTTCAACCTTGTCTTCATCAGACCATAACACATTTTCCCACATGCTTTTGGGAGACTTCAGATGTGTTTTTCAAATTTTTGCTGGGCTTGGATGTTTTTTCTTTGTTAGAAAAGGCTTTCAGCTTCCCTCTTTACCCCATAGCCCAGACATGTAAAGAATACAGGAGATTGTTGTCACATGTACCACACAGCCAGTGCTTGCTAGATATTCATATATATATATATATATATATATATATATATATATATATATATATATACATCTTGCAAACTCCAAGCAGGTATGCTGTGGATGAGATTCAAACCACCAATCCTAATGCTGCAGAAGTTCTAACCGTTCTGCAACTGGGCTGCCTAATGTATAGACTAGAATATCCCCCATTTACATTATTGGTTAATCATGTTCAAAGCAATAAAGTTACTACACCTTAGTGCTAATCACTCAGGTATATCTGTCGACACCATAAATATGCTTGTTCAAACTGTTAGTCTGTACAAACATTAATAAAAAATGAATGTGCTGTAAGACCATGATTCAAAACCATCCTCAATAGTGTAGGTGGGGGATATATTAGGTGTAATATTTATGCTATTTGATTTTAGAGTGCGGAACTTTTATTTTATGCTATATAGGTGTGTGTGTTTTTTTTTTTTTTTTCTGCTGGCTGGTTTAAATCTTGTAACATAGGGAGAGCATGGAAGGATCTGTTTAGAGATATTGAAGATTAGTAAGAATTTTTTTGATCAGTTAGCAACATGTAGAGCTGGTTTATGGCAAACTTTTTCTTTTCTCCTGGCAGTGAATGAATCAATAGGGAGGGAAAAGTGAATGTAGGCAGGAAGGGCACTGGGCATTAAGGTCAATCTGTCACAAAATTGAAAAACCTGTTAAAGGTCTCTGTAAAGAAGTGATACAGTATTTCACCAGAAATACAGTTGAGGCAGTGCTGGAATTTAACACAAAATATTGACACTTTGGGCCCAATTTGGACATTTTCACTTGCACTCACAGAGGTGTACTCACTTTTGTTGCCGGTGGTTTAGACATTAGTGGCTGTGTGTGGAGTTATTTTGAGGGGACAGCAAATTTACACCGTTATACAAGCTGTCCACTCACTACTTTGCTACAATGTAAAGTCTCATTTCTTCAGTGTTGTCATATGAAAAGATATAATGTGATGGGTGTACTCACTTTTGTGAGATACTGTATTTATACTTGCTATTTTCAGCTCTTAGGCTGGCCATACATTATACAAATGTCTTCTATAGTTTTCCTTTTAGATTTACCAAAACCATATATTATGAGGTCAGGTCAAACCTTAACACTTTTAATACTTATGCAATCGGCAGGCCCTTTCACTACATAGTTGAAGGTAAATCTAAAGGAAATTGAATAAAGAAATAATATAATGTATGGCCAACCTTACTCCTCTGATCTTCATTGTCCTCAGGAGCGAAGGTGCCTTGAAAATCATTCTTCCCTGTTGTGTCCTGCAGTGATGTAGGGGCTGGAGGAGGAAACCACAGCGCCCGGCGGGTACCAGGAATCTCCCCAGAGGATTCTCTGGACACCTTGGCTGTGGAAGATGTGGGCAAAGATTGGTGGTGCGGGTGGCAGGATAGGTTATGTACCATCTCTTCTATACAGGTTTTTAAATTTGCAACAGGGTTACTTTTTTTTTTATTTTATTTTTTTTCCCCTTGAGGTGAAATTGATCAGCAAAACAAGTAATCAATTATTGCTCATTACATTCTTTTATTGTTAGGCCTGTTTGTATGATGTAAGAACATTTGTGGCCGATACAGGTCACAATCTAGGCGGAAGCCAACATTGTTTTTTTTCCCTTTCCTCTAAGAACTTTATTTCTGGAATGTGCCCTGCTTACCAGGGTGTCTCAGGGGAATACAGTGAGCATTCCATATACTATATTTTGTGTCGCCAAGCACCGAAAGTCCTTTCCATTTTTAAATAACAAACCCCTCTCTAACTAGCCTGTCACTTTAGATAAGTGTGTCTGTGACGCTAGTGTCACACAGGTCAGATGAATTGTATGAACAGAAAAGGGAGAAGGGTTGTTTTTCCTGTTTCAAGATTTTAAGAGCCGTGCCTATCGTGTGTGTGTGTGTGTGTGTGCGTTTTTTTTTTTTTTTTTGCCTCTGGCTGCAGTTTGTCTGCCCAGACACAGCAGAGAGTGCCAGGCTTAGTGTATAGACTTGGTATATTAACTTGACCTGAACAATAAGGAGTGATAAATATATTAAGATACCAATCTCATATATACACTCACCCTGCGCTTAAACAGATACAAGATGGCACAAAAATAAAATAAATGATATTGACTGAACGTCAAAGCAGCTGCTATAATAATAATGGTCAACAACAAAGGTGTCCGATAATATTAAATGCAAAAGAAATACAATCAAACACTAGCAGCGCTATAGAAAGCGGACTGAAGTATTAATTCAAAAGTCCTTCAACATAAAGATGGGTATTTCAGGTCCTGAAGTGGATAGGTTAAACACAGTCCTTTATAACAGGAAGGGTGTGAGGGGTCCTGACTGCAGCACCAGACTTCCACCACCACTTTGTGCACCCCCCCTATTCTTAAAACTCACCAGATGACAGTGAATCAAGATCCTTCAAAGTTTTCCACCACTTGGCTAAAACGTTGGACACTGGACCCACTTTTCCTCTATTATTCACACAATCTCCTCCGTTTCCAAAGACCATGTAAGTGAACAGAGTGGGGGCAACAATAGTGTAATTCCGCCAATGACGTTTATTAAAACACATAGCAAACAACACAGTGTAGCCCCTCTCCCCTCAAGATGTCTACTTACAGGAGGAAGCATATAGTGAAGGCATTGAGTGGAAGTAAAATATCCGCTGGATGACTCTGTACCCAAAATTATGGGGTCTGGGAAGAGCTCCGGCGTGTCTGTAGGTGTCCTATGCGACCGCGCACAACTGCTCTGACGCGTTTCGTCTTCCGACTTCAACAGAGAGCCCGTGTGCGCGGCGCGGTCGTGGGCTATTTACAATGACGCCGGCGCATGCGCATTCGCGCCCAATCAAGCGTCACCCGGAAGACCAACTGCAATGTGCATTTCCGGTGGTGATCGCTCCGCCCAGAGTCACGGCGCCAGACTCACGTCACACCGGAAGTGCGTCACCGATGTAAACATCCGGTCGGCTTCACTGACAGTATCACACGAGGAGATCTCCCTGCGCTGGTCGATCGTGTCCCGCATCTCATAGGCACGATACTTGCCACATCTATGCGTAAGGGAGTTGTCATCTGGCCGTATTCTAAGCCGAATAACAGGAACTCTAAAATTACTTGGCCTAGGTTTATAATTTTTAAAAGCATAAATAAATTACACTGAATGCCATTCACCGTACATACAAACAATATGTCATCATTACATAAACATGTATAAAACTCATTCACAATCTCATGAAAATGAGTATAAAGTAAAATTAAATTAAAAATGGAATTGATATGATAAGAATCCACATTACTAGCAAACACAAATAAATTAATAAAATAAATTAAAATCTCCCAAAAGTGGGGCTAAATGACACAATTGATATATATGTCTAAAAGGTAAAAATTCAAAATTATGTGCGGATATAAATAAACATACACCAAAATAAGACTCATAGTTCAGTAGTGGTCTGATAAACCACCATTTATAGAAGGTTATTACCAAGATACTTGTAAGGTATTGATTAATACGAATATAGAATGAAAAGGCCCTTAAATCAGCAGGTGCAGTATATTTCCACTGCTCCAAAGAGATGTATATGTTGTACCCAAACATCAATAATTGCTAATAAAGCAGTTGATGTCTAGGTCAACGTTGAGTCCCCTAGGGTGCAGGGAATCCGTCAGGTAGATCCAATTTGTCTCGCGTTTCGATATTTCGCGGACCATGTTGGAATTCCTCCAAACTGGATCAACCTTCTCCACACCCCAAAACTTCAACATAGTTGGATCCTTGTTATGAACGTTTCGAAAGTGTAAGGATAAATTGTGATCTTTGAAGCCATGGGCACCTCCAGGGCAAACGAAAAAAAAAAACCACAAACACTTGGGCCTTGTTGACACCTGAGCGTATTTCAGCTCGTAAAATGTTCATCTCTGAAGTCTCAAAACGCCCAACTAGCAAAATCCCATTCATTTCAATGGCCGTTGTTCACATCTGAGCGTTTTGTTGCCTGAAGCTCAAAAAAAGTACATGAGCTTCTTTTTTGGCAGTTTACAAGCATTTTTTTTTTTTTTAGGCCAATGCCTGCCTCCAAACACCTGCAAAAAATGCCAGAAAAAAAGCCCAAAAAAAAACCGCCTGAAAACGATACGTTCAGGTGTAAATGGAGCCTTACAGTCCATCTCTGACAGGCACATTTTCCCATGTTTTTTTTTTTTTCTTTAAAGACTTGCAAGTACAGGAAAATTTCTACTGGACAGCCAGAAATACATTTTGGCTCCAATTTTATTTTGTGGAGGGACACCACATGCGACTTGTGTAATGTGAAATCCCATGTTGGTCAACGATGGCGGTCTTAGCACTACTGAAGTCGCTCTGACTTTATAAAAGGTTCCTGTACTTCAAGGCAACTTCTTTCCGACTTGTGCCCATAGAGTTTGTTTCGCTTACCTTGTTTTTAATGAAAATTAACTTGCCTTCCTTCCTCCTTATGCGGCCGCGGCCCCCGACGTCACTTCCTTCTTTGCACTTTGCATTGCCTCCTGGGAGATGAAGTTGCCTCCCAGTCGGATCCTCATCTATATTAATGTGATTTGGATCCGACATTACAGGAAGATCACATAGGCATTCCCTGAAAGTTGCTTCAAAGGTGCACCAAGTAGTACTCAAGTCGCCTGGCAGTGTCTCACCATACGTTGCACGACTTCCAGCTCGCGGCAGTGTGACCCAAGCCTAAGGGCTCCTTTACTCCAATGCAGTCCCAACTTGTATCATTCAGTTTTACACCGGTAAAGTGGTACAGTGGTGCAGTTGAATTAAACCAACCCCGGGCTGCAAGAGAAAAAATTGTTGCAGTGGGACCCCCCACACTGCTAGAGTTAAATGCTTGATAAGTCTAGGGGGAGATGAGAAGGCTGCATTGGGTACCTTACACCCATTCTGGCCAGCACCGGAGCTGTTCTCTTCTCTCTCTTGCACCCTGGTTTGTCTTTTACTATCATTCTGTACAATGACTTTTGGCCCTGCATTGCACATGAAGGAAACTGGCGTGCGTCCCCAGCCAGAAGCACTGGAGGGAAAGCTTTGTGGGGCCTGGTACACCACTGGAGGGACCCAGCTGGAGCAAGAGGTAAGTATTACACCTTATTTTTCTACCTCTAGGAAAAATATGCATTTACCTTGCAGTGTGGGAAGCCTCACTGCAAGATTATATATGTGTGTGTATATATACAGTATCTCCCAAAAGTGAGTACACCCCTCACATTTTTGTACCTTTTGTACCTCATGGCAAAGAATTCTGAGGACCTGAAAAAGGAATTGTTGCTCTACACACTGACACACACATAATGTAAAAATGAAAGGGGTGTTCTGCATTTTTGTATTTTCACCAGTGTCCTCACATGTTCCTTTTTGGCATCAGACCAGTTAATGAATCAGTTTGGCATTTGTAAGATAATTCTGTAACTAAGCTCATGTCAAAATGAACTGCTTATCCACATTCCTGGATTGCAGTGGCTACTCCCCTGAAAAAGCTGTTAGGCTTTTGTGGATTGATTTTGAAACATATTTGCCTATATCTGTTTTTTGAATTGGTGGGAACACCATATCATTGAATAAGAATTGGAAAGCATGGTTTTGTGCATGTTGGTAGTTTAAAGCTGCTCTGAATTTTTTTCCCCAAAATCTAGTAGGCCCTAGTTACCATCTTGTAATATTGGGGGCCAGAGATCACCAGCAGCTGTTTGTGAAAGCAAAGCGTGTTTTACTAATTCCTCTAAAACAGGTAACATAAATGGCTTCCTTCAGCACAAAAATAAACAGTTCATAGTTCCAACGAATCAAAGAACCAAGCAACTGGCTGACCACCAAATTCTTGGTGACCCCCCCATACTGGGGTAGGGCTTCTCCGTGCTTTGGGGTGCCGGGGGCAGGCTGCAGGGGTTCAGCAATGAATGTACACTATATATGTAAAGCGCTGCATAAAATTGATAGCGCTGTAGAAGTACTTGTAATAAATGTCTCCGTTACCCTTGCCTTCACCGAATGATCTTCTGCTTTATTTTTTGCATGCTAGTCTTTTATTTTGAAAATGAAGAGGTTACTAACGTTACAAAAATTCTCGTAAGACAGACAATTCGGAAGTGAAGTATTGTATTTTTTTTTTTTTTATCATTCATGGTCTTGGTGACACGATTTTTTTTTTTTTTTTTTCCATACAAATACTAATTACGTGAAAATAGTTTGTTGTGATATCTTAAAAAAAATATCATGCTTGTTCCTTCTGATATTTTCTCATGAACTTTCACGATTGGCTCTCAAAAGTTGTTTTCTAATGAATAGTTTCATCAATGAGCGCTCCAGATGTGTGTTTTTTTTTTTTTTTTCTTGATTATTCTCATAGTGTGTATGGGCCTTTAGCCTGGGTTCACACTGAGGATGGGTTTGAAACGTGAGAGTTTAGCTGAACTCGTGCGATTTCAGTCCGACTTGGGGGGGGGGGGGGGCAATTTGGCAGACATCTCTGCAGGTTCCTGCACAGGTCTGTTGAAATCGGCCCTGCAAAGTCGCCAGAAGTAGTGCAGAAACCACGTTTGGGAATCTGTGCGGCACTGCAAAGTAAGTTTTGCACCAATTCGGACAGTGCCATTGCTGCCAATAGGCTCAGATTTGGCAAGCAATTTGACATTTTGAAACAGCTCACTGTGAACATGAGCTTACAGCTAGTGATCTTCTCCACGCTGCTTCACTGACACAGGTGTTGATTTCTTTCTGCTGCCTCTTCAAGCCCCACTTGCCTGGGGCTTACCCTCTTCGTGACCTTCGAATCCTGATAGTGAGGGTTTGGAGGTTTTTCCCAACCTCTGAAATTCCAAGTTCCCTAATACAGACTTCTCTATGCAGAGAGTACTGGGCATCGGTCCTCTCCAGCCAAACGTCCTCCAAGAACGCCTTACCCTGCATGGGCGAGAACCCTTGAGTACTCAGCAAATCTCTCCAAAACTGTCACTCCCTAAAGGGACCACAACTTGGATATCAGGGAAATTATACTTGTTCTCCAGGACACATTCCCAGTGTCCTGTACACCCCTACAGTCCATAATGGACTCTATTGCCATTGTTGGAGCTTCTCCACATAGACTAACTTCTGATGTGCAACATGCCACACTCTGCAAAGTGCCTGGAAGTGGAACCTGTCTACCCCTGCGCTCTGTCATTTGACAGGTAAGTCACATGATAAAGAGCAGGTTAGGCGAAGTTCAGCTTTCTAGCTATTTGTGGTTTGAAGCTGTATCTGATTATACATTGGATAATTGGAATATTTTTGAAACCTCTTTAACATCTGTTTTACATTTATCACTTTAGATCTGGCAATGTTGTACCAGTGATGTGAGTTTGAATATTTTAAGTGCAGAGAAATCGTGGATGTTGATTATTTTTGGGCAGGTTCAGGCATCTCTGATCCATGTAGCCAGGATCCGTATGAAGTCCTAAAATCTTAAAGCAGTATTAAATAAACAAGGAAACATTTTATTATTGAATATGAGATGCCTGGTATTTTTTTCTTTTTTAGGCTTTCTTCGGTTTTCTCTTGGTGATCTGGCCAGCAAGTTTTGTTTTTTTTGTTCTTATAAGAAACAAAAAAGTTAATAAAAAAAATCCCCCAAAAAAAGATTTCCGCAAATCTATCAGTTACAGAGATGAGGTAAACCATTTTACCTCTGATAGGGGTGCTTACAATATTTGGCTTTTATTTATTTATGTAAAAACTTTACCCAAAAGGAAAAACAAAACTGCTTATATACTGTGAGTGGCAATTTGGCTTCCATTTGCTACTGTATATAAACCTGCAGGTACATCTAACACATCCCCCCCCCCCCCCCAGACTGACAATGCTGCTGTCCAAAGGTGCCCCTGTGCTTCTTCATCCAGAGTGGGGGCACTCTAATGCAGAGGGTGTGTTTGTTGGCCAGATCACCAGGTGAAACTAGAAAGTGGGGGGTGGGCCTAAGAAAAGAAAATGAATGCAGACACCACATCTGGTTGGTAAACTGCAATATATTACATTTTTTAGTTTTGGGTTTAATACTGCTTTCAAGTACATGCATGACCGCCTATACAAGTACCAAACCTGGTCCGATGCCATACACAAACCTCATAAAGTAAATAAACTTACTTTACCTCTCTAGATCAGAGGGTCAGCAATCAGTGGTCCGTGAAAATTTTGGTGGTTCCAAGGGGTTCTGCCACAAATCAACTTTGTGGCAGATGAATACCACCCAATGTTGTTTCCAGTGTTCTCAATGCGTGCTGACAGTCAATACTGTTAGCGCACCTTGATACCTGATGCCTCCTCTGTAGTTCTGGCTCCTGTGACCTCAGAGGGAGGCACTGGGAGTAGTACAGTGAGCAGGAGGTGAAGGAGGGGACTTCAAATGGCAGCTCTGATCAGACTGTGGGAGAGAGTACAGAGCTCAGGCACATGGCTGGATAAGAAGGTGCATTGCAATAAATCTATGTAAGGCAGCAGTGTGATCCAGGGAAAGGGAGGCTGAGAGCCAGAGCATTGTGTGTGTGTGTTAGTTAGGGATGCACCGAAATGAAAATTTTGGGCCGAAACCGAAAAGGCAGGATGCCCTTGGCCGGAAACCGAAAATGACTTTTCTCTATCGCTCATTGACAGACGTAGTCTTCTTGATTCTCAAGAGCTGGGTTATGTTGTCTCCGCAGGAGTAGGACTAGGCAGAATGACAAAATGTTCTGGCTCCACCCTAGGGGGCAGTCCCTGAGGGTATATCCTCCCTCTCTCTGCTACAGGGAATCAGTTTTTTTCTGTCTAGTCAGGAGTAAGGACCTAAGTTCCTTGCTGGGATCTTTTGGTCCTGGCAAGACTTTTTTTCTTAAGAAAAAGACATTTTTTAGGTAGTTTTCTCCAGTGTTTTTTTCCTGTGAGATCTTCAAGCAAAAATGCCGGACTGGGCGACACTTGTGGTCACCCCAGCCGGCCTACGAGCGCGTGCAGACCAGGCATTGCGCTTGGTCGGCCGCGACATATTCAAGTAAGTATGCGGGGCCGGGCGACGGGCTGGATGTGAGATCCAGTGGTCACCCCGGTTTCTGCCTAAAAGCGCGTGCAGACCAGTGCGCTGAGTCGGCCGCGACGGAGTCCCAGTAAAGGGACTGACTTTGCGAGTTAAAAGCTCGCTTGGACGCCAGGACCAGAGAGTCGAGGCGTCCACAAACCCCCACCTCGGTGGAGAGGGTATTATGAAGAGAGGGTGCCTGTCGGTTCGGTATGGTGAGTAAACGTTCCCTTTTTTCCTCATTTATGAGGCAGTATATATTATGGGCCCCTCCATATATGGTCAGTATATATCTGACACTTACAAGTCCCCCTTGTAATACAGCATGTGTTTGTGGGAAGTGGACTCGGTTCAAGAGCTAACACTCTACCCAGCAGACTGTAACATTACAGCAAACATAGGAGGTATAATCCTACCTTATGTGCAGTGTATCTCTGTAGATCCATATGTCACCTCTCAGCAGAGTGCAGGTGGATGTGCTGGGAAGACGATATCGGCGGTCCGCCGCCATTTTGCCGTAGACCGTATGCATGTATGTCCTCAGGTCACGCCGGCCGCCATGTTTTTGGAGTCTTATGTCTCTTCTATGGGGGCGGCCATGTTTTGTGAGCCCAGCTTCCTCGTGGAGGGCTGGGAACGCCGGAAGGCGTACACAGGGGGCGGAGCCACGCCTTCTGCCCGGGAAAAAGCAAACAGCTCCTTCCAGTCTGTGTAAGACAGACGCTGGCTGCAGTTTGTTGGAAACTGCACTGCATCGGTTGGTGAGCCTTGGGGGTCCCTCTCTCTCTCTCTCTGGGATCGAGAAGCAGGTACTCTGAGGGGCGCTATTGCGCTAGGGGGAGACACACAAAAAAAAAAAAAAAAAAAAGTTTTTTGTTTATTGCTGGCAAAAGTGTCCTGTATTAACATGGACCCTGCCACTCATGTATCTCCTCCGGATCCCCTCGAGGGGTCTGCGGGATCCTCCAGCACCCCATTGACAGTTGAATCTTTGTCAGCCATTATGGAAACTTTTGTGTCCCGGGTGGAAGTGGCTTGTCAGGGACAGGGCGCAAGAAAGCGACCCCCGCCTAACCCCTTATTATCTGAGACCTCGGATTCAGACTCTGAGCCTATTTCTGCAGTTGCAGGTACTTCATCTGGTATTGGTGTCTCGGGTCCTGTCTCTTCAGACAGTGAGGAGGATGTTTCGGCATCCGCCATAGCCCGAGAGGAAGCGTTGGTAAACGCACTCATTGTATCTGTTCAAGAGACTTTAAGGTTACAGGGTATTCCATCAGAAATAGCTGAAACTGAGATCCCTTTTGGGACTAAAAAGCGCATCAAAGTGGCAAAGGTTTTTCCATTGCCCAAATGTTTTGGCAATCCAATCGATGAAGAATGGCGTCTGCCAAAACGCACTTTTAATATTTCCAAACGCATTGACAGGCGTTATCCGTTTGAGGAAACCCTTATTAAGAAATGGACAGAACCACCTGTGGTGGATTCACCAATCGCTAGATTGAATAAAGCCACGGTTATTCCTTTAGAAGACGCTCCGTCTTTTAAAGATCCAGTGGATCGCAAGATAGAAGCTATGTCTCGCACCATGTTTTCCTTGATTGGATCAGCTTTCAGGCCAATAATTGCTATTGGTTTGGTTTCGCAGGCTGTAACTGAATGGACCAAGTGGTTACGCCGGGACTTGGATGAAGTCCCTCAGGCGGTATCAGATTTGTTGGAACAAATGATACAGGGGTTACAGTTTGTATGTGATGCGGCGTTAGACGCCACTCCATTAATGGCGCGAGCATCAGTCTCAGCAGTGGTTCTCAGGCGTACACTGTGGCTAAAAGGTTGGATAGCCGACCAAGGTTCCAAAAAAGCATTGGCTAATATCCCCTTTTCAGGAGAACGTCTATTTGGAGCCAACTTAGATGAGATCATTAAGGATCTCACCGGTGGAAAAAGCACCTTTTTACCGCAAAATTTTAAAGGTAGAGGAACTCGTCAAAGACGAGGGCCTTCTTTTTCTGCTCACAAGAGGTTTTTTCGTCCAGCGGGTGAAAAAACTAAGTCCTCCAAGGTTCCTACAGGAGGCGTCAGGGGTCGTTGGTCGGGCAAGCAAAAGCCCGCCCCCTCCAGACCTGAAGATAAACCATCCAAAGCCTGAAGGTGCGCCCCCACCCATAACTGGGGTGGGGGGACGTCTTCGCCGGTTCCCGGATCCATGGCTTTCCAGAATCCCGGACAAATGGGTTTGCGAAGTCATAAAGTCAGGGTACAAGATCGAGTTTCGATCTCTCCCACCGGCGCGATTCTTCCCTTCCAATATCCGACTATCTCCGGATCGTCTAGAAGATCTGCGGAGAGCAGTCACAGATCTACTACAACAAGGAGTGGTAGTCCACGTTCCTTGGACAGAACGGTTTCAAGGGTTTTATTCAAACCTGTTTACAATACCCAGGAAAGAGGGCAAAGTGCGTCCAATTCTGGACTTAAGAGCACTCAATTCTTTCGTCAACATAAGAAGATTCAGAATGGAGTCCATTCGCACGGTAGCAGCCTTCCTGCATCCAGGGGATGTCTTAGCGTCCATAGACATCAAGGACGCCTATCTTCACATTCCCATTTTCGCAGGACATCAGCGTTTTCTACGCCTTTCCGTAGAGGAGAACCACTATCAGTTTGTGGCGTTACCTTTCGGTCTCGCCACGGCTCCGCGGGTCTTCACAAAAGTGTTGGCCCCTATGTTGGCACTTCTGCGCCAAAGAGGTATATCGATTCTAGGTTACCTAGACGATCTTCTGCTTCATGCAGAGTCTCCTCAGACCTTGCTACAAAACATAGAAATTACTATGATTTCTTTACAGGAATTCGGGTGGCTGGTGAACCAGCAAAAGTCTTTTCTGGTTCCCACCCAGAGGCTCGAATATCTGGGTCTAATTCTAGACACAGTCAGGACAAGAGTGTTTCTTCCGGTAGGGAAACTTCGAAAGATTCAATCAGCAGTCCAGTTGTTACTGTCCAACAGCTGGTCTTCCCTTCGGACTTGCATGAGGGTTCTGGGGTTGATGGTGGCTTCATTCGAAGCAGTCCCATTTGCCCAGTCCCATACCCGAATTCTTCAGCAAGAGATTCTCCTCAGATGGAATCGGAATCCGGAATCCCTGGACAATCAGATACGATTGAGCAAACAGACCAGAGAGTCTCTGGTTTGGTGGCTTCGGTCTCCAATGCTCAGCCAGGGAAAGTCATTTCTGCCAATATATTGGATGATAGTGACCACGGATGCCAGTCTATCCGGATGGGGAGGAATTCTCGGTCAATTATCTGCCCAGGGACTTTGGTCCCCGGAAGAATCCAGATTACCGATAAATGTATTGGAACTGAGAGCGATCAGACTTTGTCTGATTCACTGGACCGAGCAGCTCCAGGGCAGCCCGGTTCGGATCCAGTCGGACAATGCCACGGCCGTGGCTTATGTCAATCACCAGGGGGGCACCAAGAGTGTCCGAGCGGCCAAAGAAGTGGCTTGCATTCTTCGCTGGGCGGAACGATTTGTTCCAGCAATCTCTGCGGTGTTCATTCCGGGGGTGGAGAATTGGCAGGCAGATTATCTCAGCCGTCAGACCCTGGATCAGGGGGAATGGTCCCTCCATCCAGACGTTTTCCACCAGTTGTGCCTTCGGTGGGGCACCCCGGATGTGGATCTGTTGGCATCACGATTCAACAGGAAAGTTCAGAGATTCGTGGCTCGCTCCGCGATCCTCTAGCAGAAACCGCAGACGCACTGATCGCCCTGTGGGGGCAATACCAGCTAATATATGCCTTCCCTCCTCTCGCGTTACTGCCAAGACTTCTTCGCAGGGTAGAGGAGGAAGGAATCCCAGTAATCCTGGTAGCTCCGGACTGGCCTCGTCGAGCTTGGTATGCCGACATGGTCAGACTGGTGGCGGACGTCCCGTGGAGACTTCCTCTCAGAGAGGATCTACTGTCTCAGGGACCGATCTTCCATCCTGCTTTACGATCGCTGGCTTTAACGGCCTGGCTATTGAGACCCAGGTGCTGAAGGACAAGGGATTGTCAGCTTCAGTTATTCCTACTCTAGTTGAAGCTAGGAAAGCGACTTCCAGAAAGATTTATCATCGCACATGGAAGTCCTACATTGCATGGTGTGAACCTTTGGGGTTCCGTCCTCGGTCTTATTCGATTAGTCGAATATTAGCTTTTCTGCAACAGGGGGTTGAGCAGAAACTGGCCTTGAGTACTATCAAGGGTCAGGTCTCAGCATTAGCCATCTTCTTTCAGAAGCCTTTGGCTACTCATTCCTTGGTGCGGAATTTCATCCAGGGGGTGCGACATCTGGCTCCGCCAGTGCACGCGCCGTTACCCCCCTGGGATCTTAATTTAGTGTTGTCGGTTCTTCAGAAACCTCCCTTTGAAGATATTAGGGAGATTCCTCTACCCACGTTGTCCCAGAAGGTGGCCTTCTTGGTGGCTATTACTTCTGCACGCAGGGTGTCAGAACTGGCCGCATTATCTTGTCGTTCACCATATCTGGTGGTTCATAGAGATAAGGTGGTTCTTCGTCCGAATCCATCCTTCCTACCAAAAGTAGTTTCAGAATTTCATCTGAATGAAGAAATTGTATTACCTTCCCTGTGTCCTAAGCCCAGTCATCCTCGGGAATTTGCTTTGCACTCCTTGGATGTGGTCCGGGCGATCAGGGTATACTTGAAAACGACAGACTCGTTTCGCAAGACGGATTCACTTTTTGTGATCCCAGATGGACCCAAAAAGGGGTTGCCTGCATCTGCCGCGACCATTTCCAGATGGATCAGACAGACGGTAGTGCAGGCTTATTCTATTAAGGGTCGGGAGCCCCCGTTCCCTGTTAAGGCGCACTCCACTCGGGCACTTAGTGCGTCATGGGCCTTTCGCCATCAGGCGTCAGTGGTCCAGGTGTGCAAGGCGGCTACCTGGTCGTCGGTGCATACCTTCTCTAAACATTATAAAGTTGATGTAATGGCATCGTCTGATGCCTCATTTGGCCGCAAGGTTTTGCAGGCCGCAATTTGAGGAGACCAGTGGTCTACCTCGAGGGTTTTTTCCGTTGGAAAATTTTTCTTTAGTCTCATTCTTTGTTTATAATGAGCCTTTAAAACTTCTAGTTTGGCACCGGTTGGGCCTACTAGATTGGATTTGATTTAGTCAATCCCACCCCTCATTTGTGGCACTGCTTCTGGATGTCCCAGCTCTTGAGAATCAAGAAGACTACGTCTGTCAATGAGCGATAGAGAAAAATGGATTTTTGTAAGAACTTACCGTAAAATCCTTTTTCTCTTAAGCTCATTGACAGACGTAGTACCCGCCCCTCTATCATTGAGTTGGGTTGGGTTAATTTCTCTGTACTGCTTTAAACAGAACTGATTCCCTGTAGCAGAGAGAGGGAGGATATACCCTCAGGGACTGCCCCCTAGGGTGGAGCCAGAACATTTTGTCATTCTGCCTAGTCCTACTCCTGCGGAGACAACATAACCCAGCTCTTGAGAATCAAGAAGACTACGTCTGTCAATGAGCTTAAGAGAAAAGGATTTTACGGTAAGTTCTTACAAAAATCCATTTTTTTTCCCCCAAATAATTTTAAAATAGATAGAAGAGGGGCATACACCAAAAACAGGCAGCGACGTACACCTGTCGCTGCCACCCTGTCACAGTATATGTACTGTGACGGGTTGGCAAGTGGTTAATTTAATTACCAATGGTATTTGTATTATGCAGCATGAGGGGGTTAATGTATTGTCACTGCTGGTCACTGATGCATTAGTGACCGACCAGTGGCAGTTAATTAACCCCTTTGTGCTGCATTAGTGCAACCAGTATCAGTGTTAATTAATACTGATACTGGTTGCACTAATGCAACACAAAGGGGTTAATTAACTGCCACTGGTCGGTCACTAATGCATCAGTGACCAGCAGTGACAATACATTAACCCCCTCAGGCTGCATAATTAATACTAATACCATTGGTAAGCTGCCTCAGCTCCCCCCCCCCCCACCCCCCCCCCTGCCTCAGCGTCCCTCTCGTCAGTACACAATCCCCCCCCCCCCCCCCCCCCGCCTCAGCGTCCTCTCCTACTCACTGAGCTCCTCCGGTGTCCTTCATTCAAAAGACGCGCCTCTGGCCGGCGGCCCGCCTCCCGGTGATGTCACTACTACGATCTGTGCAATTGTGCATGAATGAACTGACACACCGGGCGGGAGGGCGGGCGAGCGGCCGCTAATAACTATAACTATGTGAGTGCTTCACTTCCCTGTCAGAGGAGATAACCCCTTGACAGGGAAGTGAAGCGTTCACATAGTTATAGCTATTAGCGGCCGCTTCCCCAGCTCTTTGTGTCAGTTCATTCATGCACATCGTCCCGCTGACAGGGAAGTTAAGTGAAGTGAAGCGCTCACATAGTTACAGCTATTAGCGGCCGCTCGCCCGCCCTCCCGCCCGGTCTGTTAGTTCATTAATGCAGAGATCTAACGCAGTAGTAGGGACATCACAGGGAGGCGGCCGGCTGGCCAGAGGCGCGTCTTTTCAAACCTGCGCTGCGCCCTCCACCTTCCTCACGGCCATTAATTTTGGCATTTTTAACCCATTTTCGGCCGAAATTTCGGTGCATCCCTAGTGTTAGTGGTCCATGAAGTCTCAAAGGTTGGCGACCACTGCTGCAGACTGAGCCAAATTCTCCATTTGAATCTCAGACACTCCCCCCTTCTCAGACACTGCATCTCACAGTAGGAGGGTTCCAGCAACAAAGACAGTGCTCTCTGTCCAGTAAAGAGTGGGCAAGCAGACACAGGAGAGTGGCAACTCACTCTGAACTCAGGAGCAGTGCTTCACTGTTGTCACCAGATCACAAGAGGCTACATTAGGTGGGCTTCGCTGACACTCAACAGGTATTTGTGGGACTTCAGACCTAAGCCTCAAACACAATGTGCTATGGGGGGCACTCTGAAGAGGATGAGTGACAGTGCTGATGGGGGACCCCAAAAGAGGAGATGAGCACCTCCTGTGCAACACCATTGAAGGTATTAGAAAAAAATATTGCCTTTACAAGCACTTTAATAAGTGTGTGTGTGGATTAGTGCTAAATTGAGAGGCAGGGAAATGAGTCCTTCACTTTCATGATGGCTGATAAATTACAGCTGAGAGTGAAAAGTGTGAGCGATGTGACCTACATTCCAATTAATGACACACACAAACACACACAGATCCACCTTCTTCATGTGGGCAGGAGGCAAGGATGCTGTGACTGGTCCCAGGAAATTTCAACACAGAAAGCATTGAGAGGAAGTCCCAGCAGTCAGGAGATTTTAATTTACTTCTCCTTTTGCGGATAATATGTACACGTCCTGACAAAGTCTCCCGTAACCAACTGGCTTTCTGAAAGTGACACTGCTTGGCCCTGCACTCTGTACACAGAAGATGGTAGATACATGGAGAGAGATGGAGTCTGAAAAGTGATTGCATACTTGTAGTGGATGCCAAGGAGGAAGGACTCGAGCTGAATACCTTGTAACTTGTGAGCGTGGTGTATGGGCTGTGTGCCTGCTTTTCATGTATGTACAGACTTCTATCACTCTTATGCCAGAAATATGGTTTGTAAATCTTCTGACCACCTAAAACTGTTATGGTTTACTTGTACATATATGTGTAGGTAATAAATATGTGTTTGGTGATTGCAGCAGGATTGGGAGTTCTTGTACTGCAACAATAGGAGTGAGATACCACTTCTAGGGGGACAGAGTAAGAAAAAATCCACAACTAAAGCTGACCATACATGCATCAGAATTCAACCAGTTTAGCAGGGACAGACTGAATTTTAATCCATATTATGAGCACTGTGGTTAAACAGAAGTTGATCTACCGATCATCTTGTGTACAACTACTCTGTTGGGTTTTAGCCCCTTGATCAGTCTTGCATGCTCAAGCCTACAGTGCTGATCAGTGTATTCTGATGGCAGGAAAGTCTCCCTGCTTTCAGAGTACAATGATACGGTGGAGAGGACTCCACCATGCAGCTCGCGTGTGTGGATGGGGGAATCGGGTCTTTTTTTTTTTTTTTTTTTTTTTCAACCTGTGTAGAAGGGTGAATTTGATTTAAATCATAATTTTTTAAAGAGCAACTGTTATCTATGTCCCGCAGACACTCTTCCCCTCTGATCTGCTGTTGATTGAATGACAGTCCCACTCACTTTAATGGGATGGCTGGTGATGTGGCGGCAGCAGGTGAGTGGATGCCCACTAACAGCCGCTGCCATGATGGATCTGAAATGACAGTTGCTCTTTAAATGTAAGGATTATTTGTGCTGGTAGTTAAATATTTAATATTTGCAAACCAAATCAAGGTATCCTATTTAGAATAATAAGCTGTCAGGTTAGTAAAACTGATTTCAGAACTGATTCAATCATACAGTTTGTAGTGTACATAGATTTGGAAAACAATGGGATAAAGGAATATATATGAACGGTTTTATCTCATGCAGTGCATGTTAGGTTATCTTGAAGAGCTTGGATTCATTGAGTGAGTTTATCAAAAATGTATGTATTGCAGAATATACAACCTTGTGCTACAGAACTAAGCTCCATTTCATGCTGAATAAACTAAATTATTAATGTATCTTAAATAGAAATCTATCTTTTAGATGTTGTGTGTTTTTTTTTTTTTTTTTTTTTTTTACTCCAAAAGCTTTTTATTAAAATAAATGTAATAAACAAAAAGATCAGATTTAATTAAAAAAATCATTGATTTTTTTTTTTTCCTTTGTATCCACCCTGCTGTATAGTCACCTATGGTCTGCTTAGGTCCTCCTCAAAAGATATATAAAAGTGGTTGGCGATTCAATTCATCTGGCATCTTTTCATGGGCAAAACTTCAGTACACAGTAAAAAATAACTGCAGTATTTGTCTCTTTAATATCTTGTGCATTTTATTAACTGTTGCCTATAATTGAGTACAAAGCATTGTATAGCTTTATTGATATTTCCTGTAACTGGAGACTATCTTTCGATCGTTGATCGTTGACTTTCCAATTCTCCTAAAGTTAAGTATATATTCTAAAGCATTGCATATTATATTTTAATTCTATTCTGTGTACCGCAGGCAAATTCAGGATGTACCACCGTCACTCCCGCAAAGATCGTCCCACTACCACAGTCCCACCTCATCTCTCACATCCCTGGGATCTATGAGCCTGCTACAGTCCCCTCCACCTTCAGGCATGTCTCCGTCTCAACTTCCATCTCCAAGCCATGTGGAATTCTTTTCAGGGCCCCCTCGGCCTCACCAGATGCCTGGACAGTTTCACCATACAGATTTTTATCGCTCGTCGTACGTTGGACAGCAGCAGCAAACGCATATGGACCCTGTACTGACAAGGCCTCCTCCGTTGCCCTCCCCATACGCCCAGATGCAGGGTGACCCATTTGCTATTGTGTCTCGAGCTCAGCAGATGGTTGCTGTACTCTCTGAAGAGAACCGGTCCTTACGCCAGGAGCTGGAAGGGTGCTATGATAAGGTGGCAAGGTTTCAGAAAGTGAGTATTGCTTAGTTCGTTAGTTTCTAACAGGCCTGTCAGTCATGGTGCTAAGTGTCCATCTGAAATGAACCATAGCATTTAGCTACAATTAGTACATGGACAAATACTGAATGGAAAAAAAAGGGGCAACAGTGCATTGCCGGCTATTTTTTGGTCAAAGGTGCAACAGATTTGAGTGACCCATGTTGGTGCATCCCCACATTTGCAGGGGGTTCATTGGGAATATTACACAGATAGCTGGGATAATGGTTCAGCGGCATTGCTTTCCTTCAGACCAAGGATTACATAGCACCCTTTTAATAATTCAGGAGATTGATTATAGAAAATAGATATTTATGCTTTGTAGCACTTATAGACCGCCTCTCCTCTTCAGTGTTGTTTCTCATTTGCAAAATTGAAGTGGCCTTCCAGACATTTGCCCTGATTTTATTCTTTCCAGCCTATATGAACAGACAATAGTAAACTACAAATATATCTAAAAGTCAGGTTTCAGCCACTCCCCTGATTTGTAAAATGTGCTAATATAACTTTGGGACATACAAAATATAGAAGAATTTAGGAGACAGTCTCGCAGGTACTTTAAGGGCCATTGTCAGTGGGCTTATATTTGTCCGATGGGCTTTGCATTCCTATATTAGTTTATGGGAATGCAAAATCCACCTAAACCAGGTCAGAGGAGGTCCACTGCAAGTCAAATGCACCTGCCAATGAATGCTAAATGATCTTTGAAGGGTCTTATGCCCTTGACACAGGCCCTAAGAAGCCTCAATGCATTTTCATCCATGAAGTCAGTAAAGCAGGTTTGAATAAGCGAAGCCCTATCTGTAATGTTATGTGCACATTGGTTAACTGGCTACTGGTTTTATCCCCTTTTTGTTTTTGTATTAGACAGTGTATTATAATCCTTAAACTAGTGCAGTTATCTAGCACTGATGACCATTTGGTCAGTAGTCCTAATCCTAGAAATGTTGGTGCTCACAAACCACTCCTCATCCTCCTTTTACTGTTCCTTTTATACATTATATTGAATTTGCATTCCACAAGAATTTTGATTACTCCTGGTCTTGCAGTAATGTTCTGAAAATTTTTTTTTTTTTTGTGGCGATGCAGCCAAAAAATTTGTCACACCCTCCAAAGGTCACTCACTGTTATATAGAGCACCAGCCAAAACCTTTTGTTTTGAATGTAGCATGAGAGGGTCAAGTGTTTTTTTTTTTTTTTTTTTAATTTTTCTTGTCTGTGTTTTTTTACTTCCTTTCCCAGAGTCACAACATGAAATGAGAGTAAGGTTATATTGCCGCCATATACAGCTGGATTGCTTTGGGCAGCCATTCCAGCACAGTCCCATCAAAAATTCCTCGTGTCCAGTGTGCCCGTTTCACAGCGCAGCAAAGTGCGAAGCAATCCACCACCTCGCACCTTGCTGTTAGCAGTTGAACACAATGAAATGTCTGTGATGTTTAAATAAAGTTCAGTTAAAAAAAGTGAACAGTGAGATGTGCTGAGATTGGCACATCAGCACTTTAATGATCCCGTTGCAACGCACACCAGCTGCTGCAATATATTGTAGTGGCTGGTGTGAATTGACTCTTAACCCCACCTTCAAAAGGTGTCTTTTTTTTGGAGGATATCCCTTCTACTCCTGTGCCAATGAAAACCATGCAATTTTAGATTTTCCCTGAAAATGCTGAGGGGAAATCCCCCAGAGACATACAGTAAAATTCTGGCAGGATTTCTAACCCCTTCTTACCCACTTTCGTATCCAAAAGTGGAAAAATGGCTCTGGCTGTAGATTCACTTTAACTTCACATATCTTTTTGGAACAACCTAACTCCTCGTACACCTGTCCAATTACTAAAGTGTAAATGCATATGGATATTCATTCAAAATGAACCTGTATGAAGCTTGCCACATAGCACAATGGAGGTGCTATTGATATGCATCTATTTGGCTTGGCTCCTCCAATATAAGTTCTGCTATAAAATAAATTCTAGGAAGCTGGATTTGAGATGTGCATGGTAGCTGTATTTCATTAAATGCACAAGTTTACGTTTTTATATTCAACAGGACTCGAGGCTTTAAATGCTTTTTTTTTTTTTAATATATATATCAGAAATTCAGTAAGTTTATATAAAGTGATTCTTTTTTTTTTTTTTTCCATAAGGTTTATTGAGTATAAGTAAAGACAAAGGGGTACAGATACATCGTTGTCGTAAATACGAACTTTCCAAGTTAACAATTCAAAAAAGAAAAGAAGTACAAACGTAGTGATAACAAACATTTTGTAGAGTAAATCTTTTTGCGTTTATGTAGTTTTGAATAGGTAGAATGCCAAAAACTTGTGTGTAAAGGTAGAACTCTGAAAGTGTTGAGGTGGGACATCATTAAATAGGTGGGTATAGACATGAAGCACTTTTGATTTTATCCCATAAAATAAAGAAGGGGGTGGGGACTGGATCCATAGTAAGTTCATCCTGTAGTAAAGTATCATAAGAGATTGATCTACAGTAAATTAGTTCAATTAAGAATATATATATACAGTAAACCCCCCTCCATTGCGGGGGTTACGTTCCGGACCCAGCCGCGAAAAGTGAAATTCCGCGAAATAGAAAAACCCTATTAAAATGCATTGTAGGCATGATTTTTTTACTGTCACTGTACGTGTAAAAGCATTTTAAGGTCTTTAAACACACTTTTAAAACAATAGAGACTCATTTAAACACATAAAAGATACTAAGACAGAGCAAGAGCTATGAAAAACACAAAAATCTTTAATTTTTAATGATTTATATAGTAAAATAACATTACAAAAAAAAAAACGCGAATTACCGGGACCGCAAAAACTGAACCGCGATGTAGCGGGGGATTACTGTATATATAATATAATTGGAAGAGATGGATGCATTGAGGAAGAAAACGAAGATATGGTTCACTTGTTTAGTGTTGAAAGCCAACACATTTTCAGGGATAAATATTTGGGAAAATCTTTGAAGTCTTGTATTACCCCTGGAAAATGGAACTCCAGGCGGCTGTGGTATACATAGAGGATGCTTTCAATGTCTGCAGTTGTTAAAATATTTTGAAGGTATGGTAACATGCAATGTAATGTATGTATCTCTGCATTTTATTGTAATTGTAAATCTAGTTTGTCCTCATTTTGGGCAGGGAGGAAACAGGTGCAGTGTGTCATTAGAGGGAGTGTAGATTTGGCCGTATGCCTCATGACGTTTTCCCTGGCACATTTCAGATGGAGATGGAAATCCAGAGAGTTTCTGAAGCGTATGAAAATCTTGTAAAATCCTCATCCAAGAGAGAGGGTCTGGAGAAAGCCATGAGAACAAAGCTGGAAGGAGAGATCCGCAGAATTCATGACTTTAACAGGGACCTTCGAGGTACATAAACCACAGCTATTCCTGTATATTTGACCATTGCAACCACACAATTTTAATGTAAATACAATTGCAAGAAGTATTTTTTGGAAAGGCTTTTTGTTCTTACTTTTTACATAGCTCAGGGCTAAATCGATGTGCCTTTTACAGTCTCATCTTCTCACCCCTGGTGGGTGGATGTGATGGCACTTGTATACAGGTTGTATATACTACTTTGGTAATAAACCCAGGCTATAATGAACTTGGGGCATGAACCATAGTGTAGCTCATCTTGTGAACAAACTTGGGTCCTTTTTGCTCTGACTTTTACATTGCTGCTTATACATGCCCAGTAGAGGTATGTACTACCCTATTTAGATCATTTTTTTGTTCAGTATTTTCAAACTCCATTTTAACAAAAGTGGTGTCTTTTTGGCAAGTGTCCCACTAAATATACATTTCATTCAAAATGTAATTTGTTTTGTTGAGAAAAGCAGGGCCAGCTTTATACTTTGTGAAGATTTTTTTTTTTTTTTTTTTTTTTTTTTTTTTTTTTAGAATTCCTTGCAAGCTCTTACCCAGCTCAGCTTTTTTTGTTGAAGGTTCTCCATGGATCTCATTCACGTTTTACTTTCTGAGCGCTAAGTGACAGGGTCTGCATACTACAATCACAAGGACCAGTCTTCGTTTTGTAATAATGCAAACTGCTGAAAAGGAGATAATGAAGCAAATGGACAGCAAAGAAAACCCCCAAAATGTAATTTCCTACCTTAGTTACAAGAAACTTTTTTTTATTTTTACATTTTTACCAATATTTTAGAAAATCCGATTAGAAAAGCTAAGTCAATTTTGGTTACCTTTTTGCAAATGAGCTTGCGAAATCATTTTGTTTCCGCGAAAGTAGCATTTTCCTTTTTAAAAGCCTCTCCGTATGCCTGTGTATCTTTCCACACAGACTAATAAAACACATTTTAACAGCCCTCCAAAAGTCATATGTCAGCCTTTTATTTTCCAGTGCAGAAAATGAAAATTAGTGTCTGGCTGTTATGGGTAACACCCAGAAGACCCATGTTCAAAGGGTTGTGTTTTTATTTTTTTTTGTATTCAGATGAAGCACAGGAATTTTCCTAGACAGTTGATTTGTTACAGCAGTGGTAAACCTAAAACTAGTCCTTAAAGTATAACTTGGTTCCAGGTTCTCTCTGGAATGCAGTGCGGGAAACCCAGTTTCTGTGCACACTGGGTGTGAGATCTTCTGTTGTCTTCTGTGTCAATAGATTCCTAACGACACCCCAAAGGCGGATCGCAAATACAGTGCTAAGCAATTTGGTTGCAGTGTGTGTGGTGGTGGTGTTTTTTTTTTTTTTTTTGCAGTCCAGTGCGATTTAATCCCATTCAAATTAATAGCCTGAAAACTGAATGGCACAGGAACGAGCTACTGGTGTGAACCAGCACTACAGTCAAATCTTCTTTTTTTTTTTTTTTCTACTTTTAGTTTTGGGCAGTGGAGAGGGATTCAAATACCTGTTGGGTTTTTATTGCTACCTCTGACCCTATTAGGGAGATGCACCCCCTTTTTATTTGTCCTGTTTATCATTTTCCTGAAAGTAAAAGAATCTCTGAAATTTTGGGATGTCTCCTAAACAGTTCATAGAGGGGACATCTTGGGGACACTAGTTATGGTGACCCGGGGGGCTTCAAGAGATTTCCTTATTTGGAGGGATTTCCTCACATCCTTTTTTGGCTATGGCACTGGAATTGAAGGTAACTCTCCCTAATGGGACACAGATGGCAAAAGAACCTGACAGGGGTTATAACCCTCCCTTTATCCAATAAATTGAAAAATAAAAGTTTTGCTTATAGTTCTACATCAAGACCTACTAATGGTGCATGTTTTGTAGGTGCCTTTGCAGGCGAAAAGCGATTCACCTTTAGTTCGTGGAACACTGCTTACATTTCAGCCCTTGCTGGAGATCATGTGAGACGTGAATGTTGCTGGTTTAACTCTGTTATGATATTAAGGACTATCATTAACTCTGCCCATTTACTCATGGGACCTTTTGTTCACATAGGAAAGTAGTTCAGGTATTCATTAGAATGGTGTAAAGCTGGACATACATGGTCTGAATTTGGAAAGAATTTTCTTTCCAAAATCTTATCTAAAAATTGTTGTTCGAATTTCGCACCATTAGTGGGACGCTGCAAAAGCCGATTTTCGTGCAGTCATCGAATTTGAGTGATCGAGCATGTTTGAAACTTTTTGAAAAATTAATAATTTTCGAATCAATGATGGGAGAATCATGCAAGAAATATAACTGAAAAAGAAATGCACATGAGTGCAGGAAAATAAAATTCTCAGAAAGAAAAGAAGATTCCCAGCCATGAAAATTATTTACTGTAAAAAAAAAAAAATGGGGTGAAATTGAAGGCTTGGTTGGTCAAATTTCGAAATCAATGGTGGCACCATGAAATCACAGAACGCACAAATTTTCTGATTTTCAAAAATGTTCTTTTGAAATTCAACCCATGTGTGGCCAGCCTTAGTTTTTTCACAATTATTGGGTGTTTCCTGTAATAAAGACCAACCTTTCATCAGAATGGTTTAAACCATGTGCATGTCACTTAAATTCTAACTCCCCCTCAAAATAATCATCTTCAATTAATCTGCTTCCTTTAAAATGCCTCCAGGTTTGCAGTGTTTAAAAGAAAAAGAAAATCCAGCGAGCAGATAATGATGCATCACTACTGTAATAACGAAGCATTATATGTAGTGTTGTATAGTGTTATGCTGTGTGTGTCTAACGGCTGCATTGATTAAAGCTAAACTCTAGACAAGAAGCAACATTAGCAGCTGATATACAGATATGGGAGCTACTTTTTTTGCCATAGGATTTATAATATCTAGGAGTGACCCAGCCCTTCAGAGAGCAGAACATTGTTGGTGACCTATAAAATAAAAGTTCAGGTATGACCAGCGCTATAGAGTATGTGTAACCGTCAGGTGTAAGTTGCCACCAACCAACCCCTGGAGATCCTGGGGTCCAATAGACAGATAAAAAAGTAATGTTGGTGTATTGCGCTACCTGCTCAAGGGAAATGTGGATATGGTACCGTACTGTACAGTGTGTGGGAAAGTGTGGACTAGACTAGGTAATCCACCATGATCCCAAAAAATTGATAAAATCAATAAATACATATAATCCTTATATATTCCACGAATGCCATAAAATAAATTCTATATAAAGTGCACCGTGCCAAAAGGGAAAAGTTTGCTGTGCAAATGACAATACCCTTACGAAGTGCTAAGTGCTAGTGCAACTGTGAGGCTGATAAAGAAAAAGTTAATGGTGCTCATTTAGTGTGCATTTCACAGACTTTATTGATAAATGTGCTCACTGATGTGGATAGTACAGATATATTTGGATAAACTATCAATGTTTGAGTGATATCCTCTGTCCCGGAGGTGAGGTTTTAATCCAGAAATGTATAAGTGCTATCGTGCTGAACAAATAAATATTCACATTGTGTGATGGTTTATAGAATAAAAAATAATGGTGGGGAGATTACTCCCAGTGCTATGTGCCAAGCAGTGAATTACCAGTTACTTCCGGTAATGTATAACTGGTTTCCAAAAGCAGTGTTAAACATGGAGGTGTGGGAACAGCGAAAAGGAAATTCCCAAGGCTAAACTATAGGCAACCAGGTACACAAGAGCTCAACCAAAACAACCGGAGCTGACCTAAAAAAAAAAAACAAATACACCCTCAAAGAGAAACAGGTCCTCTAAACAGCAGCCTGCAAAACCTTGCGGCCAAAGAAAGCATCCGCAGATGCCAACACATCCACTTTATAGAACTTTGTGAAAGTGTTCACCGACGACCAGGTGCCCACCATGCAAACCTGCATCACTGACGCCTAATGACGGAAGGCCCAGGAGGCACTGGGCGCCCAAATAGAGTGTGCCTTGACAGGGAAAGGAGGAACCTGACCCTTGATGAAATGGGCCTGAATCACCGTCTGTCTGATCCATGTGGAAATGGTCACAGAGAAAGCGGACAACCCTTTCCGAGGCCCTTCCGTAAGCACAAATAGTTTGATAGTCTGAGTCTGATTACCTAAAAGACTCCGTAGCTGCCAGGTACACCCTAATCGCCCGCACCTGATGCTGATGGATAGAGGTTTGTCTTGAATCTTTGATTCCAACGCTGTTAAAAGATTGGAAATCTACTTCTAGGAAGATCTACCATCGTATGTGAAAGACTTACATTGCGTAGTGTGAGTCTCTTGGGGTTCATCCTTGTTCTTTTTCGGTGGCTCTAATCTTGACCTTCCTTCAATGGGGGGTTGAGCAGAAACTGGCCTTGAGTACTATCAAGGGCCAGATGTCTGCCTTAGCGGTCTCCTTTCAACGGCCCTTGGCCACACACTCCCTGGTGCGTACTTTTTCTTTAGGGAGTTCGGCAATTGACCCTTCCAATGCGGTCTTCGTTACCGCCTTGGGACCTCAATTTGGTGCTCTCAATCCTTGAGATTCCCCTGCTTACGCTGTCCCAGAAGGTGGCCTTTTTGGTGGCTATCACCTCTGTGCGCAGGGTGTCAGAATTGGTGGCATTATCCTTTTGTCCGCCTTGGTGGTTTACAGAAATTTGGTGGTTCTTTGCCTCTGTCAGCCGTTTATTCAAATAAAAATCGGAGACAATCTTTGGAAGGAAGACACTGTGTTGCCTTCCCTGTGTCCCAGGCCAAAACATACGAAGGAAATTGCATACCTTGGCTGAGGTCCGGGCGATTAGGGTGTACCTGGCAGCTACGGAGTCTTTTAGGTAATCAGACTCAGACTATCAGACTATTTGTGCTTACGGATGGGCCTCGGAAAGGGTTGTCCGCTTCCTCTGTGACCATTTCCACATGGATCAGACAGACGGTGATTCAGGCCCATTTCATCAAGGGTCAGGTTCCTCCTTTCCCTGTCAAGGCACACTCTATTTGGGCGCTCAGTGCCTCCTGGGCCTTCCGTCATTAGGCGTCAGTGATGCAGGTTTGCATGGTGGGCACCTGGTCGTCGGTGAACACTTTCACAAAGTTCTATAAAGTGGATGTGTTGGCATCTGCGGATGCTTTCTTTGGCCGCAAGGTTTTGCAGGCTGCTGTTTAGAGGACCTGTTTCTCTTTGAGGGTGTATTTGTTTTTTTTTTTGTTTTTTTTTTTTTTTAGGTCAGCTCCGGTTGTTTTGGTTGAGCTCTTGTGTACCTGGTTGGCTATAGTTTAGCCTTGGGAATTTCCTTTTCGCTGTTCCCACACCTCCATGTTTAACACTGCTTTTGGAAACCAGTTATACATTACCGGAAGTAACTGGTAATTCACTGCTTGGCACATAGCACTGGGAGTAATCTCCCCACCATTATTTTTTATTCTATAAACCATCACACAATGTGAATATTTATTTGTTCAGCACGATAGCACTTATACATTTCTGGATTAAAACCTCACCTCCGGGACAGAGGATATCACTCAAACATTGATAGTTTATCCAAATATATCTGTACTATCCACATCAGTGAGCACATTTATCAATAAAGTCTGTGAAATGCACACTAAATGAGCACCATTAACTTTTTCTTTATCAGCCTCACAGTTGCACTAGCATTTGCACTAGCAATAGGTATTTTTGACTTACCATAAAATCCATTTCTCTGATGTTCGTTGACGGACTCAGCACCCACCCTTCTGTGGAGTTGCAATTCTTCTGACACTGCTTGTAACAAAACAGAGTACCTATAGCAGAGAGAGGGAGTATACCCCCCGGGACTGGCCCTAGGGCATAGCCAAACTTTTTTTTCCCCGCCTAGTGTCCTACTCCTGTAGGGGGCAGTATAACCCAATGGGTAAGAGAATGAAGGTTTCCTATTTTGAATCGTTAGCTGTCAGGTTATTAAAAAGGCAATTTCAGAACCGATTTATTCATACAGTTTGTAGTGTACCATACATAGAGTTGCAAAACAGTAGGATAAAGGAATATTTCTGAACTACGTTTTATCTCATGGTTACTGTGAAAATGTGTGAATGCATCAATGCAGTGCATGTTATCTTAGCTTGCAGAGCTTGGATTCATTGAATGAGTTTACCAAAAACGAAAATATTGCAGAATATACAGCCTCATGCTACACAACTAAGCTGAATAAACTAAATTATTAATGTAACTTTAGTAAAACTATCTTTTAGATGCATTTTTTTACTCCAAAAGCTTTTTATTAAAATGAATTTGATAGAAATAAAAAATAACAAAATGAAGAAAAAAATATATATTTTTTTACCTTTTTATCCACCCTGCCGATTAACTATATTTCCAAGAGATATGAGGCACTTTTGGCCTCACTCATGTGGCCTATTCCCACAGAAGAAATAGGCTCCATTTTCAGCAATGTTGATTGTGGAGACAAAACGGCCACATCTGTTGTGTATATGTGATGCTTCCTGTTTAGGTTGCTGCTATAAAACATTTTGTTAAAAGACTTAACCTCTCTTGTTGTAGCTGAGGAATTGTTGGATCCAAATCAGAGTAAAATCTACAAGCGTTTAGTTTCCATTCATTGTAATCTCATTTCTAGAACTAGTAAAAGCCATTTCTTCCCTCCTTTAGAGCGAATGGAAACCGCAAATAAACAACTTGCAGTGAAGGAATTGGAGGGGTCAGAGGACAACAGAAACACCATATCACAACTTCTAGCACAAAGTAAGTTCCTGCAATAACTTATTTCTTCATTGGGACCATTAACTTCATGAATCACACTGAAGGAAGCCTATTAAATAAGAAATTTTGAAGGATCGCAAGGATAGGCAAAGTGCACTACTAAACAAAAGCAGCAATTCAGTAACTACATTCTGGATGATGTGGGTTATGTATTGACCTTGTTTTGTTGCATTTTGTTTTAAAGTGGTTGTAAGACTCAGTTCACACTGGGGCGGCACGACTCTGTACTACTTCGGGGGCAACTTGTGCATTCCCATGCACCACGACTTCGGAGCGACTTGCATGGACTTCACAGCAGTGTCCTGTAGCAGTCAATGGACCACGAGGGAGCGCGACTTGTCAGGCTGACAAGTCGCGCTAGTGTGAATCGAGTCTTAAGCCTCAAGGGTTGTGTTTTTGTTTGTGTTTTTTTTTTTTTTTTACACCTTTAATGCGCTACTGTCAATCTCAGCCAGTTAGCCAATGATGAGAGAGCGGGGGCAAGACCAAGACACGGTCTGTGTGTGAATGGACACCGAGTATTGGTTTGGGAGTGAGCCTGCTCAGGTGCTTACATAGCATGCTGCTATGGGTGCACTCGGCAGGAGGGAGAGGCCAGGAGCGCCGCTTGTGGACCCGAGAAGAGGAGGATCGGAGCTGCTCTGTGTAACCACTGCACAGAGCAGGCAAGTATGACAGGTTTGTTATTTTTTAATATCCCTTTAATGAGTAAGCCTGGTAGTACATCCATTAAATATTTATTTATTTTTTTTTTTTAATTTTATACCTTATTGTGACATTGGTTAGTTTTATTCTGGTTGACCTCGCTTTTGGTAGTATGATGAAAATTGCAAACTGGATATGCCTTATGCATAATTATCGAATTGCAGTAAATTTTTAAAATTTTAAAAGTTATACTTTTTATTTTTATTTTTTTTTAGTCTTCAGTTTTGCTTATTTGATAAGGCAAGGAGCTGAATGAACATGTGTTGTAAAATCTTTACTTCCAATCCGATCGCACTGGAATTACTTTAAGGCACTTGGAATTGAGTTATGATATCTAAATAATTGATAAGTAGTTCTGATTAAATCTCTCTAACAGGGACTGAGACAAAAGGATTTTTATGAGGCTCTGTTGTATTTTCTTCAATATTTTAATTGATTTTGATTTTTAAAAAAAAAGTATACAAGGCGCTTTAGGTATGTACATTGGAAATATATAAGTTACAGCTCTGATCACTGGAACATGCAAAAACATATAATACAGTGCAAAGAAGAAGGCTCCTTGTAAACATCTGTATGAAATGCAATAACAGACAGGTAAATGGTAACAGTCCATATTGGTAGTGTTTTTCAAGGGTCCTGGTCAGAACATGGCCCCAGTAAGAATTACTGTAAAGTAGAAAAAAAGGGATGGAGAAGAAAAGTACCAAAGTGGGGGTGGAGGGCAGGAGAAGGAGGGGGTAGGAACAAAGCTGGAGGTGAGGAAATGGGAGGGAGGAAGGGAGACTGTCAGAGATTAACTTCAGTCCTGCCCAGAGACCCTGACAAGTCCTCTACTCTTGCCAAAATTTAAAGATTCGTTCACATTTGTGGCTGGCACGTTTTTGTTCTGGATCAATGGCAGTTTCTGCAGAACAAATTGTTTGGTCTGTGCCCTGTGCGCACCACAACACTGTTGTAATGTCCGGTGGGGTGTAGTGAATTTCCCTCTAAACTCGCTCTGGTGAAATTAAACCCAGCTGCTACAAGGCAACAAAATTAAAGCTGAACTGCAGGCTGCTCCCTTCCACCCTTCTCCTACACCCCTTCAGTTAATCCCTGGCATAAAAACACTAAGGCTAGGTTCACATCTATGCGGTTGATGCAGTTTTCAGGCGTGTTTTGCAGTGTGCTTTGTGTTTTTAAACTGGTGTTTTTGCATGCAGTTTTCATGCATTTTGCGTCCCCCCCCCCCTTTTTAACACAGTGTATAGCTGGTTGCTAAGCAGCGGCCTGGGAAGCTGCCTGCAGTGTCACTAACAGCCGATTAGTCCTCAGCTGTCAGCGGGGTTCCACGAAGAAAGCTGAATGTAAAAAGAATTTTAAAAATTGCCAGAAAAAAGGGCAAAAAATGGCGTGCCCCCCCCCCCCCCAATCCGTTCCAAACCCTTGGGGGTCTGATATGGATTTAGAGGGGAACCCCAAGCCAAATAGGGGAAAAAATTGGTCCTTTTCCCCACAATCCTGGGTGGTGGTTGTGGGGGTCTGCAGGCAGGGGGCTTATCCAAATTTGGAAGCCCCCTTTGTTAATGAATATGGGGTACATTGTACTCTAATCATTTGAATATTAAGTGTCAAAAATAAATAAACACACACACACAGTTTTTGACAATGCCTTTAATAAAAAAAAAAAATGGCCCCCAATGTAGATCCAACGTAAATCGCGCGGCCCGCTGCACCGCCAGACCCAGAAGCTCCGCCCGCGACAAAGGCTAACCGCTGACTGTTTTTATTTCTTATTGACAGTTTTTTTGGTGAATGAGTAGGGCTACTATGCACCCCATACTCATTCACATTGGGAGGAGGAAGGCGCTCGCTCATCCCCCTCCCTTTCCTGACCTGCCATGCTGCATGCTCGTATAAGGGTCTCGGATAAGGGTCTGGTATAAATTTTGGTGGGGACTCTTCGCCATTTTTTTTTTGGAGGGGGTAATAGTTCTTTATCCCCGGCAATTCTTTTTTTTACATTCAGCTATCAGCGGGGAACACAGCTGACGACTTGTTGTTAAAGGATAAGTTCATCTTTGGGAACATGTAACATGTTCCCAATGCTGTAGCTGCTGCCCCCTCTCCCTGCAGCAGCAGTACGGAAAAAAGTTTCCTGTACTAGCTGCCACTTTTTAAAATCAGTGCGACTGCATGGGGCTCCGCCCACACAGCCGCATTATTCATTCACACAGCTCTATGTGTGAATGGAACTACATTCACACATAGAGCTGTTCTCCATGAACTACCACGGTGCTGTGGAGCGCCGTGGCAGTTCATTGATTTGTAACGGTCAGTGTATCTACCTGGTCGTATGGGATACACGGACAGGTCTGCAGGAGACCTGCATGGCACCAGCGATCTTCTGATGCTTTATAGACTCCAAAAGGAGAAAACAAAAAATGGATGCACATTTTTTTTTTACCTGTCCTTTCCGTGCGCAGGAGGCAGGATCTTTTTTCATGTATCAACGTCACCACTTGTGTGATGTGGACACTTTTTTTTTTTTTTTTCTTTTGAATGTCCATCATCAGGGTCCTCTTGAAATACAGCAGAGACTCTGTAGTGGATGACATCAGCATGAGGGAACCGTTTGGATTAGCCATTGTGCCACATCTGCAGTCCTTGATTACCAGTCCCTTGCACCTGGACACATGCCAGTGAGGGACCTAGATGGTGCATTGGGAATATGAAATGCTCCATAAGGTTACTTTCTACTTTTTTTTCTGTTTATTTTAAATTTTGCCTGCAGGTGGGTTTTAATGCAATTTCTTGCACTCCATTTTTAACCATGTTTGAATAAGAGACTTTTGGCAATAGGTGCGATCGATTATTTTTTTTTTCTACAAAGCAGTACTGGCAATTTAGTACCATGGAAACAGGCGGGTCTGCTGACATCCTTGGGGCTTGTTCTTACTTTAGCTGCTTTGATCAGATGAACTTTCTGCATCAGGACCTAAGCTGACTTTTAGTAGTAGAGAATAAGGGTTTTCATTCAAATCTTATACTGGCACTAATGAGTAATTTGTGAAGCTATACCATGAATTTCTCAGTGTGTTCATCTCTGGAAGCCTTAAATTCTTGGTTTGATAGAATCTTTGGTCTCTCTTGTCTATTTTATTCATTTGGATGCTTGGTGGTTTGATGTTTCTTTAGTCAAGGCTTTGATCTCCATTTTCCCACCCTGTGGAGGGAGGGGTGGCTCTGATGTGGTTCCCATTTACAGCCAAGCTTTTTAAAAAGTGAAACATTTTTCCAGCTAATTGTTGGAGTTAATTAAAGGTGTTTACATATTTTCTGAGGGAGTTACCTCTTTTCAAGACCATATTTTCTGTGGGTGTTGCCCTGTTTAGTACCAAGCATGCTGCTTTTATTTCTACATGAGATGTCTCGTTGGTGTTAAGCTTTGCATAGATCAGCATATCCATACTTCTTTCTGATTGCATATAAAAACTGAATAGCCTTTCCTGATTTAGTAAAACATCCAAACCACTGCTAGGAGGCTTAGTTCCCTTTCCCATTCTGAGCCCAACTTTTAAACACCATCAAAGACCCTTTTAAGGGCCTAAAATACATGTATTCACTCATATTGGGCCCTTTTCACATGGACAGACCAATCGGTTCCGCCTGTCAGATTTTTTAGGTGGACCCTATCAGACCATCTATTGCCCTCTATTGAGCGGGGAATGTAAACAGACGTGTCGGTTTACGCCCGCTGACATCTGATCCTATCTGCTAAAACCAGACAGAGGGCGAAACCCTTCCCCTATCTGTCTGGCCGATCGAATTACAGTCAGATGTAACCGGACAGGTGGTTAGTTTACATCCGACCACCCATAGAGGAAAGCGGGCTGTGTCTGCTCTGCATAAGTGGAGTGAACACGCACCTGGTTGCTTGCTCAGCGGGGATCAGCGGCGGAGTAGACCAGTGTGAAAGAGCCCTTAGTATCAGATTGGTTAAGTCATACCCACTCTTAATTTTCTACTGCATTAATATTCCATGTCTCACGTGTACTTTTTAGTTCTAATAAGCTATTTACTTCTGTCGTTCTATATTTCTCTTGGGTACAAGCTCACCCTGTAGGAACGTTTTACCATTTACTTATCAATAAACTGCAGTCATTGAGCATGGACTCCCATATTGTTGAGTGGATTAGGCAGTGGCTGAGTGACAGACAACAGAGGGTTGTAGTCAATGGAGAACATTCAGAACAAGGTCATGTTACCAGTGGGGTACCTCGGGGATCTGTACTGGGACCAATTTTGTTTAATATCTTCATAAGTGATATTGCAAAAGGCCTCGATGGTAAGGTTTGTCTTTTTGCTGATGACACAAAGATATGTAACAGGGTTGATGTTCCTGGAGGGAAACGCCAAATGGAAAAGGATTTAGGAAAACTAGAAGAATGGTCAGAACTCTGGCAACTGAAATTTAATGTGGATAAGTGCAAGATAATGCACCTGGGGCGTAAAAACCAAGGGCAGAAAATAGAATATTTGACACAGTCCTGACCTCAGTATCTGAGGAAAGGGATTTAGGAGTAATTATTTCAGAAGACTTAAAGGTGGGAAGACAATGTAATAGAGCAGCACGAAATGCCAGCAGAATGCTTGGATGTATAGGGAGAGGTATAAGCAGTAGAAAGAGAGAAGTGCTTATGCCGCTGTACAGAACACTGGTGAGACCTCACTTGGAGTATTGTGCGCAGTACTGGAGGCCATATCTCCAGAAGGATATAGATACTCTAGAGAGAGTTCAGAGAAGAGCTACTAAACTAGTACATGGTTTGCAGGAAAAAACTTACCAGGAAAGGATAAAGGACCTTAACATGTATAGCTTGGAATAAAGAAGAGACAGAGGGGATATGATAGAAACTTTTAAATACATAAAGGGAATCAACTCGGTAAAGGAGGAGAGCATATTTAAAAGAAGAAAAACTACCACAAGAGGGGCAAAGGTTTAAAAGTAATATGAGGAAGTATTACTTTACTGAGAGAGTAGTGGATGCATGGAATAACCTTCCTGCAGAAGTGGTAGCTGCAAATACAGTGAAGGAGTTTAAGCATGCATGGGATAGGCATAAGGCTATCCTTCATATAAGATAGGGCCAGGGACTATTCATAGGATTCAGATATATTGGGCAGACTAGATGGGCCAAATGGTTCTTATCTGCCGACACATTCTATGTTTCTATGTTTCTACCAAATTTTTGATTATGACTGTATGCTGTACTAGCTAGAACATACTTGTTCTCTAGTTGCTCATTTTCATAGATAAATATTCAAACTGTTTTTCTATTGCTAACTGCGATATATGCTGGCTTTCTGTCTGTAGCGGATGGATATTTCATTCTTTATATATGTTCTTGCATCTACTGTGTTTCTTGTTAGAACTTCTTACCTTTGCTCCCATTCATACTTGAGTGTTTTTCAACTGTTTTCCATATGCCTGACAACACTCAACATGCAGGATCCCATTCTTTATAATTTTTCCCTGTTTCACACTTGTATGCTTAGTCGCCCTTTTTCTCTTGACCTATGCTAAAAAAAAACACAAGAGCTTTTATTTTATTTGAGCATACTCAGGCATATTTTGGACCAAAAGATCTAATTGGGAGTGTCTGTAAACCCGCTCCCTTCTTTTTGGAATAGCTATGCTTCCCTTGGCCAGCCCATGAAACGGATCCCTGAAGTTTGATACCCGTGAAAAGCGCTTGCCCAAAGCTTGTAAAATGGCTGGGAAAAAAAAACACTTCAAAATAACCAGGAATATACTCTGCTGAGGTGAATGCCGGCTTATTCTTCATAATGTGTGCCTGAAACTATACAGTTTACGCTGAGATAGGAACCTTCACAGATTAAATCGGTTGTGTTAGTGTTAGGTTGTTAGGTTTAGTGACAGTCAAGTGCAGAGCTAAAGCTTCATTCACGATAACACATTTTTAACATTGTTCCTCTACATAGGATTTACATTAATTGTGCTGCCTAATGTTTCTGGGATTCGGAGGTATAAAGCATGAATACTGCAAGTTTGAGAAGTTTGAGTGCGTGTCTTGGAGAAGAAAAAGAACTGTGTAATGACTGGGGTATTGCAAACCAATGACTATCTTTTTAAAATAGTGGTCAGGTCATTTGTGACTGATAGGATTGGAAGGAAAATGGAATTGGAATGGAGATGGGGGGGGGGCAGTCATTCTAGATCATCCTGCATTGGGGATAAAGCTTGCCTTTACCACTTTGTGCAGCAAACCAATCTAGAGAGGAAGGTAGAAAAATGTATTATATTTTAACTTTTACTGGACCATTGGAGAATCTAGTCAGTCCCCTTTCTCCATGTCTTGACTCATTTTTCAACTAGTTGAATTTTAAAATTTCAGCCATAAGACTTTCTGAGTCCCATTAAGGTCACATACTGCCATGAGTAATGACAACAAGATACTTCCTTTGTCATGCATTGTTCTTTGCATTGATATACATGAAAGAAAGTAATTTAAAAGATTTAGCTTATAATGGCCATCTGTATTGTTGCGTAATGAAAAAACAATGTGGAGATTTTTGTGGAATCATAGCGGAAATTAGCTCTTAACACTGTCCCTCCAGCACTTTTTGCACACCTGGGCAGTGGGTGGTTAGTATCGCTGCCAGGTTCCTGACAGGTTGGGGGGGCGTAGACACACAACCTCTGACCAATTGATTACTGCTAATATCTGTAAAAGACTATAGATACAGTAGCACAGCACCATGTACAATAACAGTAGTTCTTCAGTAATAATTGCCTTAGTGCAATTATTGCGGTTCGGATGTGATAATTTGCATAATTATGTAGAGTACATATAGAGATCTAGATTTGTTGCCAGGGAAATGAGCATTCCCCCCCCCCATTATTGAAACCAGATTATCTATGCAACTATAGAACAGTCCTGTACTGGCAAAGAAGTAAAAGGAAGTAAATGGGAGAAAAAATTTATAAATTTGTAAACGTGCAAGGTACAGACATAAACTGTATGTTCATAACCTGGCAATTTGTCCTTTCTATTGTGTATAGAACAGATTCACTATAAGTAGATTATACAAACCACTTAGTAGTACTAAAGCCTACATTTCAATTCTACCCAGTCAGGTGGGCCCTCGTGTGCCCACAAATTGAAGTTATTGTGGTCAAACTAAGTAGATAGAATACATCCAGCTTTACTGCTATAAAGGTATAAATGTTTTATTGAGTACATCGTAGATGCTGCAGCCCTCACTGGCATTTTCAGAACTAATCTGGTTGATTTTATGTTGTGTAGACCGAGCTATGAAATATTTGTTTTGTTTATTATTGTTCACCCATATCAACATAATATCATATTAGGTTTTTTTTTTTTATGTAGCACATTTCGACCTCTTTCAAACTGGTGCGCTTTTGCTGCGCCTTCCAGGGCAAAAAGAGCAATGAATACTATGCCTGTTAAATCCTTTGTAACTGTTCACACACTTCAGGTGCGCTGGGCTTTGAAAAGTCTTGCATGCAGCATCTTCAGTGCAGTTTTTTTAAAAGCACACCAAAAAGGCACCGATGAGTCAATGGGTACATGTTAAAAATGCATCTGTGTGAAAGAACCCTTCCACATCCACATTAGTCCATACCGAAGTACCTTACGTTTTGATATACCTTTAAGAATCGCAATAACTGCCCTGGACAAGAAGCTGGTAAATTCAGCAAAGTTTTTTTTTTTGGAAGACTTTATTTACATTTATTGTTCATCAGTATCCTTATTGGCTTATTGTATCTTTTATCATATGTATATCACTGACAAGTCGAGTATTTTTTTTTTTTTTTTTTTTAACAAAGGTTTCCCACAGCTACCTGTTACCTGCCAGTGAAATTGCAGCAATTAGTTTGTTGGTGTCACGTTTTGGTGGACACGCAAAGATGAAAGCTTCTCACATAGCTCATCAGAAGTGGCACAGCCTTGTTCTCATGTAATCCTTTGCCCTGATTCACCATCCTCCCACTGCTGTGTGTGGAATGTGGCTATACTGGTCTGTCAGTGACTGGGTGTTAATGGCTGCAGGGACTAGTGTTACTAGATCTTCTGTTTAGATACTGTTCATTTCTAGTTCACAAAGTAATGTCTGTAATGTCAATGATCCTGTCACTTATCAGCAGTGCTCTATGTGCACTAATTGCATGATATACAGATCATATCCTTGTTCGGGCTTCCTACTTTCTGTGCCTCATTCTTTGTCCCTGCCACTGCCTTTGTGTTATATTTTAGTTAACTATAAGCCAAGATTTTACTTCCTGTTAAAGTTTTATTGAACTTTCCAAATACCATTTTACATTTGAAATGTCCCCACACATTACAGTCCCTTATAATTAAAGAAAAGCTGTAAATGTTTTTTGGTATCCCCAAGTTGCTAACTGCCAAGACCATGTGAAAACTTTTAGTTTAAAAAAGAATTTCTATATGCTCTGAGACTTGGTGCTTGCCATGATCTACTCTATGTAATCTTTTCCATTGGTCTACATTTTGTAGTGGAGGGGATATGCACTGATGCATTCTTTCTCCGGTTGTATGGTACTTGCATATTATATGCCCACTCAACTGCTTTGTGTAATAGCTTCTTGCATTTAGCACTACAGCCTGTTTGCTTTTGTTTTCTATTCAAATTATTGTTCTATCTTGGCTGTAGCTGGGTTTGTACAGGATTCTTTTTTGAAAAAATTCTGTTCACATTGAAAATTAGTTAATTCTCTTCCCTACAAATTATACTACTCGTCTGGTTTCTAGATGTAAAAGATTTATGCAAAAGCTTCCTTCATACTTTGGTGATTATAAAGCCTCGTACACACGATCAGATTATCGGACAAATTTTCTTCCCTTTTTTTTGTTGCATGCTATCATATGGAAAGTGAAGAGGTTACTTTCATATGAGAACTCTCGTACGACAGAATTCAACTTTTAGAAGTGATGTCATGTGTTGAATTGTTTTGTATGCATTCTTTCGTTTCTGAGCATGCCTAGTCTTGTTCTTATGATTTTTTTAATTTTTTTAATTTTTTTTTATCAGATGAAAACACTACTAATTTAGGCAAAAATCAGACGTTGTGTTCACGTATGATAAAAATTTTATAGCCTGCACATCCAGTTTTAGCGTACAAAAATTTGAAATCGGCTGTCGAAAGCAGCATACTAAAGATCTGAAAATTGGCAGATCATTCGTCGGATGAAATTTTACTTTCATTTTTTTATTATGTGTACAGGCCTTTAACCCCTGATGGATAGCTTCATGCTTGTATCTTTTGCAGGTTTAGCTATGTAAAACTTTAAAAGCTAGTGTCTATAGTGTTTTTAAAATGCAGTGTGCTACACAGCCTCAGTTCTCTATTGTCAGCATTGTGCCAAAAATCAGAACCACTGGAGGCTAATCTGCTGACAGCCTCAAGCTTTACTGCTACATGGGGGGAGCAGTAAATTAGTATGTGCTGTAAATTGCCTCCAGCAAAAAGAAACAGGAGCAATGCTGTAGGCAATTTATAGGACATACTTATTTAGGTAGCATAAATAATAATGTGAAATGTTATGGGCAAAGTTCTTCTTTTGCCCACAATCTCTTGTGTATTGTCAGAACATTTTTCCCATGAATGGATGCATCATAACTTTTTTATTAAAGTTGTTGTAAAGGCATAAGGTTTTTTTAACTTAATGCATTCTATGCATTCAGATAAAAAGCCTTCTGTGTGTGCAGCAGCCCCACTAATACTTACCTGAGGCCCCTCTCTCTACTGATGTTCACTTGTCTCAGCCATCTGAGATTCTCACTCCTGATTGGCTGAGACACAGCAGCGGTGCCAACGGCAGCCGCTGCTGTCAGTCAGCTAGCCAATCGGGAGAGAGGGGGGCAGGGCCGGGTCAGAGCTCTGTGTCTGAATGAACACAGGGAGCTGTGACTCGGCTCGGGTGCCCCCATAGCATGCTGCTTGCTGTGGGGGCACTCAACAGGAGGGAGGGGCCAGGATCACAGAAGAGGGACCCGAGAAGAGTAGGGTCCAGGCTGTTCTGTTCTGTGCAAGACCACTGCAACAGAGGAGGTAAGTATAACATGTTTGTTAATTTTATAGGCAATAAAACAAGCTTTTATAATCCCCTTAATCAGAAAAGCCTCCAAGATTTTAGATTGTAACTATTGGAAAGACTTTTTATGGTGCATCCCTACCAAATTGCTATGTGAGAACACATCGGGGGCATTATGATCACTCTTTTGGACTGGGGAGAGCAAGGTGAGTGGGGCTCAATTTAAGGAAGCCACACCCCTAGTAACAAAGTGGCTCAATCAAAGAGGGCCCCTGAAGAGGGATCATGGCTGAGAAATGTAATGGTAGGCATCTTGTGCTATTAGGCAGAACATTTACATTTGTATGCTTGAAATGGATGACCGATTCATTTGTTTTGTTGGAATAAAGTTTGTCCATAGTATAAGAAATATAAACTTGTTGAAAACAAAACCAATTGCCTTTTCATTTACTGCAATTTGGGGGACAGTAGAGCTGGTGAAATTGCCCTGGTGAAACTGCTCCCAGTTAGGAGCGCTCTCCCTCTCTGTTGTTAATTTATGTCCCTGGGTTATCACAGAATTACACCCATTTCTCGAGCACACACCCAGATGTTTGTTTTACATAGTTTGAATATAGAGGGATGTTGATGATGATGTTTATAATTACATTTTAACTGTATGAGTCAAAGGATTGGCACTAAGGGAGGACCTTGAATGAACAATGACAGCCGTTTAAACTCGCTGTGCCCACTCTTGCAAAATATGGGTATTACACGTGATTGTGAAGAGAATTGTATTCCAACTCCTAGCATGATTTACAGGATGTTTTTCAGTCATATGGATCAACATACCAAAATTAAGTTTACTGCCATAGATTAGGAAAATAACTTGATGAATAAATACAGAAGTAATTCTTGTACTTTGTTTGTTTAATATCTTTTGACTAAGGGTGGCCAAAAATGGTTACGATATTTGTGATTATGATACCGTTGTGTGCTGCAAATGATTGCAGTCTTTTGTCATGCATGACAAGAAAAATGGTTGAGGAAAGAGACCTACCGTCTGAAAAGGCTAGTACTTGGGAAAGTTTACATTTTCTTCAGCCCTTCCTTTTGCACATAAAATAGCCAGGGCATGCCTGACATGCATATTTATATTTGTTGTATGGTTCTTAGCTCATATATCCTTCTATGTGTTTGAGAAGGTCTGCAGTAAAATATCTTGCTAATTAAAAATTCAACCAAGTGATGCCATCTGTTTAAAAAGGTACATTCCAAGCCTTTGCAGACTGGTCACTCAACTCTTTGTTAGGCAGCCCATAAATTATTATTATTTTATTTTTTTTATTTTTTGAACGGAAAAAAACTGATTCCATTTCCCCACCCACTTAATATGGATGGGGAAGTCCTCCCTGCTGAGCTATTGTATTCTGACAACAGGAGACATCACTATTACAATACTTCTTGATCAGCATTGTAGGCTATAGCTTGTGGTGCTGATTAAGTAGGGAAAATCTGCTGACAGAGCGGTTGAACAGAAGTTCTGTATAACCTCCCCTTCCTTCTGTATTGAACTGTATTGTAATTGTTCTGTCCCCCCTTTTTGTCTTGTGAAGTGCTGCGAAAACTGTTGGCGCTATATAAATCCTGTATAATATATAACCACCTCTCTTCCCATACATGGATGGAAATTCGGCCAGTCCCTGCTGAACAGGCTAAATTTTGAGCCATGAATGGCCAACAATATAATCTGTAAATTGAATAGGGTTTAAAAAAACGATTCAACTCTCCTTTACGTCTTGTTTGAGACTGGTTTACTCCTGTCGGTTAGTAAATTCCTAAAAGTGTCATCCTGTTAAATAACTGTACAAAAAATATTGTTCTATTCTAAAATAATAAAAAAAAAAACAAATGAATGTTTTTTAAAATTGAGGTAAAATGTCCATATCTGTAAAGCTTTAATTACCTTTTGAAAAGCAGTTAATTTTTGATTTACCGTATATGCTTACAGACAAGGAACTCCAGAGAGAGAAGGAGAAGCTGGAAATGGAGATGTCGTCTTTTCGTTCTATGAATGAGGATCAAAGAAGACACATTGAGATTAGAGACCAGGCCCTAAACAATGCACAGGGCAAGGTGGTGAAATTGGAGGAAGAAGTAAGTTTGATATTTTTCCCAGATTTGGATGTTCCTTTTAAGATCTACTAGTATCTTACCAGCAATAATTGTTGCTAAATGTATGTTTATGTTTAGTTTGTAGTTTGATGTATTTTTTTTTTAAATATTGTGTAGACTTTTGCCCACTATGATTCATCCAGCTATAGTTCAGTGATAAACAAACAAAAAATTGGGGGAGCAAACCCTGAACATGTATATCTAAAGCCGGTGCAGCTATGGACCAAGCAACATGTATATTAAAAAAGAATAGCGCACACATGCAAAAGAAATTACTATCAAATATGGAGACAATCCATAAATAAAAATGGGGATTTAGTCCCACCATATGGCCATATCGTGCTCAAGCTATGATTCATCCAGCTATAGTTCAGTGATGCTTTTTAATTTGGTAAAAAAAAAATTTGGTAAAAATATGTACCTCTCTTCACTTTCTGCCGGGTGGCGGACAATGCCTCGACAACCCTGGGAGCTTTGGTCAGCAGTGGATTAACATTACAGGTGTAGGGGATTCGGCGCTGTTGTCGGTTCTTCCATAGTACAACGGCTAGCTGGAGCTTTGTGGGCATGTGACTGCGCAGAAAGGCTTAAAGTGTTTATAAAGTAATCAGAGAGGATCAGAGCAAAGGGGAAGCCTCATTTAGGTGTTGCCTAGATTGGTTTTCTCTGCAAAATGTGTGTAGATTACATAATGCTGTCCTTTTTAAGATATTTCAAGGTTATTTAAATTAGGTGGTGAGCACGGACAGGATTTCTTTAGTAGTTGATGTTCTTTCCAGGGGCGTACCTAGAGCATTTGGCACCCGGGGCGGATCCTATATCTGGCACCCCCCGCCCCCCCCCCCCCCCCCCACCGGCGTGCAGGCGACGAACCGCACATTGACCCGGCGACCAGGCCCCTCCTCCTCTGCAAAAACGGCGCCGATTGACTTGAGGCGCCAGACAGAAATACATGTAACTGGCAGTGGCATACTTACTGTGTGCTACTGCCAGTGGTGTCACTAGGGTTGGTGTCACCTGGTGCAGTAAACCATGGTGTCGTTCCCCCCCCCAAAAAATTATTTTCCTGTTTTCTGAAAGAGAGCCAAAGATGCAGCATGCAAGACTTTTGGTGCGCTTTCAGAAAATGCAGAAAAAAAATCTATAGGACTGCAGTAATAACTGCGAGTAAAATGTAGGAAGACCCCCTTTACATTACACAGCCCCCGTACCCCTGGACCCCTTTACATTACACAGCCCCCCCATTGGAACCCTTTACATTACACAGCCCCCGTACCCCTGGACCCCTTTACATTACACAGCCCCCCCATTGGAACCCTTTACATTACACAGCCCCCGTACCCCTGGACCCCTTTACATTACACAGCCCCCCCATTGGAACCCTTTACATTACACAGCCCCCGTACCCCTGGACCCCTTTACATTACACAGCCCCCCCATTGGAACCCTTTACATTACACAGCCCCCATACCCCTGGACCCCTTTACATTACACAGCCCCCCATTGGAACTCTTTACATTACACAGCCCCCGTACCCCTGGACCCCTTTACATTACACAGCCCCCCCATTGGAACCATTTACATTACACAGCCCCCGTACCCCTGGACCCCTTTACATTACACAGCCCCCCATTGGAACCCTTTACATTACACAGCCCCCGTACCCCTGGACCCCTTTACATTACACAGCCCCCCCCATTGGAACCCTTTACATTACACAGCCCCCCCATTGGAACCCTTTACATTACACAGCCCCCCCCATAGGAACCCTTTACATTACACAGCCCCGTACCCCTGGACCCCTTTACATTACACAGCCCCCCCATTGGAACCCTTTACAGTACACAGCCCCCATACCCCTGGACCCCTTTACATTACACAGCCCCCCCATTGGAACCCTTTACATTACACAGCCCCCCCCCCATTGGAAGCCTTTACATTACACAGTCCACACCCCCCTCATGGAAACCTTTATGTTACACAGCTCCCGCCCCCCATAGAACCTTTTCCATTATACAGCCCCCGTCCCCCAATAGAACCCCTTACATTACACAGCCCCCATGGAACCCTTCACATTACACAGCCCCTGCCCCCCAAAAGAACCCCTTACATTACACAGTTTCCGCACCCCCCCAATAGAACCCTTTACATTACATAGCCCTCACCCCCCCCCCCCCTCAATAGAACCCTTTAAATTATACAGCCCCCCAATAGAACCCCTTAACAATACAAAGCCCCTGCCAATAGAACCCCTTTACAATACAAACCCCCCAATAGAACCCCTCTACAATGCAAACCCCCAATAGAACCCCTTTACATAAAAACACCCCCAATAGTACCCCTTTACAATGCAGACCCCCCAATAGAACCCCTTTACAATACAAACCCCCCAATAGTACCCCTTTACAATACAAACCCCCCCAATAGAACCCTTTACAATACAAACCCCCCCATAGAACCCCTCTAAAATGCAGACCCCCCCCAATAAAACCCCTTTACAATGCAGACCCCCCCAATAAAACCCCTCTACAATGCAGACCCCCCCCCAATAAAACCCCTCTACAATGCAGACACACCCCCCCCCCCAATAAAACCCCTCCACAATGCAGACACACCCCCCAATAAAATCCCTCTACAATGCAGACCCCCCCCCCCAATAAAACCCCTTTACAGTGCAGACAACCCCTCCCCCCCCTTCCAATAAAACCCCTCTACAATGCAGACCCCCTCTACAATGCAGACCCCCTCCCCCCCGACTGTCTTTATAATACAATTGTCCGCCCCCCCCCTCGCCCCCTTACCTTATGAGGAGGAGAGCAGAGAGGGAGGAACTGTTCAAAGCAGAGAATGGGAGAGAGGCTCACAAGCCCTGCATACACAGCGGTCAGCGGGAAATGCCGAAGTTTACAGTGCTGGTTAATGAGCCGGTGATTGGTTGCTAGGCGGTCCTAGCAACCAATCGCCTTCTCATTATCTAGCAGAGTTCACTTCGGCATTTCCCGCTGTGTATGCAGGGCTCATGAGCGAAGTGAGTCTCTCTCCCATTCTCTGCTATACAGCTTCTCCTCCTCTGCGCTCCTGTATAAGCGAGCGGCGGAGGCAGTCCGGCGGCCGGCCCCGGGTGTCACCCTGGTGCTCGCTGACACCCGCCTAATGTGTGGCACCCGGGGCGGACCGCCCCCCCCGCCCCCCCTATTGGTACGCCACTGGTTCTTTCATAAGCCAATAAGAAGACTGGAGATTGTAATGTGAAAGAGGAAGGTGCAGAGCTGCAGGCACTAAATACTTGTCGTCCTCTAAAGCAGGCCATAGATGGTGCGGCTTTCTTTCCTGCAACCACGAGTCAGTGTTGATGAAGGAATCTCTTCTGCAGAGCTATTGTGTTCTACTGACGGGGGACTAAGGGAGCCTTCCTGGCCCGGAGGACACTGATTCTTGTTTGCGGCTATACCCACTGGAAATGATCACATGAAAAATCCTACAGGCTGCTTGTACCCAAGTTCACTGTTGGATCAATTTTGGTATGGACAGCCTGCGCATACATAGTTCGAATGTTGGCCAGTCCTTGCAGAGATTCGAACCGTCTATGGCCGGCTTAAGAATATAGTGTGGCAGTGTGTGTGTGAATCTTAGGACTGGCTGAATACAGTTGTGAATGATGTGTGGTGCTTCTCCTTAATCAAGTGCCTGCTATTCTAGGTTTAAATGTTCATTTGGTTACTAGAGCGCAAGTTATAAAATCCTGCTTCTTCTCATCCTACACATTCCTGGACAATTCTGCCACTTGTGTTACTTGAAGCTGTACAATGTTTTTCATACTCTCGGCTCCTGTCTTGTTTGGAAGCTCAGTCTCAATCTGTCTGAATTGACCACTTCAATAGTCATTGGATATTTAGAAACAATCAAGGTTGAGGCTGTTTTGAAAGGGAGGGTTGGCGAAGTTCATAATTACTCGACTGGGAGTCTGGGCAATGTCTAGGACAAAGGAATTCTCTAGAGCTGAAAATGTAGCATTTTTATTTTCTCTTTATGGTCTGGAAAACATCAAACCCATTGGAACATTCCACAATGTGAGGAAAGCTACTGATCAGAATACTGAAATATTCCCAACTCTGGTGTATACATTTTAACCGTCCTACTTACACTGCAATAAGCAATATCTTGACTACATTATTATGATCACAATTCAGGCTTCTACCTTCTGCATAAAGTAATCAACTCTACATTTTTATATTGGCTGTCCTTTTTTTTTTTTTTTTTTTTTTTTTTTTTTTTTAACATTTAGCTGTTTATTTTAAAGTATTGATTGTATCCAGTATTTTATTGAGCCATCCTGTTGAGCTGATTGAGCCATTCTGATTAACACTATAACATAGGAAACTTTCCATGGACCAGGAAGGCTGAAAAGAGAAACTGATACCAAAATTAGTAATAGGTTATGTCTTTTATTATGATTAAGCATATTTTGTTATTGTAAAGATTGCTGCTATACACTGAAGTGGATTTAGGGTCCATTCACACTAGTGCAACTTGTCAGGCGACTTGGTCGCCTGACAAGTCGCGGTCGCTCGCTCGCCGTTGAATAGTACAGGACCCGTTCTAATAGGAGCGACACAAGTCGCTCCGACTTAGAAAAAGGGTCCTGTACTAGTTTGGGGCGACCTGGAGGCGACTTGCATTGACTTCAATTATATGAAGTCCCTGCAAGTCGCGCCAAGGTCGCGGTGCACAGCTTCACAGGTCGCCCCAGCAAGTCGTGTCGCGCCAGTCTGAATGGGCGCTTATGTTCTACTTTTATTTTACTTTCAGAACAAAAATAAAAGGTACAAACCATAAACAATTTGCATTTGGTATACAAAATAGGTAGGCCCATTAGTAGCCAATAGCAAGCATACATAATCTAATACTGGTAAACCATAAAACATGGTTCCTTCAGACTAAGAGGTACTTCAAGAGTTTTTTTTTTTTTTTTTTTTCCCCCCAGAGTTCAGCTTTAACATTTGGTACCATTTTGGATTAACAAAGTCATCTAACTATGTAAGGCTGAGTTGGGAGACTTGAGTTTTTTTCCCTGCAGAGACAACCTTAATACATCGTGTCTGAAGTCTGAAAGTACTACTCAACTCATTTACTCCAGTTAGACATACAGTGAAGACTTTGACTAGCCTTTTCCTTATAAAACAAAAAAGACAGAAATACAAGGGTTAAGCAATGTCTACAGAATATCAATGGTATGCACTTGGCTATGTCTTTTTGTTTTGCTCTGGTTGATGACAGATATGACTTTGTGATGGACTGGTATTGCTTGCCAGCCTTATACCATAAGAGGTATCCTGAGCATCCAGTATAAACACAGGGGATTCCTCTCATAGTTCTGTCAAGTGCTGTCTAAAAGAGACTTATCTTGGCAAGGACTTGGGATATACTGGATTCTTTGCATACTAGAACTGTACCATAAAAGGTACAGAAATATCATATCAGTATACAGTATAAGTGCCAGTTTCACATGGTATGCTTTGGGTTTAGCTCATGTTTAAGGGGATTCCTGTTTGCAAGGCATAACTTTACAGTATATTTCAGTACCTTTTATTGAGTTTAGCAAGAAACTATGTACTTGCATGGTTGAAAAGGACGTACCAAGGAAATGGTCATATACTTATACTTTCAGAAAATGTTAATTTTGAGTTATTTTAAAATATTTGCCAGAAATGTCATTATTCAAGTACAGTTTTATGGGTACAGCCAATAGTGGTTCTGTAGGTCAGCCAGTGCAGTCAGTATCCATACTAAATGGCTGCTGCAACAAAACCCAAAATCAAAATAAAGGATACAGCATCTGGAGATTGTAGGGTTTTCAATGATTCAAGTATTCATGGAAAATATGTCTAAAGTAGTATTAAGTGTATGTCTGCTACTGTAGCCCTATTAGGGAGAACTTGGGCAGGGCTAACAGCTCTGCTTGGGATTTTATTGCAGCAGAGGCAATGTTAGTCCACTATGGAAAGTAAGGAGCTCTCTGAATTTCTGGCAAGATAAGCATATATTCTTCTGTTCTTTCAACATTTTAAAGAGACAAATTGTGCAAATGTGCATTTTTTTGTATTCTCCCCAGACATACACTAAAGCACTGTGTTTAAAGTCAAGTGTTCAGTGGGAACAACAATCCATTTAGGCAAACTTTTCAAATCCTGAGTGCCTATAGATTATACATTCATGCTCTCACTTGCTCTTGCTCTCCCTCTTCCTTGATTTCTCTCTCCTGCTGTCTTCCTCCCTTCCCTTTCTTTCTCACTGTCCCTAACCCTCCCACTCTGTGTATCTCTCCTGTATAAGAATATCGTCAGTAAAGACATTTTAAATAATGCTGCCAGTAGGCATAGAAGGGTTAAGGAAATTGACTCTCAGCAATTTAAAATGCAACCAAACTGGTATTACACTGCCTTACCTCCCTTAGACACAGGCATGGACAGGTCTCCTAAATGACAGAGACCTGTGCTTGGAATATTATCTGAGGAGTTTATAGCATAATTGAGACTTGTTGGGAAATCCATACTAGAAGTGTGTGTGTGTAAAAAAAAAAAAAAAAAAAAAATGTGTGTATGTATAATGGATTATAAGAAAAAAAAAAATATTTATATATATATATATATATATATATATATATATATATATATATATATATATATAATTTTTTTTTATATATAAAGTAATCCACCAGTAAATGGTGTTGGAAAAGGAGAAATACAAAACAAGATATGCGTGCATGATACATGTACAAAAGTAGTGTAATAATGTTACCCCAGTGAATGAGCTTATCTGTTGGCCATATATGCGAGTATCTGATTTGTTTAAAAAGCGACAGTCAAACCCCAATAAATTCTCAGTCGGGTTGTTGTAGAGGTAAAGATACGAGTTATTCATTTTTCTTTTTTTCTTGCAGTTGAAGAAGAAGCAGGTTTATGTAGATAAAGTAGAGAAGATGCAGCAGGCTTTGGCCCAGTTACAGGCGGCTTGTGAGAAAAGAGAACAACTGGAACACAGACTGCGCACCAGGCTTGAAAGGGAACTGGAATCTCTACGGATGCAGCAGGTAATCCTGGCAAAACTCAGCAAGAGTTAACACAAATCAAGGTGTTGATCACTGACCCTCACCCCAACATGGCCGTGTCAGGGTCGGGAGATTGTCTTCTCTAGTCTGATCATTTCATCATGGTTGGAATGGGAATAGGTAACCTGCTATACCCATAAAGTGAAGTACACGGTATAGTGAATGTCATGGGTGGGAAAAGGTGTGGGAGCTCTATTAAAATAACTTTTTCTGTTTTTCTCATTCAGATTCATTTTTTTAGATGGTTCTACACCATACAATAGTCCCAAATCTCTCTTATGGCTCTTCTAGTCCTATTCCCATGCTTGCAATATCCTTTCTCCTTATCTAAAAAAGTTCAGGGTTAAACATCACCCCCTAGAAAGTCCACACACCCCCTAGTGAGTCTAAACCCTGTATCCTCTGACAAGAGACTGCAGTTCCACATAGATGCCCTGCAAGAGTTTTTATCTGAATTTCTGAATTTCATAATATTTAGTGCAGCTGATTTTAGAAAAAAAAAAAAAAAAATACATTCGCAAAAATAAAGGCAAAACTTTTTTACGTTTGGATAGTGATTAGGGCTTAGAATTTTTTTTTTCTTTTCTTTCCTGTGTCTCTATAGGGAGATTTACTTTTCTAAATGTCCTGATCACCAGTTCCACCTGGAACAAAAGTGAGGGTAAATACAACATTTTGAGTTTCAACCAGAACAAGAATATCTTTCAATGGGGACACTTGTTTCCATGACAGCTGTGAAAGAGAGGATTTCCTTCATATTGGAAAGTTATCCTCTCCTGCTGAGTCCACAGGACAGGAAGTACGGGGAAATCTCCCCAATGAGACACAGATGGCAAAAAACTGACAACGGTTTTAACTCCCTGCTTTTCTATTCTATTTTAGATTTTAGATCTGCTTTAAGCATCATTGGATGCTCATCAATTTACTTTTCTTCTAGAGCAGCCTTTCTCAATCAGTGTTCCTCCAGAGCAAGAGTGGGCAATTCATTTTCACAAGAGGCCACATGTGAAACACTGAATGTTGGGTAGGGCTGAACTTTGATTTTGCCCAATAATAATTTTGGGCCGGGGAAGGTCCATAACTATGTAAACTTATAGGAAATAAACTCCTGGTGCTAGGAATAAAAGGTACAACTGCGCATGAAATAGTGTGCACAGTCATGATTTATTAGAAATAGTAGTGAAGAAATGTCTTCTGCTGATCTGCTTTTCACAATGTTGGTGTAGGGCTGGCTAGAAAAAGTATTGAGTGAGCTGACAGGCACAGGGGTTTTTTAACTGATCTGCTGTTCTGAGTGTTGATGTGTGACTGACACGCTCAGGGAAATAACTGGCAAGAGCTACAAGCGCTGGAAGGAGAGAGCTTGAGATTGACGCAGCAGGGATTTCTGCAGATCTTGGAGTGAAGCGCAGATGCACAGCTTCAGGGGTTCGGTTCTAAGCATGGAACAATTATACCTAAAGCAGCCTGTGCGGAGGGTAATATTTTGAAAGGTATGCACTAGGGATGATTTACTAAAATAAAAGACTGAGCACTTTGCAAGCACTTTTTTTTCTTCAGAGCTTAGAGAATATAGTGAAGGTCTGTTGATTTTCATCATCTAATTATGTGCAAGCAGAAATGCTGTGCTTTTTTTTTTTTTTCCCCCTTTCTTTGCACCTGATTGGGTGTTTACGAAGTGAAACTTTGCTGCATTCACTAAGCTCTAGGGGCAAATGAGTGCAACTGCACTTATAAAGTGCACAGTCCATTGTTTATCTTGAGTAAATCAACCCCACAGAAGTGATGTGAACTGGCTGAGATCCAGCACATGAAGACATGGTTGCTAACAGGAAGAAGTTTACCAAGTGGTGGGAGAGCTTTAGGACGTCTCCTACGCATCCTAGGCAATGCGTTTGGCTAGGAGATGTCCGAACGTTCTTTCGCTAGAACCAAGCCTCCAACTCTACCGATCATCTCAGGTCTCGCTTTTAAGTGCTTTCAGCTCTATCTGTTCTCTTCTTGAGCCAGTCAGTCCAGGTTACAGAAGCACAGGTCCAGTGCATGCAGATCTCCACACAGACATCTGTCAGCGTGCCTCTGTGAGCCTGTCCACTTCTTTGGGGCATTGGTGGTCGGACAGGGACAAAGAGGTGAATGTGGGTTTAGGGATGGGGGTATAAAAAAACAGGTCTTCTCCAGAGTGCTATGGTTTCCTTGAGGTAGTGAGCAGTGCAGGAGGCACTACGCAAACAAACAGCGGATCCATAATCTCTTCCATTCGCTACCAATGGAAGGGGCATATATTCCTCTTACCACCTTTCTAAAGAGAAACCTTTTTTCCTTTTTATTAGTGTAAAAGGACCCTTTTTATATAGCCCACCAATGTAAAGTACTTTCCCATTAACCTTTAGTAAGTATAAGCACAGCACTATTCCACTGTAAACAGAAAATAAGTTTTACTGTATGCATTTCTTTTCTGGTTATGATTTTTGTTGTATTTCATGAATATCATTGAAAGAAATGTCATATGGAAAAGGTTGTGTTAATAAATGATCCACTCTGGGTGTCTCATTAAATGCTGTAAATATAACCACTTTCTAGCAGTGGTTTCCGGAGACCTGTATATTCTTTCAAGGGTGCCTTAATGGTAAAATGGTTGAAAAGCACTGTGGAAGAGTTTAAAACCATTATATATTTAAAAATTAATTACCATGTATTCCTTTTATAGAAGCATACGGATATACAGAATGACATTTATGAAGTCTAGAGGTAAAGCTTTGAAGACCTCACATTTTCATTGGTGGGGATTTATAAATGTAGGCTACTGAACCAGTTTAGCCCTCCAGCTAAATAGGGTGTGATGCCATCAGAAATGAGGCTTAGTGCAGCTTGTTAAATACGTCTTTGCCTATGATGTAGTTTTCCCATGCCAGACAAACACTCCATATAACTTTAAATGAGAAGACATTTTGCTCAGAGGACTCTTTTTATGCAGTGTCCTTTGCTTCTGTTTTAATAAATGGCCCCCTTTGTATGACCCTACGGTATTACCATAATATACGCACACACATGCATTAAATATACATTGGCCGCCCGGCAGACGCCCCAGAAATAGCCACTACAAATTTAGCTCTTTCTTTAGCCCAAGCAAAGTGCTGTGTGTGCACATTACTCAGAGAGTATTTGCACAGTCAGGTCATTACAAACCCCCAGCCTTCCAAGAGTTCTGAAAAAAAAAAAAAAGGCCTAGAAGAGGTGAACTGTGGTCAGCAACTCCTGTAGAGAGCAAGCAAAACAATTGCCTTGTTTGTGAACTGTGTCCAGAAGGAAAACTTTATCAAGTTCCCCTTGAGCTGCTGCTTCAGAGTCTGGACTTGCCATTGGTGTACACTGTATATTGTGTCTTGCTCACATGTGGAGAGGAATTTTAAGGAACTGAGACTCTTCTTCATATCAATGCTTCATTGTTCTGTTCTCTAATACTTTATGCTCTTAACCTCTTGCTGCAACCTGGTGAACTATATATTGTAATGAACATTTATTGAAAATGCTTTTCTAAGCATTAAGATAAATATATAAAAGCAATATGTTTGTATTCTGGTGTTTTTTATTTTACTTTTTTTATATGCCGTGCAAAATTTCTTAATAGGACTCTGGAACATGGGTTGCTGAACAGTGGCATCTTTTCCCCTTCCGGGAAGCCCAGGTGCAGCTGAGCCTCCCATAGACATGGGAACACTGGTATATAGCCAAGTACATCAACACACAGCCCTTTTTGGCTATGGGAGGCGCTGCACCTTGGCTTTCTAGGAAGGAGAAGGCACTTACGGTATGGTAAATGCGTTCAGCTGCCTGTGTGCAAGAACCCTTACATGAGTTCCAATCAGCTGGACTTTTGACAGATGTTGCAATGTCTACTTATTTTGCACTCTGTATTGCAGCATCCATATTTTTCTCCTTACTATATTATGGAAAAGAGATTTGTTTTAGCACATTGCATTTTTGGATACGTGGTATTACCAGAGCAAGTGCCAGAATTGCTGCCATGAAAAAATCAGTGATGGTTATAGATGACTTTAATGCAGTGTTTCTCAAACTTTTTTCAGTCAAGGCGCCCTTTAAAATTATGGGCCGTCTCAAGACACCCCATTCTAAAATGTAAAGAAGTATTCTAATTGTTTTACACAATGCAGCAATAGCCACGCGTAGGACATCCAATGTTAGAGGTGATTTGTTCTTCCAAAGCAGATAAACGCTTTTTCACACTGGTACTGACTAGTATTCCAATGTTTCTCTTCCTCAATTTCTCTCCATCAGTCAACTAATGTGACTCCAGTGCTGGGGGAGAGGAGCAGAGGAGGGTCAAAAAGGATGCTGTGGAGGCAACAGACATTCTCCTTATCAACTGATGACGTCGTTGATTGTTAGGACTCCAGTGTCTAGAATGTCATAATGGTGCATAATACAAACCCGTGACTTTGTGTAACTAAAGGACAGGCTTGATCCACCTGCTGGCTTGTATACAATTTTTTTAAATAAATTTTTAGGCATTTTGCCAGGGCACTCCTGAAGAAACCTCAAGGCAGCCAAGGGTGCCTGGGCACCCTGTTTGAAAAAGGCTGTTGTAATGTATATGTTTCTTTCTTCAAATGCCCTCAACCAATCTGTAGCACTTTTTAAGCCCCTCAACACATTTAGTTGTATCCTGATGGGTGCTTTTTATCCCGGCCAGTTCTTTGCCAGTCTTTGAGTCTCCGGCATCAGCATGTTAACCGTGGGAAGTCGACTGTGATTTCTTGCAGCTTCCCACTGTGCATGTGTGAGCCTTACTGCACCCTGTGAATGGTCCTGCAGCCTTCTGGGACCTGTGACCTGTCCCAGAAGTTTGTGGGGGCTGCACTTCTGCTTGGATCGCTTAGGTAATCTGAACAGAAGTGGAAGCGGTTACCTGCTCTCTCCAAAAGAATGTCTAATATGGTAGAGGAAGGGGGAGGAGGTGCTGAACTTACCCTTTTGGGTGAAGTTCTACTTTAATTGTGTGAACATTCCCAAATTCTTCGGTAAATCATCCTAATTATATTGGTTATTTCATTACGTGTGACACTGCACATAAAAACATCATGTATGCCATTGTGGTCACCATCTTTGTTCACATCATTTCATTTTCATTGTGCGTTTTTAATCAAATCCTGTGAGAAGCAATTTTTACAGCACTTGGAAAAATAAGTCTGCTGTACAGATGAGTGAAAACTCCTAATGCATTGTATGCATTTTAATACAGGTGGTACAGTCTGTCCTTAAAAACTTTATGGAAGAACACATGAAAATACACATGCAAAAAATGCAAACCTTTTAAAATGCAAAAGTGCGAAGCAGCAGTTAGTAAGGGGAATAGGGATTAGTAGTAATGTGAAAATGTCGATAAAATCATTGGCATTTGGATGTCCTCACTTCCAGAAATAATTTTTCATAACAGATTAGTGCTGTGAATTTATTTTTAACAATCAAGTACTGCCATTATCCTTTCCAACGATACCAGAGAAACCTAACCTATGCTTATGCCTTACGATGACTATGCACCTATGGTAACCATTTTTCACTGTAGATTAAGCAAATATTTTCACTACTTGTGTATTTATCAACTTGTTACACTAGTCTGATCCACATCAACTGTTTAGAGCTTAATGTCCACAGAGTGCCCCATGCAATGCTTAAGCTGTAATTAACTTAACCTAAGGCAATTCTGGCACATGTGATGCACCACTTTTAAAACCTTGTTGACAAGCCGAAACCTTAAAATGTAACGACCAACATTTTACCTTATTATTGAACATAGCATTTGAGTGCATTTTTTTATTGTTTTAATGCCTTTGAAAACTATATTCAACTATTTCTATTGTCACAGCGCCAAGGGAATTCGCAGTCCACCAACCTTTCAGAGTACAATGCTGGAGCACTCATGGAGCTACTCCGAGAGAAAGAGGAGCGAGTCTTGGCCCTGGAGGCAGACATGACCAAATGGGAACAGAAGTACTTGGAAGAGAGTGTTATGAGGCAGTTCGCACTGGATGCTGCTGCCACTGTGGCGGCTAAGAGGTGAATATCTTGTAGCAAATAACTGCAAGCACATTGAATGTAACTATTAACACTGGTCCATTTAATATGTGAAAGATCAGCTTGATAATAAACTTGTATGCTCAAGTTTTAAAACCATATTTGTAATATAAGCTGTGTACAAAGAGGCAGACCTATTTGCTAATTACATATTCAAGCTTGGTTTGGCTGCACAGTGGTTGTGCCTTGTTAATTCATTACTCACTGCAAGCCTGCCAGATAGGGTTCTTCTAACTGAAAACATTTTCTGAAGTCTCTAATCATGTGAAATCTCCACAGGGCTTGTGATAGTCAGAGACCATGACCTTGTCTGTGAGGGAGCTTAGAAGCAGCAGGTTTTTCTGTTTGTGGCAAGAAAAAGGCATATTTATATTTAAAAATAATAATGGTATTTACCGGTAGTTATTCTAACATGCCCTACAGATCAGTCCACTTTAACACAAAAATAAAAATAAATATGCATTTTTAATGTAAAGGCATGGCGTCAAAAATGATTTCCTATTCTCGTGGGAAAAAAAAAAAAACAAATGACATTCTCTCTTACTACAGTATAGGGCCGTTTCTCTTGTATTTCTTCCATCTTCCTTTTTATGTCAATGCAGATATTTGTTTGAGCGGTCCCATAGAGTTATGCCCAATAAAGGTATTCAGAATGACCCTCCATACTGTGCTCAGTGTTAAGCTGTAATGTGCAATGCAGTTTCTTCAGTGTACACCATTCATGCAGAATCCTATCCAATGATGTGCTCTGCAGTGCTGATCTGCACAGTTCTTGAATTCTGTCTTTATCATTTGAGACCACTGGGAACCCTTAAGATCTCACTACAGTCTAAATCTGCAAAATCACGTTTTTTTAAGCATGTGTGAATTAGCTTAGGAACCACTGCTTTGCCGTAGTTAGCAGAATACACACAATTTAGCTGGCTGCCCAAAGTTCCTAGACTGCTGATGTAGTGAGAAACTGGCCAATAACATTATGATGGCTCTACAGTGTGCTGCACATTCTCTCCTTATCTTATCTACTCCTAGTGTGCTCTTCTCAGGCCATGTGTTGGAATTTACTAGTTATTTCAGGGATATGAAGGTTTAGAGAGCTCAAAGTAGTAAAACTGCATATCCGGATATTTGGCTGAGTTGTTAGCACAGGGCTTAACTACTTGCATTCCAAGTGGATCTATGCGAATTGCTTCCACCAAATGTACTGGGTTTAGCTATTTTGGTAAAGCTTTTAGACTTCAAATCTGAAATTTACCATATTATTCCTACAATGTAGCTGTGTGTCTGCATATGTATGCATATACAGTATATGTGTGGGCATAGCTATGGGATTTTATAAAAACATTTTTTAAACCTATAGTATATTTAACAATGCATTGCAATAGCAAAAATACTAATGCATACCTTGGTTAAAGATCGCTTGTCTTATACCCACTCACTTCACTGAAAGGAACTGCATCATGGTGGGCTTGTTGGTAAGAAATGGCCTTCATTATCAACAAATTGCTATATTTTGTATAATGTGTTGTGTACACTAACAAAGAGTGGTTGTCGGGTGCTGGTTTAAATTTTGTTTATGGGCAAAACCTATTCAATTATACTCTGCATGTTTATAGTGCCTGTGTTTCTAATTTTGAGATTTTGCTGGTCTACCTCCTAATTCGATTCAAGATTCTTTTCTAAATCGACAATTTACCTAATTTTCAGGGATACCTCCTCTATAAGTCATTCTCCAAGTGCAAGCTTTGACACCACACTTGAGGCCAGGATCCAGAAGGAAGAAGAAGAGATACTTATGGCTAATAGACGATGTGTAGACATGGAAGGGAGGTACGTTTTTGTAACTGGACAGCAAACTAGTCTTGGGTCACCTTTCATGTAGGGTTAACATTGCTACACCTTTTAGTAGCATAATTTTGAATTGTAAAGCTAAAAATGAAACCATACGCAGTGCCTTTCGTTTAGCACAATAACATGCTGTGTATTACATCCTGAACTGTAAAATGGGCATTGAATTGGCAGATAAAAAGCAGTCTTATGCCTAAATCTTTTTGACTCGTACAAGGTGTCCTCTGCATCCCCTTGTGACTTGGTCTCATGGTTTGTGGAATGTCTAAAACTCCCTTTACTGAGGTTTTGAAGCAACAGCTTATAGTATGTATGTGGGGAAATGTGAAGTTCTGGGGTTTCTAGTATTGTAAATGTTAAAAATGAATTCTTGTCAAACTTTACAATTGGGCTTCCTGCCCAGGGCTTTTCCTTTTTTTTTGGCTTTGGCTGAAACAGCCAGGATACTCCTAATTATATACCATTATATGGCCATAATGAATGTGGTGGTATTCAAACCTAAATCCTACATCTGAGATGCTGTAGATGCTGGGTATTCTAAAAGCAGCTCTTCAGTAATTTTTTTTATCTTTCCATCTATTAAATCCTCTGCCCTTTTTGTTTTAACTTTGGATAGTAAAACATTTTTTATGCCAGTAAATACCTTTTATACAGCCCACTTCCTCTTTTTTTGTCTGGTAATTCGCTTAGGTTAATGACCTCATGCACAGCTCTCTCTCTCCCCTGAGAGTTTGCAACCAAGGGAAGGAGGGGGCGGGCGGCAGGAGAGTGGAGGAGGGACGAATCCATGGGAAAGCCAAAGACCCGCAGAGCTGGAGGGGGCTGGATGAGGGCGGAGATAACTGGAGACTGCAGGAGAAATGTGCAAGCAGTAGTGCAAGTGTGTGTATCTGTGTGTGTGTCTGTGTAAATCCAGGAGGTGAACAGGCAGCAGCTTCAGCTGCCCACAGTTAAAATGGCTGCAGCCAGACTTAGTGGAGGGAGATTTCTGCAGAATTTTTGGCAAGTACAGAATCACAGTATACATAAAATAATATGCAAAGTGGTTGAAGGGAAGCTTCAGAATGGCAAACATGTTTTTATTACAGAAAAAAGCGTATCTTTGCGCTGTGGTGGGGCAGCAGCTGACACAGATAAGTAATATACCAAACTTCTAAATCTAATAAAGTTAATGAATAACAATTAAATGTGAAAAATGTGTTCTAAATGGACAACACATTGAAATAAAGTCCAAAAAGTGCTAAAGTAAAAGCTAAAGTGACAATGGGTGACACTACCACCCTGGTATCGGACAATGGCTTGACGTCAGCACTAGTGTCTCCTCTCTAGTGCGTTTCATCCAATAGGGCATTATCAAGGGATCCCCTATTGGACAAAATGCGTCAGAAGGGAGACACTAGTACTGACGTTAGGCTAGGGTCGGATACCGGGTTGGTAGTGGCACCCATTGTCCTAATGGTTTTATGATTAATTTTATTTTGGTGTCTTAACATACACATCCAATAAATACTACACTATGGAGACTTCATCTGCCTCTCGGTGAGCTTTATTTACCATTGCTACATCTGGATGTTACGAGTTGGTGAACAGCCTTCCCCACAACAGAAGGTGGCTCTACACTGAGTGTGTGTTTGCTGCTGTAACGGCTGCCAGCTTTTCTGGTGAGTGTCCATTCCACAGGGATGTGGTGGATGATCCTGGAGCACTGTACTGGATCACTTCTTCACTTTTCAAGTCACCAAATTTTTTGTGCACATCTTTCCACTGAACCTTGTGCTTTCACCAATACGTTTGTATTGCTGATCCTATCATGGGACTGTGCATTTAAGTCTATATTTTTCACTATATTGTTTTTTTTTTTTATTGCTGATTTTCATTCACGATTGGACTTTTGTGTGTGTGTATGTATGTATGTATGTATGTATATATATATATATATATATATATATATATATATATATATATATATATATATATATATATATATATATATATATATATATATATATATATATATTTTCTTTCACTTTAGCACTTTTTTTAACTTTATTTCAATGTGTCGTCCATTTATATCACAGTATTCACATTTTAATTGTTCATTTACTCAAGGCGCTACACACTTTTTTTTCTTAAGATGTTTTTATTACAAACTATGTGAGTAGACTGTAGTTCCTCTTTAAGACTTCCTTCCAAGGACTCCCCCCCCCCCCCCCACACACCCCCCCACGGACAGTGCTGCTGTCCAAATGTGACCCAGTGTTCCTTTATCCAGAGTGTGAACACTCTAAAATAAGTGTGTTACTGGCCAGATCACCAGGTAAAAACAAAGGAAAAATGCCTTAAAAAAAAAAAAAAAAAACTGATGCAGCCACCACATCTGATGATTGGTAATGTGTATATTGCATCTAGGCATCTTGGTTTTTATACCGTTTTTAATTTTTATCAGGAAGGTACAGTGTTTGAAGAGGCATAGAGCTAAATTCTAGGGTTAATGGAAAAATGACCATTATGTAGATCGGAAAAAAATGCAATAAGTGCAGATTATCTATTGTGAGCATATAGCAATATGTATTCAGCAGAATAGTAGCCATGAGAATTTGTTTCAGTAATCATGATTTATTATGCACATTTTTCTTAACCTTCTTTTATTTCTTAGGATAAAGACTCTTCATGCTCAGATCATTGAAAAGGATGCCATGATTAAAGTGCTTCAGCAACGTTCTCGAAAAGACGCCAGCAAGTTGGATCAGCCTTCTTCCATGCGTCCTTCCAAGTCACTTATGTCTATTTCAAATGCCAGTTCTGGTCTTCTCTCCCATTCATCTGCTCTAAGTAGTACACCAATTCTTGAGGAGAAGAGGGAGGACAAGAGCTGGAAAGGCAGCTTAGGTAAGACTTGATGTCATTGGTTTTAGTTTTTCTCTTACTGATTTTATGCTTGGTGTCAGGTGTTCATTCCCACCCGAAGGTGGTCAGGGCTTTATTTAAGGGAACCAATGTATATTGAGGACATTGTAGTTATGGAATAGATACTGAAGCCCACATATGCGTCCAATATTGAACCTATTTTCTTCAGATCCTGTCACTATTAACCACTTCTAGGCATGTATAGTCTTTTATAAGGCTGCCCTGCACATAATCTATAGAGAAGACACGTGCCACCAGTGGCACACATCTGACACTCTAGGAAATACTGTTTAGGCTCTGGTGGCATAGTCATGCAGTCTTCCTAGAGACTGTCTATATGCCGACCGTTTTAGTCTACATTAGGATTACTTTCCAAAATGTGACCATTTTGAGGTATTGACATTTTAACAGACATTGATGTCTAATTGCATTTTTAGTTCTTGTTGAGAAAAGCGAACGATAACTTACACATTTTTTTGGGTTCCAATTACAGGGGTTCTCCTAGCAACAGAATATCGACCAGAGTCCATCTCATCCACCCCATCACCTGTACTTCCATCAACACCCCAACTCTCTGGACACTCAAAGACTGGTAGTCGAGACTGCTGCACACAAACGGATAGAAGCAGCGAACAGAACAAAACTCCTTCTGTGAGTGCATCTCCAGGCCCGGGGAGGCTGGCCACTCCGAGCCCCATGTATAGCTCTGAGAAAACTGGTAAGTATTCATGGTCAGACTGCCATCATCTTTGGAAGCTAAAGTTATTCCAAACACTTGGAGTATATTGGACTTTCATTTCTCTAGTGGAAACTCCTTGGTCTGCCCTAGATGAAACTCAAGACAGGGGGACCTTATTCACATTTTCTGGAGGTGCACAAAATTGGTCCAATACTGGCAAGCTGTATTTGAAATCGTATATTTCACCTGATTATTCTCCTGAACCAAAGATGGGTATCCTAGGAATTCTGGAGCTTACCCTGGATAATCTTAACCTGGAACTATCAGCAACTAGAACCCTGTATTTTTTCAGGAAAACCATAGCACAATATTGGCTAGTGACCAAAGCCCAACACCCCCCCCCCCCCCCCCCCAACAACCATTGTATGGATAACATAAATTTGATCCTACACTTAAAGTGGTACTAAGGGCAGACCAATTTACTTTAGTTCCAGTGTTCCAACTCCCGTGAGGTCCCTCACCAGCATCTTCTCCCCACGTTCTTTCGGGTGACAGTCCTTTAGCTATTTTGATTTGCCAGTGTGGGATGACTATGACGTCACTCCCACACATGCATTCCGCAAAGGATTGTGAATAGGCAGGTAAGTGTATCTGCATGTCCCTTCTGTTCCTATTCCTCCATCAAGCTTGTTTGTGTGGATTGAGGAATCTGTTAGTTTTTTTTTTTAAAAGATCTGGCATGGATAACCTTATACAAAAATATCCTGCGCTTGGTAACCTCAGGGTTGGGTCTAATTGAATACACCCTAGTAGGACTGCTGCAGACTAAAAAAACAGCCGACACAAGGCAAAAAACAAATCTTCTACAAGCAATAGTGCGCTGTCCGTCTAAGTGGTTAAATGAACATATGTAACACATTATATAAACATATCACATGAATGAAAAACTTTGTAAAAAAAATTGTAAAGTGAATAATTATAGATAAATGGTGAAACAACAAGGTGCTTGATGTGCAGTACTTTCCAAAAGTGCAGAGTGCTCTTGAAAGACAAGTTGGCCGCTTACCCCACAGAGTGGATCCCGAATTACGGGGATCACATAAGCCTGTACTCCATCCAGCATTGCAGGTCACCAATATTAGTGGATGTCCCCCATCACAAACTTCGTGTTGATCTAATAGCCAAGAAAGACTCTCAATCCCCTCTCAAATGCTCATCAGCTATAATCGTACAAAGCATGCAGGGAAAATCTCATAGTGTAATACAGCATCTGCTTCACTTACATCAAAGTAAATGAAGACGAGCTTCAAATAAGCGTTATGGCTATTGCTGCGGTGTCTCACACTCCCAACGGCGCTTGGCAACGTCACACACACTCTTACTGATGCGTTTCACTCAACCAAATGGATTCCCATCTCAGGTGATCAGCACATTCCAAAAGCCAGAGTTGGAGGACTCCGTGTATAGCCAAAGAAAAAAATATGATATAGTGTAGTATGCTTGGGCTCAGAAATGGTTAATAACAGCAAACCACCACAGAGAGACCGTGTAGATGGAAAGGAATCGCCCTTAAGTGTGGCCAAACTAGCTGCTTACCAGAAGGACTAGTGTTACAGCGAACAATCAGACAATCCTGGTAATGGTGATCAGTAGACACAGTGATACCAAGGCAGGTGGACTCAATGGTAATGGACAACTCAATCCTCATATGCAGGGAGATGATATTCACAACACAAACAGCATCAGATGATGGATAAAGTCGACAGGAAGTTCAGTCCAATCCCCGAAAAAAGAACGAACTCCTAGTGCAGTATATATGATACAGAGCACCTTTATTGTAGTAACTTACATTGATACTTGTTAAAATCGATAGGTGCACATTTGAAATCTGCGGTACACAGTCAATTTGGCGTGTCTCAGGAACTGCAGGAAGGTCAACTGACGAGTTTCGGCCAATGAGCCGTCGTCTGAGGTACCCTCCTACAGCATAGGCACGCCTCTTATAGGAAATGGGAAGATAATCAGGGATGCAGAGAGCGTCACCTGGTAACATGTACGGCGTCCCTCCCTCTGCTGGCCAGCAACCCGGAGAGGGGCGGGGAAGCGCTTCTCACGTATGGAGGAGGCAGGGCGTGTCTTCCGATGTCCTGCACATCGTTACAGAAAGCCCCAACCAACCGCACAATAAAGGGCGGAGCCACGCCTCGCCAGACGGAGCCGCAACATGTCTCACGATGCAATGCGTATCCCCGTCAGCTCCACTAACCAACCCCACAGGAAGGGGCAGAGATGTGCTCCACATACCGGACGATACAGAAGCGCCACTCACCATTACTGCATTTGAGGCGGAGATTTTACGGCAACCGGGAGGAACAAACTACTCCAGAATACTGCAGTGCCAAAATAAAGGAGAGTGGAGGCCGCAGAGAGGGGACACTGTGGAAAGTATACATAATAAGGGTATATACACAGCATTAAAATATTAAATTAAGAAAAAATACAAATATATAAAAAGGTACCTGAAAACTTAAATATCTAAATAAGACATAGGTTCATGGCAAAACCAGCAAAAGATATTTTACACATAACATATCATAAATTAGATATAAGAATATGAAGCACTATAAAAGGCAAAACTGAATTAAAATAAATTTAAATAAAATAAAAGCCTTATACCAACTCCCTATCAGCCATTATTGATGAAACAGTTGATGTCCCAATCAATGTTAAGACCGTGAGGGACATAACTCTGGATGTCAAAGATCCAGTGGGTCTCAAGTCTAGATATTTCTCATCGAATGTTAATGCCTCTCCATTGTGAGGTGAACTTGTCGATTCCAATAAAAGTAGTACCCGTTGGATCTTTGTTGTGGCACTCAGCGTAATGGCGAGACACGCTGTGTTTTGGAAATCCTTTTTTAATATTGGCTACATGATCTCCTAGCCTAACATGTAGGGCTCTCACAGTTCTCCCTACATATTGAAGCCCGCATGGGCAGGTGAGCATATAGACCACATATTGTGATGTACAAGTTATGAATAATTTGATCTCCAATTCCCTAGTATTGGTTTTAGATTTGAAATGGGAAATTCTTCTGTCTTTAATCCTATTGATTTTTCAGATGTTACATCGTCGACAGGGAAAGAAGCTTTTTTTGTTGTTGGAAATAGGAGCACTTGGATTTGGGAGCATCCAAAACATTGGGGGCAACAAAGAGTCGCAAGGGTGTAGCCCCCCTTGAAAATCACCTTAGGTTTAGGGGGTAAATTTGGACCTAAACACTTTTTTTTGTTTTTGAGGACATTCCAATGTTTAGGGATGAACCTTTTAATTGCATTATGTTGACTTGAATATGAGGTGACCAAAGAAAAGTTGTGATCCGAGGTAACAGTTCACCTCTATCCCTCTGCCCTACCTCACTAATGACCGAATCCAAGCTATTCTCCTCGTAACCTTTCTCTTGGAACTTTCTTTTCATGGCAGCTGCCTGTTTTAAAAATTCATCCCTGGAAGTACAGTTCTGTCTTAACCTAAGGAACTGACTTTTAGGTACTGACCTAAGCCAGGTTGAATGGTGACAGTTGCCCTGACCAATGAAGCCATTACGGTCCGTCGGTTTAAAGAAAGTTGAGGTGACAATGGAACCATCTCGGATCTCAATATTGAGGTCCAAAAAATGAAGGTGTGTATGACTGGCCTCAAATTGAAGATGTATCCCAAGAGAATAGTTGAGCTGTTCCATGAAGGACAACAAAGATGGCAGGTCGCCATTCCATAGGAGGAGGAGGACGTCGTCTATATACCACCCCTAGAATATAAATTCAGACTTCCCAGCAGCATAGACGACGACCTCCTCCCATTTGGCCATAAATAAATTGGCCATGCTTGGGACAAACTTTGCCCCCATTGCCACACCTCTATTTTGAAGATAGAAAGACCCTCTGAACCAGAAATAGTTATGGGTCATTGCAAATTGCAATAAAGTAAGAATAAAGTTCAGTTGAAGGGGGATCAGATTACTGTTCCTACATAAATAGGTATCCACTGCATCAAACCCATGGTGATGCGAAATAATGGTGTATAACGAAGTGACGTCGGCTGTGGCCATAATGTAGCCTTCTTTCCATTTTAAAGTGGCAAGGATTTGAATCACTTGTGTAGTATCTTTGAGATACTAGAGGCTGTAGGAAACTAGCCACGTATTTGCCTACTCGGGAGGTGACAGAATCAATGCCACTTATGATTGGTCTCCTGGGGGTTTTTTGTGTAATTTAGGCAAATAATAGATGACTGGAATTCTGGGGGTGTGTGGGATAAGAAAGCTTCTTACTGTAGTAATGTCACTAGTCCTCCAAAAGTGTCAAAAATGTTGAGTGTCCAATCTGTCCGCCGTAATGTGGCAGTCCCGCTAACAATCACTGATCGCCGCCATTACTAGTAAAAAATAAATAAAATAAAAATGGCAAATCTTTCCCCTAGTTTGTGGACACGATAATTTACACTTATTGGGATTTTCTTTTAGCAAAAATATGTAGCCGAATACATATTGGCCTAAGTTGATGAGAAAATTAGATTTTTACATTTTTTGTTATTGGGAATGTTTTAAAGCAGAAAGTAAAAATTGTATTTATTTGTTTCAGAATTGTCGTGCTTTTATTTTTTTTCTGTTTTATAGCGCAAAAAATAAAATTTGCAGAGGTGATCAAATGCCACCAAAAGAAAGATCAATTTGTGGGGAAAAAAAAGAACATTAATATTTGGGTATGGCATTGCAAGACCGCACAATTGTCAGCGAAACGCAGTGCCGTTTCGCAAAAAATGGCCTGGTCATTAAGGGAGTAAAACTTTCCAATCAAGAAGTGGATAATGTGATTATTTACACATTTTCATTTAACCACTTAGACAGTGCACTTTTGCTTGTATAAGAATGGATAGCCTAAAGACCCTATTCTGTGTACTACCTGCTTTAGTTATGAACAGGCTGCTTGGAAATGATTGTCCGCAGGATAGATAACTGTCCAATATCTCAGGATATTGACGATTTTATCACTCCTCATGAAAACAATGGTTTCAGTAATGAGAACACAGACCACAATTATTTTATAATTATGAATATAATCTTTTATTGTATGTATCCATCATGTAATTGTGCCTTATACTAAAATGGGGTATTCTGTGGTTATGCTGTAATTCTTTATAATGATATGTTTGTAATAAGCCGCTCAAATGCTACATTTCATCTTTTTCATGCACTGTAAGCCACTTTGTTTTGTACTTGCTGTCCCCCCCCCCCCCCCTTTTTTTTTTCCCCAGCAAAACAAAACTATGGAGAAAAAGAACTTGAAGTTCTTCTAACAGATTTTTTTTTTAATGGAAAGTATGAGTCATGGTCAATGTCCGTTATAACGGTGTTGCCCGGAGCAGTTTGCACCAAGAAGCATGTTGAGATTTTTTTTTCTTGGGTGACACACAGCAGGGGACGTTATTAAACATTTAGTTGCTCAATGTCTTCTACTACTGGTAACATTTGGGATATGATCAGCATTCAGTGCAAATGGCTATGTTTCTGCACTGGCTGTATGTCTAAGAAGTAATACATAAGGCGATATTTATTTATAAAGCAATGAATGAAAGATTTTCACTGATATTCACTGGTCATGAATCAATTGCTGTAAATGCCCAATTCACTGCTGTTCAAGTATGCTCCTAGTGTGGTGGCACTTAATTGTCCGCTCATGGAGAACAAAGTATTGTGACTACCCTGAAGCTGCCATTAATGCTACAGCAAACATACCAATGTAAAAATCTGTAGAAAAGCTTTACCTAACGTGCACAAATGTTGTTTGGAGAATTCACTAGCTTGAGATACTCGTTTATCTAGTTTAAAAATATGTATCACTCACTGAGACATGCATAAGGATCACATTCTGGAATTCTTGCCCTATCTAGAATATATGCTACCCCCTAGGAAGCACTCTGTTATTTAAAGTTAGCAAAGCAAGAAATACATTTTGCATTACTCTTTAACTAATTGAAAAGTAATCAAAAATTTGATTTCTCTGTTACGGAACTCGTCTGCTAGGAATCTTTGATTCTGCTGAAGTTATGTTCCCTATGACTGCATATCTTAACATACCTTTAAATAGTGTTATACAATACTAGATTGACTAATGGGCTGTAAGGGCTAGGCCAAGAGTTCCTAGCACTTTAGTCATATGTTACTTTACAAATGTGTCTGCTTAATTATCATTGGGCATATACTGACAGGCACAGTGAATGCAGTGAGAGGAGGGTATTGACAGGGGACTTCACAGCTGACGATCTTTAAAGTATGATCTCAGAGGCCAATAAAACTTTAAAGAAAGCCCCATACACCTTCACCCTTTCAAAGTTAGAGCTGTGCATTGATTATCTCTTTCCTCTAATTCCCCAACTCAGTGACATCATGTGACCTAATTCTTTTCCACCCAAGGCTGTTAGGAATCACACCTAATAGGGGGTGAGATCATGATGCCGCCAGCTAGTTGTGGGCATTACTAGTTGCAAAGTTCAGGTCTCCAAAACCTGTTCAGTAATATCCATGCCCAATAAGTCCATGATGCTTCTTTCTGTGTGTGAAGCAAGGGGTGTTAAACTGGCCTTGCAATACCCACTCAGAGTACCTTCTCATCCACCCACCAGCTAGAAAGCAGTGGTATGTTTTGAGACCTATAGTCCTTCTGTGGCAGTACAAGCCACTACTTTGTTTCAGATGTCCTCTGCTCCCCTCTTCCCACAGCCTAAAAACAAAAGGACTTTGATGGTCACATGACTGCAATGAATTTAAAGGTATTTTGGGGGCATTGCAAACAAATTAATGTAATATTTGCAAAGAATGGGAAATGAGGCCAGGGTCAATAAAAACCTTTTTTATCCCCGGGGTTGGGATTCAAGGCCTTGGTATGTTGGGTGTAAGTCTGCAGATAAAACAGTTGCGGTTAGTTTGGCCATATCAAAATAACAAATTACCTATGTCAAAATACCAAAATACCCAAAGAATATTTAGACTTAGACTTAAAATTAGACTTTTTTTTTTTTTTTTTTTTTTTTAGCAGAACTGGAAAAAGGACATCGAATTTCTTAGGACAACAAAAAGAACACTGAGGCATGTTGGACAGAGGTGGGGGTTATATGGGGACTGACTTACAATTTTTCTGTTTGGCAGTCTTCCAACCTCCTGTAGGCAGCAGTATAACCTTTCTCTGAATTTCTGTGTCCCTGAATGGCGAGATTTTTTATGTTTTTTTTTTTTTTATGTTCCTATTCTACAAATTGTGCAAAAGTTCTTCAGTTTTCCCTAACATAAATACTGTGAAAAATTTGTAGGTTGGCAAGCAATTTATATGGGCACTAGGTACATAAGCTTAGACGAAAAATACAACTAAAACAAGGTAAAGATAAACAAGAATGTGTGTCATTCAAATCAATATTTTTGGTATCCTTCCTTGCTTCATTGAATTTTTTCCTCAGTGACATTAATCAAGACTCTTCGTTACAGTGCTGTTTGGACATGACTCTTATCAGCTGTCTGGATTAATGTTTCTTCATCACAAGCATTGGAGACTATACTTGGATACTGCTGGATTGGTTGTGCTGGGCTAGTTTTTGAGTGTGATTTTCGGGCACGGAGTTCATTATGGCACTTTTACTGACCAAGCCCAGAGCTGTGGCACGGCCCCAGGTGTGACCTTGTCCCTGGAGATTTGCCTGTTGAGTAAGATGGGTCAGGTTGATATACTGGGAGCTACCTCACAGTTTGCAACAATGGATCCCTTTTTAAAATTCCCTGTCACAGCTGATGTTACTGTGGTAAGGCCTAGGGCTGAGGGACCGAGCACCATCTTGCTGCTGTTTCTGCAGCACCACATGGATCTGTGGTCTCCGGTCTGTTTTCAACACTTGCTTAGTTACTTGGTCAACTCTGGCCACCTGAAACCCTCTTCAGCGCCCAGGTTTGTCACTACCTGAGGCCTTGCCCCACATTGGGCCTAGTTGCATCACCACTGTGCTGACGCAACATGTCCTCATTAAGATGCACAGAGCACAGTCTCCATGCCACAGGTTGCCCCACCCTGTACTACTGTAGTCACTCTGGGGGCATTTACTCTGTATTCCTGAAAAGGAACCAACATCTGTAATTCAGAACCTGGGACTCCAATTGTTATATGGTTGTAATCATTGGAGCCTTTCCAAGCTCTATTAGTGAAGGCTGGTGCCTCCCCATGTCCACAGAGACTTCCGAGTCCATTCTGCGCTACGTAGCTTTATGTGCTTGGCTACCGGGGGATTCTGCCTTTAGAGGCTCAATGTGCCCTCCTGCTCATTTCACTGCAGAGTCAGTTTCTGACCCTCCTAAGCCTCTAATTCAAGCCAGGCCTGTGCCCCCTGTTCCATCTCCGATTCTGAGTCAGTGTCTCTGAAGAGGCTGTTTTTGAGGCACTGCAGTCTATTGCATGCACTCAAATTTACAAGAGATTGCTTCAGTGCATAAAAAAAACTGCATCTGGAGTACCAGCCTGTTCCAAACTTTGGGTCCTTTAGCACTTCTATAGACCAGTGGTTCTCAAATCCGGTCCTCGGGACCCACTAACAGGCCAGATTTTAAGTATTACCTTGGGGGATGCAGACTAGAATACTAAATCACTGAGAAGCAAATGAGATCACCTGTGATGTAATTTAGTTATCTTGCAAACCTGGCCTGTTGGTGGGTCCCGAGGACCGGATTTGAGAACCACTGCTATAGACCATTCCACAATGACCCCCTATTTGGGTCATTCTTCTATGTGGAATGAAAACACCCTAAAGGGGCCTGGGCCTAATCCCAGAGTGTGTCAGAACTTTCTCCTTTGAGAGGGAATTTGTAAATCGGTGATCCATTCCCACCTTGCATACACCAGTTACCCATCGTAACTGGAATGCAACTAAAATTGATTGATTGAGGGTATACTCTCCTTTAAGGATTCCAATGACAGAAATTAGTTATTCCTTAAATTCTAGTTTGAATTGACTGGCCTTTAAATTCACATGGTGCTTTGGCACTATTCGTTTCCACAGGTGGTAAACTGCTCTGTGGTTTTCAGTGCGAAGGGGTGCCATTAAGGAATAATGGCATCCCTGCATGCCTGCTTAAAAGTAAGCAGCCACCTGTGGTTGTGAGAAAGCATTTATTCACCTGCAATAGTGTGAACCTAGTCTGAGACTACTCTTAGACATCCCAGCGGTTTTTGAATTCTTGTATCCCTCAATGGACAAAAAAGTAATTCAAGTTTTTGTACTTGCTATAAAGTCATTTTATTGGAATGTATTGAGGGATACAAATTCCGCCTCGCTTTTTCTGGCCCTTGGTACTGCTTTGTCACAAAATGGATTTATTCTGGTTAGAAGAGGGTATGTACAGGGGCTGCCTTGCTTTTTTTTTTTTTTTTTTTTGCTGCCCAGTGTCCCAACTTCTAGATGACAGTAAATTCTAACTGTTTCTGAATTTGTGAACCTTGGCCACTTCCAGCCCAAGGGTTTCATATGACGTCCTGGACTTTGAGTGAAGATATCTGAATGATGCCTGCAGCTGTAGCCATCATTCAGATATTCTCTTTTGCTGCCGGTGATTCCTCTCACCGTAAGAACTGCAGGCGCTTGATCATTCTTACCGGCGGTGGGAGAGGACATCCCTTCTAGTGGCCTGCTCATGCAATCGGTGGGCCAGAGAAGGAGTCTGAGAATCAGGAATCGGAGAAGTTCACTATAGGAAATACCGAGGACCAGATGGTCCCCGGCAGTCTCTATGACTCTGGCCTGGCAGTTGTATATACTGCTGTGATCTCGGCTGGAAAGGCCGAGATCCTTTTTTTTTTTTTTTTTTTTTTTTTTTTTTTTTTTTATATACATTAGTATGTCCAGCCTAGAGGAGAGATTTGGGGTCTTATAGACCCCACATCTCTCCATAAGAGGAACGGTCATGCCCTATTTTTATTACAAGGGATGTTTACATTCCTTGTAATAAGAATAAAAGTGATCAAAAAAATAATATTTAAAGGGAAAGTGTAAAAATAAACAGTAAGAAAAATTTTTTTTAAAGCGCCCTCGTCCTCGCGTGCTCACACGCAGAAGCGAATGCATGTTTCCGTCGGGCCCACATATGTAAACTGTGTTCCAAACCACATGTGAGGTATCGCCGCAAACGTTCGAGTGAGAGCAACAATTCTAGCCCAAAACCTCCTCTGTAACTCTATACTGGTAACCTGTAAGTGTGACATGTTGGGTAGCTATTTACTTGGGGTAACAACTACTTTCACATTATACAAAAAAATTGGGCTAACTTTAGTGTGTTTTGTTTTTTTTATTCATGAAACCTGCTTCTTTTTTTTTTTTTCCCTAAAAAGAAAACCCGTTTAAAAAATTGCTGCGCAATGACTGTTTGACATAAAAAATTTGCAATGACTGCCATTTTATTCCCTAGGATCTCTGCTAAGAAAACATATTTTCTAGCAAAAAAATATGTTTTTTACATGGAGAGTAGTGCCAGAATAGGCCCGGTATGGTGGTGGTTAATGGACTCAGACAAACCTTTTTACATCCAGTACAAAAATCTTATTTCTACTTTAGTACATTTAGTAAAGCATAAAAATTTTGCTATAGAGAATTTTCACTTAATAGTCTGTGTTTGTTTTCTCTACAGATGCAGTTTTTCAGTCCATCACACTGGATCGAAAAAACCCTGCTCCACCGATTGGCCAAGATATAGCAGATGGGGAGATGGTGGAATATCTCATATAACAAAGACCTATATTTTTTAACATTTGTGGTATTTATAGGAAGTTCTGCCCCAAACCTATTTATATGAATTAGGATATTAAGCAGAGATGAAAAAAACTGTTATTTTGTATTTGTAAATGCAGTGTATTCCTTTTGTACAGAAATAAAAGGGCCTTGTTCTTTCAGGGTGTTTTTGTAACTTATGGTAAAAAATTGCTTCATAGAGACGGCCCTTACTATAGCTATGTATAAAGTATAGCATTAGGAATCTGTCACAGAGCTAAACACCTGTCCCAGAAGGACCCACGGCCTCTGACTCACAGGCCACATACTAATGCCGGGGCAGTTACGTCAGCTAACTAGGCAAAATGACTTTGCTTTTGAATAAGTAGTCAGGCTTCTGAAACCAGTGGTCTGCTTGTTGACCGTTATTTAACTTGAGCAGCATTAATTCAGAAGGAGGACACAGCCTCCTTTTGTATAAGGACATAGAAGGATTAGTTATCTGAAAAAAGAATACATTTTTCCAGCAGTAACCGCTTGATTTGGGAGGTAGAATGGCTGTTGGAGGAAGATTTAACTTGCATTATGTTCTACATATTCACTGCAGACCTTCAAAAATTCACAGCTGTATGTTTTGGCATTGGGGTCTGCATCCAAAGCATTTGGGTAACGTTTTTTTGGTTTAATGGCAATATAAATACTAAAAGCCACGTTCAGAAGCCCAGAATTGATGTGGATTTGCATGTTTAACAGCAAAACATGTATAATTGGTTGAACTTAAAGACACATTTAGGAAGCATTGAATTCTTTAATAAGAATTCTTCATTTAGAGGAAGCCTGAACAGTTTGGACTTAATGTAAGCACACCTTACCCTCCCCTCCAGCCTCACATTTGGGTGTACAAATGTACAAAACACAGTACTGTTCCTCTGTTTATATAAATGGTGGTGAGGCTTCAAGACTATGCACTCTATGGCCTGACCAATGGTCAGCATGTGCTGGATTCTCAGGAGTGGAAGGAAAGGCAGGAATTTTAAATACTACTTCATCTTGGGGCAGGTTGGCCAATAAGTACTACCATTTACACTTAATGAAGACACTGTTTAATGAAATTTTCTGATGCACACGATAGGGGCTTAATGAACAATATGAGCAAAAGTTTGTGGACACCTGACTATCACACCTACATGAGCTTGTTAGACATCCCATTTTGAAACCATGAACAGTAAAATGGAGTTGCTGCTCACCTTTGCAGCTTTAATAGCTTGTACTTTTCTGGAAAGGCTTTCCTCGAGACTTAAGGTGTGTCTGTGGAAATGTGTGCCTGTTAAGCCAATAGAGCAATTGTGAGGTTAAGTACTGATGTTGGAGGACCTTGGTCACAATCCACATTCCGATTCACCCCAAAAGTGTTCAATGGAGTTAAGGTCAGGGCTCAGTGCAGGCTACTTAAAGCGGTTGTAAACCCTGTAAAAAAAAAAATAAAAAAAAAAAAACCTGCAAGACAAAGGCATAATGAGCTAGTATGCATCGCATACTAGCCCATTATGTTTAACTTACCTTAAAACGAAGCCCCGACACGGACCCCCGGACATCGATGCGGGCGCTGCCATGATCCCTCGTCATCTCTTCCGGGTTCGGCGGCTCCGGCGTGCTGATTGGCCGGAAGAGACGGCTCCAGCGCGCTGATTGGCCGGAGCCGCGATGACGTCACTCCCGCGCATGCGCGCGGGAGTGATTTTTCCGGCAAGCTCCCGGCAACTTAATTGAAGGTCCCCCCGGACCTTCAGAGCGCATGCGCCGTTCGCTCGAGCGGCTGCATGCACTGTAAATATCTCCTAAACCGTGCCGGTTTAGGAGATATTATTTGTACCTACAGCTAAGCCTTATTATAGGCTTACCTGTAGGTAAAAGTGTAAAAAAGCGGGATACAACCGCTTTAAAGGGTAATTCCACATTTGCAGGCAAATTAGGATTATACCTACTTGAAATTTGTCACATAGCATGACCTACAATAAATGTGTAAAGTGCAGCTTGCCTATTTAAGATGCTCTTTTCTGGAACTTACAAGGAAAAATTCAGCTTTTTTTATGAGGGGACTCAGAAGCTGTGTTTGCCATAATTAACCCTGTCTGTAATGTGCAGGCAGACCTAATCTCATCAGTTATAAAAGATTACAATACAGTCCATCTTAACAAAAGGTTAAGGCCTCCTGCACACTGGACATTTTTACAGCTGCTGTTTTTGGCTTCAGACGTTTTTTTCTGCAGCCAGTAAACTCCCCAGCATGTTATCCTATGTGTCCATGTACACATAGGCTGTTAGCAGTTTTTGGCAGGGACATTTTCTGGCTGAAAAAAACCCCCAGATCTAGTGGGTTTTGAGAGGAGTTTTTCAGCTGTGAAAAAGCTCCAACACTAAAAAACCTGAAAAATGCTAAAAATCACTGAAAAAATGCGGCTAGTCGGCGTTTATTAGCGTTTTTTGAGCCATAGGTTTTGGTGGGAGTTTTGTTTTTGCTAAAAACGCTACAGGTGAAATGCTGCAAAACTCATTCTACAGCTAATGCTACTGGCATTTTTAGAACGTCCTGTGTGCATGAGGCCTTAAGGTTTAGGAGCTAGACTTCTCTGTTGAATGTTAATGAGAATTGTCAGTACCCAGACCAACTATTGGGAAAGATTACGCCTGTAAAATGCCTGCAGTCAGCCAAGGTCATCGAAAAGGTAAACCATATTGAGGAGTTGATGGACACAACTCCTGATCTTCTTAACCATTGGGGTTATACTGCCCCAATGAGCAGGAGTAGGACACTAGCCAGAAAAAGTCTGGCTATGCCTTTGGGCAGTCCCAGGGGGTATACTCCCTCTCTCTGCTATAGGACAGTGCCACGGCTGTGGCTTATGTCAATCACTAGGGGGGCACAAGAAGTGTCCTGGTGGCTCTGGAGGTAGTCGGCATTATAAGGTGTGCAAAACGGTTCGTACCAGCCCTCTCCACCATACACCTTTCCAGGGTGGAAAACTGGCAGGGGGATTACCTCAGTTGGCAGGCGTTGGCCAAAGGGGAGTGGTCCCTTCATCCAGAGGTGTTTCATCAGTTGTATCTCTGGTGGGGCATCCTCAAGGTCGATCTGTTGGCATCCTGGCTCAACAAAAAGGTGCAGAAGTTTGTGGCTCGGTCACGGGGATCCTCACTGATGCGCTGGTGGCCCCGCGGGGTCAGTGTCGTCTGTTTTACGCCTTCCCTCCTCTCAAGCTTCTGCCAAGACTTCTACGAAGGATCAAAGCAGAAGGTATTCTAGTCATCTTCGTGGCCCTGGACTGTCCTCGCCGGGCTTGGAATGCCCATCTGGTGCGGCTGGTCGCCGACGGTCCTTGGAAGCTTCCTCTCAGGGAGGATCTGCTGTCCCAAGGACCAGTCTTCCATCCTGCTTTACAGTCGATGGCTTGGCTGTTGAACGCCAGGTGCTGATAGAGGTTTTTCTGAGTTGGTGATTCCAACGCTGTTAAAAGCTAGGAAATCTACTTCTAGGGGTTCATCCTAGCTCTTTTTTCAGTGGCTTGGATCTTGACCTTTCCTTCAACGGGGGGTTGAGCAGAAACTAGCCTTGAGTACTATCAAGGGTCAGGTGTCGGCCTTAGAGGCCTTCTTTCAACGGCCCTTGGCCACATACTTCTTGGTGCGTACTTTTCTTCAGGGAGTTAGGCACTGGACCACCTCCAGTGTATTCTCTGTTGCTGCCTTGGGACCAATTTGTTGCTCTCGGTCCTCCAGAAGCCTCCTTTTGACAATCTTCAGGAGATTCCCCTGCTTACGCTGTCCCAGAAGGTGGCCTTTTTGGGGGCTTTCACCTCTGCGTACAGGGTATCTGAATTGGCGGCGTTACCCTGTTGTTTACCTTGGTGGTTCACAGTGATAAGGTGGTTCTTGTCCGTCTGTTCCTTCCTCAGGTTGTCTCTGATTTTCATTTGAATTAAGACACTGTGTTGCCTTCGCTGTGTCCCAGGCCAAAATATCTGAAGGAAATTGCTTTGCATGCCTTGGATGTGGTCCGGGCGATTAGGGTGTACCTGGAAGCTACCGAGTCATTTAGGAAATCAGACTCCCTATTTGTGCTTACGGATGGGCCTCGGAAAGGGTTGTTTTCTTCCTCTGCGACCATTTCCAGATGGATCAGACAGATGGTGATTCAGGCCTATTCCATCAAGGGTCAGGTTCCTCCTTTCCCTGTCGAGGCGCACTCTACTCGGGCGCTCAATGCCTCCTGGGCCTTCCTTCATCAGGAGTCAGTGACGCAGGTTTGCAAGGCCGCTATCTAATAGTTGGTGCACACTTTCACAAAGTTCTATAAAGTGGATGTGTTGGCCTCTGCGGATGCTTCCTTTAGCCGCAAGGTTTTGCAGGCTGCGGTTTAGATGGACCTGGTCCTCTTTGAGGATGTATGTTTTTTTTTCAGCTGAGCTCCAGGTGTTTTGGTTGAGCTCCTGGTTGGCTATATAGTTAGTCCTAGGAATTTTTTTTCACTGTTCCCACCCCTCATGTTTAACATGGCTTTGGGATATCCCAATGGTTAAGAAGATCAGGAGCTGTGTCAGTCAATGAACGAAAGAGAAAATGGGATTTTTGACTTACCATAAAATACATTTCTCTGATGTTCATTGACGGGACACCGCACCCACCCCTCTGAAGTTGTACCTGCTTGTAACAAAACTTAGTACCTATAGCAGAAAAGGGAGTATACCCCCTGGGACTGCACATAGGCGTAGCCAGACTTTTTTTTTTTGCTGTCTAGTGCCCTACTCTTGTAGGGGGCAGTGTAACGCCAATAGTTAAGATGATCAGGAGCTGTGTCCGTCCAATGAACGTCAGAGAAATGGATTTTATGGCAAGTCAAAAATCCAATTTATTTTTTTGGTATGCTGTGTGAATAGGAACACATAACAAACTTAGTGGGCTATTGCCAAATATTGAAAATGCACTTTGTTTCTCCACACCCAAAAACTCCTCCAACTTTGTCCATGTGTCTGGCTTTGTGCGCAGAGGCACAATCATGCTGGTACAGAAGGGTCTTCCTTGAGGTTGGAAGCAGACAGTTGATGCCTTGAAGTCTGAAGAATATATACTACTCTTTATACTGTATGCTGTATGTAACTGCATCCTTCACTGGAAACACATGAACTCCATAATTTGGGGAGATATCCTCCCGCTCCTTACCATATATTAAATTGCATATATCCTGTAGACCAAATGCACTGGTGATAGCTGCTTTGGACGGAGAGCTTTACTGGGAACCCCATTAAGAAGACCAGACTGCAAGAGTTTATAGCCAAATGCTATAAATTGGTTATAAGAAATTGTGGCACAAACTGTACTAATCTAGATTCATATAGGGAGCCTCACAAAATTTCCCCATTCAAAATGTCCAGCGTTGGAATGTCAGCCAGTTACAGCCTGATGCAGCATGTGACACAACTCTATATAATTGGCATGGATATGCTGTGTTATTCTGTAATTTGTAGCGATAATAAACTGGGAGACATCAATACAACCTAAACTGCAGCTATTACATACTTTATGTGTAGCGTATATCATAAGGCTCCAAAGTAATTGGTGTGAATCTTGTCTGTTAACTGAAGAGAAGGAGCATAGAATGCAATCAATGCTGGTTATTTGGTTATCAAATGCCTTTTTTGTTGTCAGCTGCATTTCAGTCATCAGACAGTAAGATTTTGAAGTTGAGGTGTACCTTGTGACCATCTACTGATGTGCCCAAGGACTTTGCAAACAACACGCTACAAGTCTGTATGGTTAGAATTAGGCCTAAAAAAATAGCTGAAGCTTGTAGTTCCAAAAAGTAGCAGCTGGACAAATCTGTTTTCTAGCCCTGTACATGGAGCCTGGCTATATAAAAACTGGTGCAAAAAGAGTGGTGCTCTCCAAAGCAGCCAAAGCTTGCTTTCTTCTCATCTGTCTGTGGGCTATACCAGGTATATGTAGTCACTTTGCTGCATGTTTAATTGCAATATGATTTGGTGTGTATTGAATCTTCACTTTGTATTACTTCAGACCTTTTGCTAATTTGATGCTTATAGACTCAATAGCAGGGGTCATGACATTTGTGTGAAAATTTGCTCAGAGCATCTGCCAATTTTTCTACTTTTTTATACATGTCCTTGTACAGAGCTAGGCATACTGGCTTTATGACAGGATTGGACAAATTACTAGCGCTACAGTGCATCTGGAAAGTATTCACAGCGCTTCACTTTTACCACATTTTGTTATGTTACAGCCTTATTCCAAAGTGGATTAAAATCATTTTTTTCCTCCAAAATTCTACAAAGAATACCCCATAATGACAACATGAAAGATGTTTGTTGAAAATCTTTACAAATTTAAAAAAAAAAAAAAAAATCAAATGTACATAAGGATTCACAGCCTTGCCATGTCATTCAAAATTGAGCTCACGTGCATCCTGTTTCCACTGATCATCCTTGATGTTTACAACATGATTGGAGTCCACCTGTGGCAAATTACGTTGATTGAAGCCTAAAGGCTGGCCATACATGTACAATTTTCTGTTAGATTTACCACAAACTACATAATGAGGTCAAAGCTAAACGCTTTCACTTGTATCCAATTAGGCAGGCCTTTGTACTACATAGTTGAAGGTAAATTTCAAGAAAATTGTACAGAGAATTGTATAATGTATGACAAGGCTAAGCACGCAGACAAGATAAGAGTGCTACAGGACAACTCTGAATGTCCTTGAGTGGCCCAGACTTGAACCCGATTCAACATCTCTGGAGAGATCTGAAAATGACTGTGCCCCGACGCTCCCCATCCATCCTGATGGAGCTGGTTTAGTTTTTATTTTTATTAAATTTGCAAAGTTTTCAAACAAACCTCTTTCGTGTTGTCATTATTGGGTATTGTTTGTAGAATTCTGGGTAAAATAATGAATATAATCTATTTTGGAATAAGAGCCCATTCAGACTAGTGCGACTTGTTAGCCTGACAAGTCGCGGTCCGTTGAGTAGTACAGGACCCGTTCTAATAGGAGCGACACAAGTCGCTCCGACTTAGAAAAAGGGTTCTGTACTACTTTGGGGCGACCTGGGAGCAACTTGCATAGACTTCCATTATGTGAAGTCCCTGTAAGTCGCGCCAAAGCCGCGGTGCACGCGACTTCACAGGTCGCCCCCCAAAGTCGGATCGCCTCAGTGTGAACCGGCTCTAAGGCTGTAACATAACAAAATGTGGAAAAAGTGAAGAACTGTGATTACTTTCCGCATGCACTGTATATAACCAAGAGTCCAAACAAGTTACATCTGGAGTCTTTTTCTGCCTGTTCTGTGGTTGACAATGGGGGAACATAATTCTTGGATCCTAAATGAGTCTGCTGGATTGGACACACATTCTTCTGGATGCTACAATCATTTGTTCCCCCCTTTCTAGACTAGTCAATATTAAACACTAATTTTGACTAACTTCAGCTGCTACCAATGTGTAATTATGCATTTTTATATAAAAACGTATTTCGAAGAACAAAATGGGATTCGTTTCCTTGTTGTACATGGAGATGTTCTTAAGCATTCATCTTTTGGCTGCAAATTTTCTTGCGCATTTTGAGCCTACTAAGATTCACCAGTAATCTAGTTTGATAATAAAGTGCCACCTTGGGTCATAAGTAGGCCTCATAAATATATTGCTTGGTTTTTACTAACAGCTGTGTCAGATTAATTTATACAGTACAAGCAGCATACATTTTTAATAAAAACTAAATAATTTTTTTCTAAAGCACTCTCTAACAGTCATGCTGTTGAAGTACATACTTGACTGATTCTTACAAAGTCTAATTCCCTGAAGGTTTTGCAGATATAGAATGTTCGGTGGACCAGTGGGAATTTTTTTTTGTATATGTTTTTTACTTGGGTTTTATTTCTTTGACCGTATGTGAATGAAGAAAGAAAAACTAGAGCTTTTTGAAGCCTGCAAGTATTAGATATGTTCTGTGTTCCAGTGAGTCTGTCAGCTGTGTCTGTATGTCTGAAAAGAGCACTTCAGGGTCCTTTTTTTTTTTTTTTTTTTTTAAAGTTTCTTAAAAAAAGTCATACTATAATTTTATAATCTGATCTGGTAGACTGTGCCCTACATGGGCCAATAAAAAAGTATTGTGACAACTGTAACAAAGATGTAAAATCTGCTTCTGACACAAGAGATTTTACAGCATATTAGAAACGTGTGACCTGGTGACCCTTCAGCTTTGTACGTACCATATCCTCATGTTATCTAATTTAGGGAGAAAATTGTGGGGCATTTCTGGTCCTCCAGCAATAGGAGGGAGAACAGGAAGATATATCTCCACCTATTCAATATTTCTTTTCTGTGTCGGGGGGGGGGGGGGGGGGGTTCTGCGATTTGTAAGCCTCTGGCCAGCCAGAAGTAGCTGGAGTCTGGTTGCTTTGGGTAAGAGACACTATTCCCTGCAGTCTTTAAATTGCCTCACCATCTTGTCTGGAAAGTTTCTTTTTAGAAGCATAGCATAAGATAGCGGTCTGGAACCAGTAGAATCAGAAGGATGTAATTTAGTTAAATCAAAACAAATGCCCATTGAAAGGGCAATAGGAAGCTTGCAGAATACACTATCTTGCAATTATACCCAATTTTTTATTAAACTTTTAACAACTTTTGTATATATTTGTGTGGGTTATAAGCTTAGAAATGACAGTTGCCCCCTTAAAGTGTTATTTCAAGTTGATGACTTTGCACTGCCAAATGCTGTATTTGCCTCTTAGTCCTTTGTACTGTCTACTCTTCATTTATTTTTTTTTTTATTCATATCGTTCAGTAAAATGAGATTTATATTTTCCTTTAAAGACTGTCTAGGACATCTGCAGCATATTGCAGAGCAATATACTGTGGGGTGTTGTGACAGCCAAACCCAATAATTTAAATGTTTGTATAGTTTTAAAGTGCATTTGCTTTCTTTTGATTTACCAAGTAGAACTTGGTAATACGTTTTTAGGCTGTATGTATCTCTCTCATTTTTCAGTTCCAAATTCCTTGTGCAGTAAATAATGCGCTTAAATAATATTAAATTAGCCTTTTTCTAGCTTTTTATCACAGAATTCTAATTGAGAGGAGCCTGTAGTTGCTGCCAGTAACATATTTTTCTTGGTTACATTGTAATGGATTCCTTTGGCAAGGCACTCTTCATTGGCATATTTCACTTTGAGTTTTCTAATTCTTTCTGTTTTTTTTTTTTTTTACAAAGATCCAAGCATCTTTCCTGCCTCTTTCTCCATCGCATTGTGTGTCTCTTCCGTTGTTATTGTGGAGCTGACTCATTAGAAAATGAGAAGTATAGTGGTGTTTTGCTGCCAAAACTTGCTTAAGCAGGAAAATGCTGTTTTAGTGCCAATGCATTTTTTTTCTTTACTGTGGTGTTTGGCTGCTGGCCTCTGATCTGTCTTTGTTGCCAGTACCTTGCATTAAGATGAGAATGACGAGAGGCTTGAATGAAAGCAGGAAACGTTCACTTCCTGGATACTCACTACAATAATTCAGATTGTATTCTGTCAGGCAACTGTTGCTATCGATCACGATTTTGGTCATTTGTTATGTAAAATCATTCCCCTCATTCTGTTAACTAGAGAAAAAAAAAATCTAAATATAGAACTGGTAACCCATTTTAAGGACCAAAATCCTACCTTCAGTAGGCTCATAAACAACCTATTTACTTCTACGTTTCAAACAAAGGGCATAGTGTTTAATATGATTAAGACTTGGCCATACATTTGTTCCACTAGAATCAGTCTATGAAAAAAGCATACACGCTAGCGGGTTATTTTTGTGCCCGGTTCTAAAAGCAAATTTATTATTTTTTTTTTTGTGTATAATTGAAGATATCGTATGCCATCAAGGACTCCAGTTGAATAAAGTATGTGAAGGAAGGGAAGTGTAATGTGTAAATAACACCTTACCTACCATTACTACCTACCATTGTTTTTAGAAAAGGGTGGTCTGGGTGTCAAATTCCCAGATTTCCTGGGTATCGCTACTTATTTGGAGATATGGAGTCTCCTTAAGGCTTGGTCACATTAGGCAGTGGCGGAACTACCAGGGTCGCAGCTGTCGCACTTGCGACTGTGCCCTGGTGTTACACCGCTGTGGGGGGGGTGCGACGCTTCTAGGCAATGATCAGGACATTATGTCCTATACACTGTGGAGGTGGGGGCCTCAAGACGGCAGGAGGGGAAACGCTGCAGAGTGTGAGAAAGGGCCCTGGGGTGGGGTCAGGGGGGCCTAAAGGTTCTAGTTATGCCTAGGAGTATGTTTGGTACATATGTTGCATTCTGCAGTCCTAATAAAATGCACATACTGTTTTAAACTGATAATGCTAGCACAAACCTGTTTTATTTGAGGTGAACTGGAACCGGCTTTGTTCTGTGGAGGTTTAGGCATGTTTCAGCACAAAAAAAACTCATTAAGGTTGTGGATTTTGTAAGGTTGTACTTGGGGTTATTTGGCTAAATGAGGATGGCTAAGGTCACACCTATAGATTATGGATGCATTTATGTTTTACTTCACCGTGTGACCCACCTTCAACAGTTTTTTCCACTACTTCATGTAGTAGTGACATATAAGCAGACGGTAGACACCACTGCTTCTAGTCAGAAAAGCTGGTATTTACACCCCCGGAAGTGTGGAACTTCTCCAGTGGCTAGAGAGCAGTCTCTCTGTGGCACTCAAAATGTCATAAAGGTACATTTAGCACCTTTTCTTTTCTTTTATGGGGGTTGTCTTCTTTTGTAATAGACTTTGCGATCACTCTAAAATGAAAAAAAAAATAAATACGGTATATACACACACTTTTTTTCATTAGGGGTTTCATGTCAAGTTTTTTTTTTGGCATGATTTATTGCCATAACTTGTTTTAAAATTCCATGCCAAATGTGTATTGGAGAGGAAGAGTTACTCATTTATTTTGGTTTAGTGCTGTCACAACTTCATACTTTGTACCTAAATTTCTGTGCAGAAACCTACACCAAGAAGCTAAAAATCCAATATGCTGACAAAAAAAAAAGTGCTGATTGCTGTGTTAGCTCTGTCTGCTGAGTGGTGTCCTTCAAAACACGTGTAAAATGCATTTAAAACATGTTAAAAACCATTCTATGGTAACTCGTAAAATTCCACTAATCCAGCATGAACACAGACTGAAGGCATAAATTGGAGTTGTTAGCAGGCAGGACAAATGTATACATAGAGGTGGACTTGCACATTACCGTCATCTTACTACACTTTTTAATCAGAGTATAGCATCAAGTCAATCAAACTCCTGGGATAGTGATCTGGTCAGTTAAGTTGCAGAGGTGGATTTTTAATCAGTTTCAGCTGCTTTGGTGTTAATGAAATTAACAGGTGTACTACATGGGCAACAGTGAGACGACCTCCAAAACGGGAAGGGTTTTACAGGTGAAGGCCACTGACTTTTTTTTAACCTACTCCTCCTTTTTAGACTTTTTCACTAGTTTTACTGGCTAGGGTCAGTCAGTGTCACTACTGGTAGAATGAGGTGATACCTGGACCGCACAGGCGGTCAAACTCCTCCAGGATGGCACATCAATACATGGCATTGCAAGAAGGTTTGCTTCAACTTCCAGCAGTCTCAAGAGCATAGAGGAGATTCTAGGAGAGCTGGTCAGGGCCGAAGAAGGTCCTTAACCCATCAGCAGGACCGATATCTGCTCCTTTGTGCTGGGAGGAACAGAATGAGCACTGCTAGGGCCCTAGAAAATTACATCCAGCAGGCCACTGGTGTGAATGTCTCTGACCAAACAATCCAAAACCGACTTCATGAGGGTGGCCTGACATCCTCTAGTGGGCCCTGTGCTCACTGCCCGGCAACATGAAGCTTGATTGGCATTTGCTATTGAACACAAGAATTGGAAGGTCTGCCCCTGGTTCCCTGTGCTTTTCACAGATGAGAGCAGGTTCACCCTTGAGCACGTGAAAAGGTCTGGCGAAGCCATGGAGAGCGTTATGTTGCTTGTAACATCACTCAGCATGACATGTTTGGTGGTGGGTCAGTGATGGCTTGGGGAGACATATCCATGGAGGGACGCACAGACCTCCACAGGCTAGACAATGGCACCCTGACTGACAGTTATCGGGATGAACTTCTTGTACCCATTGTCCGACTCTACGCTGGTGCAGTGGGTCCTGGGTTGCTCCTGGTGCACGACAATGGCCGGCCTCATGTGGCCAGGTTGAACCTCCGTCTGTTCGGGAGCTCAGCAATGCCCTGGTCTAGATCTGGGAAGAAATACCCAAGGACACCATCCATCGTCTCATTAGGAGCAGTTGTCAAGGAATGCATACAACAACCACATGGGGGTAAAACAAACTACTGAGTACCATTTTGAATTGCTGCAATGAAATTTCAGCAAAATGGCTGCATAATTTTTTCACTTTGATTTTCGGGGTGTCTTTGAATTCAGCCATCTGTAGGTTAATTATTTTCATTTCCCTCAAACGATATGGCATCCTTTCCTTCTATCACATTACCCAGTCCATAGCGGTATAGATATCCAACATGAGTCCCCCCCCCCATTAAGATCTGATGTGTTTTCAAAGTGCTCCCCTAATTTTTTTTTGAGCACTGTATGTTCCTCCCATCCGCTATTAGTGGAATTTGTGCTTAAATGTCTCTGTGGAGACAAGGGTATAAGTATGTTTGATAGAATTTCTTTTGAATAATGAAAAACAATTTTGAATGTAATGGTTTTTTTCCAGACATGGAACCTTCCTGTTTAAATGGCATTACAGAAAAGATTCTTCATTACTATTATACATTTTAAAATGGGCATATTAGAAAGTACTAGGAATAGAGTATTGCCTGCTTACAATTTTTGGAGGCTAAAAGCAAAAACATCCCATTTGAGACATGGGGTAGTTGGCTCTTGTGGTAGATGCATTTATAGAGTCTACGACATACAGGAACTATTTTTAAATGCCTAGTAGCCCACTTTTATTTTATTCTTTTAAAAAGGCAAAAACAAAAGCCCAACATGAGCTTTCCCACACAGGCGATCTTCAGCTTTAGCAGAAATACACACTCCGCTTCAACTGCACAATCGCACTGCTCCTCTCACCAGTCTGACAGCACTTCTGGATGCTTGGCTCTTTAGGTTTTGGTTGCAGCACTGCTGCACGGCCCCCTAGGGGTTGGGGTTCTCCTGACACCTCGAAAGGAGAAGACCTGACTCCTGGAACTGAGACCACTGTCCTGGCTTGGGCTCTCTGTCCCCTAGATGAGACCTTGTGACTCCTGGCTGGGCCCTCTGACTTCTCGGTGAGACCTTCTGTCTCCCATACTGGGAGCCCTGAGCTAGCCTCAGAGTATATAATGACTCTGCACACCTGTGTAGTTGGCCAGGTTGTAGGTGTCTAGCAAAATCCAGACAGGATTGACTGTTTTGATCCAGGACTACAGAATCTGGAGAGAGACTAAAACACCGCTTTCTCCTCTCAGGAATGATAGTTCTGAACCTCGCATTAACCCTTTAATGCGAATCCTGTGTCACATTTTCCTATATTCAAACAATGACAGAGCCTCCCTCTGTCACACATTCTAGAAACCGCACTTTCCAAATTACATTTCTTACATTGCACTTCTTTGCCAAATTCGATTTATCACACAACCTATCGTATAAATACTATCTTTAAACCAGCACAGAAAGAGAACACACAGTGTGATGGAATGTTTCCCAAAGGACTTTTGGGAGAAACGGGTTACCAAGAAAAGATATTTTGATTTGGGTTCAGCTATCACATGTGGGTTGTTTTAAATATGGCAAAGGTGGCCATGATGCAGAAAGAGTCTAAATGCTAAACAGGCACACAGAAGCCATCAAAAACCTGACAGATGCATGCCACCCTTCATCTTGTCAAAACGAACAAGTTTGCTTCTCGTGCCTAATATGGTGCTGATTTTACATGTCAAGCAAAGGGTGTTGTCTGTTATTCCAAGTATTTAACACATGTACGCTTTTCTTTTTCTTTTTATATGGTAATAACTATGATGAACCCAACAACTACTAAGTTTCACCTTCCCTCAAGAGCAGTGAAAGCACAGTAGCTGTCATGATGTAGCGGCCGCTTGCCCCATGTATTTTTTGTTTTCTTGTAATACGATAGGGGGAGAATAAACTCCAACTTTTAATTGCTACTTTCCCAAAAGAAAATGAATCTTCCTGTCTGTGACAATATTTGCACCTGGATAGGAATTGAGGGGAGACAGTGCAAAAAGAAAAAAGTAACAAGCTGTAATCATTCCCTACACCAGTGTTTCTCAACCTTTTTTCACTCAAGGCACCCTTTTAAAACTATGGACAATCTCGAGGCACCCTCCAAAGTTATAGACAGTCTTGAGGTGCCCCATTCTAAAATGTAAAAACTATTCTTCCAAAGCAAAAACACTTTGGAATACTAGTCAGCACCAGTTTGCAAATGTTTCTCCTCTCCCTTAGTTTTTCACCCCAAAACTTATGGGGAAAGGGAGGGTCAAACAAGGATGATATGCAGTCAACTGACGACCTCTTTATTAACTGATAATGTCATTGGTCATTAGGGGGTTGGCAGCTAGAAGGTTGTAATGGTGTACAAGGAAAACCTGTGGCTTTGTGTAATTAAAAGGCAGTTTTCATCCACCAACTGGCTTGTATACAGTTTTGGGGCCATTTTTAGGCATTTTGTCAAGGAATCCTGGTTGAAAAAGGCTGCTGTACAATATCTAAAAAATAATGGTTGCAGATGCATCTTAAAACGTTTTTTTTGGACAGAATTGAAGCCCTGCATATAAAAATCACATAAGCGGTCTCAGACTCTGACCCCCAATCCTTTAACCCCTTTTGGACCGGAAGGATTTACACCAGGCCACTTTTTGCGATCAAGCACTGCGTTACTTTAACTGACATTTGCGCGATCGTGCGACGCTGTACCCAAAAACATTGATGTCCTTTTTTTCCCCACAAACAGAGCTTTCTTTTGGTGTTATTTGACCACCTCTGCAATTTTTTATTTTTTGCGCTATAAAAAATAGCAACAATTGTGAAAAAAACAAAAAACATTTTTTTACTTTCTGCTATATAACATTACCAATGAAAAAAAAAAAAAAATTTTAAAAATCAAATTTTTTCATCATTTTAGGTCAATTTGTATTCTGCTACATATCTTTGGTAAAAAAAAAAATCCCAGTAAGTGTATATTGATTGGTTTGCGCAAAAGTTATCGTGTCTACAAACTAGCGGAAAGATTTGTCATCTTTTTTTATTTAGTTTTTACTAGTAATGGAGGTGATTAGCAATTTTTTAGCGGGGCTGCAACATTGCGGCGGACAGATCGGACACATAACTGACACTTTTTTTATACTTTTGGGAGGGACCAGTGACATTAGTACAGTAACAGTGCATATTTTTAGCACTGATTATTGTAGTAATGACACTGGCAGGGAAGGGGTTAACACCAGGGGTGATCAAAGGGTTAAATGTGTCCCTAGAGGGTGCTCTCTAACTGGTGGGGGGAGGGGTGAACAGAGACCTGTGTTCCTAAATAAGAGGAACACAGGATTCCTGTATTCATTACGGACAGAACAGTGGTCTGCCGTGTTTACAATGGCAGAACGCCGTTCTGTCTCCACAGGGAGCGATTGTGGGTGCCCAGCAGCCATTGCGGCCACCGGACCCGCTGATTGGCTCCCCCTGTGGCCAATGGGCGCGCATGCCCCCGCTAAGCGACGTACAGGTACGTCATCTTGCAGGACAGAGCAGACCTGCCACAGTAAAACTACGGCAGTCGGTCAGCAAGCGGTAATTATGTATCATATACATATATATGCTAAGCATTCCTGTGCAATAACAAAAACGAATGAGTGAATTAGGCTTACCATTCTTTGAATCCACTACCTGCATATTCCTTAGCTTTATATTCCCCCTCCCCCACCAGGTTAAACATCTTCCCATAACCAACAGGGAAAGGGCAATATGTAAAGCTGCATGCAACCAGTCAAAATGTATCTTTACTGAAATGACCCCAGTATAGTGAAATTTGGTTGGCTGTTTAAGATAATGTACCTTTGGAAGATTTCGCCAATTCTCTGTATGCTGTCTTATTTGAGTTCTGTGTTATTTTCCCTGTTACAAAGCCGTGCACAGTCCACCTTAGGATGCCTGTGTACACACAGATACTCCAGTTGAGTTTCCCGAGAACCATGGAACCTAGGAACTGTAATATGCAAATAGGAACTTCAGTTTCTGAGTGTGCCATTGGTCCAAGCTTGTGATAAACAGCCTAACTGACCAATAGCAGGGGTGGTGAGGGCGGTGATGGGCCGAATGCAGCTTTAATAATTGGAGTAGCCATTTGCGTAGTGGAGCTCCCTGGGCTTTAGTGTTGTGAGGAGGATATCTGACAATGCATGCAAGAACATATAAGTGTCTACTCAGCATGGCTGCCTGCAATTTAGGGGGGTTTAAAATAAACAGAGGCTTGCTTTTAAAGGCAGAAAGAGTCTCTTCCAGTGCATACAGTGTACCAGTTGATTTTTTTATACTTTAAATAATACTCAGCCTGTGATTTTGTGTTAACATAAAATGTTCATTTCATGGAATTACCAATTCACTACCAATTTGCCTTTCTGCAAGGAATGTCGTATGTTTTTTTCTGTATGTAAAAAATCATATTAGTGGATGATCAATAGAGAAATATTTACCTGTTCATTTTTAAATGATTGATAATGTTGTACGATGCATTTGCTGGGCAAAAGTCTGTTTTTCTTTTTTATTTTGTATAGAGTGTTCTGAAAATGTTTTGTAACAAAATGAGTATTTTTGCACTATTATGTTTATGTTGCTATGCTATTGAACTGGAAAATAAAAGAAAGCCATCTGATACAATAAGGTGTATGTGTGTGTTTATGTCCTCCGAAGCCCAAAGTTTGCGTTCAGCTGTAAGAACAGCTTAGAAAACTATAATGGTTTTGGTCCGTTGTATCTATTTCTGTTTTTGTTTTTATATATATATATATATATATATATATATATATATATATATATATATATATATATATATACATATATATAAATATATATATAAAAAAAAGAAAAATACCCCCCCCCCCCCCCTTTCTTTGGAACACCAGATATATTTCACATAAAAGAAGCAATACAAAGAGTACAGGATACATTTTTCATACAAATACATGGTACAGCAGGCACATATTAGGAATATGAAATGTTGGGTTTACATATTCTTGAATTAAAACATCAGTTCAGAACAAATTTTAGATTTAGCATCTACTTATATAAAACCTGTATTTGTTTAATGCATGGTACATCTATGACATTTTATTAGGCTTCCAAATGAGAAAGTCAAGACTACCAGTGCACTTTATGGGGTTCATTTACTTAAGAGTTGAGAATCTTTACTGGAATAGCTGTCTTCACTACAGTAAACCCCCCTCCATTGCGGGGGTTACGTTCCGGACCCAGCCGCGAAAAGTGAAATTCCGCGAAATAGAAAAACCCTATTAAAATGCATTGTAGGCATGTTTTTTTACTGTCACTGTACGTGTAGAAGCATTTTAAGGTCTTTAAACACACTTTTAAAACAATAGAAACTCATTTAAACACATAAAAGATACTAAGAGACATAGCAAGAATTATGGAAAACACAAAAATATTTCATTTTTAATGATTTATATAGTAAAATAACATTACAAAAAAAAAACGCGAATTACCGGGACCGCAAAAACTGAACCGCGATGTAGCGGGGGATTACTGTATAGGTGTTTTCACACTGGGCGTGGTTGAACTGAATCAATGCCGGAGTTTTACTGTCCCCACAACTCTTCTGGTCTTGCACTCACACTGGGTTATATGAATGTGTTCCCAGGAACACTTACAGGTCCCTCTCAAAAAATTTGCATATTGTGATAAAGTTCATTATTTTTTGTAATGTACTGATAAACATTAGACTTTCATATATTTTAGATTCATTACGCACAACTGAAGTAGCGCAAGCCTTTTATTGTTTTAATATTGATGATTTTGGCATACAGCTCATGAAAACCCAAAATTCCTATCTCAAAAAATTAGCATATCATGAAAAGGTTCTCTAAACGAGCTATTAACCTGATCATCTGAATCAACTAATTAACTGTAAACGCCTGCAAAAGATTCCTGAGGCTTTTAAAAACTCCCAGCCTGGTTCATTACTCAAAACCGCAATCATGGGTAAGTCTGCCGACCTGACTGCTGTCCAGAAGGCCATCATTGACACCCTCAAGCAAGCAGGTAAGACACAAAGAAATTTCTGAACGAATAGGCTATTCCCAGAGTGCTGTATCAAGGCACCTCAGTGGGAAGTCTGTGGGAAGGAAAAAGTGTGGCAGAAAACACTGCACAACGAGAAGAGGTGGCCGGACCCTGAGGAAGACTGGGGAGAGGGAAATGCCAAAATGCCTGAAGTCCAGTGTCAAGTACCCACAGTCAGTGATGGTCTGGGGTGCCATGTCAGCTGCTGGTGTTGGTCCACTGTGTTTTATCAAGGGCAGGGTCAATGCAGCTAGCTATCAGGAGATTTTGGAGCACTTCATGCTTCCATCTGCTGAAAAGCTTTATGGAGATGAAGATTTCATTTTTCAGCACGACCTGGCACCTGCTCACAGTGCCAAAACCACTGGTAAATGGTTTACTGACCATGGTATTACTGTGCTCAATTGGCCTGCCAACTCTCCTGACCTGAACCCCATAGAGAATCCGTGGGATGTTGTGAAGAGAAAGTTGAGACGCAAGACCAACACACTGGATGAGCTCAAGGCCGCTATCGAAGCATCCTGGGCCTCCGTAACACCTCAGCAGTGCCACAGGCTGATTTCCTCCATGCCATGCCGCATTGAAGCAGTCATTTCTGCAAAAGGATTCCCGACCAAGTATTGCGTGCATAACTGAACATAATTTTTTGAAGGTTGACTTTTTTTGTATTAAAAACACTTTTCTTTTATTGGTCGGATGAAATATGCTAATTTTTTGAGATAGGAATTTTGGGTTTTCATGAGCTGTATGCCAAAATCCTCAATATTAAAACAATAAAAGGCTTGCACTACTTCAGTAGTGTGTAATGAATCTAAAATATATGAAAGTCTAATGTTTATCAGTACATTACAGAAAATAATGAACTTTATCACAATATGCTAATTTTTTGAGAGGGACCTGTACATCATTACCTCTGCCAACCAGACAACAGGGGCCCCCCCCCCTTCTGTGCTCGGTAATCTGTAGAGTTCTGTGCTCAAGCATGTGAACCAGACCACAAGCGAACCCTGCCCAGGACCACCTCTTCCAAGCAATCCCTGGCACTGTATGCTTAAATATTCCTAGGCATGCTTCGGAGCATTCACATTACACAAATGAACCTGGTCCAAGGGGGTGAACTATGCAGAGCCATGGCTAGAAATGCCAGTATGGGTACACTCTATTTATGCCCAAACATGCACAGTTAAATAAACAGGAATTTGCATTTCACATCATTCGATAATTGCCGTGAATCTTTAAATCTATTGAGTAAAAATACTAATCTCCTTTAGTAAATATACTTCACTGGCTGCTTTTGGAGAGTGCAAATCTAGATTGGGTCCCTGCTGATTGCGGTCTCCTCTAAATCATACAAGTGTGTGTATGTGTAAAGTAAAAGCCTATTATTCTGGTCCATTTACAACAGAGCATTCACAGCATAATATGTGGTGCTTAACCATTTTACCACTGGTCACTGTGCTGCTACTGCGGCATAGTGGCTAGTTAACGTCTGGCGACATAGACCTACGTCACCAGACTCTCCCCTCTATCGGCGGCGCGCACGTATCGTATGTATTCAGACACAGCGGGAGTCGGGCCAGGGGAGGAGAGGCTGTGATCACCGCCGCTCTTCCCCGATCGTCGGGGATCGAGCGAGGAAATCAGCCCGCTTGTGTAAACAAAGCGGGTGGACCTACTCTGTGACAGACAGTGACAGATTACAGGATTCAGCATAGCTGAACCTGCGATCTGTGTCTGTCACACAACCCTCTCCCCCCACACACGTCAGTAAGCATGAGGCATACAGTTACCCCTTGATCACCAATAAAGTTAACCCCTTCCCTGCCAGTGTCATTATTACAGTAACAGTGCTTATTTATAGCACTTATTACTGTAGTAATGTCACTGGTACCCCCAAAAGTGTCAAAAATGTCAGTTAGGGGTCCGATCTGTCTGCCGCAATGTTGAAGTCCCGTAAAAAAAAAAATCACAGATCGCCGCCATTACTATTAAAAAAAAATAAACAATAAAAATGACAAATCTTTCCCGTAGTTAGTAAACGCAATAACTTTTGCGCAAACCAATCAAAATACGCTTATTGTGATTTTTTTTTTTTTTTATTTAAATATGTAGCAGAAAACAAATTGGTCTAAAATGTTAAAATTCTGATTTTTTTTTTAATTTTTTTTTTTTTGGGAATGTTATAACGGAAAATTCCTATCATACTTACCGTAATTTTCCTTTCCTGGTGGTCTCCATGGCAGCCTACGTGTGGGTTAACCCCGCCTCCTCTCCAATGGTATAGGACCCCCCTCTATAAATTTCAGCTTGCAGGCACAGCCAGTGTTCCATATCTTAGCCGAATCCAAGACCAGAGGGTGGGAACTCCGGCTGCCATGGAGACCACCAGGAAAGGAAAATTACGGTAAGTATGATAGGAATTTTCCGTTTTCCTGGCAGTCTCCATGGCAGCCTACGTGTGGGAAATAACTAGCCCAAACCACACGGGTGGGAATGTTTCAAATCAAATTTTACTTCAAATTATTAGCAGACAAAACAGTCAAGCCAAAATTAACTGAAGATAAGGAGGCTGGCTCCACACAATAATGTGTCATAAACGTATTTACAGAAGACCATGAAGCTGCTCTGCAGACTACTTCTGGTGCAACATGATGTGAAGCCGCCCAGGACGTTGAGATGCTTCTCGTCGAGTGGGCTGTCACCGCCTCCAGAGGAGCCAAACCCTCTACACAGTAAGCTCGCTGAATGGCAGACACAATCCAGGCCGCAATGGACCTTGACGAGGCCCGTTTCCCTCTATTCTTGCCTGAGAAAAGGACGAAGAGATTATCCGATTGTCTGAAAGAAGACGTTGACTGGAGATATTCCATAAGAGTTTTCCCTACATCCAAGGGATGAGGTTCATTATCCTCTGAAGAACGAAAGGTAGGAAGTACAATCTCCTGGTTCTCATGAAAAACCGATGATACCTTCGGATTGGAATTGAGCATCGGAATTAGGACTACTCGGTCCGGGAAAAACGTGAGAAAAGGTTCTTTATAACCAAGAGAACTGATCTCAGAAACTCTTTTAGCTGAAGTGATTGCTACTAAAAAGGCTGTTTTAATGGTAAGATCTTTAATGGAGTCCGACAAACTAGATCTTGAAAGGACGTTAAGGACAAGGGGAAGGTCCCATTTTGAGGTCTGAGTCTGACCGCACCTTTGAAGAATTGTTGTATGAGTATATGCTTGGCCCAGGAGAACCCTGAGAACACCGATAAGGCTGATATTTGCACCCTGAGAGTCCCAACTGATAGGGACTTATCCAGACCTGCTTGAAGGAACTTCAGGACTTCTTGAACTCCGAAATTCAGGGAAGGATTTCCCTCCGGGTACGTGAATTCCAAGAATCTAGACCAGACTCTACAGTAAACTCTGTTCGTGCTAGGTCTCCTAGAGTTCATTAAAGTAGGGATTGCCCCAGGAGGGCATCCGAGTGACTCCAACCTCTCCCTCTCAAGAACCAGACCGTTAACCTGAGCAAGGCGGGGCAGGGGTGTAATGTTGTTCCCTGCGAGAGAAGGTCTGGTTTGATGGGCAGGGGAATCGGGCTCCGATAGCTGAGTTGCAGGAGAAGTGGGAACCAGGGCCTGTTCGGCCAGTGAGGGGCTACCATGACGATCTCCACATCTTCTGCTTGGAGTCTCTGAAGAAATCTGAGGATGATGGGAAATGGGGGAAAAGCATATGCCCTGCTGAATTCCCATCTGTCGGTCAGAGCATCCGTTCCGCATGCTTGGTGACACTTGCTGCGTGTGAAGTACCGGACTAGCTTGTGGTTGCATGGAGATGCAAACAGGTCTACTTCTGGTGAGACCCCTAGGGACAGAATCCACTTGAATGAGTCTATGTGGAGAGACCACTCGTTGTGATTCAACTGAACTCTGGAAAGGAAATCTGCCTGAACATTCAGTGGCCCCGGAATGTAGGCCGCCGAGATGTTGGACAGATGGGCTTGGGCCCATGTCATGATTGGGTCTACTTCTTGAAGAAGGGAGAGACTCCTGGTACCGCCCTGTCTTTTCACATAAGCCACTGCCGTGGTGTTGTCCATTCGAAGAAGTACGGATTTGCCTTCTATTAGATGATGGAAAGCTTGAAGAGCTAGAAAAGCCGCACGAAGCTCCAGGACGTTGGAAACCGGGGAGTGGGCTTGCGGGGGCCATTTCCCTTGAGCCACCTCTGTCATACAATGGGCTCCCCAGCCAGAGTTGCTGGCGTCGGTTGTAATGATGACCAATGTGATGGGGACTAGAGAATGGCAATTGAGCAGGTTCTTGCGTTGGAGCCACCAAAATAAGCTGCTCCTCATGCTGTGGGAAATAAAGATATGCTGATCGTGATCTTCCGGATTCCACTGCCGAAGGAAGCCCCTCTGAAAGGGCCGCATTCGCCACAGTGCCCACTTGACCATAGGGGCCGTCGAGACCATTGTGCCGATGATCTTGAGACACTGGGATGCCGTCAGAAAAGAGGATGAGAGGTCTGGAAGGATCCTCTCCCGAACCACCGGGATTTTCTCTAGAGGCAGAGAAAGTGTATTCTGAACGGTGTTGAATTGAGCCCCTAGATAGACCAGATGTTGAGAGGGCTCCAGATGACTTTTTTGAAGATTCAACAACCACCCGAACTCCATGAGAGTTGTAGTGACCAGGTCCCTGTGGAACAAAAGTTGATCCCGGTCTTGTGACAACAGTAGAAGATCATCCAAGTAGTGATGTAGACGTACACCCTTTGTTCTGATTAGAGCCACCACAGCTAGAAGGACCTTGGAAAACACCCTTGGGGATGTGGACAGGCCAAAAGGAAGGCAGATGAACTGGAAGTGTTGATGTTCTACCGCGAAACGAAGGTACTTGTGGAAGTTTACTGCTATAGGCACATGGAAATACGCGTCTTTGAGATCTATTGACACTAGCCAGTCTCCTGGAAGTACTGCTTTCTGGATAGTAGATAAGGTTTCCATTTTGAACTTTTCGTTCTTGATGAACCTGTTGAGATAGGTGAGATCTATCACAGGGCGCCAGGATCCATTCTTCTTCTGTACTAGAAAGAGGGGAGAGTATACGCCTTGGAATCTTTCCTGCACGGGCACCGGAATTATTGCGCCCTGAGCTACCAAAGTGCTTACATAGTCGAGCAAAACGTTTCTTTTCTCGTCCTGAGAAGGCAAGCGAGTGGGAATAAATCTGGACACGGGATCTGTTGAGAAAGTCCATGTGTGTCCTGTGGACACTGTCCTGATGGTCCAGAAGTCTGAGATTGAGGCCGCCCAGACACGCTGAAAGCGGAGCAGGCGTGCCCCCACCTGGCATGTCTGAACGGGCCCAATCTCAAAAGGACTTTGAGGTTTCTTGACCGGAAGGTGCTGAGCCTCTGACCGGCTTACGAGAGGATGCTTGGCTGCTCTTCCAATTTCTCCTGTAATCTCGCCCAGGCCTATATGAGCGGGCATCCTTTGATCGCTCTGCAAACTGCTTTCTTGGTTGCTGCTTCTTAGGGCCAAAGAGGCGCCTATCTTGGGGAAGGAGACCTGACTTTCCACCCGTCACTTTAGTAATTGCATTATCCAATTTGTTTCCAAATAAAGAGGAACCTTCAAAAGGGATTTTGCACCAAGCCTGTTTAGAGGCTGGGTCTGCCAGCCAGGGACGCAACCACAGGGCCCGTTTGGCTGTGACAGAAGCCAACATGGATCTGGATAAGAGACGTAACACATCAATGGATGCTTCTCCAAGAAACACAGAAGCTAACTTCAGTTCCTGAACAGGAGAGTTCTCTACTGCATCTTCAGACACACTTCTTAATTTTAGTTCAACATCAGAAACCCAGGTTTCCATGGCCTTAGACATGGCTGCTAGTGCTAGCACAGGTTTACAAGCCGCACCGGCTGTGACATAAATTCTTTTTAAATCCAAGTCCATCTTCCTATCCAGAGGGTCTTTAAAGGACACCGCATTATCCAGCGGGAGTGTAACGTGTTTAGCCAGTCTGGAAACTGCAGCATCAACCAGAGGAGCTGATTCCAGGTGACTGACTTCTTCCGATTTAACCTCCCTGGCGGTAACCCCGAGCGTGACTCGGGGTGGATTTTTTAGTACAGGATCGGTATCCCCGAGTCACGCTCGGGGTAGATGTGCAGAGAGCGCAGCGGTGTCTCTTACCTTCTCCTGGCGATCCAGCGATGATCTCTCATTGCTGTGATCGCCAGCCGAGATCCCCGCCGCTCGTCCGTCGGTGTGATGACTTCCTAATTCCGTTCCCTGCAGCAGCAATGCTGCATGGGAGCGGAACTAGGGAGGGAAATTCAAAACGTTGCACAAAACACAAACACACACATAACACATTTTATATTATATATATATATATATATATATATATATATATATGCATATATGCATATATATATATATATATATATATATATATATATACCTATATACACACGTGTATATATATATATATATATATATATATATATATATATATATATATATATATATATATATAATGTGTGTATATATATATATATATATATATATATATACACACACACACACACATATATATATATATATATATATATATATATATATATATATATATATATATATATATAAATAATATATAACGCATGAATTATAATCTAATCAATAATATAATTTTATTATATATATTATATAATAAAATTATATTATTGATTCGATTATAATTCATGCGTTTGTGTTTCAAATTTATCACATCTGGGATGTCTACTAGACTCTTGTTTTGGTCAGGTTTAAGTCAGTAATTACTAAGAATTGTAGGCCTATAATACATAACGCCAAATTTCTATGAAAAAAATTGTACCGCTTTTGGTACAGAATTCCTGACATAATCATACCGCCAGGGAGGTTAAAAGGATACAACTTGGACAGTTTGGAGGATAAGGAGGTCTTGCTGTCCCCTTTACTCCACTCTTCTAGGATGACATCCTTCAATTCTGACAGGAGAGGAAAGTTTAGCCGCTCTTTCCCCAAATGTTTGAAAAACCTTCTCTGTTTTACTTGTGGGGTACTGGGATCTTCCCATTTCAGAGCCTCTTTGACTGCTCTTATGAGAGGTGCAACAAGGGCAAAATCAAAACCCCCAACTGCACCTTCCTCTTCTTCCGAATCGCTCTCTGAGGATTTCCCGGAAGTGAAGCTTGGCTGAGAGGGACCTTGCTCTTCAGGAGCATCAGCAGGAGAGCTGGGAGTAGCAGATCCAGGTGTGGGACTAGCATTCCACTCTTTCATGGATTGTTGGACAATCCGTTTCACCAGGGATTCCAATCTCTGATCTTCAGACTCTCTTTCACCAGCTGCACGAGCGAAACAGGGCTCGCAAAGGGACTTGTCCTCCGGGACATGCGCCCCACAACCCCAACAGGCTCTCTGGGCTGTATGGCTACTGTGGCGGTGTGTGCGGTGTCTGGAGGAGGAATGTGAGCGTCTCCTCTCATGTCTGCTCCCTGATGGAGACTCACGGCGTCTTGACCTTGAAGATGATTCTCTTCGTGGCCTGACAGGGTCTCTTTCTTGACCAGACCTGGAGGAGCTGGGAGAAAGAGAAATCCAGGGAGACACAGGATTTAGCCATGAATCATGAGCCAGCATCCCTCCCTTCATATCCCTCTAAATGTACCAGCACTCACCTGTTGTGAGAGGGCTGGCCACAAGAGGGCGGTGAAGCAGGATCCATGTTTCAGGCAAAACCACAAACTCACTAGGAAGTAGAGCATACAGGGATCACTACAAAGCAATAAGGAACATTCAAGGTGTTGTCCTAATATGCATCCAACCGCTCTCCCCCCCCCCCCTGCATACCACAAAAAGGTATGCAGCATCCGGTCCCCACATACCTGGTAAACAAACGGACAAGGTACCGGGAAGACGTCGCTATGCCCACAGTGCATTCCCAAATGCTCTGGAGCTGACAGGCGTTTAAATTTTCGCGCCAGGATGACGTCAGCGATGGCCGGCCGTGATCGCAAGTGCGCATGCGCGGACCAGGCCTCGCTTCCGATCGCGGCGAAGTGCGCATGCGCAGGCAGCGAGCGGAGCTCCATTACCATACAGCGCATGCGTCCGCCGGACTGAGCGGAGGGGAAGCAGGAAGGAGATGGCTGGAACGCATGGAGCGTTCCAGCCGCCATTGGGCCACCAGGGATAGCAAAGAAAGATAGTTTGGAGACAAACAAACATAACAAAAAAACAAACATAACAAAAACACTGCCATGGAGGAGACAAATCTTCAGACCCTGTCAGGATATCCGTCGGCCATCCGAAGCACCGCACAGTTATCAGCCAAAGGGGATTTTGAAATGTCACTCACCCGCCCGTGGCTGGGCCCTGGACATAGACACCGACTTTTCATTCTGAGGTAAGCCGACCAAATTCCAACAGGAAATAATCCAAATAGTTGGTCCTTGGAGGAGGACAAAAAAGGAACACTGGCTGTGCCTGCAAGCTGAAATTTATAGAGGGGGGTCCTATACCATTGGAGAGGAGGCGGGGTTAACCCACACGTAGGCTGCCATGGAGACTGCCAGGAAATATATATATATATATATATATATATATATCAGAATGTAAAAATTATTGTTTTTTTTTTTTTTCAAAATTGTCGCTCTTTTTTTCAAAAATTAAAAATCGCACAGGTGATCAAATACCATCAAAAGAAAGCTCTATTTGTGGGGGAAAAAAGGACATACATTTAATTTGGGTACAACGTCGCACGACAGTGCAATTGTCCGTTAAAATAACGCAGTGCCGAATCGCAAAATATAGCCTGGTCAGGAATGGGGTAAAATCTTCCGGTCTTAAAGCGGTTAAAAATACGCTCATTGATAATTTTTTTGTCAAAGACATGTAGCGTAATACATTTTGGCCTAAATATATGACAAAAATTTATATTTTTTAACTGTCAAAGTAGAAAATGTCAATTTTTCCGCAAAATTTTAAATTTTTTTTATCAATATCGCAAAAAACAAAAAGCACACAGGTGATCAAACACCACCAAAAGGAAGCTCTGTTTGTGGGGAAAAAAGGACATACATTTCGTTTGGGTGCAGGGTTGCATGACTGCGCAATTGTCAGTTAAAGTCGCGCAGTGCCAAGTTGCAAAAAGTGGCCTGGACGTTAAGCAGGAAAATCCTCCGGTGGTAAAGTGGTTAAGAGACATATGACAAAATCTTTTTTTCGCTGTCCTTTGACCCAGAATTAGCTGATAGCGGGCTACTGCCATTCCAGGCATATTGTTGGTATCTACCCAACTGCGTGATTGACAGCTGGCTCCTGCTATGGCTTATGCAATATTACCTGACGACTGAAATATATAATGAAACTAACCTGTTTTAATACTAAATATAAAATGTTTTTTAAAAATATGTATTGCCTTTTAAGTGAGAACTGCTATATTAATATACATTGCAAAAATGATACTGTTTTTTTTTTTCCTTTAAAGGTGAGCTTTTAAGTAAAGGAATGTTGGCTCAAATTGCATTGTATATAACTGTCAGTTTCCAGAACACACAAATAGAATGCTGGCTGGGCTTCAATTGCTGGCACAAGTCATGTTTTTCAAATAGAAACCAATAGGCACCAATGGGTAAACAACTATACACTTAACATCCGGCATGCTGAACTGTGTATAACCTAAACTTAAAGCGGAGTTCCAGCCATTTACTCACCTGTCCAACGGTCCAGCGATGCGGCCGCCGGAAGCCTCGATCCTCTCCCTCGGCGCCGGCATCACTGCTGTGGGCACCCGGCTGTTACAGTTTGCGGCTTCACAGCCGGGTACCCACTGCGCATGCGCGAGTCGCGCTGCGCGCCGTGATTGGCCGGCAATCTTCTGGGACCTCTGACGTGTCCCAGAAGATTGCAGGGAGGGAGGGGGAGAGGAGAACTTCCGCTCAGGGCGCCGCGGCGCTCCGAGCGGAAGTGGGAGCGGCTACCTGTCAAAACTAGGTACCCGCTCCCCCCCCCAAAAAATGACATGCCAAATGTGGCATGTCGGGGGGTCAGGACTCCCTAAAGCGGAAGTTCCACTTTTGGGTGGAACTCCGCTTTAAATTCAATAGTCATATAAAGCCTGTTAACTAAATGCTGTAGGTCAGGCTTCACTAAACTGCTGCCTGGACTAAGACCTAGTGCCAGCCCTATCCTGACCGACAGCTCCCTAGCGTAGCAACTCCTCCCCTCCCCCCCCCCCCCCCCTGTCCCTGCAGGAGCAGTCATTGGTTTCTTGGACCACCTGCATCCTAACAACTGATAGCACATGCGTGGCCCACCCCATGTCTTCTGGGAAAAAAAACCTGAGCAGACCTAATAGGATGGAAAGAATATTGTCCACTTTTTCTGTAGTTAAGATTGAAATATATTTTGTGTTTATGCTTTTGTTCTTAACGATTTTCTTCAGCAATTAAAAGAAAAAAAGATGAAGATAGATGTACAAACTGATGTTGAAGATTCAGTTTTCATGATAAAACTGGTGACACTCACGGGAAGGGACTGGGAGCAAGTTTGGACCTTGTTGCTACACAGTTACCTATAGTCTCTGTACACATTGCCAAAACCAAGAAAATAAAATAGTTTGAGAAGATTGTAATTGGGTTTTAGAATCCAATTTGCTAAACTGGGATCTCAAGACCACACCAAATATGAGTTGAAATACAATCCCAGTTCCAAAAATGTTGGGACACCATAAAATTTACAAAAAAACTGAATACAATGATTTACAAATCACACAAACCCATATTTTATTCACAATCGAAAACCTATCAACTGAGAAGATGTGCTGTTTTAACTATTTTAGCTGAGGCCAATTCTGGCCACTCCTCTCCTACATGTAAAAATCCTCTTTTTTTGTTTTTTTGCTAAAAAATTACTCAGAACCCCCTTTAGAAATATTTTATATATATATATATATATATATATATATATATATATTGTTACGGAACAGGGCACCCCTGAGCAGGTACCTCCATTGACAGATGCTCCTAGTGCTTCCCGAGGGCTCCAAGCACTCCACCAGACACCGTAAGCACTTCAGACTCCACGAACCGCCGCAGCTTGGTTAGGGTCTTGGCATCTCCTACCCACCCTGGACCAACGACAAGGCCCCAGGTTCCTGTGGGTGAACCTCTCTTTCCCCAGAGAGTGCAGCACGAACAAGCTCTTACACAAGCTCTTATAAGAGCTTAGTGATTCTCTAAGGGAGTATGGAAGACCATAGCAATCCCTGCAGCAGATTCCCCCAATAACGAGACAAAGCTCCGAGATGAGGGTAAAACAGGAACAACATTTATTGGAAGAACAGAGCACACTTTTATACAGAAATTGGAACATTCCTCCCCCAACAACCGCCTTCCCTTGGGTCAATTGCAAAGCACTTGTAGTCCTCACCAAGGTCCTCTCCAGCATATGCAAATGAGGGCTTGAAAATGAGTCAACAGGGATTGGTCAGATAGCTTTGACCAATGCAAGGAGACAGAAGCCCCAGGGGGCAATCAATGCACACAACAGTCAGACACAGAACAATGGTTCCCTAGCGAGCCCTCAATACACATCACTCTGAGTGTCAATAGACCGCCCGTCTCCTCAGAACTTCCTGTAATGCCCATATTAGGAGTTGGCTTCCTGTTCCTTACAGTTTACAGGAATACGTTTTAGCTTCCAGGAGAGGCAAGGCTCCATTAGCCACATGTTTAAAGAAACACAAAAGGACACAAAAATGCATAACTCCCAGTCTACTGAACAGAACCCCTACATTCAACCCATCCCCAGATAGCCTGGATCTGAGCGCTCAACATATCCAAACAGCGCTCAGATGCCACAAACACAGTCAAATCGCCATGGAGCCAAAGTCTTTTAAAGCCTGGTCCATAGTCCAAAGGCAGCAGGCGGGCAACCAGGCTCCTCCAATGCAATGGGGCGAGATTGGTCTCGTCACATCTCTCCCCCTTTCCAAAAAGACTAACAGGGTACCTGACCTCCTGCCGGTCAGTGCCCTTGTTAGTCCAGCAGCCCACCCATAATGCAGAAACAGCAGTACAGCCCACCCAAAATAACTGGTTACTACACCTGGGTAGAAGAGAAATTTGTCCATGTCCAGGTGCCTCACCTTGGCTGTGTGGGGGACTGGTAGACTGCCTTGGTGGGTTGCTGAGTGGGCAGAGACCAGCGGTACTCTGCCCTGGTGCCAGCGCTACCACAGAAGTAGCCTGGTTGGAGACGGGTTGTTGGAGGGGGAGACCGACTGTCTCCCCTTTAGATACACCACCATGCTGCTGTGGGGGAAGACCGACTGTCTTCCCTTTGGCTAAACAGCCCTGTTGCTGGGGGTCAGGACCGACTGTCCCTACCCCCTGTGCTGTGAGTGCAGAGACCATGGTCCCATCTGCACTGTTGGGGGGCTTACTGTCTCCCCCTGGTATGTTAAGCTGCTGCTGTGGGATGGAGACTGGGCTCCCAATTCCCAATAGCTCAATCTGCCGCTGGGGGACAGGACCAACTGTGTCTGCCCCCTGTAACTCAGCCTGCCGCTGGGGAATGGAGACTGGGCTCCCAATTCCCTGCACTTCACTCGACTGCTGTGGGATGGAGACTGGGCTCCCAATTCCCAACGAATCAAACTGTCCATGGGGAGAGGGGGTAACAAGCTCCTCTCCCAAATATACTTCCAGCCTTTGCGGAGGGAGACCGACTGTCTCTCCTCCCAACACAGAGTCCTGCTGCTGGGGAAAGGAGACTGGGCTCTCTATTCCCTGTAGGATACTCTGCCGCTGGGGAATGGAGACTGGGCTCCCAATTCCCTGCTGTATCTCCCGCTGGGGAATGGAGACTGGGCTCCCAATTCCCAAAAAATCACGCTGACGCTGGGGAGGGAGGACACTGCTCTCCTCTCCCTGTACTTCACACTGCCTTCCCGGCATATCACTTTGCTGCTGGGGGGTAGGAACAACTACCTCTGCCCCCTGTAACTCAGCCTGCCGCTGGAGGATGGAGACTGGGCTCCCAATTCCCAATAAATCAGGCTGCCACTGGGGAATGGAGACTGGGTTCTCCTCTTCCCTTAACTGTACCTGCCGCTGGAGTTCCTCCCAACGTGCCAGCTGGCCCTCTCTCTCTGCCCTGTCTAGCAGAGTCCCGAACACTAAGTTCTTCATGAACCGCTTGGATCTCTCCAGTGGATTGGGTTCGAAAAAGTTCAGCCGTAACCACACCATACGGTCATATTCTCTCAGAGAGTATCTGTACTCCACTGCTGGTTCCATCCCGTCGCTTGCCACCAATTGTTACGGAACAGGGCACCCCTGAGCAGGTACCTCCATTGACAGATGCTCCTAGTGCTTCCCGAGGGCTCCAAGCACTCCACCAGACACCGTAAGCACTTCAGACTCCACGAACCGCCGCAGCTTGGTTAGGGTCTTGGCATCTCCTACCCACCCTGGACCAACGACAAGGCCCCAGGTTCCTGTGGGTGAACCTCTCTTTCCCCAGAGAGTGCAGCACGAACAAGCTCTTACACAAGCTCTTATAAGAGCTTAGTGATTCTCTAAGGGAGTATGGAAGACCATAGCAATCCCTACCGCATATTCCCCCAATAACGAGACAAAGCTCCGAGATGAGGGTAAAACAGGAACAACATTTATTGGAAGAACAGAGCACACTTTTATACAGAAATTGGAACATCCCTCCCCCAACAACCGCCTTCCCTTTGGTCAATTGCAAAGCACTTGTAGTCCTCACCAAGGTCCTCTCCAGCATATGCAAATGAGGGCTTGAAAATTAGTCAACAGGGATTGGTCAGATAGCTTTGACCAATGCAAGGAGACAGAAGCCCCAGGGGGCAATCAATGCACACAACAGTCAGACACAGAACAATGGTTCCCTAGCGAGCCCTCAATACACATCACTCTGAGTGTCAATAGACCGCCCGTCTCCTCAGAACTTCCTGTAATGCCCATATTAGGAGTTGGCTTCCTGTTCCTTACAGTTTACAGGAATACGTTTTAGCTTCCAGGAGAGGCAAGGCTCCATTAGCCACATGTTTAAAGAAACACAAAAGGACACAAAAATGCATAACTCCCAGTCTACTGAACAGAACCCCTACATTCAACCCATCCCCAGATAGCCTGGATCTGAGCACTCAACATATCCAAACAGCGCTCAGATGCCACAAACACAGTCAAATCGCCATGGAGCCAAAGTCTTTTAAAGCCTGGTCCATAGTTCAAAGGCAGCAGGCGGGCAACCAGGCTCCTCCAATGCAATGGGGCGAGATTGGTCTCGTCACATATATATATATATATATATATTTTTTTTTTTTTTTAGCAGAGATCCTAGGGAATATAATGGCAGTCTTGAAATTTCACATGTCACATGGTATTTTCCTAGCTATATTTCATATGCAATGTTTTTGGAAAAACACTTTTATGAATCGAAAAAAAAAACACTAAAGTTAGTCAAATTTTTTGTATAATGTGAAAGATAATGTTATGCATAACATGTCACGATTTAAAATTGCGTACATTCGTGGAAAGGCGCCAAACCTTGGTACTTAAAAATCTCTGTAGGCCACACTTTAAAATGTTTTACAGGTTACCAGTTTAGAGTTACAGAGGAGGTCGTACGCTAGAATTATTGCTCTCATGTGTATAATTTAAACTCTGTTTACATGCGGGTGCGACCTACGTATGCGTTCGCTTCTGCGTGCAGGGACGGGGGCCCTTTAAACATTTTTTTTTTTTATTGTTTATTTTATTTTTACAGGTGTTGATCACTTTTGTTTCTATGACAAGGAATGTAAACCTCTCTTGTAATAAAAATAGGGCATGACAGGTCCTCTTTATTGAGAAACCTAGGGTTTATAAGTCCTTAGATCTCTCTTTGCTGGAAAGCCTGAGATAGAAAAAAAAGATGATTCCAGGCTTTCCAGCTAAAAAAAAAAACCACAGTAGTGTTTGCATCTGCTGGCACCGGAAGTAATTTCATGACGTTGCTTGCAGCCTCCGAGGGTCATAAAGATGGCTGGAGACTATCTGTCTCACCGTCAGCTTTATGGTAAACGGCCACCACCGGCTGATTATTTCTCTGGCTCTCCAATTGCATGGGCGAGCTGGGAGAAGCATCGAAGAAAAAAAGTTTTCTTAATGATAATGCAGGCATCTTTCAGATTTATCCACTTCAAACTAATGCCTCGTACACACGTTCAGATAATCGTATGAAAAAAATCGCATTCGACTTGATCGCACGATAATCTGATCGTTCATACACAGCTTTCAACAGCCGATCATGACAGTTTGTCCAACAAAATCCGAAGGGACAAACACGAAAACTTATGTCGTACGATAGCCTAGTGAACGACAATCGTTTAATCAGTACAGTATGCGTCCGCTAAAAATCAATAGACAAAGACCACGCATGATCAGAAACACAAAAATAAAAGCCTGGCTGCCATTGTTTTTGTTTTGCACTATCTGATACGTAGCTACGCAATCAGGAAGCTTTTCCAGAATCGTAAGAAAAAAAATCATACGCCAAGTACGCATTGTTGAATTCGATATTAGTATCATGCAACAAAATGCGAACGATAAGTCGTACGATTATCTGAACGTGTGTACAAGACATAAGGATGTCATATTATTAAGAAAAAAGTAAGGTAATCTTGAAATTGATGGCAGCAACATGCCTCAAAAAGTTGGGACAGAATAGAAAAAAGTTGGCAATTTAAGTGGTACTAACAAGAAAGAGCTGGGAGAACATTTTGCAACTAATTAGGTTAATTGGCAACAGGTCATTAACATGATTAGGTAAAAAAGAGCATTTTAGAGAGTCAGAGTGTCTCAGAAGTAAAGATGGGCAGAGGTTTGAACAATTTCAGAATAATTTAAATGATTATTGTTATAATGTAAACTTGTAATCAATATAAGATTGCAAAGATTAAATATATCATCATCTACCGTACATAATATCAAAATATTCAGAGAATCTGGAGAAATTGCTGTGCTTGAGAGACAAGGCCAAAACACAATATTGAATGCCAGTGATCTTCGGGCCCTCAGATGGCACTGCATTAAAAACAGGCATGATTCTGTGATTGACTTCTCTGCATGAATTCAGGAACTCTTCCAAAAATCACTGTCTGAACATAGCTCACCAAGCCATCCAAAAATGCAAGGTAAAGCTCTGCTCACCAAGCCATCCAAAAATGCAAGGTATAGCTCTACAGTATTATGCAAAGAAGAAGCCATATCTGGACATGATTCAGAAATGCTGCTGTCTTCTCTGGCCCAAAGCTTAATAAAGCGCAGCACCATATTTTATATTTAAAAGTGTGATATGTTTGGTATCTATTTACTTAGCGCAACACCATATTTTATATTGTACTGAAAATTTGGGTATTATATTGTCTTTGTGTGCATTGAAGTTTATTAAAATGTATTTATGCATTAGTGTAAAATTGCGTTAGAAAAAACTGATGAGCAAATACTATGTGACATAAACATTTGAAAAACCCACCATTTTATTCTCCAGGGCCTCTGCTACAAAAATATATAATGTTTGGGGGTTCTAAGTCATTTTATTTAGCAAAAAATACAGATCTTTACTTGTAAACAAAAAGGGTCAGAAGAAGGCCTGGTCTTAAAATGGAATCTGGCAATAGGTGCTATTTGGATGTTATGCTTGTATATGTGGCCAGGCTGTTAAAAATTCTCACGCGTGTGGTATCGCAATACTCAGGAGGAATAACAGAATGTATTTTGGGGTATAGTTGCAAGTATGGCAATGCTGTGTATGTGAGAAATAACTTATTAATATGACATTTTTGTGAAAAAAAATAAATAAATAATAATGATAATTTCTTAATTTTCCAAAGAATTGTGGGAAAACATTACAACTTCAAAAAGCTTGCCATGGCTCGTGCTATATACCCTGGACTGTCTGATTTCCAAAAAGGGGTAATTTGGGGGGTATTTGTACTGTTGTGACATGTTAGGGCCCCAAGAATTGAGATAAGCCGTCAGTACATCAGTTGTGATCAATTTTCAGTGATTGGTACCATGGCTTCTAGACTCTATAACTTTCACACAGACCAAATAATATACCATAATTTGGGTTATTTTTACCAAAGAAATGTAGCAGAATAAATTTTGGTAAAAATTTATGAAGAGAAATTACTTATTTGCATAATTGTATAACAGAATCAAAGAAAAACACAATTTTGTTCAAAATTTACGGACTTTTTTCATTTGTAGCGCAAAAAAATAAAAACCCCAATGGTGAATAAATACCACCAAAAGAAAGCTCTATTTATGTGAAAAAAAATAATTACAATTTTGGTATAGTGTTGCATGACCACGTAATTGTCATTCAAATGTTAGGAGCGCTGAAAGTTGGCCTGGGAAGGAAAGGGGGTCACAGTGCTCAATATTGAGGTGTTTATTTGGAGTTTTTAGCAGGGGTTTTTAGCAGTCACAAATGTTCAAAGTCAAATGCCATGTTAGCTCATTGTGGCTCTTACTAAATCCAGCAGTTTATCATTTGAGACAGTTTGACGTAGCAACTTATTTTCTTTAAACAATGTCTTCAGATCCTGTTGAGTAGGGGAAAACAGGATACAGAATAATCTGAAGATCTTTGAAGTCATTTAACAAATTCAAATTTAAAGATTACAATTGCTTATGGCAATGGATCCCTTTAAGGCCCACAGTGCCCTTGGGTGGACACTTACACAAATCTGAGGTAGACTATTTGCATTTTTTATTTTTTCACAGTCTTCTAGCAGTAGTAGGGAGGTAGGAGCTAAAGAATATCTTTAACACTCATATATGCCCAAAAATAGGAAGGGATACACCTCTCACAGCTTGTATCAGCTAACCAAATAGATTGCTATGTTGAGTGGAGGAAATGTAGTCTGCAATTTCTAAAAAAGCCTTTGTGCTTAAAGCAAAACTCCAGCTTTTCCTCCCCAAAACAACAGATGCATTGTGCATGTAAATGAATCACAACCCCACTGTCATTTTGTCTGTATCTTACCTTCTATAGCTGTAAAAAACAAGTTTGTGAGTCTGTGATGTCACTCCTTCTCCTGGCTGAATTTCAAAGTTCTCGGAGTTCCTGTTTCCTTCCTTTACCAGTCCTGATACTACATGTCCCATCATGCTTTGAGTCTCACTTCTCACATTTCTCCCATGTAAGGAGTATGTATCTCCCATGGTTAAGAGATGTTGGATTTATCCTTCTTTGTATGGATAGTGTAGGGCCCAATGATAATGGGGTACTTTGATGCAGTGGTGGGCTTAAGAACGATATGGCCATAAGGTGTGACCAAATCCCCATTTTTACTCATTTTGATCAGGTCTCAGCAGCCTTATAATATTTGAAAGTTACTCCTTTTGTATGTGTGCGCTATCCTCTGTAGTTGTATATGCTTTGAGCCTCTGTGGTTTCAGGGCAGGCTATGGGAGTCACTTGTAGCAGTTCTGGGAATTGATGTGGGTGAGTCCGAATGCAGATCACTCTTCAGTCTGCAAAGCAGGTGTAAATGTGTCATTACTGTCTTGTAGCATGCCAAATAATAATGGCTTACTGGCTTAATAATAATGGAGGAAGGGCTATGGAAGATGTAAATGAATCAGATCATGGCTCTGGGGAGGCGGGATCAGAGTGGTGGGACTCTCCCGGTTCACACCGGTCTTCATATTTAACTGGGCAGGGTCGACTTCTAACTGCGATTCATTCAATCCTGTCCAGCAGCACAGCTAGCTATCTATCAGAACAGGCTGTGTATGAAGGCTTTTCCTTTTGAATAATTCTGTGATCTGTGAGGTGGGACTTGAGAGGGATGGACTTCCTGAAGGTGTGACTGGGTGGGATTGAAAGCTAATTAGGATGTATTCTATCCCCATCCACCATCAGAGCTATGAAGGAAGTTACATCATTTGCAGACTCTGAAAGACTACAGAGAGTTTTTTTTCTAGGCTGGGAATTGAGAAGGAAGTGGCTGGAAGGCCCTCAGTCTACAGACTATACAGAGTGTCACATGGTACAAAGCCTCAAATAAACCTACAATATCAGAGGATCTGCAGACAACAAAGCAACATGGTACAGAGGTATGATCTATGTTGGGACTGATCATTCCGTTCAGTTCTAGTGAAAAGAAAGTTGGAGTTCAGTTTTAACTGTTCTTTGTTGCTCCTTCCTTATTTCTAACTGCCACTATTGCTTGATTGCTGTGTATGCTGAGATTGTGTCATAGAGTCCTGGTCTGTGTTATAAACTTTATAAACTATGATTTATAAACTTTGATTTACATAAGGCAAATAGACGGTGTACTTTACAACAGACTTACACAGAGCTTAGTGAAAGAGATGTAGTTCTACTGACTTCCATCATCCAATCATGTGCAAGCAAAAAAAATTTTTTTTTTTAATTTCCTTGCACGTAATTGGTTTTCTCTATTGAGTGAAATTTATTTTCATTAATTAACCACTTTACCACCGGAGGATTTTGCTATCTTACGTCTGGGCCACTTTTTGCGATTCGTCACTGTGCGACTTTAACTGACAATTGCGTGGTCATGCAACGCCATACCCAAACGAAATTGATGTCCTTTTTTCCCCACAAACAGAGCTTTCTTTTGGTGGTATTTGATCACCTGTGCGATTTTTACTTTTTGCGCTATAAACAAAAAAAAGCTACAATTTTGAAAAAATAACAATATTTTTCACATTTTTTTATATGAAATTCCCCCCCAAAAAAATGTAAAAATCAATTTTTTTTATCATTTTAGGCCAATTTGTTTTCTGCTACATATTTTTGGTAAAAAAAATCGCAATAAGCGTATTTTGATTGGTTTGTGCAAAAGTTATTGCGTTTACTAAGGGAAAGATTTCTGTAGTTTTTGGTGTTTTTTTTTTAACAAGTAATGGCGGAGGCAGCGATCTGCGATTTTTTTTGCGGGACTGCGACATTGCGGCGAACAGATCGGACCTTTGACTGACATTTTTAAAACTTTTGGGGGTACCAGTGACATTACTACAGTAATCAGTGCTATAAATATGCACTGTTACTGTAATAATGACACTGGCAGGGAACAGGTTAATTTTATTGGAGAGGGAGGGGTTAATGTATGCCTGGTGCTTACTGACATGTGTGGTGGGAGGTGACTGAGTGACACAAGGACAGATCGCAGGTTCAGCTATGCTGAACCCTGCAATCTGACCCTGCCTGTCACTTAGGAGATCCGCCCGCTTTATTTGCACAAGCGGGCGGATCTCCAGACTCGATTCCCAGACGATCGGGGAAGAGCAGTGGCGATCGCCGCTGCTCCTCCCCTGGCCCGACTCCCGCTGTGACTGAATACAGCGGGAGCGAGCCTCCGGCGGCGCGCGTGCCGCCGAGAGGGGGGAGTGTCTGGCGACGTAGGTCTACGTTGCCAGACGTTAACGAACCACTTTGCCGCAGTAGAGCTCTAGTGAGCAGCGGCAAAGTGGTTAAGCTCTGGGGAATGTTCCATTGCAAAGTACAGTGTCCCTTGCAAAGTGAAAAGCTTATTTGCCTTTAGTAAACCGACCACTTTATTTGTAGAATCAATATAAGAAGCCTGAACCATGCTGGTCTCTCTCTTATCTGCCCCTTATATCACCACCTGCTCCTGCTCTGAGAAATTTTGGAAACTTCCTTGAGGCACAGTCCTTCTAAAAGCCCCTATGCTGCTCTTCAAGTACTTTCTAGATAGACAAATGCTCCCAAAGTGTTTATCAGGTAGTATTATATAATTTTTTTGTAGTACTATAGAATTCTTTTGTGTCCTGACAAACTACCAGCAACCTACTAAGTGCTGCAGGTGACACTTTGTTTTACCACACCCCAGTTTTCTGCTTCTCAAATCTTTGACCCTGAAGGTCTGTGTGAATAGCATAAATTATTTGTATTTGCATAGTTTCATTGGTAGTTAGCAAACTTAGCAAAATAAAAAAATGAACTTCAACAGTTCTTTAACCACTTTACCTCCGCTTACATGGAGGCTACTGCGGCAAAGTGCCGCGATCCCGTCCAGCGACGTAGACCTACGTCGCTGGACTCCGCCCCTTGTAGGCGGCGCTCGCGCGCCGCCGGAGGCTCGCTCCCGCTGTGTTCATTCACAGCGGGAGTCGGGCCAGCGGAGGAGCAGCAGCGATTGCCGCTGCTCTGCCCCGATCGTCGGGGATCGAGTCTGGAGATCCGCCCGCTGTGTGTAAACACAGCGGGCGGATCTCCATAGTGACAGGGAGTGACAGATCGGAGTGTTCAGCATAGCTGGACATCCGATCTGTCCTTCTGTCACACAGTCACCTCCCCCCCCACACGTCAGTAAGCACCAGGCATACATTAACCCCTCCCTCTCCAATAAAATTAACCCCTTCCCTGCCAGTGTCATTTTTACAGTAACAGTGCATATATATAGCACTGATTACTGTAGTAATGTCACTGGTACCCCCAAAAGTGTCAAAAATGTCAGTCAAGGGTCCGATCTGTCCGCCGCAATGTCGCAGTCCCGCAAAAAAAATCGCAGATCACCGCCATTACGCGTTAAAAAAAAAAAACACCAAAAATGACAGAAATCTTTCCCTTAGTTAGTAAACGCAATAACTTTTGCGCAAACCAATCAAAATACGCTTATTGCGATTTTTTTTACTAAACATAGGTAGCAGAAAACAAATTGGCCAAAAATTTAAAAAAAAATTGATTTTTACATTTTTTTGGGGGGGAATTTCATATAAAAAAAGTGAAAAATATTGTTATTTTTTCAAAATAAACGCTCTTTTTTTGTTTATAGCGCAAAAAGTAAAAATCGCACAGGTGATCAAATACCACCAAAAGAAAGCTCTGTTTGTGGGAAAAAAAGGACGTAAATTTCGTTTGGGTACGGCGTCGCATGACCGCGCAATTTTCAGTTAAAGTCGCACAGCGCCGAATCGCAAAAAGTGGCCTGGACGGAAGACAGCAAAATCCTCCGGTGGTAAAGTGGTTAAACGGCTGCTTTTACTACTATGTATTGCCTCCTTCTAGATGTGCATCTTGAAACTTTTGACAAGAGAACACCTGCTTGTAGAGACTTAAAAAGTCTCACATTCATATTGACTTTTCCCCACCAAGTTTTAACTCATGTCAGCGACATAGCTTTGGGAAGGCTTAAAGCATAACTCTACTTTTGTTGAGAAAAAAAAACATTCCCTCTGGGTGATCCAGTATGTACATTGCAAGGATAATAACAAACTTTGTTGCAGATTCCTACCTTTTGTTATTTTTAAGAAATCCCTGTGCCCATGTGGGAAAGTGAGTCTAATGGGAGTGATTTCATAATTGTCAATCACCTGTGCACCTGCAACGCTCTGAGGAAAGTGGCAGGGTCTGCATCCCTTTAGACGTGTTCCTATTGGGATTATCTCAGCAAAAATGACATTTTTGTTGCAGGGGATGCCTGAAATCTGAATTGAATCTTAGTGCAGACTTCTAGGAATATCGGTGAGCCAATCACACAAGTCGGAAATTATGTTTCTGGGGGTTGTTTAGTAGATATTCTGTGTACTGAAAAATTCCAATTACAGCGACTGAAAATTACAATGGCTGCAGATTGAAAACAAAAGGTAATTTTTAATAACATTTAATTACAATATGACGTGTCGCATTTGTATACGTTATATTTTTTTTTCTTTATTTGCTATTTGTTTGTGTAGAATTAGCTTTTAAGTTTCTACTTTGGTCCATATGTATTTATAATATGCCTGAAGAAGTGACTTTGCTGTTTCAAAAACTTGCAATTGAATCTAATCAGCTAATAAAAATATCATGTGATGCTACATTTCCAAGATGCAGCCAATGGCTAACAGCCTAAACTTACACTAAGCCCCCGTTCACACTGGGGCGACCTGTGAGGCGACCTGGTCGCCTCACAGGTCGCCGCAGGTCGCCTCCCATAGGGAAGCTGCGGACCCGTTCTGATAGGAGCGACACAAGTCGCTCCGACTCAGAAAAAGGGTCCGGAGCTTCTTTGGGGCGACCAGGAGGCGACCGCCATAGACTTCAATGTTACGAAGTCCGTGGCGGCCGCTCCGAGGTAGCGGCGCGCTGCTCGCACCGCGACCTCGGAGGTCGCGGTGCGAAGTAGCGTCGCCCCAGTGTGAATGGGGGCTTAAACTTACTACAATTTTAATAACGTTTGGAAGCCAATATATTTTTATGATCTGCCAGGCATTAAAAAACAAACTGTTGATTACAAAGGGATTGCGGGAGTTGAGAAATTACTGTGTTTCGACGATGGGTCCATGAACTTTGCTGTCCAATGAGGCCTAGATGCACCACTCTTCAAATCACAGTTAACACACCTTAGATTAGGCATGTGTAGAACACAATTAGATCTGTTTAACAAACCCAGAAATGGAAAAATTGACCAAAGTGACCAACAACATTGCTTGTTTCATTTTTCTAGACCAAACAATGAAACATGTTTGGTCACCATGAGTTTTTTCTACATATGATATTTAGTTCACTTAAATTATTGTTTATTGGTTTGTGTAACATTTAATATATGTTTTCTGCATGGTGCACTTTTGGAGGAACCTAGGAGTATTCACTTTAAGAATTCTGTTATTTTTAGCTCACTCATTTTATCGTTTATGATCATTTGTTTACACGATTATTGATTGTATTATTGCACACTGCAATCAGGGAAATGTTGCGATCGGTATCACTGGCCATTGGGTAGATATAAACCCCTCCACTCCGTGACCCAGGGGCACCGTTAGCAACTTCCACAATGGTACGTACCTTTGGGTAGAGAGGTTGAATCATATCTATCTTTATAATGACTAGACTTTTGACCGTCTTTCGATTGATCATTTTGATATACTTGTATGGTCCTGTTTGGCCCTTTAGGGGGCGCTTTTAATATACATATGTATAATAAACCTTTGTATTTTTTATAACATATGTTTATTGTGAGTTCATACTGTACCATGAAAGTCCTCAGTGCCTCTAGCCCATTTGCTTTTTTGGTTTCAATACATGTGTGTATATATAAGAGGAAGGTACATGACTAGTAATTTAATTGTTTGTGTAGCACACACCTTATATGTTTAATATATAGGGTGGATAACACACCCAGAGGCTTTTTCCAAAGTTTAGTGCTACTCTATTTTAGTTTACCTTGTTTTTTTTTCCTTTACCACTTATTTAGGTATTTTTGAAAGTGTTGTAAGTGCAGGTATTCCCATTGGCATAGGATGATACACCCACGTTGTTGCGACAAACTTTCATGCTGCAGCCTGGACAGAGTTTATGTCTAATATACGATCAAATTGTGAGTCATGTCAAAAAGATGATGTTGATCTGATTTTGTATCTTGGTAAAATCCAAGGCGTTCTCCTGAAGAAGTCACGTGGTCGTGACGTAACGTGTAGGGCTGGAGCGGACATTACCGGAAGTGACATACACACCTTTACGAGCACGGTGCTTGGGAATAGTTGCCGAATGTTTTGAACTTGAATGTGAGTTGATGCTGCGTTATTTTTAATAAATATTTTATCTCCTACACTATGAGAGTATCCTTTATATATGATCTATCTGCAATATATGACAAGAGTACCCTGAGAAGTCCCTGAGAATCCACCACCCACAGAGCTAACCAAGCATTGAGGGAAAAGCACAGAGGACATCTAGTGGTGAATAAGATACATAACAACTCTATGGTGTATGATAATGCAATACTACAGGCTTAGCTCAAGAAATATTCAGGTGAGAGGCTAGAAAGCACATTGGTGTCACTTGGATGAAGAAAAACATCACATACGAATTGAATTAATCAGTGAAGGGATACACCAAGATATATATGAAGGACTTTTTTTTCTACATATGATATTTAGTTCACTTAAATTATTGTTTATTGGTTTGTGTAACATTTAATATATGTTTTCTGCATGGTGCACTTTTGGAGGAACCTAGGAGTATTCACTTTAAGAATTCTGTTATTTTTAGCTCACTCATTTTATCGTTTATGATCATTTGTTTACACGATTATTGATTGTATTATTGCACACTGCACAGTGCACTTTTTGGGAAGTTTACATGTGGATCTATGCACGTTATATTAGCAAGATGTTCCATTATATGTAACTACATGAATTCATTTATTTTGTATTTTTACACTGTATAAGGCAGCACAGCACCATACCATCTCATTTTCACTCAGGAGGAGAGTCTCAGATGGCCGGGGAACTCGTGAACGTTGCTGAAGGAAGAATGGGGCTCAGGTAAGTACTAGGGGGTGCTGGAGGGCGGCTGCTGCACACAGAAGGTTTTTTATCCTAATGCATAGAATGCATTAGGATAAAAAACCTTCTGGCTTTACAATACCTTTAAACTTTCCTAATATGCAAAATAGTTTCAGATTAATGAGTTGAAAAGTATTGAAGACAAAAGGGACAGCATTCCAGCCAGCCAGATAGCATTTTCAGAAGGAGGTCAGCAATTGCAGCCTTAAAATTTAAAAGAAAACTTTACTTTAAGATTTGCAAATGGGAAGAACTTCAATACCAAATTCTAAAAATGTCTAGATTACATGCTGTATAATTATATAAGACAAACTTTGTCCTCCCTCTTGAATTCCGCACTTGCTTTTGACATACCTATAAATCTGAAAATAGATTTAAGTAACGTCTTCCTGTCATTCTCTGCCTAGAGCCAGCAGTGGAGGAGTTAAGAACATTTTGGGCAGAAATGGCTCCAGCTGTTACACCTCAAGAATGTGTAGTTTAGTCCAGTCTGGAGCACGTGATCTCCATCTAAACTCCTCCAGATCTGCTTTAAATAAACTCAGTTCTAGTAAACAAGACACAGAGCTCTTCATTTAACTTTTTTGTAATGGAACATGACTAATACTTCAAACATAAGAATGGTGCAGAAGATTTTTTAAACAGAAAATGTATAAAGTATCATGTTGGTTGATGTTACTTGAGGGAACAAAAGGCAGTAATGTTCAATTTAACGTGCCATATTATATTGTCTGTAAAAAAACAATTAAAACAGTGCCAACTCCAAACCAGTAAAGTTATAAAACTTTTCATGTGCACACAGTATTGAATGTGAGATTTCTGCAAAGCTGCTACTACTAATATGAGGGGTTCCCACTATTTCTGAGGCATTCTTCAGTTGCGAAAAAATAGGTTGCAGCGCTAAAACATAAAATTAGTGAACATATAGTGCATATGATCAAAAATAATGAACTCAGTCCATAAAACTACAAAAAAAGTCCATATGGATAATCAGTGTCAGTGTAAACAAGGTCAATCCTCCTCCAGTGGTCCTTCATCCAAAAACAGAAATGCGCACTCACCAGACCATGTTGCTGTCTTATTAGGACAGCTAATGTGTTTTTGCATATTATACAGCAGGTCTTGAGCCAGAAAGCAAATCAGAAGAGATGATGACACCGGAAAAAATTCCTTCAAGTACTCCAACCAGCAGGAAGTTATATCAATAGATATGCAAGAGAGAAAATGCTTTCCATAGTGTAGTATTTATTAAAAACAACTAAAAACAAGAAAAAGCCAAATACAAAGGTCCAATCTTCAGAACATCACTTACATGAAAAGCCACCAAAACCCACAATAGCACTGGTGGCTAGGACCTCTGGCATGTAATACTGCTCTACGGCCGTTTTGCGTGAAAACGCTTCCTCAGGAGCCTTCAGTTTTTCAGCTGCAATGTGTAAAAGTGAGAAGAACTTCAAAAGGAACAGATTTAAAAATTATGACAGAGCAATCGCATTACTGGGATAACCAATATGTGTATAAAAAGCTAGGGGCTTAGGCTGTCCACAGAAAGTTTGAATCGCAGCTAATTCAGCAGGAACGGAGGTTTGAACCGTGTATGGACAGGCTGAATGTACCAAGCTGATTGATCGATCAACTTGGGTACAACCAGCCTGACGGATTTTACTTGTGACTATCGGCAGCGGATCCTTTAGCTGCTAGCAATAATCATTGTCTTCTCTTGGTGCGGATGCTTTCCCTGCCTACCCACCAGGAGAATACAATGTCTCGGCAGAAGGGATTTCCCTATCAGCACTGTTTGTGTTGGTGGGGAAATAGTGAGGGTTGCAGGAAAGAAATTTGCACCGTCTACAGCCAGCCTTAGTCAGCCCACCAGACCACACCTATATGTAAAAATCTATCATTTGATGGACTGACACAGTGACACTTTAACCTCTTCACACTGATTGTACGCAAATATGCGGCCCCGCTGAACTGGGTTTTTTCCGTGGGGCCACATATTTGTGTATCTCCCTCAACACAGAGCCCGGGGTCTCACGGAGAGCCCGATTCCAGGTCACCTGATCACTGTGGTAGCTGTCATAGTTACCAGTCACTGTGAAGCCCGCCCCCATGCTTTTTTTCTCTGTGAATGGAGGAGAGAGTTACTTAGCATCTCTCTCTCTCCTTGCATAAAAAAAATGTGTTTAAAAAATAAATAAAATAAATAATATAATAAAATAAAAAAAAAAACACCTAGATTAAGGTTTGATCTAGGTCAGTGCCAGGATTAGTGCTTGGGCCAAGGTCAGGGTCAGTATGTGGTATCGCTGTGATTGCTGTGAAAAATCAGGACATATCCATTACTATTTACCACCAAAAAGAAAGCCCGATTTGTCCTGAAAAAAAAAAAAAAAAAAACGCAGTATAAGCCACCTGGATGCACAAAGTAGTTGTGATGATGTGTACAGTTTTACTAACGCATGTCAAAGTTTAAAAATTGTGCTTAGGCATTTTGATTTTTTTTACTCTTAGGCACGGGGTTAAATTCATGACACAAACACCGTTACCAGAGTTTTCTATACTTACCTGAGCATGATATTGAAATTCAGTGGCACTTGCAGTTATGAGGAATTAAACGTGATCTATGATCACTAAATAAAGTTGCTTCACAATGCTAGCAATAGCATTTCCCTTGTGAATGTTTTCAAATTACGTTTGGTATGCCAGACTTTGAAGTTTTCCATACCATTAAGTATTTATTTTAGAGTTATCCAGGAAAGGCTGGAGTGGGCTAAACTCAGAGCCTAGATGTCAGCATCAAAAGGAAAACGAGGCTGGGTAGGGTAAGAGCCTTTGTCAGACTCTTGTTGCAGTTTGAGACCACCTTGGGAGATTTATACATTTTTTCTTGGTTACCATAATCTCTCCAGGGCAGAAGGTCATGGCAAATTAAAAAAAGTTTTGGTTATCAATAGAACAGTTGGTGAGGTGAAATCTTTGAATGGGAATCCTCCTGGGGAGATTTCCCCTCACCTCTTGTTAGGACACTAGATAGAGGGAAGATGTTTCAATGTGGAAGCAGACAATACACATTTTAGTTGAGTGAGGAAGGTGTCCATGCCTTCCTCTCTCAGTGTCAATCCCCTATTTCTTGTAGGAGCCTCACAGAGACAGAAAAGAGGGAAAATCACTTCAGTGAGCTCATAGAGAGAGATATAAACACGTCAGTAGTCTTCCACACTCTAAAATGTAAAAAATGGCATTAAAGCATTTGTAACCAGAAGAAAATTGTTTTTGATACTGTTCCACGAAAGCATGTTATACAACACTGGGCTTGTGCTGTGTATTTTGGCCCTTTCTGTAACCTAAAATACCTTGCAGATCCTGCCTGGCTATGCCTTCCCCGCTGTAAACTGACCACGGTTTATCATGGCTGCTGAGCCTTGACAATGTGGTCAGTTTATGTGCCTCTGTCATCCGCAGCTCTCCTGTCCTCCTCTCTCCCCTCCCTCCCTGCCTGTCAACTCCTGTATGTGAGCCGTCTCCTCCCCGCCCCTCCCCTGCTGCTGCCATACTTTGTACAATAACTTTCCTGGCCCTACCTATCAGCACACAATGGGTTAACGCCTCCTCTGGAGCCCACAGGACCATCTCTCCCTAGCTAAATAAAATACAGCCCCTCCCCACTGAAGTGTTCTTTTTTTGATCATGCTCCAGGCCACCTGTGGATTGCAGTTGGTAAGTACTTTAGTTGCTGCAAGTATATTCTCCCCTGCCAAACCTACCTCTCCTTTTTTAGCCTCTTATGGAGTTGGAAGATCCTAAATGTTGGATGGTAAACCCTCCTAAAAACTGGGTGCCCTTTGTGCTTAGATAGCAGGAATATTCTACATGTGTGGTAATACTAAGCTCTGCAATGTCACCATTGGGGGTTTTCCTGTCTTGTATTGGTAGCATCCCGCACTGCTGTCCTGGCTTTGTCTTCAGTCTGAGAGCGGCGGTGGATGATGTCACAGAGGGCGGGGAGACGTGGCAGCGCGGTTAGTGACCGCCAGTCACCAAGCAGCAGCTTAAACAGTCTTAGAGCCGGAAGGGGAACTGTTTTCTCTCCTCTCTCTGCAGTCCTGCCAGTTTTCTCTTGAGCAGTAAAGATTTGTTGCTGTTTACTCCCCTGCTGTGCTGTGTTCCCGGGGGGGTTAGACAGTCTGACTGGTTTTTATCTCAGATTCTGTGTCTCTTGTCTGCCTCTGGAAGGGCTGCCTGACCTCACCTGCTGCTGCTTCTGATGTAAGCAGATGAAAGCATATCGGTCTTAAGGGGACAGGGTACCTGTTTTTGTTTGGTGAGAGAATTATGATTTTTTTTTCTATCTCTATATATATATATATATATATATATATATATATATATATAATTTTTTTTTTTTTTTTTGCATGAACTCACCACACCTGTCAGTGGCACAGAAGACAAGCAAAAGGTAGGTATTTTTAACCCTTTTACTGCCAGGTCCAAATGACGTACGGACCTACAGCACTGCCTGCAGCTGGCCAGGTCCGTACGCCGTACGGACCTCATTTATCATTTCTCCCTCTCCTATAAGCTCATGGTCACTTCAATGACCGTTAACTAATAACAGAATTGTTCAGAAGACTCTGCTGAATAATTCTATAACTCTGATCAGCAGATTAGCGTTATTAACCTCAAATGTGACCGCCCCCCCCATGCTGCCCCTTTCCTGTCTCCAGCTCTCCACCTCCTGCCCACTCCCTGTCACCTAAAACTACTCCCCCCACCCTCCTTTCCGATCTCTATAGCCCTCCCCCACCCTCCTTTCCCACCCCCCTTCTTCCTCCCAGCACTGATTCCTACCCCCACACCCGGTCCGACCCCCCCCCCCCCATCAAACCGGATCCCCTGCAGCTACCTAAGCTGGAATCCCTTCTCTGTGACTCCTGCCAACTTCAGATGCTGCTGGGGCTTAGAGGGGATCTCAGCATGCCCCCCCCCCCAAAACATTTAAAAAAATATATAATTGTAATTAAAAAGTAAAAAAAAAAGGAAATAAAAAAAAAACACATGGTGCAGACTATGTCAAGCAGAGGTCTCAAAAAAGAGACATGTCTGTTTAGACCTCTAATTTCTCACCAAAGAACCCCCCCCCCAAAAAAAATACAATATATATATATATATATATATATATATATATATATATATATATGTGTGTGTGTGTAATTGTAGAAAATTTTTAAAAGTTAAAAAAAAAACATGGAGTGGACTTCTGTCAAGCAGATCCTCCTGCTCAGTGGGGATCTTTCTGTTGATCCCCGCTAAGCGGGTGGATGACAGGTCAGTGTCCACTCTACTGATGCAGAGCGGACACAGCTAGCTGTTCTCTATGGGGCGGTCAGTCAGAAACAGACCGCCTGTCCATTTCCAACTGATACCATCTGATCGGTCTGCTTTTGTGAAAGGAGCCTAAGGCCTTGTTCACACATGGCATACACAGCTTATCTTTACAGGGATGCACAGGTGTTCTGTGCATCTCTGTGCAGGCGGTACCATTGATGCCATTTGGGATGTAGCAACTGCTCGAACAGAGCCGTGGCTCCCAATTTGACATCCATGTAGGTCCATGTGCATGTCCCTGAGCTCATACTGTCTTTGTTCAGGCCCGTGCACCCACACCCACACGGATGTCAGATTGGGAATAGAAGCTATGCCTGTGAAGCCGTTGCATCTCAATTGACATTAATTGGGACTGCCTGTACAGGGATGCAGGGAACACCTGGGCATCCCAGTGTGGGTAAACATGGTTCTCCATGGGCATACACTTTAGTATGCCACATGTGAACGATGCTTTAGTAGTAATTTAGCAGGAATTTTGTAAGTCATGTTGTGTTTATGAGAACTATTAATGATTTTAGTGTATTTTTAGTGAAAATAGCGATACATTTTACGCAATTTTTGCGGGGCCCAAAAAATCAGTAGCACGTTTTTTTATTCTACAGATCATGTGCTTTTTAGAAAATGTCTAGTTTGAGGGGTCCTTTCAAATTTCGAAAGCTGTAAGTGAAAAATGGTAAATTTGTTTTTATTTACAGTTTTGCATACCTTCGGTTATCACCGTTTCACAAAAAGGTGCAATTTAAAATGTACAAATATTTATTTATTAACTCAATATAGGTTTAACTTTTATATTTAGTAGGAATTTTGTACATTTTGCCATGTAGGAATCCATCCAATTAATGATTTTAGTGTATATTTAGCCAAAATATTGATTTGATAAACATTTGCGCAAATATCCGATCCCTTAAAAATCAGTAAAAATTCAGAAAATATATAGTTTAGGGGGTCTTTTACAAACTCTGGAAGCTGTAAGTGAAAAAGGAAAACCTCCGGATTTTCAGAGAAATTTTTGCGTACGACCAATTTTCACTATCTCTCAAAAAGGCGCAATTTAAAATGTACAAATACCGTATTTATTGGCGTATAACATGCACTTTTTCCTACTAAAATGGAGGGCAAAACAGCAGTGCGTAAAATACGCAGATATATTAAAAAAAAAAAAAAGGCCAGGCAGTGCTGAGAGGTAGAGGGGGGCGGTCCAGGCCGAGCAGAAGGAAGGACGAGCGATCGCTGTCATAGGAAGTCCTGCCTCCTATGATAGACAGCACAGTGGCCCAATGCTGGGACGTGTGACGTCTATTATAGGCGCCTGGACTTCAGATGACAGCGGCCGCTCGTCCTCCCTTCTCCTAAGCCTGGCCCGCCCCCACTCTGTGTAATGGCGCTGGCGAGGCAATACAGGACACTGTGCTGGCGAGGCAATACTGGACACTGCGCTGGTGAGGCTGCATTGCTGGACCCTGCGCTGGCGAGGCTGCATTGCTGGGCACTGCGCTGGCGAGGCTACATTGCTGGACCCTGCGCTGGCAAGGCTGCATTGCTGGACACTGCGCTGATGAGGCTGCATTCATGGGCACTGGTGATGCTTCATTTGATTAAAAAAAAAAAAGTTCTGAGTTCAAAGCTGTTTTATTTCCAATTTAAGCTTTTTTCCTAAAATTTACCTCCAAAAATTGAGGTGCGTGTTATACGCCGTTGCGTGTTATACGCCGATAAATACTGTAGTTGTTATTTATTAACTTAATACAGGTTTAGCTTTTATATTTAGAATAAACTTAGCAGGAATTTTGTAAAATTTTCTGTGTTGTATCTGGTAATAATGATTTATTGCATTTTTAGCGAAAATATTGTTTGGTAAACATTTGCGCAAATATCACTGGGCCTTCAAAATCAGTAGCACCTTCTATATATTCTACAGGCCCTTTGCTTTAAAAAAATGTAAAGTTTGGGGAGTCTTTTAAAAATGCTGAAAGTAAAAAATTAAAACCTCCAGATTTTTTGAGAAATTTGGTTATTTATAGTTTTGTGTACGTTTATTTTTTATCATTTTGCAAAAAGATGCAATATAAAAATGTAAAATATTTGTTATTTACGAACTCAATACAGGTTAAGCTTTTATATTTAAAGGAATTTAGCAGGAATTTTGTAAAATATTGCTTTGGTAAATATTTGCTCAAATAACGTGGGGCCTTAAAAATCAGTAGCACCTTCCTTTTATTGCACCTACTGGCCTATGCTTTCAGAAACTATATGATTTGGGGGGTCTTTAACAAACTCTGAAAGCTGTAAGGAAACAATGAAAACCTTCAGATTTTTAGAGAAATTTGGTTATTTAAATTTTTGCATTCGTTTAATTTTCACCATTTTGCAAAAAGGTGCAATTTAAAAATTACAAATATTTGTTATTAACTCACTACTGGTTAAGCTTTTATATTTAGTAGGAATTTAGCAGGAAGTTTGCAAAGCTTTTGCAAAACATCAGCTGACTGCACAGCGGCACTGCAAAATGAGATATTGCGCCGCATCATTTTTAAAAGACAAAGGCACTGAGTGATATAACCTGATTTAACAGAGGGGATTCTAGTTAGTAGAGAAAAAGACTTACAATCACTTTAAGCTTTAAACTTTAGCTAGAAATCCCCCAGTAGAATACAAATAAGGTGCTGCTGATTTTTAGGGCACAATTGTATTTGCGCAAATGTTTATCAAAACAATAATTTAGCTAAAAATACATTAAAATCATTATTAGCAGATAAAAACACAGCCCATTTTACAAAAGTCCTACTGAATATAAAAGCTAACCTGTATTGAGTTAATAAATAACCACTATTTGTAAATTTTAGATTGGACCCTTTTGCGAAATTGTGAAAACCGAACCTACGCAAAAATGGAAATATATAAATTTCTCTAAAAATCTAGAGGTTTGTATTGTTCTCTAACGGCTTTCAGAATTTAAGACCCCCAAATCATATATTTGCTGAAAGCACATGACCTGTAGAATAAAAAGAAGGAGCTACTGATTTAATGCCCTGTGATGTTTGTGCAAAAGTTTATCAAAACAATATATTCGCTAAAAGTTCTCTAAAACCATTTTTAGCAGATTTAAACAAAGCTACCCAGAACTTCCTGAACATGCGACGCGGCGCTGATGATGTACGTGCACCCGAAACAGAAGAAAAAGTCCCTGCATTCCTCCCACCTCCTGGGCACCTCTCTTGAAGATACCTTGAAGATATTATACTCGGCGTATAAGATGACCCCCCCATTTTTGGGGGATTTTTTTGAGGTTCAAAAGTTGTCTTATACACCAGAAAATAGGGTAATTGTGTTCATTGTATATATACCTATAAATAAGTGAATGTGTCAAGCTGCTGCTAGTTGTAAAGGTATTAACCTCATAATATGTAATGAATTAATTTAAACCAGCGCCACTTTCTCTAAACCTTTTCTATAATGAATAATACCTCAAAAAATGTTCAATAAAGTGCAGTACATGCATAATAAACAATTCATAAATATACATAGTTGATATTGGATAAAGTGCAGTGCATGAATGAAATTTCCTTAGTGCTGTCAAAGTGCTTGTGCTTGATGTGTTTTGTAGGTGAATACAGTGCCACTCAGCGCTCCCCTCCTTGGTCCCTACTCACCGACCCTATAATGTAAAACAGTTTTTAGTGCTTCTATCAGCACAGAAAATGGCTAAGGGTGCCCACCTTCTCCTCTTGTCCCTAGGTTCAGCAGATGCAATTGGAGACTGTATAGTAGTGCAACTTACGGAATGGTTATCCCTCCTGCTTTTCTCTGTTACCAGACTCACAACAACATGTGTTGTAGAAAGGAGAGATAAATGCTCACAGCGTAAAAATTTTATTTTTATTAAAATAAAAATGTGAATATCGATTAATTGTTTATTATGCATGTACTGCACTTTATTGAAAATGTTTTAAAGTATTGTTTATTATAGAAAAGGTTTGGAGAAGGCAGCGCTGGTTTAAATTAATTCATCACCTTGTGTTTATTGCCCCTTTAGGATCCTCCCACTGTTTCAATTATGGTGTGGGATTGTTTTTCAGGGGTTGGGCTTGGCCCCTTCGTTCCAATGAAGGGAACTCTTAAGTGATGACTAATCACTTGCTTTCTAGTGGTCATTGCTTTTTTTTTTATTTATTTTTTTTAGTTTCTTGAACTATACTATTTATTATTTTCCTTTGTTGTTCTTTATTCCATACTTTGCATGTCTGAACCTTCTTGCTCATACCAACTTGAAGGAGCTGCTTTTAGTGGCACTTTTTCCCCCCTTTGGTGCTACTTTATCACTACTGGGCAGGCGGTGGTACTGGACACAGTTTAGTTCCCATATGGGGTGTCCAGAGCCCGAATTCAAATATAAGGGTGGTCCTGATATAATGATGATAATATTCTAGTGTTCTATGAATGTACTTTTCAACGTTGTTATTGGATATTCTGTATTACCTACATCGTTTATATTATCTTTGTTTCTTTTATCATTACTGATGGTCAAATGTTACAATGTCGGTACATTCCGGTTCCAGTACTATCTATGGAATGATTGACTGTCTTGTATTATTTTTACTTCCTTGTTTGTTGAAATCTTAATAAAAACGAATTGAACAGAAGGGAACTCCTAAGGCGTTAGCATACCAAGACATTTTGGACAATTTCATGCTCCAAAATTTGTGGAAACAGTTTGGGGATGGCCCTTCCTGTTCCAACATGACTGCGCAACAGTGCACAAAGCAAGGTCCATAAAGACATGAATGAGCAGTTTTGGGTTGAGGAACTTGACTGGCCAGACCTCAACCTTATAGAACACCTTTGGGATAAATTAGAGCGGAGACTGCAGGCCAGGCCTTCTCATCCACCATCAGTGTCTGACCTCACAAATGCGCTTCTGGAAGAATGGTCAGACATTCTGATAGACACACTCCTATCCTTGTGGACAGCCTTCCCAGAAGAGTTGAAGCTGTTATAGCTGCAAAGGGTGGGCCAACTCAATATTGAACCCTACCGACTAAGACTGGGATGCCAATAAAGTTCATGTATGTGTAAAGGCAGGCATCCCAATACTTTTATTGGGTAATAAAGTGTTTTACTGATTGATGCTGGCAGCCGATGTTCACATCAATTATTATGTTTATGTTCATGTATAGTTATATGTCACTCATGATCAAGGTATAGAATACATATATTGTGTACTATTTATATTGAAAGGAACAGCGCACCATTTTTTTTTTTTGATTAGTATTTTTGTGTAAAGTGATTGAGTACACTTGTTAGGTGGTTGCAGCAGTTCAATACACGTTCACAGTTATTTATTCATTTAATTTATGTATTTAGCAGTGCATGAGTTTTTCAATATAGTATTCACCTATTTACTATGATTGTCAGCTCCATCTAGTGATCATAGTATGGTATTTTCCTGATTCACTCTATATGTAAGAATGAATAATGTTCAGTCTGGACAGAAAATAGCCCAATAACATTCTATATTTCTCCCATTTGCACAGAATGAACGTACATGCAGTTTTACAGGAGAAGGAGCTCTGTAACTCTTTAATAGATATGGATGTATGCTCTGAGTTTGGAAATTCTGACCCATAGATTTGCTCCTGCTCAGGAACATACACAATAACAAATCAATTGAATGTGTATGACAGCAAGGTAAACACCAACATGCATAGAAATAGGCCAGCAATGGCAGTGCACTAATATTCCTGTTATGACAGGTTCACTTTAACATTTAGAAAAGTACAAAATAAGCATTAAAAAACTACCTGAAAGCAATTATTTGAAATGTTCTTCTTGTAAGCAAATATGAGCAGATAATGAGAACAAAATCTGTTGAGTCTTTTTCAGCATGGAACAGACCTACTTATACATTATGAATATATAGGATTTGTCTCCCACTGTCAGCTCTGTAATTAACTATCACAACAAACCAATGCCAGCTAAGAAGCAAATTACCAGCTGTTGAAAGAAGCTGAAATCTAATAGTTGCAGCGCTCAGGCTGCACAAAACTGTATATTTGGCGCTTTGAGGATCTTCATCTGTTATTAGAAGTGAGGATATTGTAGATTTAGTTTCTGCGTGGTTTCTGGAGAAGTCTATAAAATATGCAGATAATTCACATTCTTTCAGCATAATAATTAGTGCCATATGCTGTTTAGCGTAATGATGATAAACAATTTATATATAAGGTACATTTAGGTATTAGGGATTAGCTATGTGTTACACACATTTTTTCTTCTCCTACAGAAACACAGAGGCACACTATATTGTCAAAAGTATTGGGACACCTGCCTTTACACATACATGAACTTTAATGGCATCCCAGTCTTAGTCCGTAGGGTTCAATATTGAGTTTACCCACCCTTTGCAGCTATAACAGCTTCAACTCTTCTGGGACGGCTGTCCTCAAGGTTTAGGAGTGTGTCTATGGGAATGTTTGACCATTCTTCCAGAAGTGCATTTGTGAGGTTAGGCACTGATGTTGGACAAGAAGGTCTGGCTCACAGTCTCTGCTCTAATTCATCCCAAAGGTGTTCTATCAAGTTGAGGTCAGGACTATGTGCAGGCCAGTCAAGTTCCTCCACCCCAAACTCTCTCATCAGTCTCTTTATGCACATTGCTTTGTGCACTGGTCCGAATTATTTGGTGGAGGGGGGATTATGGTGTGGAGTTATTTTTTAGGGGTTGGGCTTGGCCCCTTAGTTCCAGTGCAGGAAACTCTTATGGCGTCAGCATACCAAGACATTTTTGATAATTGCATGCTCCCAACTTTGTGGGAACAGTTTGGGGATGGTCCCTTACTGTTCAAACATAACTGCGCACCAGTGCACAAAGCAAGGTCCATAAAGATGTGGATGAACAAGTTTGGGGTGGAGGAACTTGACCAGCCTACACAGAGTCCTGACCTCAACCCGATAAAACACCTTTGGGATAAAGTCATGCCCCTTTCCAGCTAATTTAGGTTGTAGGAGCCAAAGACTGTATGTTATACTGTATGTGAAGATTGGGATTATATCCGTAAAGCAGACAATTTGCTTTTTGCCAACCAGATATAATCAATATGTGTACATGTGTATATGCATTTTTATCTTTATTGTTAGAGATAAGCCTTTGCAATATGCAATGTACATGTACATGTAAGCATAAGCGACAATGGAAGCCCCATAGTAAGGCTATGGTAGATGTCACTCCCCATTCATTTCACAGCTGTTGTCCGCCGTGTTCTCTGCAGAGCTTCCACCATTTAAGACAGGATCAGTTCGGCTTCAAAAAAGGTATATATACGGATTTTTTCTTTACAGGCCTAGATAGGTTAGTGTTAGATCGTGGAGGTCTATAGATGCAGGGCCGGCCTTAGGTGTTCAGGCGCCCTGTGCAAGCTAATTCTGTGGCGCCCCCCCGCGTGTGCTCCCCCCCTTTTTTGCACTTCATTTGACTTTTCTTTTTTATGATCACTAATAACTTAGTCCCCTTTACATTAGAGACCCCCCTTACATCAGAGACCCCCCACAGAGCCCCCTTACATCAGAGACCCTCGCAGCGGCCCCCCTTACATCAGAGACCCTCACAGAAATCCCCCTTACATCAGAGACCCTCACAGATGCCCCCCTCACATCAGAGACCCTCACAGAGCCCCCTTACATCAGAGACCCTCACAGAGGCCCCCCTTACATCAGAGACCCTCACACTTACATCAGAGACCCTCACAGAGCCCCCCCTTACATCAGAGACTCTCACAGAGGCCCCCCTTACATCAGAGACCCTCGCACTTACATCAGAGACCCTCACAGAGCCCCCCCTTACATTAGAGACCCCTACAGAGCCCCCTTACATCAGAGACCCTCACAGATCCCCCTTACATCAGAGACCCCCTTACATTAGAGACCCCTACAGAGCCCCCCTTACATCAGAGACTCCCACAGAGCCCCTCTTACATCAAAGACCCTCTTACATCAGAGACCCCCCACACAGAGCCCCCTTACATCAGAGACCCCCCCAACAGAGCCCCCCTTACATCAGAGACCCCCCCCCCACACAGTGCCCCCCTTACATCAGAGATCCCCCACACAAAGCCCCCCTTACATCAGAGACCCCCACACAGAGTCCCCCTTACATCAGAGACCCCCTTACATCAGAGACCCCCCCACACAGAGCCCCCCCTTAGATCAAAGACCCCCCACACAGAGCCCCCCTTGTGTGTGTCAATAGATGCACACACCTCGGCTTGGGATCATGCCAGCATGTGTACCCCCATAGGAAGCCACTTCCTTTGGTAGCTCACTCAGAAAAGGAGGAACCTGGAGTGCCAGTGGGGGGCCCCAGAAGAGAAGGTTTGAGGTTGCTCCATGCAATACCATTGTACAAAACAGGTAAGTATAACAAGTTTAGTATCCCCCCTCCCCCCCAAAAAAAAAGCCTTTACAAATTCTTTTTTTTTAATAAAAAAAAATAAAAAGTTTATTTTAAATTTAAGTTGCTAACAAACCTTTCTCTTTGTGACTTTGTAATTTTTTTCCACGGCGAGGTTATCAGAAGTGGTCATTTCTTGCAGGGGTTATGGACAAATCTGAGCTCACCCCCAAAATGACCCCATTCACATACAAGTGCACATTTGCTAGTGTTGGTAACATACATCATTTTCTCTTTTGACTACCAGTGGATTTTTGTTGTAGAGTAGCAATATTTCAGCAAACACTGGTGAAATCTTAGTTGTTGCTGTGGGTTACTGCCCATTCTTTCTCTGTACAATGCCTTTATAAAAAAGCCAAAATGTCTTAGTGATACAGTGCTGAAGAATAAAGAAGGAAGCTTGAAGGGGCATAGTGCAGGGAGCATCCATAGCACAATAGTGAGCACCATTCTGTTTGTGAATTGCTTTGGTTGCCATAGTAATGCGGGGGAGAGGACACAGGATTTCTGGCTTTTATATTCAACTGAGAGGAATTCATTATAATCTGTTAAAAAAAAAAAAAAAATCCAACTGTTTACAATGAATTCACTTCCTTTCAGAGGCCAGAGTTGGTCTGCTTTCAGCATTAAATTAATGTACTACAAACTCTTTTATCTGGTCCTTGCCATTTGTCTATCCATGAAAGATTTATTTCTCTTCTAAACATGCATGGATCACATTTATCTATTTCTGTTTTAATCCTTGTTCACATTTATCTAATTCTGTCCATCTATTCACTGTATTTCCTGCAAATCCATTACAATAGTTAAAGTAATCCACTACTCTGTTTTAAACTTTTAAATGTAAAGGTGCCTAAGAAAAAACACCATGAAATGCCAGGTATTATCTTTATACATTAAAATGCTTTATTTGTTCTTCTATCTGATTTTTCCCCCCCCACTTTGTTATGTACTTGTCAACATACACTACTGTATATTACTTGAACTTTAATGGAATCCCAGTCTTAGTCCACAAGGTATTGAGTTGGCACACCTTTTGCAGCTATAACAGCTTTAACTCTTCTGGGAAGGCTGTCCACAAGGTTTAGGAGTGTGTCTATGAGAATGTTTGCCCATTCTTCCAGAAGCCCGTTTGTGAGGTCAGGCACTAATGTTGGAGAGAAGGGCTGGCTCGCAGTCTCCGCTCTATTTCATCCCAAAGGTGTTCTTTTGGGTTGAGGTCAGGACTCTGTGCAGGCCATTCAAGTTTCTCCACCCCAAACTCGCTCATCCATTTCTTTATGGACCTTGCTTTGTGCACTGGTATGCAGTTATGTTGGAACAGGAAGGACCAACCTCAAACTGTTCCCACAAAGTGGGGAGCATGAAATTGTTCACAATGTCTTGGTACGTTGATGTTTTAAGAGTTCCATTCACTGGAAATAAGGGGCCAAGCCCAACCTCTTAAAAACAGCCCCACACCATAATCCTCCCTCCTCCAAAGGATTTGAAACAGTGGAGTATACATATGTGTTGACATTTGTTGTAGTCTGAATTGGAAAAGGGGTGATCTATGTCAGAAAATTGTGAATACAGCCAAAAACTGCATGGGCATAGAATGTATATAAATGTGTCATCTCTGAACCAGCATCTCAGTCCAAAAAGTAGATTTTGACCCTTAATGATGCCTGAACAAAGATCATTCTCAACGTCTGGACAGAAGATGAAATCATTGTCAAAAAGGAGTACTGTGATCACCGTGGGGGATAATGAAAAAGTGTATGTGCTACTACCTTACTAACGCTAGGTCCGTTTTAACATAAAGATTAAGATGGATCGCAGTGAATTATAGCCTGAAACAGAAATGTCCCTTTTATTCTTCTAGAGACTTCTGTGTACCCTTCTTGACCTTATAAACAGTGTTTGTATCATGTAATTTGGCCCCCTGTAACGCCTAAAAAAACTGACTGACCCTGCCAGTTTCTACCCTCCCCTCTGTACACTGACCACGGTATATCATGGCTGCTGAGCCCTGACACCGTGGTCAGTTTACGTGCCTCCATCATCCGCAGCCCTGCTCTGTCCTCTCTGTCTTCTCTCCCCCTCCTCTCCCTGCCTGTCTGCTCATGTCAGTGCTCGCCCCCTCCCCTGCTCCTGTATTTAATGTAAAATCATCCCATCCACTCTGTAATATAACAATATGCGCACCTGTGTCTGTGTTATAGAAAAAATATGCCGATCTGTACCTATATTAGAGCAGCTCCTGGTGATCACTCTCTGTCTCCTCTCTTCCCCTCCTCCCTGGCAGTGCTCGGCCCCACACACTGGAGCTGTCAGCCAGGCAGAGGAGAGAGCCAGGGAGTCAGCTGAGCACCGGGAGCCACTCTGATTTAGGTACAGATAGGCATATTGTTTCTATAACACAGGCACAGGGACACTTATTGTTATATTAAAGAGGGGATGGGATGATTTTATATCAGTGGCTTAACAACCACTTTAACTCCGCTCACTGTGCCTCTACTGCGGCACAGTGGCTCGTTATCGTCCAGCGACGTAGACCTACGCGCTCCCGCAGTTTTCATTCACAGCGGGAGTCGGGCCAGGGGAGGAGTGGCGGCGAGCGCCGCCGCTCTTCCCCGATCGTCGGGGAATCTAGTTTGGAGATCCGCCCGCCTGTGTAAACAGAGCGGGCGGATCTCCTAAGTGACAGGGAGTGACAGATCGGAGTGTTCAGCATAGCTGGACATCCGATCTGTCCCTACTCACTCAGTCACCTCCCCCCCCACAAGTCAGTAAGCACCAGGCATACATTAACCCCTCCCTCTCCAATAAAATTAACCCCTTCCCTGCCAGTGTCATTTTTACAGTAACAGTGCATATTTATAGCACTGATTACTGCAGTAATGTCCCTGGTACCCCCAAAAGTGTCAAAAATGTCAGTCAAGGGTCCGATCTGTCCGCCGCAATGTCGCAGTCCCGCAAAAAAAATCGCAGATCGCCGCCATTACTCGTTAAAAAAAAAAAAACACCAAAAATGACAGAAATCTTTCCCTTAGTTAGTAAACGCAATAACTTTTGCGCAAACCAATCAAAATATGCTTATTGTGATTTTTTTTTACCAAACACAGGTAGCAGAAAACAAATTGGCCAAAAATTTAAAAAAAATTTGATTTTTACATTTTTTTGGGGGGGAATTTCATATAAAAAAATTTTATTGTTATTTTTTCAAAATAAACGCTCTTTTTTTGTTTATAGCGCAAAAAGTAAAAATCGCACAGGTGATCAAATACCACCAAAAGAAAGCTCTGTTTGTGGGAAAAAAAGGACGTAAATTCTGTTTAGGTACGGCGTCGCACGACCGCACAATTATCAGTTAAATTCGCACAGCGCCGAATCGCAAAAAGTGGCATGGACGTAAGACAGCAAAATCCTCCGGTGGTAAAGTGGTTAACATTTAGCTATAGATTTTAATAGTAAAAAAATGGTGTAACTGCCTAATAGAAATTTTTGTTTGTTAATTATGTTTTTTTTTTTTTGTATATTGCAAAATGGTATCCAGGTAATTTATGTTTCATTGATCAGGTTCTGTGAGTTTGTCTACCTGGTGTCATTCTGTGCTCTCTTCACTCAGCTTTTTTTTAAAGGGCAAGAGTATCATAATTTGGGTAGGTGGGATTGGGGTTTAGTGGCTAAAGGTTGGAAGTTGAGGAGAATGTGCTGAGGAAATTAAAAGAGGGGAAGTAGGAACAGAAGGCAACCTGAGTAGGGTAAAGAAAGGAGGAGAGGGTAGGGGAAGAATGGACATGTAGTAGATAATATGGCTAGGAGAGGGAGGGAAGGGAAAAATAATGGGGGTATATACACCTCTTCTCTCTCTTCTGTGAGGAGATAATAGGGGTGAGCATGGATCAAAAGGGTAGGGTCAAAAGAGCATGTCTGTGGACTGTAGGGAAACAAGAACAAGGGAATTGAGGTGTTGTGGGGTTGAGTTCACATCTGGGGTGTTGTGTTAGGGGTTGTTGCATTATGGGGGTTAAATTGAATACAGTAGTGTGGTAATTAGTTGCTGAGATAAAGCTTTTTGCTTTTAGCTCCTGAGCTCAGTTCTGCTGGATACAGAAGTTTTTTGTACGTGGGAGAACTGTCCATAGATTCTGGTGAACAACAATCTGACATATTTAAACATTCTGTATAATGATTTTACTTTTAAAATTGTAAGTTGGGGTGTATTGTATAATTTGTCCCATGGAAACTCTCAGTACCCGAGGTTTGTATTTAAGAGATTTGTGCGATATTGGCCTGTTCATGTGGAGTAGGTACAAAAGAACAGATTCCCATATTTTAATAGGGTAGGTGGGATAATGAGTGCATAGGATGCAACAGCATGAAGGCAAAATAAAAAAAGTATTCCAAAATGGGAACTTCTCCTACCTCTTCATCCACCCAGTCTTGGATCCAGCCATATGATATATTTACACTATAAAGTAGCTGTGCATGCACAATATTCCTGCTGGTAAGTTCTCCCATAGGTGCGCTATACCGCAACACACAATAAATGGCTTAAAGAAGCAAGCAACCCCACTTTGTCTTACCCGTACTTTTACAAAGTAGTTTCTTCTGATGCTTTGATCTCGGTCCTACATCATTGTGACTTGAAATCTGCTTGTTAAAGGCAAAAAGAACCCGTTCAAAGGTCACAGTGAGTATGCAGCAAAAAGGTGGTTAGGTGTTATTACATACAGGTAAATAGAAAAAGAGGTGCTTTATATCTGCAATGGAGCAACCGTACCGAACAGGATCAAGACATTTGGTCCCATAGGGCAGTGGTCCTCAACTCCAGTCCTCGGGGCCCACTAACAGGCCAGGTTTGCAAGATAACTAAATTACATCACAGGTGATCTCATTTTCTGCTCAGTGATTGCAGTATTCTAGTCTGCATCTCCCCAAGGTAATACTTAAAATCTGGCCTGTTAGTGGGCCCCGAGGACCGGGGTTGAGGACCACTGCCATAGGGGAATGATTATTGTAATAATGTAAATATTGTAAAATTGTTCTTCTTTAACCAAGAAGTGCACAAACTGAGTCCAAGAATTTCTTTCTGGGTTTCCCCAGATTAAAAGGATTGCAGTTCAATAAACAGAAAACTAGAAATTTGAGGAAAAAGTTTTAAACAATATCCAAAACTAAAATTTGTTGGCCCAGAGAAAAGGCACCCGGGCATGTGGAATCATAGCTTCAAAAAGGCCCCAATAAATTACACCAAAACAAAACATTGCAGGTTGTTTGCATACACAGGTATGTGAGGTGATTATGTAAGTGGGTAATGCTGATTAGACATGCTAGTTAATTCTTTCCCTTTCATGTTGCAATTCTCTGCAAATTGAGCCAAGTACAGATAACTTGGTCAATTAGTGGCCTATGAATTGGCTACCAAATCTCCTTAGGTTACTGTAATATTCCTTTTAAAATTCCTCTGAAATAGACACCTATCAGTGACCCTTTTGATGTTGCATATCATGAATTTTTGGACAGACTGGTCATTCAGTATCTTTATACACTTGCCATGGGCTATAGAACCATTGGTTATAGTCACTTGACCTTTGTGAGCACATCAGTCATTGAGCACTGACAAGCAGTATGCTATCAAGGTAACTATAAGTATACCAGTGACCAGTAAGATAATAAAATTGTAAGAATTGTAATGCTGCCACACTTTCAAGCAATTATAATGTCTTTTGCTTGCATGTAAGCTACCCTTTGCCTTTCTAGCCTATACACAATGAATGTGATTCTTAGCAGGAATAGGAAAAAAGTAGTGAATATGTATATATTAATGCAGCCTTGCCACTTTACCAGATCACACATTTGGGTAGAAACTGCCCTAGAAAGTTTGATAAGATATGGGCATAATGAGTAGAAGCACGTGATCTAACGATATAAACATAGGTGTGCAGAGCTTATTGCATTAGGGCGTGCACCTCAAACACATATGTACAGTATCTTACAAAAGTGAGTACACCCCTCACATTTTTGTAAATATTTTATTATCTTTTCATGTGACAACACTGAAGAAATTACAATTTGCCACAATGTAAAGTAGTGAGTGTACAGCTTGTATAAAAGTGTCAATTTGTTGTCCCCTCAAAGTAACTCAACGCAGCCATTAATGTCTAAACCGCTGGCAACAAAAGTGAGTACACCGCTAATTGAAAATGTCCGAATTGGGCCCAAAGTGTCAATATTTTGTGTGACCACTATTATTTTCCAGCACTGCTTTAACCCTCTTGGTCATGGAGTTCACCAGAACTTCACAGGTTGCCACTGGAGTCCTCTTCCACTCCTCCATGATGACATCACAGAGCTGGTGGATGTTAGAGACCTTGTGCCCCCCCACCTTCCATTTGAGGATGCCCCACAGATGCTCAATAAGGCTTAGGTCTGGAGACATGCTTACCCATCACCTTTACCCTCAGATTCTTCAGCAAGGGAGTGGTCGTCTTGGAGGTGTGTTTGGGGTCTTATCATGTTGGAATACTGCCCTGTCTCTGAAGGGAGGAGATCATTCTCTGCTTCAGTATGTCACAGTAGATGTTGGCATGCATGGTTCATTTGCGGGCTTTCGTGTGCATCATCTTTAGAAGAGGCTTCCTTCTGGGACGACAGCCATGCAGACCAATTTGATGCAGTGTGCGGCATATGATCTAAGCACTGACAGGCTGACCCCCCACCCCTTCAACCTCTGCAGCAATGTTGGCAGCACTCTTATGTCTATTTCCCAAAGACAACCTCTGGGTCTGGATATGACGCTTAGCATGTGCACTCAATTTCTTTATTCGACCATGGCGAGGCCTATTCTGAGTGGAACCTGTCCTGTTAAACCGCTGTATGGTCTTGGCCACCGTGCTGCAGCTCAGTTTCAGGGTCTTGGCAATCTTCCTTATAGCCTAGGCCAGTGAGATACTGTAGTGTGCATGTGTATATATACTGGGTGTCAATAGAGCAGTACACTGTGTCAGTAGAGCAGAAATTGGTGTCAGTAGGGCAAAATTAGGAGTTTATGGGTGATAAGGGTGTGACAGTAGGCTCACCAGGCACACCTTGTGCACATGCCTATTGATATAAGTGTATTCTGCGCTACTTACAATGTTTACCCTCCCCTTCCTCTTCCTACTTTCTCCTTTAGGTTCCTCTGATAACAAGACAGAGTCCTTTTATAATTTATAATTCACAAAGTCTACTATACCCTTTACCTAACATTGTGGACTATATTTGCAATTTTTAAAGCAGTTCTGGTCATTTATACTTTGTGACAACTTGCTATATAATTGTATTACCTGCCATTGTTTGTTCCAATAAAAACCTTATGAGCAGGGGTCAAGTCCTGGGAAAAAAGTGTGGGAACTCACTCACCCAAGATTCCTCCCCCACCTCAAAAATAAAAGTGTGTGTGTATATATATATATATATGTGTATATATATATATAAATATATATATTTATACCTTTTGAGGAGTGAGAGGCACTTTAGGGACTTTGTAACTGGTCGTGGGCCACAATGAGCGGAGCGGGCAGATAACAGGTCTGTGTCCACGCAACATATGCAGAGCAGACACGGACACAGCCTGCTCTACTTTATGGGCCCTCCGATCCGATCTGCCCAGACAGAAGGGGACGGATCCCCTTCTGTTTTTTGTAAGTGGATCGGATTAAAGATAGGCGGGTGATAACGGACACAAGTCCGTTTGTATCTGCCGCTCTATAGAGGTAAATGGAGAGTCCGATTGGGTCCACCTGTAAGACAGGCAGACCTGATTGGACCGATCGTGTGAAAGGGGCCTAAGGCTGCTTTCACACAGATGCACTGCGGTTTACCTGCACCTCACTGACCTCAGTCTTCACTTCTTCCACAGGATTCCTGCAGTATCGCTGGTTGCTGCTGTCCCCCAGGCGCGTTTGGTTGATGGCTGCTGCTGGCTGTCCTCCAGGGCTGCTACTGCTGGCTGGTACTGCTGATGGATACTGCTGGCTGGTACTGCTGGTGAGTACTGGTGGCTGGTACTGCTGGTAAGTACTGCTGGCTGGTACTGTTGGTGGGGACTGCTGGCTGGTACTGTTGGTTGGTACTGCTGTTTGGTACTGCTGGTGGGTATTGCTGGCTGTCCTCCATGGCTGGTACTGCTGGAGAGTGCTGCTGACTGGTACTGCTGGTGGGTACTGCTGGCTGGTACTGCTAGTGGGTACTAATGGCTGGTACTGCTGTACTGCTGGCTGCTATGGCTATTGGGTACTGCTGGGTGGAACTGCTATTGGTACTGCTGGCTGGTACTGCTGGTGGGTATTGCTGGCTGTCCTCCAGGGCTGGTACTGCTGGAGAGTGCTGCTGGCTGGTACTGCTAGTGGGTACTGCTGGCTGATACTGCTGGTGGGTACTAATGGCTGCTACTGCTGACTGGTACGGCTATTGGGTACTGCTGGATGGAACTGCTATTGGGTACTGCTGGCTGGTACTGCTGGCGGGTACTTCTAGCTGATACTACTGACTTGTACTGCCTTGTGGGTACTACTGGCTGGTACTGCTGGTGGGTAATGCTGGCTGGTACTGCTTGGCGGTACTGTTGGTGGGTACTGCTGGCAGGTACTGCTATTGGGTACTGCTGGCAAGTACTGCTGGTGGGTACTGCTGGCTGGTACTGCTATTGGGTACTGCTGGCTGGTACTACTGGCGGGTACTGCTGGCGAGTACTGCTATTAGGTACTGCTGGCTGGTACTGCTGGCTGGTACTAGTGGCGGGTACTTCTGGCGAGCACTGCTGGTGGGTACTTCTGGTGGGTACTTCTGGTATGTACTGCTGGCTGGTACTGCTGGTGGGTACTGTTGGCGGGTACTGCTATTGAGTACTGCTGGTGAGTACTGCTGGTGGGTACTGCTGGTGGGTACTGCTGGCTGGTATTGTTGGGGGGTACTGCTGGCGGGTCCTGCTATTGGGTACTGCTGGCGGGTACTGCTATTGGGTACAGCTGGCTGGTACTGCTATTGGGTACTGCTTGCTGGTACTACTGGTGGGTACTGCTGGTGGGTACTGCTTTATGAATTTTGATGTCCAGTAAAGTTTTGTTTTATGCTTTTTATTCAAAACTGCTCTTGGTGTGTCTGTTCATTTTAAATAGTCACTAGCTATTTACGTGACTGTCCAGTATACGTTCATTATAAATTTTGTTGCTCCCACATTTAAAACAGATGGCCTTCACAGCCTTCACAGTGACTGATCACTGTGGTAGTCAATCAGAGGCTACCACAACAATCAGGTGACCTGGAATCAGGAGAACCGGGTCCCGATCAGTTCGGGGCCGGGTGCTCTACGTAAGATCCCAGCCTCTGGGAGAGAGAAAAACACATACATGCGCCCCCACGTAAAAAAAGCCCAGTGCACTGAGGACACATATATGTGTTACATCAGCATGAAGGGGTTAATAAACACACGTATGGAACAGCCATGACACTTCCTCCTTAAAAACATCTAAAGCTAGGTTCACACTGTTGTGTTTTCGATTTTGATCTGCTTTTCAGTGTGATTATGTAATGCAACTTGGATACTTCTTTGAAGTGCTTTGCATATTCTATGAGGCCAAAAAGTTGCATTAATGTGAACAGGTACCACTAAAAAAAAAAGTGATTCCCATTGTCAAGTGATTCCCATTGTCAAGTGATTCCCATTGACTAATGTGAACAGATCCTTAAAATGTAAGAAATATTAAAAAAAAAAAAAAAAGAAAATTTAGGCCTGCAGTATAAATGGGAACAATTAAGAAACATATAGTGGAGTTTTCCTAAATTTGACTGCAAAAGTGTAAATACCCTTTAGGCTAAGTTCACATGTAGGCGTTTTGGGGGCGTTTTTCTGCTCTAGGATCAGCTCTCAAAACGCCCAACAAGACAAATCCTATTCATTTCAATGGCCCCTGTTCACATCTGAGCGTTTTGACGCCATGAGCAAAACGCCCAACGCTCAAAAAAGTACATGAGCTTCTTTTTGGGCAGATTACAGGCGTTTTCCATTGGTCTCTAGTCAATCTAAAAACGCCTGCACAAAAAACGCCTGTAAAAACGCCTGTAAAATGCCTGCAAAAACGCCCATAAAAACGCCTGAAAAAATGCCCATAAAAATGCCTGTAATAGCAACGCCAAGATGTGAACGGAGCCTTAAAGTGGAGCTTCATTCCCCATAATACATTTTCTTTAAAAGCCCCCCCCGTGATTGTTGATATTAGCACATTTATATTTGGATACTGTCCTAACTGTCTCCATGCTTGTTACGTTTAAATCTGTGATAACTTACATGATCTCGGAAACAGGCAGGGGCCATTGAGGATGTGGGCATCTGAAGCCCATTTGTGTGTTTTTCCAGGATAAGGTGCAACTGGTTACCCAGCATGCACCTCCCAATCTCACGTCTGCGTATTATTGACAATGCATGGCGCAGTTTGTTAATTACAGGTTGCTATGGCAATTTTTCTAAAATGGCGCCGATTGCATCACTTCCCGTCAGGATATCTCACGACAGTACCCACATTACATGCCCAAAGACCCCTGGGATCGATGATATAGATATCCCAGGAGTCAATGCGACAGGGCTGGTGATGTAATTGCCTAGGCGGCCACAACCAGAAGTTGCGGGGAAGACAATTAATAAAAAGGTACTTTCTGCAGAAATTACAACATATCAGTTTCCAAACTTTAATTCACTAGTGATGCACATTACAATGTGGTTAACTCTTATAAATGAGTGGAACTCCGCTTTAAAGAGGAAATCCCTTTTTTATTTTTTAGCTTTTATGTTCCTAATTGTGTAATAAATGTACATGTATTTTAAATTAAATGTTAGGTTGACTTGGGTCTGATGGTTACAGTGGTTGTAAACATCAGATATGAAATATGATAAAAGCACATCCTTCTATACTGTGTATTTGTCTCCATCCAAAGCACTGAGTGTTATTTTTCTCTGCTGAGAGTAGATTTTCCTGACATCAGTTAAGAAGGTGACAGGGGAGGGAGCTGCAACAAAGCCTGTGACTCATATCCTCAGCTGTGCTTGTTCTCCGTTCATTGTAAGGAGGGGTGTGTCCCTTCCCTCCAATCAGGGCTCAGAGCTGTCAGCTTTGTGAAGATCTCAGATCCCTGCCCCCTGCACCTAGAACTAAGAAGAAATCCTTTCCTGTTTGTGTTTTTAGAACAACTTACAGAGGAAATGACTACAGATACACAGCTACAACTTATGTAGGAGGATTTGTTTAATCTCTGTGTATCACCTGAGGTCAGTCACTTCACTGGGTATATGTAAGGATTTACAACCACTTTAAGGTTCTTGCTTTATCAAACATTCTACTAACCCTCTCCTGAAAGAAATACAGGGTCTCCAATTGTTGTCCATCTTCTCAGTAACTGCCTGTTTTATTGAAAATAATTTTTGGTGTACAAAAGAAAATGAAGATTCACAGTGTATTCTATGTGTAAGAGACATTGGTTAGACAAAGCAACTTACATTTATGCAGGTTCTACAGGGTGTGCAAATGATAAGGGCTTCAAAACCAAGTACGCTGGGCACTGTTGACTGAGGGATCAAGGACAGAAGTATTGAGTTAGGTTTGTTATAGCATAGGCTTGAGAGTAAGTGTGTCTACTGAGCAACTCAGTCAACTAGTTCATCATAGTGCAGAAATATAGCAAAGGAAAACATCGGTCCCCAATTGGGGTTTATTACAGCATGCATACAATGAAAAAAGGTTTTAGAGTAAAAAAAATCAAAAAGTTTATTTCATATCATACACAATAATTTAAAATCACATGAAAGGGACTGGGTACATGAAATACTCCAGGTCCTATAAAAGCATACATACAGACTAGTACATCAGACAGATTAGTGCAAATAACCGTACCATGATACAGTTACCAAATCAACAAAAGGGCATTTGTGGAGCCTGTAGATGGTGATTCGGAAACAGTAATCCCAACATGTTTCGAAAACTGTAGTTTCTTCTTCAGGGGAGAAGGTACAAAAAATGTCTGAGATCAAAAATATTCATACAAACAATCAATATGGATTTCAACGTTATAAATGTAAAGGATCATCATATCAAAAATGGTTAAGAAAAAATATTACTTCAACAGTCCACAGTCATCATATTCATTGTCTATGCATGGGTTTCTCCAATGTGATGCCATAAAAAACAAACGAGTAATAAACTTACCCTAGGTCTAGCTGTAGACACTGGAATAAGGCTCTCAAAAGGATCCCGAAAGGGAGAGGACTTCCTTGCTTCCAAGGCTGGGCGACATAGAGGTAGTAATAGAAATATAGGCTGTGGATTCTATGTGGTGGTTCTGGAGTTCAACAGAAATCCACCAAGCCCCAAAGTCGGGGGACAGGGAATGAGGGAGGGGGAAGGGGAGAGAGAGGGGGTTTGTGTCAGCACAGGGGAGACAAATCCCCAAGGGGGGGTTATATAGTGTAGCGCCACTTAAATTAATGCCTGGTGAGCGGCAAGTCACATAATCCCCAGCATTTGTCCCTCAAGGATCCCCACTAAAGGGCAGGCAAATAATGGAGAAACTTCACAGGAGCTGAAAAATAAGAGAGGGGAGAGTATATGGATATCAACTATTATCATCAGGAGAGAAGAAAAGGGTCCATCAAAAAAGGTCTCCATTATAAATGCTTACCCAGTTCCCCAAGTGTCAGGAGTGCGGCAAATACTGGGATGAGTGATACATTCACTCTCCCAGGATCAAATGGTAGCCAGAGCAGTCTGGGAATAGAGCCACTCCTTGTATACTCACCTAAATTGGACTCACCTGTAAGTCGGGGTAGTCAGTTTGTTTGGAGGAGAGAATAATTATCTCCATCTGGTCAATCGAGGGATAAGCAATGGATGCTGTGTATCCTAATCTGGATATTCCCCCTCCCCCCAGTATGTGTGAGGAGACATATCCACTCCATTTAATGAAGGACATCCCACAAAGCCTGCTAGGACCCCCCAGCCCGGCGGCATCTGGCGTCACCGTGCAACAATGTGCGCGGTGACGTCAGACGCCGGCGGGCCGCCGACATGCAGAAATGTGGTTCTGCATGACTTCCGGCGGAGAGTGGAATGCAAATAAGGGAAGGCGCGCTGGGCGCGTCACCACTAGGCACCAGGAAAAAGGTGGGGCCTGCATACAATAGGCAAAACCATGTCCGAGGACACAGGACGGCCTTTGCGTGCCAGGGGGACAAAACAACAAGGGAAGAGGTGCAACAGCCATCCACGGCCCCCACAGTGACCCACTATGGTGGTTAATGACATATACAGCATTTGGATGTGGTCGATAGTCCATTCCCCTCGTGCATCTTGCTAAAAATCACATTATATATTGTCACAGAAAACTATGCCCGGGAAGCCAATCCATATCACCACAAGGTATTCCCCTGATAGTGTGTGAGGATCAAAAGATCATGGTACAGAAAACACTCATGGCATAAGCTGAGCATAAACTTGTTGCTGAAGATGAAACACTGTGTGTAGTATCTACAGTAGAGTAGGGGGAGATAGAGAAAAGAAAATATATCTAAAGAGGAAGAAAGAGAGAGGAATCGGGAGGGAAGAGACCAGTGTCCTCGACTGACATCCAAAGCCTGAACCCTGCCTGCCCAAAATCCAAGGTGAATAAAAATCTGGATGAAAGAGCATTGGAATGGATCAGGAAGAGTTTTCCAAAATATGCCACATTTTCCAGATCTCATTATATTGATCATATATAATATATGACATTGTCTCAGAACGAGAGGTGATCTCGCCTGCCGTCATTTTACTATACGACGGGCGGGAGGAGGTTAAAAAATATAGTTTTTACAAGAGCAGTGAGGTGAATGATGCTTAAAATGAAACAATAAAAATGAAAAATTCCTTTAAATATAGTGCCTGGGAAATCCCCTTAGTCTGCCTGTAAAGTGGCACATCTGTACTGTGTATAGAACCTGCTGCAGCTAAACTGACATTAATAAAGAAAAAAAAAAAATCACATTAAATTGCTGGCAATAAAATACCTTTGCCGGCAATACAAAAATGTAAAAAATAAAATGGTGTGGGGGTCCCCCCCAATCTTTTGGGTTCAGTATGGATTTTAAGGGGAACCCCACGCCATATTTTTTTTAAAAAAAGGCGTGAGGTCTCTCCAAAACCCATACCAGATCCTTATCCGAACATGCAGCCTGGCAGGTCAAGAAAGGAGGGGGACGAGTGAACTCTACCAGGACACATGCCCTTAATATGGGAGAGTGTTTTGGGGCAGGGAGGCTCTGTGAAGTGAAGTCCAAAATATTGAACCGCATTCTTCAGTTATGAGACTACTGAAGCTATTGGATCAGTGTGACAAACAGGTAACTGGCAATCTCTCAAGGAGAGGACAACAATGGCTCCCTCTACAATCTCTTAGTACAGGTATTTTTTAAAGGAAACTAACTTGATTCTCTAATAATAAGCTCCATAACATTATTTGTCAGAAATGTAGCTTGTTTCCTGTAGCCTCACAAGTACACAGTTCCCCCAGATATTACGTTCTACGCAGACTCTCAGCTTTCCTCTAATTTGGCAAGGTGTTAAGGGGTTGTTCTGGGAAAGGATTTTTTTTCATGAATAATTTTATTTATGTGTGCCAAGTCCTATACTGAGTTCAGCATAGGAGTCAAGAATTCCGGCCTTGTGGGCAGTGTACTATTTATGTAACACAATTTTCTAGCCACAGTCCTTTTCTGGGTGCTTTCTCTTGCGGTATGGGAATTTTGAGATGTTTTGCGCACATAAATTGCATAGATGAATTCACTGTGTTTTCATTCCAGGCTCTGACTAATAGGTCTTCCTACTGTTTTAGACTGCACAGAAAAATGGACAGTATTCAAGGCCTATTGGTAAGATATTACTGTTCGTAATACTTAAATCGTCATGAGAGGAATTTATAGAAAACAAAACATTTAGGCAATGCATAGTCTTATCAATTTTTTACATAAATATACTGTATTTATTTATATACAGTGCTTTGCGAAAGTATTCGGCCCCCTTGAACTTTGTGACCTTTTGCCACATTTCAGGCTTCAAACATAAAGATATAAAACTGTAATTTTTTGTGAAGAATCAACAACAAGTGGGACACAATCATGAAGTGGAACGAAATTTATTGGATATTTCAAACTTTGTTAACAAATAAAAAACTGAAAAATTGAGCGTGTAAAATTATTCAGCCCCCTTAAGTTAATACTTTGTAGTGCCACCTTTTGCTGCGATTACAGCTGTAAGTCGCTTGGGGTATGTCTCTATCAGTTTTGCACATCAAGAGACTGAAATTTTTGCCCATTCCTCCTTGCAAAACAGCTCGAGCTCAGTGAGGTTGGATGGAGAGCGTTTGTGAACAGCAGTTTTCAGTTCTTTCCACAGATTCTCGATTGGATTCAGGTCTGGACTTTGACTTGGCCATTCTAACACCTGGATATGTTTATTTGTGAACCATTCCATTGTAGATTTTGCTTTATGTTTTGGACCATTGTCTTGTTGGAAGACAAATCTCCGTCCCAGTCTCAGGTCTTTTGCAGACTCCATCAGGTTTTCTTCCAGAATGGTCCTGTATTTGGCTCCATCCATCTTCCCATCAATTTTAACCATCTTCCCTGTCCCTGCTGAAGAAAAGCAGGCCCAAACCATGATGCTGCCACCACCATGTTTGACAGTGGTGATGGTGTGTTCAGGGTCATGAGCTGTGTTGCTTTTACGCCAAACATAACGTTTTGCATTGTTGCCAAAAAGTTCGATTTTGGTTTCATCTGACCAAAGCACCTTCTTCCACATGTTTGGTGTGTCTCCCAGGTGGCTTGTGGCAAACTTTTTAACTACACTTTTTATGGATATCTTTAAGAAATGGCTTTCTTCTTGCCACTCTTCCATAAAGGCCAGATTTGTGCAGTATACGACTGATTGTTGTCCTATGGACAGAGTCTCCCACCTCAGCTGTAGATCTCTGCAGTTCATCCAGAGTGATCATGGGCCTCTTGGCTGCATCTCTGATCAGTCTTCTCCTTGTATGAGCTGAAAGTTTAGAGGGACGGCCAGGTCTTCGTAGATTTGCAGTGGTCTGATACTTCTTCAATTTCAATATTATCGCTGGCACAGTGCTCCTTGGGATGTTTAAAGCTTGGGAAATCTTTTTGTATCCAAATCCGGCTTTAAACTTCTCCACAACAGTATCTCGGACCTGCCTGGTGTGTTCCTTGTTCTTCATGATGCTCTCTGCGCTTTAACCTGCTTGGCGGTATATATACACAGTATCTCACAAAAGTGAGTACATCTCTCACATTTTTGTAAATATCTTATTATATCTTTTCATGTGACATCACTGAAGAAATTACACTTTGCTACAATGTAAAGTAGTGAGTGTACAGCTTGTATAGTGAGTGTACAGCTATGCCACTAGAGACCTCTTCCACTCCTACATGATGACATCACGGAGCCGGTGGATGTTAGGGACCTTGCACTCCTATACCTTCCGTTTGAGGATGCTCCACATATGCTCAATAGGGTTTAGGTCTGGAGACATGCTTGACCAGTCCATCACCTTTACCCTCAGCTTCTTTAGCAAGGCAGTGGTCGCCTTGGAGGTGTGTTTGGGGTCATTATCATTTTGGAATACTGCCCTGCGGCCCGGTCTCAGAAGGGAGGGGATCATGCTCTGCTTCAGTATGTCACAATACATGTTGGCATTCATGGTTTCCCCAATGAACTGTAGCTCCCCAGTGCTGGCAGCACTCATGCAGCCCCAGACCATTACACTCCAACCACCATGCATTACTGTAGGCAAGACACACTTGTCTTTGTACTTTGCAGTGTGCGGCATATGGTCTGAGCACTGACAGGCTGACCCCCCACCCCTTCAACCTCTGCAGCAATGCTGGCAGCACGCATCCTTCTATTTCCCAAAGACAACCTCTAGATATGACGCTGAACGAGTCCACTCAACTTCTTTGGTCAACCATGGCAAGGCCTGTTCTGAGTTGAACCTGTCCTGTTAAACCGCTGTATGGTCTTGGCCACCGTGCTGCAGCTCAGTTTCAGGGTATTGGCAATTTTGCCATGAGGTGCCATGTTGAACTTCCAGTGACCGCTATGAGGGAGTGAGAGCGATAACACCAGATAACACCAACTTAAACACACCTGCTCCCTATTCACACCTGGCACCTTGTAACACTAACGAGTCATGTGACACTGGGGAGGGAAAATGGCTAATTGGGCCCAATTTGGACTTTTACACTTAGGGGTGTACTCACTTTTATTGCCAGTGGTTTAGACATTAATGGCTGTGTGTTGAGTTATTTTGAGGGGACAGCAAATTTACACTGTTATACAAGCTGTACACTCACTACTTTACCTTGTAGCAGAGTGTCATTTCTTCAGTGTTGTCACATGAAAAGGTATAATAAAATATTTTTAAAAATGTGAGGGATGTACTTACTTTTGTGAGATACTGTATATATACATACTGTGAATAGTGATTGTAATGTTTAATCGACTCTACCTCTACTGACTAATCTATAAAAATATGTCTTAACAAAAATCACTATAATTTCCCTTTAAAGCAGACCTTTTGTAACTTTATAAGAATGCATGAACATGTTCCTAAAACAGTATAATTTGTTTAAAAAAAATTTTTCTCTCATCAAAGTACAGTCGCCCACCTGCGAAGTCGCTGTTCAGAGTTCACGTCCATTCGCATTTTTTTTTACCCTACTTATACCAAAAAAAACAACAGCATATACCTAAGAAAACGTGCTTGCATGAATTACAGTACATATAGGGATAACATCGGTATTTTACATTCTAGCACTGCAGGAAACATAGCAGTACAGTATTGTAAAGTATACTGGTTTACTTTCACATTCTTTTTTTTTTTTTTTTAAGGGTAATGTATCAGGCTTTGAAATGAAATTATGGTGTTTTTAGAGCATATTTGGGGGCATATTTAGGGTTTAACCTCCCTAGCGGTATTCCCGAGTGTGGCTCGGGGTTAAATTTCAGTGCCAAAAGCGGTAACCCCGAGCCACACTCGGGGTACCGCTAGGGAGATCGCTGGATCCTGTAAGAGAGGGTGCTCACCTTGTCCCCGGGATCCAGCGATCTTCCTCCCTGGCTTCCATCTCCGGCGACGTGACGCTCGCAGGGGGGTGGAACCGGGGGGAAATTCAAACAGTAAAACACACCAAACACACTGATACATTACAAAATAAAATTAATTCACATTAGTAGTTTGCCCCCCATTGCCCTTTCCTGCAGTTTTACTGTACTTTATATATATATATATATATATATATATATATATATGTATACACACACACACACACACATATATATATATATACACTGTATATGTATGTATATATACAGTATATATGTATATACAGTATATACATATATACATACATACATACTTTAACTTATTTATAGTTACTTATTATATTTATATTTTTTTGACCACATCCAAAATTTGTGTTTTTTTCCCCCATTTCGTAGGTGCTCTAGAAACGTAACCCCCACAAATTTTGGGGGTTGACTGTATATCTAAAACCAAAACTTAATGTAAGGAAACCCCTGTTGGTTTTTTTTTTTTTTTTTTTTTTTTGCTGTCTTGCTTCCCTTTGGAAAGATTTTCCTTCCCTTCCTGTCTTGCAACACAACAGAAAATGAGACGAAATTTCTTAAAGTAGATCTTTTCCCCAACCCTAAAAACCCCGTTGCTGCATGCTGGTTTAAACATATTGAAGTCCACATGTAAAAGAAAGATGTTTATTCATATATTTAATTTTTTTTTCTACTCCTTGGTTTCTTAAGGCACTATGATGTAGTTGTGGCCTCACAGCTGCCTCCTGGGAAGACTAAGGGCTCTTTCACACGGGTGCTCCGTATGTCCGCAAATCATCCTATTTTTTTGCGGATGATTTGCGGACATAATGTAAGTCAATGGCATTGCGGATGTCAGCGGAATACCATCTGCTGACATCCGATTTTCTTCCTTTCAGTTCTGTTCCGTTTTTTGGAACGGAACGGAGCCCTATTTTTTCATCCGTTCAAAAAAACGGAAAGGAAGGAAAATCGGATGTCAGCGGTGTCATCCGCTGACATCCGCAATGCCATAGACTTACATTATGTCTGCATATCATCCGCAAACGGATAGGATGATATGCGGACATACGGAGCGGATGACACAAATGTAATCCGCTCCGTGAAAAAAAAAAAGTCCCGCAGCGGAGCTCTCACACGGAGCGGCCGTGTGAAAGAGCCCTAAGTCACCAGTGCTGTCCAGCAAGAGTTCTATGGCAAACCATTATATTTTGGAAATCTTGCAATATCTTGGGAAAAATACTTTATTTGCTACCGTTTATACATTGCCATGGGTTTAACAATGGGAGCATCGGTTACTGTGATGCTGCTCATGTTTCTACCTTGCCAATCTACTGTATAAACAATATTGATTTCGTATTGTTCATGTGCAAGATCAAGTGCAGATGTCATAGATGGTCTAGAAAGGGAGAAGGAAGAAGAAGCCAGGCACCAATAATGTTACTTTCCTAAATAGTGGTATGGATTTCCGACCTGAGGGGGGAGGGAGATAAAGCCCACAGACACTACTAAAGTGCAAGAAAGATGCAACTTCCTATTACTAATGTTATTGGTTTTACTCCCCCAATCGCATTAGTGTGGTCAGGTTGGTTGGGTAGGGGAGAGAAGAGGGAGATTTTCCACTTTAATATGGGGGAAGTCTTCTCTTAGCCAGTTGTCACCTGAACAAATGTGAACTTTGGAAGATTTCCGCCCAATTTCTGTTTTACCTCATTGGCAGTAACAATGGTCACCAGAACAAACACAGAGGGTGAAAATCCCTAGTAGAGACATATGGCGCTTTTCCACTGCATGGAACCGTACCGGTCCGGCACCCTTTTGTGCTTTTCCACTGCTGGTACCGCATGGTATAGGGTCGGAACGGTTCGGTACGGTACGGTATAGGTTTGCTTTTCCACTGCATGGAACCGAACGGTACGGTACGGCTCTGAAAAAACAGTACCTACTCGATTGTGGTTCCAACAGGTACCAAACTGGTACCATATCCCACAATCCTTTGCATGCAGTCACTACTAGCCACTGATTGGTCAGAGAATCCCACCCACCCCGTTGTTATCCCACCCACTTAACTTAGTACTACTTTAGTGGAAAAGCAAACCTATACCGTACCGTACCGAACCGTTCCAACCCTATACCATGCGGTACCAGCAGTGGAAAAGCAAACCGGGCCAAGCAGGGCCGAGTAGAGCCGAGCCGGTACTAGCCGGTACTTGCAGTGGAAAAGTGCCATTAGATAGCAATAAAAACTTGACAGGTGCTCTAACCTTCCCCACTACTCTTGATCTGCGTACCTAATTCAGGTCAATGACTCAGTGCTAAAGTTTTGGGACTAGATTGACACCTAAGAAACTAGTGTTTTCAGAACAAGAGGTTGGCAATGGTGACCTCTATATTTTCCTTTTATGTTCTACATGAGAAAGGCAATCTAGCAGAATCATGTGATCAGTCAGCTGCAGGCAGGAGGGTACGTTTCCTCAGTTTCCTCCTTGCAGCATCACTATATCTATGTCTATGGTGGGGGGTAATTGGGAACATGTAGCACAAAGAACTGAAGCATTCATGAGTTTATTTATTAAGGCAGACAGCACAATGTAAAGTGCAGTGTATCACAGCAAAAAGCCTGCACTAATGTCATTGCAGGATGTTAAAATCTCTTTGTTTCTAGAGGTTTCTGTGCTTTGCATGATATCCCTGTGCTTTGCTTTTTTTTTAACAAGTCAGTTATTATATTGTGCTACTTGAAAGACAGCAATAGTAATAGAAAACGAATCCAACAGAATCAAGTTAATTTTTATTATTAGTTCAATTTATAAATAAAATTAGACATACATCAGCTGCATTGCCAAAAGAATGTACGTCATATTCACAGACAGATGGCTTTTCTTTTAATTATTTTTTTTAATAATCCAAAGATAGTTGTGACAGAACTGCGCTTAAAATTTGAACAAATTATTTGCTTTAATTAACTCAACGTGCACTGAAAAACCAAATGATGGGGCCCATACACAATTAAAATTCAACTCTAGCCGAAGCTTTTTTTTTTTAATTTTAGACAGAACAGGGAAGGCATAGAAACCATGTCAGGTTCCTATTGTGGTCTGTATCCTCTTTAAAGGGATTCTCCTAACTTTCTGTTAGTACAATACATGATGATAGAACCCTTGAATGGGGACATAGACTTCAGAAAAACACACTTTTCAGTAACATGAGTCTGAATTAGAAACTTGGTAAGGTTATTGTTTTATTATATGTGAATTCCTGTCCTGGTGACAACCACCCACCTAATTTGTTGTACTACTGCTACAAGCTGTTAGAGGGACAGGAAGGGAGGTCAAATCTCTTTTAGGCTAGATTTAAATAGGCGGTCAAGAAGCAGTGAAAACAGGTGGTTGATCTGCATTTGCCCCCCTACCCCCACCAAATCGCCTACTTACAAATTCCCATGGTGGCCGTGATGCTTCGCTTTATGAAAAATTTTTATCATCATATTATGTGGATCATATTGCAGGCATTGTGAAGACAACCTAACATTTGTCTTCAAGGCATGCATTGTAAAGACAATTTATATTTTTTCTTCAGGCCAGGTTCACAGTTGTCCATTGTGTTAATGGGCATCATAGTGCCCCAGCCAGATTGCCTTGGCAGGCAGGGTAACAATCTGGTGTCTGTTATTACACATGGGAAGTGTTACTGAGCAACATTAGGCATCGGAGGTTGTGTAACCTCTGCCAGTCATGACCTAAGTTGGCTATGCAGAGATTTGGCCCTGGGCAAGAGTGCTATCTTCTCCTCCTTTCCTTAATTGTATTTTGCTAAAGGTAAAAATAAAGAGAACAGAGCACATCCATCTCTTTGCATGCAAGGTCTGTATAGTATGTTCTGCACATTTATTGGTTCTTCATTCCAAAATGAGTTTACATTCTGCAACTACTTAAATCACATATTTATATTTGAAGCTTGGGATAGCTTTACTGTATATCTGAGTAATGCAAAATGAGAAGACCCCCTGACCTTTTTCTAACCATCTATTCATTTTCTGCTATGTAAATTAGAAAACAAGGGGAAAAAGGGGGAGGGAGCAAAAGGATTTTTCCTGGTACCGTCAAAAGCATTCCAGCCAAGTAAAATCCAGTTTCTTTATTACATAATATTGAAAGATATACAAAAGATAAAATTAAGGTAATTCATTAAAAATACATCCATTTCATTAGCCTTAACTGTGCATTAGATATTTTACCCAAATTCATGAATATAGCATTATATGCAGATGGAGTGTACAGTTGGTCAATACGCGACATGTTTTGCAGTTATCCTGCTTCTTCAGTCTGATTTTTTTTAACTGTCTGATTTTTAACTTTAAAGTGTTTTACCTTTTGTTCTTCCTCCAGCGAAATTACCCCAAAATACACAATGCGGCAGCTTACATGAGGTGATGATGTAATGCCCTCCATCAAGTTATAGTTGCATGTACTGAATGAAAAACGATATCATAGGAGAAGGTCTCCCTCATACACAGAAGCAGCAGGTATTTGGCAAGGGCAGAAATATAGGAAGAACATGGCCTACTTAAGTGCCGAACCCAAATTATGCCTTAGCTATAGCCTGCTGTGATCACAATCTGTTCTTGACAGGCTGGAAATGTACAAGTGGAAAGGATAATGAGAAATATTTTTTGTAAAAAGCTCAACTTCTTTTTGAAATCTCTCTCTCGGATGTACTCTTCTGCGGTGCCTAAAACAAAAAATAGCTTATTGATTAAAAGTAAACAAGCCACTCTTTATTACATCTATAGAGTATAGCTTTATTGTCTTGTAAAGCAGAAATCAATGTTAGTCAAATAACAGTTTATTATAATAGACTGTGTTTTTGAAACAGGGTAATAAAGTGGAGAAGTTAAGGCCATGCATTTCATTCTTGCCAGTAATATTACATTAAAGTATATCTGAAAGTCAAAACATTTTTTAAGTTTTTGCAAGGTCTCAGGAGTGAATGGGGAGCGGGTGTGTTACATTTGGTGTTATCGCTCTAACTCTCTCATACTAGTCACTGGAAGTTTAACATGGCACCTTATAGCAATAAAACTCTCTGAGGATCTGAAAAAAAGATTTTTTTGCTCTACATAAAGATGGCCTAGGCTATAAGAAGATTGCCAAGACCCTGAAACTGAGCTCGAGTATGGTGGCCAAGACCATACAGCGATTTAACAGATTCCACTCAGAACAGACCTCCCCATGGTAGACCAAAGAAGTTGAGTGCACGTGCTCAGTGTCATATCCAGAGGTTGTCTTTGGGAAATAGACGCCAGCCTTTCTGCAGAGGTTGAAGGGGTAGGGTGTCAGCCTGTCAGTGCTCAGACCATATACCCCACAACATCAAATTTGGACTGCATGGCTGTTGTCCCAGAAGGAAGCCTCTTCTAAAGATGATGCACAAGATAGCCCACACACAGTTTGCTGAAGACACGCAGACTAAGGACATGGATTACTGGAACCATGTCCTGTGCTCTGATAAGACCAAGATAAACTTATTTGGTTCAGATGGTGTCAAGCGTGTGTGGCGGCAACCAGGTGAGGAGTACAAAGACAAGTGTGTCTTGCCTATAGTCAAGCATGGTGGTGGGAGTGTCATGGTCTGGGCACTGGGGAGCTACAGTTCCTTGAGGGAATTAATGCTAACATGTACTGTGACATACTGAAGCAGAGCATGATCCACTACCTTCAGAGACTGGGCAGCAGGGCAGTATTCCAACATGATATAACGACCCCAAACACACCTCCAAGACAACCACTGGCTTGCTAAAGAAGCTGAGGGTAAAAGGCGATGGACTGGTCAAGCATGTCTCCAGACCTAAACCCTACTGAGCATCCATGGGGCATCCTCAAACAGAAGGTGGAGGAGCACAAGGTCTCTAACCTCCACCAGTTCCGTGATGTCGTCATGGAGGAGTGGAAGAGGACTCCAGTGACAACCTGTGAAGCTCTGCTAAACTCCACGCCCAAGAGGGTTAAGGCAGTGCTGGAAAATAATGGTGGCCACACAAAAAATTGACACTTTGGGCCCAATTTGGACAATTTTAACCTAGGGATGTATTCACTTTTGTTGCCAGTGGTTTAGACATTAATGGCTGTGTGTTGAGTTATTTTGAGGGGACAGCAAATTTACACTGTTATACAAGCTGTACACTCACTACTTTACATTGTAGCAAAGTGTCATTTCTTCAGTGTTCTCACATGAAAAGATATAATAAAATATTTACAAAAATGTGAGGGGTGTACTCACTTTTGTGAGATACTGTATATATACAGTATATATACTTTTTTGTAATTTGTTCCATCTAAATGTTCCATCTAAAAAGAAGATCATTATATTTTACCTCTGCAGTAGTTGGTGAGTTCTGTCTTCACTTTCTCGAATAGTTACAGGGCCCTAAGCATCTTTAGCATCGGACAATCCACCTTGTGTGTCGGATGCCCCAATGCCCATGCGTGTTGTGGTTCCATTCAGTGAACCCTCTGTCCTGTAATTGTTTAGGAGCTGGTGGATGAAACCGGAGAAAGAAAAGCAAAGCTAGAAGTCAAAGTCTGTTTGTGAAATATTCACTTAGCCGCCATACCGATATGGCATGTGGAGAATTCACATTTTCCAAGCTGGTCCATGGTAAGTTTTTAAAAGTGACAATTTCCAGAGTTCTTCTTTAAATCTTGAGCTATTGGTACTGTAAGGGCCAGTTCACACCACATGCAGTCCGGTGCGTTTTTTTTCTGCATGGAAAGTAGGTTATATGGTTTGCAATGGCATAGTTTACACCAGTGTTTGCAGTTCCAGTGTGTTCCAGTTCCAGGTTAAAAAGTAGAACATGCTGCATTTTTCCTGCACTGTGCTGGACTGTACTGGAAAACTGTAAAATGCATCAAAAACACACTGGAACTCACTGGAATGCACCTAAACGCACCAAAAACGCACTGGAACACACATGTCCTTATTTAAGGTTAAAAAAAATTGGGGGAAAATGCAATGGACTGCATCAAAAACGCACTGGAACGCATAACAAATGCATCAAATCCGCACATGCAGAAAAGCATCTGTAACTCATCCGGACTGCGTTTCTATGGTGTGAACTGGCCCTAACTCCTAATCTGTTTTTTTTTATGTAGCAATGTTTTTTTTTTTTTTTATATTTATATATATATATATATAAAAAAAGAGTGTAAGTAAAAAACTCATTGGTGTTCACAGTTTATATTTCTGCATTTTACAGCAGCAATGGTTGGACCATCAACTCCATCATGACGAGGAGTGGCATTCCTCCAGTATGATCGGCTTGGCCTCTGAAGATCTCATCAACAGATGCACTCAGCTTCTTCCAGAGAACAGTATCCGTCCTTTCCTAATGTTCTGTATCTTATAATGTAATATTACCTATGGGGAAATAATAATGAATCCACTACTACAACCCCCTAGTTGTCTAGCTGTAATTTGTATCTTCTTGCTTCAATTTCCTGAGTCTTTGACACAGGTTTGCAGATCAGGAGTTCTGAATTCACTTCACTGGCTACATGCTTGTTGTCTTATGGTGCGTTTTGATAAAAGATTAATTCGGTAGTTTGAATGGTTTTCATGGTACTGTTTTACCTAATAATAAAGCTGCTCTAGGGAATTTCAGTATTCATATTTTACCAAGAAACAAGAAAGTAATTCAGCAATTTCCCCAATTTATAAAGCATTGTGCTTTTTTTCTATTTTGGCTTAAATTTGTGTGACGGTGTCAGGTTATAGAAAAGGATGAGGATATCAGGATATAGAAAAGGGTGAGGATGAAAAAGGATGAGGATGTCAGGTCATAGAAAAGGGTGACGATGTCAGGTTATAGAAAAGGATGAGGATGTCAGGTTATAGAAAAGGGTGACGATGTCAGGTTATAGAAAAGGATGAGGATGTCAGGTCATAGAAAAGGATGAGGATGTCAGGTTATAGAAAAGGATGAGGATGTCAGGTTATAGAAAAGGGTGAGGATGTCAGGTTATAGAAAAGGATGAGGATGTCAGGTTATAGAAAAGGATGAGGATGTCAGGTTATAGAAAAGGATGAGGATGTCAGGTCATAGAAAAGGATGAGGATGTCAGGTTATAGAAAAGGATGAGGATGTCAGGTCATAGAAAAGGATGAGGATGTCAGGTTATAGAAAAGGGTGAGGATGTCAGGTTATAGAAAAGGATGAGGATGTCAGGTTATAGAAAAGGATGAGGATGTCAGGTTATAGAAAAGGATGAGGATGTCAGGTCATAGAAAAGGATGAGGATGTCAGGTTATAGAAAAGGATGAGGATGTCAGGTCATAGAAAAGGATGAGGATGTCAGGTTATAGAAAAGGATGAGGATGTCAGGTCATAGAAAAGGATGAGGATGTCAGGTTATAGAAAAGGATGAGGATGTCAGGTTATAGAAAAGGATGAGGATGTCAGGTCATAGAAAAGGATGAGGATGTCAGGTCATAGAAAAGGGTGAGGATGTCAGGTTATAGAAAAGGATGAGGATGTCAGGTTATAGAAAAGGGTGAGGATGTCAGGTCATAGAAAAGGATGAGGATGTCAGGTCATAGAAAAGGGTGAGGATGTCAGGTGATAGAAAAGGATGAGGATGTCAGGTTATAGAAAAGGGTGAGGATGTCAGGTCATAGAAAAGGGTGAGGATGTCAGGTTATAGAAAAGGATGAGGATGTCAGGTCATAGAAAAGGATGAGGATGTCAGGTTATAGAAAAGGATGAGGATGTCAGGTTATAGAAAAGGATGAGGATGTCAGGTCATAGAAAAGGATGAGGATGTCAGGTTATAGAAAAGGATGAGGATGTCAGGTCATAGAAAAGGATGAGGATGTCAGGTTATAGAAAAGGATGAGGATGTCAGGTCATAGAAAAGGATGAGGATGTCAGGTTATAGAAAAGGATGAGGATGTCAGGTCATAGAAAAGGATGAGGATGTCAGGTCATAGAAAAGGATGAGGATGTCAGGTTATAGAAAAGGGTGAGGATGAAAAAGGATGAGGATGTCAGGTTATAGAAAAGGATGAGGATGTCAGGTCATAAAAAAGGATAAGGATGTCAGGTTATAGAAAAGGATGAGGATATCAGGATATAGAAAAGGGTGAGGATGAAAAAGGATGAGGATGTCAGGTCATAGAAAAGGATGAGGATGTCAGGTTATAGAAAAGGGTGAGGATGTCAGGTCATAGAAAAGGGTGAGGATGTCAGGTTATAGAAAAGGATGAGGATGTCAGGTCATAGAAAAGGGTGAGGATGTCAGGTTATAGAAAAGGATGAGGATGTCAGGTCAAAGAAAAGGATGAGGATGTCAGGTCATAGAAAAGGGTGAGGATGTCAGGTCATAGAAAAGGGTGAGGATGTCAGGTTATAGAAAAGGATGAGGATGTCAGGTTATAGAAAAGGGTGAGGATGTCAGGTCATAGAAAAGGATGAGGATGTCAGGTTATAGAAAAGGATGAGGATGTCAGGTCATAGAAAAGGATGAGGATGTCAGGTCATAGAAAAGGATGAGGATGTCAGGTCATAGAAAAGGATGAGGATGTCAGGTTATAGAAAAGGATGAGGATGTCAGGTCATAGAAAAGGATGAGGATGTCAGGTTATAGAAAAGGGTGAGGATGAAAAAGGATGAGGATGTCCGGTTATAGAAAAGGATGAGGATGTCAGGTCATAAAAAAGGATAAGGATGTCAGGTTATAGAAAAGGATGAGGATGTCAGGTCATAGAAAAGGATGAGGATGTCAGGTTATAGAAAAGGGTGAGGATGAAAAAGGATGAGGATGTCCGGTTATAGAAAAGGATGAGGATGTCAGGTCATAAAAAAGGATAAGGATGTCAGGTTATAGAAAAGGATGAGGATATCAGGATATAGAAAAGGGTGAGGATGAAAAAGGATGAGGATGTCAGGTCATAGAAAAGGGTGAGGATGTCAGGTTATAGAAAAGGATGAGGATGTCAGGTTATAGAAAAGGATAAGGATGTCATGTCATAGAAAGGATGAGGATGCCAGGTCATAGAAAAGGATGAGGATGTCAGGTTATAGAAAAGGGTGAGGATGTCAGGTCATAGAAAAGGGTGAGGATGTCAGGTTATAGAAAAGGATGAGGATGTCAGGTCATAGAAAAGGGTGAGGATGTCGGGTTATAGAAAAGGATGAGGATGTCAGGTCATAGAAAAGGATGAGGATGTCAGGTCATAGAAAAGGGTGAGGATGTCAGGTTATAGAAAAGGATGAGGATGTCAGGTCATAGAAAAGGATGAGGATGTCAGGTCATAGAAAAGGATGAGGATGTCAGGTTATAGAAAACGGTGAGGATGTCAGGTTATAGAAAAGGATGAGGATGTCAGGTTATAGAAAAGGATGAGTATGTCAGGTCATAGAAAAGGATGAGGATGTCAGGCCATAGAAAAGGATGAGGATGTCAGGTTATAGAAAAGGATGAGGATGTCAGGTTATAGAAAAGGATAAGGATGTCAGGTCATAGAAAGGATGAGGATGTCAGGTCATAGAAAAGGGTGAGGATGTCAGGTTATAGAAAAGGGTGAGGATGTCGGGTCATAGAAAGGATGAGGATGTCAGGTCATAGACAAGGGTGAGGATGTCAGGTTATAGAAAAGGATGAGGATGTCAGGTTATAGAAAAGGATGAGGATGTCAGGTTATAGAAAAGGATAAGGATGTCAGGTCATAGAAAAGGGTGAGGATGTCAGGTTATAGAAAAGGATGAGGATGTCAGGTCATAGAAATGGATGAGGATGTCAGGTTATGGAAAAGGATGAGGATGTCAGGTCATAGAAAAGGATGAGGATGTCAGGTTATAGAAAAGGATGAGGATGTCAGGTCATAGAAAAGGATGAGGATGTCAGGTTATAGAAAAGGATGAGGATGTCAGGTCATAGAAAAGGATGAGGATGTCAGGTCATAGAAAAGGATGAGGATGTCAGGTTATAGAAAAGGGTGAGGATGAAAAAGGATGAGGATGTCAGGTTATAGAAAAGGATGAGGATGTCAGGTCATAGAAAAGGATAAGGATGTCAGGTTATAGAAAAGGATGAGGATGTCAGGTCATAGAAAAGGGTGAGGATGTCAGGTTATAGAAAAGGATGAGGATGTCAGGTCATAGAAAAGGATGAGGATGTCAGGTCATAGAAAAGGGTGAGGATGTCAGGTTATAGAAAAGGGTGAGGATGTCAGGTTATAGAAAAGGATGAGGATGTCAGGTTATAGAAAAGGATGAGGATGTCAGGTCATAGAAAAGGATGAGGATGTCAGGTTATAGAAAAGGATGAGGATGTCAGGTCATAGAAAAGGATGAGGATGTCAGGTCATAGAAAAGGATGAGGATGTCAGGTCATAGAAAAGGATGAGGATGTCAGGTTATAGAAAAGGGTGAGGATGAAAAAGGATGAGGATGTCAGGTTATAGAAAAGGATGAGGATGTCAGGTCATAGAAAAGGATAAGGATGTCAGGTTATAGAAAAGGATGAGGATATCAGGATATAGAAAAGGGTGAGGATGAAAAAGGATGAGGATGTCAGGTCATAGAAAAGGGTGAGGATGTCAGGTTATAGAAAAGGATGAGGATGTCAGGTTATAGAAAAGGATGAGGATGTCAGGTCATAGAAAAGGGTGAGGATGTCAGGTCATAGAAAAGGATGAGGATGTCAGGTCATAGAAAAGGGTGAGGATGTCAGGTGATAGAAAAGGATGAGGATGTCAGGTTATAGAAAAGGGTGAGGATGTCAGGTCATAGAAAAGGGTGAGGATGTCAGGTTATAGAAAAGGATGAGGATGTCAGGTCATAGAAAAGGATGAGGATGTCAGGTTATAGAAAAGGATGAGGATGTCAGGTTATAGAAAAGGATGAGGATGTCAGGTCATAGAAAAGGATGAGGATGTCAGGTTATAGAAAAGGATGAGGATGTCAGGTCATAGAAAAGGATGAGGATGTCAGGTTATAGAAAAGGATGAGGATGTCAGGTCATAGAAAAGGATGAGGATGTCAGGTTATAGAAAAGGATGAGGATGTCAGGTCATAGAAAAGGATGAGGATGTCAGGTCATAGAAAAGGATGAGGATGTCAGGTTATAGAAAAGGGTGAGGATGAAAAAGGATGAGGATGTCAGGTTATAGAAAAGGATGAGGATGTCAGGTCATAAAAAAGGATAAGGATGTCAGGTTATAGAAAAGGATGAGGATATCAGGATATAGAAAAGGGTGAGGATGAAAAAGGATGAGGATGTCAGGTCATAGAAAAGGGTGAGGATGTCAGGTTATAGAAAAGGATGAGGATGTCAGGTTATAGAAAAGGATGAGGATGTCAGGTTATAGAAAAGGATAAGGATGTAAGGTCATAGAAAGGATGAGGATGTCAGGTCATAGAAAAGGATGAGGATGTCAGGTTATAGAAAAGGGTGAGGATGTCAGGTCATAGAAAAGGGTGAGGATGTCAGGTTATAGAAAAGGATGAGGATGTCAGGTCATAGAAAAGGGTGAGGATGTCAGGTTATAGAAAAGGATGAGGATGTCAGGTCAAAGAAAAGGATGAGGATGTCAGGTCATAGAAAAGGGTGAGGATGTCAGGTCATAGAAAAGGGTGAGGATGTCAGGTTATAGAAAAGGATGAGGATGTCAGGTTATAGAAAAGGGTGAGGATGTCAGGTCATAGAAAAGGATGAGGATGTCAGGTTATAGAAAAGGATGAGGATGTCAGGTCATAGAAAAGGATGAAAATGTCAGGTCATAGAAAAGGATGAGGATGTCAGGTCATAGAAAAGGATGAGGATGTCAGGTTATAGAAAAGGATGAGGATGTCAGGTCATAGAAAAGGATGAGGATGTCAGGTTATAGAAAAGGGTGAGGATGAAAAAGGATGAGGATGTCCGGTTATAGAAAAGGATGAGGATGTCAGGTCATAAAAAAGGATAAGGATGTCAGGTTATAGAAAAGGATGAGGATGTCAGGTCATAGAAAAGGATGAGGATGTCAGGTTATAGAAAAGGGTGAGGATGAAAAAGGATGAGGATGTCCGGTTATAGAAAAGGATGAGGATGTCAGGTCATAAAAAAGGATAAGGATGTCAGGTTATAGAAAAGGATGAGGATATCAGGATATAGAAAAGGGTGAGGATGAAAAAGGATGAGGATGTCAGGTCATAGAAAAGGGTGAGGATGTCAGGTTATAGAAAAGGATGAGGATGTCAGGTTATAGAAAAGGATAAGGATGTCATGTCATAGAAAGGATGAGGATGCCAGGTCATAGAAAAGGATGAGGATGTCAGGTTATAGAAAAGGGTGAGGATGTCAGGTCATAGAAAAGGGTGAGGATGTCAGGTTATAGAAAAGGATGAGGATGTCAGGTCATAGAAAAGGGTGAGGATGTCGGGTTATAGAAAAGGATGAGGATGTCAGGTCATAGAAAAGGATGAGGATGTCAGGTCATAGAAAAGGGTGAGGATGTCAGGTTATAGAAAAGGATGAGGATGTCAGGTCATAGAAAAGGATGAGGATGTCAGGTCATAGAAAAGGATGAGGATGTCAGGTTATAGAAAACGGTGAGGATGTCAGGTTATAGAAAAGGATGAGGATGTCAGGTTATAGAAAAGGATGAGTATGTCAGGTCATAGAAAAGGATGAGGATGTCAGGCCATAGAAAAGGATGAGGATGTCAGGTTATAGAAAAGGATGAGGATGTCAGGTTATAGAAAAGGATAAGGATGTCAGGTCATAGAAAGGATGAGGATGTCAGGTCATAGAAAGGGGTGAGGATGTCAGGTTATAGAAAAGGGTGAGGATGTCGGGTCATAGAAAGGATGAGGATGTCAGGTCATAGACAAGGGTGAGGATGTCAGGTTATAGAAAAGGATGAGGATGTCAGGTCATAGAAAAGGGTGAGGATGTCAGGTTATAGAAAAGGATGAGGATGTCAGGTCATAGAAATGGATGAGGATGTCAGGTTATGGAAAAGGATGAGGATGTCAGGTCATAGAAAAGGATGAGGATGTCAGGTTATAGAAAAGGATGAGGATGTCAGGTCATAGAAAAGGATGAGGATGTCAGGTTATAGAAAAGGATGAGGATGTCAGGTCATAGAAAAGGATGAGGATGTCAGGTCATAGAAAAGGATGAGGATGTCAGGTTATAGAAAAGGGTGAGGATGAAAAAGGATGAGGATGTCAGGTTATAGAAAAGGATGAGGATGTCAGGTCATAGAAAAGGATAAGGATGTCAGGTTATAGAAAAGGATGAGGATGTCAGGTCATAGAAAAGGGTGAGGATGTCAGGTTATAGAAAAGGATGAGGATGTCAGGTCATAGAAAAGGATGAGGATGTCAGGTCATAGAAAAGGGTGAGGATGTCAGGTTATAGAAAAGGGTGAGGATGTCAGGTTATAGAAAAGGATGAGGATGTCAGGTTATAGAAAAGGATGAGGATGTCAGGTCATAGAAAAGGATGAGGATGTCAGGTTATAGAAAAGGATGAGGATGTCAGGTCATAGAAAAGGATGAGGATGTCAGGTCATAGAAAAGGATGAGGATGTCAGGTCATAGAAAAGGATGAGGATGTCAGGTTATAGAAAAGGGAGAGGATGAAAAAGGATGAGGATGTCAGGTTATAGAAAAGGATGAGGATGTCAGGTCATAGAAAAGGATAAGGATGTCAGGTTATAGAAAAGGATGAGGATATCAGGATATAGAAAAGGGTGAGGATGAAAAAGGATGAGGATGTCAGGTCATAGAAAAGGGTGAGGATGTCAGGTTATAGAAAAGGATGAGGATGTCAGGTTATAGAAAAGGGTGAGAATGTCAGGTTATAGAAAAGGATGAGGATGTCAGGTTATAGAAAAGGATGAGGATGTCAGGTTATAGAAAAGGATAAGGATGTCAGGTTATAGAAAAGGATGAGGATGTCAGGTCATAGAAAAGGGTGAGGATGTCAGGTTATATAAAAGGATGAGGATGTCAGGGTATAGAAAAGGATGAGGATGTCAGGTTATAGAAAAGGATAAGGATGTCAGGTCATAGAAAGGATGAGGATGTCAGGTCATAGAAAAGGATGAGGATGTCAGGTTATAGAAAAGGGTGAGGATGTCAGGTCATAGAAAAGGGTGAGGATGTCAGGTTATAGAAAAGGATGAGGATGTCAGGTTATAGAAAAGGGTGAGGATGTCAGGTTATAGAAAAGGATGAGGATGTCAGGTTATAGAAAAGGATGAGGATGTCAGGTCATAGAAAAGGATGAGGATGTCAGGTTATAGAAAAGGATGAGGATGTCAGGTCATAGAAAAGGATGAGGATGTCAGGTTATTGAAAAGGATGAGGATATCAGGATATAGAAAAGGGTGAGGATGAAAAAGGATGAGGATGTCAGGTCATAGAAAAGGGTGAGGATGTCAGGTTATAGAAAAGGATGAGGATGTCAGGTTATAGAAAAGGGTGAGGATGTCAGGTTATAGAAAAGGATGAGGATGTCAGGTTATAGAAAAGGATGAGGATGTCAGGTTATAGAAAAGGATGAGGATGTCAGGTCATAGAAAAGGATGAGGATGTCAGGTCATAGAAAAGGATGAGGATGTCAGGTTATAGAAAACGGTGAGGATGTCAGGTTATAGAAAAGGATGAGGATGTCAGGTTATAGAAAAGGATGAGTATGTCAGGTCATAGAAAAGGATGAGGATGTCAGGCCATAGAAAAGGATGAGGATGTCAGGTTATAGAAAAGGATGAGGATGTCAGGTTATAGAAAAGGATAAGGATGTCAGGTCATAGAAAGGATGAGGATGTCAGGTCATAGAAAAGGATGAGGATGTCAGGTTATAGAAAAGGGTGAGGATGTCAGGTCATAGAAAGGATGAGGATGTCAGGTCATAGAAAAGGATGAGGATGTCAGGTCATAGAAAAGGGTGAGGATGTCAGGGTATAGAAAAGGATGAGTATGTCAGGGTATAGAAAAGGATGAGTATGTCAGGCTATAGAAAAGGATGAGTATGTCAGGTTATAGAAAAGGGTTAGGATGTTAGGTCATAGAAAAGGATGAGGATGTCAGGTCATAGAAAAGGACGAGGATGTCAGGTTATAGAAAAGGATTAGGATGTCAGGTCATAGAAAAGGATGAGGATGTCAGGTCATAGAAAAGGGTGAGGATGTCAGGTTATAGAAAAGGATGAGGATGTCAGGTTATAGAAAAGGATGAGGATGTCACTTATCATGTCAGGTCATAGAAAAGGGTGAGGATGTCAGGTTATAGAAAAGGATGAGGATGTCAGGTTATAGAAAAGGATGAGGATGTCAGGTTATAGAAAAGGGTGAGGATGTCAGGTTATAGAAAAGGATGAGGATGTCAGGTCATAGAAAAGGATGAGGATGTCAGGTCATAGAAAAGGGTGAGGATGTCAGGTTATAGAAAAGGATGAGGATGTCAGGTTATAGAAAAGGATGAGGATGTCAGGTTATAGAAAAGGATGAGGATGTCAGGTCATAGAAAAGGATGAGGATGTCAGGTTATAGAAAAGGATGAGGATGTCAGGTCATAGAAAAGGATGAGGATGTCAGGATATAGAAAAGGATAAGGATGTCAGGTCATAGAAAAGGATGAGGATGTCAGGTCATAGAAAAGGATGAGGATGTCAGGTCATAGAAAAGGATGAGGATGTCAGGTTATAGAAAAGGGTGAGGATGTCAGGTCATAGAAAAGGGTGAGGATGTCAGGTTATAGAAAAGGATGAGGATGTCAGGTTATAGAAAAGGGTGAGGATGTCAGGTTATAGAAAAGGATGAGGATGTCAGGTTATAGAAAAGGATGAGGATGTCAGGTCATAGAAAAGGATGAGGATGTCAGGTTATAGAAAAGGATGAGGATGTCAGGTCATAGAAAAGGATGAGGATGTCAGGTCATAGAAAAGGATGAGGATGTCAGGTTATAGAAAAGGGTGAGGATGAAAATGGATGAGGATGTCAGGTTATAGAAAAGGATGAGGATGTCAGGTCATAGAAAAGGATAAGGATGTCAGGTTATTGAAAAGGATGAGGATATCAGGATATAGAAAAGGGTGAGGATGAAAAAGGATGAGGATGTCAGGTCATAGAAAAGGGTGAGGATGTCAGGTTATAGAAAAGGATGAGGATGTCAGGTTATAGAAAAGGGTGAGGATGTCAGGTTAGAGAAAAGGATGAGGATGTCAGGTTATAGAAAAGGATGAGGATGTCAGGTAATAGAAAAGGATAAGGATGTCAGGTTATAGAAAAGGATGAGGATGTCAGGTCATAGAAAAGGGTGAGGATGTCAGGTCATAGAAAAGGGTGAGGATGTCAGGTTATAGAAAAGGATGAGGATGTCAGGTTATAGAAAAGGATGAGGATGTCAGGTTATAGAAAAGGATGAGGATGTCAGGTCATAGAAAAGGATGAGGATGTCAGGTCATAGAAAAGGATGAGGATGTCAGGTTATAGAAAACGGTGAGGATGTCAGGTTATAGAAAAGGATGAGGATGTCAGGTTATAGAAAAGGATAAGGATGTCAGGTCATAGAAAGGATGAGGATGTCAGGTCATAGAAAAGGATGAGGATGTCAGGTTATAGAAAAGGGTGAGGATGTCAGGTCATAGAAAGGATGAGGATGTCAGGTCATAGAAAAGGATGAGGATGTCAGGTCATAGAAAAGGGTGAGGATGTCAGGGTATAGAAAAGGATGAGTATGTCAGGGTATAGAAAAGGATGAGTATGTCAGGCTATAGAAAAGGATGAGTATGTCAGGTTATAGAAAAGGGTTAGGATGTTAGGTCATAGAAAAGGATGAGGATGTCAGGTTATAGAAAAGGATGAGGATGTCAGGTTATAGAAAAGGATGAGGATGTCAGGTCATAGAAAAGGACGAGGATGTCAGGTTATAGAAAAGGATTAGGATGTCAGGTCATAGAAAAGGATGAGGATGTCAGGTCATAGAAAAGGGTGAGGATGTCAGGTTATAGAAAAGGATGAGGATGTCAGGTTATAGAAAAGGATGAGGATGTCACTTATCATGTCAGGTCATAGAAAAGGGTGAGGATGTCAGGTTATAGAAAAGGATGAGGATGTCAGGTTATAGAAAAGGATGAGGATGTCAGGTTATAGAAAAGGGTGAGGATGTCCGGTTATAGAAAAGGATGAGGATGTCGGGTCATAGAAAAGGATGAGGATGTCAGGTCATAGAAAAGGGTGAGGATGTCAGGTTATAGAAAAGGATGAGGATGTCAGGTTATAGAAAAGGATGAGGATGTCAGGTTATAGAAAAGGATGAGGATGTCAGGTCATAGAAAAGGATGAGGATGTCAGGTTATAGAAAAGGATGAGGATGTCAGGTCATAGAAAAGGATGAGGATGTCAGGATATAGAAAAGGATGAGGATGTCAGGTCATAGAAAAGGATGAGGATGTCAGGTCATAGAAAAGGATGAGGATGTCAGGTCATAGAAAAGGGTGAGGATGTCAGGTTATAGAAAAGGGTGAGGATGTCAGGTTATAGAAAAGGATGAGGATGTCAGGTCATAGAAAAGGGTGAGGATGTCAGGTCATAGAAAAGGATGAGGATGTCAGGTTATAGAAAAGGATGAGGATGTCAGGTCATAGAAAAGGATGAGGATGTCAGGTCATAGAAAAGGGTGAGGATGTCAGGTTATAGAAAAGGATGAGGATGTCAGGTTATAGAAAAGGATGAGGATGTCAGGTCATAAAAAAGGATGAGGATATCAGGTCATAGAAAAGGATGAGGATGTCAGGTCATAGAAAAGGGTGAGGATGTCAGGGTATAGAAAAGGATGAGTATGTCAGGCTATAGAAAAGGGTGAGGATGCCAGGTTATAGAAAAGGGTTAGGATGTCAGGTCATAGAAAAGGATGAGGATGTCAGGTCATAGAAAAGGACGAGGATGTCAGGTCATAGAAAAGGGTGAGGATGTCAGGTTATAGAAAAGGATGAGGATGTCAGGTTATAGAAAAGGATGAGGATGTCACTTATCATGTCAGGTCATAGAAAAGGGTGAGGATGTCAGGTTATAGAAAAGGATGAGGATGTCAGGTTATAGAAAAGGATGAGGATGTCAGGTTATAGAAAAGGATGAGGATGTCAGGTCATAAAAAAGGATGAGGATGTCAGGTCATAGAAAAGGGTGAGGATGTCAGGTTATAGAAACGGATGAGGATGTCAGGTTATAGAAAAGGATGAGGATGTCAGGTCATAAAAAAGGATGAGGATGTCAGGTCATAGAAAAGGATGAGGATGTCAGGTCATAGAAAAGGATGAGGATGTCAGGTTATAGAAAAGGATGAGGATGTCAGGTTATAGAAAAGGATGAGGATGTCAGGTTATAGAAAAGGGTGAGGATGTCAGGTCATAGAAAAGGATGAGGATGTCAGGTTATAGAAAAGGGTGAGGATGTCAGGTCATAGAAAAGGATGAGGATGTCAGGTTATAGAAAAGGATGAGGATGTCAGATCATAGAAAAGGATGAGGATGTCAGGTCATAGAAAAGGATGAGGATGTCAGGTTATAGAAAAGGAAGAGGATGTCAGGTCATAGAAAAGGGTGAGGATGTCAGGTCATAGAAAAGGATGAGGATGTCAGGTCATAGAAAAGGATGAGGATGTCAGGTTATAGAAAAGGATGAGGATGTCAGGTTATAGAAAAGGATGAGGATGTCAGGTTATAGAAAAGGATGAGGATGTCAGGTCATAGAAAAGGATGAGGATGTCAGGTTATAGAAAAGGATGAGGATGTCAGGTCATAGAAAAGGATGAGGATGTCAGGTTATAGAAAAGGAAGAGGATGTCAGGTTATAGAAAAGGAAGAGGATGTCAGGTCATAGAAAAGGATGAGGATGTCAAGTATTGTATTTACTTTGCTTATAATTTTTATTTCTTTATCAAATTATGTTTTTTTTTTTGTAATCCTGCAAATTTTTCTGATTTTCTGTTTTTCAGTCTTGCTTTCCAAAAATGTCTACCATGCACCCAGTTATTCCTTCAGACCTGCTTAGACCAGTAGCTATGTACCAGAAAAATATGCTCTCTATGTATTTAGGTCCTACATAATACATAAACAACTTACCACTGACAAGCAGTACAAAGGAGTACACCTTGTATATAGTTTATTTCATTTTTACTTTTTTTCACTACTGTACTTTCTTCTCTTAACTATTTGGGCTTTTTTCTCCATCCTTTAACCCGCATATGTGTGTTGTTGTATATATTTCTTGAGTGTTGTGTATATTATATTTTGGTATATTTTTGAGGTTCACTAATGTGTGTTTGCCCTTTATGTAGATAAATTAGAGTACATTATAAAACCTTTATTTATTTATTTTTTTAAATAGTATGATGCTGATCACACACATTTCAGTCTGATTGTACAATTTCCATTCAGTTTTCTTTAGTTTCCACACATACATTTTGGGATATTGATACACTTAAAAAAATTTTTAATTTTCACCCATTTAAATTGTCTATATTTTTGCAAAATTGCGCATTCTACTAATTGTATCTTGCAATAAAACAAAAGTCTAATTTCTGTTGCATTGGGGTCATTTATCAAATAAGAAAAATGGAAATTTTCTTTGTTGCCAAAGTAGGTGCCAGAATTAAAATACTGTAGATTATGATGTATTTATGTATTTATTTATTTTTTTACAAATATTTGGCGAATACAACATTGCTAATTTCACTGCAAAATAAAGTTCACAAAAATCACTTCACTCCAGTGCCATCTTAAGAGCATTAAAGGGCCCCGGGCAATTCAGTGCACTGAGGGCCCCCGCCTACACAATCACCCACGAGAAAAAAAATGCAAATTATCGATAAGGCAATATTTATTGGTACAGCAGTGCCAGGCTAATGACAGCTTCCAAGTTCGGCGGCCGGTTCCAGTGAACACACACACACGGACAGGAGTAGACTCGACTGTCCTATGTGTGCCTGTTACCAGTGGAAGCGGACAGGCATTCCTGCAGTTGTGGGCTCCCTCTGCATGGCTCAAGTGGCCTAACAGCAGCGCAGGGCCGACAGGCGCTTGCCACCTGCTAAGTTCGGCGGTGGGATACACTCGAGAATCGGGACTAATGCTTGTCTGGAGCTGGGTCGCTGGGCAGGTGGGGCCCCCTGGGCAAGTGGGGCCCCCGGGCAACTGCCCAGCGTGCCCATTCGGTAAGATGGCCCTGCTTCACTCATCCCTAATGACATTCAATGAGAATCTATTTTTTGGTGAATTTTTGTTGAGCTAGTAATACTCACATTTAATGAAACATCTTTTTTGATGTTGAACAAATCCAAACACTCATTCAAGAGGCTTCTTCATTTCAAATGAGTGTTTACAACATATCCCGGCATTTAGAGCCAACATGGGCAACTCATTTAAACTAAGGAAGATAAGTGGTGAAATTTCTTCAACAAATCCAGTTGAATCATTTCCAAGAGGTCTGTGAAATAGTGTTGGAAATGTAGAAGATAATAGTAATGAGCTATAATGTGGCTCATATGAGATGGGGGATCAGAAGAGGACATACTGTATAGGTCAGCTGCTGAAATAATTAAATGGAAATCACCACAGGATGTTTAGAATGGAATACCGACTACGGGGAATGTAAACAGGAGCTGTAGAAATGATCTGGAAGTGTCAGACAGTACCTGGCACCAAGCTCAGCAAATGAGATTTGTATTGTCTTGCAGAAAGGGTAGTGCTTTTTATTGTGGCTATCGTTCATCCCAGGACTTCGCCTTTTCTTTTTCAAAGTGTTTGAACAAGTTTAGTTGAATGAATTATAGTATTAATGGGCTTATATAATAACATAGCACAAGAGCACTTATTATTTAAAGTAAGCCAAGACAATCTGTGAGAAATCAAGTTTTATTAGCTAACACTGGACAGATTAGTGTATTCTGATTATTTTAATCTAACAGAGCATTTCTCTTTGTATCATATTAAAAAATATAAAAACATTTCAGAAACTAATCAAAGTTGTTAAAGTGAGCCAGCCCTGGAACATTCTCCAGGTCCTGCTCACAAAAAGTAAAATGACTGTATGAATTTAAATTTGTTTCAATTGAAAAGAAAATGATCTAGGTATGCGTAAAAGCAGAACTAAACACTCTCAATCAACCATTTTTAATCCTTCTGCTACTAGCCTTAGTAAATAGATAGGAAGGTACAGTATATTATATGTACTTGTTTTGAACATTTTTTTACATTTCTCCAGTTTTTTTCTGGTTACTGGCCTAGGCCAAATCGATTTCTCAATAAATAAAGCATGGGACATGTATGAATTGGTGAGTTTGCCCTGAATATTGAAAATGAATTAAAAAGCTTTTTTCAGTTTGTGGTGCTCAGATGTAGTTTAGTTCTGACTGAGACACTGATTAGAGGCCACATGAAGATAATCTCTGCCACACTTTAACTGGGTCAGCAAAATCTATATTATAAAGATAAATGGGCTACCCAGGTGACTATTTTGGATGATCCTTATCAGATTGCCAAAAACCTTTAAGTTCTCTAAAATCAAGAAGGTTCTGCTTATGTGCACAAGTATAAGGGTTAATTGATTCACCAAGACTTTTATCCCATACTTTATACATGACTCTAAGGTTAAACAGAATTCATCATGTAAGGGCCTGATTCAAATGCTGTACACATTTTGATTGGACATTATTCTTAGATGTACCTATATCTATGAGATCCTACCCGAGATTGCCAAGGGACAATCAGGTTGTAATCTTTGCAGTAAATTTCACTTAGGCTGAGTACGCTTAACCTCCCTGGCGGTATTCCCGAGTGTGGCTCGGGGTGGGATTTCACTGCCATAAGCGGTAACCCCGAGTCACACTCTGGGTACCGCCAGGGAGCATCGCTGGATCCTTGTAGAGGGTTACTTACCTTGTCGCCGGGATCCAGCGATGTGTCCCTTTGGCATACGGTGGCCGGATCTTCCGCCCGATGCTTGTGAGCCCCGGCTTCTGCCTCCTGCGACGTGACGCTCGCAGGGGGGTGGAACCGGCGGCAATATATATATACTTTAACTTATTTATAGTTATTTATTATATTATAATTTTTGATTTTGTGTTTCAAACTTTATCATACCCGAGATGTTATAAAGAATAAAGCACAGTAAAAAAAAATCATATGTAAATAGTTGGTTTGGGCTGCTCGTCCTTAAGAATTACTAGCAAAATAACTGTACTGCTTTCAGCAAATAAAATCGGAAAGAATCATACCGCCAGGGAGGTTAAACACAAACTGGGTGTGATCAAATCTCCAGCTGTACAGCAAAAGGTGTTTCCAGATTCCTTGGGTATCGCCATTCTGACGTGAATGATGCTTGCAATATCCAAGCCACTGTAAGCATTTACTTCAATACCTCCTCATGGTGGACTCCCCTCACAGGGGATCTTCACTGTATCTGAGCACCACAAATCAAAAACACTATTTATTTCATTTTTAATATTCAAAGAAAACACGCCCATTTAGCCATGTCTTAATGTTTTATTTTGTCGAGAAATCACTTTGAAAAACACTCCCCTAGCATTTCTGCTTGTGGCCATCTTGAGTAAGGGCATATGATTCATATAGCATTTACTTCCTGGAATGCATCATGAATGCCGGAGAGCTTAGCTGAGAAAACCCCTCCTCCCCCCCTGAAGACTCTTGGGTTTGCCTAAAAAGTAACCCAGTTGTTGACCCTCCTGATGACTCCTGGGATGTATGACATCATGCCTAGGCAAGAAACCAGGAAGTAACTGAAGAAAAAAAAAAGTTTAAAACATGTAAATATGATATACTTTGCTATCTATTTAATCTAGCAGCATGAGGATTAAAAATAATTAATGTTGATTGACAGGGTGACGCTCGGCTTTAAGGGGAACAAGAGCAGCACAGCCCACATGATGGCTGACAATAGCGTTAGCTGCCGAATCACCACTCCTTGTTGCCAACACTTTTCTGATATTTGTGGTATGTTGAAGTGGTACTTTAATACCCAAGGTCGAGGTAACTTGAAACGTATTAATGCACTGTTATATTGCTGTTCAAGACTTTGAGTTTTTCGTCTTGTACTCATGAACATGCTGATTAATTAATGTTCTTTTGTGAGGCCCTTAGTAGAGGAATTATCTGCAAACCACAGTCTCAGAGCCTACTCTTAGCCTGGCTTAGCAGAATCACTTTCTCAGCCATCTAGTCAAGCTTCCATCAAAGTGCTAAAGTGTTTGCTGCACAGCGGAATATAATCTTACAATATATAGAATATATAGAGGCTTCATGATACGAAACTCTTTTAGTGCCAGAATTACCATTTAGCTCCATTGTTGGGGTTTTCACTCAAACCAAGACCACATACAGCAACTTTCATTTGTAAAGCATCAGATCAATTATTATTACTTCACATGGTATGCTTCATAGGAACCCAAGGAGTTTGCCCTTTAATAGAGGCGAAAGAAACAATGGATAATAAATACTCCTCTTGGCACAGTTATATGGTTGGCGTGAAAAAATAAAAAATCAATACTCAGACCTACCTTCTTCAATGTAAGAAAAAACCTTTAGAAAATGTTATCTAATTTTCTTTAACAAGGAAAAACCTGACCCCTAGTGGTAATTAGATAAATTCCTGTATCAACATTCTACTATCTTTTCTGCTATGGATTTTGTTGCCTCACCCCCAAAACCATTAGGTTTAAACTGGACCTTTACCGATTACATGACCCTGTTCTCATTTGGTTCCTTTCCCCTCTCTATTACAGAACTGGAACACATTTTATTATTAATGGCAACTTACAGAACTTCCTGCTTTCTCATCCAAGTGAGAAATACGTATGTAACCCCTAGGACTGCCAGGACACACATTCCCAGTAAGCAGTTTTACTAAGGCTGCAAGATTGTGCACAGAATGGGTATCCGCTCTTTGTCAGTGCCTGGAGGCACATCTGCACACGTGCTGGGGGTTCTTGCACATGCGCACAGATGGGGCTTTGTTGTGTTGCAGATAATGGAGATCAGTGGCATCTGTTTATACGAGTGAGAACCCAGATGTGTGTGCTGATTTAGAGCAACCTGTAGGACCCTAAAAAGCTTCCTTCATTTACTAGTGAACTTCTTTCATCTGGTCAGGAAGGGGGTAAAATCTTCCGGGGCTTAAGTGGTTAAACACCATTCAGAGTCATGATGCCCATTCATGACCCCATAAATAGCCTCAATCTTGATGGTTCTCCGTATGTGCCTATTCGGAAGCACATAACCTGGCATCGGTTGGTAGATTCCCCATTCCCTATTAAGGTGGCCATTGTTTTCAATGGGGCCCGTTTCCACTGCCGCGGCTTCAGTTGCGGCGACTTCAAAAGTAGTTCGTGCACTACTTTTGAGCCGTCTTCAGTGCGACTTCCCTCTATATATGAGGGACAAGTCTCACTGAAGCCGCAGTTTACTTTCACTAAGAAGTCGTGCTAGAAGTAGCACGACTTCTTAGCCGCACTAGTGGAAACCTAGCCTAAAAGAAAGCGAGCAGGGAGGGGGTACCAGCATCACCAGAAGTTGTGTTCCAGGATCACCAGATTCCAAACATAAGGAAGTGTGGTGGACTGGTACAGTATAACAATTCTTAGAAGAAAAAATTGAACTACTTAGAAGCTAGCCTGTTCTACTATAGTTAAAGGGTATCTAAACCCAAAAGTACACAAAGTAAATGGCTGCATTATTTTTGAGGATGTTTCCCTTTTTTTTCACCTGGTGATCCTGCCACTAACATGCTTCCTTTTGGGTAAAAATACTCACTCACTAGATATTTTTGTTTCTTTGGGGAGGGGTTGTTTAGTTCTCTCAAACTGCAAGAGTGGCACAAGATGGCATCTCTTACACCTGCTCACTCAGTAAGGTTGGATTTAGGAGTGTTTTCTGAAAGCCTGTGCACCCACAAAATACTACTACTTACTATGTCATAATTGACAATCTCATGAATACATATAAACCTCAGAAGGAAGGATCATTTAAAAAAAAAAAAAAAAAAATTAACATTTCCATCCCATATACTTTTCTGCACACAGACACACAAGTGATCACCTTTTCTGCCTAAGCCTACCTTAAAGAAGAACTTCATTGAAACAAATGAATGCTTTGGTCAGGACTACGTAGCTTACAACATAATGTACAGAATGCAGGGGCCAAGAGCCCCACCTTCTTACATCAGGATCCCCAAAGTCACTCCCACCTTACAAATGGGTCCCCAGAGACACCCCCCCTTTAATCAGAGTTGCCAAAGCCCCCTCCTTACATCAGGGTCCCCAGAGAAACCTCCCTTACACCAGGGTCCCAGAACCCTTATCCTTTCATCAGGATCCCCAGATCACCACAACTTTAATAAGAGTTCCCAGAGCCCCCCTCCTTTCATAAGGATCCCCACAGACACCTCTTTACATCAGGATCCCCAGAGTCCTGTTAATTACATCAGGTTCCCCAGAACCCCTCTCCTTACATCAGGGTCCCTAGAGGCATCCCTTTTACATTGGGGTCCCCAGAGCCTTCTTTCTTATATCAGGATCCCCAGAGACACCCACTTACCATCGGATCACCAGAACCCCCTTCTTATATCAGGGTCCCCAGAGGCATGACCTTTATATTGGGGTCCCCAGAGCCCTATTTCTTACATCAGGTCCCCCAGGGCCCTCTTCTTCACACCAGGATCCCCAGACACCTTCCTAACATCAGGGTTTCCAGAACCCTCTTCCTTACATTAAGATCCCCAGAGTCACCCCCAAATTACATCAAGGTCCCCTATAGCCTCTTCTCTTTCATCAGAGTCCCCAGAGCCTCCCTCCTTACATCAGGGTCCCCAGAGCCCCACTCCTTACATCAGGGTCCCCAGAGCCCCCCTCCTTACATCAGGGTCCCCAGAGCCCCCCTCCTTACATCAGGGTCCCAAGAGCCCCACTGCTTACATCAGGGTCCACAGAGCCCCCCTCCTTACATCAGGGTCTCCAGAGCCCCCTTCCTAACATCAGGATCCCCATAGTCACCTCCCCAACATTGAAGCAAGGGCTCCCTAAGCTCCTCACCCCCGTTGCTGCAGAGTCCACTCTTTTCTCAGTGCACCCTGCAGCCGAAAGTGAAAGCTGGAAGGTGGGACACTGGGAGCAGGTCTGTACAAGGAAATTCCTTCCTCCTCCTCTGTAGCTAGGTGCGGAGCAAGCACTTGGTTGGTTTCTAGGACACTGGGTGGTCCTAGCAACCAACTACTTGATCTGACAGCAGGAGTGGGAGACGGCTTTGCAGCAGCGGTGGCCCTTGGGCTCGATTATGTGTTTTATATATCCTTCACTTGACATTTGGCATTCGTACAGGATACTCTGTGGGGAGTGGGGGGGGGGGGGTGTTAAACCCCACTGGCCTCCCATTATATATGCTCTTGTCACTCACCATGCTGTATCCATGGAGAAACAGTGTTGTCATCCTAGGACAGGATGTTTGCTAAGACTTCATAACACCTCCACCTTTCATCACCATAACATGGGTGGGCGGGATGTTCGGTAGTCCAGAGAGAGAGCTATGAACAATGCTAACTGAAATCAGTGTAGCAGAGACAGAGAGCACAGGAATTTATCAGCTCACAAGAGTTCTGTCAGGATCAACCGTTTTTTTTTTTTTTGCATTTATCGAACAGGTTTAAATGGTATATTTACAGGGAGCAACTAGGAAAAGTTTAATGCTAGGTTTTCTTTAAAGCCTGTGTTGTAGATTTATATATTTCCATTACCAAGGAGAGTTTTCAGGATTTATTTTAATATTGTAAGACCTACTGAAATCTGATGACAGTAAAGCTGTCCACTCACTGATAGTTTTTATTCATTCATCCTGCAGGCTGAACACAAAAAAATGCTATATAATGTGGACGGACTTTTTTCCACCCAGCTCCTTTGATTTATCAGCCAAGGGATGGTGGGAATGGGGTGGCCAACAGGGCCACCCACTGAGTAAATTTCCAAAATTCCTAGTGGCCAGCTTTAGAGTTTTGTCCTGGTCACTGTGAATATAGAAGCCAAAAGATCAGTTTCCAAGAGTACAGAGAGAAGTACCAGACCAAAATGCACATCCAGATATACTTTGAGGTGTCTGATTAAACTCTATAACCTTTCCAAATGTCCCTCTTCATCGGGACTAAAGAAATGCTGAAGGCTGAATGCATGAAAATGTAAAATCCAAAAGGGATTTGTTTACGTAAAGAAATTACTGCCCCAGTCACAGGTCTGATATCTGAACAAGCGACCAAAGCAGGCATTTCTAGTTTAGGGGATCAGCATGACAAACAGGCAACTGGCATCTTCAGAAAAATACATTTTCACTGTTTATATCATGGTGGGTTTCCTTTGAGATTTCTTTTTAGTAAATGTGTTTACCTGTGCAAACAAGATATATTACCTAGTAGTTGAAGCATCCCTTTTCTTCTGAATAAAACATATAGATTGAGTGTAGTAAGTAAAATAACAGAGGCTGTATTCTGAGTTAGCCAGTGAATAGTAATGTTTTGTGACTATTTGTCTCCCTCCAGTGGTAGTTTTTGCAAAATGCAGTTTTATTAATTATATATATATATATATATATATATATATATATATATATATATATATATATATATATATATATATCTGAGGCACTTTTCACTGTCTCACCAATAAAAACAACCTTGGCATACTGCAGCTCATACTTAAACTCAGTGCTTACATTCCCAAAACAGGTTTCTTGCGTTCCTAATATTTAAACAGTAACTCCATTTTTATTTTTAAAAATTAAGATAGCATATATAAATGCGACACAAATCATATTGTAATAGAATGTTATTTAAAAATACCTTTCCTTTTAAATCTGGAGGACTGTAATTTTCTGTAAAATGTAATGCACTACGGCTACCTGGAGGCATTCCATACACAGGTGGACTCTTGAAAATGTCATTTTCTGATTGTGTGATTGGCTTACTGATTTTTTTAGAAGTCTGCACTAAGATACAATTAAAATGTTGAGCATCCCCTGCAACAGAAATGTCACTTATGGGGAGATACGCTCAAAGAAAAATCACATCTAAAGGGATGCATAACCTACAGCTTTCCTCATTGGAGCTCTGCAGGTGCAGCAGCTGATTTATAATGATAGAACCAATCCCATACAGATTCACGAACACAGACAAACGAACAGCTATTCCTTCAGAATAACAAAAGGAAGGAATCTGCAACAAAGTTTGTAAAAATCCTTGCAACATGCAAAGATTAGTAATTCTTTACCTTTTTTCATTCAGGCACAGTTTAAAAATATGCACAATCTTGAGGCACCCCATTCTAAAATGTAAAAAACTAAACCAAAACTTTTCCTTGGCGCAACAACATCCAACATCAGAGGTGATTTATTCTTTCAAAGCAAACACACCTTTTCACACTGGTAGTGACTAGTATTCCAATGTTTCTCTTCTCTCGTTTCCCTGCCTCACTCAGCTAATGTGACCCCAGTGCTGACGGAGAGGAGCATGGGAAGGGAAAACAAGTATGCTGGGCAGGCTCCCAACATCCTATTTATTAACTGATGACATCATTGGTTGTTAGGATTCCAGTGGCTAGAAGGTTGTAATGGTGCACAAAAAATACCTGTGGCTTTGTGTAACTAAAAGGCAGGCCTGATCCACCTGCTGGCTTGTATACAATTTTTGGGCAAATATTTTTAGGCATTTTTGCCAAGGGACCCCTGAAGAAATTTGAAGGAATTTGAAGGCACCCGTGTTGAAAAAGACTGGCATAGATCAACCAGAGGGGAATGTTTGTGTCATAACAAAAGTGGAGTTACTCTTTAACGACTTTAAGACCGGAAGGATTGTGCAATTTTTATTTTTTGCGCTATAAACAAAAAATGTGACAATTTTGAAAACAAAAAAACAAAATTTTTCCCCTTCTGCTTTATGACATTCTAAAAAAAATAAATTAATTAAAAATTAAAATTTTTTTGAAATTTTAGGCCAAATTTTTTTCTGCTACATATTTTTGGTAAAAAAATTGCAATAAGCGTATTTTGATTGGTTTGCGCAAAAGTTATCACATTTACTAACTACGGGAAAGATTTATGTCATTTTTATTGTTTTTTTTTTTTTTTTACTAGTAATGGCGGCGATCTGCGATTTTTAGCAGGACTGCTACATTGCGGTGGACAGATCGGACCCCTAACTGAAATTTTTTACACTTTTTGGGGACCAGTGACACTAATACAGTAATTGTGCTAAATAATATGCGCTGTTACTGTATAAATGCCACTGGCAGGGAAGGGGTTAATACTGGGGGTGATCAAAGGGGTTATTGTATGCCTAATATGCTTACTGACTGTGTGTGTGTCTGTGGGTGGGGGGGGGGGGGAATGGGGGTTTCCGTGACAGGCACAGACAGATCACAGTTTAAGCTTAGCTGAAACTGCTGATCTGTGCCTGCCTGTCTGAGAGAAGATCCGCCTGCTTTGTTTACATAAGCAGGGGGGGTCTTCTCTCCGTTTCCCGGATGATCGCAGGAGGACAGCGGCAGTCGCTGCCGCTCCTCCTGCGGCTCGCCTCCCACTGTGTCTAAACACAGCTGGACGCAGCCGAGTCGCACTGCCGTAGTAATATATATTACTGTGGGCGGTCGGCAAGTGGTTAATGGTCAGTAATGTGTAATGCATAGTGCAGAGATCAGGAGTAAGTAATGCAGATTGCAGGGATCAGTAACATTTAATGCATAGTGCGAGGAGTAGATCATAGATCAAAAGTCACTGAACAGCTCCCTCCAGTCCTGCACTGGCTGAGGTAGCTTTGTGTAGATACTTGTGCAGTACTTCCGCACTGCTCACTGTGCTGCTACTGCGGCACAGTGGTGGCTCGTTATCGTCTGGCGACGTAGGTCTACGTCACCAGACATTCCCCTCTCTCGGCGGCGCGCGCCCGCTGTATTCAGTTACAGCGGGAGTCGGGCCAGGGGAGGAGCGGCGGTGATCACCGCTGCTCTTCCCCGATCGGCGGGGATCTACTGTGGAAATCCACCCACTTGTGTAAACAAAGCGGGCTGATCTCCTAAGTGACAGGCAGGGTCAGATTGCAGGGTTCAGCATAGCTGAACCTGCGATCTGTCCCTGTGTCACTCAGTCACCTCCCCCCACACATGTCAGTAAGCACCAGGCATACATTAACCCCTCCCTCTCCAATAAAAATGAACCCCTTCCCTGCCAGTGTCATTTTTACAGTAACAGTGCATATGTATAGCACTGATTACTGTAGTAATGTCACTGGTACCCCCAAAAGTGTCAAAAATGTCAGTCAAGGGTCTGATCTGTCCGCTGCAATGTCACAGTCCCGCAAAAAAAAATTGCAGATCGCCGCCATTACTCGTTAAAAAAAAAAAAACACCAAAAATGACAGAAATCTTTCCCTTCGTTAGTAAACACAATAACTTTTGCGCAAACCAATCAAAATACGCCTATTGCGATTTTTTTTACCAAAAATATGTAGCAGAAAACAAATCGGCCTAAAATGTTCAAAAATTTAGATTTTTACATTGGGGGGGGGGGGGGGGGTTCATATAAAAAAATGTGAAAAATATTGTTATTTTTTCAAAATTGTCGCTGTTTTTTGTTTATAGCGCAAAAAGTAAAAATCGCACAGGTGATCAAATACCACCAAAAGAAAGCTCTATTTGTGGGGGAAAAAAGGACGTCAATTTAATTTGAGTACAGTGCAATAGTCCGTTAAATTAACGCAGTGCCGAATCGCAAAATATGTAATAAACAAGCAAAAAGTTGGAGGAGCGGTGGGCTTGAGCACGATATGGCCATATGGTGGGACCAAATCCCCATTTTTATTTATGGATTGTCTTCATATTTGATAGTCATTTCTTTTGCATGTGTGCGCTATTCTTTTTTAATATGCGAATCGCAAAATATGGCCTGGTCAGGAATGGGGAAAAATATTCCGGTCTTAAAGCGGTTAAAAATACGCTCATTGAAAATTTTTTGGTCAAAGACATGTAGCTAAATACATTTTGGCCTAAATATGTGACAAAAATGTAATATATTGGATATTTTTTAACTGTCAAAGTAGAAAAATATTGTTATTTTTTCAAAATTGTCGCATTTTTTTATTAATATCGCAAAAAATAAAAATCGCAGAGATGATCAAATACCACCAAAAGAAAGTTCTGTTTGTGGGAAAAAAAGGACGTAAATTTTGTTTGGCTACGGCGTTGCATGACCGCGGAATTGTCAGTTAAAGTCGCACAGTGCCGAATCGCAAAAAGTGGCCCAGACGTAAGACAGCAAAATCCTCCTGTGGTAAAGTGGTTAACCTTGTACACTCCACACTGTACACTGACTCTTCAGGGCCAAACTGCAGGTGCCCCCTTTACACTTCAGGGTCCTCTCATTAGGTACCCCCTCTAATACTTCAGGGTCCTCTCACTAGGTACCTCCTTTACAAATAGCTGACTCCTGGATCCCTAGAACCTTCTCCGGAGTGGTCCCCTCTGACACTAGGCAGACCCCCAGGGGCAGTCCACAGTACTCACGACCTTTGTAGGCTTTTCTGGAACTGGACCCCTCTCTCTCTCTCTCCACTGGTTCTCAGCACACCGGATCCCTCTGCAGCTCAGCTTCACTGTCTTTGGATTCCCAGGCCGCCACCCAGGACAACCGCTTCCTCTGACAGGAGGAGAGACAGCGGTACTCTCCCTCCTGTAACTCTGCTTCCTGCCAAAGACACCGTGTCATGCGCCCCCTTCAGACTTATACCCACTCCCAGAATCCTCTGTGGCAGAATCTGCCTTCTGGGGTAGTTACAAGCCTGAATGTGTCCCTGATTTGGGTTTCCTCCACTGCCCAATGAGAAGCCTTTCATAGAGCCAGTGGGGAGACTCCCCTCTCAGCAGACACACCTGGGAACGATGACAACCTACTGAAAATCATGGCCCTGCTGTTAGGCAGCCAAGACCCATATACTTTACCTAGCACCTACCTGTAGGGTGCTACACATAGGCCAGTTATGACAGGTGGGCATATCTATTCCACAAAGGTTATTGGTAGGGTGGCATCCCTAAGAGTAATCCATTACTAGACTGCATTGTAACTCTAATGAGTACACTAGCATTACTAAAAGCAAATATCAAGTCACTATCGGTTACAGCAGTTCATTGCTCTATGCACTGTATTATTAAATAATGAGAGAACATCTAAGCTACACCATCGCTTTGAAGACGTGTGTAAATCTTCCCCTTAGCCTCTCAGATCTTATTAAATATTAAGAAGCTGTTTAAATTTCTCGGCAATTATGACCATAGTCCACATGGAGCCAAAATAGCTTTTCTTTCTTGCTTTATTCCCATCCATTAGCAGAATCAATATATGAGAAATAAAAGAACAGTCTGCACATATTACTATGTGTAAGCATATTAAAGTGCCCTTAGGTTCATCCTATTCAGCCTTTGTGTAGCTCTAAATGTTAATAGGTTTTGTTAAGGCTCTTGTCCAGACCAGTTAAGTTTGTTTATGTACCAACTATTATGTTCATATACAAAAATAAGTCCCATAAAACTCACAATCATGTTCTCATTGAAAGAATGATCTTCCAGGGACAGGGTCGAATGTTCATCACTGGAGTCTGTGAACATACAGTAAAGACTTTAGTGTTGAAAGGAACCTACCTCTGCAAGGATCACCACTTTTACTGGTCTTACCCATATTAGAATAGTGTTATGCCTCGTACACATGCAACGATTATCGGCCGACCGATCGTCCGACTTTTGTCCAGAGTGGTGTTTTGTTTGTTGGAATGTGCCTAGACTGCACACAAATTTTCTCAGCCAACAAAAATCTACTTCAGAAGTGATGTCATGTGCTGGTTTACTTTCCGTGTGTTTTTTCTTCTCTGAGCATGCCCAGTCTTGCTCATCAGATTTTTGTCTGCCGAAAAGTCGGAGTCGGTTGTCGGAAGCATCATACTAACAAGCCGAAAATCGGCCGATCGGACGTTGGCCGAAAATTCACGCCCAAATATCGACGCGTGTGTACGGGGCTTTACTCTTCTAATAAAGTCATATGATGATTGGGGACGAAATGTGTAGCTTATAAGTACATGTACACATATATGTATAAATACAAGGAAAGCTGCCTCTTTGCCTTGGCCTCCTATAAGCACTGGCCCTTTCTTCCTAATAGTAATTCTTTAGGCATGTCTCATATAAGAAAAAATGTTCTACCTCAGTACAATAGTCATAAGCCACTGTCCCAGTACCATAACTGCTGCATAACGGGCAGAGTTAGAGCTTGTTCACACTTGACTAAATTTCTAATGCTTAACAAACGCTAACCACATAACGACCACCCCCCGCAGATACACTGTGGCAGGCAGCCGCTGCTGGGCAAAGTGACGTAGGGGTACGTCACTCGCTCAGCCGCCTGTGGGGGGCTAGCGCGCGCTGCCGGAGGCCCGCTCCCGCCCCCGCTCGTTCACTGAGATCCCCGCGCGAGTGACCGCCGGCTCCGATGTCTGCCGGTCACTCGCGATCTCCCGCAGCAGAGGGAGAAAGACAGACGGCTGATGTAAACACAGCCGTCTGTCATTCTCCCTGATGTAAGCACAGAGGCTATACGATCCTGCTATGTAGGATCGTATGTCTCTGTGATTACATCACAAGCCACGCCCCCCACAGTTAGAATCACGCCCCTAGGGACACACTTAACCCCTTGATCACCAATAAAGTTAACCCCTTCCCTGCCAGTGTCATGTTGACAGTAACAGTGCATATTTATGGCACTGATTATTGTAGTAATGTCACTGGTACCCCCAAAAGTGTCAAAAATGTCAGTCAAGGGTCCGATCTGTCCGCTGCAATGTCACAGTCCCGCAAAAAAAAATTGCAGATCGCCGCCATTACTCGTTAAAAAAAAAAAAACACCAAAAATTACATAAATCTTTCCAGTAGTTAGTAAACGCAATAACTTTTGTGCAAACCAATCAAAATACGCGTATTGCGATTTTTTTTACCAAACATATGTAGCAGAAAACAAATTGGCCTAAAATGTTAAAACATTTTGATTTTTACTTTTTTTTTGAGAATTTCATATAAAAATGTAAAAAACATTGTTATTTTTTCAAAATTGTCGCTCTTTTTTTGTTTATAGCGCAAAAAATAAAAATCGCACAGGTGATCAAATACCACCAAAAGAAAGCTCTGTTTGTGGGAAAAAAAAGGACATTAATTTGTTTGGGTACAGCGTCGCACGACCGCGCAATTGTTCGTTAAAGTCACCCAGTGCAGAATCGCAAAATAGGGCCTGGTCTTTGAGCAGCCAAATCTTCTGGGGCTTAAGTGGTTAATGAGCTTTAGTATGGGCGTTAGACTGGGGTTTTACGAGCATTTTACAAGAGTTAAAAATGCCCCCCAAATGCCCTATGAGCAGTTTTGAAGCATTTGATGAGCGTTAAAGCATGTTAAAACCGATCCACAAATGCCTATTTCATTACAGTAAATGAACTAATCTTAATGCCCCACAGCTACAACTACCTGCCAGAATGTTTGTGAAGCGTTACCATAGACGTGAATGGGAGGCGTTCACATGCTTTAAACGCCTCCTGACTCAACCTGAGGCTTACATTTTTTAAATGACGTAACGCTAATGTTTAATGTTTTGATAGTGTAAACAGCACTGTGTGCTGTCCATTGAATCATTTGCATAGGCGTTTGAGGAGCATTTTTAACACCTCTCAAACGTCTGCTTAGCCTTAGTGTCATGTTTTAAGTACACAGTGTAGCAGTATTTCCAGCATCAGTGCTGAGTATGGGTCTGCCATGGTTTACCGTTAACACCAACAGCACATTTAAGCCTGTTGTCCAAGTGTGAGATCTGAGACAATGAACAGTCCGGCATCTTTGGTTTTTAGTTTTATTGTAGGAACTTTGTTGGGAGAAGGGAATGAGTGGGATACTCCTCTGGCTCAACTAGTTACAGAATTGGGACACTTGAGAAAAAAATGCCGTCTAGCGCTGTCTTGGCGCCGGATGAATGCCGACCAAAGCTTACTAGCGCTTGTAAATCTGACTTGGTGTCTGTGAACTGAAACTTGACTTCTGATGCTTCCTCACAGCTCAAAAGTCCTGTGCACTGCTCCCTGTAGACTTCTCTGACTGAGGTAGCCACTAGCAATGATGCTGCAACACTTAACACTTTACACTTCAGGGCCCAACCGCTGGCACCCCCTTTACTCTTCAGGGTAATCTCTGTCACCCCTTTTACTATATTCATGTACTGGCTAGCTAGCTCCTGGATTCCTCAGACCTTCTCCGGAGTGGTCCCCTCTGCTAGGCAGACCCCAGGGGCAGTTTGGAGTACTCACGACTCAGAATGCTTTCCTGAAACTCGACCCCAGCTCTGCTGGTCCTCAGCACACCTGGATCTTCTCTGCAGCTCAGCTCAGCCCTGTATCCTCTCAGGCAAGCTGCCTGGGACACCAATTCTTCCTGACAGGTGGAGAGACAGCCATCACCTCCCTCCTGGGACTCTGCTTTCTGCCAAAGACGATCTGTCATGTGCTCCCCACAGACTTATACGGCCTCCCAGAGTGCTGTGTGGCAGAATCTGCCCTTCCAGGATGGATACAAGCCCTGGTGTGCTATTAGTCAGCTTTCCTCCACTGCCCAATGAGAGCCCTCATTGGGATACAGTGGGGAGACTCCCCAACACAACAGGCACACCTGGGAACACATACCAGCCTAGCTAAAAACATGACCCCGCTGATAAGCAGACAAGGCCCCACTATATTTTATCTAGAACCTACCTTGGAGGGTGCTACAACAGTTTATAATGTTTTGTTGTTTGCCTGTTGATTTTGTTTTGTGGTCCACCTAGTGGTTAATTTGTGCATCCCTGCCCCACATTAATCGATAGACTTGTTTGTTGGTGTTTGGAAACCTGTGAGGTTTCTATTCCCCCATTATCCCTTACTCCAAAAAGAAGTAGTCACATGCATCCTGAGAAGCTTAGGCTCTATTTCAGGAGCACATGTGAAGAAGAAACAGCTGCAAAGTCCAGCCATCACCTTGTCACATATGAACGGTGGACAGCTACATCCCTGTTGTCTAAGAGCCGGTTCACACTACCGCGACCAGAAAGTCGATCCATGAAGGATCGACTTTTTAGCGTGACTTTGAAGAGACTTGTTTAGAGACTTGTAAGAGACTTGTAAGAGACTTGTGCACTACTTTGAAGAGACTTACATGATAGGCGACTTTGTCTGTGGGGAATGCCTGGCTAATCTCTTTCTTCTTCCTGGAAAGTCTGATCAGTTGCTTCAAAATAGATAAGGATCCGACTTGGGACACGACTTGTGTGCCCTCAAGTCGTCCCAAGTCTCTTGTCATCCCAAATTCAATGTAAATGAATGAGAACCGTCTTAATATGCACTACTGAAGTCTCTCCGACTTCAGAAAAGGTTCCTGTACTACTTCAAGGCGTCCTCTATCCGACTTGTGCACATAGACTTCAATGGGAGTCACCTCTAAGATTCATTTACATTGAATTTTGGATGACAAGAGACTTGGGACGACTTGAGGGCACACAAGTCGTGTCCCAAGTCGGAGTAGTGTGAACCGGCTCTAAGTGTCTGCATCACTGGCAAGAATCGGATGTACTTCCACTCAGTCTCTGCCACAAACTTCAACAACAGAAGACACTATTGTTATATCTAATGTATTCTTACTGTAGGTTTCTTTCTATTCCCAGTTTCACCTCACCCTGTTCATTTCAATAGAGCCTCAGAAATTGTTCGCACAGTCTGGTTTATTGGAGGATAGGAAGGTTAGCTGCATGTCAAATTACACACAGGGAAACATTTAGTGAGGATAGAGCAGTTAGTGTCTTCTCTCTTTACAGGAGTACAAGTCTTTTGATGTTCAACCATCTCAGAAAGTTGTGAGGTACGTCTACAACACACTTTTTTTTGCTCCCGCACTCACTTTGCAAGTACTGGCTTTTCCACAATGCATTACGGAGAATGTGGAAACATTCACTAGATTAGATCTCATCTCACATAGGAGCTCACAATATAATTTCATAAACATAATTTTGGATGGAAGCCATTTAACATATCTGTATAGCCACTAGTTTTTGGAAGTAAATGAAATCAGATGTAGGGAGTGCATACAATCTCCATGCAAGTAGTGTCCTTGGTGGAAACTGAATCCAAGGCCCAGAGCTACAAGACAAGTGTTCTGATCACACTTTTTACGGTGTGATAAAGAATGAGACGATGGGTTAATCTTTGATGTGGCCTAATCTATACACATTTTAAACATTTGGGTAAAATTAGAGTTGCCCTTGGTGACCAGATTGCCCTGGAAAAGTCAGCAATCATATTTTAAAGTTTGTGTAGGTAAGAGCTCCTTTTTACCAGTTTTTAAAGCCTGGAAGACCGAACGCAAAGGAATAGGAAAAAATATTATTTAAATTAGTAATTTTCTCTCTTTAGAGATTAAAACAGTAAATTACATTTTAAACATTAGCACATAGCTTTAAAATATTCAACTTTTGTCAGCTTGTACAAATGTGTCCTCCCTTTACAGAGTAGCTACCATTCCTGCTTATTGTTCTGTTTTACATACTGGAGAAGGCAGATTCCCAGGGCTGTCAGACGCACCTCTTAGGTTCATCATCATTGTAGTTTATTGGATTTTCTTTGTGACAAACTCCACCTCTCTTTGCAAGGTGAACCGACTGCTCTGGTTATCGCAGAGGACAAAGCCAGTATTCAAAAGCAGTGATAGGGCATTCCGGTAAGAACATTCTTTAGTAAATTCATTATTTCCCTTAATTATAGTTAAGCTACAAGAGTAATATTAATAATAATGAATTGCTACTCTAGTGTGTTATTATACTTTAGTGTGAGTTTATTATATTCAATGCAATAACATAAATAATAATGCTGTGTTTCTATTTAACTTTAGCTGTATAATTTAACAGATTATATTACTTTTTCCTTGTATCACTAATCTGATAGTGTTAGTAGTTATTAGTCTCAATGTATTTTGAGATAGATTGGGGTCCATCCTTCCTGCATTCTTCTTCTGAAAATGCTAGTTGCTTGGATGACATTTTGATCCACTAGCTTCAGTGTCTTCTGAGCTACTGATCTGGAGCAAGTTTGCAAATCAGACTTTCTTCAGATCTCCCGATCTGCATGTTTGTTTCAGAGAAAACCCAAAGTATTGAAGCCAATGGATAAGAATTATAACAATGTAAATGGCATTTTCAGATGCAGATAAACAAGAAGTCAGTCTCAGAATTTTTCAAGTTACATTTTCAGTACTGCTGACATAGGTAATATGCTGTCTGCCACATTTGGACTCAATAGTATACCTCGGTATGGGATCGTTGGGAATTGTAGTTCCCCAGAAATGATCGTGTCACAAGATGCTTGATTTTGTTGCACTTCCTTAATGTGTATAATTAATTTTCAGGAAACCACTTACTGTCTAAATGACAGAAAATGCAATTATTAAAGAACATCTCCTGTAGAAATATTGACATGCAGCAATCCACTTCTAATTACTTATCAATAGCAGTGTGAATATGGAATGAGAACACCATTTCTATGCTTATCAGAAAAAAAAAATATAATATATATACTGTATATATATATATATATATATATATATATATATATATATATCATATCTCTCTCTCTCTCTCTCTCTATATATATATATATATATGTATATATATATATATATATATATATATATATGTGTGTATCAAATACAAAAGTCTAAAGTGTCAGGAGACGTATTTATTAAGACATGCAATGTAAATTTACTGGGGAACATTTGCCCTATTTATAAGGCATGTTGGACATTTATTTGCATATTTGCCAAGTTAACTAATATTTATCATCGTTCATGAGACTCATTTTACATTAGGGATCCTTAAGGGGATTTACTTGCCTTCCATTTTGTCACTATCATTCAATGCATCAACCTGTCTCCAAATCCCAGAGGTTTAGTTGTACATTCTGAGTTTGAGGAACATGTGATATTTTCTATGGCTCTCAAAATACCACATGGAAGTGCGCACAGCTGGTGTAGGAATAATCAAAATCAGATCTCGCACAGTACTTTGGGGCACTCTGTGTGCAGCAGGACAGAGGGGAAGCATTTAGATAAGAAGATCAACTTAAAGCGGAGTCCCGCACATTTGTTTTTCTTTAAATAACCCCCGTGACAGTCGTGCTTGTACATTAAAATCAGCATGTGCTGTATATTATAGTTTCTGCCTTTGTGCAAGTCTTAGGACTTACTTGGAACTCCTGATAAAGCAAACAGCCATCCTGATTGTGGGCATCTAAAGCCTGCTGGGACTCTCTTATGGGATTAGGTGCAGCTGGGTACCCAGCATGCACCTTCTGTTCTCGCGCATGTGCAGTGCCCCCATCTTAGTTTTCTCATGCAGTGCACTAAAAGCACCTCTGCTTTTCGATGTTGCTCCTGTTGCTGCCCCCCAACAGATGCTACCAGTACCTTCACTGCCGTCAAGTACCAATACAAAAAAAGACTGAATTCCCCAATCAAAAATGGCCCCTATCTCTGCTTAGCATCGCGTTATTTCCAGTTGTGAATCAACACAATGCTAGCAGCAGAAGGGCGGATGCCCATTAACTCCTGGGATTGATGATGCTCATTTCCCAGGAGTCTATGGGTGGGTGGAAATGACGTACCTCACCGCGGCGAGGTAAAGCAGAAGAGGAACTTTCTGCTTGCCAAATAAGGTGAACAGCTTAGAATAAAAGGTCCGATGAGCCATTAAAATGTGATCACGAACACGGGGGGGGGGGTGGCAAACTTTGAAAAATAGGTGGAACTACGCTTTAAAGGATGTGTCCAAGCATTACCTTACTTTAACCCTCAATCTTCTTCCCCACCTCTAGATCTGCCTGTGGGCCCCCCTGGCCAGCTTGGCACCCTGCCATGCCAGGGTGGCTGACTTTGCCATGTCAAGGTGACCACACTGGATTTCTGGCAGTTTATTGGTTATTTTTCTGTACATGCAGCATCTTTCAAGGTGGGGAAATGTACATGTATTGGAGAGATGTTTTTTTTTGTATTGACATACACATTCCTACAGTAAAATGAACCTGGTAATTATCCCTTTTATGGGCAAAGTACAGGCCGACTGTTTTAGACAGATACAACATAAGGTTCATTATCCCCTGCGTTACTGAAAAGGTCTATCATATGATGAGCGAATGTACTTAACGAATGTTACATGCATTGGTCCGATGCGGTGCCAATTCATTCTGAATGGCATCCCAATGCATCTTGCCAACAAACAGGTATTGTATTACAGTGCACTGCAGTGCACTACCAGAAATGCTACATGCATCTCTTTGGTATGTTATTCAATCCAGTCAAACGAACAGGCTGCCTTACCACAATGCATGCTAATGTGCAGCATATATAACGCAGCAAAATAGTATTAGTGAGCCCTCGATTGTCAGCTAACCCCTTTAACACAGTATTTTGACATGTGTGACATACACCATATTACCAAAAGTATTAGGACGCCTGCCTTTACACGCACATGACCTTTAATGGCATCCCAGTCTTAGTCTGTGGGGTTCAATATTGAGTTTAATAACAAGTATTTGTCTGAGTTTTTACTTGGTGAACAGCAGCTGCATCACATATTCATATATTTATTTGTTTATTATTTTCACTTAGCGCGGGTTTTAAATTGCTGATACTATATCAATATTGAGTTGGCCCACCCTTTGCAGCTATAACAGCTTCCACTCTTCTGGGAAGGCTGTCCACAAGGTTTAGGAGTGTGTCTATGGGAATGTTTGACCATTCTTCCAGAAGCACATTTGTGAGGTCAGGCACTGATGTGTACGAGAAGGCCTAACTCGCAGTCTCTGCTCTGATTCATCCCAAAGGTGTTCTGTCGGGTTGAGGTCAGGACTCTGCAGGCCATTCAATTTCCTCCACCCCAAACTCGCTCATCAATGTCTTAATGGACGTTGCTTTGTGCACTGGTCCCACTCTTTTGATAGAGGGGGGATTATGATGTGGGGTTGTTTTTTAGGGGTTGGGCTTGGCCCCTTAGTTCCAGTGAAGGGAACTTTAAAGGCGTCAGCATACCAAGACATTTTGGATAATTTCATGGTCCCAACTTTGTAGGAACAATTTGGGGATGGCCCCTTCCTGTTCCAACATGACTGCGTACCAGTGCACAAACAAGGTCGATAAAGACATGGATGAGTGAGTTTGGGGTGGAGGAAATTGACTGGCCTGCACAGAGTCCTGACCTTAACCTGATAGAACAACTTTGGGATGAATTAGAGCGGAGACTGAGAGCCAGGCCTTATTTCCAACATCAGTGCCTGACCTCACAAATGCGCTTCTGGTAGAATGGTCAAACATTCCCATAGACACACTCCTAAACCTTGTGGACAGCCTTCCCAGAAGAGTTGAAGCTGTTATAGCTGCAAAAGGTGGGCCAACTCAATATTGAATCCTACGGACTAAAGTTCATGTGCGTGTAAAGGCAGGCGTCCCAATACTTTTGGTAATATAGTGTATCTAGGGTAACCTCAATTAAATCAAAGGGTTGGAGAGAACTGGGTTAAATAAAAATGAATTTGTGGAATCTGGTGAGTTTTACATATAGTTTAAATGTTCCACTAATGTGTGCTCATTCAGTCAGATCTTCTTTTAATAGTTTTATATCATTAGAACTCCCAGTAGTGCCCTTAATGTAAGGAAACCCCCTCAGTAAAGTTTCCTGGTAAGATAATTGTTATTTTATTAACAGTGCTGTAATGGTGTGATACTGAGAAATTGAGTTTGTAATGCTACTATTATAATGTTAATGAGATGTAGTTATTTTGGATATAGATTTTCTGGACACATGCTGTTCAAAAAGGTATTTTTATATTTAATTTTAACATTTTCTTTGTATATTTAAAAAATCAGACGAAAAAAAGAAAATAGAAAGAAATACAGAAGTAGATGCATATAAACTTCAGCAAACGCATATAATACTTATTGTACAGGGATAGAAATTGAAACAAGGTCATCTATTTCAGACTGTCCCTTAGCTGCAACATCAGTTATGGTGAAAAAAAAAGAGATTTTAGGAAGAACAGGTCCCAGGTGTGTATCACTGTGTCAGTGATTGTTAATATATTGAGATTTTACCACACCTAGTTTGATGAGGAAAACATAAGCCCTTCCCAGGTGTGGCATTATTCAACTAGCTACTTTCCACATATACTTGCAAATATTTTAAAAAAAAGTTGTCTGGTTTGGTATGGGTGCTTGTGACCTGCTGGCAACGCCAATGTTCTTGGGGAAAAATGATGGCGATGGGGGAACAGGTCCACAAAAAAAAAAGATGGACCACACCATACCCCCCCCCCTCGGATCACACTTAGCCAATGGCATGGCTTTTCCTTTCGGCCAATCGGGAAACGGGTCTCAGGACCCGCTTCCTGATTGGCCAGGAGGAGGATCCATGTGACAATAGCGAATATTCATTTGCTATTGTCACACAACTGGGTGGGCTCAGGGCGCAGTGCTCTGTGCCCTGAGCCCACCCTTTTTTGCAGCCATGCGTCTGGTGCCCTGCATGCAGATTAGGGGGCCGGATGCATGGATGGGGGGGCGGTGCCCCTGCGCCCCCAATGGATGGGCCGCCACTGTTTAGACATAATGCCCTTGTTACTTTCCTATCTGCCAAATGAAATAAAGTACTGTATACATAGAATCATATGCCCAGCCACTCTGTACATTGGCAACCTTTGAACCAGTACACTACAATCAAGCCAAAAAACCTAGGAGTAATGTGCTTGCCTAAGATGCTCCTCAGGACATGGAAAAGTCATGCCAAAAATGAGTAGCTTTTGTGATGTTGGTTTCTGCAAAGAATGTGCTATGACCATCATAACATTACCATACTAGGTTATCCTATAATCCAATCTCCGAAAACCTTACACATCAGGCTACTCAATGTAAAAATGTTTGAATTTTGGCAACCTGGAGCAATCTATACTTTCTCAATCTCTTATTTCATGGTAGCACTGGGCTGTTGGTTTTCACCTCCTGGCAAACTAGCTGTTATTGACATAGGAGTTTTGGTGACAGAAATTTTTACGACAAATTTCAGCACAAATAACTTTTATAATGCTTATCATTTTTTCGAAGTGCGAATATGATGCTTATTTTACACCTAGACCTAAAAAAAAAAACCATTTATCACACGCCAACATTTTCTTAATAAGTAATAGTCAACCACAATGCAACACTAAATCTAATCCATAAAGTGTAACTAAAGGCAAAACATTTTTCTTTTTTCATTTTGAATAGCATAAGGGAGGGTTATAACCCCTGCTCGTTTTTTTTTTTTTTTCCATCTGTGTCTCACTGGGGAGATTTCCCCTCACTTCCTGTCCCATGAAACAAAAGAAAGAAAGAAAGCCATAAGCAGGAAACTAATGCAGCCATCACATCTAAAAATTGGTAAGCTGCATTAAAAAAAAAGTTTGCTTTTGGGTTTAAAACTGCTTTAAGGCACACAGATTTATTGTGATAACACCTTCTTTGTTTTGCTTTCCTTGTTTGTCCACCTATGGACGTATGTGGCTAAATTCAGACATCGAAACATAGAGGTCCTGGCAATGTCGATCACATTACTTTCTTTCAGGGACAAAATACTCCTTGTCATTTTTGATCAATGCTTTATTTCAGCACATGCATGAGAACAATTAGAAAAATAAATTATTCCAGCTTGTTACAGCAGGTACATGAGATTATAAGGCAAGTACATTAGCTTAAATAATGAGTTACATCCCACATTGGGTAGGCACAAAATACATCATAAATTAAATAATTGTAATATACAATTTGTCCAGAAGCTAGATTAACTGTCTCTTAAACATAATTTTATCATAAATTGACATAAGTTGACACCTAATTTTTATCGCTCCGCCAATGTCTGATAGAGATCAAAAAATAAATTCTAGTCTGAAAATTTTAGGAAGTTTAAGCAACAATTGTCATGTCACATGGACTTTATAAAACATGAATGGTTCAGGAGTTGATAAAAAGAGGAACTTTTGGTATAAGTTATCACAGCATATTTGAACCATGAAATAAACTGTATAATGAAAACCAAATTGTTCCTGAACTTTCTCTATAACAAGACTGTGGAGAGATGCCCCTTCATACATGGAGGCATAGGCCTTGCAACTCAAGAATTCCAACACATAGGATAAGGAGTTTGGGGAACACTAAGAGGAGTGATGGGGTTCCTCATAGTTCTAGACACATGAAACTATCTTTCCTTTCTCCTAGTTGGTAGTCTGCACAGTTGAATAGTAGTATGCCTACATATAAAACAGACCCTTAATTACCTCCAATAATAAATTCTAGTATTTTTTTTTCTACAATTAACACATGACAAGGATGGGAATAATACAAAAGGGTACATTCCAGTGTGCCTGGGGCAGTGTAATATCTAGTAAACAAACTCAAGAAAGAAAAAAAAAAAAACAAGGTAATTGGCGCAAGTAGAGTTTACTGAATCACTAATCAGACTGTGGGTATGGGGGAATGACAGTATGGGGAGAAATTGGTACGTAAAGTTTCTGTAGCTTCTGCCCACTGTAGTGGCTGCTTGGGGAAGAGGTAGAAGTTGCTCTGGATGGCCTGAAGAAGAAGCACATGCTTCGCAATGCATCGCCATTCACGTCTTCCCAGCCCAACCAGTGACGTCACGGTTTGTCTGTGCCTACTTCCCGTGGGTTCCACGGATTCCGAATACTGCGGCAACCAACGAAGAATCCCCCACGCCGTGAGAGCCAGCGGGGAGACCATTACATAGGACCCCCAGGATCGCGATACAGGACTCCTATATGTAGACTACATGCTTTTAATAAGCTTACCATTGGAAATACGTTTTTTTACACCTTTATTAAATCACCGTTCTGCTGCACTTCAATCAAACTCAAGAGTCCGAGTCAATAGTCAGCATAAGGTGTCAGGGTCAGGATCAATTGTTAAAGTCAATAGTGTAAGGGAATTCCAGTACAGTGACTGGCTCATAGATATGTGCATGCACATAACATCCCTCAAAAGAATAAGCATAAGCGCGGGAGCGTATCCACAGTTTCTGGCATCTGACGGGCTATTTAAGGGATGCTCTCGCTCACTGTCAGTGCTGACTGGTCTTCAACTTATCCTGTGTCCTGAGTGTATCCTGCATCTGATTTCCATTGATGACCCGGCTTGTTACTGACCTGATGCTGGATTCTGCTTGTACCTCTGCCCACCTGTTCCTTACCTCAGCTTCGTTCCCGCCTATGCTTCCGCACCTTGTTGCCTGCCTGCTACTGACCTCAGCTACTTTTGTGATCTCACTCCCGCTTCCAGCTTGGCTTCATACTACTTCTGAGTGTCCATTTTGGCTGTCCTCCATAACCACTTCAGTCATTGCAGTGTGTTACTGCCTAAAGCCTGTTGAGAGCTACGACAAGCCCCGCTTCCAGAACCTGCAGTACATGCATAGTGCCCCTTTAGCCTCGGCTGGTCCTGCGTGCATCACATCTGCTCCTGGTCTGCTGTCCTGTCTGAATTCTAGTTTGTTATCCACACCTGCTAACACTCATGTTCCTTCTGTCCCTCGGCACCGTTTGTTCCACCTTCAGTGGGGCCTGGGCTTGAGATACAAGAGAGGCCATCCTCGTCAATTCAGTCTTCTACCAGGGTATGTGACAATAGTCAGCATCAAGAGTCAGAGTCAATAATTATCATCAGGTATCAGAGTAAATAGCCAGCCTTAGTCAATTGCCAGCATCAGGAGTCATGGTCTATAGTCAGCATAATCTCTCAGGAGATAGAATCAGGAGTCAATAGTAATAGTCAACAATCAGAGGAAGGTGTCAGAGTCAAAGGTCAGCATCAGTAGTCAAGGTCAATAATCAGTGTCAGATGCAATAGCCAGCATCAGGAGTCAATAGTCAGCATATGGTGACAGAGTCAACAGATACTCTGCTTCCCATCTTCTTTGCCCTGTCTACCTCTCTCTTTAGTCTCATTTTTAATCCCTCATTAAAATATGTCATTATATGTAATCAAATCTCTACATTTGAAAAAGTCATAACATTCCAATTAAATGAAAAATCAATGTGCAATTTAATTTAGTAAAATTCCCAATGTATGCTATTTAGATGACCAAAAATGACCCTAATTTATGTGCTCCATTTTCTATTTTGGTGCAGCCTCCATATCAGTATTTTCCAGTGATCTTCACTAAAATGGAGGACGGAGCCCATGAATTAGAGACATTTTAGGTGAATAGGTACAGTTTCTTATAAGGGTGTGTGTGAGAGCTTTAGGGGGCTCCATGTTTCATTTAAAGAACAATCCTTTTCAAAAGGTCAGTACACTTAAAAAGGATTTTTGGTAGATGCTTTAGGCATTAAACTACATGATGAGTTCCTATTACCACCCTCCATGAAGACATAATGTCTATTTTTTAAAATTATGGTTTTTATCATATGTATTCAATAAAGGGATTGTATTTTAGGATTATGATCCTTGAGGTGTCTATAAAGTCAATGAATTATAGCAATTTCTATCTCCAGTGTGAGATGTGGTGCACTTTGTGTCGTACAATTGGGCCTCTAAGTTGCCCCCAGAGACCCTGAAATTTTTTGGAGTGTCCATATCACTCTGTACCCCATTAGGGAAATCTCTATACTTCCACTTACTTAGGACTCCCTTTATGGGGGGAAGGGCAGAAAATGTATCACTGAAATACTGATATTGAAGTAAACTGTATCTAGAACACACAAAAAGCAAGGGGTCAACTTAGTCAAACAAGCACAACTTGTATTTGGGTAGCATGAGCCTTTAATTTATCATATTCTATCATTCCTTGCAGTTTATTCAATACTATAGAAAAATAAAAACACTTTGCAAGTAATAGTTATCTATGGCAGGTGGCAGCTGTATGGCATTTATCTCTATAGCTCTAAGAAAGACTATAGAGTATATCTCTTTGACCGATCCTAGAGACTCTGCACCTGCAGTGAATTTTCTATGAATTGCTATGGAGTAATTTAACCCAGTGTCCTTATGTTGCCCCTCAACAGGAAGAATCTGCTTTAGTGGTTACAATAAAAGAGTTTTTATAGGACAATGCTGGAAAGAAGAGATGCTAATATTCTCTGAGACTGCAGAACTGCCAGCCAGTGGAGGATGAAGACAATTATGCCTTAGGATGATTTCTCTACAGACGTGCATATACTTTAACTCTTGACATTAGGGCAAGAAAGAAAAAGATTAACCCAGCTCACAGCAGAAGATCATTGTGCTACTTTAGGACTCTGGAGGAGCAAGGAAAGACAAAGGAGTACTAACAATGCAAACCCTTGGAGAGTTTATTTCTAAAATATTTTAGCTGTGAAGGACAAATGTAAAAAATGGCAAACAGCTTGACTGCACTTGGTACCCTCTGGGCACTGCTGTCATTTCTCTCAGCAGCCACAAGCTGTACAAGCTTTTTCATGCCCTATTGGCTCTATGGCTTCCAAATGGGAAAACCGGTTTCATTCAGCACTTTTCGCAGGTGCACCTACCCAGTTCAAACAGACGAGAGGAACATGGTGATGTTGGAAGAGTGTGGAAGATATGCTAGCTTTAGTGCCATCCCCAGTCTATCCTGGCAGATCTGCACCCTGGTGACTGGTATTGGCTGTGCTTTACTGCTGCTAGTGTCCATAGCTTCTGTTTTAGGCTGCTGTATTGGCGATCTTATTTCCAGAATGACTGGGAGGTTTTATGGTGCAATACAATTTATTGGAGGTAAGACTTTTGATACGCTTTGTATAATTAAAGCCTAGTAAAAATGCTGTCCTGTAGCTATGACACAGTTATCTTTAATTATTATGACTGCTATAAATTGATGATAGATGAAAAGAAGATTGGTTGATTTATATATTTAAAGTGTATGTAAAGGCAAAATACCTTTGTATTGTTTTTTTTAAATTGAGTATGGAAAGGTTAAACCCTTGGCAAAGTCTTTATTGCAGTCCGTGTCCCCAGTGGGGAGATTTACTCCTTTATTTGACCTCATGACCATTGTCACTAAGACAGGAAGTGAGAAAAAAAATCTTAAATTTTAGAGTTGTCACAAGGGCAAGAGCTAAGGAGAAATTTTCCAAATGTGGGCAACTATTCCAGTGGTAACTGTTCAAGATGGAACTGCCCATCACATTATGGAAATTTCCTCCTACACTTTTACTTCCGGCTGCCTCTCCAAGGAAGGAAATTAAGGAAAACCTCCCCAGCAGCAACCAGAGAAAAAAATATACTGATAGGGACTTTAACCCTTATCTTGCCTACCTTAATTTAAAACAAGAAAGAAAGTTTTGCACTTACATGCTCTTTAAAACAAACCTGCTACAAACTTAGTAATTTGAAACTGAGCATATGATGCATAATTATGGGTCATTTTCTGTGAAAAACAAGTCATTAGCACACCAACAAGCTTGATTCAAAGAGTAAAGCTCTAATTTATTGCATGACTACATAGTAAGTTAGTGTTTCCTGAATGTGCAGGGACCCTCCACGAGGTATGTGCCACACTAATCCCCAGTGGGTACAAAGAGATAATACTCCACACAGCCCTATCATCCCACTGTGCTGAGCTAAGTGTAACCTACAGCAAAACTCCCCAGGAACATGATAAAGTGCAGGCACATGTGAGCCATATAACACATACAAGTAATTTGTGAAATCTTTGTCTTCATTTTATTATAGAAAATAAACAAGGCTGCATCTTCCTGACACCGGCCTTTGGTACTTAAATAAAATGGGATATGTGACATGGGGCCAAATACAAATACAGCCAGCTTTTTCTGATCTTGGTCACACAACAAACACCTCTGGGGCTCCTGGTTCACCTTGACACATCTTGGCATTATTTACATGTATCTCAATTTTTGTATTTTTTTGCCATTATACAGGTGTATTAAAATGAACCTGTCACCTTTTTTTAAATATTTAAAGGTGAAAATCTTGTATGTGTACATAGAAATTAATTCTACTTTATTACTAATGTGTCAGCATTCCCTGCTTTGATGCTAAACCCACCACTAACCCCCATCTAATTTGTGCAGGGGGTTAATGCATAGGTGGAGCTAAACTCTAGGAGAGGGACTTATTCTTATGCCTCGTACACACGCATCGATTATTGGCCGGGAATTTTTGGCCAACGTCCGATCGGCCGATTTTCGGCTTGTTAGTATGATGCTTTCGACAACCGACTCCGACTTTTTGGCCGAATAAAATCTGGTGTGCAGGCTATAAAATTTTTGTTGGCCGTCAACACAACGGCCGATTTTCCGTCAGTCAGTACAGATTTCGGCAGACAAAAATCTGATGAGCAAGACTGGGCATGCTCAGAGAAGAAAAAAACACACGGAAAGTAAACCAGCACATGACATCACTTCTGAAGTAGGTTTTTGTTGGCCGAGAAAAATTATGTGCAGTCTAGGCACATTCCAACCCACAAAACACAACTCAGGACAAAAGACGGAAGATCGGTCGGCCTATAATCGTTGCGTGTGTACGAGGCATTAGAGTCAGTGAAGTCAAGGCCTTGGAGACAAAGCAAAACCAGGATTATATGCACAGTAAAGAAGCTTTTCTGCCCAATCCTGGATGGGGTAGGTATCTTTTTGTCTTTTCCCTGTGGCAAGACTTTCCATCTGTCTATGTACTTCTCGGTGTGGAAGGCCCAGTTTGCAACAGGTTTTCCTAGAAACTACCAAAAGTGTAGGTATGGTAGTTCAGATGGGTAAATCTATATTATTCAGCTGACAATACAAGCAATTGTAAAAGAGTAACGTTCAAACTTTAATGAAGCCTGAAAACAAGTACATCACCCATCCCAACTTAGCATTAAAGGCTCCCATTGGCTTTTAGATTGACTGATTATCAGTAGGTCTAAAATCAAATTTTCCTGTAGATAATCTGCACATGTGTGGGCACATTTAAGAGAAAGAGGAAGGAACTAATACATATTTCGTAACATTTTAGACAGAGTCAGGAGTAAGTGTTTGTGTTAGGTTTTTATTTCTGCTCGTGACTCCACTGGGGAAGATATACCCTTATTACTTTTCCTTGTATAAGGAATATATGTATAATGTATAAGGATATAATGTATAAGGAAGTATATGAGGCATTTATATAATATATAATGTACAGTATAAGGAAGTATATGAGGCATTGGTGTTAACAATCTGAGTTTGTTGAGAGAACTCTATGTAATCCCTTTGTGAGGTTTTCAAAGAGTATTTCACGTTAAAGAACAACCACTGTCTGTCCAAATGTTCTGGGTGCGGTCAATAATGATAGACCATTAAATGTTAATATCCTCTCTAATACTGATGATTTTTACTAAAAGGGTAATTTACTGAATGAGTCACTTTTTATTCTTGATAAAATTAATCTGTATTTGTTTACAACATTAATTTATCCTTAGAAGTTTACATTTTATTTTCCTCTTCAATTGTTTGGGGTTTTGAGTAACAAAGTTTAATTTCACTGAGAATAAGAATTACGTTTCTTTAGTAATTAGTCTCAGATGCCAAAATGTTTAAATTTGCTTGACAAAAACAATACATTTTTTAAAGTTTACAAAAATGTAGGTCTCGTGCATACGGATATTTAGATGCTTATAAGTCCTCAAACATAAAATCCCCATGCCCATGGAGCCACAGGTAGTGTGCACAGCAGGCCACACTAAGGTATATGGCCTTACATGATACAGGAGAATGCCCATATGGCCTATGTTTCCAAACGCTGAACATGCCATAGGTGCGGGTGCATCAGGGTTTTTATACCAGTACAGCCACGTTCAGACATTCACTTATATGGTCGACTGTACATGCCACCTGCAGCTTCCCAGGCATGGGAAAACAATGTGAATTTACGCTTGAGCGCTTTTTTTTTTTTGCATAATCTTTATTTAACATTTTGAGTTTTTTTTAACACAAAAAATAGAATCAGTAGAAATGAGAAACAAAAAATAAGGAAAAATATCAAAGTATTGAAAAACCGCCCGAAGCCTCAGTACTCTCCCCCAGCTCTCCCCAGCTTCACTAGTGTGGGGCACCTGGCTGTGACAGCCAGGTGCGCACTGCGCATGCATGAGTCGAACTGTGCGTCCTGAATGGCCAGGAAATCTTCTAGGACCTGTGACATGTCCCAGAAGATTGCAGGGAGGGGGGGAGGGGGAGAGTCTAGGCAGTCCGAGCAGAAGTAGGAGCAGGTACCTGTCAAAACTAGGTTCCCACTCCTCCCCCCCAAAAAATGACATGCCAAATGTGGTATCTTGGGATCAGGAGTCCTTAAAGTGGAACTTCCACTTTTGGGTGGAACTCCGCTTTGAGAAAGAAAACTGCAAAACGTTGAACACAATTTGTTTTGATGCATCTGGAATTTATGGAACTGATTTAACCCATTGGTGCAGGCGCCTCCCGGCCCTTTAAGGGGTTTAAGATGCTGGGAGGTGGGATGGGGTTTATGATCATGTGACTGCTGTGATTGGCTCTCACAGCAGTCACATGATCGTAAAGCTTCCAATCGCAAGCAGGGATTGGGAGCTTGCAGGGCCCATGCTCTTGACAAGGAAACCCCAAAACTCACGGGTTTCAGTAACATTTTGACTGTGAGTTTTGGGGTTTACTTGTCAGTCTCGGCACAGCTGTTTTTGCAATATTGCACGCAAATATGCGGCCGCTCGGCTCCAAGGCCCACCCGCCAAAGGCTGCTGTTGGATTTTAAGCAGTGACATTTTTCTATGAATGCCACTAAACACAAAAGCTGAACACCAAAACTGAATGCCAGAAAGTTTTCAGAATTAGGATAAAAGGTTGGAAACCTAAAGTTTTGATTACTTTTCTCTGTCTACATATAAATGTGTTTTTAGGTAAAATGGAAGAATTTTGTCTAACCTCAGTAACAGTTCTGTGGTCTTTGCTTGAGGTGACATCAATTGTTCGGCCTGACTAACCTGCTTAGCATTCTGTTTTTTCAATTGGGTGGCATTTCCTGGACTAAAAAATTCTAATTTTAAACGTTTTCCTTTTTTGTTTGCTTTGTTTCCACTACAATGAAATATTTGGCGTTTCTTAAGCGCCAAATATGCCTCGCAAAGAGCATTTTGCATAGATGTAGCTATGTAGCTGTGTAATTGGTTGTAATGAATATTGCAGATTGCTGTGTAGCTCACACTGAGTAAACAAACATGCTCTTTTTTTCCTTATTTGATTCTCTGTAGGACTCCTCATTAGCTCCGGATGTGCCCTGTATCCACTGGGGTGGAACAGTCCTGAAATCCAGCAAGCATGTGGCAACGCGTCCAGTCAGTTCCAATTAGGTAACAAGTGACTCACAATCACCAATCGTGGCCTGTGAATGTGTGTACGAGGAGCACTAGCCGTGCATCAGAGTAAAACTCATTATAGCTGAGAGGGATTGAAATCAATACAGCTGACTTTCCATTTGTACAATACAAGATACAAGATACACTGAATATTTACATGGCTTCAATATGTAATTAACTCATCCCCTGCTGAACAGACTTTTTAGTATTGCAGTGTCAGGAACAATGTATCTGCTAAAACTACTGTATCCCACAGCAACCAATAAAATTGTTTTTGTTAGATAATGAATGAGTTTTGACTATAAAGCACTGTACTTAACCACTTAAGCCCCGGAGGATTTTCTTGCTAAACGACCAGGGGGTATTTTGCGATTCGGCACTGCGTGAATTTAACAGACAATTGCGCGGTCGTGCGACGCTGTATCTAAACGAATTTGGCGTCCTTTTTTTCCCACAAACAGAGCTTTCTTTTGGTGGTATTTGATCACCCGTGCGATTTTTACTTTTTGCGCTATAAACAAAAAAAGAGCGTACATTTTGCAAAAATAACAATATTTTTCACATTTTTTTATATGAAATTCCTCCAAAAAAAAATGTAAAAATCAAAATTTTTTAAAATTTTCGGCCAATTTGTTTTATGCTACCTATGTTTGGTAAAAAAAAGATTTCTGTCATTTTTGGTGTTTTTTTTTTTTACGTGTAATGGCGGCGATCTGCGATTTTTTTGCGGTACTGCGACATTGGGGCGGACAGATCGGACCCTTGACTGACATTTTTGACACTTTTGGGGTTACCAGTGACATTTCTACAGTAATCAGTGCTATATATATGCACTGTTACTGTAAAAATACACTGGTAGTGAAGGGGTTAACTTTATTTGGGAGGGAGGGGCTGTGTGGGTCCCTAGGGGCGTGCTTTCTACTGTGATTGGCTGTGGCTTGAGCTGTAAGGACACTGATCAACGGATCTACATAGTAGATCCATGTGATCAGTGTTTTTACAGCGAGGAGAATGACAGGTGGCTTGTTTACACAAGCTGCCTGACATTCTCCCTCTCCCCCGCCGATCGCCCAGTGACCGGCGGACATCGGGTCCGCTGGTCACACGCGCGGGGGGGGGGGTCCGTGACCGCGCGGGAGCGCGCCTCCGCGGGCGCGCGCTCGCTCCCCAGAGCCTCACAGGCGAGCGACGTAGACCTAAGTCACTCTGCCTGTGAGGGGATGACTGCCGCAGTAAATATACTGTGAGCAGTCGGCAAGCGGTTAAAGCGTAACTCCCCTATTGTTGAGAAAAAAAACATTCCCCTCTGGGTAATCTCTGTACATTGCAGGAATTTAACAAAGTTTGTTACAGATTCTTACCTTTTGTTATTCTGAGCTGAGTGGGTCAAATGGGAGTGGTTTCATAATTATCTGTCAGCTGTGGCAGCTGCAGGGCTCGAATGAGCAAAGCTGCTGGGCCTGCACCCTTTAGACGTGTTCCTATTGGAAGTATCTCACCAAAAATGACATTTTTGTATCTTAAGCAGACTTCTGGGAAAATCGGTGAGCCAATCACACAAGCAGGAAATTATGTTTTTAGGGTGTGGTCAGTACATTCTGTGTACAGAACAGCTCCAGGTAGCCATATTGCATTGCATTTTCAGAAAATTAAAACAGATGCAGATTGAAAAGGAAAGGTAATTTTTGAGTAACATTCAATTTCAATATGATTTGTGTCGTATATTGTTTTTTCTTTATTTGCTAATTTTTTCCCCCACAAAAGTGGAGTTACTCTTTAGGCTGAACCCAAGCCTTATCTTCAGCCTTGCAGAGTTGTACAGGCTCCTTTCCTACAACTAAACTTTTTACTCTGATTTCACTGCACATTGAGAGAGATTTACTAAAACTGGTGCAGCTGTGCATAGCAACCAATCTGCTTCTAACTTCAGCTTGTTCACTTAGGCTCCGTTCACATCTAGGCGTTTTGGGGCGTTTTTGGGGCGTTTTTCTGCTCTAGGATCAGCTCTCAAAACGCCCAACAAGACAAATCCTATTCATTTCAATGGCCCCTGTTCACATCTGAGCGTTTTGACGCTGTATACAAAATGCCCAACGCTCAAAAAAGTACATGAGCTTCTTTTTGGGCAGATTACAGGCGTTTTCCATTGATCTCTATTCAATCTAAAAACGCCTGCACAAAAATCGCGGTAAAAATCGCGGTAAAATCGCGGTAAAAAACGCCGCAAAAATCGCGGTAAAATCGCGGTAAAAAACGCGCGAAAAACGCTACGCTCAGGTGTGAATGTAGCCTTAAGCTTTGACAATAAAACCTAGAAACTGATTGGTTACTATACACAGCTTCACCAGATTATGTGTGCACCAGTTTTAGTATATCTCCCCCCATTGAGTTTCTTGCAATATTATTTTAACCTCCTTGGCGGTATGATTCTTTTGGATTTTAGGTGCTGAAAGCGGTACCATTATTTTGCATGTAATTCTTGTGAATGAGCAGCCCAAACCAACTGTATACATTTATTATATATATGTATGTACACATATATTATGTATACATATATTATATATATATATATATATATATATATATATATATATATATATATATATATATATAAATAAATGTATATAGTTGGTTTGGGCTGCTCATTCACAAGAATTACGTGTATGTATATATTTATATATATATATATATATATATATATATATATATATTTTTTTTTTTTTTTTTTTACATAAAAAGTACAGTAAAACTGCAGGAAAGGGCACTGGGGGGCAAACTAATGTGATTTTTTTTTTATTTTGAATGGTATCAGTGTCTTTTTACATTTGAATTTGCCGCCGGTTCCACCCCCCTGCGAACGTCAGCGTTTCAACACATTTGAAATTCATCCAAACATTTTTATTTGGGAGAAAAGATGCAGAGATCATACTACCACCAAGTCTCTTTTGGTGTTGGTGAATATGGCAGGGAGATCTCCATCCATTGCCTAGAGAAGTGCTTGTTGTGATTTGAACTTAGTTCCTTTTTATAAAAATGTGATAACATAATGTCCATCTTTTGCATATTAGTAAAAAAAAAAACAAAAAAAAAAAAACATGATTTTAAGATATATGAGCTATTACAAAAAGACATTGCGGTTGATTTACTTAAAAGCAAATATGTTGTTCACTTTGCAAGGGGAATTTCCCCAGAGTATAGTGATTGAGGTGAAGCTCTGGTGACTTCTATCATTTGATCATGTGCAAGCAAAAACTATGTTTTTTAATCTTCATTTTATTTATATTTGCCATGATTAGGTATTCGTTGCATAGTGAATACTCACCACATTTGCTAAGGTCAGGGGAAAACTCACTTGCAATGTGCAACTTCCTTTGAAAAGTGAACATTTTGTGTAAAATTCTAAATCACAGTATATTTGCTCTGTAAATGATGTATGAAATGAAAATTTCTCAACTGGATATTGCCTTTTCCGATTCTAAAAAAAAAAAAGAATAGGTGATTCAAGTGGCAAAATGATGCAGAATAGAGAACATAAATATTATAATATATGCAAGCAATGAAGTGGAAGGGAAGCTTAGGTAAAGTAGAAGGCTATTACACAACATTAAAAATTAATTCTTGCATTTGCCACCCGGGTACATTATTTCTGTCCTCTGTAAGACATTAAACTTCATCTGCATAATTACTAAAGAGTCTGGAACACCCTGGACACTGTCAATGGTTCCCTTAGGGCTGGTACATTAATGTGATTCCAAGCTCAAACTGTTCTTGGCCATGCAAAAGTCTCTAGGTTAGTTGTAAAACAAATCTAGAAATGTTAACTCATTCAGAAGCCAAAAATCACAGATTTATCTGTAGAGTTAAACCAAATGAAAGACAAAACTTTTCAACCATTGTAACCCATTTTGACTTTAAATCTGAAAGCACTAGTGTCATTTTAGCTTGAGCTATTGCATTTTGTAAACAACAGGTTTATAACAAGGTGAGAACCTGAAAAAAAATGAGACAATGAGCTTACTTGTCCTATATATTCTGTTAAATCTGTCTACCTATAACTGATAAGTGACCAATATCTTTATTATAAAATGTAACACATTTATTTTGTCTTATGTTCCAGGCACCTGCAAGCTTGGCTGGGCATATTATTGTACAGGAGGTGGAGCAGCAGTTGCAATGCTCATCTGCACATGGCTGTCATGTTTTGCCGGAAAGAAGAACAAGCCATCCCAATACTGACAATATACAGATATTAAAGGATTGCTGTTCATTACTTACTGACACTGTACACCTAGCAGCTAAAGTCATTAGATATTTAAACTAACTTATGAAAGTGCCCCAACTGAAGTGTATGTAAACCCACAACTTTATTTCAGTTTTGGATAGAGAAACGAAGTGTTAAAACCCCTTTCAGTGTATTTTGTGCCATCTGGCCCCTGTTAGGAAGATTTTCCTTCTCATCCGGCCATGAAGATGAGCCAAGAAGTAAGTGAAAGTCTCTAAAACATAAGGGAAATTTTCCTCTTAAGCTAGCCAAAGATGGATCATATTTCGGCTGGACCCCAAGCCAAATTTTGATCCATGTGTGGCCATTGAAATTGACAGAAGTTGATCTACCAATCAATCAAGAAAGGGCTACTGTATTGGGTGACATTTATTATACATAGAAAATAAGAAAGGTATACATGTGAGATCTACAAGCACACAGACAGAATAATGAGCTAATGTGTTCAAAACCACACTTTCCTGACATCCAATATACTTACTGGTGATTAGAGTACTGTTTGTCCATAAGGTTTTTTTTTTTTTAAAGAACTAGGCTTTCCTTAGCCTGGCAAATCATTTACTGAGAGTGACTTATGGCTAGATGTCTGCCTTTCCTTAACCACTTAAGGACCGGAGGATTTGGCTGTTTAATGACCAGGCCCTATTTTGCGATTCTGCACTGCATTACTTTAACGGACAATTGTGCGGTCGTGCAACGATGTACCCAAACTAAATTGACGTCCTTTTTTCCCCACAAATAGAGCTTTCTTTTGATGGTATTTGATCACCTGTGTGATTTTTATTTTTTGTGCAACAATTATTATTTATTTTATTTTATTTATTTATTATTTTTTGCGTTTTTTAAACAAAAAAATAGCGTCAATTTTGAAAAATATGCACTGTTACTGTAAAAATGACACTGGCAGGGAAGGGGTTAACATTACTGGTGATCAGTGGGTTAAATGTATCCCTAGGGATTCTAACTGTCAGGGGGCGTGCCTTGTGAAGTAATCACAGAGACATGCGATCCTATATAGCAGGATCACATAGCCTCTGTGATCACTTCAGGATGAATGACAGGCGTCTGTCTTTCTCTCTCAGCTGCGGGAGATCACGAGTGGCCGGCGGCAACCGGAGCCGCCGGTCTCACACACACTGGCTCCCCAGCTGACTAGCGGGGGCACACTGGCGGCGACGCGTGCTCGCCCCCCTAGAGTCTTCTGAGCGAGCGACATAACATAACGTTGCTTTGCCCAGGACCGGCTGCCTGCCACAGTAAAACTGCGGTGGGCGGACGTTATGTGGTTAAAGTAGAATCTAGGCAAACTTTTTTTTTTTTCCATTTTGGACAGAGTAAGGGAAGGCAATAGCCCCTGTTGGTTTATTTTTTGGTTTATTTTTTGCCATCTGTGCCTCATTGGGGGAAATTTACTTTTTTCCTGTCCCATATCTAAAACAGGAAGTGAGAGGAAATTTATGGGATCCCCAGGTCACCAAAATTGGTGTCCCCATTGGAAGATTTCCCCTCTATTACTTTTCTGGGGATAACCCAAAATTTGGGGTTTTCTTTTACTTTCACTTTCGATGATAAAGGCAAACAGGACAAATAGAGAAGAGAGGGTGAATCTCCCTAATGGGGTCACAGACAGCAATAAAAACTGGAAGGGGTTCTAATCCCTCTCTGCTCTATCCAAAATGAAAGAAAACATTTTGCCTTTAGTTATATAGTACTTTAATCTCCTTACATCTACCTCAGAAAATATGGATCGCTGTGTAGTGAATTCAGCACTAAAGCCTTGTCATGCTGAGAGGGACAGTACATCCTCTATGGAAAGCTGTCCTACCTGGTCCACCAATGACTCTCACTTGTGTTCTAAAAGCATCCCTCTGACAATGCCTTCATAGAAAGTCATCTACATTAAACATTATTTCCATCTTTTGCTGATCTTTTGAGGAAAAATCCAGAATTGCAGGCTGTTGCTGCCTCAACTACATATTTGAATAAATGAACATTTATAACACCTTGGCTTTATAACAGTTGTTTTAACTTTTATCTCCACAAACCATTACTAAGAGAACTGGGTCTAACTAAATGGCTGTTGGGCTGCATATTCCTATTTAGGCACAGTAATTAGCAGCTATAATAAGAAAACTCAGGGAAGGCTATACAAATGGAGGTGCAATGGGGTTGATTTAATAAAGCTGGAGAGTGCAAATCTGGTGCAGCTGTGCATGCTAGCCAATTAGCTTCTAACTTCAGCTTGTTCAATTAAGCTTTGACAAAAACAATCTGGAAGCTGATTGGTTTCTATGCAGAGCTGCACCAGATTTTGATTTGCACTCTCTGGTTTTAGTAAATCAACCCCACTGTGTATTTGGCTGCATATATATTTCTGTGACTTTAATTGTGCTTATATATCAAAATTTTGTGTAATTCTTTTTTTTATTTTTTATTTAATGATAATATTAGTAACTGCTAAGAGTAATGCATGTTGAGACTTGAATTAGGTGGTACATTGTGGATCTGTGCTTACCAATGTTTGCTTTGTTTATTTTAGGGTAACAAGGTTATCTGACTGCACACATGCTTGTACCCTTGCCAAGCCCATTTATCACTATTTGTGCTCAATGATTGACATTAAATCTGCTAAAAAAAAGTGCCTGGCAGTAAAGGCTGGCAATCTGTTCCTGTGTAACAAAAGGAAACTGCAATCTCTATGGGCTGACAATATGAAAAAAGCAATGAAAAATGTAAAATATATCACACACAATAAACATACCCAAATGCTTGATTGCATCCCCAAGGGGAATCATATAAACATACTATATATAAACACCAGTAATAATGAAAAAAAAAAACTACCTTAAGGTCTCTTTCACACGGAGCGCACCGTATTTCGATCCGCTCCGGCATTTTTTTTTTTTTACGGACACGGATGACACTTGCGTCATCCGGTCCGTATGTCCGCATATCATCCCATCCGTTTGCGGATGATATACGGACATAATGTATGTCTATGGGATTGCAGATGTCAGCGGATGACACCGTTGACATCCGATTTTGCGTCCTTTGCATTTTTTAAACGGAAGAAAAATAGGGTTCTGTTCCGTTCCAAAAAACGAAACAGAACTGAAAGGACGCAAATCGGATGTCAGCGGATGGTCATCCGCTGACATCCGCAATCCCATTGACATGCATTATGTCCGTATATCACCTGCAAACGGATGGGGTGATATACGGACATACGGAACGCCCGTGTGAAAGAGGCCTTAGGGCTCTTTCACACTAGTAATCCGTCAAACGGACTCTACTTATATCAGCGGGGGATCGATCCGCCGATCCCCCGCTGGGATAACAGCTGTTCTCCACGCTGAGCAGGAGGATGACAGCTGTTCTCCACGCTGTGTGCGGAGACACAGCTGTCAGGTCCCCATGCATCTCTATGGGGGAAATGGATGAGAACGGACTGTCTGTCCGTTTTCATCCGACCCCAGCCGATCCGATCCACTGGATGGATGGAAAATAGGGTTTCCATCCCTCCAGATTTGACGGATCAGATCGGATCGGATGTCAGTGGACATGTCTCCGCTGACATCCGATGCCCCATAGACATGCATGGGGTGACCGTTCAGATCCGCCTGAAAAACGGTCCGCCTGTGTGAAAGGGGCCTTACACTTAAAAAAGATGAAGGAACATGTACAAATGTAAAAGTTTCCTAGTGGATTATAATCCGGTAAAATAAAGCATTATACTATGTACAATAATGTGACTCATTTATATACAAAAAGTATTAAATATTAATAGGTATTTATTAATAATAATTATTATTAATATGTACTTGTACAAACTGTTACCACAGAAGCAATATATGTGCCACCAAAACAAACATTCTATTATTTGGATGTTTGTGGAACCTAATAATAGAATACAAATCACATCTTGTCAAGATTTTTATCCTTTTTACCTTATTCAGCTATATATACTGTAGACCTAAAGGAGTCACATTAAGAATAAATGCAAAGTTCCAGACCAACAGCTACGTACACAGTTCAAATATATATGTTTACTGTTTTACAAACAAAAGGATTTGTAATTCTGCACAAAAAAAGTTTGCAATTTACACACATCTGCCACACTGCACAGCCAGGCAGATGACATATTTATTTCTATATGTGTTTTGGCTGTGTAGTATTTTCAGTGGCTTCAGCAGACAGAACTTTCTATTGATAGTTAACCCACAGGCAATGGTAATACGGTGTCTGGCTAGTGTAACAAACATCTTTATTGATGATCCATATACAAGCAGATGCATCAAGCATTACATGATCATTTAGGAGAGGATGATAGTGAAAGTGGTAACATGCAGTAAATGTGTCTTTTAACACACTTTGCCAGGATGTGCAGTAATGTGTGGTTAATTGTTTTTTAAAATGATATTCCAATAAACGATTACAGTAGGAGGCATTGCACCCCCTAATAAACACAGTAGGAGACATTGCACCCCCTAATAAACACAGTAGGGGACAATGCACCCCCTAACAAACACAGTAGGAGACATTGCACCCCTAATAAACACAGTAGGGGACAATGCACCCCCTACCAAAAACAGTAGGAGACATTGCACCCCTAATAAACACAATAGGGGACAATGCACCCCCTAACAAACACAGTAGGAGACATTGCACCCCTAATAAAACATAGTAGGAGACATTGCACCCCCTAATAAACACAGTAGGGGCAATGCACCCCCTAACAAACACAGTAGGAGACATTGCACCCCTAATAAACACAGTTGGAGACATTGCACCCCTAATAAACACAGTAGGGGACAATGCACCCCCTAACAAACACAGTAGGAGACATTGCACCCCTAATACAACATAGTAGGAGACATTAAACCCCCTAATAAACACAGTATGGGCAATGCACCCCCTAACAAACACAGTAGGAGACATTGCACCCCTAATTAAACACATTAGGAGACATTGCACCCCCTAATAAACACAGTAGGGGCAATGCACCCCCTAACAAACACAGTAGGAGACATTGCACCCCTTATAAAACACAGTAGGGGACAATGCACCCCCTAACAAACACAGTAGGAGACATTGCACCCCTAACAAACACAGTAGGGGGACAATGCACCCCTAATAAACACAGTAGGAGACATTGCACCCCTAATAAAACACAGTAGGGGACAATGCACCCCCCCCAAAGGTGCAGTTATGGTTTTTCCTTCATTTGACAGACTTTGGCAGCCCATTCTAAATTAATAGGTTGCCTTATCTCAAAGCACATTAATGCAGGACATACCGAAAATGATTGCACCAGAAAGGCTTGAGGGGGTGATGGGTATGCAACCTGCTATTTGCCACATATGCTGTTGCATCTGGGAGTACATGTCAGCTGGCATGAGCTCCTGTTGGCCTCTCTGATCCATTATTACAACCAAAATGTAATGTACCTTGACCCAGTTTCATACTGCGCTGATACCATAGCAAATACAGAAACATAAATGTTCCTTTGAGCTAGCAAAAGTTTGGTCATGTACCTACATTTTAGTGTGTTTTATAAGTCAGAGTTTATTTTTACTCTCAGTCTCTTGGTGCTGGCACATATACAAATGACAGTGTCACTAAACAATGTCAATGCAATTTATATTTTTCATGCAGGACCACAATAAATGGGCAGCATTATACATGGGAAACAAAGTATATACTATATTAAGAAAGAAGTATTACACTAATGATTTGAGATCACGTCACTTCACTGTAGCTATAATCCCTTAGCCCTTTTATTTGCATGTAGCTTTAACTCTCAGCTGTAGAGAATTTCTGATATGGCTTAATTATGTGTCAGCAGTACTGCCAGACATAAGTTATCATTAATAAAATTGTCAGTAATAATATTGTCCAGTGCTAGAAAACATGGATATCTTGTAGCATACTCAGTATTAACTAGAAACCTATTCTCATTGAGGGTGCTTTGAATGTAAAGTGGGAGATACATCATTAATGGTATATTCACTGGACACATTTAAAATGGAATCCAAGGAAATATAAAGGCTGTTCAGGGTTTGTTTAACCACTTAAGCCCCGGAAGATTTTACCCCCTTCCTGACCAGGGGGTATTTTGCGATTCGGCACTGTGTGACTTTAACGGACAATTGCGCGGTCGTGCGTTGCTGTACCTAAACGACTTTGACATCCTTCTTTTCCCACAAATAGAGCTTTCTTTTGGTGGTATTTGATCAACTGTGCAATTTTTTGATCATGCGCTATAATCAAAAAAAGAGCGACAATTTTGCAAAAATAACAATATTTTTCACATTTTTTTATATGAAATTCCCCCCAAAAAAATGTAAAAATCAAAATTTTTTTTAATTTTTGGCCAATTTGTTTTCTGCTACCTATGTTTGGTAAAAAAAATCACAATAGGCGTATTTTGATTTGTTTGCGAAAAAGTTATTGCGTTTACTAACTAAGGGAAAGATTTTTGTAATTTTTGTTGTTTTTTTTTTAACGAGAAATGGCGATCTGCGATTTTTTTATGCGGGACTGCGACATTGCGGCGGACAGATCGGACCCTTGACTGATATTTTTGACACTTTTGGGGGTACCAGTGACATTACTACAGTAATCAGTGCTATACATATGCACTGTTCCTGTAAAAATTACACTGGCAGGGAAGGGGTTAACTTTATTGGAGAGGGAGGGGTTAAGTGTGTCCCTAGGGGCGTGCTTCTAAGACTCCTTTCACACACTCCGTCCGTTGGACGGAGTCTGTTTTTCTCAGCGGGGGATCGAGCAGCCGATCCCCCGCTGAGCAGCAGGAGGACAGCTGTGTCTCCGCGCTGTGTGCGGAGACACAGCTGTCAGTTCCCCATGCATCTCTATGGGGAAAATCGGATGTCAACGGACCGTCAGTCCGTTCTCACCCGATCCCATCCGATCCGATCCGCTGGACGGATGGAAAATAGGGTTTCCATCCGTCCAGATTTGACGGATCGGGTCGGATGTCAGCGGACATGTCTCCGCTGACATCCGATGCCCCATAGGAATGCATGGGGGGACCGTTCAGATCCGCCAAAAAAACGGACAGGCGGATCTGAACGGTCTGCCTGTGTGAAAGGGGCCTAACTGTGCAGGGATGTGGCTGTGTGTGTAACAGCACAGATCAACGATCCTACATAGCAGGACCGTTAGATCAGTGCTTTTACACAGGGAAGAATGACAGGCGGCTTTGTTTACATTAGCCGTCTGCCTTTCTCCCTTCACAGCGGACGATCGCGAGTGACCGGCGGACATCGAGTCCGCCGGTCACAGGCACGGAGGTGTCCGTGAACGAGCCGAGGTGGGAGCGCGCCTCCGGCGGCAGCGCGCTCGCCCGCTATTGGCTCCCAGGCTAGTGACGTACCGGTACGTCACTTTGCCTGGCCGGGGCTGACCGCTGCAGTATATCTGCGGTCGGCAACCGGTTAAGATACATATATCAAAAATAGGCTTAAGGTATAAACCCTCATAAGTGTGTTTATGTAAAATGTGTTTATTTCTAAATGTACATAGGGTAGTCACATGTGTTTGTACTAACCAATTCCCGCAAACCGATGTACCCATACGTCAGCTTGAAGAAGTGGTTGTACCATATTTTAGAGCCGGTGGTCGGCTTTCTATTGACAACAAACGATGTGGCTCAGGACGTCCCCCCCCCCCCCGCTGCCTTCCGCCTCTCTGCCCGGGTCTCCCGTCCCACCAGGAGACCCGAGCGACCACCCGGCATGTCCACGGGCTGGTTACAGTCCCCAACGAAGCCGGATTCGGCTTTGATCGGGTCTCCGATAAATGTAACCCGGAAGAGACATCAAAATGTCACTTCCGGTTAACTCAGCTGCCAACAGCGTTGATTGAAAAAAAGTGACCGTATTGAAAACTGCCGATTTTGGCGTTTTTGGGGTCCATAAAGAGTACCTGTCACTGCCTATTACTGTCACAAAGGGTTTACATTCCTTGTGACAGCAATAAAAGTGATCAGACTGTTTTTTTTTTAAAGGAACAGTGATAGTGATAAAAACAAAAAATAAAATAAATAGGAAAAAAAAAAAAATTGAAACGACCCCGTGCCCGTGGGCTCACACACTTAAGTCGGGCTCGTAAATGTAAACGATGTTCAAATTACACATGTGAGGTATCGCCGCGATTGTCAGAATTAGAGCAATAATTCTAGCAAAACCCCTCTTCTGTAACTCTAAACTGGTAACCATTACAAGTTTTTAAATCGTTGCCTGTGAAGATTTTAAAGTACCGTAGTTTGTCGCCATTCCACGAGAGTTCGCAATTTTAAACCGTAACATGTTAGGTATCTATTTACTCAGTGTGACATCATCTTTCACAATATACAAAAAAATTGGGCTAACTTTACTGTTTAGCTGCTTTTTAAATTCAGCGAAGTGTATTTTTTTCTTTAAAAATGCGTTTGATAGACCGATGCGCAAATACCGCGTGACAAAAAATATCGCGAAGACCGCCATTGTATTCTCCAGAGTCTTTGTTTAAAAATATATATATCACGTTTGGGGGTTCTAAGTAGTTTTCTAGCAACAAATACTGATCTTAACTTGTAAACAACGTGTCAGAAATGGGCTTGGTCCTTAAGTGCTTAAAGCTTCCGTAAATATGAAATTTGAAAATTGTCTGATTGTGGAGATCCGCAGGAGCTTGAAGCAAAGGGAACTCTTTTAATACAAATATCACTTTCAGATAGGAAGTTGGCAATATGGCTAACCTATTCCTGCACCCTAATATTGGTTACTTATACATGTATCACATTTTGCAATCAAAAGTGAGGCTTAGAACATGACAGGCCAAAGTGTGGACCTCTTGGTGTAATTCACATTGATGCATCGGGTTTTTAAACAAGCAGTATACGGTCACCTTTAGATGGCTGCAAGTTGCCAAGGCAGGCAATGTATATTAGGGATATACCGATTATCGGCAAAGCCGATATATTGGGGGCTGATATGCACTTTCCCCGATATATTGGAATCGGCCCCTGAGGTTACCGATATTTCAGAAAGTGCTTGTACCGGAGTGATGCCTGGAGCTAGAGGCATCACCCTGGTACCGGCGTCCATAGTCGACGGTCGGCTGTCTAGTAATGACAACCAATGCGCGGGAAACCCGGGCATCCTACCTGCACGGCCGCCGAAGACCCGATCAAAGCCGCATTTGGCTCTGATCGGGTCTCCATGTAAAAACTCGGAAGTGATGTCATGACATCACTTCCGGGTACTGGCGCCAGATTAAAAATAAAATGACAGCATTCAAAAACAGCCAAACTTGGCGTTTTGAATGCTTTTAAGTGCAAAGGAGGGGTTTGGGGTCTTTTAGACCCCCAGTTCCCTCCACAAGAGTACCTGTCAAGTAAAAAAATAAATACATTTTTAAATGTACGAAAATATCGGCCCATATCGGCTGATAGCTGTTCTTTTTAACTGTAACTAGCTTTTAACGCTGTCTCCTCCAAAAACTAGAAATCCATGCTGATGAAGGTCTGCAGAAAAAGACTGTGATGGCAGCTCTGTGAGTACTACAAGCTATAATGTTGTGACACTGGACACAAAGTCTGTTTTTTTGGTAGAGAATGATTTGACCTATGTTGATAAGAGGCAGGCTATGTTCTTTTTATGTGTTTCTTTTATGGAAACACTGGTTAAGTTTGTTAGGTAATGCTGTAGTGCCTAATAAAGACCACAATGGGACTGAGCGCAGAACTCCTTCACTGGCCAGTAAATGTGGATGACCCCTATTTGCAGGCATTGTATTGGTGGTGTGTTAGTAAGAAGTGTGCAGCTACTCCATCTTTAACCCCTGGTCAGCCCACCATTTGTGCCCAGGAAGTACTCCAGTCAGGGACAGGGTTAAAAGTATTCAATTGGTCATTTTTTAATGGTTAGTCTGTGTTTTAAGGGCTATACTATTTGACTACTTTTCAGTTATTATTTTTGTACACTATAATAACAAAAGTTTTGGGACGTCTGCCTTTACACACACATGAACTTTAATGGCATGTAGGGTTCAGTATTGAGTTGGCCCACCCTAATCACCGCCGAGACCACATGCACATAATCACGTAGATCTGCGTGATTATGCGCAGCCGAGCCACACTTCTGCACTTAATCTGCATGGGGCGGTTGGTAAGTGGTTAATGGCACCCCAGTCTTAAGCCTCGTACACACGCAACGAATTTCCGCCGACCGGTCGTCCGTCTTTTGTCCAGAGTGCGTGTCTGTTCGTTGGAATGTGCTCTAGACTGCACACAAATTTTCCCGCAGGACAGAATTCTACTTCAGAAGTGATGTCATGTGTTGGATTGCTTTGTATGTGTTCTTTCATCTCTGAGCATGCCTAGTCTTGCTCATAAGATTTTTCCCCATCGAAATCTGTACTAATGAGACGAAAATCGGACGTGTTTTGACGGTCGACAAAAATTATATAGCATGCACACCAGGATTTTTTCGGCCGAAAAGTCGGAGTCGGTTGTCGGAAGCATCATACTAACAAGCCGAAAATCGGCAGATTGGTCGTCGGACGAAATTTCCCGGCCGAATTTCTACTCATGTGTACGGGGCTTTAGTCCGTAGGGTTCAATTCTGAGTTGGCCCACCCTTTGCAGCTATAACAGCTTGAACTCTTCTTGGAAGGCTGTACACAAGGTTTAGGAGTGTGTCTATGGGAGTGTTTCTTCTAGAAGAGCATTTGTGAGGTCAGGCACTGATGTTGGAGAGAAGGCCTGGCTTGCAGTCTGCGCTCTAATTCATCCCAAAGGTGTTCTATCGGACATGGATGAGCGAGTTTGGGGATGGAGGAACTTAAGTGGCCGGATAGAAAATCTTTGGGATGAATTAGAACGCAGACTGTGAGCCAGGTGTTCTCTCCAACAGCAGTGCCTGGCCTCACAAACATTCCCATAGACACACTCCTAAACCTTGTGGACAGCCTTCCCAGAAGAGTTAAAGCTGTCATAGCTGAAAGGGGGGGCCAACTCAGAATTGAGCCCTACGGACTAAGACTGGGATGCCATTAACCACTTACTGACCGCCCCACGCAGATTTACTGCGGCAGGGCGGCTCGGCTGCGCATAATCACATAGATCTACGTGATTATGTGCATGTGGTCTCTGTGTCTAATCACAGCGGAAGCCAGACTGCGGGAAGAGTGGGCACGATTGCTGCCGGCCACCTGCAGTTTCGGGGAAACTGACAGAAGAGCCGCCTGCCTATGTAAACAAAGCAGGCGGCTCTTCTGTCAGACAGGCACACAGAGATCATATGTTTCAGCTAAGTTGAAACACCGATCTCTGTGTGTCTTTCACAGAGCCTTCCCCCCACAGTTAGCAAACACTTTAGGCATACATTTAACCTCTTGATCACCCCCAGTAATTAACCCCTTCCCTGCCAGTGTTATTTTTACAGTAACAGTGCATATTATTTAGCACTGATTACTGTAATAATGTCACTGGTCCCCAAAAAGTGTCAAAATGTCAGTTAGGTGTCCGATCTGTCTGCCGCAATGTTGATGTCCCACTAAAAATTGCTGCCATTACTAATAAAAACAAAAACAAATAAATAAAAAGTCAAAAAATCTATCACGTAGTTTATAAACGCTATAACTTATGTGCAAACCAATTAATATGCGCTTTTTGGGATTTTTATTTTACCAAATATATGTAGCGGAATAAAAAATTGCCGTAAAGTGATTAAAAAATTTGACTTAAAAAATTTTTATATTGGGAATGTTTTATAGAAGAAATTGACGCTCTTTTTTTTGTTTATAGTGCAAAATCTAAAAACCGCAGAGGTGATCAAATACCACCAAAGTAAAGCTCTATTTGTGGGAAAAAAAGGACAGTTTTATTTGGGTACAGCGTCACATGACCGCGCAATTGTCAGTTAAAGTAACACAGTGCCATATTGCAAAAAATGGCCTGGTCATTAATAAGGGGGTAAAACCTTCCGGAGCTGAAGTGGTTAAAGTTCATGTGGGTGTAAAGGCAGGCGTCCCAATACTTTTGGCAATATAGTATATTTGCTATGCTGTTGATGGATTGAGCTACCTCTTTAATAAATACCATGGCCTTTGAAGTTATTACATTTATCTTGGTGTCTGTGTTTTTATTTACATACTTATTAGAGTGTAAATGTATGCCTTGGCTCTTATTCTTTGAATTCCAAGTAAAGTGAAAAATCGCAAATGTCAGGGATAAGTACCAGTACAATAATCTCTTCATTAAAGTATTCCATTTTACTAATTGTATTTTTTTTTCAAAATGTGTAATTTAAAACCCCATCTACTTCACTTCATGGTACATCATAAACTGGATATCAGTACCTAACCTTTGTTCATTGCTGTGTAATCTGAATTAGAAACTGTTTATTAGAAATGAATTAGAAAATGTTTCTTTGTTAAGGAAAGCCCTCTAGTGGCAAGCTTTCATTATTACAATAGCTTGCAATTTCTATGAACAGCTCATAACAATGTGCAAACACATTTTTTAAGTGAGCAATAAAATAATAATTCAATTTATATACAGTTTTTCTATAACCTAACACTTGATTTTGCATTTCTTTTTTTAACTGTATAATGAATATATTGTTGCTTTACATTTTTATTGGTTTCAAATCCTTATGTCAATTTATCTGAGTTCAATACAGTTCTAAAGATTCCACATAGACAGGTCCTGTTTCAAAGCAGAAAAGAGGCCTTATAACAAGGTGTTTCCTTTATGCTATGTGTTATATTCATTGAACTCTTAAGGGTTATTCACTGCCAATTTGATTTCCTGATAAGTTATCACAGGCCAACACACATTTTGGTGCCTTGAATGAAAGACCTGTTCCTGGGTATATTTGACCTGCTGATTCAAAAAATGGCTCCAATTTTTCCTTATCAGCCCTAGTTTGAGATCCATCATACATGCCTTACACCACTCTTCACTCTGGTCCCCTTGTCAAAAATCAAGATATAAATATATAGCAAAATACTTCAGAACGATCCAGGCAGCACCGTTATGAAGTAGCCATAACCCCTACAGTGCTCTATCTGCAAAAATGAAATGATATCAGAGGCAATATATACAAACGCATCCTATAAAATCATTACTATAATACAGTTAACAAATTACACTTTAGAATCCATTGTTTCCAATGTAAAATTACATTTTGAAGCATATAAACACTCTCACTATATCTGCTAACTTAAATACAAGAACACAAACTAGGTAACAAAAAAAAAAACAAGTTGATCAGCAAGATGTTTTCAAAAACGGACTAAAAAACTATATAACTTCAACCATATCAAAGAAACTAGAGCTGAAGCAGTCTAGCCAATGTAATTTTCTGAATCAGTGGCCAAAAACCCCCAATAACGGGTCTAAAAAGCATGGAATCAAGAAAGAAGATTTTTTTTATTTTTTTGTGGGCTATGTTATGATCAAGTCATACAGCTGTAAGAAAAAGTATGTGAACCCTTTGGAATTATATGGATTTCTGCACAAATTGGTCATAAAATGTGATCTGATCATCATCTAAGTCACAACAATAGACAATCGCAGTCTGCTTAAACTAATAACATACAAAGAATGAAATGTTGCCATGTTTTTATTGAACACACCATGTAAACATTCACAGGGCAGGTGGAAAAAGTATGTGAACCCTTGGATTTGAACTTGGTTGAACCTCCTTTGGCAGCAATAACTTCAACCAAATGTTTCCTGTAGTTGTAGACCAGACGTGCACAACGGTCAGGAGTAATTCTTGACCATTCCTCTTTACAGAACTGTACAGCAATATTCTTGGGATGTCTGGTGTGAATCGCTTTCTTGAGGTCATGCCACAGCATCTCAATCGGGTTGAGGTCAGGACTCTGACTGGGCCACTTCAGAAGGCGTATTTTCTTCTGTTTAAGCCATTCTGTTGTTTATTTACTTCTATGCTTTGGGTCATTGTCCTGTTGCAACTGCCATCTTCTGTTGAGCTTCAGCTGGTAGACAGATGGCCTTAAATTTTCCTGCAAAATGTCTTGATAAACTTGGCAATTCAATTTTCCTTTGATGATAGCAATCCGTCCAGGCCCTGACGCAGCAAAGCAGCCCCAAACCATGATGCCCCCACCACCATACTTCACAGTTGGGGTGATGTTTTGATGTTGGTGTGCTGTGCCTCTTTTTCGCCACACATAGTGTTGTGTGTTTCTTCCAAACAACTCAACTTTGGTTTCATCTGTCCACAGAATATTTTGCCAGTACTGCTGTGGAACATCCAGGTGCTCTTGTGCAAACTGTAAACGTGCAGCAATGTTTTGTTTGGATAGCAGTGGTTTCCTCTGTGGTATCCTCACATGAAATCCATTCTTGTTTAGTGTTATACATATTGTAGATTCGCTAACAGGGATGTTAGCATTTTCCAGTGACTTTTGTAAGTCTTTAGCTGACACTCTAGGATTCTTCTTCACCTCATTGAGGAGTCTGCGCTGTGCTCTTGCAGTAATCTTTACAGGACGGCAACTCCTAGGGAGAGTAGCAGCAGTGCTGAACTTTCTCCATTTATAGACAATTTGTCTTACCATGGACTGATGAACAGCAAGGCTTTTGGAGATATTTTATAACCCTTTCTAGCTTTATGCAAGTCAACAATCCCTAATCGTAGGTCTACTGAGAGCTCTTTTGTGCGAGGCATCATTCACATCAGGCAATGCTTCTTGTGAAAAGCAAACCCAGAACTGGTGTGTGTTTTTATAGGGTAGGGTAGCTGTAACCAACATCTCCAATCTTATATCATTGAATGGACTCCAGTTGGCTGACATCTCACTCCAATTAGCTCTTGGAGATGTCATTAGTCTAGGGGTTCACATACCTTTTCCACCTGCACTGTGAATGTTTACATGGTGTGCTCAATAAAAACATGGCAACATTTCATTCTTTGTGTGTTATTAGTTTAAGCAGACTGTGATTGTCTATTGTTGTGACTTAGATGATGATCAGATCACATTTCATGACCAATTTGTGCAGAAATCCATATCATTCCAAAGGGTTCACACACTTTTTCTTGCAGCTGTATAAAGCTACCCTGGGGGGCAGAGTGCCTCTAACTGTTTTAAGGTCTTAAAAAATAGGGGGGGGGGGAGGGGGGGGGGAAGACTTTTCTGAAGTGTCCTAAAATTTTTAATTTTCACCATCCTAAAGCACATCCCTATCCTCTAAAATTAGCCTTTAATAATTAATCTCAGAAATGAACCGTAGCTCTTATCCTCTCCCTGAAAGTAAACCTGTGCTGAGAGAAGTACAGAGATTGCTGACTTCTATAGCAAGCATGAATGGGAATGATAAGTGGGGATAAATATGACCACCCTTTCCAATTAAAATTGGGTGATTGTGTAAAACACAGGCTTTTGTGGCTGTCCCAGAGGGTTGGCACTAGAGATGGCCTTGTGGTTCGCCCGGCGGTCGGTTTGCGGCGAATTTTGCATGTTCGCTACCCGCCAAATTTGCGAACACATGGCGTTGTTCGCGGCGGCCATATTAGTTTACATTGGGGAGAACTTTGACCCATGACCATAGGTGTGCGCAGCCTATTGCATTAGGGTGTGCACCCCAAAGTTTAAATACACATGCATGTGTTTGCCTACATGTACATGGCCCCGATACATTACTCTCCCTGCTGGAAAAGGGAAATAGAGCAGAGCAGGTCCGAGGGAGATCTTTCCCATCTCCTCACTGGCAAACAGAGCGATAATGCTAATGTGCCCTAGGTGATTAGGGTGTGCCCAGGTACACCCGGCACACCCTGTGCGCACGCCTATGCCCATGACACAGCTGTCAGGTGGAACGGGACAGCCAATTGAAACATTCCAGCACATGGACAGTCCCCATACCCTATAAATAGACCTGACCTGGCAGCCTTTTCACATTCCGCTTTCTGCCAGTGTAGGGAGAGGTCTGCTGTACTCATGAGGAAGAGTTTGCTAGACAAATATAGCACTGTGAATATCCACAAAAGTCCTTTTCAGGGCTGGTATTTGGGTATAGGCCTTCTACAGTCTCTTTTCAGGTTAGGGAGAGGTATCCAGTCGGTGCTTTAGGGGCAGTTAGAGATCGGCTGCAGTCACACAAATCGCTCTGTTAATGTCCACAAAAGTCCTTTTCAGGGCTGGTATATCATTATAGTTCCAGTCTCTCTTCAGTATAGGAACAGGTTATTCAGTCTGTGCTGTAGGGGCAGTTAGAGATCGTCATCTGCAGTGACACAAATCGCTCTGTTAATGTCCACAAAAGTAATTTAAAGTGCTCCAATGTCGTTATAGGGTCTATTACAGTCTCTTTAGTATAGGGAGAGGTATCCAGTAGTTGCTGTAGGGGCAGTTATAGATCATCAGCAGTGACACAAATCGCTATGTTAATGTCCACAAAAGTAATTTAAAGTGCTCCAATGTCGTTAGAGGGTCTATTAAGTCTCTTTAGTATAGGGAGAAGTATCCAGAGGTTGCTGTAGGGGCAGTTAGAGATCGTCAGCAGTGACACAAATCGCTCTGTTAATGTCCACAAAAGTCATTTAAAGGGTTGCACATTTTTTGGTATTGCTGTGCAGTGCACTAAAAAGGGGGGGGGGGGGTAATCCACGGTATAATATACTTTGTAGAAAGCATATTATAGTGGATTATTAGTATTTTTGTGCACTGTGCAGCATTGTGACAGGTGTGGTGGTGAGACTGAGAGACTGAGCGTTTCTGCAGCAACACTGCATACAGTGACAAAATCACTTATAATGTATTATAACTGGTGTGATAGACCAATTGCCCCCCCCCCCCCCCCCAATACCACATATTGAAGTGGGGTGTTATCTGAGTATACCTTTAAATGTTTATTTGTGTCATGCAACAATATTGCCTCGTTTGCTGAGTGAAGTCTGGTACACACAGCGCCAAACTCACTGGCCAATTTTTTGAACTGGTGTGATACACCAATGGCCCCCCAATACCACATATTGAAGTGGGGTGTTATCTGAGTAAATTTTTACAAGTGTATTTGTGTCATGCAACAATATTGCCCCATTTGCTGAGTGAAGTCTGGTACACACAGCGCCAAACTCACTGGCCAATTTTTTGAACTGGTGTGATACACCAATGGCCCCCCAATACCACATATTGAAGTGGGGTGTTATCTGAGTAAACTTTTACAAGTGTATTTGTGTCATGCAACAATATTGCCTTGTTTTCTGAGTACACACAGCGCCAAACTCACTGGCCCAATGGCCCCCCAATACCACATATTGAAGTGGGGTGTTATCTGAGTAAACTTTTACAAGTGTATTTGTGTCATGCAACAATATTGCCTCGTTTGCTGAGTGAAGTCTGGTACACACAGCGCCAAACTCACTGGCCAATTTTTTGAACTAGTGGGATACATCAATCAATGGCCCCCCCAATACCACATATTGAAGTGGGGTGTTATTTAACAGTATAATTTTCTAATATTGTATTTTAGTCCTGCAAAAATTTGGCCTCTTGCTGTGTAAACAGTGCTACACACAGTGACAACAGTGACTGGCCAATTATTTGTAGAAATGGTGTGATAAACCTGTGGCCCCCCCAATACCACAGATTGAAGTGAGGTGTTATTTAACAGTATATTTTTCTAAGAGTGTATTTTAGTCCTGCAAATATTTGGCCTCTTCCTGAGTAAACACACAGTAACAACAGTTACTGGCCAATTATTTGTAGAACTGGCAGACTGACGGACCGGCAGATAGGGAGGAGAGTCAGGCAGAACTTGCATTGCACAAGAGGTACAAAGCAGACTGCAAATTTATCAGGAGTGAGCCACCAACCATGTACAGTCACATCTGGTGCTCCTAAGATGCCGACACATGGCTCCGCCATGTTTGGGCTTTTTTTAGTGTGTCTGTTGCTGACACCAGTGTTGCCATCTGCAGCCTTTGCAGTCAACGCATAAGTCGCAGTAAGCCCAACACTCACCTGGGGACAACCGCCTTAAGAAGGCACCTGAAATCCGCCATCACCAAGCCCAGTGGGAGCAACACCGTCAGAACCCACAAAGCCACACTCCATGCTCTCACTGTCCAGCCTCTTCTCCTTCTCCTGTCTCCTCACAGTTGTTCTGGAAAAAGGCAGGCTTCTGTGGCTCAAATGTTGGAGCATAAAAAAAGGTGTCCGACAGGTGTCCGACTACATCGGATTAACGGCCGATGTGGACGATCTGAAGAGTGATGAACCCCTGGACTACTGGGTCCTGTCCGAAAGGACGTTCTGCGCAGCAGGGGGGGATCGTGACCGATAAGCACACTCGCCTAGCTCATGACAGTGTAGACTACCTCACATTTATAAAAATGAATGAGGCATGGATCTCTGAGGAATTCAACACATGTGACCACCAGTAGACTATGTTTCATTCAATTACTCATCACAGGCCACAAATATCTGCCAGACCGCAAATAAACCCACAACAATTCCTGGTCCTTGTCTTTGCTTAATACAGCGGCATAAAAGGCATTTCATGTCCATTGAATGGCTAATTTTTGGGGCCTATACAGGCCGACACTTACTGTTCTGTGTACTGTGAATCCCTACTGTACCTCTAGCCATCATATACTATGTTCTTTGCTGTCAGTTCAAACCATGGGAGCTAATTTTTGCCGCCTATACAGGCCGACACTTACTGTTCTGTGTACTGTGAATGCCTACTGTACCTCTAGCCATCATATACCATGTTCTTTGCTGTCAGTTTAACCCATGTGAGCTAAATTTTGCAGCCTATACAGGCCGCCACTTTCTTCTGTATACTGTGAACGCCTACTGTACCTCTAGCCATCATATACTACGTTCTTTGCTGTCAGTTCAAACCATGTGAGCTAACTTTTGCCGCCTATGCAGGCCGACACTTACTTCTGTATACTGTGTGAATGCTTACTGTACCTCTAGCCATCATATACTACGTTCTTTGCTGTCAGTTCAAACCATGTGAGCTAACTTTTGCCGCCTATACAGGCCGCCACTTACTTCTGTATACTGTGAACGCCTACTGTACCTCTAGCCATCAAAAACAAAGTTCTTTGCTGTCAGTTCAACCAATGTGAGCTAATTTTTGCAGCCTATACAGGCCACCACTTACTTCTGTATACTGTGAATGCCTACTGTACCTGTAGCCATCGAAAACGAAGTTCTTTGCTGTCAGTTAAACCCATGTGAGCTAATTTTTGGAGCCTATACAGGCCGACACTTACTTCTGTATCCTGTGAACGCCTACTGTACCTGTAGCCATCAAAAACGAAGTTCTTTGCTGTCAGTTAAACCCATGTAAGCTAATTTTTGGAGCCTTTACAGGCCGACACTTACTTCTGTATCCTGTGAACGCCTACTGTACCTCTAGCCATCAAAAACTAAGTTCTTTGCTGTCAGTTAAACCCATGTGAGCTAATTTTTGGAGCCTATACAGGCCGACACTTACTTCTGTATCCTGTGAACGCCTACTGTACCTCTAGCCATCAAAACCAAAGTTCTTTGCTGTTAGTTCAAACCATGTGAGCTAATTTTTGGAGACTATACAGGCCGACACTTACTTCTGTATACTGTGAATGCCTACTGTACCTCTAGCCATCAAAAACAAAGTTCTTTGCTGTCAGTTCAACCCATGTGAGCTAATTTTTGCAGCCTATACAGGCCGCCACTGTTTCAAAGGGTGATAACCGCGCTAGGCTCCTAATTGGTAGCAGCAACTTAAAGTGTGACAAACACAAAACAGAAACAAAATAAAGTAAGCTGCGCTGAGTTATGACTGTTCCCTCCCTGGTACTCAATCAGTAGAAACCATGTGAATATCAGCAAACGACAGTAGGTCCCAACACAACTCAATGTGTAGACAAATATTTTATAGTTGATATATGAGAGTCAATAGAGTCTTAGTAGAATCCGGGACAATCTCCACTTCTTGAATGCAAGCCAATAGATGTATGAACTGCTTACCAGATCCTCATAAATTTGGAGCAAGATTCAAAAAAGATCTTCCGATTCCAAACCAAGATGACCTTCTAGTTGATATAGTCCTCAAACGATATAAAGGTCGTGGACAAAGTGCATGTAAAAAATAATAATCCTCATAGCGTGATACTGTTTAAGCACTCAAAATAACTCATTCACCTTATGTGCAATCATTAAAAATAAATTTAAATGAACTAGAGGTGCTCAAAGGAAAGACCTCCACCGGCAGTAAGGCTGCTTACCAGATGGAAGAATGTGCAAAGCCAGAAGAGATAGAGACCGTCACCCTTATGCTCAGTCTGCTTACCAGATGCAGAAAGTGTTAGAGAAAAAGGGGGGGGGGAAAGATCCCAAATCCACTTCTACCAGCACTCAGAGAAGAACCGCCACCAACATCACAGCTGCTTACCAGATGCAACAGGTTTACTGGCCAAACATCATATGGTCTGAATGGATTCCAAATGGGGAGCCCTTGTCAGCGCCTTTAGCAGCCTAAGATGTGGGACTGCGACCTGGGAGAGGTTGAACCCAGATGGACTCAGACGCAGTCGGCAGGTAAGAGCATTCCTCTTGAATATAATGGTCTGTAGGTGTTGATCTTTTGAGGACAAAAAGGAGAAGGACTGTGAATGCCTACTATACCTCTAGCCATCAAAAACAAAGTTCTTTGTTGTCAGTTCAAACCATGTGAGCTAATTTTTGGAGCCTATACAGGCCGACACTTACTTATGTATCCTGTGAACGCCTACTGTACCTGTAGCCATCAAAAACAAAGTTCTTTGCTGTCAGTTCAAACCATGTGAGCTAATTTTTGGAGCCTATACAGGCCGACACTTACTTATGTATCCTGTGAACGCCTACTGTACCTCTAGCCATCAAAAACGAAGTTCTTTGCTGTCAGTTAAACCCATGTGAGCTAATTTTTGGAGCCTATACAGGCCGACACTTACTTCTGTATCCTGTGAATGCCTACTGTACCTCTAGCCATCAAAAACGAAGTTCTTTGCTGTTAGTTCAAACCATGTGAGCTAATTTTTGGAGCCTATACAGGCCGACACTTACTTATGTATCCTGTGAACGCCTACTGTACCTCTAGCCATCAAAAACGAAGTTATTTGCTGTCAGTTAAACCCATGTGGGCTAATTTTTGGGGCCTTTTATGGCCACCTTCCTTGCAGACAGGAGGAGAGACAGCCGTCTCATGTGAGACTAATGTACCTTCAGCCACAGAATACTAGGTTCTCAGCTGTCAGGTAAACGCATGTGGGCTAATTTTTGGGGCCTGGAATGGCCGACACTTACTTCTTTATCCTGTGAATGCCTAATTTTTCATCCTGTGAATGCCTAATTTTTCAGACTGAAAATGAAAAACAATGGGTCTGTAAAGGTTCCGCCCAATTGTGGAATGGATGCGGACCCATTTTGCAGATGTGTGAATGGACCCTATATGTATTAGACAATGAAATTTACCGGCTGCTGTCAGTTCTGGCTGATTTATGAAAAAAAAATATATATTTTTTGTTGTAAAAAAAAAATAAAAATTTAGGGCAACTTTTTCAATTGCAATACTTCTGTTATGACATTGTCCATGTGCTGTGACTATTTGTGCACAGCTAGTACGTCTTTTGTGGCTGCAAATATGACCTAAAGGTTTTTAAATTTCGCCTCCCATTAAAGTCAATGGGGCCCGCCGCGAACTTGCGGTTCGCGGACTTTTGAGAAAATTTGCGGCTGGCGTTCGCGAACCGCCCCGGCCGATGTTCGTCCATCCCTAGTTGGCACAGAAGTGGTGCATCCTGGGATAGGTGATAAGAGCCAGGGGCACATGTGACAGGGTGTCTTTGGGTGGGAAGCCAGGTCCCAGGAGGAGGGTGACGGCTGTCTCTCCTCCTGTCTGCAAGGAAGGTGGTCACAGGCAGTCAGCCTAGTGAGCCAGAGTGTGGTGCTGAGCCAGCAGGTCCAGGAGGCTGACAAGTGGAGCTGGGAGCAGAGCAACCTGAGGAAAAACAGTGTCCGTGAGTACCAGGAAGCTTGCCTGGGGTCTGCACACACAACCAGTGAGAAAGGGGGTGCCAAGTTACACCCTGAAGAGTAACTTAGAAAGGGTCCACGTTCTTGTCATGGTCTTACCTTCTTGCTGTTCTCCTTCGTTTGACATGTGCTGGCGGCCATCTTGGTTTCTGGGTTTCTTGTAGCCTCCCACCCTGCGGCTCCTCCTTCCCACTGGGAGGAGCTGGATGCCTAGCTCATATATATAGGAGGTCTGTGGCTTCAGTTCCTTGCTTGGTCCTCCTGTGTTCACATGCTTCTAAGACTGCTGCTGCTTCTGGTTCCTGATTCTGGCTTCGTCTGACTACCCTGCTGGTTCCTGATCCTGGCTTCGTCTGTCTACCCTTCTGGTTCCTGATCCCGGCTTCGTCTGACTACCCTCCTGGTTCCTGACCTCTGGCTTCGCAAGGACTCTGCCTCGGTTTCGCCATCCGTTTGGACTTTTGCTTTACAGCTTGATTTTCAATAAAGCCTTCTTATTTTCACTTATCTGTTGTTGTACGTTTGGTTCATGGTTCCGTGACATTAGGACCAAGCCATGAATTCTGACGGTACAGGGCCATCCTCGCTACCCACGCTGGTTGCCAGACTTGATCAGCAGGATCACCTGTTGGGTCGGTTCGCTGTGGCGTTGCAAACCCTGCTTGAACGCACGGCTCATTTCGCTCCCGTTGCCGATGGGTCGGTTGTCGCTCCTGGGCCCGCTCCTACTGCCGCTCCGGTTGTTGCGCCAGAGTCTACCCCGACACCTGTTGTTGCGCCTGCGGTGTTTCGGGGTATGACCGGTTCTGCCCCCCTTCCACAGCGCTTTGGGGGAGAGCCAACTCAGTGCCGAGGTTTCCTTAACCAGGTGGGCATTTATTTCGAGTTGCTGCCACATGCCTTTCCTACTGAGAGATCAAAGGTGGGCTTCTTAATTTCGCTGCTCTCGGACAAGGCCTTGGCCTGGGCCAGCCCTTTATGGGAGAACAACAATCCGGTGGTTGCCGAGTTTTCCGGTTTTGTTGCTTCTCTTCGGAGGGTATTCGATGTGCCGGCTCGTGCTGCCTCTGCTGCGAAGCTCCTTATGTCCATCAGACAGGGTTCACGATCCGTAGCTGAATACGCCATTGAGTTTCGTACCCTGGCAGCAGAGGTGGGCTGGAATAATGAGGCTCTGGTCGCTGCTTTCTCTCATGGTCTCTCGGATGCCTTGAAGGATGAGGTTGCAGCTAAGGACCTACCAGTGGAGCTCGAGTCTCTTATTTCTTTCCTGATTTTGATTGACACCAGACTCAGGGAGAGACCTTCCTTTAAGGAGAGTCTGCGGAGGCCTCCTAACAGATTGGCGCCTACCTTTGCTGTCCCACCCGTGCCTCCCTCTCCTCCCACGCCTCCTGGGGATGACTTGGCTGGGGATGAACCCATGCAGCTGGGCTTTGCTCGCCTGTCCGAGGGGGAGAGGGTACTCCGGAGACGCGAGGGCCGATGCATGTACTGTGGTCTCGGTGGGCATTTTCGGTTGGCATGTCCGAACCGTCCGGGAAACGCTCGCACCTGAGATCCTGTCGGGGGCAGATCTTGGGTGGAGTCTCCTCGTCCCCGGTTTCCCGTGTTGACAAACCACTGATCACTGTTGTCCTCTCCTGGGTCGGGGGCTCAGTGACGACCCAGGCGTTGGTGGACTCTGGTGCTGGTGGTTTGTTCATTGATAGTGTGTTCGCTGCCGCCAATTCCATTCCTCTGCAGGCCTGAGGTTCTCCACTGGCTCTTGAGGCGATAGACGGCAGACCCCTTCTGCCGCCACACGTGACTCATGAGACCCTTCCAGTGGGGATAGCCATTGGTGCCGTTCACAGAGAGTCGGTCTGCTTCCAGGTTATTTCGTCTCCACACTACTCGGTGGTCTTGGGGTACCCCTGGCTCCAGAAGCATAATCCGACTTTCGATTGGAGATAGGCCGAGATCCTCTCGTGGTCACCACAGTGTGGGGCTAGTTGCATCCATGGGCCTGTCAAGTTGCTGTGTACTTCCTCGGACTCTCTGTTGCCTCCTGAATACGAGGAGTACCGGGATGTATTCGATAAGGTGCGCGCGGTTGCCCTACCTCCGCACCGCCCATACGATTGTGCCATCGAGTTACAACCTGGTGCCGTTCCTCCTCGTGGCAAGGTCTATCCACTGTCGGTAGCGGAGAATGAGGCCATGGAGGAGTACGTGAAGGAGGCGCTTTCACGCGGACACATTCGCAAATCCTCGTCCCCGGCAGGGGCTGGATTTTTCTTTGTGAAAAAGAAGGGTGGTGAGTTGAGGCCTTGCATCGATTACAGGGGTCTCAATCGCATCACGATCAAGAACGCTTACCCGATACCCTTGATTTCCGAGCTGTTCGATCGCCTTAAAGGGGCCACGGTCTTTACCAAACTCGACCTGAGGGCGGCATATAACCTCGTAAGGATCAAGGCGGGCGATGAGTGGAAGACCGCGTTTAACACCAGGACCGGTCATTATGAATCCTTGGTTATGCCCTTTGGGTTGTGCAATGCGCCCGCAGTCTTTCAGGAATTCATCAATGATGTTTTCCGTGACCTGTTGCAGCAGTGTGTGGTGGTCTATTTGGATGACATCTTGGTATATTCTGAATCCATGGAGACCCACATTCTGGATGTCAGACGAGTGTTGCAACGGTTACGAGAGAACAAGCTGTTCGGTAAGCTTGAGAAATGCGAATTTCACCGATCCCAGGTAACCTTCTTAGGTTACATCATTTCCGCTGAGGGGTTCTCCATGGATCCTGAGAAGGTTTCGGCTGTCTTACAGTGGCCCCAGCCCAGTGGTCTTCGCTCCCTGCAGCGCTTTTTGGGCTTCGCCAATTATTATCGGAAGTTCATCAGGGACTTTTCCATGCTAGCCAAGCCTCTCACGGATCTGACCAGGAAGGGCAGTAATTCCCAGGTCTGGCCGCTCGAGGCCATCCGAGCTTTTGAGGCTCTAAAGTCCGCCTTTGTGTCGGCTCCGATTCTGTCGCATCCCAACCCTGGGTTGCCCTTTGTCCTCGAGTTGAACTCGTCTGAGACGGGAGTAGGCGCCCTTCTGTCTCAGCGTAGAACACCAGAGGGTCCTCTGCTTCCTTGTGGGTTTTACTCCCGGAAACTGTCTTCCGCGGAGTGCAACTATCAGATTGGTGACAGGGAGTTATTGGCCATCGTGCAGGCCCTTAAAGAATGGAGGCACTTGCTCGAGGGTTCGGTGGTTCCGGTCCTCATCCTGACGGACCACAAGAATCTGACCTACCTTTCTGAGGCCAAGAGATTGACACCACGTCAGGCCAGATGGGCTCTGTTCTTGTCATGTTTTAATTACGTGGTCTCCTACCTACCCGGTTCCAAGAACATCAGGGCGGATGCCTTATCACGGCAGTACTCCGACCTGTCCAGGGAGGAGTCGATTCCGACTTCGGTCATACCTCCGAATCAGATCCTGGCCGCCATTCGCACCAGCCTGACCTCTCCCCTGGGTGAGCAGATTTTGGCGGCTCAATCTGGTGCTCCCTCTGGGAGACCCAACGGCAGATGTTTTGTGCCTGAGGAGTTGCGCACTCGGTTGTTGCGAACCTACCATAACTCCAAGACCGCGGGGCATCCTGGAAAGAATCAGCTGTCCTGGGCTGTTTCACGTCTGTTCTGGTGGCCTTCCCTACGTTCCGACATCGCCGCATATGTAGCGGCATGCTCCGTTTGTGCCCAGAGTAAGTCCCCTCGGCACCTTCCGTTGGGCCTTCTGCAACTCATAGCCACCGGGGAGCGCCCATGGTCACACCTGGGGATGGATTTCATTGTGGACCTCCCTGCATCCCGAGGCCATACGGTCATTCTCATGATTGTGGATCGGTTTTCCAAAATGTGCCACTGTGTTCCTCTCAAGAAGTTACCCTCTGCACAGGAGTTGGCCACGATTTTTGCCAGGGAGGTCTTCCGGTTGCACGGTTTGCCCAAGGAGATTGTGTCGGATCGGGGGAGTCAGTTTGTGTCCAGGTTCTGGCGCGCCTTTTGCTCCCAGTTGGGGATTCATCTCTCCTTCTCCTCGGCCTACCACCCTCAGTCCAATGGGGCCGCAGAACGATCCAATCAGGCCTTGGAGCAATTCCTTCGTTGCTATGTCTCCGATCACCAAGACAATTGGGTTGACCTCCTGCCTTGGGCTGAGTTTGCCAGGAACACGGCGGTGAACTCTTCCTCTGGGACGTCTCCCTTCATGGCTAATTATGGGTTCCAACCTGCCGTGTTACCGGAGGTATTCTCTCCCCAGGATATTCCGGCTGTGGAGGATCACCTTTCCGTCCTACGTGCTTCTTGGGTACAGATCCAGAAGTCCCTTGAGGTCTCTGCGCAGCGCCAGAGACTCCAGGCTGATCGCAGACGAGCGCCTGCTCCTTCCTACCAGGCCGGAGACCGTGTATGGTTGTCCACCCGCAACCTCAACCTTCGAGTGCCCACTCCCAAGCTGGCGCCTCGCTTTGTTGGTCCCTTCCGAGTGCTTCGCAGGGTAAACCCGGTAGCCTATGCCCTTGCGCTTCCTCCTGGCATGCGGATCTCCAACGTGTTTCATGTCTCCCTGTTGAAGCCACTGGTGTGTAATCGTTTCACTTCCTCGGTTCCTCGGCCTCGTCCGGTCCAAGTGGGCAATCGTGAGGAGTATGAGGTGAGCAATATCCTGGACTCACGCCTGGTCCGCGGTCGGGTGCAGTTTTTGGTTCATTGGCGTGGTTATGGTCCAGAGGAGCGTTCCTGGGTTCCCTCCGCAGATGTCCATGCTCCTGCCTTGCTCCGTGCCTTCCACGCACGCTTCCCTCAGAAACCGTTCTTTACTCCGCGGAGGAGGGGCTCTTGAGGGGGAGGTATTGTCATGGTCTTACCTTCTTGCTGTTCTCCTTCGTTTGATATGTGCTGGCGGCCATCTTGGTTTCTGGGTTTCTTGTAGCCTCCCACCCTGCGGCTCCTCCTTCCCACTGGGAGGAGCTGGATGCCTAGCTCATATATATAGGAGGTCTGTGGCTTCAGTTCCTTGCTTGGTCCTCCTGTGTTCACATGCTTCTAAGACTGCTGCTGCTTCTGGTTCCTGATTCTGGCTTCGTCTGACTACCCTTCTGGTTCCTGATCCCGGCTTCGTCTGACTACCCTCCTGGTTCCTGACCTCTGGCTTCGCAAGGACTCTGCCTCGGTTTCGCCATCCGTTTGGACTTTTGCTTTACAGCTTGATTTTCAATAAAGCCTTCTTATTTTCACTTATCTGTTGTTGTACGTTTGGTTCATGGTTCCGTGACAGTTCTTCATCTTCACTTCAGTGGCAAAGTGAAGCAGAAGCCTTGCCGCATTCGGCAGTCAGTTGTCCTCAGACATTGTGCATTGTTCAAGTTGGAGTATCCCTCTCATTCCCTCCTCCCATCCAAGTTCTAAAATAAAACACTAAAACCAAATCCCCTGGACTGTTCATTGTCTGAGCCAAGAACTTTTAATGCCATGTGTCTGCTTTCAGTTGCTAATGGTAACCCAGGGGAACCCAAGAAGTGTAATTTTCAGCAGTTCCCTAGGGGGCAGTGCTACACCAGCTTAAGTGTCAGCATGAGCACTTGTAAAGCGGGGAGGAGTTTTTCTCTTAGAAGTATCTCTAAATGATCCTGGTTAACACCTCCTACGGATACCCTTAAATGGCCCAAGCAATCACCTTCTGGGGATTTTGGGCCTGAATATTTATGCTTTCTGGCATCAGAACTCCCACCGCACAAGCAAGAACACCAATTTTCAAAAGTTGAAAGAGACTTTTACCATCTATAGAGGTTGAGATTTATGCTTTTACAAGTAATGTAGATGAAGGTGTAGTGGAACAAGTACAAACTGTTTTGCTGATTATTAAAATGATTAAACCAGCGTAATTTACTTTTGGTACTTCATATAAAGGCTGGCACTGAATTAACTAACTCAATGTAAGGATAATGATTATTTAGAGGACTATGTACTAAAAAAAAAAAAAAAAAATGATTATTTGTATATTCAAGTGCTGTCTATGACCAAAATGTACTAGTATTTTATGGTAAATCTCCCCAACTATTCTGAACATCTGATGAATAAGAATACTAAACTGCTTACAAGGGCACCACATTGTTATCTTTTACCAGACATGTGTTTTATTAATGTATTATTTCCATACTATATAAAATATCTCTGCATAACCTTGAAAATTGATAAGAACACAGCTGGTAATCCATACTTGACACTGAGCTAAAGTAACCTCCTGAAGTGTTCAAGCTTGTTAGTAAACAGCCATCAGGGAAGAGGTTAGAAAGACATAATTTCTTATGCCAAATAACTAAAAATAAATCACGTTGATGTCTTGTGATTGTGACACTATTCTCAGGTGTATATATTTATTCCCAGTCAGCAGTCCCCAAGGACGTTGCAGATGAGTTTTGGATGTGAGAGTAAAGCAGATCCAAGTGTCTGTCTATACTGAGCTCTTAGCATGGAAATTTTTCTTATCGTATTATGTTGTTTTCTCTAGGCTGGCACACTCTCTGCAAGGTTTTGTGACAGTTACATTGCTCTATCATACAGTATAACGGTTAAAGTGATACTAAAGTCTCATATTTTTTTTCAGTTAAAAATAACAAACATGTTATACTTGCCTGCTCTGTGCAGTGGTTTTGTAGTAGCCCAGATCCACCTCTTTTCGGGTCCTTCTTCAGTGCTCCTGGCCCCTCCCTCCTGTTGAGTGCCCCCACAGCAAGCAGCTTGCTATGGGGGCACCTGAGTCGAGCTGTAGCTCCCTATGACCATTTAGAAATGTAGCTGCAGTCTGGCCCCACCCCCTTTTGCTCCTCATTGGCTGACTGACTGATTGACAGCAGTGGAGCCAATGGTGCCGCGCTGCTGTCTAAGCCAATGAGGAGGGGAGTCCTGGGCAGCTGAGACACTCTTGCAACATCGCTGGATCTAGATTGATCTCAGGAAGGTGTTAGGGGGGCTTAGGGGGCTACTGCCCACAGAAGGCTTTCTATCTAAAGGCATAGATTGTATTAAGATAAAAAAAAAACCTTCTACCTTTATGATCACTTTAAAACCCAAGAGTGGTGACCTGGCTATCATTTTCTAAAATGACTATTGTGAAACCTGTGCTTACTAAAGTCCTATACAGTAACCCCCACACAGCATTCTTCTTGGTCCATTTTTGCTCTTTTTGCCACTAAAGTTGAACTCCAGGAAAACAGGGGTACTGCAATCATAAAGAAGGGGACTGACTTACAGTTCTTTCAGCATTATCATTTTCTATGTAGGACCCAGAGTTTTGGGGACTTAGAGAAATATGTGGGTTGGAAAGAACCTCCACCACTGATTATGGGGACCCTGGCCCTGAGAGGGTTAGGCTTACCTACAGGAAACAGCACTTAAAATACAGATAGCACCTAGTGCAGGTGGGGAGTAGTAGGAGTTTGTAGAGGAGACACCTGCACATCGTCTGGAAGCTGATAAAAACAGTTCAGTGTGGACTGTCCTGCCAGTAGGTAAATCCTTTATGGAGCTTATATCTTGGTATGTTTAACTTGTGCTGAAGATACAGTGCCTTGCGAAAGTATTCGGCCCCCTTGAACTTTTTGACCTTTTGCCACATTTCAGGCTTCAAACATAAAGATATAAAACTGTTATTTTTGTGAAGAATCAACAAGTGAGACACAATCATGAAGTGGAACGAAATTTATTGGATATTTCAAACTTTGTTAAATAAAAAACTGAAAAATTGGGCGTGCAAAATTATTCAGCCCCTTTACTTTCAGTGCAGCAAACTCTCTCCAGAAGTTCAGTGAGGATCTCTGAATGATCCAATGTTGACCTAAATGACTAATGATGATAAATAGAATCCACCTGTGTTTAATCAAGTCTCTGTATAAATGCACCTGCACTGTGATAGTCTCAGAGGTCTGTTTAAAGCGCAGAGAGCATAATGAAGAACAAGGAACACACCAGCCAGGTCTGAGATACTGTTGTGGAGAAGTTTAAAGCTGGATTTGGATACAAAAAGATTTCCCAAGCTTTAAACATCCCAAGGAGCACTGTGCAAGCGATAATATTGAAATGGAAGGAGTATCAGACTACTGCAAATCTACGAAGACCTGGCCGTCCCTCTAAACTTTCAGCTCATACAAGAAGACTGATTAGAGATGCAGCCAAGAGGCCCATGATCACTCTGGATGAACTGCAGAGATCTACAGCTGAGGTGGGAGACTCTGTCTATAGGACAACAATCAGTCGTATACTGCACAAATCTGGCCTTTATGGAAGTGGCAAGAAGAAAGCCATTTCTTAAAGATATCCATAAAAAGTGTTGTTTAAAGTTTGCCACAAGCCACCTGGGAGACACATCAAACATGTGGAAGAAGGTGCTCTGGTCAGATGAAACCAAAAATCATCACCCTGAACACACCATCCCCACTGTCAAACATGGTGGTGGCAGCATCATGGTTTGGGCCTGCTTTTCTTCAGCAGGGACAGGGAAGATGGTTAAAATTGATGGGAAGATGGATGGAGCCAAATACAGTACCATTCTGGAAGAAAACCTGATGGAGTCTGCAAAAGACCTGAGGCTGGGACAGAGATTTGTCTTCCAACAAGACAATGATCCAAAACATAAAGCAAAATCTACAATGGAATGGTTCACAAATAAACATATCCAGGTGTTAGAATGGCCAAGTCAAAGTCCAGACCTAAATCCAATTTAGAATCTGTGGAAAGAACTGAAAACTGCTGTTCACAAACGCTCTCCATCCAACCTCACTGAGCTTGAGCTGTTTTGCATGGAGGAATGGGCAAAAACTTCAGTCTCTCGATGTGCAAAACTGATAGAGACATACCCCAAGCGACTTACAGCTGTAATCGCAGCAAAAGGTGGCGCTACAAAGTATTAACTTAACCACTTACCGCATAGTAACGTACCGATACGTCGGTACACTTTGCGGGTTTATACCGGGATGATGCCTCTAGTTAGAGGCATCATCCCGGTACCGTGGTTTGAAGCCGATGGTCGGCTTTCCGTCGGTAACGACCGATGCGGCTCGGGAGCCACTCGATCGTTACCCAGGGGGGCGGGAGGGGACGTCCCCCCCCTCCCGCCGCCTTCCGTGGCTTTGCCCGGGGCTCCCGTCCCACCGGGAGCCCCGAGCACCCAGCCGGCACGTCCGCCGGCTGGATGGAGTCCCGATGAATGCCGGAAACGGCATCGATCGGGGCTCCGATGACGTAACCCGGAGGCGGCGTCCATGACGTCACTTCCGGGTTACTGTGCTGCAAAAGGCGGCAAATTTAAAAAACGGCTGTATGCAAAAATGACGTTTTCTGCGTTTTTCATACAGGGAAGTGTAGTGGAGGGGTCTAGGGTCTTTTAGACCCTCGATCCCTCCATAAAGAGTACCTGTCACACATATTGCTGTCACAAGGGATGTTTACATTGCTTGTGACAGCAATAAAAGTGATCAGATTTTTTTTTTTAAAAAACCTGTAATAAAGTTTAAAAAAAATAAAAAATAAATAGGAAAAAAAAAAAAAATTTCGCCGCCCCCGTGTCACCGTTAGCTCGCGCACAAAAAAAAACGTATACGCAAGTCGAGCCACGAATTAAATCGCTGCTCAAACCCCACATGTGAGGTATCGCCGCGATCGCCAGAGCGTGCGCAATAATTTAAAAAAAAGAGCTACACTCTACGTCTAAACTGGTAACCGTTAAATAAATTTAAAGCGTCGCAGATTGAGATCTCTATTGACCGTAGTTTGTCGCCATCCCACGGGGGGGGGGGGGCGCAATTTTAAACCGTAACATGTTGGGTATCTATTTACTCGGCGTGACATCATCTTTCACAATATACAAAAAAAATGGGCTAACTTTACTGTATAGTATTTTTTAAATGCAGTGAAATGTGATTTTTCAATTTTTTTCCAAAAAAATGGCGTTTTAAAGACCGCTGCGCAAATACTGCTTGACAAAAAGTTTTGCAATGACCGACATTTTATTCTCCAGAGTCTTTGCTAAAAAAATATACATAATGTTTGGGGGTTCTAAGTAGTTTTCTAGGAAAAAATACTGGTTTTAACTTGTAAACAAAAAGTGTCCGAAATAGGGCTGGGGCTTAAGTGGTTAAGGGGGCTGAATAATTTTGCACGCCCAATTTTTCAGTTTTTTTATTTGTTAAAAAAGTTTAAAATATCCAATAAATTTCGTTCCACTTCATGAAAGTTCAAGGGGGCTGAATACTTTCGCAAGGCACTGTAAGTAGATGTTTTGTTGTTTTCTTGTTTCTCGTGTTTGTTATTTATGTTTGCTGCTGAAAGCACCGTTTTTGTCTGCCTTGAAGAAAATAAATACTTTTTATGTTTATGAGAAATGGCTTTGCATGTGATCCTGAAGCACTATCACAGTAGCTATCCTCCCTGAACTTTACAACATGTATGGGAGCTAATTTACCGGCCGAAGGAATGTTATTTCTGTTCATTTATTCCTGAGATTTACACAGCCTTCCTAGATAGCCAGCCCAGCATGGGAACCAGGCTTACTTTAAAACATACACTTAACTATTCGGGCTGTGTTCAAGATGGCGACCGGAGCAGACGTCTGAGGCTATAGTTCTGCTGTTCTATGCTCCTTTTAATCCGTTTTTTGCAGGGGATTGCAACTACTAACTGCCTTTTCAGGTGAACCTTGACTGCCTGAAGCTGGCTACAGGCAAAATACTTGCTGGGCGCAAGTCCCCTCCTGCTCCTGCCATAGAGAAAAGATTGCACAGGTCTCCCATGCCTGCCAGATCCAACATGAGGTCGTAGACAGAGCCAATGCAATCAGGCCTCTCTGGACCAACAAAACATTTTGGCCCTCACGCATTACTAACTGCCAATCAACCCTCACCTCCAAAACTTGACCATCTACAGACCAATATATGGCTGCTATGGCACAAAATAAATAAATTCCACGAGCGGATCAGGGAGGCGGATCGACGCATCAGGGAGTCGGAGGACTCTTATCAGAGTAAACTCTATGGTTATTCGTAAGCTTAAGCTGAATGTGAGGATAATGGAGTAAAAGACGGACGATGTGGAAAATTGCAACTGCCGTAACAATCTTCGGGTCGTGAGCTTTCTTTGGAGTCAAGAGGACCCATAGAATGCTAGCTATAAAGGGCCTGCCTCATGCAACGCTGTACCCAATCAAATTTTTATCATTTTTTTTCACACAAATAGAGCTTTCTTTTGGTAGTATTTAATCACCACTGGGGTTTTTTGTTTTTTTGCGATATAAGTGAAAAAGAAAGCGAAAAATTTGAAAAAAAGACATTTTGTTTTAGTTTTTATTATACAATTTTGCAAATAAGTTATTTTTTCCCATAAATTTGGGTCAAAATTTATACTACTACATATATTTGGTAAAAAATAACCCAAATTAGTGGTTATTATTTAGTTACTGTGAAAATTATAGAGTCTACAAGCTATGGTGCCAATCATTGAAAATTGATCATACCTGATGTACCGACGGCCTATCTCATTTCTTGAGGCCCTGAAATGTCAGGACAGTATAAATACCACCCAAATGACCCCTTTTTGGAAAGTAGGCATTCCAGTGTATTTAGCAAGAGGCATGGTGAGTTTTTTGAAGTTGTAATTTTTTCCCACAATTCTTGGGAAAATGAAGAAATATATTTTTTTTTTCTACACAAAATTGTCATAATAACAAGTTATTTCTCACACACAGTATATGCATACTTGAAATTACACCCCAAGATACATTTTGCTACTCCTCCTGAGTATGGAAATACCACATGTGTGAGACTTTTACACAGCCTGGCCACTCACAGAGGCCCAACACGCAAGGAGCACCGTCAGGTGTTCTACTAGCATAAATTACACATAATTTCGTTACGACCTATCACACTTTGAAGGTCCTGGAGCACCGGGACAACAAAATTACCCACAAAATGACCCCATTTTGGAAAGCAAACACCCCAAAGTATATTCTATGAGGCATAATGAGTCTTTTGAACATGTCATTTTTTTACACACGTTTTTGGAAAATGTGGAAAGAAAATTAAAACATTTTTTTTTTTTTACACAAAGTTGTCAATTATAAGATATTTCTAACACATAGCATGTACATAGCAAAAATTACACCCCAAAATAAATTTTGCTACTCCTCCTGAGTATGGCGATACCACATATGTGGGACTTTGTCACAGCATAGCCAAATACAGAGGCCCAACATGCAAGGAACACCGTCAGGCATTCTAGGAGCATAAATTACGCATATAATTTTATTACAACCTATCACAATTATGAAGGCCCTGGAACACCGGGACAAGGGAATTTACCACAAAATGACCCCATTTTGGAAAGCAAACACCCCAATGTATATTCTATGAGTCTTTTGAACATGTCATTTCTTTCCACAAGTTTTTGAAAAATGTGGAAAGAAAATGAAAACGCATTTTTTTTTACACAAAGTTGTCAATTTATAAGATCTATCTAACACATAGCATGTACATAGCAAAAATGACACCTCAAAATACATTCTGTTACTCCTCCTGAGTATAGCGATACCACATATGTGGGACTTTGTCACAGCCTGGCCACATACAGAGACCCAACATTCAAGGAGCACTGTCAAGTGTTCTAGGAGCATAAATTACACATATAATTTCATTACAACTTATCACACTTTTGAAGGCCCTGGAGCACCAGGACAATGGAAACCCCCATAAAATGACCCCATTTTGGAAAGCGAACACCCCAACACATAATCTAGGAGGCATGGGCTGCAGATAGGTACACAGGTACTCTGATGGGAAGTAGACAGGTACTCAAGTACACTGATCGGCTTCAGAAAGGTACTCCGGTACTCTGATGAGCTTCAGAGAGGTACTTGGGTATTCTGATGGGCTAGAGACAGGTACTCGGGTAATCTAATGGGCTGCAGATAGGTACTCTGGTACTCTGGGCTGGAGACAGGTACTCGGGTACTCTGGGCTGGAGACAGGTTCTTGGGTACTCTGGGCTGGAGACAGGTTCTTGGGTACTCTGGGCTGGAGACAGGTTCTTGGGTACTCTGGACTGGAGACAGGTTCTTGGGTACTCTGGGCTGGAGACAGGTTCTTGGGTACTCTGGGCTGGAGACAGGTACTTGGGTACTCTGATGGGCTACAGAGAGGTACTAGGGTACTATGATGGGCTGCAGAGAGGTATTCAGGTACTCTGATGGACAGAAGACAGGTACTTAGGTACTCTATTGGGCTGCAGATAGGTACTCAGATACCCTGATGGGCTGGAGACAGGTACCCAGGTATTCTGATGGGCTGCAGATAGGTACTCTGAAGGGCTGGAGACAGGTACTCGGGTACTCTGATGACAGGTACTCGGGTACTCTGATAACGGGTACATGGGTACTCTGATGGGCTGGTGACAGGTACTTGGGTACACTGATGACATGTTCTTGGGTACTCTGGGCTGCAGAGAGGCACTCGGGTACTTTGGGCTGGAGACAGGTACTCGGGTATTCTGATGTGATACAGAGAGGTGCTCGGGTACTCTGATGGGCTGGTGACAGGTACTGGGGTACTCTGATGACAGGTACTGGGGTACTCCGATGACAGGTACTGGGGTACTCCGATGACAGGAACTGGGGTACTCCGATGACAGGTACTCAAAGTACCCGAGTACCTGTCATGAGTACTCCACATCTGATTGAATTTGGAGATAGAACTTGTTTTAAGAGCTATACCTTTTTCATAGTTGTAGGTCAAGTTTACCAGAGCTACCAGCTCAGATATATTGGGTGCTTGAGCAGATTTCCAGAGTCTGGTGATGCGGTGTTAGCAGACATGAGGATAAGAATTACGATACTACGGAGTTGCATATGTAGATTCTCAATGCCTATGTATAGTAAAGCTAGTTCTGGGTTAGGTTTAGTGAAAATCCCAGTAATTTGGGAAATTAGTTGGGAGACTTTATTCCAGTAGCTAGTAAGACTTTTACAAGCCCAAAGTATGTGTGCGGAAGTGTGCCAGTGTGTCCACATCCCCCATCAAGCAAAGAGAGGGGTTTTCAGGAAAAAACTTTGCTAAACGTTATGGAGTTAAGTACCAGCGGGATAGAATCTTTTGAGAAATTTCCCAACGGTTAATACAGTGGGTAACAGTCTGAGAAAAGGGAATAGCTGTTTTCCACTGGGCATCAGTAAAAGTTTGTTGGAGGTCAGATTCCCACTAGACTATAGGAGGGGTCTTGTAAAATTATTTTTTATTTTGGAGAGTAGAGTAGAACAGTGAGATGCCTTTAGTTTTGGGATTGTGACTCGTAAGAAACTCCCATGCTGAAGAATGTATTTGCAGGTGTGGTTTAGGATTGTCCTTCAGAAATGTGGGCACACGCATAAGGATTAGGAAATCTTTTGGGGAGATATGATAGGTTTTTATTAAATCGTCCATGGGTTTGAGGTGTGTCTCTTGTTAAATTTCCTCTACCCAGTGAATACCTGCTTCCTGCCATCTTTTCGTGGAAAGTTAAGATGGGAGATTCTAAAGCAGAGATGGGGGCAAGGACTATGAAGTTGTATGTGTTGTCTACCTTGCGGCGGGTGAAGGCATTCAAGGCTAGAAGTGCAAATATTATTGTAGCAGGGAAAGAGGATAAATCAATACGCTTCCACATGTCCGCTAAGAGGATCGATTTGAGGTCTGAGGTGTGTAGCAGGTAAGACTCAATATCTACCCATAGGTTGTCTGGGGCAGGGAGGAACCATTGTTTCAATCGAGACATCTACGTGACACCCAATAGTCAGGGATATCTACGAGGTCTACTCCTCCCATTTTCTTATGCTTGAGAAGATGGGCATTCGGGGAAACAGGCTCTTTTGTTGTTCCAGATATGTTTTTTTGGCAAAAGATGAGAGGGACTTCATGTAGGAAGGGTTTACTGGAATGGGAAGGGTCCTGAACATATAGAGGATTTGTGGTAGGATCGTCATTTTGAATGAAGCCAATCTACCCATCCAGGAAGGTTTGCATCTTAGATATTGCTGGGTCTCGGCATTAAGCTTAGTTATTAGAGGTTTGTAATTTGCTTCACCCAGATGAGCAAATGGGTAAGTCAGTGTTATACCCAGATAGGGTATTACCTTCTCTGCCCATGAATATGGGAGAGATTTAGATAAAAGGGGGTTTGTCTTCATAAGGGGGCCTAGATCCAAAATTAGGGATTTGGAGCAGTTCACTTTATAATATGAAATGGCACTGAATGATGATAGAACCTGGTGGGTGTTTGGGAGAGATGTCGTTGGGTTGGATAGCATTAAAATAACGTCAGCTGATAATACATTAATGCCGTGGGGACATTTATGGAAGCAAAGATCGGATATTCCAGGGTGGGTAGGAATGGCCTCAGCTAGTGGCTCATTGATCAGGTTGAAAATGGATGTGGATAGTGGACATCTCTGTTGGGTTCCATTTGTTATTGAAAATGGTTTGGAGAGAAGGCTTAAGGAGTAGACCCTCACAGGTGGATTGGAATATAGTGCCATAATGGCTGATAGTATTGTGCCTGTGAAACCAAATTTTATCAGTACTTGGTGCAAATATCCCTAATGAATAGGGTCGAACGCCTTATCTGCATCTATAGAGAGAAACAAAGAAGGCAGTCTTGTCCGTTCAGCAAAGTTGGTTATATTCAGTAATTGCCTTGTGGCGTCAGAAGCCTGGCATCCTTTGATAAAGCCAGTTTGCTCTGGCTGGATCAAAGACGGGAGGATTTCATGCATGTGCCCTGCCAACAATTTAGCATAGATTTTAACATCTGTATTTAGTAGAGAAATAGGTCTAAAGTTAGCAGGGGAGTCTGGATTCTTGCCTGGTTTAGGAAAGGTGACTACGTTAGCTGAGAGCATCTCTTCTGGAAAAGATGCTCTGGAGGCTGCTATCGTAACTGCCCATTAATGGAACAGGAAGTGAAGGGGGATCTTCCCAATGGTACAAAGACAACCAAAAAAAAAAATTTTTTTTTATATTTCCCTTACCATATCCAAAATGAAAAATAAAAAGTTTGGCTTAAGCAATTTACCTTTGGATCCTGGACCTCCAGCCAGTTTAATGTGAACATGCATAGAGCTTGGTGTATAAAGTTCTATTGTTTTGACTCTGGCATGCATTTGTGAAGCTTACTACAGGTTTTAAATACCAAAATGGAACTTATGCATGATAAATGCTTTGCAAATTACACATGTTACGGTCACAGATATTTTGGTATGATGGCTCCAGGCACAGGGAAGCTACTCTGCATTTAGTGTATGATCATTTATTTGCCTTTAAAGGCATTTTTAATGAGAATAATCTGATGGTTTGTTCTAAAGAAAAAGGACTAGAGGGTTTTTTTTTTGGGACTTTAAATAGAGTGCATGGAGTCATGCGCCCCCGTATTGATTGGTACATGATATACACAGATAAACAAACTGTAGTTCATATATATGCATAGTAATAATGTGAACCAACTATACTGCACATGACAAATTTATTGAGGGAGCACATTTGGTCTGATAAATGCTTGGGCATTGATTATTTCATATATATACACAAAAAGAGTAACCAATTCATATATGTACATCAAGAATATGAACCAAAATGTACTGCATGCCATGAGGTAAATAGATGTTACAAAATAAATATACTAGACAGATAGATCATAGATGAATGGCATGACGACATCCAAAAAGCTTGACGTGTTTCGTGGATTCGCTCAACTTCCTCAGGAGCAGATGCACAACCTCTATAGTGGTAAAGTTCATGACATGCAGTGCTGAGAGCTGAAACTGCTGGAAGTGCCTACACAAAGAGCTGTGGTGGTAAACCTTGTTGAGAGACCAGGCGCACACATAACAGTCCCCAGGGAAATCGGAAATTCTGGGCGTGTAATGTGTAATGGTGTTTGTTTGATAGTAGCACAATTTCTTACATGCCTACATGGAGCCATGGTCCAGACAAAACATGCAGTGTGCCCAAGGTGTAGAGCTAGCTCAACAAACTTAACTCTTCTGAAGAAAAAAAGCCCAAAGGCTTAAAAAGTTGAAATTGACTTACTATAAACATCTGTAAGTGCCGGGTCACACTTGTGCGATGCGGGAAGGCTGCAAATTCGCAGCCTGTTCCCGCATCGCAAATGCACATCTGGCAGTTCACACTGCCATATGCGATATGCTGGGGGTGTCAATGAAATGTTAACGACACCCCCAGTTTGATCGCATATCGCAGTGCGATCTGACAGTTCGCACAGGATCGGATCGCACAAGTGTGAACCACTGTGCGATCCAATCCTGATGCGGCTGAAAAAATGCCTCATGTGCGTGTTTGGTGCGGGTGCAGTGCGAATTTAGCCATACAAAGTGTATGGCTGAATTCGCACTGCACATCCGATCGCATGTAATGAAGGAGCAGTGCGCTCCGATATTACATGCGATCGCCACACACGCGGAAGTGTGAACCGTCACTTAACCACTTAAGCCCCGGAGGATTTGGCTGCTAAAGGACCAGGGGTTTTTTTGCGATTTTTTACTGCGTGACTTTAACGGACAATTGCGCGGTCGTGCGACGCTGTACCTAAACGAATTTGACGTCCTTTTTTTCCCACAAACAGAGCTTTCTTTTGGTGGTATTTGATCACCTGTGCGATTTTTTGATCACGCGCTATAAACAAAAAAAGAGCGTAAATTTTGCAAAAATAACAATATTTTTCACATTTTTTTATATGAAATTCCCCAAAAAAAAAAGTAAAAATCAAAATTTTTTAACATTTTTCGGCCAATTTGTTTTATGCTACCTATGTTTGGTAAAAAAAATCGCAAAAAGCGTATTTTGATTGGTTTGCGCAAAAGTTATCGCGTTTACTAACAAAGGGAAAGATTTTTGTCATTTTTCGTGTTTTTTTTTTTAACGCGTAATGGCGGCGATCTGCGATTTTTTTTTCGGTACTGCGACATTGCGGCGGACAGATCGGACCCTTGACTGACATTTTTGACACTTTTGGGGGTACCAGTGACATTACTGCAGTAATCAGTGCTATACATATGCACTGTTACTGCAAAAATGACACTGGCAGGGAAGGGGTTAACTTTATTGGACAGGGAGGGGTTAAGTGTGTCCTAGGGGCGTGATTCTAACTGTGTAGGGACATTCCTATTGGTGTAAAAGCAAAGATCAACCGTTCTACATAGTAGAACGGACAGATCTTCACTTTTACACAGGGAGAACTGACAGGCAGCTTGTTTACACAAGCTGCTCTGTCTTTCTCCCTTCACAGGAGCGATCGCAGTGTGACTGGCGGACATCGAGTCCGCCGGTCACACGCACTGACTTGTCTGTGAACGAGCCGCGGCGGGCGCGCGCCTCGGCGGGCGCGCGCCCGCCCGCGATAGGCTCGCAAGTCAGTGACAGGCGAGTGACGTACCGATACGTCACTCTGCCTGGCCGGGGCTGACCGCCGCAGTATATAGTCGTGTGGCGGTCGGCAACCGGTTAAGGGTGGCATTTTTTAATACATCCTTTTGAGTCCCCTCTGGATTCAAATGACTAGCGATGATCCAAACACCCAGAACCATATCAAAGTCTATAGGACCCAAACTCAAAAAATCAAAAGTCCCCATTTTTAAGGCTTATATGCAAGTTATTGGCCATAAAAAGGGTATGGAGGCCTGGGTACTGCCCTAGGGGACATGTATCAATGCAAAAAAATATTGTTTTTAAAGGAGTATTGATTTTAATGATGCTTAGAGTGAACCAATAAAAATGAAAAATGTCTTTAATTATAGTGCCTCGGGGGTCCTTTTAGTCTGCTTGTAAATTGACTAATCTGTACCATGTATAGACCCTGCTGCAGCAAAACTGACATATATAAAGAAAAAAAAATAAATTTAAATTATTTTTCCCTGCAAGCATTCTTTATTTTGTAAACAATGGCTTGGGGAGACATTCTGTATGATGAGGCAACATTTTAGTGCACTCGGAATAGGATTAGAGATTTTTGGGATACATTTTGGTGTCTCTGGCAGACTTTGGATGGAAAAAAACAATGTTTTGCACCACAGTGAGCAAGCCTTATGTGAAGAAACCAAATGAAAGTACACTCAGGCCAAGAGTACAATTTTTTTTAGATAAAGTCTGGTGTCTGTTTCACAGACTTTGGCTAAAAGTAACAGGTGCGTAAAAATTGGGTGCGGATGATTTGTAATCCTCGCCCTTGTGTTTGTGCTCCAAGGTGAAACACTGCTAGCAGGCTTCTGTTCTTTGTGTTCCTCCGTGCATGACCTGGCTTGGCTGATGACTTTCCTGACTCTCAATCCTGCATCGGCTTATCCCCACATTGGCAGACGACCCAGCATCTGCTGACTACCTGCGTCTGGAATCGCCCCTGGCTTGGATGACTACCTACTTCTGGACTTGACCCCGGTTGTTCCCAATTTTGCTCCTCTCTCTTGCTGTGCGTTTATTGTTGTTGCTGTAATAAACTGCTTTATTTTACTTGCATCTTTGTGTGGTCTGGTTTCCTGGCACCCTGGCAGGGTGTTGGTGGTGCCTTCACACCGTAACCCTACTCTTGTACTTTTGTACAGTACTCTTGAAAAAAGCAAGAACTGTGAAAAATAGAAATTATATGCACCTGTCAAACAGGTGAGAAACAATTGGGCCTTAAATGTTGACGCTGCCTGCACATTTTAACCCCTCACAGTTACTCTTGGGAAAAGCAGGACTAGACCCCAATGTAAAGAAGTTAAAATTATATGCACTTGTCACACAAGTGCAGAAACATTTGGCCTTGGGTGGTAAGTTTGCTGATAAAACCTAAATCAAAAAATTACCTAAAGATAAAATAAACACCTACGAAGCTAGGCAGCCTAGAAATTCTTTCAGAGAGTCCAGATCCCCAACAAAGTTAATGAGCAACATCGGCATCAGGGGCTTAAAAGCTACTGCTAATCCAGGACTGATTAATTTTGAGTAATTTCAGCCATCAACCGAGTCTGTGGACAGACACACTCTTTTATCTATCACAAAACCTCTGGCAGCACTGAATGCCCTTTTGGAAAGCACACTGGATGCATGGCAGCCCAGCAGCTCAATTACATACTGGGCAAGTTCTGGCCAGTGGTCTATTCTCATGACCCAGTAACCCAGTGGATTGTCTACTGGAAAGCTCTCCATGTCTGTTTTCATCCCTAAGTAATCTTCCATCAAATGATGCAGATTCTGTCAATGGGATGTTGAACGTGACAGCCCTTGGAGCTGAGGATTAATTTTTTTTAAATGCATCACTAAGGCGGGCCATTCTCTAATGCTCCTTCTTTGACCACCAGAAGCCTCAAAAATACATTTTCCATTAGACTGTAACCTACCAGAATCTTGAAAGATGTTACATAAACTTCTCTTTAAGATGTCCTCAAGATATTTCATCCTGTGCACCCTCTGCGAAGGGGGGATGAGTTCTCAGACTTTCCCCTTGTAACAGTGGTCAAGGAGGGTTGCCCACCAATAATGATCCTTCTCCTTGATGTCTCAAATTCTCAAGTCCTTTCCCAGGCTTTGAAGAATGAGACAGCCCATGCACTGCATGTTTGTGGAGGAATGAGAAGCAGAGTACTCTGGGTCATTGAGGATTACAGTATCTGGAACTGCCTCCTCCCAGCCATGTACTACTCTCAAGGTTTCTGAGGATTGAAAACTATCTCTTAAAAATTGACGTATGTCATCCTCTGCTTCAATGCCTCCACAACTGCCAGAATCCTCCTCCTCCTACACCTCTTGTGTGCTCTGTGGCCTCGCAAGAATGGTATCTGCATAAAGTGGGCTTTGAGAGGTAGGGAAGTTCTCCTTTTCCTCCTCCTGCTGCTCTGCTTCAAGTGTCATGTCCATAATGCCACACGGAGTATACTCTAGCAGAAACATGATGGATAGTGTCTTTGGTGCATTCATTATCACGGCTCACCACCCTTGTTGCCTCTTCAAATAGAGACAGGACAGTTCATGCATTCTTTATCAGCAGCCATTGGTGTTGGGAAATAAAGCTGAGCTCCCCTGAACCTGTCCTTGTGCCATACTCACACAGGTACTCGTTGATGGCCCTCTGCTGCATGTTGCCAAATTTGAGTTTCACCTAGTGGGCATGTCACAAATCAGGTGGTTTATGGAATCTACCAGAATCTACAAGACAGAAAGGCAGGAGTTGTAAAGCCAGAAGTTTGGTCGAGCTATAATTTAGACGCTTTGCATGTGGGTTGCAGGTATTTTTTTTTTTCAATGCTTTTTTTTCGATGCAGCAGCTGGGGCAGATACATTTACCTGATATACACCTGGTAGTGTGCTGCTGCCAGACTTGTTGCAGGGACATGTGACACTCTTTGCTAAACCATCATCCCTGTCAGTGGAGGCTGCTGAGAGGTTATCGTGATATATAGTGGGGGTAGAGATGAAAGGTGAGGAGTGAGAAGAAGTGTGTCCCTTTTTTGTGGGTTTCAGGTTCTGTTGCCAATGGGCTGAGTGGTGGGAGATCAAATGCTTTTTTCAAGCATGTGGCACCAAATGGATAGTGTTTTTGTCACACTTGATCTGCTTGCGGCAGACATTGCAAATTGCAACAGTGCGATCGGCTGCACATGTGCTAAAAAAGGCCAAGTGGGAAGTGGGCCGGGAGATAGGGGCTCTAAATTCTGATGGAATAGGGTGGCTGCCCCCTACTGTTGGGGTTGTGCCTCCCACTCACTTTCATTTTCTGCTCTATCAGGCACCCAAGTAGAGTCAGTAACTTCATCATTATCATCCCCTCCATCTTCATCACTGAAGCCATCTTGGCAAAACGCTGCGGCGGGGGGAACATGACTGCCAATTTGTTATTTATCAATATTATCCCCTCTCTGTATGTTCATGTTACTCTCATCCTCAATCTCAGAACCAACACCAGTATCAACTAATGGCTGTGAATTCTCAAGAAGCAAGTGGCTGACGCTGTGTTCAAATTATTCAGCTGACTCCTCCATGCATGATGGTGGGGCTATGGCATGAGTAGCTGTGGACAAGGAGGCAGAATAGGCCACTCTGGCAGCTGCAGTGGACTGCAAACTAGTGTCAGCTTGGATGATAGAGGATGAGGTGGATGAGGATGGTTTATAAGCCAGTCCACCACCTACTCTGCATTCTGTGGCTGGATAGCATGGCCAACACCAGTAAAAAGAGAAAAATGTGCCCTGCCTGAGGACAGACCACGTCCACATTTGCCTGTGGATACAGACACTTTATTGAATGAAATGTGGTGTTTGGTGCACTATGAATGGAAGACTGCTGCTGACACAAATTGAAAAATTATATTAAAAAAAATAAAAAAAGGGGAAACACCAGTGCCGCAATAAGACAAACTGCGGCTGACAATTTAAAAAAAGGGGGCAGGGGAACAAAAAAAAGTGTGTATATAGCACTGTATACAGCACTAAATGTAGTGCTTTTAAACACTGCATTACACTGACACTACACTGCCACTCTATACTCACACTAAGTAGCTTGCTAAAAGTATATCCTCACTGAGCCCTGCTCTATCTCCAACTTCACACTGCAAAAGGTTCTGGGGTAAGGAACCTTTTATAGTGTAGAGTGGGACTATAAGCACTGAGCTTATGACTTTGTCCAATCAGAGCTCTCTCTTATGACTTTGTCTAATCAGAGCTCTCACAGTGCTCTGTGCCCTGATTGAGAAAAGCCTTTCACCTGACAAGTGGTCAGGTGCATTGCTTCAGCCAATCAGGGCTGTTACAATGCACTGCGCAGTGCATTGTGTGGTGCTCAGCAGACAAACATCCCGCTGAGCGCCCTGCAAATTCACAACCAATTCACAACCAATGCTTGGCCCGAACAGCTCGCCCATCTCTACAAATGACCAGTCACCTGTTCTATCTTTATCATAATCCGCCACTTAAATCCTTTTCTAAAGTCGTATTTGTTTTAAACTGAATCCATTAGGGAATAAGAACAGGAAGAAAGATTGAAGTGAAGGAGAAGTCACAAGGGAGGGGGGATTTATCAAGGCAGGGGGGTGTAGTGAAGAAATAGGCTACTAAATGCACCAAAAAAGGTGCATGTATAATTTCTGCAAGTGCACAGCAAAGCATCTTATTTATTTGCCATGTTTAGTACCACACTGCAATGCATGTCTGTTGGCAAGGTGTGTTGGGGTGCCATGCAGAATAAATGGCACTGCGTCACATTCACACATATAGCTGAAGGAGAGGAAAATTTGAGGCTCTACTCATAAAAACAACATCCATACAATATGGAATAACTTTTTTCTGCGATTTTATTTCTAGTACACTGGCATTAGAACACCTTTTTAAATGATATATTGTTCCTTTATGTAAATTAGCACTAGGTTCCTTTTCCCACCTCTCAAAAATAGCAATTGCAGTGGGAATTGATGCTAAATCTAAAACTTAGCAGAACACAGCAACTCTAATCCTGCTCACTGTGTCTCCAGTGTAAACACCTCTTTATCCAAACGTTCCATCAAACAGGCTTGCACAAATTTCCACTAATTAAGAAATGACAAGTTTATTACTAAGACTTTGATAGCGGCCAAGCTTGGATAGAATATTTCCAGCAATTATTAAATTATTAACATAATAAATTATGGAAGGGATGTTGGCATTGCATATAAACCTTCATCTTACTGGTATCACTACATTGAGGCTGTGGTGCTTTATCTAAACCTGGATTTTCTGACCTTATCTTTGGACTTCCAAAATGGTAAGAAAACAGTTAAAACCGGCTATGTTATGTACACTGAAATATTTTCATATCTAGTGTAACTCTGGCTAAAGCAAGGTGCTTGGTTCAGGTTAAATCTTTTTGTGCACTGACAAAACAGGTTGCCCATAGCTTCTGCTTCAAGGTGGGCAGCTCAGATGACAACAGATTTGGTTAGAATTGAATATTAGAATAAATATTGGCCGTCTTTCCAAATGACAAATGTCCATATACTGTATGTTGTAATTTAGTGGGGGATAACAGCAATCATTTGAAAACCACATATGTGTGTCAACACAGCCATTATACATATGCATCCTTATCCCCAGTCATTTACCATCCAGACAGACATATTTCAGTCATAAAGGGTCAGTTCACACAAAATGATATACATTTTGGATGGACTGACCATTTAAGGCTAAAATATATCTGTTTCTATGTTAAATGACTGGGATGGAATATGCATACGTACAAGAGCTGCGCTGGTTCTGGCATGTAGCTTACAAACAATTCCTTGTATCAGTGTAGTCTAGTGGGCTGAGTAACCCTTTGGATTATTATATCACTCAGAAACTGCAGCAGTAAACTAACTTTGCCAAAGATCTGGGTAAAGATACTTTATAATATAATAGTTATAATAATAATAATAATAAACCTGTATAAGGTCCAGGTATCGCCTCATGCTACCATTAGTGACACTGAATGTCAGTGGCCTCCACCTGTAAAACCATTTCTGTTTTGGAGGTTTTCTCATTAAGGCCCCTTTCACACTATCCGTCCGTCGGGAGGATTCCGTTTTTCTCAGCGGGGGATCGAGCCGCCGATCCCCCGCTGAGCAGGAGGATGACAGCTGTATCTCCGCGCTGTGTGCGGAGACACAGCTGTCGGTTCCCCATGCATCTCTATGGGGGAAATCGGATGGGAACGGACCGTCGGTCCGTTCTCATCCGATCCCATCCGATCCGCTGGACGGATGGAAAATAGGGTTTCCATCCGTCCAGATTTGACGGATCGGGTCGGATGTCAGCGGATATGTCTCGGCTGACATCCGATGCACCATAGGAATGTATGGGGGGACCGTTCAAATCTGCCAAAAAAACGGACAGGCGGATATGAACGGTCTGCCTGTGTGAAAGGGGCCTAATGCCCATCTGCTACCTAACTGACCAGAGCTATATCTCAGTAGTTTAATTGACTTGATGCTATACTGTGTGAAGCACTGTCCCCAAAGGGCTTGCTGTATAATGACTTGTTGGGCCTCCTCTGATTACCAGCACACAGTCCTTTAGGGTACAGTTCACACATTTAAGCTTACTCCCAATGGCTCGTTGCTCAATAAACAGTCTAGGAGTATTCGTTTTTAGTATTTATTGTGGAACTTGAATGGGAGAAGGGAATAGTTGGATACTCCAACTGAAGCTATGTACATTGGATAAGGACAACTCTCAATTGGCCTCAGAAGGTTGCTTGTGAAAGCATTCACGCTGCTTAAACCATACTGCCACATGTATGGAAAGGGTTAAGTCTTCAAGCTCTTTCTCCAGCAATATACTTGATGATCTACATTCTCTTCAGGATATTCACTAGCATCCCCTTTACTGACACCCATCCACTGACTCTTCTAGCTGCAGGGGTGCCCCTCTCAGGTAAGGCCCCTTGACACTGATATATACTCACTGTACTGTAGAATGAGATCCTTCAGTGTCTCCCCTTCCAGTCAGCTTCACGGGACCTTTGGATTCAGTTCATCTCTAATTCTCTAGGCCCTCAGGTTGACTACCTAAGGCCGAATTGCACCTTTACAGAACTCTGCTCTCCAGCTGAAAGACCCCAATTACACGTGCTCCTGGCATCTATACAGTATCCCAGCATGCACCGAGGCAATGTTCTCTGCCGAATCACCAGGGCTGTACTAAACACCTGTGCACTCATTTTTCAGGTTTCCTCCCAATGTTCATAATGCCTCCCTATTCAGTGTGAAACACTCTGCAGACAGACTGAGTTGCACCTGAGCACATTGAGCAGACCTCATTAGCAGATCCTGCTCTCTGGTAGGCAGAGAATAATATAGATTTACCCCTCTGGTAAGCTAAAAGGATTCAAAACTTTACTCTCTCTCTAGCACCTACCTAGGAGGGTGCTACATCCACCCCCGCCAAACTGAGCCATGTTCTCACTGGCTCTGGGCATCCACCCCTACAAAATAGCAATACAAAAATGTACGTGGAGTATCCCACAAACTTTGAAAGGAAGAAAAGAGAAATGCCATATGTACAGGGCCATGGGGCATACCTTATATGTGGCCAGTAAAGACAATAAATAAAGTGAAAAAATACCGTATATATGTCTATGCTGTACAATATTTACACATAGAAAGGTACCAGGTGCCTTTGAACCAATGCACCCCCTGCCAAGCAAAAAGCTGTCTGACAGTTGAAGATAAAGTATACTAACTGACTAAACTACAAGTAGCAATTTTACATATGTACAAATGTAGACAGTGGACGGCCTTTCCAAGGCCAGAAGATGCAAAGCCTGCAAAGGAAAGGGTAAGTACGAAGCAATTTAAACATCCTATATACTTATGGTGAGACTGCCCTCTCCGTAGAGGCGAACTTCTCACCCACAAAATCTCTGACACTAACATTCCCTTAGAGATTCCCAACACTGCTGGCCCCCTAAGGGCACGCTTTACTCGTCGCTCTGTTGTGCACCTGTAATAGACTAAACAGTACAATTCCTGCCAAGCTAACTAACACATTATCACTGATCCCATCTGGGAACCGTTTGACTAGCAATAGGCACAGTCCCTCTGACTCACAAGTTAGGATGAAGAAATGTGGAGTCCATCCGACTGGTGTTTACAGTGTCACTTTCTCTGTAACACAAAGGCAACACATCTTCTCCTGGCAGCAAGCTATTCTTGCTGGAGCCTGAGCAAAGCTTGCCTTATTTGTAAGACGCGTCACCCTGGCATCCCTCTTTCTGAAGAGGCAATGACCCGCTACCCTTCTCTCAGAAGGTAGCAACTCACACAAAGTTTCCTTCAGCATCACTCTGGCCTACTAGCACAAAGGATCTTCGCAAGTGTCCTTTCTCTGCACTTGATTATCCTGGCCCACTGGCCCAAAGGATCTTTGCAAAGTGTCCTTTCTCAGCACTCCTTTTAGCAACAGTAGTGGCCCAAGATAATCTTCACTAAGGGTCCTTTAATAGGATGTCTCTGTGAACTAGGGGGGCTTGCCCCCTCCAGGTAGTATCCCTGGCTTTAACAGGAGAAGCATTTTTTGGCAAAAATTATTTCTCCCAGGCCAAGAAACTGTAGCAGTTGTGCTGATCCCCATCTTCTTTTGCAAGAATAGAAGGGAAGGAGATTTGGGAACAGGACCTTTCAGCCCTAACAGCAACCTTAGTGTCAAAGGGACTCTCCAGGCACACTAGCCCCTTTGTAACTTGTTTCAGTCAATACATCACATTCTTCAGGCTAACTAGCCCCTTGGTAACTCAACTTTCCCATAGGAACAAGAACTCAGCATACCTCAGTAGTAATGGTCAGGATGAGGTATGCTGAAGATCTTGCCTTCAGGACTGAGGATACTGATGGCCCAGACATGGCCTTTTCCATTTGGGCGGTTGACCTCTACTCGGTCAATGTAGATGGACCTCTCCAGATTCCAATTCGCCTTGACTGACAGGAAGGTGTCCTACAACTGAGGCTTGGATTGGTTCCTATGTGGCTTGGGGACATATAGGAAGTCCCACAGGGCTTCTTCACACCAGGCCCCTCTCTTGCTCTTGATTTCCTCCATTATCACCCAGGGAGCATATGGATAATAGTATCCGTATTGCATGGCCACCTTCCTTTAAACAAGGCATTAAAAGCGTGAGAACCTGGGAAGTTTTTGCCTGTCTCCTCTCCCAGGTGGGGTGTTCTGGGTCTCCCCTTTCTTGATCAGGTTTAAGTAGGCATCGTTCTGTACCCGAGCCTGGGCATAGGTCTGAGGTGGGGACAGATCAGGCACATGTACAGACACAACCCCTAAAGTGCTGATCCCCGCATCCCGGGTCACTGCTTTCTTGACCATAACTTGAAAGCACACTTGCACAGGTTACTGTAAATCAGACATGATTTTCTCCTACAATACAGCACATACTTTCTCCGTCGACACTCCAGCACTTTATTTGAGAAGATATAGTGTTTCCTAGGTAAATGTCCGGTTATTGCCAATAGCAATCACTGCCGTGACCATGACTTGGAAGCACACTTGCACCGATCACTGTAGAGCAGATATTTCTTTCTCCACTGACACTCCAGTACTTTACTTGAGAAGACATAGTGTTTCTTAGGTAAATATCTGGTCGTTGCCGATAGCAACCACTGCCGTGACCAGTCTTCCTGATGACGCCACTTCCTGGGGAAATGCATAGAGGTTTCTGAGTGGCATCACTTCCGGTTTGCGGCAGGTCCGAGTGGGGTGGAACGCACCTTGGAATGCATGCCATCAGCTGAGCGGCGCTCCCTTGTTCCTGAGTATTTTCTCCTACAGATAGTGCCATTGGAGGCACCCCAAAATGTGAGTGAATGCTTTACCCTCAATTTTAATAAAGTACATTGCACAATTAAGGGCTTCTTTATATTTTTCTGAGAAACACGCACCATTGGACTGTATGAGATCCTGGCCTACCCCAGGAGGAATTGTTGCCCAAAGTGAGGAATACAACAGGCACTATAGGTCCTAGCGGCCTGAGTGCTTCTGGTGAGTGGCCATTGTTCACTAGGTGGTGGATCAGCAACTTTTCACCAGCGTGTATACTATGAAAATACATCACTTGGCTCAATTGTTTATGGACATTAATAATTAATTCATTTTGTTCACTTCCTACTATATACATTTTTTGAAGAAACACTGAGCACTTTTATCACTTCGTAGCAGCGATACTCACTATACTGCAGAATCAGATCCTCCAGTGTCTCCCCTTCCAGTCAGATCCACAGGACTTCCGGGTTCAGTTCCTCTCTAACTCTCTAGGCCCTCAGGTTGACTACCTGAGGCCGCATGGCACCTCTACAGCAGAGGAGGCTGGACTCCGCTCTCAAACTGAAAGACCCCGAGCACATGTGCTCCTGGCATTTATACAGTATCCCAGCATGCACTGAGGCACTTTCCTCTACCAAACCACTAGGGCTGTACTAAACACCTGTGCACTCATTTGTCAGGTTTCCTCCCACTGTCCAATATGACTCCCTATTGGATCAGTGTAAAACACTCTGCAGACAGACTGAGTTGCACCTGAGCACCTTGAGCAGACCTCATTAGCAGATCCTGCTCTCTGATAGGCAGAGAACAATATAGATTTACCTGCAATCCCTCTGGTAAGCAGAAAGAATTCAAAACTATACTCTCTCTCAAGCACCAACCTAGGAGGGTGCTACATGTGAATAAAAAGTGTTTCTTACATTTTTTTGTTAGACATAGTTAGATGAGTTCTGAGAATGGTGGAGGGAGCAAAAATGGGCGACTGGTGGCACAGATTTTCTTTATAGCAGAGACTACAATTACTTTCACATCACTGAAAGACAGCACCTGAGGACAGTATCCTGTTGCTGTGAGGAGGGGGAGATTTTTAGCAGAAGCAGGTAAGAGGATATATACCATTACACATACCTAAAGTGCATAGTGCTGTTATAGAGGGAAAAGACCACTGACCACCACTCACTCACTACCGATCACCAACACTCAAGAGAGCACACATCATAGACCACCAACATTTTAAGGAGCCCCCCACCACCATCATAAGGGACACTAATTCCTGACCACTGAAATCTGCAAGTTATTCTGTGCATTACATAATTCTGACCCCTGTATTCTGACTGCTGCATTATATACATTATGGGGCTGATTTACTAAAACTGGAGAATGCAAAATCTGGTAAAAATTGTGCATGGCAGCCAAACCGCTTTTTAACTTCAGCTTGTTCAATTAAAATATAACTAGATGTAGCACCCTTCTAGGTAGGTGCTAGGTAACCTATAGGGGAGACCTTGTCTGCTTATCAGCAGAGTCCAATTATTCAGTCAGGCTGTCATGTGTTCTCAGGTGTGACTGTTGAATTGGGGAGTCTCCCCACTGTATCCAGTGTTGGTCATCTTACTTTAAAAAAGTAATTAGTTACAGTTACAAATTACTTCTCCCAAAAAGTAATTGAGTTACTGACTCAGTTACCACATTGAAAAAGTAATTAGTTACTCAGCAAAGTAACTGCGACTTTTTTTTACTATTCTATAATGCAATTACGTTCTATGAGATCTTTAATAGTGGTGGCGGTGTGGCACACTGTGGGGGTCTGAGTCCTGAGTCCTCCTGACTGTGATTAACTGTATTTTGTTTTGTTTTTTGGTACCTGCTGCCTGTAGTGGCTGGCTGTTGGTGGTGTGGCACACGAGTGGTGGCAGTGTGGCACACTGGTGGTGGTGTGGCACACTGGTGGCGGTGGCGGTGTGGCACACTGGTGGTGGTGGCGGTGTGGCACACTGGTGGTGGTGGTGTGGGTCTGAGTCCTGACTGACTGTGAGGTTTTTTTTTTTGGTACCTGCTGTACTGGGCTGGCTGCTGGAGGTGGTGTGGCCTGGCAGGCACTGGCACACTATCCGGGTCCGTCTGGCTCCGTTCTCCTCCTGGGGCTGGCGCGCTGTGCTCTCTGCCTCTCAGGTCGCCCCCTAAGTCGGAGCGACCTAGTGTGAACCGATGTAGCGTGAAAATCTCCCAGAAAGAAGCGGTCTGCCTGCCACAAATGCTCATGTGCAGGATTTCCACCGAACAAGCCGAACGCCGAGCCCGATATACCTTGATATGATTAACCCATTATGAGATGGTGGCTGCAGAGGGGCGGAGATGATGGCTGCGGAGGCGGAGATGACGGGAAGATGCACTGCTCTGGCAGAACCTGCCTGGCTACATATCCATGGAGGGTCCTGCAAACGTCAGGAGTTGGGGGTTGCCATCCACCAACTAACTCCCATCCCACTACTAAACAGGCCCAATGCACACTCACAGGGCCGGTGCCAGGATTTTTGTGTACATAGGAGAAGGTGTATTTTGGTGCCCCCCACCACCCGAACCCCAGACAGCAGCTCTGCCAGGAGGATGGGAACCTGTCTGAATGAGCCCCTTCATCAGAACCCACAGAATTCCCCTATATACTATAATGGGAAACTCTGATGTAATGGGGCTCTGGGCACCCTGTTTTAAGGGGGAACACTGGCAACTCCGATAAAAGGGGTCTCTGATGACAAAGCCCCCCCTTACATCAGGATTCCTCTTTGCACCAGAGTTTGGAGAGTTCCCCTTACAATATATCAGTGTCCCGAATACATCAACACCAAAATATATTTTGCTATAAAAAAATTAGGTGCACTGTTCCTTTAAATTATTTTTAATGCTATCAAAGTGTTTTCAAATTTCAAAAAAATTGCAGTAATACAAAATATCTTACATAAGCAAACAGAGCCAAAGAAAAAACATCCATCATATAAGTATGAACCACAATAAAGTGCAATGTGATTATCAAGAATAATATATGTGCAAAGTGCTAGTGCAATAAATAATATGCATGAAACATACATTTCATCTAAAAAGTCCAATAAAATTATGTTGTGATAAACGTGTGCAGATCCACTGCTGTTTGCACCGACTTCAGTGTAACATCACCAAGGCAAATCACATACCATCGACTTACCAAAAAATTTGACTTCATAAACTTTTGAGGTCATATGTGCTTGTCATCTGCCGGATATTTGCAGCCACTTCGCTCAAAAAGCAACAATGCAGGCATGATGGCTTTCTCCAAAAAGCGGACTTTCACCACTTTTTATCCAGTCCAGTGCCAACCACAGTAAACATTAAAGCACTCTATAGTGCATTAGCAGGACAAACTGCTGCTTTATAAAAGCAATGTACTTACAGCAAACTTTACAAGGATAAAGAGACAAATTGTTTAATTGGCTTGGTAATGCACTATAGTGTGCTTTATTCTTTGCATATACGGAGTTTCCTGTGGTTGTTACTGGACTGGATATAGTGGTGAAAGGCCGCTTTTGGGAGAAAGCCATCATACCTGCATTGTTGCTTTTTTTAGTGAAGTGGGAGGAAATATCCAGCAGATGACAAGCACACATGACCTCATGATTGTAAGAGGACACAATTTTTGGTAAGCAAATGGTGTGTGCTTTTACTTGGTGATGTTACACTGAAGTTGATGCAAATAGCTTGCATTGGATCTGCACAAGTTTATCATGACAGAATTTCATTGGACTTTTTGTATGAAACGTATTTACTGCACTAGCACTTTGGAACGTACATATATTAATTATTCTCTATGTATTGATCACATTGCACTTTTAAATGAGAAGTCTAATTGGATCCACCTGTCTGTTTTTCAGGTGGACCCAATTAGACCCTCTATTCTCTTGGAGCAGCGGGTCACGGGTGTAATTGCCAATCTAATCTGCTCTACTAAAAACAATCGGAAAAGGATCTGTTCCCCTCCATCTGGGTGAATTGGATCAGTTTGCAGGTTGGTGTAAACAGTGAGCAAAGTTTGTTTACACCTGACTGCCCATAGAGCAGGGTGGGCTCTGTCCCACTGTGCCCAGCTCACAGATCCCCCACTGAGCAAAGCAGAGCCCCCACTGCCCCATCACTCTTTCTCCCTTGTTCTATCTCACCTTATCTGTCCTCTTTTACCCATGTGTTCACCCTAGAGAGGGTAACCATGTACATGCAGTAGGTTGTATAATAAAAGTACACAGTTAGGCATTACCAGGCATTTAATCTATGCTCTACCTTCCCCCCGAGGATTGTCATCTGTACCATAGCAGCTCCTGTGCCTGCTGGCACCACCCCCTGGTCTCACTCGGCTCCTCCCCCTGGTCTCCCAGGCTCCCTCTTATCTTAATCAGTTCCAGTTCAGCGGCGATTGTATCTGTGCTGGACTGGAGGTGGGACTCCATGGCAGGGGATTGTTTACAGAGAGGGATGGAGGGGGAGAAACAAACAGCCATCGTCTGCCCTGCAACTCACTGCAAGAGGAGGAGGGGTCGGGAGAGGAGATGGAAAAGTGTGGAGGCAGCTCTTAAGTTCACAGTGCTGTGGCTGTGCTACCTGTTACTGTACTCCACACCGCAGCATGAAAAACGATCTGCCTCCGCAGCCATCATCTCCGCCCCTCTGCAGCCATCATCATCTGCTGATTCTCTCGTGTCTCCTCCTCTTCTACTTCCTGTACCACAGACAGCGGTCATACAGGAGAGGGGGAATTACAGTTACATCTACTGCCATCTAGTGGCGGTAGATGTAATTGCAGTAACGCAGCCGAAAGAAGCGGCAGCGGCGTTACAAGGAGAGAACGACTAATCTGATAGATTACTCGTTAGCCTCAAAAGTAACGGCGTTAAGTAACGCCGTTTACTTTAACGCAGTTACTTCCATCACTGACTGTATCCAATGAGGGATCTCATTGTAAAGTGGAGAAAACCTGACCAATAGCACACCAGGGCTTGTACCCATCCCAGAGGGCAGATTCTGCCGCAATGCATCCTGGGAGGGGGATATAAGTCTGAGGGGAGCACATGACAGGGCATCTTTGGGGGGAAGCAGAGTCCCAGGAGAGAGGTGACGGCTGTCTCTCCTTCTGTCAGCGTGGAACAGATGTCCTAGGCAGCTGGCCTAGAGGACAGAGGGTTGAGCTGAGCTGCAGAGAGGGATCCAGTGTGCTGAGGACCAAGCGGAGCTGTGGGTGTCGGAGTTTCCAGGAAAGCAGTGTTGTGAGTACTGTAAACTGCCCCGGGGTATGCCTAGGATAGGGGACCACTCTGGAAGGTCAGAGGGATCCAGGAGCCAGCTATCCTGTGCAGCAGTTATAGAAAGGGGGTGCCAGTGTCTAGACCCCGAAGAAAAAGAGGGTGCCAGTGTGTGGGCCCTGAAGAGTTAAGAGTTGCAGCAGTGCTTAAAAATAGCTACCTTAGCCAGGAAGGCTAAAGGGAGCAGTACAAAAGACTTCTGAGTCACAAGGAAGTGTCAGAAGTCAGTTCAAGTTCACAGACAGCAAGTCAGTGTTAAGAAGTGCCAACCGGCGCTGACCGGCATTCAGCCGGCATCAAGTCAGCGTCAAGAGGCGTTTTTCTCAGTTGTCAGAGGATTATCCCACTCATTCCCTTCTCCCATCCAAGTAAATACAAAAACCAAAGATGCTGGACTGTTTCTTGTCTCAGTGCTCACACTTGGAGAACATGCTTAAATGTGCTGTTGTTACTGGCGGTAACCTTGGCAGACCCACATCCAGCACAAAGGCTGGAAATCCTGCTACATAAAAGCCAAACTTTTTTTAAGTTTTGGATAGAGTGGAGTGGGATTAGAATATCTGTCAGTTTTTTTTGCAGTCTGTGCCCCCATTAGAGAGATTCACCCACTCTATTTGTCCTGTTTACCATTATCACTGAAAGTAGAAGTAAAAGAAAATCCCAAATTTTGGGTTGTCCCCAGAAAAGTAATAGAGGGGAAATATTCCAATGGAGACACTAGTTCTGGTGATCTGGGGGTCCCTAAGGAATTCTCTTAATTTACAAGGATTTCCTCTCACTTCCTGTTTGACTATGGGACAGGAAGTGAATGAAAATATCTGCAATGGGAAACAGCTGGTGAAAAAAAATCTAGCAGATGTTATAACCCTTCCCTATTCTATCCAAAATGAAAAAAAAAAAAGTTTTGCCTGTAGTTCTACTTTAACTTTTACAATAAAAACCCAGAAGCGGATTGATTCCTATGCATTATTTGGCTGTTTCCTGTGCTGGTTGAAAATGGAAAATACCACATTTGGCCACAAGATGGTGTAAAGTATCATAGGAAAGTTAGGACAGATGTGGATAGTCATTAACCACTTGCCCACTGGGCACTTATACCCCCTTACTAACCAGGCCAATTTTCAGCTTTCAGTGCTCTCACATTTTGAATGACAATTACTCAGTCATGCAACACTGTACCTTTATGAAATTTTTGTCTTTTTTTCACAAAAATAGAGCTTTCTTTTGGTGGTATTTAATCACCACTGGGTTTTTTATTTTGCTTAATATCTGTTATAAAAGTTTGCAAATTAGTAATAGCCAAAATTTATACTGCTACATATCTTTGGTAAAAATAACCAAAATCAGTGTATAATATTTGGTCTTTGTGAAAGTTAGAGTCCACAAGCTAGGGTGCCAATCATTGAAAACTGATCACACCTGATCACACCTGACGTACTGATAGCCTTTCTCATTTCTTGAGACACTAACAAGCCACTAACAAGCCAGGATACCACATGTGTGGGACTTTTTCACAGCCTGGCCACATACAGAGGCCCAACATACAGGGAGCATGTCAGATGTTCTAGAGACATAAATTACACATTTAATTTCTTGACAACCTATTATACTTTTGAAGGCCCTGGAGCACCAGGACAATACAAATGACACAATTTTAGAAAGCAAACACCCCAACACATAATCCAGAAGGCATAATGAGTAGTTTGAACATCTAATTTTTTTCCTGAAGTTTTTGGAAAATGTGGAAAGAAAATGAAAACACATTTTTCTTTAACACAAAGTTGTCAATTTATAAGATATTTCTAACACATTGCATATATATAGAAAACATTAAACCCCAAAATACATTCTGCTACCCCTCCTGAGTATGGTGATACGACATGTGTGAGACTTTTACACAGCCTGGCCACCTATAGAGGCCCATCATGCAGGGAGCACTATCAGGTGTTCTAGGGACATAAATTACACATCTAATTTCCTGACTACCTATTACACTTTTGTGAGGCACTGTAGGGCACTGATGAGCACTGTAGTGGCAGTGATGAGCACTGTGATAGAATGGATGTGGCATGGATGAGCACTGATGTGGCATGGAAAAGGCATGGATGAGCACTGATGTGGCATAGATGAGGCACGGATGAGCACTGATGTGGCATGGATGAGGCACTGATGAGCACTGTGGGCACTTCAGATCCAGCCCACTCACGCTGCCTCACTGGCTCCCTCCTCTCCTCAGATACTGTACCGATCGGTGTGAGTAGAAAAGAGGGCTGAACCAGACATGCTCTGGTTTGTTGACAAGTGATCGCTCCGTCATTGCTCCGATCACATAGTAAAGGGCTTCTGTCATTGGCCCTTTACCCCGATCCATGATGCTTTGGGTCCAGAGGACCCAGCCATCACTGACACTTCTGGGTGCGTGCCCCAGGTGGCGTGCGGGAAGTGCGAGTTCGGGAGCACGACAATGTACACCCTCCTGGAACTAGCCGACCATGCTGTCATTCGGCTATGGCCCGGCAACTGGATAAAGTGGTTGTAAAGTCAGAAGTTTTTTTTTTTTATCTTAATGCATTCTATGCATTAGGATAATAAGCCTTCTGTGTGCAGCAGCCCCCCTCAGCCCCCCAGGGAGGGGCCAGGAGAGTCGAGGGAGGGACCCAAGAAGAGGAAGATCGGGGCGGCTCTGTGCAAAACCACTGCACAGAGCAGGTAAGTATAACATATTTGTTAATTTTAAAAACTAATTGTGTTCAAATCTACTGTAAATCTCTAAATTGGTGTGAAATCCAAACAGCTTTTCACAACTGTACACCACTCATTGTTTCCTCCAGTGCTACCCATCTTTTTTTGCTTTTTTCTTTTGTCCACTCAATTACCCGTGAAAGTAAAATTGCCTTGTAGTAATTCCTAACATCTGGTACCGCTAGGCCCCCTTGCGTTTTATTTTTACATAGTACTGAAAACTGTATTCTCTGTATTTTATTTTACCAAAGAAATGTTGATATCATTGTTTTTAAGGTCTTGAAATATGTTTGGGGCAGGGGAATAGGTAAGATTTGGAATTTACAGTATATACTATTTTAGGTAATACAACCATTTTTACCACATTTACCCGTCCTATGCTTGAGAGAGGTCTCGTTATTATTCTTTTTATTTCCTTTTTTATTTTGTTGAGGAATGGAATGTCATTTACCTGATGTACTGTAATTTCCCTAACAATCATGTCAGTTTTACAATCATGTCAGTATTTTAATTCTGACTTCCTCCATATAAATGGGAATTCCCATTTTAATTCTTGTTCATCTGGTTTGCTTAGATTAATATTTAATATCTCACATTTTGCCAAATTAATTTTAAAATTTGATAATTCTCCATATTCTTTCAACACTTTCATTATATTTGGCAGGGATATCCTTGGATTGGATATATAGAATAGGACATCATCTGCGTAGGTCGCTATCTCATGTTCCTCCTCACCAATCTTTATACCTTTTACATCAATGCAGTTTTTGAATTCTTGTTAACAGCAGCTCCAGGGTCGGGGACATCCCTGTCTAGTTCCATTATGCATTTTGAAAGGTGCAGATGAAGCTCCATTTATCTTTGCTGTCGTAGTTGGGTGGTTATACAAGGATTGAATCCATTTGATCATCCTGGGGCCAATTCCTATCATTTTTAGTGTATTCATCATGAACCCCCAATCTACCCTGTCCAATGCTTTTTCAGTATCTTTAGACAGGAGTAGCTTTGGGGGCCATTTTTTGATGTTCTTATTTAGTAGAAGCAGGGTTCTTACTCTATTATCCCTCCCCCTCTTCCTGGGATAAACCCCACTTGGTCTGCATGCACCCATTCTACCATTAATGTTTTCATACTTGTTGCCAGAATTTTGGAAAATATTTTAGTGTCTGCATTCAATAATGCTATTGGTCTGTAGCTTGAGCAGAGGGTTGTGTCTTTCCCCTCTTTCGGTAAAATTGTAATAGATGCTGTCACGATTCTCCATGCCCACGGCGACTAGCTAACCGAGACGTGGTTTAGTGACTGGGTAGTATAAGGGAAATTCCTACTGAGTAATAAGACTGGCTGTAACACTTTCAAAGCTCGCACTGCCTTTGGCCACCACTAGAGGGAGACTCCACTCCAATCCAGCTGGCTGACCACACACAGGCAGATACAAATCTTACATACAATCTGGTGCACTCTAAGGGTTGGGAAGCAGTCTAGCAATTATCACACACTACTAGGATTCCTCCAGCTATCCTACAAGCTAGAACCCCTGTGTTAATCACTCTTCCCACTGTCCCCACACCCACACACCACAAGCGATAGCCTGTCACCACCCAACAGTTTGTCCGCAGACTGGTCTGCTGGGCCACCACACAGACACACAGATCTCCGTCTAGTTTACAATCTGCATGCAATCTGCCAACACGCAGTGCAATTGCATACAGATTGGCATGTAGCTTAGACCAAGCAATTAGGTACTAAAATGCAACAATCTCTTCAGAGATATGAGCCCTAGCTTAGTACACAGAAGTCACTTATTAATTTTACAATTTAATATCCTGAAAGTGGGCAGTGCATTAGAAATATATACAAGCAAAAGGAGTTACAAAAATACACAAAAAGATAAAAAGACACACAATTGGCAATTTGCTATGAAAATAAAAAGGAATAAAAACAGAAATAAACTTTACCGAAGCTTATCCCTTGGTAGAAGCATACAGGAAACTGTGTGGGGACTCCCAGTTTAGAACTGGCTTCATGGAAGAACAATGTGCAAATCTCAGGTTTCCCAATTTATTGGAATATGAATGTGGGCTGGACTTTAGCCCTTGACCAATCAACCCCAGGGGGTGTCCCCATCTCAGCCCACACAATGTTTCGTGTTCTGAACTGACCAGAGATTAATTGACCCAGAACGGCGCTGACCGCTGGGTCAGGGATAGGAGTTCTGACACCAGCGCATCGGTCTGATCGCGACAGTACCAAACACTGCTTGCCTGCTGCAATCAGGAGCCATAAAATGGCTTTGTGCAATTCTCTAGGATTCCACACACGCTACAGACACAAATTTACATGTACTTGTAGCCCAACACGTGAACCATAAGAAGGAATTATTTTCATCTCTCTGCCACTAATATTTTAACTTTTATGAGAGATAAAATACATTCCTTTGATCTGATGATAGCAATAAACGCTTGTAGACTGTGTGGGAGCCTATGGTCGCCCCCTGCGGATTTCCGCAGCCAAGGTGACCAGCAGCTCTCTTTTATGCTCCCAAAAGGTGACAATTCCTTTCCATTTGTATGGAAGGTTTCATTGGCATGTAGGTGTCAACTCTATCTTAGAGAATGGCCCTGTCCTTTTCAGATGCTAATAACAGGACATATGTGTATGACTGATACTGAACACTACAATTCTTAATAACCTAAAATGACACTACATCTACAATTATACTATTTCTACAGATCACTTCATATCTTGCTAATTCAAAGCTACCCTACTTTTTCATTTATGTTACAGATGCTAATAGTGCTTCCTTTCTCATTTCAAAATTTAGTCCCAACCCGGTCATATATGCACCCATTTTTGTTATTAACTGTTCTTTGAATTTTTTAAAGTATATTGTTGTAAACCCGTTGGGGCCTGGACTTTTCCCTGATGCTGATTCTTTTAATGCCATAATGATCTCCTTTTCTGTGATGGGTTTTTCCAGGGTCTCTAGTTTTTCCTCTACTATATGAGGTAGTCTCGCTGTTCTTAGGAATTCTCTTATCTATTTAGATCTTTCTACTTTTTCTTCATATGGGCCTTTTTTTTTTATAGAGTATAACGAACTATAATAACTTTGAAATACCTTTGCAATTTCTGTGGTAGAGAACACTACATCTCCTTTTTATCTTTTATTTTCTCTATGAAATTAATTGATTTTTTCTTCCTTAACATGCCTTCCAGGAATTTTCCTGACTTATTCTCCCATTGATACCTTTCTTTCACAATTCTATGAAACACTCGCCTCATATCTTGCGCCATCATTTTCTTTAGATTGTCCCTTTTTATCCCTAGGGGATGTTTGACTTCCTCATCAAGTTTTTGTTTAGCTTTTTGTTCTAGTTCGTAGATTAATTTTATTAAAAGGTCTCTTTTTCTTGGTTCTCTCCCTCTTTTTTATTTGCTCCCATAGATATCAGAATGCCCCTTATACAGTATAGGCCTTGTTAGCTTCCCATACTGTAGCCTCCGAGACCTCACCCATTTCATTTAATTTGAAAAATTGTTCTAGTTCTTTTTTTATTCTGTCTTCCACTTCTATATCCTGTAATAAGTCTTCATTTATTCACCAAACGTTTCTCTTTTTTTGTGCCTCCGGTAACCTCTTTATCATATCTATTGGAGCGTGGGCCGCTAGCATTACTATCTCAATATTTGTTTTTACTACTGCTTACACTAATCTATGCTATAGCATATATTATATAGTATGACTCATGCACGGGTGAATAAAATGTATATTCTAGTGTTTTGGGGTGTTGAACCCTCCATATATCTATTAATTGATTTTTTTTTTTTATCCCCCGTGCATGTGACGTACTGTCTATGTTGGGGTTCATGCAGAAATTAAATTTCCCTGCCATAATGACATTACCTTTTTTGAAATCCATTAATTTCCCTAATATTGCTTCTAGGTACCCTGTTGGATTTTTATTAGGACAGTAAATGTTTGCCAGTGTGCATTCTGAGTTAAATAATTTCCCTTTCAAGAACAAAAACCTGCCTTCCGGGTCAACCAACCTGCCACCTGTGATAAACTGTATGTTCCTAGCCATTCCGATGGCCACTCCCTTTGCTTTCTTTGTTGTTGAGTTCCCGTAGAACCAGATTGGGTAATCTTTTGAAAATAATTTTATTTTTGATTCATGCGGAAAATGCGTCTTTTGGAGGAATATTATCCCTGCTTCATATTGTTTGATTTCTTTTAATATTTTATGTCTCTTCCTTGGTGAGTTTAACCCACAAACAATATAAGTCAAAAATTTTATTTTACCCATCCTTGCTCTTCCCACTCCACCCCTCACCTTCCTTCACATTAATACTCTTTCTTCCTAGCGGCCTCTAGACCGGGAGATTGTCGGATGACGTGGAGAGCAATCAAGAATGTTTGAGGGGACTCTAAATATGATTCTAAAATTCATGTTAGGAGGAACCCTCCCTCCCCTCCACCCACCCCATCCCCCTTCACCCTTGTTCCCCCTCCTCTAGCTGCGCCACGGGCTATCACGGCAGTCCTCTAAGGGCTGGCTCGTCCACCGGACCGTGACCCCCAGCTCTCCAAGCCCAGCCAGGAGAGCCACCCACCGACGCAGCGCTCGTTTCCTCCTTGTCTTGCCCCTTCCCTGCTCCGGCACCGAGGCGTCTCTTACCAGCCTCTGACGCCCCGTGTTACCTGCTGCTCCGCGCAGTTCAGCCCCGGTCCAGTCCACTCCCAGGCTCTCCGCTCTCCAGTCAGCGGACGCCCGCTCTGCAATTCGACACCAGCAACCACCAGAGTCACTGCTTACGGTAAACCATCAGCTACGGAGGGCTGGGAAAACCACATGGGGATAAGTGTAACAGGTCAATTACTCATTCCTTGGGATGTAGAGCTTCCGAGATCAGGGCTGGTTCATTTTCAGCGCAATTTTTAGGCTCTTCCTTCCTTCCCTTTCTGAAACTCAACTGCAATCAACAGGTGGCCTGGAGCATGACCAAAAAAAAGAACCAGGGGCCAGGATAGCAGAAGAGGGACCTGAGAAGAGAAGGATCGGGGCTGCACAGAGCAAGTAAGTATAACACATTTGTTATTTTTAATTAAAAAGATAGTATCACTTTAAAGGGATTGTCTTGGCTCCTCCTGCATCAGGCTGGGCTCAGTGCTGCCAGAGCTACCCTTCCATCACTGCTTATTAGGTTTATTGAGCTCTTTGAGCAGTGCTACAGCTTCATGAACATAAGCTTGGCTGATTTGCTGAGTATAGCAGGGTTTAGATGGCATTTTAGGCAGTCTTCTATTGCTGCTTTGATGTATTTCAAACTAAAGTAAAAAAAAGTGAGAAATGATGATTCAACATATTTTTCTTCTTGTATCGGCCCTAAAAGATACACTCATTTAAAAGGCCTTTCATTTTTAAATGCAAATGGTGTAAGTGCCTGAATGTGTGTTTCTTGCAACCTCCTGAAATCCCCAATAGGGATGATCGAACGGTTCGGGTCCACCATCGGTTCGGCCCGAACATTGGGTGTTCGAGGTTCGGCCGAATTTAGAACTTTTTGCCCAAAAAGTTCGGAATTCGGCAACCAGAACCGCCCAAAATGCAATGCTTCAGGAAATGGGCTTTAAAAGCCCGTGATTGGACCAGAACCATTAGCAAAAGCCAATTGAGGGGGCAGGAGAATGCTAGGAATGTGATTGGAGTGACTAGGGGGTCCCTAGACCAATCATTAGTGAATACGCCCCCCAGTATATAAGATCGCCCCCGCCATATTCCCAGCATTGTTATACTGGACATGGAAGAGAGTGGAAGCAGTTCTGTTAATTTTACTTTAAAAGTGTCATTTAGCTATTTTTAGTGTGAGGAAAGGGATATCTAGTGTAGTTAGAGTGCTCCTTTACACTTAAGTTAGCTTCAAAAATTTAGTTTCTGTAGGGAAAGTGTTAAGTGTCAGGGGACCGTAGTGTAGTGTAGGGTTAACTGACAGTGACTGCTATGGCAGGGTGACAAAACCCTTCCATAGCAGGGTGACCGCTATAGAGAAATGATCATTTCCTGTCTGTCTCCATGGCAGCCTACGTGTGGGTTAACCCCGCCTCCACTCCAAGGGTATAGGACCCCCCTCCCATAAATTTCAGCTCTCAGGTACAGCAGGTGTTCATTTTTTGTCCTCCTCCAAGGACCTACACTTCTGATGTCTTACTACGTCCAGCTTACCTTAGGATACTTTGGATGGTGTCTGCATGTCCAGAGCCCAGCCACGGGCGGGTGAGTGACATTTAAAATCCCCTGCTCTCTGCGGTTGACTGAAGCTTGATTGGCATTCTCTGACATGGGTCTGAAGATTCGCATTGCTTCCCTTCATGGCAGCGGTATTTGTTATTTATGTACACTTTGTTTGTCTCCTTTCCTATCACTGTACAATTTGTTTGTTTGGCCCAATGGCGCTGGAACGCTTCCTGCGTTCCAGCAAACCCTTCCTGCGTTCCAACAAACCCTTCCTCTTCCTCCTCTGCTTCTAGCGTCCAATCGGTAGACGCTTCGTGGTCCCGCGCATGCGCAGTGCGCCGCGAGCGAAGTCGAGGCTTGGTTCGCACATGCGCATTAGCGATCGCGGCCGCATCACCGCTGACGTCATTCCGGCGGGAGATTTAAACAGCTGACGATTCCCCTGTACTTTGGGAATGTACTGTGGGCGTTGCGGCAGCTTCCCAGTGTCTCTGGATTCCTTGCTACAGGTATGTGCAATGGAGACTTGACTGCAGAGGGGGGGGGGGGGGGCGGAGGGTTGTCACCTCACAATGTATCACTGACATGGTGTCTGATATGTATTACCTTTCTTTATCAGTCTGGTTGTTTGGCCTGAAGTATGGATCCTGCGTCACCGCCCTCCTGTGGCCAGCCCTCTCACAACAGGTGGGTGCTGGCATTTTTCAGAGGGGGGGGCGGGGAGGGCTTGCTGGTCCCTAGGTCATGGCTAAATCCAGTGTCTCCCCGATTTTCTCTTTTTTCCATCAGCTCTCCCAGGCCTGATTTACCACAAGAAAGAGACCCTGTCAGACCTCGTGGGAGTTCATCCTCCAGATCTAAACGCCGTGAATCTCCATCAGGGAGTAGGCAGCAAGGGAGACGCTCTAATTCCTCCCCCAGACACCATACACGATACCAGAGTCACCGCACACACCAGAGAGCCTGTTGGGGTTGTGGGGCGCATGTCCCGGAGGACAAGTCCCTATGTGAGCCATGTTTTGCTCATGCAGCCGGTGAGAGGGGGCAAAAGGATCAAAGATTGGAATCTCTAGTGAAGAGAATAGTACAACAGTCCCTGAAAGAATGGGGTACAGTCCCACCACTTGGTCCCACCACATCCAGTTCTCCAGGGGAAGTGCAGGAAGATCAAGGCCCCTCTCAACCGAGTATTACTTCTGCAAAGTCATCTGACAGTGATTCGGAAGAAGAAGGGGCTGTAGGCGGCTTTGAGTTCGCCCTAGTTTCACCCCTGATCAGAGCCATTAAAGAAGCTCTCAGATGGGAGGATCCTGTGTCTCCTCAGAAAAAGCAGCGGAAGTTCTTCAAGCACCTTGGTAAGGAGCGTATCAACTTCCCTTCCCTCTCTGAATTACAAGGGGTGATTACTGAAGAATGGAGTAAAGGGGATAGTAAGTCTTCCTTATCCTCCAAACTTGGGAAATTATATCCCTTTAAACCTGAAGATGTCGCCCGTCTGGAATCTGCTCCTCTTGTGGATGCGGCAGTTACAAGATTAGCAAAGCATGTCACTTTGCCACTAGATGACGCGGTCTCTTTCAAAGACCCTTTGGATAGGAAGATAGATCTGGACCTAAAGAGGATCTTTGTGACGGCCGGCGCGGCCTGCAAACCTGTGATGGCATTAGCAACAATGTCTAAAGCCATGGAAGTCTGGGTTTCCGATATAGAATCCAAACTTGGAAGTCTCTCGGAAGAAGCCGTAGAAAGTTCCCCTATTCACGAACTCAAGCTGGCTTCAGTGTTTTTAGGAGAAGCATCTATTGATGTTCTGCGTCTTCTGTCCAGATCGATGCTATCCTCAGTAACAGCAAAGAGGGCCTTGTGGCTTCGCCCGTGGATTGCAGATCCAGCTTCTAAACAGGCATGGTGTAAGATCCCTTTTGAGGGTACTTCCCTTTTTGGAAACAAACTAGACAGCGCCATTGCCAAGGCTACTGGCGGAAAGTCAGGTTTCCTCCCGCAAGACAGACGACTATTTGGTCAGAAGAAGCCTCAACCTAGGAGGCAATACACGGAGAGATCAAGAGATGCACGCTCTTACAAGCCTAATAGAGACTTCCGAAGAAACTGGAGAGGTGGTCAATCCTCTACTCGGAGGTCATCAAAAAATCCAGCGCCTGCTGGACAAGATTCCACTAAATCTTTTTGAGATTGGGCCCGTCCAGGCATGTCAGGTGGGGGCACGTCTTCTCCATTTTCAGCATGTCTGGGCGGCCTCAATCACGGACTTTTGGACCGTCAGGACGGTCTCTACAGGCCACAAATGGTCATTTCTGGCAGATCCAGTTCCAAGATTCATCTCAACTCATTTACCCTGTCTAGAAGAGAGAAGAGAAGTCTTGCTCGCCTATGTAGACGCTTTGGTGGCTCAAGGAGCGGTAGCTCCGGTTCCGGAACAAGAAAAATTTCAAGGGGTTTACTCACCCCTCTTCTTAGTCCAGAAGAAGAACGGGGCCTGGAGACCTGTTATAGATCTCACATACCTGAACAAGTTCATAAAGAACGAAAAATTCAAGATGGAAACACTCTCAACTATCAAAGGGCAGTACTGCCGGGAGATTGGCTCGCCTCAATAGATTTAAAGGATGCGTATTTTCATGTACCTGTGGCAACCGACTTCCACAAATATCTTCGCTTCTGTGTTCGGAATCAGCATCTGCAATTCATTTGCCTACCCTTCGGCCTGTCTACCTCACCCAGAGTATTCACCAAAGTTCTTCTAGCAGTGGTAGCCTTCATAAGATTGAAAGGTATACGTCTACATCATTACTTAGACGATCTTCTGCTTCTGTCTCAAGAAAAGGATCAGTTATTGGCGCACAGAGATCAGGTCATATCGACCCTCAAAGAGTTTGGCTGGCTGCTAAACCTACAAAAGAGTCAGCTGGAGCCCACTCAGCGCCTAGTCTATCTTGGGGCGCAATTCGACACCGTCGAGAATTCAATCTCTCTCCCATTAGAGAAGATACCGGTAGTGAGGGAGAGAATCCTTCCGGCTCTTTCCTCTCCTCGGCTGAAAGCCTCTCAGTGCCTCAAAATCATTGGCACCATGGTGTCCACGGCTCCAATGGTCAAATGGGCTCTCTGGCATATGAGGCCCTTCCAAAAAGGGTTCCTACAACAATGGAACACAGAAGAGAAAGATCAGTACATTCATATCTCCTCCAGCATGAGATACAGTCTTCTTTGGTGGCTGCAACGCAGGAATCTGCTCAACTGTCATTCTCTGGTTCCAGTCTCATGGACTATAATCACAACAGACGCCAGCAACTCAGGTTGGGGGGCTCATTGTCTGACAGAGATGACACAGGGGAGATGGTCTTTTCAGAGACACACTCCAGTCTCCAATATACTGGAACTCCGAGCAGCCTACCAGGGTCTTCGATCTTTCCAACACCTGCTAGAGGGGAAATCTGTAATGATTCGGATGGACAACACCACGGCAGTGTCTTATGTGAAGAGACAAGGTGGGACACGGAGTCTCTCTCTGCTACGAGAATTAGACCCGATCATGTCCTGGGCCCAGACTCACCTAGTAAACATCTCGGCAGTTTACATCCCAGGTTCACAGAATGTTCAAGCGGATTTTCTGTCCAGGGTCCAGTTGAACCACAACGAATGGTCGCTCCATGTGGAGTCGTTCAAATGGATTCTGTCGTTGGGAGTATCTCCCGAAGTCGATCTGTTCGCCTCCCCTTGCAACCACAAGTTGGAGAAGTATGTCACGAGAGGCAAGTGTCCTCAAGCTTACGGGACAGATGCACTAACCGACAGGTGGGAGTTCAGCAGGGCTTACGCCTTTCCTCCAGTACCCATCATTCTCAAATTCCTGCAAAGACTTCAAGCGGAAGATGTGGAGATAGTGATGTTGGCACCTTTCTGGCCGAACAGGCCATGGTTTCCGCTACTCCTACAACTGAGTTACCGGGACCCGGTCCCTCTTCCCCTCAGACCAGACTTGCTTCTTCAGGGAACATCAGTGCACCCCTGTCCTGCAATTCTCCGGTTGACGGTCTGGTTCTTGAGAGGGAAAGGTTGGAATCGCTCGGCTGCCCATCTACAGCCATTTCCACCTTGATGAATGCTAGACGACCAAGTACTAATAAAGTATACTGTAGAATCTGGGCAAGATTCATGGAGTCTGCATATCCTGAAGGTATGTCTTCCTCAGTCCCTGGGATTCAAGAAATACTAAGTTTTCTTCAGGCTGGTCTGGATATGCCCCTTTCAGTGGCAACTCTTAGAGTTCAAGTTTCGGCCTTATCGGCCTTCTCCGGGGTCATGTGGGCCCAACACCCACTAATTCAACAATTTTTCAAAGGAGCAATCAGGCTCAATCCTCAGAGAAGACCTAGGTTCCCGAAATGGGATCTACCTCTTGTCCTAAATGCCCTCTCCAAATCGGGCATAGATTCCTCTTCTTCTATCAAGGACCTGACCATCCGAACTGTCTTCCTGGTAGCCATTACTTCGGCTAAAAGGGTCTCTGAATTAAGTTCTCTCGGATGTAAAGAACCATTCTTGACTTTTTTTCCGGATCGGGTAGTACTGATACCCAGGCTGAATTCAAATCCGAAAGTCACCTCAGTGTTTCACCAGAATCAGGAGATTGTCCTGCCTACTTTCCGTTCATCTAATGAGTCCAATCCTCATCCGTTGGATGTAGGAGAATCCTTAAAAGCCTATCTTCAAGCAACTGCACCATTCAGGCAGTCTGACAACCTCTTTGTCCTGTTCTGGGGAAAGAACAGAGGTAAACCTGCTTCATCTAGGACTATCGCTTCATGGATAGTGGCAGCTATCCAACAGGCCTATAGAGCTGAGGGGCTGGCTCCTCCGGAGGCGGTGACGGCGCACTCTACAAGGAGTATCTCTACTTCCTGGGCGGCTTCGCGGCACGTGGCTCCAGATGTGATTTGCAGAGCGGCTTCGTGGTCATCAGTCAATACTTTTATGACCCACTATTGTGTAGAGCCTGCTTCTCTGTCCTCAGTTAATTTTGGTTTGACTGTTTTGTCTGCAAATAGCATGAATTAAAATTTTCTTTGCTAAAGCATTCCCACCCGTGTGGAGTGAGCTAGTTATTTCCCACACGTAGGCTGCCATGGAGACAGACAGGAAAACGGAAAATTCCTATCATACTTACCGTAATTTTCCTTTCCTGATAGTCTCCATGGCAGCCGGAGTACCCACCCTCTCGTCTTGGATTCGGCTAAGATATGGAACACCTGCTGTACCTGAGAGCTGAAATTTATGGGAGGGGGGTCCTATACCCTTGGAGTGGAGGCGGGGTTAACCCACACGTAGGCTGCCATGGAGACTATCAGGAAAGGAAAATTACGGTAAGTATGATAGGAATTTTCCGTTTTCTCTGCTTCGGGACAGGTATGTGGCTTCTCACCAGCAAGCATTTTTTAATGCTGCAGGGGCTGCCACTGCCAGTGCTTTTTTGAGGACATGTTTGATGTCAGACATGACATCTGAATATGTGTATAGGGGGGATATATAGACATATATGTCTGAATATATACCCCTAGACATATATAGGTGTGATAGTAGCAGAAATAAATGCTTGCGCTAATGAAATCATTTACAGTAATATATTTCTGCTACTATCACACCTATATATGTCTAGGGGTATATATTCAGACATTTATGCCTATATATACCCCCTATACACATGTTCAGATGTTTTGCCTGCCTCAAAAGAACCCCAAAAAATGCCAAAAAAACGCTAGTGTCAAAAAAAAAAAAAATGCCCAGGTGTGTTTTTGCTGGCATTTTTTGGGGGGTTTTGGAGGCAGGCAAAACATCAGAACTTGTGCACAGTACCACTATACACAAGTTCAGATGTTTTGCCTGCCTCAAAAGAACCCCAAAAAATGCCAAAAAAAACGCTAGCGTCAAAAAAAAAATGCCCAGGTGTGTTTTTGCTGGCATTTTTTGGGGGGTTTTGGAGGCAGGCAAAACATCAGAACTTGTGCACAGTACTACTATACACAAGTTCAGATGTTTTTCCTGACTGCAAAGAACCCAAAAAAATGCCTGCTATTAAACCGGCAAGGTGTTACAGCAGAGAAGCCATATTCCTGTGCTTAAAGTTTTCTAATACAAACAATCTTTTTTTTTTCTGGTTCTGGACATGCTACAGACCTGAAACTTCACATGTACACTTTTTAGACCCCCCAGATACTAAATCCAAAGTAAAAATCAAAAAATCTTTTTTTTTTTTTTTTTTTTTTTAATTTTTCAATAATTGGCTTTTTTATCAAAAATGACAATTTTTAAGAACTTTTTTTTGTGTGATTTTGTGTCTGGGGGGTCTAAAAGGTGTACCTGTGAAGTTTCAGCTCTGTAGCATGTCCAGAACCAGAAAAAAAGATCATATAGCTGTTAAAGTTAAAGGAGGCTCCCGAACCACATCCCTGTTCTACTGAAAAATTATCTTTTTTTTTTCATGGTTCTGGACATGCTACAGAGCTGAAACTTCACATGCACACCTTTTAGACCCCCCAGATACTAAATCCAAAGTAAAAATAAAAAAAATCTCTTTTTTTTTTTTTTTTTAATTTTTCAATAATTGGCTTTTTTATCAAAAATGACAATTTTTAAGAACTTTTTTTTGTGTGATTAATAGTTAATGGGGCATGACCCAGAACCCTAGGCACTTTTTAGGGGCATTTATTGGGTTTTAGGGCTTAAAAATGGTGTTTTTTGATTACAGAAGTTCGGGTCCCATTGATTTCAATGGGGTTCTGAAATCCGGGCCGAACTTTCGTGAAGTTCGGGTGTTCTGGTCGAACCGAACTTTTCAAAAGTTCGATCATCCCTAATCCCCAATACAACAGCCGCCGGAGGAAGTAAGGGCAGCAAAAGCAGACAGTCAAGCTATGCTGTTTTTTTTTTACTTCTGAGGATTACTTGCACAAGTCACACCGAAGAGCAGCAAAAAGAAGGAAAAAAGGTTCATTAAAGGATTTTTGGAAGTCAGGTAAGGAGTTCAAAGCGTCTGAGCTGAGGTGCTTCACTTGGTAGAATTTTTCTATTATATTATTGTATTGTATTATTGGAAATGCACAGCTAGGGTGAGAGGCTTTCTATCTGAATAATATTTTTGGAAAACAATATTGTACTACATTGGTATTTTTTTTTTTATTATAAAACTGTGCATCTTTATGCAAGATGTCTATTGAAGCACGGGCACAAGGAGGCACAGAGTTGCTGAGAATCTGATAGCTATTGATTAGACACACACCAAGTATATAAAGAAGATCACTGGAGGACATATACACATATTGTTCATTTTTTACATGGAATTTTTTTGATAAAGTGAACACATAGGATAAGATTTGAGGTATGGTAGGTTGAGTATACTACACTATATTATATTTCTTATTTGAGGTCACTGTAAAGGAAGATTGGATTCAGAGGAAGGATAACGTGAGGAATACCAGGAAGAAGTTGATGGACATATGATGTCTAAACTTCAGTTATGCAGAGACATTATTTAACTGGTTATCTTGGAGTTTGAGAGAACTGGTCACTTGTATTATTCCTATACAACCACTTGAGCACACCCTCCTTCTATGCACGAGGGTTGTCTCCCTCTGTTGTGTAAACGGCAGATGTTGGGAGCAAAAGGCCAATGGTTCGCTAGCAGCAATGTGCTCAGTGTCCTGAATTCTGTGGGGCATGTGGGGAGGTGCAGCGTGGTGCGGCAGCAGTAATTACACAGGCTCTATTTGCAGAGAACAGAACTTGTATTAATGCAGAATCCAGTAACTGACAAGACCTGAAGGGAAGACATCAAACTGGAAACCATTATCGGCAAGTAACAGCAACTTTTAGCAGAGTAGATCTCCGGTGTGCAGACCGCATCTGTCCTGGGGGGTAGAATGTGGCCTGTCCAATCTGAACCCAAATGGGTCTGCATGACCCAAGATGGTTGCTAGTCAAACAGGGTGGCAGCATACAATTGGATAGCTTCCCCAGTGACACAGGAAACCATAGAGCAAGGACCGCAAACTTTCTAAAAAAAAAACAGGCCAGTTTACTGTCCTTCAGGCTTTAGTGGGGCAGGACTGTTTGTAGTGTGGGTAAACAATGCCAGATTTTTGGTATTAGGGGGAGTAATGGTTGGTGTCAGTGGGAGAAATAGTGCTCAGTTTTTGTTGTCAGTGTAAGGAATTATGCCCCATCATTGGTGTAATTGGAAATGGTGTCATTGAAAGGAAGAGTGCCCCATTGTTGGTGTCAGTGGATGGAGTTATGTCCCATTTTTGGTTTCAGTGGCAGGAATATTGCCTCAAGGGCTGGGTAAAGGCAAGCAAAGGGCCGCATCCAGCCCAAGGGCTGCAGTTTAGAGACCACTGCCATAGAGGAATTCTGTTCCTCTTGACTTCCTCTCTCCCTGCAATGTTGCAATGCTGCTGTGTGTGAGCACCACCTGCAGTGAAGAAAGTAGACTGCACCTGCCTACATGCATGACAGCAAGGCCATTTGTTTGGAACAAGTAGTGCAATGTTCATTGCAGTCATGTGGGCTTCTCTATGCTTACTACAAATCCTATGGTCTTTAGCCCCTTGTTCTTCATAGGAGCAAGAAAAAGAGGGTGGTTATGTTACTACATACAGTGGGACCATAGAGAACAAACATCCCCACCCTTTAACAGAAAGTTGGATCACAGCAGCAAAAACAAAGGCATTTAGAGATCACAAGAAGTAATAGAATGTACTTTTAAAAGTTAAGAATACATAACTAAATACATTTTTTTTTTCTTTTTTAAATAGGAGTTTAGTGTCACTTTAAGTTGTAAGCATTAGTTAGTCACCTGAAAAAAATCATTAAAGAAAAAAAAAAATATATACAGTTATATATATATATATTTTTTTTTTTTCACTTTGGTTTACATATCTGAGTGTTAGTTGAAATACTTCAAGGAAATATATCGCAGTAAAATAACTTTTAAAAAGCATTATATAAATGAGGCAGACATTTTCAATATGTAAGATGTGTGACACTTTTATTTTTAAAAGTCATTGCAAGCTTGGATATTTAAGGAAGATCTTGCTGTGCTTGTCACTGTCAGAAAAGTGACAGCAAGGAAGATAGAACATGTTATAATATAGGCTGTGAAGCTTAGCAGCCTCACCTGTATTTGCAATGGATCATTCTCTGTTTTCTTTCTTTTACATTGTGTCAGATATTTTTATACATTCAGGCTTGCCTTGGTTAAAAAAAAAAATCACACCCATAGTATTTAAAATTCTATAGTTGCCAATAACTAAAGAAATTAGGAGGGACACCATGAGGTGTCTGAGAAAAAAAGTTCAGCGCCAGCCAGACCCATGGGTCATGGCCAAAAAGTGGCAGGGCCAACAGAGATGTAGATGTGGCTTCACAGTGCATGGCTTGTAGTTTCACACCTTACCCCCATGATTTGCTATATTTTAGATCGAATAGTGCATGAGAGTACCTTAAAGAGAACATGGAAGTAAAATAAGTCCCATCACTGGGTTCTGTGTGAGTAAAATAACTCCGATCATTGGGGTCAGTGGGATAAAAAGAGACCTTCGTTGGTATCAGGAAATAAAAAAGGGCCTCTTCATTGAGATAAAATAAGCTCCATATCGCTAGCGTCAGTGGAAGCAAAAGTAAATATTGGTGTTCATTGGTTACCTACCTAATAAATCTTCCTCATGCTACTTATGCTGAAAATGTATTTTGACTGTTGTTGGGCAGGAGGTCTTCATCCCAATAGTACAGCATAATTACAGTGCTTGGTACTGGAATTCAGAGAGTTTTCCAGCACCCAGTGTTCTGGATGCTGTGAGAAAGATTCAGACACTTGGCAACTATGAAATTCCAGAAGTCATTGATTCCTTTAACAAGCAGACAGCGAGTCAGTGATTCAGTAACACTAATTTCCTGCACACACAGAATTTAAATTGCAGGAAGAGAGACTGGTTAAGCTAGCCATAGACAACTTTTTTTCCCATGCAGATTCCTCTGAACAGATTCCTCCATCCATTCAAATAAGATGGATGTGGAGGAATCTCTTGTCAAGAGTGCCCACTGTTTCTAGAATACGCTGATCACAGTGGCTGCTGGTGCTCAAAATTTTTGGGGGGGGCGCAAAAAAAAAATGTAATAGGTATTGCATCGCGCCAAAAAATGCAGTAAAAAAATTGCGTGACTTTGAAGCTGTGCCCCTTCAATGCAATAAACACTGTGCTGTGCCCCCTTCAATGCAATGAACACTGTGCTGTACCCCCTTCAATGCAACGAACACTGTGCTGTGCCCCCTTCAATGCAATAAACACTGTGCTGTGCCCCCTTCAATGCAACGAACACTGTGCTGTGCCCCCTTCAATGCAATGAACACTGTGCTGTGCCCCCTTCAATGCAATGAACACTGTGCTGTGCCCCCTTCAATGCAATAAACACTGTGCTGTGCCCCCTTCAATGCAATAAACACTGTGCTGTGCCCCCTTCAATGCAATAAACACTGTGCTGTGCCCCCTTCAATGCAATAAACACTGTGCTGTGTCCCCTTCAATGCAATAAACACTGTGCTGTGCCCCCTTCAATGCAATGAACACTGTGCTGTGCCCCCTTCAATGCAATAAACACTGTGCTGTGCCCCCTTTAATGCAATAAACACTGTGCTGTGCCCCCTTCAATGCAATGAACACTGTGCTGTGCCCCCTTCAATGCAATGAACACTGTGCTGTGCCCCCACAATGCAGAGTTCAGCGTGCATGCCCCTTTCAATGCAGAGCGCCACAGCATTGTCCCCAATCACTGCAGAGTGCCACAGCATTGTCCCCAATGATTGCAGAGTGCCCACAGCATTGTCCCCCAATGATTGCAGAGTGCCCACAGCACTGTCCCCCAATGATTGCAGAGTGCCACAGCATTGTACCCCAATGATTGCAGAGTGCCCACAGCATTGTACCCCAATGATTGCAGAGTGCCACAGAATTGTACCCCAATGATTGCAGAGTGCCACAGAATTGTACCCCAATGATTGCAGAGTGCCCACAGCATTGTACCCCAATGATTGCAGAGTGCCACAGAATTGTACCCCAATGATTGCAGAGTGCCACAGCAGTGTACCCAAATGATTGCAGAGTTCCACAGAATTGTATCCCAATGATTGCAGAGTGCCACAGCATTGTACCCCAATGATTGCAGAGTGCCACAGCATTGTACCCCAATGATTGCAGAGTGCCCACAGCATTGTACCCCAATAAATGCAGAGTGCCCACAGCATTGTACCCCAATGATTGCAGAGTGCCACAGAATTGTACCCCAATGATTGCAGAGTGCCCACAGCATTTTACCCCAATGATTGCAGAGTGCCACAGAATTGTACCCCAATGATTGCAGAGTGCCACATAATTGTACCCCAATGATTGCAGAGTGCCCACAGCATTGTACCCCAATGATTGCAGAGTGCCACAGAATTGTACCCCAATGATTGCAGAGTGCCACAGCATTGTACCCCAATGATTGCAGAGTGCCACAGCATTGTACCCCAATGATTGCAGAGTGCCACAGCATTGTACCCCAATGATTGCAGAGTGCCCACAGCATTGTACCCCAATGATTGCAGAGTGCCACAGCATTGTACCCCAATAAATGCAGAGTGCCCACAGCATTGTACCCCAATAAATGCAGAGTGCCCACAGCATTGTACCCCAATGATTGCAGAGTGCCACAGCATTGTACCCCAACAAATGCAGAGTGCCCACAGCATTGTACCCCAATAAATTCAGAGTGCCCACAGCATTGTACCCCAATAAATGCAGAGTGCCACAGCATTGTACCCCAATAAATGCAGAGTGCCCACAGCATTGTACCCCAATGATTGCAGAGTGCCACAGCATTGTACCCCAATAAATGCAGAGTGCCCACAGCATTGTACCCCAATAAATGTAGAGTGCCCACAGCATTGTACCCCAATAAATGCAGAGTGCCGACAGCATTGTCCCCCAATCAATGCAGAGACCAGCGTGCGTGCTCCCTTCAATTTAATGCACTTACCTGGCGGCGGCGGCGGGTTCTTCCCTCCTCGATCCAGTCCGTCCTCTCTGCGGCGGCGGCGGCGGGAAGGGGAGCGGCTTCTCCCTCGTCCTCCGAGCGGCGGTGACGGTGAGTGACTGACTCACGCACCGGCACCGCCCCCATTGTGACGTCAGGGATCGGATGTCCTGGATGATGATTGGTCCAGGCTGGAGACTGGACCAATCACAGCCAGGATATCAGAAAGTGGGGGTGTCCAATCGCAAAGACTTGCGCTCGGGTTACGCCCCAAGAAAGGCTGCCGATCGGCGCCTCTTCTGGGACGTAAACCCCACCCCCCCCCCCCTAGCCACCACTTCCATTTTTTGTAAAACTTTATTTGTTCGCTTTGTCATTTTTTTTTTCTTTTTTCTTTTTTTTAGGGGTAGGGGGGCGGCGCCCTGGCGCCCCCTATGCACGGGCCGCCACTGGCTGATCAGCAGCTGCAGCCACTGATCGAGCAACATGTTTCTTGGACAGTCTTCAAAATGCTTGCCTTCTGCTGAGTAAAGATGGCAACACATGAATTAATTAATTAAAATAAATTAATGCTAGTAGATCATCTTGATCTATTTGATTGTTTAGGGATGAAAATCCTAAAATTATCAAAAAATATCTAGCATTATTTATAAAATGTGGAAGGCTAAATGCTTTTTTTTTAAAGTTAATACTAGGGAAAGCAGAACAAGTCAGGAAATAGCTGGGCAATAGTTAGATAGTTAGTTGGGGCATTAGATCTCCCAGATCTGGACCAGGGCATCACTGAGCTCTTGAGCTCCTGGTGTAACCTGGTGGCGTAAGATGAAATTGAATATAATGTCTAGAGGTGTTCTATTGGATTTAGGTCAGACGAGCATGGTGGCCATTCAATGGTATCAATTCCTTCATCCTTCAGGAACTGGCTGCATACTCTCACCACATGAGGCCTGGCATTGTCCTGCACCATGAGGAACCCAGGACCCACTGCCCAAGTGTAGGGCCTGACAATGGGTCCAAGGATTTCATCCTGAAATCTAATAGCAGTCAGGATGCCATTGTCTAGCCTGTAGAGGTCTTTGTCTCCCTCCATGGATATGCCTTCCCAGACCATCACTCACCCACCCACCACCAAACTGGTCATGCTGAATGATGTTACAGGCAGTATAACGTTCTCCCTTTCACGTCTGTCACATGTGCTCAGGGTGAACCTACTCTCATCTGTGAAAAGCACAGGGCACCAGTGGCGGACCTGGCCATTTTGTTGTTCAATGGAAAATGCCAATTGAGCCCCATGGTGCCGAGCAGTGAGCACAGGGCCCACTAGAGGACATCGGGCACTCAGGCCACTCTCATGAAGTCAGTTTCTGATTGTTTTGTCAGAGACATTACCACCAGTGGCCTGCTGGAGGTCATTTTTTAGGGCTCTGGCAGTGCTCATCTGGTTCCTCCTTGCACAAAGGAGCAGATACCAGTCCTGATGATGGGTTAAAGACCTTCTACGGCCCTATCCAACTCTCCTAGAGTAACTCCTGGAGTAAGTGCCTGTCTCCCAGAATCTCCTCCATGCTCTTGAGACTGTTCTGGGAGACACAGCAAACCTTCTGGCAATGGCACGTGTTGATGTGCCATCCTGGAGGAGTGGGACTGCCTGTGACACTGACCCTAGCCAAATACAAAACTAGTGAAAAACAGTTAGAAAAGGTGAAATTTCAGCAGAATGGCTAGCCTGCTGCTTCATTTTTTCACTTTGATTTTTAGGGGTGTCTTTGAATTCAGCCCTCTGTAGGTTGATCATTTTCATTGCAAACGATGTGGCATCCTTCCATTCCTAACACATTACCCAGTCCATATCAGTGTAGATATGCAGTTGATATCCAGGTGTGTTTTCAAGGTGTTCCTTCATTTTTTTGAGCAGTGTATATACACTCATTGGTTTCTATTATTATTATTACTATTATCATGTTGTAATTCCCTCACTGTATTCCTGTGAAACATGTCAAGAACTGGCTAACTATACGTCTACTTTTTCATCCTGCATTACCATAATTTTGGTGCAAGTTGGCATCATCATTGTGGCATAGTATAGCCAATTATGAGGCAATTTTTATTATGTCTCCGTTTTTATAATAAATGTTGTTTCTATATGATATTTGTGATAAAGATTACATGTTTTTAGTTGCTACCAAGAAAAATCCTGTTGCCCCTTCATATTTTTTATTTCATCGTTCAATGTTTTAGGATGCAGGAGCACTTGTCTTCTCTTTAAGACAAAGAAGATAGGGAAAAAATGTATCAATGTTATTGAAGAAATATATTTGTTCTTTCAGCTGCTGAAGGTCAAAGAGAAGATTATCCTTGTAATCTCTACGAAAACAGAAGTATACATTTTTTGTTGGTACTATCTTGGTCAGAACAGAGACACAAATCTCTACTAGCACTGCTACAAGTGTAAATTATCCCTTTATCTGGAAAAAAAAACAACAGATTTGCCTGTGCAATAGTAGAATAAAGCAGAGGTATCTCCAATAGCTGAATTAGATAAAAAGGTATTGTGTCATGTAACTAATCATGTGACTGGTAAAGAGTTGACTTTCTTCTACCTCGCTAGTAAGTGCCATATTGCGGCTACCACAAAGTTAGAGTAGTGATATGATAATCTCTGTACGTATTCAGTAAATGGTCTTTTCTAGTCAGGTAACTTAGTGCACCAGGATGGGGAGAGGGGAGGCAGTGTGTTCCTTCAGAGCCCATTCGCCAATGATGTCTGCTTAACAGTGCATGTTTAGGGGATATTTACAGTACCTATAGGTTAGCCTTATTATTGGCTTACTTATAGGTACAAATAATCAATGAGAGTTTACAACCACTTTAATGGTTCTGCCTTGAATCTTGATTCTCTTGAACTTTAAACCCTTTGTTCCTTCTTGATTTAAGCCATGTCTCTGCACTTCCTGTTTGCCAGCTTATTGTGCTCTCTTCCTGTTTGCCAGCTTATTGTGCTCTCTCTCGCTCTTGTTGCTCCTGGTGCTGCCTGTATCTTTACAACCACTCAATAAAAACCTTTGGCTTGTTCCTCGACTATGCTTCTACTTGATCACAACCTGCAATCACTTGTTACTAGCCTTTGGCTTTTTTACTGACTACACCTCTGCTTGATCCTTACCTGCTATACCTTCTAGTGGACCCTGGCTTGCTCACCTCTTAGTAGGATTATCCTAAAGACCTAGACCTGGTAGCGAAACCCATCACTACCATCACAAGACCAAGGAAAGCACATATATAGCCCTTTTACCTTTTTTAAAAAATATTTTGATATATATATTATAGAGGTTTTTATGGGGGGTATTCCTAGGGTTGTCTGCAAGGTTAATCCATGTTATGATAGAAAAGGGTGTTTTCTGTAACTAATTAACTCTCAGGGATCTGCCCAGCCATTTGTTTGGTCATAATTACCAATGTTTTTTTCTGCTTGGGGCGAAGGCGATCTCCAAGCAGTCAGCTGGGTTTCCTTTGCCTGTCATGCAGCTTCCACCAGATCTTTTTTTGGGGGTTTTCTACTACTTCCTTTGCTGCCATCTCACAAGGGCCTACCATCAATCTGAAAGACAACAACAAGAGAAGGGCACACCGACCTTGTGCATTACCACTAAAAAAGTTTATTAAAATCCAAATAGGTAGCATACATTATACTCACAAACATAAAATGTATACATGCATGTAGGAATTGGGAACAGATTGCCTCCAGGCCACTTCTATACTGCTGGATGGCGTGATGGCATCCACAATGACCTGGCTTATGCATTTTGAGGGAGAACCCTCTTCCTCAGAGCCAAAATCGTCCCTTGTCTTTTTTCAGATTTTTCGGATACCCTTGGTTCTGAGGGGGCAGCAAGACCACCTATTTTTGTGCTACAAAGACCATTTACCTTTCCACATACCACTTGAGCGCAGGAGAGATATTGTTTTTTGGCCTACCATCAATCTGTTGCTGCTGTTCCTACTGCTTTTGGTGAGTCTTTTTGACCACCATTGCTACTGCCACTTTCTTATGTGCTTGCACTAGTACTCTATCTATGTTCTCAGGAAAAATGTGCATTTTTTGGTTGGAAAAGACAGAGCATGCTTTTAACTCCATACTTTCTAAATAATGTAAGCTCCTTTAAAAGGAAAATTGATTTCATGCATTGGTTACTCTTTTGAAGCATATACAAGTGTGATTCTGTTTGTTGTTCTCAGACTGACTTTGCTGTTGATCCTGCTTATTTGATCTCATTTGAACTCTGCTTACCCCTTCCCTGCAGTGACCTTCATCTCTGAATCTGTTTTTGCTTGATGCATGGACACTCAATCTACTTTATATGGATTGCTTCCTGGTGCCACACCGAGCTTTGATTCTGCTTCTTCCATTTGCACTATGGTGAATCATTTCAGATAGGGATTCCCTGTTCATACCACAGCTTCTCTGGGTTTAACCATGGGCATGTTCTGTTTTCTCCACTATTGACTTAAAAACAGCATTCAGTCTTCCACACTTTTTAAATGATGCTCAATATCTTAAACCAAAAATTAATAAATAGCAGTAGAAAAAATCCTTATATGCTATAGCTCTTTTGCTATATACAGTAGGTTTTGACATTTTTTTTTTTTACACACAAGGTTGCTCTTTATTGAAAAAAATCAGAATTAAACAACAGTATACAACAAACGTGTAGCCATTGGCCAGCATCATAGACAGATGGGAGAAACCAGTGCGCTAGTAGCGCAGGATTAAGCGTGGTGGGGAAACATTGCATACATACAGTAACAGAAAATACAGAAAGAAGTAAACAGGTACAGAACCCGGCAGACAAGTTTGTGGGGACAGTTTCTATTAATGTAAGTAAGTTTGTACAGAGGGAGAGCCCCATTCACAAGGGCCACCCACACAGTCAGCGTGGGGGGGGGGAGGGGGAACCCCAGCGAAGAATGATTTCCTTCCTAGCATAATACAGCAACAAAGAAATCATCAGCCGCTAGTGCTTAGAGCGTCTAACCTTATCAGGAATGCCTAAGAGTGCCAGCTCCGGGGTGCGTGTGACAGTGAGATGGAGACGAGGTCAAACACAGCACCCCAAAACTCCTCCAAGTCCAAAACATATGCAAGTAAGAGTCCTCAGCTACTAAACATTTAGGGCAGTCGGCCGATCTCGCAGGATACATTCTGTGCAGTCTCAGTGGAGTGAAATTAAACTCTGTGCAGAAATTTAGTATGGATAAGTTTGTCTCTAGAGGCAATGACCGATCTGGAACCATTTCCCAGGCAGTCCTCCCATTCCTCCCTATCTAGGGCAGGCAAATCCGAAGACCAGCGTTGCCAAAGACGCTCCAGGGCAGGAGAGTCCGAAACCAACAAGGTAGCGTAAAGGGCAGAAAGAGGCTTGAGGAGCTCAGCCTGCACGAGCACATCCTCCAGACGATCGGTCTGTAGGACTGGGGTGGTCGGGAACTGGGCACGAACCGCATGTCGCAGTTGGAGGTAGCGGAAACCTATCCAGCGAGGCAGGGCGAAGGAGCCACGCAAGTCCGGAAGCGTGCCAAGTGGCATAATGTCTTTTAGCCGCTGGATGTCACATCGGGCCCACACCTGTGGATCAGGAAGCATCTGCAAATGAGGGAGCGACGGGTTGCCCCACAGGGGCTGATAAGGAGACCAAGTATTAGGCTGGAGAAACCGCACTCTGGCCACCTTCCAAACCTGGAGAGTAGTCCTGCTGGGGAGGGGAAGAGACGGATAAGCCCGGTAGGCCAGGTTGCCGAGACCCGCTAGGGAGCCCAGACAAGCAGCCTCCAGACACGTTGCTGCATTCGACCTAGACCCCCCAAACCACCAGTGTATGGTAACCAGGACGGCAGCCCAAAAATAAAATTTGAAATGAGGAAGGGCCAGTCCCCCGAGGACACCAGGAGTTGTAAGGTAGAGCGCGCCACCCGGGGATGCGAGCCAGCCCACAAAAAAGAGCCAATACAGGCGTCCAGGTCACGGAAAAAAACGGCGGGGATCCACAACGGGGAATGGCGAAAAACATAAAGAAATTTAGGCAAAAAAATCATTTTGATTATGTTAATGCGGCCCAAAAGATTCAGAGGCAAGGACCCCCAGCCCGAACAGCGTTCGCGAAGTCGGTCCAACGTTGTGAGAGAGGTAATCTCTGGGGTCTTTAGTGATCCTGACACCCAGGTACTTAAATTCGTCAACCCACTGGATGAGTTCTTTAAGGACCCTCGGCTGTAAGCCAAATGGTCCCTTGGACTTATTTATGTTAAGTTTTTCAAGTCTAGTTCTAAGTCTGTCTTCTGTTAACCACTAAGGTGCTTCCTGTGACTTGTTATTAACTTTAGCATTACAAGATGGGTATTTTTTTGTGAAGACTGAGGAGAAGAATTTTTTTTAGCTCCTTCGCCTTCTCTCTGTCCTTTGCAGCCAGATTCCGTTTGTTGTTCTTTATGGGGCCAATGTGATCTGGCCTCAATTTCTTACTATTTATATACACCTAAAGAATTTATGTTTTTTTTTAAACTCTCTTCCTCTATGTGCCTTTAGTGTTTGTGACAAGGTACTATTTTAGCCGCCTTGATTGCGCTCCTACATTTCTTATTGCACTCTTTGTAATGGTGGAATGCTGCCAATGACCCCCTAAGACTTGTATTTTTTGAAGGCCTTTTCTTTAGTTTTAATATGTATTTTTATTTTGGAGTTTAGCCACCCAATGTTTATTTTAGCTCTTTATAACGTATTCCTCTTTGGAATGCACTGGCCAATTGCTTTATTTAGTATGTTCTTAAAGCACTCCCATTTCTCTTCCGTGTTCTTTGTTCCTAGGATTCTATCCCATTTTATATCACCTGACAAAGAGAGCAGTTTAGGGAAGTTGGCTCCTTTGAAATTCAGTGTCCTTGTATTACCCTTTTGTTTCCTATTTCCATAATTTATACTGAAACTAACTGACATATGGTCACTGTTTCCTAAGTTGCCCCATATTTCTACATCCATAATTAGGTTGTTTAAATTACAGGTTGTTTAAAGTAGTGAGGATGAAGTGAAATTGTACCTAAAGTCTAAATCTGTCCTTGCGTGCTTTACATCCTACCTTCTCTCATTATGCTCAGCTTTAAACCTGGCCACAGCTGTCCCAGCAGTAGTTAGTGTAAACCCCTAGGCTAGGGGGCTTCTGATATGAAGTAGGAGCTTCTAATTATGAAAGGGGTGACTTTGATTTGGAGAAAGGGTTTTAAATGTGAAAGGGGAACCCTGATTTATATTGGGGGGAGTTGCTGTTGTGAACAGAGCCTTCTGTTGTTAAAGGGGTGACTCTTATATGAAAGGGGGCTTTAAATTAGAAGGGGGGACATCTGATGGGTAGGGGGAGCTTCCAGTGTGAAAGGAGGACTTCTGATGTATAGGAATGGTTCTGATGTGAAGATGAGGGATTTCTGATGTAAAGGAGGACTTCTGATGTGAAAGGGGAAATACATGTATAGTGGTGGGGCTTGTAATTAAATGGGAGACTTCTGATGTTTGTACCAGAGGGCACCAGGTGATAATTAAAGACCAATGTGTCAAAAAATGCATGACATTAAATCAGACATTAAATGATGGTACACTACAATTCTAGACTTTTCAGTTTATATTCAAAAGACTTATATTCTTACTGACAGCCAGTAAAAAATGGGCACTTTTCTCCTGCCATTAAATGTCAGTGACATGCCAGGTTGCCAGTTAAAGATATGGCTGTGATGGTTGGAACTGGCTTGGAACTGCGCATGCTCAGTTCGGGTCCAGAGCCAGCTGAGACCATCCGAGTGTCTGCTAAAGAGTGTTCGGGTGGTACCAGCGGGAGGCGGTTCTGGTGGAGGCAGTGCCTGAGCATGTTGTATAATGTTATGGTGCAAGAGAGCCAAGCACAGTGGCTGGAGCCTCATATGCGGGTCTGTGGGAAGGGAGCAAGGCAAGCCGGGAGCGGGACTGCCAGTGCTGTTTGGACTGGAGTAGACTGAAGGGACCACCTGGCGTGGAGAGAGACTGTGACTCGGGAGGAGACATGTCGAGTTGGTGCTGCTGCACACTTCTGTCAGTGTAATTGTGAGAGTCAATTTGATGTGTGTGTGCCTGCCTATTCTAATTTATTTACCTGCTGAGTCCTGTCCCTGAGCTACTTACTTACTTTATCAAAAATAAATAAGAAATATGTTTTTTTCTCCTTAAAAGAGGTGTAAACCCTTGTTTGTTTTTGTATAAAAATAAAAATAATGTTATACTTACTTGCTCTGTGCAATCATTTTGCCCAGTGTAGTCCTCCTCTTCTGGGGTGCCCCGCTGACACACCAAGCCCCTCCTCTTCATCAGGTGCCCCAATGCAAAGCTACTTTCCCTGGGGGCACCCAAAGCGGGCTTGCTCCAGAGTCCCACTGCTGCATCCATTGACATAAACAGTGGGACTCTGCCCCACACCCCTGCTACCCTGTCACTGGATTTGATTGACAGCAGTGGGAGCCAATGACTCCTGCTGCTATTAATCTGTCCAATGAGGAGAGACAGTGGCTGGAGTCACTGTGCTCAAGCATATCGCTGGATCGGATCAGGCTCAGGTAAGAAAAAGGGGGGGGGGGAGTCTAGGGGACAGTTGCAGCACAGAAAGTTTTTCACCATACTGCATAATATGCATTAAGGGGAAAAACCTTAGGGTTTTACAACCACTTTATTATCTACCTTATAACAAATTTCTAATTGAATATTATACTTGTTTATAGGCTAAATATTGAAATGTGCACTTAAAACTGTAATTGTGTAACATTTGGAAATGCCAGTAAAAACTTGGTAATGCCAGTAAATTTTGGGTGTTGTGTCAGTAAATTTCAGTCTGGTAGGTTGGCAACACTGCCTAAATGTCCTACTCTACTGTGCTTAGCTTTTGCCAGGAGTTGCCCTTTAATTTCATGTTGTCATAGCTGCATCATTTTAATTCTATGTGAATGATTTTTTTAAAGTCTGACCTTGCAACACTACAAGGCTGCTTATTTACAGTGTGCTGAAGTACTAATTGTATGCCTGCACCAAATACTGTATAATGAGATGCAGTCAAGCCTGTTTGTATCTGTGCCATGAGCATCTCTGGCTCAAAGAGCATGCTGTAAGTTGTATGTCCTCAATATGCATGGGTTATTTAATTACATTAAAGAGCTTTCAGCCTTGATTACCATGTTCTTCTTGTAATTGTCAACATGTTGTCTATGTGGAAGGCAGATCAGCCTCTTGAAACAAGTAGGTGCCAGAGAAATGTTGCTCGATAAGTAGGTAATAAACATGTTTGCCCAGCATAATCAATACTGTAACGCTTGATTCTACTTTGAGGAAATTGTCCCTTGGGATATAATTCTACGTAAGTGTTGTCTAGGAGAGGAAATGCTTTGGTTTTATTCCACAGTGCAAAACACAAAGTCACACAGAAAAATAACATGCCTATTATTAGAGGTGAATTTAATCTTTACGGCAACATTAAACAACACATTATGAAGCCTAATCACATAAACATAGGTTTCGAAATATGTTTCTTTGCTTTACCTTGCATAAGAAGAAAGCATTTCTATAATGGCCTATTACATAAATGAAGTCCTAGTCACAGCCCTGTACAATTCCCCATCCATATTGACCTACTGACCAAAACTGATGCAGATTATGATTGGTCCATTTAATCTGTTTTATAAGCAGTGGCTGGGCTTGTGGGGATGTCATGTGACTGAAATTGAAGAGCCACAAAGGAAGCCCATGCTGAAAGATGTAAAAAGATGTGTCAAAAATGCATTGCATTTAGGAACCCCAACCTTTCACCATGCCAACAAAAATCTGTCCCTGCCATTAAAGGGTTAGGTTGATTGTGCTCCCCATTCCCAACCAAAGGTGCTCAGTCCTCCCCTGTTAGTGAGCTGCATTTACTAGCACTTTATAGTCTTCAAAGTCTTCTCAAAAAATGGCTTAAAATGACAAAACAGAAAGCAATAGGTATAAGGATCCATCTCCCCCCCCTCCCTGTTTTCATTCTTTACCCTTTCAATGTTGTTCAAAAGTTGTCCTGTGGACAGATTCTCCCACCTGAGCTGTGGATCTCTGCAGCTCCTCCAGTCACCATGGGCCTCCTGGCTGCTTCTCTGATTAATGCTCTCCTTGGCCTGTCAGTTTAGGTGGACAGCCATGTCTTGGTAGGTTTGCAGTTGTGCCATACTCTTTCCATTTTCAGATGATGGATTGAACAGTGCTCCGTGCGATGTTGAAAGCTTGGGATATTTTTTTATAACCTAAACCTGCTTTAAACTTCTTCACAACTTTATCCCTGACCTGTCTGGTGTGTTGCTTGGCCTTCATGATGCTGTTTGTTCACTAAGGTTCTCTAACAAACCTCTGAGGGCTTCACAGAACTGCTGTATTTATACAGAGATTTAATTACACACAGGTGGACTCTATTTACTAATTAGGTGACTTCTGAAGGCAATTGGTTTCACTTGATTTTAGTTAGGGGTATCAGAGTAAAGGGGGCTGAATACAAATGCATGCCACACTTTTCAGATATTTATTTGTAAAAAAATTTGAAAAACATTTATCATTTTCCTTCCACTTCACAATCATGTGCCACTTTGTGTTGGTCTATCACATAAAATCCCAATAAAATACATTTTGGTTGTAACATGATAAAATGTGGAAAATTTCAAGGGGCATGAATACTTTTTCAAGGCACTGTAAGGAGTAAGGATTGGTCTGTGTCTAGATATTGCAAATGTACAGTCACGTAAAAAGAAAGTATGTTCCATGGAAACTGTTGGCTTTCTTGACATATTTGAACAGGCAAAAATGATATCTCCATTTAAACATTACCTACAGATAAAGGTGATATTCTTGAAAAAAAAAAAAAAAACACATGAAAAGGTGGTTTTTCAATCATTAAAAAAAAAAACAAAAAAACAGATGTATTGGTATACCATGGAAAAAAGTAAATACTCCCTTGGCCTCAAAAGTTATTATTGTCGCCTATAGCAGAAACAACTTCTTGTAGACGTTTTGCATAACTGCCCACCAGTCCCTGGAATCAACTCAGTAAAATGTTTTGCCACTTACAAAATTCTTTCAGTTGCCAGATGTTTGTGGGTTTCCATTCAAACCAGGGATCAGTAGGCCAGTCCTTATTCTACCATTTCTTCTGTTAAAGTCAGCGTTTGTCAACTGATATTCTGTGGCACCTAGGGGTGCCACAGAGAGTTCTCAGGGGTGGGTCAGCAAAGGACAAAAATCTGCCTGTACAATCGGATGTGGGTGTATTCTGAGTGTGTACACAGGAAGGTGGGAGATAGCATAGCCCACACACCCCTTTCCGGCTCTCTCCTTCCCTCTTATCTGCACTCTGGTGGGCAAACAAGAAAGTTGTGCAGTTGCCTGACATGTCCTTAGCAACTGATGACCTCATTGGTTGGTAGGATGCAGGCAGGATGATCGCTAGAGGTACTCTGTTCCACAGTGGGCTTTAACATGGAGACCTGCCACTATGAACGTGAAGCACTAAACCACCCCACAAGGTCATTTTTTTTTACCATTTCACAGGTGTGCACAATTTTAAATATTGACATATTTGGTATCTGTTTACTTGACACATCATCTTTTGTATTTTACCAAAAAATTAGCCAGGGAATTTGGTCAGGGTTATTAGAGGCCAGGACTGGATGACCAATCGTGGCAGCTCTCTCTGATACCTTTCCCTAGTCTGGGAGATTGGAGAATCTTCTAGAATTAGAGGATGGGGGTTAGGAGGGGCTGCTATGAATATTTGTGGGGCCTCAGCCAATCCCCGGAAGTGGGCTGACAAGGGGCAGAGATTACCCCATAAATAGATATGGGCCATGCCAGCAGGGGCAGTCAGGGGGGATATGGAGATATAGTGCTGTGGAGACTGTTGGTGGCTCTCTTGGGTGCCCTAGACTGGGGGGGGGGAGGGTGACCCTGGGCCAGGGCTCAGGTGCTAGAAGGATCCTGCCATAAAACATGGAGAAAGCCCTTCCTGGGGGGCACGGGAGCAAGAGTGAGGACAGTGTGAGTAACTGTAGCACTACTGGGGACTTATGGGGGGGGGTAACTGCCACATGTAGCTAGTTGTTCCTGAAGACCGCGCTGTGCCAATCAGCCAGGTGGGCTGGTGAAGAGTCAGCCGGGTGGACTGGTGTGAATCAATCTGGAGGACTGTGGAGGAAAGTTAGCATGGAGAGCTAGTGAAAGGGGCAGTTTCAGCATGGTGGGTTGGTAGCAGGGGCGTCACAAGGGGGGTTGCGGAGGGGGCGGACCCCACCAGGGTGTCCACCGGGGGGAGGGTGACACCCAGGCCCGGATTGGCCAATCTGGAGAATTCAGGACTGGTTGCTTAGCTGAGAGGAGGCGGGATGGAGGGAAGACATCCTCGGGTCTGAGAGGAGGCGGGACGGATTGCTTAGCTGGGAGGAGACGGGACTGAAGTCGAGAAAAAAATTAATCAGCTAGCTCTGCATTATTACAATTATGCTCGACCTCCGTCCCGCCTCCTCCCAGCTAAGCAGTTTGTCCCACCTCCACCTCCTCTCAGACCCGAGGATGTCTTCTCTCCGTCCCGCCTCCTCCCAGCTAAGCACTTCGTCCTGCCTCCGCCCCGCCTCCTCTCCGTCCTGTCTCCTCTCAGTCTCAGCTAAGTAATCGGTCCCGCCTCCTCTCTGTCAGCAGTGACGTAATGGCGCAGTGGACCAGCAGTGGCGCGCGCCTCTCATCGCGGCCAGGTAAGACCCCTCCACAGCCTCTGACCACCTCCCCTGTACCATGTCTGCAGCCTCTGACCTTCTCCCCCTGTACCATGTCTGCAGCCTCTCACGATCTCCCCCTGTACCATGTCTGTAGCCTCTGACCATCTCCCCCTGTGCCATGTCCACAGCATCTAACCATCTCCCCCTGTACCATATCTGCAGCCTCTGACCATCTCCCCCTGTACCATGTCTGCAGCCTCTCACCATCTCCCCCTGTACCATGTCTGCAGCCTCTCACCATCTCCTCCTGTACCATGTCCACAGCCTCTGATGTTCTCCCCCTGTACCATGTCCACAGCCTCTGACCATCTCCCCCTGTACCATGTCCACAGCCTCTAACCATCTCCCCCTGTACCATGTCTGCAGCCTCTGACCATCTCCCCCTGTACCATGTCTGCAGCCTCTCACCATCTCCCCCTGTACCATGTCCGCAGCCTCTGACCATCTCCCCCTGTACCATGTCCGCAGCCTCTAACCATCTCCCCCTGTACCATGTCTGCAGCCTCTGACCATCTCCCCCTGTACCATGTCCGCAGCCTCTAAACCATCTCCCCCTGTACCATGTCCACAGCCTCTAACCATCTCCCCCTGTACCAAGTCTGCAGCCTCTGACCATCTCCCCCTGTACCATGTCCACAGCCTCTAACCATCTCCCCCTGTACCATGTCTGCAGCCTCTGACCATCTCCCCCTGTACCATGTCTGTAGCCTCTGACCATCTCCCCCTGTACCATGTCTGCAGCCTCTGACCATCTCCCCCTGTACCATGTCTGCAGCCTCTGACCATCTCCCCCTGTACCATGTCCACAGCCTCTAACCATCTCCCCCTGTACCATGTCCACAGCCTTCAGGGGGAGGTCAGGGGGGCCCTTCATGTTTTGTGTTCCGGGGCCCTGAAGGTTGTAGTTACGCCACTGGCTATGGGATATGATATTGTAATGTAAAGGTCATTTTAATTCTCCTAGTTATTAATGTCGCTGTTTCCATTACATTTAGTGTTATATGCTATGATTTACGAAAAAAAAAAAAAAAAAAACATTATTAAAAGGGTTGGGTTAACACCGTGAGTTACCGCACCGGGTGACACCAACCCTAGTGACGCCACTGGTTGGTAGTACCTGAAGAGATGGCGCTGAGTGGTTTCTACACAACAAGAGGCTTTAAATTCCTGCCTGCAAAGGGCCATTGCTAAAAATCTGACTGTGCTTGTCAGATCCACAAACAGGGATTCAGCAGGTACTGCAAGCAAGTAAAGTGCTGGAGGAGTGTTGAGGGGCTGTATATGAAACTGTGTATATGAAAGATATCCCTGAAGTTGTTGCCAAGTTGTTGCTGAAGCCAAGTGAGCATCCCATAACTTCCCATCCCCGTCCAAGTTATTAACCCTCAATAAACCACATAAACAAAGTTGCAGACTGTTCCTTGTCTCTGAAGTGTCTGTGGAAATTTGGTGTGCCTGGCTGTGCAGGGTGGGGGATCCCAGTTCATCTGCGACTCCTTAGGGGGTATGCTACATGTATTTTTCCCTGAAAATTTGCAAAACAAAATTACAACCATCATTTTATTCTCTAAGATCTCTACTTTCAGAAAATATATAATGTTTGGGGGTTGACTCTAGGAACATTTCTAGCAAAATATTGCTAATTTTAAATTACCCTGGACGGCAAGTGGTTAAAGGTACACATCACAGTAATGTGAAAAAACAGCATTAACACAATATAATGTAGGCACCTGCCTATAAATGGTTTGAATGAAGATATCCTGATTACCTACTGAAATATGTTGAAAAAGCCAACAATTTTCATGGGGTGTACTTACTTTTCCACATGACCGTATATTTGAAAAAAAAAAAACAAAAAAAACAAAAAAACACACTATTTATAAAGCTGTAAATGGTCGAACTGCTGATGGCTTATTACTTTTTTCTGCTGAAGAATTTTGTAAGATTCACTGCATAAAACACAATCACCATTTAGATTTGCCTGCACATTTACTGAGATCTATTTACTGAATCTATTATTTGAACATGAATATATATAAACTGAAAACTAATTTTATTTTGTAGTGTACTGCTGCAGTTTAGATGTGCTTGGATTCACTTATGCATAGATCCAGCTGCTAAAGATGATACTTTGGTTAAAGTCCAGCACTGGTTTCTTGGTGACAGATAATGCCTGTGATAGTTGCAGTATACTGCGATTGAAGTGCATTGCAAGCAGTAATGCCTAGATTGTGTAGAGCAGACTACTTAGAAAGCTTATTTCTCTCTGTTGCCACTCCTCCTGACACATGCACCCCTGATACATCAATTTCAACTCTGACGTGTGAATCAGATTTGAGCTGCTTAGTTTGAATGAAAAGGGAATTCAATTTGGGCCTCAGCAGATCAGGGGATGAACCATCAGAAGAACTAGGTCATGTAGTCAAATCTGCCCCAAGCTGATGCATGTGAGAATGAATACATATATTTTTTGTTACCAAGAGATGAAATACCAAAAATAAAAACTTGAATTAAAAAGAGTACCCTCCTACTTTTAAATCCACAGACTGATGGTACAATATTCTGATGTAATGGAGTTCAGCCATTCAGATATTCTCTAACCAAGCAATAGAAGTCAGTGATAATCTCATGCATCACATCACCAAAACAGGGAGCCTGTGCTTCTTTTGGCCAATCTATAGGCGCTTTTCCACTGTATGGAACCGAACGGTTCGGCTCGCTTTTGTGCTTTTCCACTGCATGGTACCGCATGGTACGGTGTAGGAACGGTTCGGTACGGTACGGTACGGTGGCACTTTTCCACTACATGGAACCGAAGGGTACGGCTCTCTAATGGCACTTTTCCACTGCAAGTACCGGCTCGGCTCTACTCGGCCCTGCTTGGCCCTGTTTGGTTTTCCACTGCATGGTACCACATGGTACGGTGTTGAAGCGGCTCGGTACGGTTTGGTATGGTTTGCTTTTCCACTAAAGTAGTACTAAAGTAAGTGGGTGGGATAACAATGATTCTCTGACCAACCAGTGGCTAGTAGTGACTGCATGCAAAGGATTGTGGGATATTGTACCGGTATGGTACATCTTGGAACCAAAATCGAGGTGGTACTGTTTTAGAGAGCCGTACCGTTCGATTCCATGTAGTGGAAAAGCGCCGCCGTACCGTACCGAACCGTTCCTACACCGTACCATGCGGTACCAGCAGTGGAAAAGCACAAAAGGGAGCCGAACAGTGGTTGCCCGTGCATAGGGGGCGCCAGAGCGCCGCCCCCCTAAAAAGAAAGAAAAAAAATGACAAAAAGAACAAATAAAGTTTTGAAAAAAAAAAAACGTGTTCGCAGGCCTATGTGCTGGGCCTGGTGGCTAGGGGGGGGGGGGGTGGGGTCTACGACCCAGAAGAGGCGCCGATTGGCTGCCTTCTTGGGGCGTAACCTGGGCCCAGGAAAAAGCGCTGAGCCGCCCCCACCTTCGTGATATCCTGGCTGTGATTGGTCCAGTCTCCAGCCTGGACCAATCATCATCCAGGACATCGCTGACTCGCAATGGGGGCGGTGCCGGTGCGTGCGTCAGTCACGCACTGTCACCGCCCGATCTCCTTCCCGCCGCCCGGACCGGAAGACAGAAGACTGAAGAGGAGGACGTCCACGGCGCTGCTCGTCTCGGTTCCCGGAATCCCGCCATCCCGCCGCCGTCAGAAGGTAAGTGATTGAAGCCGACCTGTGCCCTCACCTGTGCCATGCCTATGCCATCACCTGTGCCATGCCTATGCCATCACCTGTGCCATCACCTGTGCCATGCCTATGCCATCACCTGTGCCATGCCTATGCCATCACCTGTGCCATCACCTGTGCCATGCCTATGCCATCACCTGTGCCATGCCTATGCCATCACCTGTGCCATGCCTATGCCATCACCTGTGCCATCACCTGTGCCATGCCTATGCCATCACCTGTGCCATGCCTATGCCATCACCTGTGCCATCACCTGTGCCATGCCTATGCTATCACCTGTGCCATGCCTATGCCATCACCTGTGCTATGCCTATGCCATCACCTGTGCCATGCCTATGCCATCACCTGTGCCATGCCTATGCCATAACCTGTGCCATGCCTATACCATCACTTGTGCCATCACCTGTGCCATGCCTATACCATCACCTGTGCCATACCTGTGCCATCACCTGTGCCATGCCTATACCATCACCTGTGCCATGCCTGTGCCATGCCTATACCATCACCTGTGCCATGCCTATACCATCACCTGTGCCATGCCTGTGCCATCACCTGTGCCATGCCTGCGCCATCACCTGTGCCATGCCTGTACCATCACCTGTGCCATGCCTATACCATCACATGTGCCATGCCTATACCATCACCTGTGCCATGGCTGTACCATGACCTCAACGTCATGCAATTTTTTTACCGCGTTTTTTGCCGCAAAGCAATACCTATTACATTTTTCTTTTTACACCCCCCCAAAAATTTTGAGCACCAGCCGCCACTGGAGCCGAACCGTTCGGTTCCATGTAGTGGAAAAGCCCCATAAACAGTACCATAAACAGTACCACCTCAGGTGTGGTTCCAAGAGGGCCGTACCGGTACCATATCCCACAATCCTTTGCATGCAGCCTTGACTGTTTGTCACTACTAGCCACTGATTGGTCAGAGAATCGTTGTTATCCCACCCACTTACTTTAGTACTACTTTAGTGGAAAAGCAAACCGTACCAAACTGTTCCAACACCGTACCATGCGGTACCATGCAGTGGAAAACCAAACCGGGCCTAGTAGGGCCAATCAGGGCCAAGTGGAGCCGAGCCGGTACTTGCAGTGGAAAAGTGCCATATGGCAGCTAATCCAGATCATGTAGGGCACAGGTGTCAAACACAAGGCCCATGGGCCCAATCCGGCCCTCCAGGCCATTTTATGTGGCCCTCACACCTCTCCTGTAGCTGCAGGAGAGCTCCAGTCCTCCTCCAAACCTTATACTTTCTGCTTTACAGCAATGCCTCCAGCTTCTTCCCAGCAGCACCACAAGGTAAGAGAGGTGCACTGTGATTGTAAGGGAGGGTGAGGGACTCAACTTCTGATGGTGGAGAGGCTCTTGACTTCTTATGTAAGGGTAGGGGATGCTCTTGACATCTAGTTTTACAGATACAACCGGCCCTTTGGAGGGCATTCGTAATGCTGATGCAGCCCGCGATTTAATTCAGTTTGACACCCCTGATGTAGGGCTACTGAAGACAGGACAGTTTGATTTTTACATACAATGCACAGGCTACAAAATCTTCAGATATAATATTTCAGATTTTATTTGCCTTTTCTGAGCAAGGCTTGGTAACTCGCAGTAACATGTATCATGTCCATGACAGCAGGAATTGGAACTGAGGTTACCTTACCTGATTCCCTAAAATAACTCATTTTTTGACAATCTTCTCTATTTCTCTAACTCTGAGCATGATGGCACACTGTAGTGCTGCTTTTTTTTTTTTTTTTTTTGCTATACTAATTTATTTTCTCTGCTTAGGTCATTTGTGTTTCCTGCCCTTCATGACGGTGATAATGATGATCCTTTTTTAAAGTAGTTTCTTTTATTTGTTCAAGTAAAAACTGAAAGTTAAAAAAAAAAAATATTTTAAATCTACTCCTTTTTTTAACCACTTAAGCCCCGAAAGATTTTACCCCCTTCCCGACCAGGGCCTATTTTGCGATTCGGCACTGCGTGACTTTAACGGACAATTGCGCGGTCATGCGATGCTGTACCTAAACGAATTTGGCGTCCTTTTTTTCACACAAACAGAGCTTTCTTTTGGTGGTATTTGATCACCTGTGCGATTTTTTGATCATGCGCTATAAACAAAAAAAGAGCGTCAATTTTGCAAAAATAACAATATTTTTCACATTTTTTTTATATGAAATTCCCCCCCAAAAAATGTAAAAATCTAAATTTCTTAACATTTCAGGCCAATTTTTTTTTTTACCATATGTTTGTTGAAAAAAATAGCAAAAAGCGTATTTTGATTGGTTTGCGCAAACGTTATTGCGTTTACTAACAAAGGGAAAGATTTTTGTTGTTTTTTTTTTAACGCGTAATGGCGGCGATCTGCGATTTTTTTTGCGGGACTGCGACATTGGGGCGGACAGATCGGACCCTTGACTGACATTTTTGACACTTTTGGGGTTACCAGTGACATTACTACAGTAATCAGTGCTATACATATGCACTGTTACTGCAAAAATGACACTGGCAGTGAAAGAGTTAACTGTATTGGAGAGGGAGGGGTTAAGTGTGTCCTAGGGGCGTGTTTCTAACTGTGATTGGCTGTGGCTGTGTGTGTCAGAACAATGATCAACGGTCCTACATAGTAGAACCGTTTGATCACCATTCTTACACAGGGGAGAATGACAGGCGGCTTTGTTTACACTAGCCGCCTGCCTTTCTCCCGCTGTCACGGACGATCGCCAGTGCCCGGCGGACATCGGGTCCGCCAGGCACACACGCGGGGGGGTCCGTGACCTAGCGGGAGCGCGCTCGCTCCCAAAACCCTTGCAGGCTAGCGACGTAGCCCTACGTCGCTCTGCCTGTGAGGGGCTGACTGCCGACGTAAATAGTCGTGCGGCAGTCGGCAAGTGGTTAAATTAAAAGACTAAATTTATCACCCTGACTTATAGGACTACAAAATATATTTTATTATTTTTAATGTGTGGATTAAAGTGTTACTAAACCCTGGACCCTGCATTTACTATATCTGGTATTCCACAGTACACCAAACATGGAAATGTAATTATTTTAGTAAATATAAACTGCTAAATACCTTTTCCCATCAGCAGTATATGGCATCTATCGGTGTCTGGTTAAAGCTTGTAGGAGGAGTTTTCATTCTACTCTGACTGTCCTATGAGGCTGTAGGACCCTCTATCTGGATGGTGCTAATTGGCACTATGCTGATCACATGCACTCTCCCAAGAAAAAAAAATAACTCTCTAGCAATACACACCAAACTAAGTATGCACAGAGTGTCCCCAAGACTCCGTTCTTTCAAAAGATAGATTGGGGATTCTGGAAGAAGGGGAGGATCAGAGAAGACAGGATCAAACCATCTTTTTCCACAATGCTGAGGATGAATCCCTTCGGTATCACAGTGAGTGTAACAAGCATGCTTTACTGCATATATAGACTGATTTTACTGTTGTGGGTTTAGTAACACTTTAAATAGTTTCTAGTAATAGTTCTGTATATTAATTAACACAGACCCAGCTGGCTGGCTGGCTGGCTGGCTGGCTGGCTAAATAATGGTGACAGGGGATGGAGCATTATATCTCATATAATCAGTCGAAGGCACCTACTTCATTTTTCTGCACCCCAGTTCCTATGTTTTCATGCATAGTTGAGCTGCTTAGCCTTGTTTCCAATTTGGAGGTATGGCTTTTTTGGCCGCAATTCTTCCATGAAGACCAATTTTCACCAGACCTTCTGGACAGTAGATGGGTGTACCTGGGTCCCACTGGTTTCCGCCAGTTCTCTTCTGATGTCAATGATGTGCCTTTCATCTACTGCATTAAGTTTAATTTAACCACTTTAATACAGGGCAGTTACACCCCCTTCCTGACCAGGCCAATTTTCAGCTTTTAGCGCTGTTGCATTTTGAATGACAATTGCGCAGTCATGCAACATTGTACCTAAACTAAGTTTATGTCATTTTATCCCCAGAAATAGAGCTTTCTTTTGGTGGTATTTGATCACCACAAGGTTTTTTCTTTTTTGCTACACAAATAAAAAAAGACCGAAAAGTTTGAAAAAAAAAAAAAAGTTTTTTTGTTCATGTTATAAAATTTTGTAAATAGATACGTTTTTTCCTGTACTGATGAGCACTGATGAGGCTGCACTGACAGGCACTGATGAGGAGGCACTGATGGGGTGGCGCTAATATGCAGCACTGATGGGCACTGATATGTGGCACTGATATGCAGCATTGGTGGGCACTGATAGGCGGCACTGATGGGCACTGATAGGTGGCATTGATGGGCACTGATGGGTGGCACTGATAGGCGGCACTGGTGGGCAATAATGGGCACTGGTGGGTGGCACTGATGGATGGCAATGATGGGCACTGGTGGGCAGCACTGATAGATGGCAATGGTGGGCAGCACTGATGGGGAGGGCACCGCTGGCAGGCTCCCTGAGCCCTGATTGCCATCCCTGGGAGCCATGGTGGGCATCCCTGGTGGTCATGGGTGGGCATCCCTGGTGGCCATGGGTGGGCATCCCTGGTGGCTCTAGTAATACCCCCCAAGGGTCTGCACTGGTAATTAATGCTCTGATTACCAGCAAAGACCCCTCCGCCAGGAGAGCCGCAGATCGGCTCTCCTCTACTCATGCCTGTCAGGCACGAACTGAGGAAAGCCAATCAACGGCTCTTCCTATTTACTATGTGACCAGCTGTGATTGGACACAGCTAGTCACATGGTAAAGAGCCTGCGTCAGTAGGTTCTTTACTGAGATCGGAGATGTGGTGTGTCAGAGTGACACACCGCAGCACCGATCGCCGCTCTGCGCGCCACCCGGGGGCGAGCAGAGCGCAATATCCTGCACGACGTCATATGACAGAGGGTCAGGATCATGCAACCACCTTCCCGCCGTCAATTGCCTATAGGGCGGGTAGGAAGTGGTTAAAGTATAACTACCTTGTTGTGCTCAGTCTTGCCATGTGTATGACCTATGACATGAAACTGTCTTCCACAACCTCACCTTTTTGTAAATTGATAAAAATAAGCATCTAAAATATATATCTTGAAACCATTATTACTTTACCACATTTTCTCACCTCTGCCTTAAAACCTTTGCTCAGTAATATAAATAGGACTTAAGGCTACATTCACACCTGAGAGTAGCGTTTTCGCGTGGTTTTTACTGCGATTTTACAGCGATTTTTAACGCGATTTTTACCGCGATTTACAGGCGTTTTTACAGCCGTTTTTTGTGCAGGCGTTTTTAGATTGAATAGAGACCAATGGAAAATGCCTGTAATCTGCCCAAAAAGAAGCTAATGTACTTTTTTGAGCGTTGGGCGTTTTGCTCACAGCGTCAAAACGCTCAGATGTGAACAGGGGACATTGAAATGAATAGGATTTGTATTGTTGGGCGTTTTGAGAGCTGATCCTAGAGCAGAAAAACTCCCCAAAAACGCCCCAAAATGCCTACATGTGAACGGAGCCTTAAGGCTCCATTCACACCTGGGCGTTTTTGAGCGTTTTTCAGCTCCAAAAACGCTCAAAAAAAACATTCCAAAACGCCCAACAAGTAAAACCCCATTCATTTAAATGGCCCCTGTTCACATCTGAGCATTTTAACGCCTGAAGCAAAACGCCTGTAGCTGAAAAAAGTACATGAGCTTCTTTTTGGGCTGATTACCAGCGTTTTTGATAGATGTCAATGCCTGCCTCCAAAAACGCCTGAAAATCGCGGTAAGAATCGCGGTAAAAAAAGCCCCGGTTCACACTTATGCGAGTGCGGGAAGGCTGCGAATCCGCAGCCTGTTCCCGCATTGCACACGCACCCCCGGCAGTTCACACTGCCATATGCGATACGCTGGGGGTGTCAATGTAATCTTAACGACACCCCCAGTTTGATCGCATATCGCAATGCGATCGTGCAGTTCGCACAGGATTGGATCGCACAAGTGTGAACCGCTGTGCGATCCGATCCTGATGCGGCTTCCAAAAAGGGTCCTGTGCGTGTTTGCTGCGGGTGCGGTGCGAATTTAGCCATACAAAGTGTATGGCTAAACTCGCACCGCACAGCCGATCGCATGTAATGAAGGAGCAGTGCGCTCCGACATTACATGCGCACCCGGCACTCGCACAAGTGTGAACCGGGGCTAAAAGGGTGAAATTTTTCTCTGACTTTCTTGTTCAAATATTTTTATTTTGTAAAAGTAAAGGCATTACAACAAAGTATTGCAGGAAATAAATGCAGATTGTAAACAGTTTACACAAATAACAGTAATCAAGCTAGTGACAATATGGTATCTGATATTCATAAACAAAACCAAAAAGTTAACATTGTAGGAAATCCACAAGCCTAGAAGGCAGATAAGTAAGTGAGACTGTGCGGTATGAATAGTGGGTGCAAGAGTTTGTGAATTAGGGGCCCACTCGGAAATTTTTCTCTGACTTTTAACAAAAACCAAACCCTTTAAAAGCCCACAGTGAAAAAAAAAGAAAATGAAATGGCAGTGGATATTTTACCTTCATGAAGCATATACTGGGCCGATCGGATAAATGATACCCTAAATAAAGCCAAGGGGAAGTATTAGCCAGTACCACATAAGGCTCAAATTCTTTCCAGAATCTTTGACATACTACTACGGTCATCTACACCCTCATACCGTTATTTTTTTCTATATGAGGCTTGATTCTCTAAATTTACACAGGGTTATGTTTTTGGTTTAGGTTCAAACAGTGCTTAGCTGTTTTCTTTTTTTTTTTTCTTCCATTGTTCTTATCCCTAGATAGGACAACATAAATTATATTCATCCTAACCTGCTCTTACCTTTCAAAGATGGCATGATAAATACTGTGCATTTTGCTTATAGCCACAGTCATCCATTACAATGATGTTCTCTCTGCTTATACAATTTGAGTATGATAAATGTGCTCTCTTTATGACTTCCAGCCTTTGTCATTAGTTTTGTCATGTCCTAGAAAAGGTTTGTGACGCTAGGGTGTAAATCTGAATCCATCAAGATATGTGTTTCTTTTGCACATAACAGTTGGTCAGACAATTTTGTCTCACCTTGTAGTATTTTTTTTTTTTTTTTTAGGAAAAAATAGCAATAAAAATACTGTTGTGAGAAGGATTACTTGAAAGCTATTTTCCTGGTTCCCAGGCCACATACTAGTTTGGGGTGATAAAGCTGAACCTACAGGGGTTTTTTTCAGTGAGAAACTTACCTAAGAGCAGGGCTTTTTTTCAGCGGGAACGCGGGGGAATGCAGTTGCAGCACCTCCAGCACTGAATGTATGTAATGGCAAGGGGTGCTGGAGTGTGCTACAGGATCTATTGATGCTGGCTGCTGGGGATCTATTGTCATTGGAGGGGATCTTTTTTTGCCTGAGGGGAGGTCTGTTGTTTCTGTGGGGGGGGGGGGTTCTATTGTTGCTGGGAGGGATCTGGAGAGCCTATTGATGCTGGCTGCTGCATGGGGGGTGGGGTGCAGGGATCTGTTTTTTCTGCCTGGGGTTTATTGTTGCTGGGGGGGGGGGGGATTTTGTTGCAGGTGGTCCATTGATACTGGAGGGATCTATTTTACTGCTTTTCTTGTTATCATTACCAAATTCCATACAAATAACTTTATACTACAAATGTTATGTTACTTGGTTCTATATTCTCTGAAAGGGGCGGTACTGGGAGGTGGGTGGGGGTTGGAACCAAGGAACGATGCTCGAAGGTTGGCAGGGGTGAAGACAAGGGGTTCCTGCACCTATTCTCTGAGAAAAAAAGCCCTGCCTATGAGCCATGGCATACTTGCAATCCTGACCATGGTGACAACATGCCAGCAGCAGGGTCACTATAAAGAGCAGAGAGGAATACTCGCCTGTTTCCACAGCATTGTTCTCTTGCAGGCAGATGAACAAAGCATCGCTACCTACTGACAAAACACTGCAGTATCTGCCTTGTTAGTTTGGATAAAACCCCTCACTCTTTTGGCTAGCAAGGAAACAACACTGTGGAAACATGCATATTTCTGTGCCCTCTACAGCAATCCGTGTGATCTTGTGCTTTGGCCTCAAGGGTTGGAGCATAGTAGCTTCCATCTTGGCTTTGTAACACAGATATTTTGCTTCATGCCTAATTCTCCTAATATTATAGAAAAATGTACCGTATTTTCCGGCGTATAAGACGACTGGGCGTATAAGACGACCCCCCCTAATTTTTCATCTACCGGTAATACTTATACTTAGGTTACCTTGGAGATATTATACTCGGCGTATAAGACGACCCCCCATTTTTGGGGGATTTTTTTGAGGTTTAAAAGTAGTCTTATACGCCAGAAAATACAGTAGTTCACATATAGTTAAGATCTAGTATAGCATTAGTGAAAAATGTAGCAGTAGCATCCATATTCAGTTTAAACGAAAATTTTATGTATAATGCTAAAAAGTTCCCAGGATATTTTGGAGAGGGAATGATTAGATGTTTTGCATATATACAGCCAGCAGCTGGAGCTGTAGGCTTCTTTTCACATGTTATCCATACTACACTATTGAAATGAGGAGAGATCCTTATTAATAGATGCCCTAACTCTAATAGTGTGTAGATCATAGTACCAAAAGGATGAGAATTTAAGGAAGCGTGTTAATGTCATCCAGTGTAACAGAAAGAAGACCATGCTGTTTTAAATGCCTAATCTTCTCCCTGGCACTTTTTCCCCTGAAGCTCATTTACATGTAGGAAAATACACTCACTTGGAACACATTTTCATATAGGTGCTGCATCGCAGCATGTTGTAATGGGATCCAGTGCAATGTTCTGCATGTTTTTTTATGCATTGTCCTACAGGTTCCATTCCATTTGGATCAGGGCTGGCCAAAGACATTGTGCTGCCTGGGTCCAAGAAAGAAATGCTGCCCCTTCCCCCCCCCCCCAAAAAAAACAGGCAACAGTATGAGATGGCGAAATGCCGCTCATAAGGCTCCTAACCATAACCTTAGCCCTAAATGCAAACTAATGACACACAAAAATAAGAAAAATAAATTACTGCGCTATCTGAGAAGTGAATATAGCAGCTGACACCAAGTCACTAGACCAAAAAGTGATAAACAGTATTACTAAAAAACAAAATATGTGCAGCGCTAAAAAATATATATAAATAAATAAATGTCCGACAACATATAAAGTCCAATCAATCAAAGTCATTGTGAAAAAACTCCAATAAGACAAAAATGGTGAAAACTTGTTGTGCAGCAAATCCCAACACCAGTGAAGGTAAATTAGATTGCGCTCACCAAATGGATGGGACCCAGTTACCATATAGTACCATATAGTACCATATATATAGGAGATCTATATGCTTTCTACTGTGGCCGGTGAATCCTATCAGGATACTTCATCCACTCTCAAGCCCGTTTGACCGATTTTACTATATGGTAACTGGGTCCCATCCATTTGGTGAGCGCAATCTAATTTACCTTCACTGGTGTTGGGATTTGCTGCACAACAAGTTTTCACCATTTTTGTCTTATTGGAGGTTTTTCACAATTACTTTGATTGATTGGACTTTATATGTTGTCGGACATTTATTTATTTATATATATTTTTTAGCACTGCACATATTTTGTTTTTTAGTAATAATGACACACAAAACTGTTGAAAGAAAATCCTCTTGGGCGTCAACTTGTTGCTGCCCCTCGGAGGCAGCTATAGACTTTGTGAGGCCTGAGGCATAACTTAGACATGAGGCCACACTCATGCCCATAATAAAAAAAAGTAATCAAGCGATAAAAATGAGCTGTATAAATTGCATATATTAAGAGCCTTAAAGTGCTGGTGTCAGTGCCCTCTATCTCAATGCTGGTGTCAGTGCACTCTCTCAGCAATGGCGTCAGGGCACTCTATATCAGTGCAGTGTTTCTTAGAGTGGGTGTCAGTGTCCTATCTCATCGCTTGTGTCAGTGTGCTCTCAGTCCTGGGGTTAGTGTCCTCTATCTCTGTGTCCTCTATCTCAGTGTTGGTGTCATGGCACTCTCTTAGTGCACTCTGTCTTGGTGCTGGAATCCGTGTCCTCTATCTCAATGCTGGTGTCAGTGCTCTTTATCTCGGTGCTGGTGTCAGTATTGCCTATCTCTGTGTCCTCTATCTCAGTGCTGGTGTCATGGCACTCTTTCTAGTGCACTCTGTCTTGGTGCTGGAGTCAGTGTTCTCTATCTCAGTGCTGGTGTCATGGCACTCTTTCACAGTGCACTCTGTCTTGGGGCTGGAGTCAGTGCCCTCTATCTTGGTGCTGGTGTCAATGCTCTTTGTCTCGATGCTGGAGTTAGTGCCCTCTATCTCAATGCTGGTGTCAGTGTTCTGTCTGCTCTCAGTGCTGGTGCCAGTGCACACTCTCTGAGTGCTGGGGTCAGTGTCCTCTATCTCAGTGATGGTGTCAGTTACGTAGTTACATAGTTAGTGAGGTTGAAAAAAGACACAAGTCAATCTAGCTCAACCAATAAAAAACAAAAAAGGAAACACAACTATACAATCCCATATACACAATCCTATACCCACAGTTGATCCAGAGGAAGGCAAAAAACCCCAGCAAAGTATCATCCAATTTTTTTACTTCAGGGGAACAAATTCCTTCCTGATCCCCCTAGAGGCAATCAAATATTACCTGGATACTAAATATTAGTATCCAGATATATTATTTACACCTAGGAAAGAATCCAGGCTTTTTTTTTTTTTTTTAAAGCAATCTGCTGAGCTGGCCAGAACCACCTCTGGAGGGAGTCTATTCCACACTTTCACAGCTCTTACTGTGAAGAAACCTTTTAGTAGGAAGCCAAAATCTTTTTTCCTCCAGACGTAATGAGTGCCCCCTTGTCCTCTGTGATGCCCCTAAAGTGAATAACTCAACACCAAGTTTACTATATAGACCCCTATAGACCCCTTATGTGTTTATACATGTTAATCATATCCCCCCTTAATCTTCTCTTCTCAGAGAGAATAAATTCAGTCCGAGGGAGATCTTCTATATAGGATCACATGTCTGTATGGTAATTTCAGAAGCCCCCCCACAGTTAGAATCACTCCCCTAGGCTTAAAAAAAAGAACAATAAAAATGACATAAATCTTTCCCGTAGTTAGTAGACGCGATAACTTTTGCGCAAACCAAACAAAATACTCTTATTGCGATTTTTTTTACCAAAAACATGTAGCAGAAAAAAAATTGGCCTAAAATGTTAAAAAATTTTGATTTTTAAATTTTTTTTTGAGAATGTCATATAGCAGAATGTGAAAAATATTGTTTTTTTTTTTTCAAAATTGTCGCTCTTTCTTTTGTTTATAGCGCAAAAAATAAAAATCCCACAGGTGATCAAATACCACCAAAAGAAAGCTCTATTTGTGGGAAAAAAAGGACATCAATTTTATTCGGGTATAGCTTCGCACGACTGCCAAATTGTCCGTTAAAGTAACGCAGTGCCGAATTGCAAAATAGGGCCTGGTCAGGAAGGGGGCAAAACCTTTCCGGAGCTGAAGTGGTTAAAGTGCCGCCTGGGTCTAATGGACCCAGCAGGAGCCATGGTAGGGCCGGCCCTGGTTTGAAAGTGCATGGCAGCGTTTATTAGCAGAAATTGCATTTCTACATGAAATTTAGTGTGAACAAACATTTACATATGCATTATAGTGTGACTCAAAGCAAATATTTACAAAACCCTATTCAATGTATATATTTTAATGTAATAGTAGTTTTTTTTTTTTTTTTTAGATATTAAACATGTTCTACTTACCTGCTTTATGCTTTTACACAGTGCAGCCCAAGTGCTCTTGGCTCCTCCTCTTATTTGTGTGCCACAACACGCACATGTGTGGGTTTGATTTCAAGCCGGGCTGTGTACATTTATTTACACATACACAGTGCAGCTCAGTCCTGCCCCCACTCCCTCCTCAAAGTATTTTATTGACAGCACCAGGAGCCAATGGCTCCTGCCACTGCCTCAATCCCTGTGAGCAGATAGAGAGAGAGAAGTGCTACTGCTCTCTGGCACAGCACTGGATCGAGATCAGGCTCAGGTACGTTTTTAGGGGGTGCTGGGGGGTGAACATAAAAGTTTTTTTACAAGATAATGCATTAAGGTAAAAACCTTTAGCCTTTACAACTACTTTAAGCACAACCATTTTTGCTCCTGAATCTGTATTGATATAATCTTTCCTGCAAACCTGTGCACAGAAGCCCTCTCAGCCAGTATGAGCTCTATTCTTAGCATAATGCTCATCAACCAGACACTGAAAATGCCTACAGGAGTGCATATCACCTTACCTAATATCTAATCAATTTACTGCTGTTCCTTCAGTATACATTTAGCAGACTGATGTAGAAGAGGTAACTTGAAAAGCAGAACTTCAGCAGTGATATTTCCTATAGTCACTAACACCAAATACTGTAGATGGGTGAGTACCATTTACAGTACATGGTTTCAGAGGAGAAAGGTATTGCATTGCGCACATGGAAGATGTTTTCAGCTTTAAAGGGATCCTGTCACCAGACCATTGATTTCAACAAAGATCTTTTTATATTATTAAATGTGAACTTTTTTTGCACATATTTTATTTTTATGTTTTTTTACCAGTAAATTCCTTCCTTGAACTGACATTATAAGCCCTGAGACTTCTACTTGGTGTGACCATCCTGGACTGCAGACTCTCAATTGACACTATAGTATTCTTCTTCGCTTTCCGTCCACCAGCTACATAAAGGAGGAGAAGGGAAGAGCAGAAAGTAATTGGACACTCCCTGTTCTGTCTCAGCATCGATTGTACCTGTGACCTTCTTGTAGACTCAGTCTGAAAGTGTGTGCAGCAGGTTGAATAATGACTTTAACAGATAGTTTACTCAATGAATAAAGACTCCAGAGGTGTTCTCCAATGCTTCTTTATGCTTCAAGTTAGCAAAGGGCATAAACATAGAGGCTTTTCCATAGGTAAATTTCCAATGAAGTTACACAGCTTCCACACTCTGCAGTCTCCTCATAACAACTAAACAAAATGGGAGTTACAGCAGGAAATGGAGATGGGAGCAACCAACTAGCCAGAAACAGCAGGGGTGCTAGGATGATACCAATAACATAGCATAATATAACATGTAATAACAACTGCTAGACAGTTAAAGCTGTGTGGCAGCACACTCCCCGCCTGGTATCGTGAGATACCACTACACAATTATTTTCCATAAACATACAATTAACATTGCATACAGTAGAATGCTATGTAGCCCTCTCCTCTAAGCTAACTATGCTAGAGGTCTAAGTGACTCCTTCACATAACACTGAATCAGAATTTTTGGAAGCAGGCATAATTAGGACTGTCTCAGTGACTGGTCTCAGGAAGGTTTTTGGGCTCCCGTCCTTTACAATACTGACTTCCACAATTCGGACCTTTCCATCATCACTAGCAATGGCCTTTGTAATAACTCCAACTGGCCACTGGATCCGATTGGTTTGCTTGTCTTTTAGAAGAACCAGGTCCCCTTCCTTTAAGTTAGGCTTCTGGGTTTGCCACTTTTTACGTCCTTGGAGAAGTGTGAGGTATTCCCTTCTCCATCTGTCCCAGAAACAATCTGCAAGGTATTGAGCGTATCTCCATTGACGTTTATATATGTCCTTTTCATCAAAGATGCTCTTTGGCGCTGGGATCTGTCCAATTTTCCGGCTCAATAATGCAGCTGGAGTTAAAACAGTCGGACATTCTGGGTCTGTGGATACAGCGGTCAACGGTCTTGAGTTGATTATTGCTGCGACCTCAGCAAGGAATGTAGTAAGTACTTCATGGGTAAGACGTGAAGAACTCACATCAAGCAACATAGAATCCAGTATGCGCCTTGCCATCCCAATCATACGTTCTCATGCTCCGCCCATGTGTGAAGCGTGTGGTGGGTTGAATTTCCACATGCAGCCTAGATCACTCAAATAATTTCCAACTTGTTGTCGGTCGATCTGTAACTCTCTGCAAGCACCAATGAAGTTAGTTCCACAATCTGATCTCAACATCTTCACGGGACCTCTTAGAGCAAGAAATCTCCTTAGAGCATTGATAAAGCTCGAAGTATCCATTGACTCGATTACTTCGATATGCACAGCTCTTACAGTTAAGCAAGTGAACATTACAGCCCATCTTTTGCTGTTGACTTGACCACCACGACTTCTTCTAGCCGTTACTGTCCATGGTCCAAACACATCGATTCCGACAAATGCAAAGGGTGTATCTTCACTCAGTCTGTCTGCAGGTAGGTCAGCCATCTGTTGAAACTGCTGTCTACCCCATAACTTCTGACATTTAACACAGTTGTGAATGATCGTAGCTATTTGCCTTTTCACTCCAACTACCCAGAACCCTGCAATTTTGACTGCACCTTCTGTGTAGTGTCTTCCTTGATGTTTGACTCTCTCATGGTAATGCTGTATAATCAATGTTCCCAAATGGTGGTTTCTTGGTATTATCAAGGGGTTCTGTTCTTTCCTTAGCAGGTTTGACCTTTTCAGTCGTCCACTGACTCGAAGCATGCCCTCGTTGTCGATCACTGGGTTCAGTGTGAATAGTGGGCTACATTTTGGGACTGGTCCATTGCCTTTAAGCACTCCCATCTCTTACATAGTTACATAGTTAGTGAGGTTGAAAAAAGACATCAGTCCATCCAGTTCAACCCATGATGCGTGTGTGTGTTTGCTTTTAACCGTACATTGTATACCCCTGTATGTTGTGGTCTCTAAGGTGCCCATCTAATAGTTTTTTGAAACTATCAATGCTCCCTGCTGATACTACTGCTTGTGGAAGAGAATTCCACATCCTTACCGCTCTTACAGTGAAGAACCCCTTATGCACTTTAAGGTTAAACCGCCTTTCCTCTAGTTTTAGTGAGTGGCCACGTGTCTTATTGTATCTCCTTTCTCTGAATAGTTTGTTCCTTATGCTCGGGTCACCAGTACAGTATTTGTACATTGATATCATATCCCCCCTCAATCGTCTTTTCTCCAGAGAGAAAAGGTTCAGTGCTTCTAGTCTTTCCTCATAGCTGATGTCCTCCATTCCCCTAATTATTTTTGTTGCCCTTCTCTGGACTTTCTCCAGTTCCAGCACATCCTTCCTGAGGACCGGTGCCCAGAACTGGACAGCATACTCCAGATGTGGCCGGACCAGAGTCTTGTAGAGTGGGAGAATAATCTCTTTATTTCTGGAGTGAATCCCCTTTTTTATACATCCCAGTATTCTGTTGGCTTTGCTTGCGGCGGCTTGGCATTGCATGCCACTGCCAAGCTTGTTGTCTACCAGTACCCCCAAGTCCTTTTCCATCCTAGACTCACCCAGAGGTTCCCCCCTAGTGAGTAGCTTGCTTTCTGGTTTCTGGCCCCCAAGTGCATTACTTTACATTTTTCAACATTAAACCTCATCTGCCATGTAGTTGCCCACCCCGTTATTTTGTTCAGGTCTGCTTGCAAGGTTTCCACATCCTGCATAGAAGATATTGGCATGCCTAGTTTAGTATCATCTGCAAATACTGAGATTGTACTAGATATCCCCTCCTCTAGATCATTTATGAATAAATTAAACAGGATTGGTCCCAGGACAGAACCCTGGGGGACCCCACTTTCCACACCCGCCCAATCCGAGTACTCCCCATTAATCACCACCCTCTGTACTCTCCCCTGGAGCCAGTTCTCTATCCAGGTACTCACCTTATGGTCCATACCTACCTTCCTTAGTTTGTACAGTAATCGTTTGTGGGGAACAGTGTCAAAGGCCTTTGCAAAGTCCAGATACACCACATCCACAGGCTTACCTTTATCTAGGTGGCAGCTCACTTCATCGTAGAAGGTTAATAGATTGGTTTGGCACGAACGATTTTTCATGAATCCATGCTGATTACTACTTATAATACCGTTTTCATTACTAAAGTCTTGTATGTGGTCCCTTAACATCCCCTCCAAAATTTTGCAGACTACTGATGTTAGGCTGACCGGCCTATTGGTCCCCGGGATATATCTCGGCCCCTTTTTAAATATTGGTACCACGTTGGCTTTTTTCCAATCAGCTGGCACCATACCCGTCTGTAAACTATCCTTAAAGATCAAGAATAATGGTCTGGCAATCACCTGGCTGAGCTCATTAAGAACCCTCGGGTGCAAGCCATCCGGTCCCGGGGATTTATTTATGTTAAGTTTCTCTAGTTTAGCTCTAAGTCTATCTTCTGTTAGCCATGGCGGCACTTCCTGAGGTGTATTATTTAGTTCGGCCTTACAAGCTGGGTTCGTGTAGCCCCCCGATTCCTTTGTGAAGACTGAAGAGAAGAAATTATTTAACACTTCCGCCTTTTCTCTGTCCTCAGTGGCCATATTTCCTTTATCATCTTTTATGGGGCCAATGTGTTCTGGCCTCGCTTTCCTACTATTTATATACTTAAAGAACTTCTTGGGGTTCTTTTTACTCTCCTCCGCTATATGTCTCTCGTGTTCTATTTTAGCCGCCCTGATTTCATCTTTACATTTCTTATTACACTCTTTGTAATGCTTAAATGCTGCCAATGACCCCTCAGTCTTGTATTTTTTGAAGGCCTTTTCTTTAGCACTAATATACATTTTTATGTTGGAGTTTAGCCACCCAGGGTTTAGTTTTGCTCTTTTAAATTTATTTCCCTTTGGAATGCACTGGCCAATCCCCTTGTTAAGTATGCTCTTGAAGCACTCCCATTTTTCCTCCGTGTTCTTTGTTCCCAGGGTTCTATCCCATTTGATATTTTCTAACAGCGAGCGCAGTTTAGGGAAATTGGCTCTTTTGAAATTCAGTGTCCTTATATTACCCTTGTGTTTCCTATTACTGTAATTAATCCTGAAACCAATTGACCTATGGTCACTATTCCCTAAGTTGTCCCGTATTTCTATATCCGTGAGCAGGTCTGTATCGTTGGTAATCAGTAGGTCAAATACTGCATTGTTTCTTGTCAGTGCATTCACCATCTGACCCATGAAATTGTCCTGCAAAACATTTAGGAACTGCCTAGCCTTGGCTGAGTGCACGGTTCCTTCTGCCCAGTCTATATCTGGATAATTAAAGTCCCCCATTATAATGACATTTCCCATCCTTGCTGCCAATCCTATCTGTAACATGAGGTCCGCCTCACCCTCCTCCCTCTGGTTGGGGGGCCTATAGCATACGCCCAATATTACCTTCCCCACCGTGCCTTCCCTTTGAAGCTCTACCCATAGGGATTCTGCCTCATCCATAGCTCCATTATTAATATCATCCCTCATATTTACCTGTATACTGTTCTTAATATACAGACATACCCCTCCCCCTTTTTTACCTTCTCTATCCCTGCGATCACCCTCTTCCACAAAGACTTCTCCTTGCACACGACGTATGATGAACAGCTCAGCCCTCTCATACTCTAATGCATTGGGTGACTCCTTACAGGTGTGCCATCCATGGCAAGACGACGTCTGATTCGATTTGCGGAAAATCTGTGCAATATGAATCAATCTTGCTATAGTCTTCACCAACCTTTTCCAAGAGGAGAAACGTTCAAAACGTCTTACCTCCAAGTTTCTTCTTGAGCAGATGTTGGAACTCAATGCTACAACTTCAGGCCGGATTTCCGGATCAGTATCTGGATCCTCCAGGTGGAAATCGATATCTTCTTCTGAGTTTGTAGAAGACTGGTCCATTAAAAACTTAGGTCCTGAAAACCAAATGGTTTGTGTGAGGACAACTGCTGGCACTAAAATCTTCTGCATAAATGCTAGAAAGTGCTCTTGCATATCAGGTTTGCTACGGAGAGTTTTCTTAAGTGCAGCAAATCTGGTTAAAGCTTGTTCTCGATTGTTAGGGAGAGTAAGCCTTGGTACTCGGAAGGGTAATGGAGCTACCCAACTGTTGGAATTGTCCTTGAAGAACTCTTCATCCATAATCTTGATGAACTCCTTGTCTTCGACTGAAGGGGCAATCTTGTTGTCATCACAAGTAGTCTGGTACACTTAATCACCAAAGTCCTTTTGAGAAGTGAGCTTGCAGTTAATGCTTTGGAGTGCTTGATATGGAACTTCGTTCTTAAAATCAAGTCTTTCCTTCACATAATAGTGCAATGGACATTTCATCAATCGACAGGTAACATTTGTTTTGTAGGAAGCTACATCCAAGAGCTTGTGAGATTGATCTAAACAGACTTCTCCTATTATCACCCATCCAAGATCAAGTTTCTGGGCCTGAGGAGCATCATCTGGACCGTTACATAACTCTCTTATTTTATGAACTCTAGGAATGTCTCTCCCTAGTAGAATCAAAATCTTAACATCCTTGTTAAGTGGTGGAATGTAGTTAGCAATGTGGCTCAAATGAGGGTGATGACGTGCAACCTCTGGTGTGGGGATTTCTTCTCTGTTGTTCGGTAGCTGATCACATTCGATTAGAGTTGGAAGAGAAAACTCTGTGTCCTCATATTCTGATGCAACTATGAAGCCATGGGCTCTTCTTCCAGAAGTATTGACATTTCCAGCACATGTCTGCAAGGTATAAGACCAGGTCTCTCCTTGAATGTTGAATAGGTCAAAGAATTCTGTACTGGCCAATGAGCGATTGATCTGATCATCGAGTATGGCATACATTTTTATGGAATTTTGTGGACATCCTTCAGGAAAAACCCTTACAAGACATATCTTGCTACAAGACTTGCTATGAAGCCCTTCTCCACATACCTCTGTACACCTTGTGGTTACGGGGTTGGCATATTGCTCAGTTCTCTCCCCGCCATCATCTGATGTAGTCTTGGGGTTGCTGCCGGGTGAAGGTTTCCTTTTGAACAGGTCTGAATGAAGAGCGTCCACATGTTTGGCACTGTTGCAGAGAGAACATCTGATGGCGATCTTACAGTCTCTAGGCCCGTACACACGTGCAGATTGTCGGCCGAAAAGATTCGGCCGACGACCGATCGGCCGTTTTTCAGCTTGTTAGTATGATGCTTCCGACAGCCGACAGCGCACTTTCGGCCGAACAGAATCTGTTGTGCAAGCATTAAAATTTTTGTATGCCGACACCAGAACGGCCGATTGTTCGCCAGTCAGTACAGATTTCGGCCGACAGACAGCAGATTTGCAAGACTGGGCATGCTCAGAAAAGAAAAAACACAGGGAAAGTTAACCATCACATGACATCACTTCTGCAGTCGGCTGTTGTTGGCGGATAAAATTCATGTGCAGTCTTTTGCACTTTTCAGCGGACACGACAGCCCGGGGACAAAAGACGGCCGATCGTTCGGCCGACAATCGGTACGTGTGTACGGGGCTTCTAGCTAAATGATCGGAGGATGCACAACACTTAAAACAGATATTATGCTCTTTGAGAAATGACTTGCGTTCTTCAATAGGCTTGTCCTTAAATGCACGACATTTGGAGAGAGAGTGTGACGCATTATGAATAGGACACTGTTGGCTAAGATTGCTAGCTTTAATGTCTGTAGTTAAGACGTTGGATGCTATCGCGGTCTTCCTAACGGCAATAGGATGCCTTAAATCCTTGAATTTACTGTTGGTGGCAATACCCCTTGATGTATTTAAAGGAATGGTGGTTGTATCTGGATAGAAGAAGCTTGGGTCATTCCTGGATCTTGCAACCTTCCGCACGAACTCTGCTAAATAAGAAAAGGGAGGGAAGGAAACATGATGTTCATACTTATACTTTGATCCTACACTAGTCCACTTTCCCTGAAGATAACTAGGCAACTTTGCTACAATAGGATTTACGCCCTGAGCAGTGTCTAAATAGCTAAGACCTGGTAAACTAGGATCTAACTTAGCAATTTCAAGTTCATGAAGGAGGTCACCTAACTCTCTAAGCTTATGATTGTCCTTAACAGAGATCTTAGGAAAGTCGTTTAGTCTCTGGAATAAGGCAGATTCAATGACTTCGGGTCTCCCATAGTCTTGTTCTAGACGTTCCCAGGCAGCATCAAGGCCTGCTTTAAAGTTATAAATGTAGACAGATTTAAGTCTCTTTACTTGTTCTGAAGATTCACGCCCCAACCACTTTATTAGTAAGTCAAGTTCTGCTTGAGGTTCAATGTCCAAGTTCTTGGTTACCGCCTTAAATGTAGATCTCCAACTACTGTAGTTCTCTGGGCGGTCATCAAATCTAGACAGTCCAGTTGTAATCAACTCTCGTCGAATCATATACTTGCTGAACTCTGCAATGTCAGTGCCTTCAGTTTTTATAGCCACAGGGGGTACTGATGGTGCGCTGTCTTGGACCATGGTTGGTATATGATGTTGGCTGGTAGGTAGAGAGAAAGGTGTTGCAGATGGGTTTAATCTAGGTAAGGGTCTGTCGTCTGAAGGTCTCTGAGCATTTGAAGTTAAAGAGAGCTGTATCAAAGGGGGTATAGAGTTCATTCTGTAGTCTTCTGCTGTGCCCTTGTAATCTCTATGCACATAGGGTTGTGGTGGCACATGAGCTGCGTAGGTTGATTCACTTGATTTTGTGACGTGCGGTAGTTGTGGAGGGTCTCTGTTAGTAGGTGTGTCTAGTTGACCAGCTTGCTTTGGCGACACATTGCCTTCTGATCCACTTGCTGGATGATTATGAGAAGAATCTCCAACTGTAGGTGGGACTGTATTGTCGTGGTTCTGAGTTAAGACAAACAGTAGGGTCCTTTCAACAGGGTCTTGACAAGCAGCCAAGCTGGTACAAGCTGCTCCTTCTTCTTCCAATAGGGCTTGTTCCAAGACAGATAACTCTGCTAAAGCTACTTCCTTTTCTCTATTCTTCTGAAGAATTTCTAGCTGAGCCTCTGTTTCTGCTTGTATTCTTACTTGAATGCGTTTAGCTTCTGCTTCCTTGCATTTAGCTTCTGCCTTGAAGGCTGCTTCTTTTTCAGAGCAGGCGGCTTGAACCTGGGCTACTGCAACCTTTTGGCGAGCTTTGAGTATTTGGTCGCTCAGTATTGACCTTATAGAGCAGGACCGTAATGACTTAGAAGAAGATTTATGATATGAGCGGGCAGATCTAGATTTCCCTGAGTGTCTGGAAGAAGCAGATTTACAGGATGTAGTTTCATGTAGCTGTGCTAATCTACCTTCTATCTGTGCCTTTGCTTCAAGATATGTACTATGCCTCTGCTGGTCATTAGAAGTAAAGTCCTTTAATTCCAATGCAGCTTCCTCTATGTTGGAATGTAACAATAGGGAATAGTACTTCTCAGAAAGTCTTTTATAATTGTCAAATGCCTTCTTAACCCTTGAGAGAGCAGTGTTCAATTGCTCAGAATTGTTGCTAGTTTCATTAGTGGCTGTTATACAACTTAAAGTCTTTTCCCATAATGCAGTCAGGTTACTAGATGTTTCTTCCTTACTTGCTTCATAAACCTCCCTTGCCTTCAAGGATGGATGAGGGGCTCTAACAGGACGAGGAGAATGAAGTAAGGAGTCTGCTTTATCTTGACTAAATGCAGGTAACTCTGTGAGATCTCTGTCAGACATAATTACAAGTACTGTAGTTTTGCTGTCTTGTTAGAAATCTGCCAGAGCTCAGCTCTGTAAGTAGTGACTTCTGTTAGTAAGCAGGCTGGGCTGAGAAGCTGGGTATTTGTTACAATAGCTAGCTAGTGCTGGAACTGGTTCAGACTGGATAGCTCATCTCAGAAGGCTGTAATAGTAATGAAGCATTCAGTAGGTGTCTGGTTTCATATGCAGAGTAATGCTTCTGGTGACTGCAGGTAACACACAGGCAAGTGGCTACTCACATTTCTGAAGCTGCAGATACCTGTGATGGATGCTTCTGGAAATTTACTTTCTGAAGCTGCAGAGATAACCATGTGATGGATTCTTGGAAATTTACTTTCTGAAGCTGCAGATTCTTGGAAATTTACTGTTCTGTCTCAGCATCGATTGTACCTGTGACCTTCTTATAGACTCAGTCTGAAAGTGTGTGCAGCAGGTTGAATGATGACTTTAACAGATAGTTTACTCAATGAATAAAGACTCCAGAGGTGTTCTCCAATGCTTCTTTATGCTTCAAGTTAGCAAAGGGCATAAACATAGAGGCTTTTCCATAGGTAAATTTCCAATGAAGTTACACAGCTTCCACACTCTGCAGTCTCCTCATAACAACTAAACAAAATGGGAGTTACAGCAGGAAATGGAGATGGGAGCAACCAACTAGCCAGAAACAGCAGGGGTGCTAGGATGATACCAATAGCATAATATAACATGTAATAACAACTGCTAGACAGTTAAAGCTGTGTGGCAGCACGCTCCCAGAAGAGGAGTGACCTATGACATATAAGGAAGGAAGGGGCTGTTCCCAGGAGTTCCTGGAGTATTCAAATTTTCTAGAAAGTTCCAAGGTACATTGAGGTTGATTTACTAAAGGCAAAAATACTGTGCACTACAAGCTCTGCTAATTGTTATCATCCAATCATGTGCAAGCAAAAATGCATTTTTTTATTTTCATTGCATGTTCCCCTCAGATCTAGAGCAACTGCACCAGCAGGGCACAGACTATTTGCCTTAGATAGTAACTCAACCCCATTTCCGGAAAATAAAACATCAATTAAAACGAAAAACTACAAATAAGAATTTGAATATTGAATTTTTATAATATATGGGGCAAATAATTGTGATCCCTAGATTATTATTATTGTTTAAAAAAAATGAAGGTATTGCTGATATTTATAATATTAAAGTTTTCATTTTATAATATTTCATTAAAAGTAAGAGGTGGAGCTTAATTGATTGCAAATTTTGCAGCTACATTCCCTGCTCCTGTAATAACACAGGCCCACAGATGCTTTGCTGAAATGGGCCATTAATTCTACCCTGTTTTAAGGCCATTCAGGTCTGAATAATCACATTCATTTCCATCTCTCTAGAATAATAATCAGCGTGAAATTGATTTGATTGTGAGTACGTTCCTGCTTCTTGGTTGCATTAGAACATAAATAATTTTCCTGCTGTTCAGGCTTACAATTGCCTTCAGCATTTTCTCTGCCAAATGCATCTTGTTCTCTTGAAAAACTAGGGAAGAAATATGTTTTATAATTCTTCATTCATTCTCAGAAAAAGTTTTCCTTTTTTTACGATCCAGAATAAAAACACTCTTATTGGACCAAAATAAACCACAAACCACAATTTAATTTTCTTTTTCATCTTATATAGGTTCATTTATTTTGCCTATCAGAACTGTGCAGTTAGTTGTGAGATGAATTGAAAAAGAAAATGCTGGAATTTAATGCTGTATGTTTGAGGAATGTTTTGGTGATAAAAAATATTATACTTTAAACACCAGTAGACCAAATTAGACAATAGAAAAAAATAAGTAATACATAATTTTTATTTATATAGGCATTACCCAAATGTATCCCTAGGCCTCCCTTTTTTTCCCTTCTACAGTATGTCTTAAGATATTTTTTTTACTATGTACCTGTAGCTCAAAACAGCATTTATTACTACTTGTGACGTCATCACCAGGCTCATAATATTCTTTCAAGCGCAGCTGCTGGAAGGAGGAATCAGCAGGCAGGGTGCTTTTTGGCAGTTTCTAATGACATAGGCATGCCCCCCCCCCCCAGAACTATATAACCCAAGATACCTTTCTTTACACATAGTATGTAAGAAGGTTCATGGGAGTCGTCAGCAACATTATTTTGATGGTGGGAAATAAATTAATGCATGCAGGGAGAGGGAAAGAGAATACTGATAGGAAGAGAAAGCAGGGAAAGGGGAAGAGAATACTGATAGGAAGAGAAAGCAACTCATGACTGTGCTGCTTTTCCTTTCACTGTCTAGTTACAGTCTAGGAAGGGTCCAGGACAACCTGGGCTCAGAAGAAGTGGCTTGAATGATGTTGGCCACCTGACTGAGGACATCTAATAACAGAAAAAAATACAGTGTAAAAAAATTTTCAATCAAAGGTTAATACTGCAACAAAAGTAGGTTTTGTCATTTAATGGGCTAATAATTTCTATCTTGTTATTTGTGGCTGGAATTATGCTTTAAAATAACTAAAGCTTTATTAGTTGCACTTATGGGGAGCATAAGAAGCAGACTAAACATTACTGACCTGGCTAACCTATTTTTGGGCATAGGACATGGAAAAAAGGTTAAGCAAATCAACTATGCATGTAAATATAGGAACCGGTGTGCAGAAAAATGTCAGCAGGCGCTCTAGAAGAATGAGCCAAAAATTTAAATATTTGGCTGTAGCAAAAGGCATTTTCTCATGAAAGGCCAGAGGGTGGTACAAGAATAAGTTTCTGCATGACAGTAAAGCATGGTGGAGGTTCCATGCAAATCTGGGGCTTTGTTTCTGCAAATGGAGTTGGAGCTTTGGTCAGGATCAATGGTGTCCTCAATGCTGAGAAATACAGGCAGATACTTATCCACTTATCCATCATGCCATACCATCAGGAGGGCATGTGATTGGCCCCAAATGTATTCTGCAGCAGGAAAACAAGAACTATGTATAACTATATATGTACAGTATATACACATGTAGCACTGCCCCCTAGAGGACTGCTGAGTATTACACCTTTAGGATTACCCTGGGTTACCCGTAGCAACTGGTTGCAGAAAATTGGTACCTTAAGTCCTTGGCTCAGTCAATGATTAGTCCAGAGGATGTTGTTTTGTAGTTTTATTTAGAAATGGGATAGGAGAAGGGATGAGTTGGATACTCCAACTAATAACTATTCACAGTATTAAAGACATCTGACTTGAGGATGCCGCAAGGCCGCTTCCATTCCATGCCACTGGAATGAAGATACTTTAAGTGTTCATGCTTGTAATTCTATTCAGGGTTCTAAACTTGGCACTCCCTTTCTCTCACTCTGTGTGCTGACACCTGTCCACTGAATCTATACTCTGGAGTGGTCCCCTTCCTGAACAGACCCATGGGCAAGTTCCTCTGTACTCACGGACACTGTTTTTCCAGAGTCACCATTGCCCCCAACTCTGCCAGTCAGCTTCTTCTGAACCTCTGGATTCAGCCACACACTCTGGTTCACCAGGCCGACTGCCCGTGACCACCATACACTGCTTACAGAAGAGGAGACAGCCGTCACCCCCCTTCTGGGACCTGGCTTCCCGCCCAAAGACACTGAGCACATGTGTCCTTGGCTTTATATACCCTGCCCCATAATGCACCGAGACAACCAGTCTGTGCCAATCCCTGGGGCAGTAACAAAAAGCCTGTGTGTCACTGGCTGGGTTTCCTTCACTGTCCAATGTGCCTCCCCATTGGACACAGTGGGGACCCTCCCTCAGCCCAGATGAATCACACAGTGGACACATAGAACAGGCCTAACTGCAAATCCTGCTCCCTGATAGCAGAGAGCACAAAACTTTGGCCTGTTGCTCTGCTGATAAGCAACCAGAGTCAAAAACGACTCTACCTATCTAGCACTTAACTAGGAGGGGCTACACACATAACCTCCTTAAAAAAAGAAAGTAATAATATCATTGAATGATGGATAAAATCAGTCCATAAATAATTATTAAAAACTATATAAATCATAGAAAAGTCCACCAAATATAATATATTTAAATGATAAATAAATCAGTGCATAAATTATTCATAAAAATCATATAAATCATGAGCCCACCAATGATATGTGCAAGATCGCTTTATTAAAGTGCATGAAAAAGAATGCGTGCTTCAATGTCAATGCATGTGCAGAAAGCCGTGTTCCACTGCTGTGCTCCACCACCTATTCACTCTGCTTCTTAACTTGCAAAAAGACCTACATAACGTAAGGTCAGATAAAACATTTCCAGATTCCTGGTTAAAACACTGCAGCAGTATTCCAAGGGTCATGAGACAGGTCTCACTTCACTCCAAAAATGACAAAGCCTTTGCAGTCAACAGGGAAAATAAATAATGAAAACTACCCTAGGGGTTTATCTACTAAAAGCAAATCCACTGTGCACTACAAGTGCACTTGAATGTGCACTCGCTGTAGAACTAACGGGGGCATGCAAGGAAAAAAAAAAAAAACAGCATTTTTGCTTGCACATGATTGGATGATAGAAATTAGCAGAGCTTCCCCTCATTTCAGATCTTCCCCTCAGATCTACAGAGACTGCACTTACAAGTGCACTTGTAGTGCACAGTGATTTGCCTTTAGTAAATCAACCCCATAGTGTAGTATGCCAAACACTCTGATCTTTTATTAGCCAAGAAAGATTATTTACAAAATGCACTCTATGCTCCAGTACACTGGAAAAAATTACCAGTGTAACATCTAGGTGTATTTCTCCCTTAAGCAAGGACTTCCAAGACAGATGAATTAAAATGGCCACTTGTGGACTTCCAGGCGTGATGACATCACATGGGTACTAGGGATGATCGAACCGATGGTCCACCCGAACATTGGCTGTGTTGGTTCGGCCGAATTTAGAACTTTTTGCTGAAAAAGTTCGGAATTCGGCAACCAGAACCGACCAAAATGCAATGGGACAGGAAATGGGCTTTAAAAGCCTGTGATTGGACCAGAACCATTAGTAAAAGCCAATTGAGGGGGCAGGAGAATGCTAGGAATGTGATTGGAGTGACTAGGGGGTCCCTAGGCCAATCATTAGTGAATACGCCCCCCAGTATATAAGATAGCCCCCGCCAAATTCCTAGCATTGTTATACAGGGACATGGAAGAGAGTGGAAGCAGTTCTGTTACTTCTGCTACAAAGTGTCATTTAGCAATTTTTAGTGTGAGGAAAGGGATATCTAGTGTAGTTAGGGTGCTATTTTCCACTATAGTTAGCTTTAATAATTTAGTTTCTGTAGGGAAAGTGTTAAGTGTAAAGGGACCGTAGTGTAGTGTAGGGTTAACTGACTCTGACTGCTATGGCAGGGTGACAAAACCCTTCCATATCAGGGTGACCGCTATAGAGAAAAGATCGTTTCTCTTAGGTCACATTCAGAGCACTGATATGGCTTCTCGCCTGTCAGCCTGCTTTTTGGCTGCAGGCGTTTATAGGGATTTTTGAGGACATGTTTGGAGTCAGGCATGACATCTGAACATGTGTATAGGGGTATATATATATATATACACCTGCACATATATAGGTGTGAAAGGAGCAGAACACTATACTTGCGCTAATTAAATAATTAACACCAATATGGCTCCGCTCCTATCACACCTATATATGTGTAAGTGTAAAATACATATTAGTGTGTGTGTGTATATATATATATACCCCTATACAGAAGTTCAGATGTTTGCCTGCCTCCAAAGAACCCAAAAAAATGCCCAAAAAAACACCTGCGCCAAAAAAAAACGCCCAGGTGTGTTTTTGCAGCAGGCGTTTTTTTGGGCATTTTTTTGCCATATCTCTGTTCTATAAGTGACATAATACAAACAATCTTTTTTTTATGGTTCTGGACATGCTACAGAGCTGAAACTTCACATGTACACTTTTTAGACCCCCCCAGACACTAAATCAAAATCAAAAAATCTCATTTTTTCAATAATTGGCTCTCTATCAAAAATGACAATTTTTAAAAACTTTTTTTGTGTGATTAATAGTCCCTGGGGCATGACCCAGAACCCTAGGCACTTTTTAGGGGCATTTATAGGGTTTTAGGGCTTCAAAATGGTGTTTTTTGATTACCGAAGTTCGGGTCCCATTGATTTCAATGGGGTTCTGAAATCCGGGCCGAACTTTTGGGAAGTTTGGGTGTTCTGGTCGAACCGAACTTTTCAAAAATTCGATCATCCCTAGTGGGTACACCCTCTGATGTGTTTCATCACATAATACAGTGACTTCCCCTATGATTATTGAAGCACGCATGCTTTTTTAGTAAACCCCTCACATTTTTGTAAATATTTTATTATAACTTTTCATGTGACAACGCTGAAGAAATTACACTTTGCTACAATGTAAAGTAGTGAGTGTACAGCTTGTATAACAGTGTAAATTTGCTGTTCGCTCAAAATAACTCAACACACAGCCATTAATGTCTAAACCACTGGCAACAAAAGTGAATACACCCCTAAGTTAAGACACTCCCACCACCATGCTTGACTGTAGGCAACACACATTTGTCTTTGTACTCCTCGCCTGGGTGCCACCACACGCGCATGACACCATCTGAACCAAATACGTTTATCTTGGTCTCATCAGACCACAGGACATGGTTCCAGCAATCCATGTCCTTAGTCTGCTTATTTTCAGCAACCTGTTTGCAGGCTTTCTTGTGCATCATCTTTAGAAGAGGCTTACTTCTGGCATGACAGCCATGCAGACCATGGCTGTCATCTGCCAGCTGACAGGCTGAACCCCCCGCCCCCTTCCACCCCCACCCCATCCAATGCTGGCAGCACTCATATGTTTATTTCCCAAAGACAACCTCTGGATATGACGCTGAGCACGTGCACTCAACTTCTTTGGTCAACCATGGCAAGGCCTGTGGAACCTGTCCTGTTAAACCACTGTATGGTCTTGGCCACAGTGATGCAGCTCAATTTCAGGGTCTTGGCAATCTTATAGCCTAGGCCATCTTTATGTACAGTAATTCTTTTTTTTTTTTTTTTAGATCCTCAGAGAGTTCTTTGCCATCAGGTGCCATGTTGAACTTAAAGTGACCTTGGCCAACTTTTTTAGGTTCTATTTCATGTTCTCAGGTACTCCTGGGCATTGTAGTTTCTTCCCAGTCATAATTGTAGTCCAGATCCTCCTTAAAACTACATCTCCCATGGTGCCACTGCCTAAGGTCAGATACTAGTTAAACAAGGCACGTTTGTTATTGCCAAGTTGTGGCAGAAAAAGAGTTCTGCAACCAGTAATGTTACCATCTGTTACACTAACACTTTTTTAAGTTATTTAGATATTTAGTTCCACACCTTCATCATTTGGTTCGCATATTTGAAATTAGGAATGCCTGCTTTACAGGATGCAGGATGGTAAACTGAGTACATAACGGAACCTGATTTTAAAAACAAAGATATCTTTGGCAGGCAGAGAAGGAGAGAAAACTGTCTGAACTAGAACACCCTCACATATTTTTATCTGATGTTAGCAGGTGGACTGGGCTTAATGTGATAGAACTGAGCTTAGTTTAGGGGTCTCAGTAGTACTTGATGGAGAACTGGTACTTGGCGAGTTATCAGTCCTTATTTGATAAAGTGTGCGTTTAGTAACACTACATTACCAAAGCACATGTACACATTGCAGCCATATTGGCAGCTGAGTGGGATGATCTCTGAAAGGAACACAGCATATGAAAGTGCCTCTATCTGTACTCATCAAAAATCTGAATTCTAGAGTGTAGTTCATGTTACAACTTTATACTTCATTTGAACAGTTAAAATCATAGTGAGTTTCATGTTTGATTTAATTATGATCTTTATTTGATTTTATTAACTATGTGTCATGTTATCTACTGCCCATATGTAAGAATCTTCAATCTAAAGTTATAGAACCAGACACAGGTGCAAATGTGTTAAGGTGCCCATACACCTCCAGAAATTCTCACATGCTGATACCAAATTGAACATCAAATTTGGGAGTGATGAAGAGGTATTTATTGGATAGAAAGGTCTTTTTGTGCCTCACTGTTCTTGGCTCTTGTATGCAAAAAAAAAACAAAGTACAACATGTACAAGCCCTATCTTGTTGGCTAACATTCACAGTGGGTCCTGACACTGAAATATAGGCTTTGATTACAGATACCCCTCTAAACACACACGGACAAAAGCATTGAACCACCTCGGTACTGTATGAGCAACATTTTGGTTCACTTTTAGGCGCACGCATTCTCAAAAGTGTTTTTTTTTTTTTCACAAAGCAATTATAGTCAGGGATCCCTCTATCAACATAGTCAGAATAGTAACATACCTAACAGAAAAAATCTCCAATCCTTTAAAGTTTAGAGCATGACAGCATCAGGCACAGCACAGATGTTCTCAATACAGGTGAGGAGAATGTCATCTCAGATCAGAAAAGATGGTGACAGCCTCCTCAGGGCAGAAACACTACATGAAGCAGCAGAGAAGTCATGTAGAAAACCTTTACTCTTGGAAAAAAAAAAAAAACTTCAACTGCTTAAAATGTTAAGGCAGTAATCATATCATACATTACTTATCCCGCAAATAGATTCTATTGCTGATTTTTTAATCTGGAAGATGTTTTAATAAGGGAGATGTTTGAAGCGGGCACAATCTGTGTTCAGCGCAGATCTCATGTATTTGTCATTCAACCTAAAAAGCTGTTTAAGCATCCTTTGTGATCTTTGCTGCTCTGCCCAGTGGCAGTGTCACTACTAAAATCCATATATTTTTCAGTAAAGCATATCTCCACAATTCTTTCACCTGGTTAAGTTCATAGAGGTCCATCTCCACAAAAAATAAGCTTTTTAATTACAAGAGTACCACCACACAGCACCCCTCTTTCTCTCTGCGGGCAAATGAAGTTTGTTTCTTCCTAAAGGAATTGAGAAACTCTTGGTTAAGGCAGTTGCTTCCTCTACAAAGGATAGCCACAACAGTGACAATAATGATGTCTTATTATGCCAACCTTTCTAGAAACCGATACCATTTCACCACTGAACTGGCTTTCCCAGTGCTTCTTTCACAGGGGTTACAATAAACTGATAACAAAATAGATTTACGCTAATAGCAGCTTTAGCACTCCCTGGACACTGACATGTAGCCAGGGCAGCCATCAGAAATGTTGGGGCCCCTTACACAGCTTTAGGACTGGGCCCCCCGGTGCTTGACCACCAATCTTCCCCATGGCCCGCCCACTGGCCGTCCCACCAAATTTCCAAAATGTAAACCACAGTGCCCCGTACATCACTGTGCCCCCTATACGTAACAGTGCCCCGTACATCACTGTGCCCCCTATACATAACAGTTCCACTTACATCACAGTGCCCGTACATCAGTGCTGCTTACATCACAGGGCCCATATATAACAGTGCAGCTTACATTCAGTGGCGGCTGGTGCTTAAAATTTTTGGGGGGGCGCAAACAGAAAAATTTAATAATTATTGCTTTGCGGCAAAAACGCTATAAAAAATTGCGTGACTTTGAAGTCGCAAAAGTATGAAAGGGGCCTTCAGTAATTAAGGTATAGTGTGCCCCCTTTCAATGCAGAAAGACCGGCTTGCCCCCTTTCAATGCAGTGACCAGCATACAGGCCCCCTTTCAATGTAGTGACCAGCATACATGTCCCCTGAGAATGTAGTGACAGGTGTACAGGCCCCCTGAGAATGTAGTGACAGGTGTACATGTCCCCTGAGAATGTAGTGACAGGCATACAGGCCCCCTGAGAATGTAGTGACAGGTGTACAGGTCCCCTGAGAATGTAGTGACAGGCGTACAGGCCCCCTGAGAATGTAGTGACAGGTGTACAGGCCCCCTGAGAATGTAGTGACAGGTGTACAGGCCCCCTGAGAATGTAGTGACAGGTGTACAGGCCCTCTGAGAATGTAGTGACAGGCGTACATGTCCCCTGAGAATGTAGTGACCAGCATACAGGTCCCCTGAGAATGTAGTGACCAGCATACAGGTCCCCTGAGAATGTAGTGACAGGTGTACATGTCCCCTGAGAATGTAGTGACAGGCATACAGGCCCCCTGAGAATGTAGTGACAGGTGTACAGGCCCCCTGAGAATGTAGTGACAGGTGTACATGTCCCCTGAGAATGTAGTGACAGGCATACAGGCCCTCTGAGAATGTAGTGACAGGTGTACAGGTCCCCTGAGAATGTAGTGACAGGTGTACAGGCCCCCTGAGAATGTAGTGACAGGTGTACAGGCCCCCTGAGAATGTAGTGACAGGTGTACAGGCCCCCTGAGAATGTAGTGACAGGTGTACATGTCCCCTGAGAATGTAGTGACAGGCATACAGGCCCTCTGAGAATGTAGTGACAGGTGTACAGGTCCCCTGAGAATGTAGTGACAGGTGTACAGGCCCCCTGAGAATGTAGTGACAGGTGTACAGGCCCCCTGAGAATGTAGTGACAGGTGTACAGGCCCCCTGAGAATGTAGTGACAGGTGTACAGGTCCCCTGAGAATGTAGTGACAGGCATACAGGTCCCCTGAGAATGTAGTGACCAGCATACAGGTCCCCTGAGAATGTGGTGACAGGTGTACAGGCCCCCTGAGAATGTAGTGACAGGCATACAGGCCCCCTGAGAATGTAGTGACAGGTGTACAGGCCCTCTGAGAATGTAGTGACAGGCGTACATGTCCCCTGAGAATGTAGTGACAGGCATACAGGCCCTCTGAGAATGTAGTGACAGGTGTACAGGCCCCCTGAGAATGTAGTGACAGGTGTACAGGCCCCCTGAGAATGTAGTGACAGGTGTACAGGTCCCCTGAGAATGTAGTGACAGGTGTACAGGCCCTCTGAGAATGTAGTGACAGGTGTACAGGTCCCCTGAGAATGTAGTGACAGGTGTACAGGCCCTCTGAGAATGTAGTGACAGGTGTACAGGTCCCCAGAGAATGTAGTGACAGGTGTACAGGTCCCCTGAGAATGTAGTGACAGGTGTACAGGCCCTCTGAGAATGTAGTGACAGGTGTACAGGTCCCCAGAGAATGTAGTGACAGGTGTACAGGCCCCCTGAGAATGTAGTGACAGGTGTACAGGCCCCCTGAGAATGTAGTGACAGGTGTACAGGCCCCCTGAGAATGTAGTGACAGGTGTACAGGTCCCCTGAGAATGTAGTGACAGGTGTACAGGCCCTCTGAGAATGTAGTGACAGGCGTACAGGCCCCCTGAGAATGTAGTGACCAGCATACAGGTCCCCTGAGAATGTAGTGACCAGCATACAGGTCCCCTGAGAATGTAGTGACAGGTGTACAGGCCCCCTGAGAATGTAGTGACAGGTGTACAGGCCCCCTGAGAATGTAGTGACAGGCGTACATGTCCCCTGAGAATGTAGTGACAGGCGTACATGTCCCCTGAGAATGTAGTGACAGGCGTACATGTCCCCTGAGAATGTAGTGACAGGTGTACAGGCCCTCTGAGAATGTAGTGACAGGCGTACATGTCCCCTGAGAATGTAGTGACAGGCATACAGGCCCTCTGAGAATGTAGTGACAGGTGTACAGGTCCCCTGAGAATGTAGTGACAGGTGTACAGGCCCCCTGAGAATGTAGTGACAGGTGTACAGGCCCCCTGAGAATGTAGTGACAGGTGTACAGGTCCCCTGAGAATGTAGTGACAGGCGTACAGGTCCCCTTAGAATGTAGTGACAGGTGTACAGGTCCCCTTAGAATGTAGTGACAGGTGTACAGGCCCCCTGAGAATGTAGTGACAGGCGTACATGTCCCCTGAGAATGTAGTGACAGGCATACAGGCCCTCTGAGAATGTAGTGACAGGTGTACAGGTCCCCTGAGAATGTAGTGACAGGTGTACAGGCCCCCTGAGAATGTAGTGACAGGTGTACAGGTCCCCTGAGAATGTAGTGACAGGTGTACAGGTCCCCTGAGAATGTAGTGACAGGTGTACAGGTCCCCTGAGAATGTAGTGACAGGTGTACAGGCCCCCTGAGAATGTAGTGACAGGTGTACAGGCCCCCTGAGAATGTAGTGACAGGCGTACATGTCCCCTGAGAATGTAGTGACAGGCGTACATGTCCCCTGAGAATGTAGTGACAGGTGTACAGGCCCTCTGAGAATGTAGTGACAGGCGTACATGTCCCCTGAGAATGTAGTGACAGGCATACAGGCCCTCTGAGAATGTAGTGACAGGTGTACAGGTCCCCTGAGAATGTAGTGACAGGTGTACAGGCCCCCTGAGAATGTAGTGACAGGTGTACAGGTCCCCTGAGAATGTAGTGACAGGTGTACAGGTCCCCTGAGAATGTAGTGACAGGTGTACAGGTCCCCTGAGAATGTAGTGACAGGTGTACAGGCCCCCTGAGAATGTAGTGACAGGTGTACAGGCCCCCTGAGAATGTAGTGACAGGCGTACATGTCCCCTGAGAATGTAGTGACAGGCGTACATGTCCCCTGAGAATGTAGTGACAGGTGTACAGGCCCTCTGAGAATGTAGTGACAGGCGTACATGTCCCCTGAGAATGTAGTGACAGGTGTACAGGTCCTCTGAGAATGTAGTGACAGGCGTACATGTCCCCTGAGAATGTAGTGACAGGCATACAGGCCCTCTGAGAATGTAGTGACAGGTCCCCTGAGAATGTAGTGACAGGTGTACAGGCCCCCTGAGAATGTAGTGACCAGCGTGTGTGCGTGCCCCCTTCAATGCAGTGTGCCCCCCCTGGGTGGGGATGGGGATGATGGAGTTGCATTGTGAAAATAGATGGGGATGATTCTGGGTGGAAGTGAAAGTTACTAAGTGAAGAGGCTCTCCACAGTGTAATTCCTTTCCCCACTCAGAATCATCCCCAGCCATTTTCACAATGCAACTCCATCATGTCTGCAGTCTGTCTGTGTCCCATCAGGAGTCCTGTGCAAACAAAAGAACAGGTGGACAGGCAGCACATTCAAAGTTCAGTCACTTACCCTCCACTCTGATCTTCTTTCTGCTGCATGTACCGAGCGGGCTGGGGACACTTCCTCCTGCATAGTGATAACTCCACCCCCATGCTGAGTGCTGGCCAATCGGCTACTTGCCAGCCAGGATATACGGCCACTCGTAAGCCTGTATTATGCAGGGATTTCTTCTCTCCTCAGTCAGACGGCGGCAGCGGTGGGGGCGTGCGGCGACGATCTTGCTGGTGATGATTAGAACGCCGGCGCCCCCACCCCCATTAAACACAGACATGCACAATTTAACAGTATTATCCCATAATCCCCCCCCCCCCCGGCGGGGGGAGCCCGGTGCGGGCGGCGGTCGGAAGTTCAGAAAATATTTTTTTTTTTAAAGTGTAAGGGAAGCACTCCCCGCCGGGCCCCTCTAGAGGCTGGGGCCCCTTACACCAGTACTGCCTGTACCCCCCTGATGGCGGCCCTGCATGTAGCACCCTTCTAGGTAGGTGCTAGATTAGAGAGTATAGTTCTGGATCTTTTCTGCTTACCAGAGAGATTGCCAGGTAAATCTATATTGTTCTCTGCCTACCAGAGAGCAGGATCTGTTAGTGAGGTCTGTTAATGGTGCCCAGGTGCAGCTTAGCTTGTCTGAAGTGTTTCACACTGGTCCAATAGGGAGGCATATTGGACAGTGGGAGGAAACCTGAAAAATGAGTGCACAGGAATTTAATACAGCCCTGGTGATTGGCAGAGGAAAGTGTCTCAGTGCATGCTGGCATACTGTATAAATACCGAGGGCACATGGGTTCTGGATCTTTCAACTGGAGAGCAGGGTCCCGGAAGGAGGGGGAGGCTGCCCTTCCTCTACCCAGAAGTCCAGCAGAGCTGACTGGAAGGTAGATACTGGAGAGGATTTGATTTTGCCTACAGTGAGTACAGATCTGTGTCGTGGGGCCTGTTCTGAGAGGGCCACCCCTTCTGCTTAAAATCTAAAAACAGGCGCTATAAAGAAAATGTCAGAATTCTCTAACACTAAAGTGATAAATCATAATAGCCTAGGTATGTGCAAAAACTGGATAAGGTGCAAGTAGATATATGTGCAAAATACAAACAATGTAATACTCATAAACATCACAATAAATGGTGAAATGAAAAAAGTGTCAGAAAGCTCTAACACATAAAGTGCTTAATCACGACTATGTGAATTTGTGCAAAAATTTATAATAGATATATATATAAAGTGCAAAATGCTATTTGCAAATTGCAATTAATGTGCTGCCAATACACATCAAAAAAAAGAGAAAAATGTTGAAAAAGTTCAAAGTCCTTGAAATGGGGATCAAATCAAGAAAAGGAGAACAATCCATGTTCGGAAGTAAAAGGATGTCACCAAATGTGCGACCGTCACCATAAGGGAAGTCAGAAGCGCTTACCAGAAATCGTGGACTCCACTGCGAGGAGCAAAGAGTCAGACAGGTAGCAGGTTATTAACCTTACTGGTATAACATCATTAAAAGGTTGACGGCTTCTCTTCAAATATCTCGGATACATAGTGTAATATCATCAAAACCAGGATTATTAAAAGGTAGAAAAGTTACACTTTCTGTAAATGAAGTTAGTTTCTTCCTAAAGGAATTGAGAAACTCTTGGTTAAGGCAGTTGCTTCCTCTACAAAGGATAGCCACAACAGTGACAATAATGATGCCTTATTAGGCCAACCTTTCCAGAAACTGATACCATTTCACCACTGAACTGGCTTTCCCAGTGCTTCTTTCACAGGGGTTACAATAAACTGATAACAAGATAGATTTACGCTAATAGCAGCTTTAGCACTCCCTGGACACTGACATGTAGCACCCTCCTAGTAGGCAATTCAATTGTCATCACAAATGGTCTCCAAAGGGCGCAATGTCATGGGATAAACTCACTCCAACCTGACGTCTGTTTCCTCCATATGGACTTCATCTGGTAAATGAGTGAACAGTGACAAATCTTAACATGCCTAGAGCAGTGGTCTCCAAACTATGGTCCAGGGGCCAGATGCAGCCATTTGCTTGATTGTATCCAGCCCTTGGGGCACTGTTTCATCTACCGATACCAACAATGGGGTGTAATTTTCCCCCACTGACACCAATGAAGGGACAAAATTCCTTCCACTGACACCAACGATGGGGCACTATTTCTCCCAAAGACACCAACTATGGGGCACTATTCCTCCCAAAGACACCAATGATGGGGCACAATTCCTCCCAGTGGCAAAAACAGTGGGTCGCAATTCCTCCCACTGACACCATTGATGGGGCACAATTACTTGAACTGAAAGAAACCACTGGGCATTATTTTTTCCCACTAATGTTGGGACCTTTTCTACTCCCAATGGCCACAGTTTGGTACCCCTAAAGTCTGAGGGACAGGAAACTGGTCTTTTGTTTAGAAAGTTTGGAGACCCCTGGCCTAGAGTCACTGCAACTTGCAAAGCATTAGCAATGAGTTAAGAAGGCTTTAATGCTTCAATGTTTTGCAGCCTATGCAAGTGAACCTACTCTAATCTTCAAGCAGAAATGAATAGCAGGTACCTAAACCTACACATTTGGTCACTTACCTTGTAGGGCACTCTGAAAGCCATAAAGCTTGGGGTGTACAAATAGCTATTTGAATATTAGAGCTGATTGGACAAAAAAGGGTCAGCAAAACACTGTTGATGACATCTCTGTGTTCTCCCATCTTATAAAAATATTTATAGTATTGCCTGTTAAAACTTTGGAATGTTATAGAGCAGTAGTCCTAAAACTGCAGCACTTTGCTGCCTTTCGCCAGCCCTTGGGCCAATATTCCTCCCACTGAAACCAACAATGGCGCACAATTTCTCCTACTGATACCATTGATGGGGCAATATTTATTTCACTGAAACCAATGATGGGGCACTATTGCTTCCTCTATCGCCAATGATGGAGGGCCATAGATCATTTCTGTGCTAGGAAGGGGGGTAGCCTTAAGCAAGTATAAAACAACTAGGCAGCACTCACAATGTGGCCCAGTGGCTAATGGTTGTTGCAACATTTGTGCTGACAGTGGGAGGGGGCTTAACACTTGAGTCTACTAATAACTAATACACCTCTCCCCAGTGCAGATCTTCTCTAGCTCATAAATCTGCCCAGGACAGATCTCCAACTAATAATTAATACAGATGTCCCCAGTGCAGATCTTCCCTAGTTCAGAAATCCCCTCCCCAGACAGATCTTTCAACTACTTACTAATACAGCTCTCCCTAGTGCAGATCTTCCCTTGTTCAGAAATCCCCCCCCCCATAGTCAGATCTCCAACTAATAACTAACACAGCTCTCCCAAGTGCAGATCTTCCCTAGTTCAGAAATCTGCCCAGGACAGATCTCCAACTAATACCTAATACACCTCTCCCCAGTGCAGATCTTCCCTAGTTCATAATTCCCCCCCCCCCCCAGGACAGATCTCCAACTAATACAACTCTCCCAAGTGCAGATCTTTCCTAGCTCAGAAATCCACCCAGGACAGATCTCCAACTAATAACTAATACACCTCTCCCCAGTGCAGATCTTCCCTAGTTCAGAATCCCCCCCCCCCCCAGGACAGATCTCCAACTAATAACTAATACACCTCTGCCCAGTGCAGATCTTCCCTAGTTCAGAATCCCCCCTCCCCAGGACAGATCTCCAACTAATAGCTAATACACCTCTCCCCAGTGCAGACCTTCCCTAGTTCAGAAATCCGCCCAGGAAAGATCTCCAACTAATAACTAATACACCTCTTCCCAGTGCAGATCTTCCCTAGTTCAGAATTCCCCCCCCCCCCCCCCCCCAGGACAGATCTCCAACTAATAACTAATACACCTCTCCTCAGAGCAGATTTTCCCTAGTTCAGAAATCTGCCCAGGAAAGATCTCCAGCTAATAACTAATACACCTCTTCCCAGTGCAGATCTTCCCTAGTTCAGAATTCCCTCTCCAGGACAGATCTCCAACTAATAACTAATACACCTCTCCCCAGTGCAGACCTTCCCTAGTTCATAAATCCGCCCGGGAAAGATCTCCAACTAACAACTAATACAACCCTCCCAAGTGCAGATCTTTCCTAGTTCAGAAATCCGCTCAGGAAAGATCTCCAATTAATAACTAATACAGCTCTTCCCAGTGCAGATCTTCCCCAGTTCAGAATCCCCCCAGGACAGATCTCCAACTAATAACTAATACACCTCTCCCCAGTGCAGACCCCTTCCCTAGTTCAGAACCCCCCCCCCCCCAGGACAGATCTCCAACTAATACATAATACACCTCTTCCCAGTGCAGATCTTCCCTAGTTCAGAACCCCCCCCCCCCCCCAGGACAGATCTCCAACTAATACATAATACACCTCTGCCCAGTGCAGATCTTCCCTAGTTCAGAATCCCCCCTCCCCAGGACAGATCTCCAACTAATAGCTAATACACCTCTCCCCAGTGCAGACCTTCCCTAGTTCAGAAATCCGCCCAGGAAAGATCTCCAACTAATAACTAATACACCTCTTCCCAGTGCAGATCTTCCCTAGTTCAGAATTCCCCCCCCCCCCCCCCCCCAGGACAGATCTCCAACTAATAACTAATACACCTCTCCTCAGAGCAGATTTTCCCTAGTTCAGAAATCTGCCCAGGAAAGATCTCCAGCTAATAACTAATACACCTCTTCCCAGTGCAGATCTTCCCTAGTTCAGAATTCCCTCTCCAGGACAGATCTCCAACTAATAACTAATACACCTCTCCCCAGTGCAGACCTTCCCTAGTTCATAAATCCGCCCGGGAAAGATCTCCAACTAACAACTAATACAACCCTCCCAAGTGCAGATCTTTCCTAGTTCAGAAATCCGCTCAGGAAAGATCTCCAATTAATAACTAATACAGCTCTTCCCAGTGCAGATCTTCCCCAGTTCAGAATCCCCCCAGGACAGATCTCCAACTAATAACTAATACACCTCTCCCCAGTGCAGACCCCTTCCCTAGTTCAGAACCCCCCCCCCCCAGGACAGATCTCCAACTAATACATAATACACCTCTTCCCAGTGCAGATCTTCCCTAGTTCAGAACCCCCCCCCCCCCCAGGACAGATCTCCAACTAATACATAATACACCTCTTCCCAGTGCAGATCTTCCCTAGTTCAGACCCCCCCCCCCCAGGACAGATCTCCAACTAATACATAATACACCTCTTCTCAGTGCAGATCTTCCCTAGTTCAGAACCCCCCCCCCCCCCCCCGGATAGATCTCTAACTAACAACTAATACAACTCTCCCAAGTGCAGATCTTTCCTAGTTCAGAAATCTGCCCAGGACAGATCTCCAACTAATAACTAATACAGCTCTCCCCAGTACATATCTTCCCTAGTTCAGAACCCCCCCCCCCCCCCCAGGACAGATCTCCAACTAATACAGCTCTTTCCCATTACAGTTCCATCCTCAGTACAGCTTTCTCCCTAGCACAAATCAGGCCCAGTACAGCTCTCCCCCAGTCAAGCTTAAAAAAAACCCTGCAGAGTATGGAAGGCAGCAGACAAATAAATGTTAAAACTATGTAGATACCAACATTATAAAAAATTTCCAGGGACACTTTTCTGCTTTTTAAGTGCTACAGATAAGTAGATAAGTAATCAGACATATTATTGCCAATGAGCACAGAGAACTACAGAGATTTCAAAGCAGAATGATATTTTACATTTATAATCATACAATCCTTTTTAAGTTTAGAATTGTTAAAAACCAGCTACTTTTCCAGGGACATACAGATGTGATCAAGTCACAATTGATAGATTTGAGCAACATTATCTTTCCTTTCTGTATTTTGTTTGCTTCACTAATTTTTATATTCTGTAAATAAGAAAAAAAATACTGAAAGTGACAGGTAGAATAGATTTTATATGTCAAATGTATTAGCAGGTAAGTAGTTTAAATGACTACCTATAGCGCTTGCTTTAAATAATTACAATATATGTTATAAGTGAATATAATAAATTTCATAAAATTGATATTAGTGAAAAATATAATAAGTGCATATACACTAGTATATTCCTTACAAATGTATTAGCAAGCCATCCCATAAGGAACTAGGAGGGTATGTGGGTGCGTGGCAAATGGAAGGATCATCTAGAAAACAGATGAATTCAGGACACCAATATAAATTAAAAATACATTTGCAGACATTTCTTTATTTGAAGTTATTGAAAACTGCTTGCTCATGTTTAGGGTAGGATTCTTTGAAAAGGTGAATGTAAGTATGAAACATGTGAGTGCTGTAATAAACCAGGAAAAAACATTACCACAGTCCAGGTATAGTAACTCCTTTATATTCGTTATCTGCTGGTGAGATGAACCTAACTAATACTAGTACCCAGCCATACTAGATGGCTGTGAGCCCTAAGATCCAGCTAGAGCAGTTTGATGTTTATACACATGGTGTTCACAGGTTGTCTGATACATTTGGAGTAAAGAGTCTGTGCATTATCTGGAGACCACATAATGAAAAACATGGTGTCCTTTTTTGCTCTGTACGCAGAGCCTATAGTGACTGAATACAGCGGGAGCAAGCCTCCAGCGGCGCACGCGTGCCACCCACAAGGGGAGGAGTCCAGCGACGTAAGTCTACGTCGCTGGACGGGAACGAGCCACTTTGCCGCAGTACAGTCAATGTGACTGGTCGGCAAGTGGTTAAATCAATGAAAACATGATTCTAAATAAAATATATGTGAACAAGTACATAAAAGTCCATATACAAGGAAAAAAACTAGTGTTTGAAGGAGAACCACAAGTCCCCGCATGCAGATGAGAGTGTTAATCCCTCCATGACAGATGAGAAGAAGCCACAAGTGGGATACGAAAGAAGCGATTGGCTGCTTACTAGAGGCTGTTGGCCACCCAAATTAATGGAGAAGCCAAATTGCGCTTATGAAAAGTTGTAGACCACCGGATACAAATCGTCAGACACGGCTATTCAGGTCAACTCGCAGGAGGGCACATAGGAACCACTGGCTGGATCACCAACCTTGGTATCGGCATTAAGGCGGAAGATGGAAGCAGATTACGCGGTAATACTCTGCATGTTTGCAATGTGCACACACAGCCAAAGAAAAGACACTTTCCTCTCATATCTGCCAAAAAACAGCCAGGTACATGGGATCACACGCAGCATTCATTCTCCAACAATCTCCAGACATGCAAATAACAACGCAGCCAGACTTCTTAATGGCAAAACTTTGGCCATGGCCTTTATTAATTGGTTTCAATATACACTTTATTAAAACTTCAATTTCATACTAATAACGATATGACTTATAACTTTTAACTTCCATACCATTTTTCAACTCAGCTATTACAGCTCGAGCTGATAACCACATCACAATATTATTACACTGTCCCCCTTTTCTTACGAAAATGTGACCCACCACATTAAGAAGGCCGCGACAAGGGGACGGGGGGTTGGGTGAGCTCCACAGCTTGTGATATCACGCGACGTCTGGCGCCAATTTCAGTCAGGACCCCTTATTTATAGACCCCAAAGGGGCTTCCAGAAGCTTCTAGCAGCCTCCAGAGACCCTACCTATCAGGTACAAGCCCCCCATGGGACCACGCCCTCACCTGCAGGGGGAGCCTTGAAACCCGCAGGCTGCGGTGATCCCATGAGGAAAAGGGGGGCCTTGAAACCTATTTCCCCTTTTCCCAACATTTTTTTGACCCACAGACATAAGTGGGGTGGGGCTCTTAATAAACTTTAAACATCTAGAACAGGAATCCTCAAACTACGGCCCTCCAGATGCTGCGGAACTACACATCCCATGAGGCATTGTAAAACTCTGACATTCACCGACATGACTAGGCATGATGGGAAATGTAGTTTCTGAACAACTGGAGGGCCATAGTTTGAAGACCCCTGATCTAGAACAATAAATATTTGGCCTGTTATTACATATTAAAGTTGTGTGAACCTTGGCATTATTTAATGTTCTTGTTCTGTATTTTGACAGGTGATAGCTTTTCTTTCCCCTTCACTGCTCTGTCAGTCTACACAAATAGTTGTTCCACTGCACTCCCATATTGATTGACGCTTTCTTTGTATTTCTCATTCATCTGTTTGCCTCTCACACTACAGAAGCTACAGAAGAAGCACACATTTTTCCAAATTTTCTAGCTGGTATTTTTTACTTATTATTTAAATGCCTATTTACAGAATTCATAATTGTTTTTGTAAATGTTTATGTTTTTACAGACATACAACAGTAGCGAGACATGCTGTATACACCAATAGGATTGCACACAGTAGGAAGTCAAAAAAGAGCATGTGGTATATCCTGATATGTAATCATCATATGTGCATAGACAAAATACAGATAAAGGATATGAGACGACAGTATATGACTCACAGTAGATGACTTGTTTGTACTGTTACAGTCTCCACCTCCTTCTGATACAGGTATGGACAAAACTCACTTTGTCCACCAGAGCAAGAATGAAAGAAATATAATTGTCTAAGTCAGTGGTGTTAAACGCAATTTCATTGCGGGCTGCATCAGCATTGTGGTTGCCCTCAAAGGGCCGGTTCTATCTGTAAGATCAGATGTTCAGAACACCCCACACCCCCTCACACCCTTGCATGAGATGTCAAAGGCCCCTCACCATCAGAAGTCAAGAGTCACCCACCCTTCCTTACATCACAATGCACCCCCTTACCTTGTGCTGCTGCCAGGAAGAAGATGCGGGTAGATCTGGGAAGAAGTGCATGGTTTGGAGGAGAACCAGGGGAGGGCTGGAGTCAGCTTCCAGAGTCTTCTGAATGCTGAGACCAGGGGAGGCAAAGACAAGGTGGTGTTGTGGGTGCAGGGTCTGTAGGAGGAATTCTGCCCTCCTCTCTGCTGTGGACTGATGAGAAGGGGGGTTGGGCAAAGACCAGGCTTTCTGCAGCTGCACAGAGGAGTGCAGGATCTGGCAAAGGAGGTTTGTCCTCTCTGCTGCCTACAGAGACAAGGTGGGGGGCAGAGACTAGGGGGGTGCCGCAGCTGCAGGAGAGGTGCGAGGGCCACATGAAATGGCCTGGGGGGGGCGCATTCGGCCCGCGGGCCTTGTGCTTGACACCTGTGGTCTAAGTAGACAAAAAATAAGTGAGTATAGGGACAGAAGAGGAAAAAGAGGAGCAAAGAAGAAAAGAGAAAATAAATATGTTTATTGCTTCAGTTTATGAATGAACAGGAGCCTCTGTCTCCTGTTCATTCATTTTAAATGCTAAAGGCCCGTACACACGTGCAGATTGTCGGCCGAAAAGATTCGGCCGACGACCGATCGGCCGATTTTCGGCTTGTTAGTATGATGCTTCCGACAGCCGACAGCGCACTTTCGGCCGAAAAGAATCTGTCGTGCAAGCATTAAAATTTTTGTATGCCGACACCAGAGCGGCCGATTGTTCGCCAGTCAATACAGAATTCGGCCGACAGACAGCAGATTTGCAAGACTGGGCATGCTCAGAAAAGAAAAAACACAGGGAAAGTTAACCATCACATGACATCACTTCTGCAGTCGGCTGTAGTCGGCGGACAAAATTCTTGTGCAGTCTTTTGCACTTTTCAACAGACACGACAGCCCGGGGACAAAAGATGGCCGATCGTTCGGCCGACGATCTGCACGTGTGTACGGGGCATAAGGCTGCCGAGAAAGAGACTGTGGAATCTGTGTCCTCAGTGCCTTTTTCTGTCTCAAATGGGAGATGTCAGGGGTCTGCTTAGGTACCTCACCTAAGCCCACCAACAGGGCTGATTAAAAATAATTAAATAAATAAATACAAAAAAATTGAATTGTAAAAAAAAATGATAAAAAATAGAATTGTAAAAAGCATAATATAATATAAATAAATACTAACACCAACCCCCCCCCCGCACCCTCCCGCCCTACAGACACTGTCCACTTCACCCCCCCCCCCAAAAAAAGCATTGTGGAAAAAAATATAAATTAAAAATTAACTTGTAAAAAAGAAATACATAAAAATAAAGAACTACTGATACCATCCACTGTGCCATCACACTGACACTGCACACTGCCCTACTGACACCGTCCACTTAAGCCACACCCACATTTCGCCGCAGAGCGCTAAGTTCGCTGCTTTTTTTTATCATTGCCTAGGGCCCACTGATTTCATTAAGTGCCCCTTGATTTTACCTCATATTATAAGATGTTGGTAAATCTAAAGGAAAATTGTACAGGAAAATAGTATAATTCATGGCCAACCTTATTCTTATTCTTTTAACCAGTGTGGTATAATCTGATACTCTCAGACATAATGTCCCATGCCCTGGGAATTTTAATTAACATTTCAGGTGAGTACTAGGATTGAACACCTGTAGGGTTTTCTAGTTCACCGCCAAGCCTATCAAGGGACAGCTCTAGGCACTGTGTATATCTTCCTTAGTGACTGAAAACCAATCAGCATTGTTCCTGACCATGTGATTAACATGACAGATATGCAATGTCAAATGTACATTATCCCCTTCCTGCCGCACTATAGTTGAAAGACGGCCACAGCACGGACTTACTTTGCCGGGAGGGTGTACAAGCACATCCTCCCGTGATTGCGATGCCCGCGCGCCCTGCAGGCTCTCTGATCGCTGAGTTCTTTGGACTCAGCTGATCACAGATTGGGGTAAAGGGCCAATCGCAGCACCTCTTTATCATGTGATCAGCTGTGTCCAATGAAAGCTGATCATAAATGTAAACACAAGGCAGTTACCGCCTTTTCTTTACTAACGCTGACAGTGTGAGGAGAGGAGAAGAGAGCTGGTAGCCGTCTTGTGTTAAAGGGACATCGCCCCTTCAGGACACTGATTATCAGTGTCCTGATTATCAGTGCGGTCCCAAGTGCCCACCAGTGCTGCTAATCAGTGCCTCCTCATGAGTGTCACCTATCAGTGCCCATCAGTGCTGACTATCAGTGCCACCTACCAGTGCCTCCTATCAGTGCAGTCTCCTCAGTGCCCATCAGTATCATCTATCAGTGCCCATCAGTGCGGCCTATCAGAAAGAGAAAAATTACCAGTTTGCAAAACTTTATAACACACTGTGAAATTTTGTTTTTTTTTCTAAATTTTGGTTCTTTTTTTCGTTTGTTTAGTAAAGTATTAAAAAAACCAAGTGGTGATTAAATACCATCAAAATAAAGCTCTATTTGTGTGAAAAAATTTCATATGGGTACAATGTGTAGGGCCGCACAATTGTCATTCAAAGTGACAGCACTGAAAGCTGAAAATTGGCCTGAATAGGAAGGGGTAAAAGTGCCTAGTAGGCAAGTGGTTAATTGAAAAAAAAAAAAAAAAAAAAAAAAAAAAATTTCTGTTTTTCATCCTATACTAAATCTCATGGGCAGGAAATTTATAAAAACAGTTGTAGTGCTACCCCCGCAGAGGCCACTGCTATTAACTATTTATTTCCTGAGATTACAGAGGCTGCCCATCCCCACAAGCACCAGCCCAATCACACAGGCTCCAGGAACAAGTGTAGGGGATGTCTTTTTAAGAATTATTGCTTGAAGAAACTTTACCGCTTGACTACTAACGACATACCAGTACATCTCTGCAGGCATCATCTCGGAATTGTTTTTTTCAGCAGGCAATCGGCTCTCTTGTAAAAGCCATCCTAGTTGCTAATTAGCTGCTGGATTGTTTTTGCAAGCAGCAGGAGGGGACCACCCACTGCCTTCTATGGCTCTCTCATCCCACCGGGGGACCCAAGTGTGCAGCCAGTGATTCTGCCGGTTGACTATAGAGATGATTGGAGAACGGAAACTGGAGCAAAGGAGCATTTATTCACTTACAGTTTCACAGTTGTAAACAAACCCTTAGTGGTTTGAAAAAAGTATTGGATCACACCGATCTTGGTATGATCCGAAGCTTTTAAGGGCAGAGGAGGGATCTGGGGGTCTAATAGTAAAGAGTATCTGTCACTGCCTATTGCTATCACAAGGGCTTATTTATATTCCTTGTGATACCAATAAAAGTGTTTAAAAAAAAATTAAAGTGACAGTGTAAAAAAATAATTAAAAATGTTTTTTTTAAATTAATTCCCCACGTCCCCCTGTGCTCAAGTGCAAAGGTGAATGAGTGCATCAGTCCTGCATGTGCAGCAAACAGTGATTGCTGCACACATGTAAGGTATTACCAGGAACATCAGAATGAGGGCAGTAATTCTAGCACCAGTCGTCCTGTGTAAATCTAAAGTGGTAAACTGTAAAGGCTTTTAAATCGTCTCTTGTGGATAATAACATTTCCAAAGTATAGAAAATTGGATTTTAATGGTGCCAACACACAGAGATTGGTAAAAACCATTTTGATTTAAATCAAAATGTAAAAAAAAAAGATATGGGGTATCTTTGCTCCTCACTAAAGCATTTAAAAGCGATTTCATCCAATACACATATGCTTATACATAGACAAACTGTGTCAGTCAAAATGCATGCTGCTCGACATGTTTCACTTTCCTGCTTCTTCAGGAGCTGTAAAGCATGTGTAACATATGCATATTACGTGATCAGTTGAACACTAGTAGGAATTCTAGAGTTTATATAAAAAAGAGAGCCAGCAACTGCGGTGACAATAGATCGTAAGGAGAGCACACTCGATCAGGGTAGCTTCAACTGTTGTCAGATAATCCTCCCAAATATAGGGAACCCTGTAGGAAACCAAAAGGTGTTCATTCAAAGATGGATAGGTTGTTACAAAAATAGATGAAAACAAGATAGTCACTAAAGCACTCCTAGATGATCAGAGATGTCCCATCAAGGCACAAAGCATGTGGACATAACAGCACCCTTCAGGCAGGTGTGGATAATAAAATGTATGTAGTTTGAAGCCGTTGCATGGGCGTGTGCAATTTAAAGCATGAAATGTTGGTATCTATCTATTTACTTGGCATAACATCCTCTTTTAAATTCTACTGAACAATTGGGTATTAAATTGTGTTTATGGTGATTAAAATGAAAAAACTGTACTTTTTCCAAAAAAAGTTGAGTTTGGAGAACAAACCCTTAGTGGTTTGAAAAAAGCTTGGATCATACTGATCTTCATATGATCCAAAGCTTTTAAGGGCAGAGGAGACATCTGGGGTCTAATAGTAAAGAGTACCTGTCACTGACTATTGCTATCACAGGGGCTTATTTATATTCCCTGTAATAACAATAAAAGTGATTTAAACAAAAATTAAAGCGACAGTGTAAAAATAAAAAAAATAATTAAAACATTTTTTTTTTTTTTTAATTCCCCCCGTCCCCCCATGCTCAAGCGCAAAGGTGAACGCGTGCATCGGTCCTGCACACGCAGCAAACAGTAATTGTACCACACATGTAAGGTATCAACAGGAACGTCAGAATGAGGGCAGTAATTCTAGCATCAGACCTCCTGTGTAAATCTAAAGTGGTAAACTGTAAAGGCTTTTAAATCGTCGCCTGTGGATAATAAAATGTATGTAGTTTGACGCCGTTGCATGGGCATGTGCAATTTTAAAGCATGAAATGTTTGGTATCTATCTATTTACTAGGCATAACATCATCTTTTATATTTTACCGAACAATTGGGTATTATATTGTGTTTATGGGCATTAAAATATAAAAAGTGTACTTTTTCCAAAAAAAGTTGCGTTCGAAAAACCGCTGAGCAAATAATGTGTGATATAAAAAATTGCCACACCAACTATCTTATTCTCTATTTTAAAAAATATATATATAATGTTTTGCGGTTCTAAGTAATTTTCTAGCAAAAAAACCCTTATTTTTACATGTAAACAAAAAGTATCAGAAAAGGTCTGTTCTTCAGGTGGCAGGGTTAGGGGATGGGATACTCCAAAATGATTAACACATAGCAATCTCCTCCTTGAGTATACGTGAATGTTGGACAGTCCTAACCCCCATAGTTGAAGACAATGAGGTACATTTCTGAATTTGTTTCACAACTACTGGCAGCCAGTGCAATTTCCAGAACACTGCACAGTCACAGGGGTCAATTGAGGGTCTTTACTCACAAGTCCGCAGGACAGCTGCCAGCTTTCTCTGGACCATATCCCTTGTGGTAGAAGAAACCCAGCTCTCCAATCTCTCCAGTACTTCAGACTATTTATCACCTTTCCGGGCCCCCTTCTCGACACTGCTCTCCAGGGATTGGCTGGAGCATAAAAAATATTTAGGCTGTTTTTTTGCATCTCCCTCTCTAAGCTCTGGAAGCTTCTTCCAGAGGCAGGGGGAAGCAATCAAACTCCCAGCCTGTGAAACCCTGAAAAGACCAGGATAGATGATCACTGCTCCTCTGATTACAAAAGGAGCCTAAAAAGAAATTGATCTGGCATCCTACACTAGGAAGGTGCTACACATTGTACCAAATAAAAGCCATGCATATCCTTAAAATCAATGTAAAATGTATTTAGGTTTGTGAATTAGTCATAGCAAGATTGTTAAATTAACCATTGCATATTACCACTGCTAAATTTGGTTTTGATATCTTCGCTTCAATAACCATCAGTCATGAAGGAATTAAGGTGTGTTTACTGTCCGTTTCTTCAATATAATATATATAATTATAATTCATCCCGAAGGTGTTCTATCGGGTTGAGGCCAGAACTCCACCCCAAACTCGCTCATCCATGTCTTTTTGGACCTTAGTTTGTGCACTGGTGCGCAGTCGTGTTGGAAAAGGAAGGAGCAATCCTCAAACTGTTCCTACAAAGTGGGGGAGACTAAAATTGTCCAAAATGTCTTGGTATGCTGATGCCTTAAGAGTTCCCTTCTCTGGAACTAAGGGGCCAAGCACAGCCAGGCCTTCTCATCCAACATCAGTGCCTGACCTCACAAATGCGCTTCTGGAAGGATGATCAAACATTCCCATAGACACATTCCTAAACCTTGTGGACAGACTTCCCAGAAGAGTTGAGGCTTTTATAGCTGCAAAGGGTGGGCCAACTCAATAGTGAACCCTACAAACTAAGACTGGGAGATATATAAACAATCAGTCGTGCTAAATAAGTGAAATAGGAACAAAATTATATAGTCCAAAAATTTAAATATAGTTCATAGATTCTTAGGTACGGAAATAGTGGACACTGTGACACAAGAAAATCCACATCTGATAGGGAAACTGCTTACCAGAGATGAGTGTATAAATGGCATGTAACTCAATCCTCCTATTTCTTTGAAGAAATGCAGAGTCCAGTTCCAGTGTGAGTGAAGTGGAATGGTATCAAATATCCCTCAATTGAAAAGAAAAAGACGTCATAGCATAATACCGCAAAAAATAGTAAATGAATAATGTAGAAACGTGACCCAGCACCTCCAAAGTGAATGGAAAAAACGGGAAAATATGTGAAAACACCTGAAGGTGATACATAGAGGGATAGAAATAGGTACTCCTTACCAAAATAAATAGAAAAGTGCACAATATGAACCTCTAATTAAATGCAGAAGGAGGAGGGCACACAATGAGAATCCTCTTTCAATGGGTAAATGAGAGAGGGAGAGGGGTGAACCAATAAACCCTGCACCCGGCAAAAATGAATCCTTACCAGACCATGGTAAGGAAAACACATCAATATGACAAAAAAAGTGTTTATTGGTTCACCCCTAGGCCGACATTTTGATGTATAGTATGTCTATGAAACATTAAAACTAAAGGCACAGCCACAGGTTAGGAAACGGCCTTGAAATTTGAGATGGTTTCAGTGGAGTTTCAATGACTGCCAATAGATGGCGTGCGTTGAAAACAAATGGTCATAGTGTAAAAACTATTAGGGCTATGGCTTAGATTTAGACATGTTAAGTTGCAGCAGGGATGGCTGAACATTTTGATGTAACATTTGTGTAGGTGGCCTTAAAAATGAGGGAGTGGCAGCAGTTTAGAAAATGTGGCAAGATTTCATCGCTCCCCCTCTCGGAATCTTCATCTCCACTCTAGTTTTGAACATTCCACCATTCATTCCTATGGGGCCCATTTTGGCCAATTTTGCCACAAAAACGACGATATTTCGCAAACCTTTTGGCGAAACCTTCCAAAAAGTAATAGTAACGTGATCGGGAGGGATCCACTCGTTTCGGTATATTTCTTGTCTATGTAGTGTAAAAACTGTGAGAGGAGTTAGGGTGCCAAATTTTCCCATAGGCTTTCACTGTAATAAGAATAATATATATGTGAAAAAATATTAAGTGTACTTGCCATAGGCAAGAACACTTAAATAAGACAAAATAAGGTATAAAAAAAGTTATATATCCAGTGAGCCTGAATGTAATACACTGTTTTATACTACAGTATTTGCTTCCACTACATCTACAAATTTGTAAGAAAAGTCTAATATTGTGCAGTCAACATAAAGAGGGCCCACTGTTTCCAAGTTTTTTTAAAACAAGCTTCCTGTCTCCTCAACGAAGCTGTATGTTCTTCCATGTGCATTATATTGTTTACTGTTCTAATACAATGATGCACAGAGGGGGGAGAATGGGGATTTCCAATGTGCTGGTATGCAGGCCCTCGCCGCATTTTAAAGATGTCTCAACAAAGAATATCAATATTTTTGTTTGGAAAGCGGGCTAAGTTGTAACAAATAGGCTGCTGGTTCATGGACAAGGAAAAGGCCTGTGAGATCTTAAATCAAAGCACATACATCCTGCCAGTAAGTTGAATTCGAGGGCAAGTCCAAAAAAAATGATAGAGCATTCCTGTCTTTCCCACATCGCCAACGGGTGGGGTCGACAGTAGGAAACACTCTATGTAGTCTCTCCGGATCTAGTCAGGAACTTATATCCTGATTCCTGCAGTCTCGAAGAAATAGAAGGTTTGTGTATAAAATAAAAAATAAAGTCTCTTTGGTCTGCAAATAATGTGGTGTTTAGATCTATTTCCCATGAAAGACGGAATCAAAGAGTCTGGAGGGGCAACCAACGCAGTGTATGCTCTAGAGAGGTCCCTTTGTATAGGTCGGTCAGCAATACAGAGGCACTCAAAGATGGTAGGTACATATCAGAAAGTTCCGATCATAAAGATATTGAAGAAAGGTAATGCCTTAACCACTCTAGAACCGCTCACAGTAATACTACTGCGGCAGAGTGGTTCGTTATCGTCCAGCGACGTAGTATTAACGTCGTTGGACACTCCCCCTTCTGGGCGGCGCTTGCGCGCCGCCGGAGGCTCGCTCCCGCTGTTTTCATTCACAGCGGGAGTCGGGCCAGGGGAGGAGCAGCGGCGATCGCCGCAGCTCTTACCCGATCGTCGGGGATCGAGTCTGGAGTTCCGCCCGCTGTGTGTAAACACAGCGGGCGGATCTCCATAGTGACAGGGAGTGACAGATCGGACTGTTCAGCATAGCTGGACATCCGATCTGTCCATGACTCACACAGTCACCTCCCCCCCTACACGTCAGTAAGCACCAGGCATACATTAACCCCTCCCTCTCCAATAAAATTAACCCCTTCCCTGCCAGTGTCATTTTTACAGTAACAGTGCATATTTATAGCACTGATTACTGCAGTAATGTCACTGGTACCCCCAAAAGTGTCAAAAATGTCAGTCAAGGGTCCGATCTGTCCGCCGCAATGTCGCAGTCCCGCAAAAAAAATCGCAGATCGCCGCCATTACGCGTTAAAAAAAAAACAATAAAAATGACAAAAATCTTTCCCTTAGTTAGTAAACGCAATAACTTTTGCGTAAACCAATCAAAATATGCTTATTGCGATTTTTTTTACCAAACATATGTAGCATAAAACAAATTGGCCAAAAATTTTTAAAAAAATTGGTTTTTACATCTTTTTTGGGGGGAATTTCATATAAAAAAATGTTAAAAATATTGTTATTTTTTCAAAATAAACGCTCTTTTTTTGTTTATAGCGCAAAAAGTAAAAATCGCACAGGTGATCAAATACCACCAAAAGAAAGCTCTGTTTGTGGGAAAAAAAGGACGTAAATTTCGTTTGGGTACGGCGTCGCACGACCGTGCAATTGTCAGTTGAAGTCGCACAGCGCCGAATCGCAAAAAGTGGCCTGGACGGAAGACAGCAAAATCCTCCGGTGGTAAAGTGGTTAATTGACTCATTTGCCATAACGAAAGGGATGGTGAGATCATGAAGTGAATATCAGCTATAGTTTTCCAACCACCCTCTTCCGTAAAATCTTGCACTCTATACTTCCCTGTTTGTAATAAATTGATGAAATATAGGACCATATAACCCTGGTGGAAAATCTGATTTTCCAATCACTGGTATTGTAGGTGATGTTGCCAAGGAGTTTATCACCCTGGGACTATTCTTAAGAGCAATTTTATAAGTAGTGCTCAGGATATGATAATCTTTTACCTGGGCAGGACATCCTTTATGAAGCCATAGAAGAGTCCTAAGTGGTAAAGGGGACATGTGCTGTTCCAAAGAGATCCAGCTCTGCCTAAATATGGTTACACCAATCCAAGATACACGCTAAATGTGGGGTCTCATAATACTGTACTGGATCTGGGAATTATAACCCCCACAACATTAAGGCAACATGAGAATACCTACATTATTCCTGGGTGGACAGTCTGCTCATAAAAACTGTACAAACTCACGTTACATTGTCGCAATAAATTCACTGGTATTGACACTGGTAGAGTTTGAAATAGATATAGTAATCGGGGAAGTACATTCATTTTTAAGATGCTTTTTTCTACACAACCAGGTAAGATGTCGCCATTTTTCATTGACTTTTCCTGCCAATGTTAAAACTACTTGGCAGTGCAATGTACGGGCAGATAGCTTGCACTCACAGTCTGCAGGAGACCTGCATGGCATCAGCGATCTGCTGATCACTGGTGCAATGCTTTCCAGGATGCATGATTTTTTTTTTTTGAAAGGTTAACCTAACCTTTAAAAGCACAAAACTTGCTGGTCCCAAAGCAGCATGGCTTTACTGAGATCATGTCAGACTAAACAGATTGGATTTTTTGACTATATTACCAATGTTTAGGACAAGGGTGGTGTTGTGGACCTAGCATATCTTGATTTCAGCAAGGCATTTGATATGGTTCCACACATTGGGTGGTTCAGTGGATATGCAGTTGGCTAAAGATTAGATACCAGAGTGTCGTTGTAAATGGGGTTCATTAGGAACAGAGACAAGCCACTAGTGGTGTACCAAAAGTTTATTCCTGATATCCCTGGAGGTGTCTGTAACATGGAATAAGATTTGGCATTGCTGGAAGATTGGTGAAAACAGTGGAAACTGCAGTTCAATGTTTCTAATTGTAAAAAAAATGCACATAGGGAAAAAGAATCCCTAGACAGAGTACAACATTGGGGACAGGAGTGTAACTATAGCGGTCACAAGGGTGGAAATTGCGACCTAGCCCCATGCTGCAGGGGGTCCATGTGACTCCCCTGTCATATTTGTCTACACCTGGATAAAAAGGCCAGCGGGGCAGCATATAGTAGAACTGTGTTAATCTGTGTTGCTGCCTCATTAGTGCCCATCAGTGCAGTATCAGTACGCACCACTGCCCCCTTATCAGTGGCCATCAGAGCAGCATATTAGTGCCCATCAGTGCAGCCTATTAGCTCACATCAGTGCAGCATATCAGTGCCCATCAGTGCCGCCTTATCAGTGCAGCCCCATCAGTGCAGCTTATTAGTGCCACCTCATCAGTGGCCATCAGTGCCCATTAGTACAGCCTCATGTCAGGAGATTAGTAAAATTACTGATTTTTTTAAGAAATTTGGACTTGTGTTTGCTGCCACTGATTGTAGTCATAGGATTATTTCACTTATTTGCATAATGACTAGGAAGTCCATAGTCATACAAATTAGTGAAATAATCAGTGGCAGCAAACACAAGTCCAAATATCCTAAAAGAAAGGGGTAATCTTACTAATCCAGTGACATATTGCGATAGCACACATGGAGGTGAGCAGGTCCAAAATATTATTGTCATAATTTACAATTAAAAGTCTTAATTATATATGATACAATTCAATATGTTCGCTCAAGGACAAGGATGTTCAAAAAAATTTAAATTATATTATAGACATGATGCCCGCCATACCTGGGGGCGGAGAAGGGTAGGTGGAACATTAGGCTGCAGCGCCACACTTATTAGCATTGGCGGCCGTCGGGTCAGTTGTATTAAGTGTGGTCGGCAGCATGCGGTCTGTCCGAATGTCCTCACCGGCCGGTATTATCATACCGGCAGGTAGCAGTGTGACCACTTTATAGGGCTGCCAGACTGACTTGCCTCCTGGACCTTACCCTCCGGCCCAATTTGCCCCATAAGACTTTCACTATACTAAAGGTGTAGAGCAAGCCGACGGGGACCCTTTTCGTGCGGGAGCCAGGAGGAGGCGTTTTTTTTTGTGCGGGTTGTAGCTTTTTTGCTGCCCCCTGCAAAGTGCCGCCCTAGGCCTGGGCCTTGTCGGCCTAGGCCAAGATACAGCACTGAGTCACAGTCTGCTGTGATTTTGGGGCCTAGAAAGATAAAATCTGTCACTGTTTCTATTTCTTCTCCTTCTGTTTGCAAAAGAGTGATGGGACTGGTTACCATGATCTTTGTTTTCATAATGTTCAATTTCAGGCCAGCTTTTGCGCTATCCTCTTTAACCTTCATTAAGAGACTCTTAATTATTCCTCGCTTTATGCAATTAGTGTGGTATCATCTGCATATCTCAGGTTCTTGATATTTGTCCCTGTGATCTTGATTGTGGCTTGTGATTCATCGATCCTGGCATTTCCCATGATGTACTCTGCATATACTGTAAGTTGAATAAGTAGGGTCGGTTGCAGAGATGTATAATAACGAAGTAGAACTACTTAAGTACTGTACTTAAGTACCGAAATGCGGTATCTGTACTTTCCTAGAGTAGAATTTTTTTCTCCTACTTCTACTTTTACTTCACTACATTTTTTCGATGATTTCGATACTTCTACTCAAGTATTTTTTTTTTTTGTGCTGCATAGTTACTCGTTACTTTTAAAAAAATTACCACTGCCAGAACAGTAGATGGCAGGTTACATAAAGCTCAAAAAAATGTGTATAATGTCATTTGTAAATCAGCGCATACGAAAATAAAGGCTGTGTATAATAAAAGCTGCTATACCAAATCTTTCCAATAAAAAGAAAATATGAAACAAACAAATAAATTGTGCTACAGCGCTTAAAGTGCATCAAGAAACTACTAACAAACACAACTTGGCTGTGCGAATAAAGTGCCTGTGCAATCGATATAATATCATTGTTGCCCCCAGTGCCCTGCCCACACTCCACACATTATCAAAAATAAAGTGACATGAATGTGCTAAAGCCTAAATGCAGTGAAAATAATTATTCCCACAATGTAACAGTAAATTCAATTCATATAAAATATGACAATAAATCACAATAAAATAAGTTATGAAATAAGTTGGGTCAGGTGCGTGCAACAAGTTGAAGTGTGTAAACCTATCTATAACGAAAAGTCCATAAATGAATTCCAGTGTGCAAATCTAAAGTGTCACTTCACTTGTCAGATGCTTCCACCTCCTTCAGTGCTAGAGTGACCGACCAACACACTTAACGGTGGTGGCACTGGTGGATAGCGTCTGGGTGGCACTGTGGCACTGGCACTGACTGCACTGGTTCAAAAAGCCATATATATTCAATTATTTCAATTCTCAATCTCATAGGTCCTCTCCTCATAAGATATCAATAACTTAAGATTAGGTGATGAACTTCTTGGCGGCCCTGGCAGGATGACGGGGACACCCGCCACTTCTGGAGCCGAGCCGCTGTGATTCCCCAACATGTGACAAAGTGACAGCCAGGAGATCTAGTGGCTAGTAGTGCTCAACAATACCGCTTTTATATATAAAAATGAAATAAAATATACTGACTCACAAATTAGTAGTAGGTAGCGTGTAGCAGTAGGCAGCACAACTCAATTCAATCAATCGCATAGCCTCGCTCGCGCCGCGGCCCGCGGAATCACTGTCATGATCATCAAGTTAAGACCGCACTGGAGGAGCCATGCTGCCATCTTCCCGCTCGAGGTCTCCGCCTCTAGACGTGTTGTGTGTCACTCAGACTCCAACCCTTAGGGCCCTTACTGAGAGGAGTTGTGACGCGGGCGGCGGGACGCGGGAGGAGGACTCGGAGCATTTTCTTCGTTATCTCATCTTCTTCTCTATGAGGTGAGTGAGGTGGACCGTAGAGAGGGCCTAATCCTTGCCATAGCAAATGTGCCATTTGAGAATCAAATAATCAATATAAAATATTAATATATTATATACACACGGGTCATGGGTGGCTTTTTTGAACCAAGAAGAGTGAGACTGATGGCTATGAATATTATCCGACCATCCATGGTCCATGGACCATAAGTGTTGTGTTGCGGTGGTGCCTGTGCTTCCTGCGACCTGCCTCTGCCTGTGCGGCTGTGCCTGCACTGCAGTGGCCACTGGCAGTGGCACTTGACTTGAGCAAAGCAAATGAGCACTATTAGTGTGAAGGACAGGTGGTGGAAGCATGTTCTGACAAGTTCTTATAATGAAAATAATATAGACAGCTTTTTGAACCAGTGCAGTGCCAGTGCTACTAAGGTGAGAGGCAGAGAGAGAAAGAGGCTATCCCAGTGATGGCGAACCTTGGCACCCCAGATGTTTTGGAACTACATTTCCCATGATGCTCAACTACACTGCAGAGTACATGAGCATCATGGGGAATGTAGTTCCAAAACATCTGGGGTGCCAAGGTTCGCCATCACTGGGCTATCCAGTCCACCACTTTACTTGAGCAGATCACAGAAGAAAGGTGGAAGCATCTGACAGCACTTCTTAGATTGCACACTGGAATTCAGTTATGGACTTTTCGTTATAAAGTTTAGTTTACACACTTAAACTTGCACCTAACTTATTCACAATCACAACTTATTTTATTGTGGTATTGTCATATATATTTTATATAAATTAAATTTACATTGTGGGAATAATTTGCACTGCATTTAGCACAGACATGTCACTTTATTTTTGATACTGTGGGGGATGATTTTGAATACAAGAAGAATATATATAATTGCAGGCACTTTATTAGCATTTTTAGCACAGCCACTTTGTTAGTAGTTTTTGATGCATTTTTCACTTTAAGCGTTGTAGGTTTGATGAAGCTGGCCTGGCACATCATCATCAATTGAGCAAATCAAATCAAAGCGCGATTAAGAAGACTGCGCATGCTCCTGTTCTGCCTTTTGATCAGCTGAAAAGATGGATGAAACAAAAACACCACCTTCCACCCCTGGCCCTTCAACTTCAAGTGATCTGCCTGGCTGTGAGAGTGAGGAAGCTCAGGAAGGAGACCACCCCTGGCTTTAAAAGGTGGATGCTTTAAAAGGGGAAGGGAGGGACATACTTTATCTGTTTTTTGTTTACAAAAAGTTACAGCCTAAGGAATTGTGATTGTCCTTTAGGTTAATCATTTGAATAAATCATTTGAAATAATAAAAAACAATATGATGTTCAAACTTTTGACTTCTTTCTTTAATAACTACATAACACAGTACTTGTACTTCTACTTTCAGTACTTGAGTAGAATTTTTTTTTCAAAACTACTGGTACTTTTTACTTCTAGTACTTAAGTAGCAAATTTTTTGAAAAAACTACTTGCAATACTTAAGTAAAAAAAATGTTGAATACTTTAGTACTTCTACTTAAGTAACTTTTTCTGCGAGCACTTCCACTTTTACTCAAGTCACTTTTTAATCGAGCACTTGTACTTTTACTCAAGTAGAAATTTTGAATACTTTATACAAGTCTGGTCGGTTGTTCCATGTCCTGTTTTAACTGTGGCTTCTTGACTTGCATGTAGGTTTTTCAGAAGACAGGTAAGGTATAGATATAGATCTAGACTCAGACAAAAGACAAAAAAGTAAAAGAAAAAAAACATGTATTATTATAAAAGAAAAAAACAAAAGGGCAGACTCGTTGGACCACTTGGTCTTGTTTTTCTGCTATTACTTTTCTACGTTTCTTTGTTTTCTATGAGCTGTTGTCTGTGAATCCATAATACAGTTGAATAGGGATGGGCGAAGGGTTCAGTCTGAGTATGACTTCGGGCTGAACATTGGCTGTTAACACGTTTGATGAACATCCAAATTATCGGGGCGTTCGACAGTTTGTTCAGCGCGCCGAACAATCACAATGCACTGCGCTGCTGCACAGTGCATTGGAAGCCCTGATTGGCTGAAGCAATGAAAGCTTTGCCCAATCAGGGCACATAGCACTGTCAGAGCCATGATTGGATGCTGTCATAATGACTATCCAATCATGGCTCATTGCTCTTAGTCCCAAACCACAGTATAAAAGTATTCTTTCAATAGCGGCCATTTGCAGTGTGATATTGGCATAGAGAGAGATAGAACAGGACTCTGTTCAGTGCTACTAGAGAGTTAGTGTGCTTCAGTTTGTTACATGCCATTTAACGCAGTATATTTCAGCGTGTTACTGCATGTTTAACGCAGTATATTTCAGTACATTAAAGCACATTTAACGCAGTATATTTCAGTGCGTTACTGCACGTTTAACGCAGTATATTTTTGTGTGTTACTGCACGTTTAATGCAGTATATTTCAGTGCGTTAATGCCCGTTTAACACAGTATATTTCAGGGCATTACTGCATGTTTAACACAGTATATTTCCGTGTGTTACGTGCTGTTTAATGCAATATATTTCAGTGCCTTAGTGCACATTTAATGCAGTATATTTCAGTGCATTACTGCACGTTTAACACAGATTATTTCTGTGCATTACTGCATTTTTAACGCAGTATATTTCAGTGCATTATGTGCTATTTAACACAGTATATTTCAGTGTGTTAATGCACGGTTAACGCAGTATACTTCAGTTCATTACTGCACATTTAACGCAGTATATTTCTGTGTGTTACTGCATGTTTAATGCAGTATATGGGTGTGCGTTACTGTGCATTTAAAGCAGCATATTTCTGTGTGTTACTGCACATTTAACGCAGTATATTTCAGTGTGTTAGTGCACGTTTAACGCAGTATAATTCTGTGTGTTATGTGCTGTTTAAAGCAGTATATTTCTGTGTGTTAAGTGCCCTTTAACGCAGTATATTTCAGTGCGTTACTGCACGTTTAATGCCGTATATTCCAGTGTTTTACTGCACGTTTAATGCAGTATATTTCAGTGTGTTACTGCACGTTTAAAGTAGTACATTTCTGTGCATTACTGCACGTTTAACGCAGTATATTTCAGTACGTTACTGCACATTTGACGCAGTATATTGCAGTGCGTCAGTGCAGTTTTACTGCAGTATATTATAGTGTGTCAGTGGAGTGTGTCACTTTTCCTTGATTAAAGTGCATCCACGTACACATTTCCACATCTTTATTACATTTTGTTAATAAGCATTCCCCATCATCACTGGGAGACCAACAAGGAGAGGCAGATGTTCCCATGGCACTGTGAGCGGGCCAGCAGGGTATGTGTCCACAGCCAAAGGTGGATGTGGTCAGTCCTCAGGCAGGGCATAATTTCCTCTTTTTAGTGATGTTGCCTATGCTATCCAGCCACAGCATGTAGAGGAGGCGGTGGACCAGTTTACTAAACCATCCTTATCCTCCTCATCCTCCGTCACCCAAGCAGAGACTAGTGCGCAGTCCACTGCAGCTTTCAATGTGGCTTTTTCTGCCTCCTTTTCCACAGCTATTCCTGCCATAGCCCCAGCATCAGGAATTGTGGACATTTGAACACAGCGTCAGCCACTTTCTCCTTGACAATGCACAGCCATTACTTGATTCAGATGTTGGCTCTGAGTAGTGGCGGCTGGTGCTCAAAATTTTTTTGGGGGGGGGGGGGGGGCGCAAAAAGAAAAATGTAATAGGTATTGCTTCGCGCCAGAAAACGCAGTAAAAAAATTGCGTGACTTTGAAGTCATGGTACAGGCATGGCACAGGTGATGGTATAGGCATGGCATAGGTGATGGTACAGGAGATGGTATAGGCATGGCACAGATATGGTATAGGCATGGCACAGGTCATGGTACAGGAGATGGTACATGCCCCCTTTCAATGCAGAGACCAGCGTACATGCCCCCTTTCAATGCAGAGACCAGCGTGCGTGCCCCCTTCAATGCAATGAACACTGTGCTGTGCCCCCTTCAATGCAATGAACACTGTGCTGTGCCCCCTTTCAATGCAGAGACCAGCGTGCGTGCCCCCTTCAATGCAATAAACACTGTGCTGTGCCCCCTTCAATGCAATGAACACTGTGCTATGCCCCCTTTCAATGCAGAGACCAGCGTGCTGTGCCCCCTTTAATGCAATAAACACTGTGCTGTGCCCCCTTCAATGCAATAAACACTGTGCTGTGCCCCCTTCAATGCAATGAACACTATGCTGTGACCCCTTCAATGCAATAAACACTGTGCTGTGCCCCCTTCAATGCAATGAACACTGTGCTATGCCCCCTTTCAATGCAGAGACCAGCGTGCTGTGCCCCCTTTAATGCAATAAACACTGTGCTGTGCCCCCTTCAATGCAATAAACACTGTGCTGTGCCCCCTTCAATGCAATGAACACTATGCTGTGACCCCTTCAATGCAATGAACACTGTGCTGTGCCCCCTTCAATGCAATGAACACTGTGCTGTGCCCCCTTCAATGCAATAAACACTGTGCTGTGCCCCCTTCAATGCAATAAACACTGTGCTGTGCCCCCTTCAATGCAATAAACACTGTGCTGTGCCCCCTTCAATGCAATAAACACTGTGCTGTGCCCCCTTCAATGCAATGAACACTGTGCTGTGCCCCCTTCAATGCAATGAACACTGTGCTGTGCCCCCTTCAATGCAATGAACACTGTGCTGTGCCCCCTTCAATGCAATGAACACTGTGCTGTGCCCCCTTCAATGCAATAAACACTGTGCTGTGCCCCCTTCAATGCAATAAACACTGTGCTGTGCCCCCTTCAATGCAATGAACACTGTGCTGTGCCCCCTTCAATGCAATAAACACTGTGCTGTGCCCCCTTCAATGCAATGAACACTGTGCTGTGCCCCCTTCAATGCAATGAACACTGTGCTGTGCCCCCTTCAATGCAATAAACACTGTGCTGTGCCCCCTTCAATGCAATGAACACTGTGCTGTGCCCCCTTCAATGCAATGAACACTGTGCTGTGCCCCCTTCAATGCAATAAACACTGTGCTGTGCCCCCTTCAATGCAATAAACACTGTGCTGTGCCCCCTTCAATGCAATAAACACTGTGCTGTGCCCCCTTCAATGCAATGAACACTGTGCTGTGTCCCCTTCAATGCAATAAACACTGTGCTTTGCCCCCTTCAATGCAATAAACACTGTGCTGTGCCCCCTTCAATGCAATAAACACTGTGCTGTGCCCCCTTCAATGCAATAAACACTGTGCTGTGCCCCCTTCAATGCAATAAACACTGTGCTGTGCCCCCTTCAATGCAATGAACAATGTGCTGTGACCCCTTCAATGCAATGAACAATGTGCTGTGCCCCCTTCAATGCAATAAACACTGTGCTGTGCCCCCTTCAATGCAATAAACACTGTGCTGTGCCCCCTTCAATGCAATAAACACTGTGCTGTGCCCCCTTCAATGCAATGAACACTGTGCTGTGCCCCCTTCAATGCAATGAACACTGTGCTGTGCCCCTTTCATTGCAATAAACACTGTGTTGTGCCCCCTTCAATGCAATAAACACTGTGCTGTGCCCCCTTTAATGCAATAAACACTGTGCTGTGCCCCCTTCAATGCAATAAACTCTGTGCTGTGCCCCCTTCAATGCAATAAACACTGTGCTGTGACCCCTTCAATGCAATAAACACTGTGCTGTGCCCCCTTCAATGCAATAAACACTGTGCCCCCTTTAATGCAATAAACAATGTGCTGTGCCCCCTTCAATGCAATAAACACTGTGCTGTGCCCCCTTCAATGCGATAAACACTGTGCTGTGCCCCCTTCAATGCAATGAACACTGTGCTGTGCCCCCTTCAATGCAATGAACACTGTGCTGTGCCCCCTTCAATGCAATAAACACTGTGCTGTGCCCCCTTCAATGCAATAAACACTGTGCTGTGCCCCCTTCAATGCAATAAACGCTGTGCTGTGACCCCTTCAATGCAATGAACAATGCGCTGTGCCCCCTTCAATGTAATAAACACTGTGCTGTGCCCCCTTCAATGCAATAAACACTGTGCTGTGCCCCCTTCAATGCAATAAACACTGTGCTGTGCCCCCTTCAATGCAATGAACACTGTGCTGTGCCCCCACAATGCAGAGTTCAGCGTGCATGCCCCTTTCAATGCAGAGTGCCCACAGCATTGTCCCCAATCACTGCAGAGCGCCACAGCATTGTCCCCAATGATTGCAGAGTGCCCACAGCATTGTACCCCAATGATTGCAGAGTGCCCACAGCATTGTCCCCCAATGATTGCAGAGTGCCCACAGCATTGTACCCCAATGATTGCAGAGTGCCCACAGCATTGTACCCCAATGATTGCAGAGTGCCCACAGCATTGTACCCCAATGATTGCAGAGTGCCACAGAATTGTACCCCAATGATTGCACAGTGCCCACAGCATTGTACCCCAATGATTGCAGAGTGCCACAGAATTGTACCCCAATGATTGCAGAGTGCCACAGCATTGTACCCCAATGATTGCAGAGTGCCACAGCATTGTACCCCAATGATTGCAGAGTGCCACAGAATTGTACCCCAATGATTGCAGAGTGCCCACAGCATTGTACCCCAATGATTGCAGAGTGCCTACAGCATTGTACCCCAATGATTGCAGAGTGCCACAGAATTGTACCCCAATGATTGCAGAGTGCCCACAGCATTGTACCCCAATGATTGCAGAGTGCCTACAGCATTGTACCCCAATGATTGCAGAGTGCCCACAGCATTGTACCCCAATAAATGCAGAGTGCCCACAGCATTGTACCCCAATGATTGCAGAGTGCCACAGAATTGTACCCCAATAAATGCAGAGTGCCACAGCATTGTACCCCAATAAATGCAGAGTGCCCACAGCATTGTACCCCAATAAATGCACAGTGCCCACAGCATTGTACCCCAATGATTGCAGAGTGCCACAGAATTGTACCCCAATAAATGCAGAGTGCCACAGCATTGTACCCCAATAAATGCAGAGTGTCTACAGCATTGTACCCCAATGATTGCAGAGTGCCCACAGCATTGTACCCCAACAAATGCAGAGTGCCCACAGCATTGTACCCCAATGATTGCAGAGTGTCCACAGCATTGTACTCCAATAAATGCAGAGTGCCACAGCATTGTACCCCAATAAATGCAGAGTGCCACAGCATTGTACCCCAATAAATGCAGAGTGTCCACAGCATTGTACCCCAATAAATGCAGAGTACCCACAGCATTGTACCCCAATAAATGCAGAGTGCCCACAGCATTGTCCCCCAATCAATGCAGAGACCAGCGTGCGTGCTCCCTTCAATTTAATGCACTTACCTGGCGGCGGGGGCGGCGGGTTCTTCCCTCCTCGATCCAGTTCATCCTCTCTGCGGCGGCGGCTGCGGCGGGTTCTTCCCTCCTCGATCCAGTTCGTCCTCTCTGCGGCGGCGGGAAGGTGAGCGGCTTCTCCCTCGTCCTCCGAGCGGCGGTGACGGTGAGTGACTGACTCACGCACCGGCACCGCCCCCATTGTGATGTCAGGGATCGGATGTCCTGGATGATGATTGGTCAAGGCTGGAGACTGGACCAATCACAGCCAGGATATCAGAAAGTGGGGGTGTCCAATCGCAAAGACTTGCGCCCGGGTTACGCCCCCAGAAGGCAGCCAATCGGCGCCTCTTCTGGGACGTAAACCCCACCCCCCCGCTAGCCACCAGTTCCATCACAGAGGCCGGCGAACCCAATTTTTTTTTTTTTACAACTTTATTTGTTCATTTTGTAATTTTTTTTTCTTTTTTTTTTTTCTTTTTTTTAGGGGTAGGGGGGGCGGCGCCCTGGCGCCCCCTATGCACGGGCCACCACTGGCTCTGAGGTTGAGGAAGGTAGGAACATGAGCCTACAGAGAGGGGAGAACAATGGTAGACAAATTGGTAGTCATGTTCCCCCAGCCGCAGCATACTGCCAAGTTGTCTCTTGTGATAATGAGGATGGAGGAGAAGATATTGATGAGGTCACTGATGCGGCTTGGGTACCGGATAGAGCAGAGGAGGAAAATGACCACCACTCAGGCTGTTGGCAAAAGCCACACAAAAGGGATGCAGATCTGTTCCTCCTCCTTACTCACCTCAGTCTACCTCTGCTATACCTCATGACCTCTCAGCAGCCTCCACTGACAGGGATGATGGTAAAGTGCAGGGTGTCCCAGGTCCTTGCAGAACAACTTTCAGTAGCACACCACCAGCTGTAGACTATAGCCGGCAGATTTCTCTGCTCCATCTGCTGAAGCGAAAAAATAAATACAGTTATTGCCACCCACATGCACAGCGTCTAGATGCAAGCTTGTCAACACTGGTGGCTTTACAACTCCTGCCTTTCTGTCTGGTGGATTCTGCCCCCTTCCACAATGGCAGGTTCCCAGTGAGTATTTCTTTTCACGTAAGGCCAATTCCAGGTCTGTACCTTCACGTGGAAGGAAATGTTGTGGCATCGTTAGGCAAGGCAGTCAGCCACAAATTCCACGTTACTGCTTACATGTGGTCCAGCAAGCATGGTCAGGGACAATATATTTTGTTCACAGCACACTGGGTAACACATGGCTCAGTGCTGCAGCTTGTTGTGCCACCATGTCTCCATAAAGATAGTGGTGATGATGCAAGATTTGTCAGCTCCACCATCTCCTCCTTCTCAAAGCCTTCCTCTGCTGAATTGTCCTATAAATCACAAGTTCTCCCTTAAGCGTTCAAGGGGCTATTCAATGAGTCAGGCTAAAAGGTGCCATGCAGTGCTTCAGCTGGTGTGTCTAGGGGACAGGAATCACACCGGAGCAGAGATTCTTCAAGCTCTGCAGGGGCAGACCCAGAGGTGGTTCACGCCACTATAGCAGGAGCCAGGATCGGTGGTGTGCGATATTGGCACAAACCTCCTGCTTCCCTTAGACAGAGAAAGATGACACATGCCATGCCTGGCACATGTCCTCAATTTGGTTGTGCAGCATTTTTTAAATAAGTACCCAGGGTTGGAAGATCTGCTAATGCAGACCAGAAGAGTCTGTAGCCATTTCAGGTGATCATACACAGCCAGTGCTCAGTTGACTTAAATTCAGTGGGAATTCCGCCTGCCCTGATTTGTGACATGCCCACCAGATGGAACTCAACTTTGGCATATGCAGCAGAGGGCCATCGACTACCTGTGTGAGTATGGCACAATGACACGCTTAGGCCAGCTTGGCTTTTTTTATGCCCATCCCAATGGCTGCTGATAAAGGATGCATGCACTGTACTGTCACCATTTGAGGAGGCGACAAGGATGGTAAGCTGTGACAATGCATGCTTTAGTGACACAATCCCTGTTGTGTTCCTGCTGGAGCAGACTATGCATGGCATTATGGACAGGGCACTTGAGGCAGAGCAGCGGGAGGAAGAAGAGGGCTTCCTTTCCTCTCAAGGCCCACTTTATGCAGACACCATTCTTGCCACACCAAAGAACACACAAGAGGAGAGGAAGGAGGAGGATTCTGGCAGTTTTGCAGCCATTGAAGCAGAGGAAGACATACGTCAAACCTTAAGAGATGATTTTCCATCCCCCGAACCCTTGGGAGTAGTACGTGGCTGGAAGGAGGCAGTTCCAGATACTGTAATCCTCAGTGACCCGAGGAGTCTGCTTCTCATGCCTCCACAAACTTGCGTTGCATGGGTTTTCTAATGCTTTAAAGCCTGCAAAAGGACTCGAGAACACGTGGCATCAAGGAGCAGGATCACTTTTGGTTGGCAGCCCTCCTTGACCACCATTACAAGGGGAAAGTCTCAGAACTCATCTTGTCCCCACAGAGGGAGCAGAAGAAGAATCTCTTAAGGAAACCTTAAAGCAGAGTTTGTCTAATGCTCTTCCTGACTCTGGTAGGTTACAGTGTCATGGAAAACATAGTTTTGAGGCTTCTGTTGGTCAAGAGAGGAGCAGTGGAGAAGGGGGCCGCCTAAGTCATGTATTTCACAATATTTTCAGTCCTCGGTGCCCAGGGTTGTCAGCTTCAACATCCCATCGGCAGCGTCTATATCAAATGGTGGACAATTTTCTAGGGGCAAAAACAGAGATGGAGAGCTTTCAAGTTGATGATCCACTGGATTACTGGGTTATGAGAATAGGCCACTGGCTAGAACGTTCCCAGTATGCAATTGCGCTGCTGGGCTGCCCTGCATCCAGCATGCTTTCCAAATTTGCATTCAGTGCTGCTGGAGGTTTTGTTACTGATAATAGAGCGCTTCTGTCTACAGACTCAATGGACCGTCTCATTATATACTCATGGAGTAAAATATAACATTGTGTTATTATTTATGGTATTAAAATTTGACCAAACGCACAGCCAGAGATCTAGCCACTCTGGATGGTCTGAGGAGGCCTGTAATGCACACAGTTCTCTGGACAGTGGTCTGAGGAGGCCTGTAATGCTGCACAGGGCTCTGGACAGTGGTTGTAATGCTACACAGTGCTCTGGATGATGATCTGAGGAGGCCTGTAATGTTGCACAGTACTGTGGACAGTGGTCTGAGAAGGCCTGTAATTCTGCAAGGTGCTCTGGACAGTGATCTAAGAGACCTGTGATACTGGTTAGTGGTCTGAGGAGGCCTGTAATGCTGCACAGTGCTCTGGACAGTGGTTTTAATGCTACACAGTGCTCTGGATGGTGATCTGAGGAGGCCTGTAATGCTGCACAGTACTGTGGACAGTGGTCTGAGAAGGCCTGTAATGCTGCACAGGGCTCTGGACAGTGGTTTTAATGCTACACATTGCTCTGTATGGTGATCTGAAGAGGCCTGTGATGCTGCACAGTACACTTAACAGTGGTCTGAGAAAGCCTGTAATGCTGTATAGTGCTCTGGACAATGGTCTAAGGAGGCCTGTAATGCTGCGCAGTGCTCTGGACAGTGGTCTGAGAGGCCTGTAATGCTGCACAGCGCTCAGGATGGACAGTGGCTGTAATGCTACACAGTGCTCTGGATGAGAGGTCTGAGGAGGCCTGTATTACTGCAAAGTGCTCTGGATAGTGGTATGAGAGGCCTTTAATGCTGCACAGTGCTCTGGATGATGGTCTGAGGTGGCCTGTAATGTTGCACAGTGCTCTGGATGGACAGTGGCTGTAATGCTACACAGTGTTTTGGATGGTATTCTGAGGAGGCCTGTAATGCAGACAGTGCTCTGTATGGTTGTATGAGAGGCCTGTAATGCTGCACAGTGCTCTGGATGATGGTATGTGAGACCTGTAATGCTGCTCAGTGCTTTGGATGGTGCTCTGAGAGGAGGCCTGTAATACAGAGTGCTCTGGGATGGTGGTCCGGCATGAGAGGCCTGTAATGCTGCACAGTGCTGGATGGTGGTCTCAGATCTGAGGGATGGCCTGTAATGTACAGTGCTCTGGATCCCGGTGGTCAGAGGAGGTCTGTAATGCACACACAGTGCTCTGGACAGATGGTACTGTAGTCTAAGGGGAGGCCTGTAATTGTAATGTACACACTCACAGTGCTCTCTGCTCTGGGCGGTCATCGTCATGAGTCAGGAGTGGAACTCCCTTCGGGAGGCTGTAATCCACAGTGCTGCTCTGGACGGTCGTATGAGAACTCGGAGGCCTGTAAAGTCTGCTAACTGCTGCTAAGCGAAGCATGCTACGGACTCGAGTTGCTTGCTTGCTGGGAGTGGAAGCAGGCGGAGCTCCGTAGAAACAGGAAGTTCACGAGTGTAAAGGTCCCTGCCTTACATTTACGTTTAGTTTTCTTTCGTTAACAAAAATGGATTTGATTTTCATCATAGTTTTCGTCTTGAATGGATGAAAATGTGGTGTACTTTTTGTTTCATTTTTGTCACTGTAAGAAGGCCGCTGACAAAAATTTTGACGACAATGTTTTCGTTGACAAAATGAACACTGCTCGTCGGTGGACTTCTTGCTTCTTTCTCATGCAGTCCTTTCCCCCCTCTTGAGCCCAACCTTCCCCCTATTTATATACAGCACAGGGAGCAGTTCAGAACCCAGAAAAGCCCAGAAAAATAGAAGAACATTAACCCTTCCCCACCTAGGCAGCCCAGAATCAACATCTAACAGTAGCACCATTAGTAGGCACCTGCCTACATGTTACTTGCTCCTGACCTTTGGACTCTGTATGTTTTCTACACTGCATTCCTGCACTCTGTGCATTGATTATTCCTGACCTCCCCACTCTGTGCATTATGCACACACGGCCTTGCACTCTGTGTGTTATACACTTTAAACCCAGAGCAAAGTAGGATCAGATTTTATTTACCATATTAATTTAAGCCCTTCCAACTGTTAGCATAATTTGACCACATCCAACATTAGGCACTATGTGCGCCAAGATTAGCTCAACTTCCACCTCACCCCCTACTCCATCCTTTGTCCTGCCCCCTTTCTCAGGCATGCTGATTTCAAAAGTTCCAAGGTTTGCACATGAGACATGACCTATTATTTGTACATAATATGCAGATAGAAAATTGAAAAGGTTTCCTGCTCAGTCCAGAGTTCAACCTGTGATCTATAATGACCCATGCTACCATGGTATGTGGTTGCATAGATGCAATGTCCTTGTTGCTTCATGTGCTGTTGTATTTTGACTCTCCGATTCATGTCTTTTTAATGAGTTGCACTGCTTTCAGCAAAATGGATTTACCTTTAAAATCTCTAATTGCATTCATGACTCACTTTAATTTGCACATATGTCTGTGGTCTCGGGTGAAGTCATATTTAATTGTTATTGCTGTGTTTGCCTTGTTCTCTGGGGTGACAACTTGAGTTAACTGGTAAAACATAAAACACAGACAGAATGCCTTAAAAATAAAACACAGATGTGCAAAATGTCTTAATGCAGGTAACAAATGGCAGAATAGCATGCTTCCATCTTCACACAATACATATTTTGGCTTTCATAATTTTACATGCTTCCTGTCCTATATTTTGATACTTGTATTTGATATTTGGATTAATATAGTCATCTTACAATATATCTCTGTCTATTAAGTAGTCTGCTTAGCAATACTCTTGAAGGACTACTGATTTAATCACACAGTCAATTTTCAATCTGATCTCAGAAGGACAACAACACACAATCGTTCTGCAGAATTGTTAAGCAGGAAGTACAGTCTACTTGTATAATAAATAAGCATGGCTGCTCAAACATTTTCAATTGTTTACGCTAAGGCTGGCCATACACTATACAATGTTCTTGTACAATTTCCCTTTAGATCTACAAAAACCATATAATATAAGGTCAAACCTAAACACTTTTCATTTGTATGCAATCAGGCAGACCCTTGCACTATATAATTGAACGTAAATTTAAAGGAAATTTAATAGAAAAATGGTATAATGTATGGCCAGCTTTAGTTGCTTACATTCACATACAGAAAGAAGAAGAATCTAAGAAGAAAAAAAAGACTATAGATCCATTTAAAGGCCAGAGGTGAATGAACTGTTTAAGATCCAGTCCATTGTTCACTGGTAATTATTTTGTTGTAATAAGGAAGTGCTGGCCCTGCCCCAGCCAGCTTGGGGTATCTTGGGAAGGAGGGCTCTGTATAAAAAGTCTGGTGGGAGCCAATCTGAGTTAGTTGGTCATGAGAAGCAGTAGAAGAATCAAGATACGTAAAGACTTCAGCTTCTGGGAGCTTCCCCTTAGGGGAGAAAGCAAGGAAGAAGTTCACAGTTATTTGGACTGCTCACATCTATTTGGCATACGATGTAGGATTTTGGGAAATCCCTAAAACTATGATCTTCCTTTTCGACTCTGGTCTTATCACTGCTGTTTTCTGTTTGTAAAGTCATGCACATTACCATTAAGAGGACTGAAAATATGTGAATATATAAATCAACTTTGTTTCAGTAAAGAGTTTAAAGGCTGTGCATAGTTTTTCTTTTTCCTAACCTTAAGATAGGAAGGTCTTCTGGAAATTAAACTTGTGTTGGGTGAGGCTGCTATATGTGGTTTATTGCCATAAGGCAAAGGGAAGGTATGAACCGTACATTAAAAATCAATCTTTTAGACCCTTTGCCCTTTTATTTTGGTGCAAAGTACAAAAAAAGAAATTATTTAATAAAAAAGCTTTATTAGAAAAGGCTTTAATTTTACTTATTAAAAAAATTGAGGGAGGTCTTTAATTGTCTTTGTCCTATGCTGAGTCCTCCCCCTCGGAAAACAAACACTCTGTGCCTGACCAAATGGGAAGAAGTAGAATTTCCCCATATTTTTGGAGCTTTTGGTGATCGAATGCATGAATACAATGGCATTGAAAATGTCACACTTGTTTTTTTATTTTATTTTATTTTTTTTCAATTGATGAATTATTACTCTTTTAAAGTATAGGGAGTATCTATGATTCCTTGTTCCAGGATTGCAGCTGGAGTTACAGATGCCAACAATTCAGTTGAGCTTTAACCGCTGTTTAAAGTGGGGTACACACTAGTAGAAAATCTGCCAAAAATTACCGTCCGAGGTAAAATCTTACGATTTTCGGCTAGTGTGTACACAACTTTCAGCAGCTGATGCTGACATTTTCAACGAAAAAAAAAACAGAGGGACAAACACCAAAATTTTTATCGTCCATCCCCAGACGACCAATTTTCGTTTAATGTGTATGCAGTACGTCTGTGAAAAATCGGATACGAAAGACCGCGCATGATCTGAAGTTGCTGACAACCTGGAAGTCTAGGAACAAATGTCCCCAAAAAAAAAAAAAAAAAAAACGGACGAGAAATTTCATGACCATTTATGCACTGTCAACTAAAAACGGTTATGAACGCTGAGCAAGAGAGAGAAAAATCGGAGGATATTTCGTCCGATTTCCGTCAAGTGTGTACGGGCCTTAAGTTTCATAGTAAGCATTAGGACAAGTGCACAATGGCCACACCAACCTTTTTTTGGTAGATGCCTGCACTGCTGGATTGTCACTTCCGGCATTGCTTGGCATGGCGACAAATGGTTTTAAACTTTACACCCCCTTAATAAAATCCTCCAAAGGGATAAACCTTGCTCCAAAAGCACACATTTAGCTTACAGATAATTACAGTTGATTTGCTCTATTAAGAAAATAAATGTAGATGTTCAAATTAGAAGGTCAACTCTCAGTTTAATCAGCGTGATTGTATCCTTGTTTTTTTACACCTTGGATGTACTGCATATCTTTATAACACACCTTGCTTGAGTAATTAATTAAGTGTCCCATGAAATAACCAAACAGTATTTATTATCAATAAACCATTTATTATAGGCCTGAATCTGTCTGGTCTCTTTCCAATATATAAGACTGATTATGTGAAACAAGCATAAGTTATACAATTATTGCCTCAAATGAGTTTATTTTTATTTGTTTTAGTCCTCACACTAAGGTCTGTTTGTTCTGGTGGAATTTATTTAATGGCTCTTTTTTCCAGTTTCCTTAGTTGAGTATAATAAGCTGAAACAGTTCTGTACAGAGTACTGGCTGTTACTACTTGCATGCATGGCTAGTTTTGTCTGCTGATCAAAGGAGTAATGCTTAAACCTCCACTATTCTGATTCTGTAGTCTTTTTTAGTACCGAGAAAACACAGGAAACTCAGCTGATTTAGATTATACTTCTGTTTGCTATATACAGAAGTCTAAGCTCCAACCAGGGGCTGTCAGATTAGTAGGAGTAGGGTACGTACTATAAATATTAAAATTACATATAGGCTCCTTTCACATGAACGATCCGATCAGATCCGCCTGTCAGTTTTTTAGGTGGATCTGATCGGATCCTCTATGCATCCCTATGGGACAGCGGTGTTAACGGAGTCATGTCCGCTGACATCCACTGACATCCGCATCCGATCCTGTCCATGAAATCCGGACGGATGGAAACCCTAGGGGGATCAGATCGGATGAGAACGGACAGGCGGTCCGCTCTCATCCGATTCCCCATAGAGAGCAGCAGGGCTCTGACACCTCCCTCTCCACACACAGCGTGGAGACATCCGCCTGCTCAGCGGGGATCGGCGGATCGATCCCCGCTGAGCAGAGAATGGTCAGCACTGGACAGCGGACCGTGAGAAAGGACCAATAAGCTAAATAGCTGTTGTCATAATTTAGGCCAACACATTTTGTGGTCAGCATCACTTCTTCAGTACTTCATTTCAAAGATGACAGATGCCTTACATAGAAAATCTTTAATCTAGAAGTCAAAAAATGTTCTGTTTTACTATTCAACAACACACAGGAATTAAGCTGTCTTGGGGCAGCTCCTTGTACCTTTGGGGTATCCTAAAGAATCCCAGGAGAAGTCTGTGAGATATTGGTAGAATGAAAGCACCAAAAAGTTTAACTAAATCCAGTAAGAATTTTATTTATAAAAATGTGTGAAACAGAAAGCCAACACATTTCGGTTGCTAAACTCTCTCTCTTATCAGGGCTGAGAAACAAAGGCTATTATGAGCTTAGTATCTGGAAATGCAAACATTAATAGCAAACTTGCTATTACTATTTTGATGCTTATTTTTATTTATTTATCACAGGTACTTACAGTATACAGCACTTTACATATTTTTATTATACATTCACATCAGTCCCTGCCCTCAAGGAGTTTACAATCCAAGGTCCCTAATTCACATTAATACATATACTATGGCCAATTACGACAGTACTCAGAGAAAACCCACTCGAGCAGGACAACCCTAGGACTGCCAGGCAGAAGCACTAACCACTTAGCCTCTATGCTGCCCAATATATGGGCTCTTAGATGTTTTTCACAATAGGCATGCAATAATAATTCTTAGTGTTCTTTTTAACTTTAATTTCACATGATTTTATCAATAAAAATATTTATAAAACTTGTTTTTTGGTATCATTAGTAGCATTGATTTTACTTTATACAGTAGTTGTATACAATGATTGGAGCCATTTTGTTTTAGAGCGATTTTAAAGGTAAATAAAAAAAAAAACATGTCTATACCTACCTGCTCTGTGCAATGGAATTGCACAGAGAAGCCACAAATCTCCTCTTTCTGGGTTCCCCGCCGACACTCCTGGCCCCTCCCCTCTGTCTAGTGCCCCCATGTAAAACTGCTTCCCATGGGGGCACTCATGCGGGCTCACACCCGAGCCCCACTCTTGCCTTCATTGACACAGACAACGGTACTTAGCCCTGCCCCCCGCTCCCTCATCACTGGCTTTGATTAACAGCACTGGGAGCCAATGACTCCTGGAGCCCCAGCAAAGCCAGCGAGACCTGGAAGTGAGGGGAGAGAAGATCTGCAGAGGTCCACAGCGCTGGATCGATTGAGCACAAGGAATGCATTAAGGTAAAAATGTTTAGGCTTTACAACCACTTTAAGATATTTATTTATTGGAACAATTTAGATTACTTTTTGGGGGACATTTCATCTTTACATCCATCTATCAGTTTATTACCCCAAAAACCTAAAAAAAATCTACAAAATGCAATAAATATCTTATTAAGAAGGTATGGTTGAAAGTAAACTTGAGTTATATCTCTTAAAAAAAGTAAACTTCTCCTCTATAAAAGTTAATAATATCCTTAGATATTATAATACATGCATGTTTTATTTAGTTAAAACTTTATAAACTCTGCAGACAGTTGTTAGCATTTTAAACTCAAAAGATGAGATATGGTGTCTCAAGATCACGTTTAGCAGAAATTTTACATCTTTTTGTTTGACATTATATGGACAACCTTTCATAAATTATGTTGAGGTGCAACTTCTGAAAACAGTGAGCCTTTCAACCTTAGCTAATGATCAAAAATCTTTCTTAAAGCAAATGATGACTAAAGATGAGGTCAGTGTTACTATTTGTCATGTGCCCAAGGATAAAATACATGACTTGGATTGTTACTCAGCTGCATTTTTCTTGCTCATTCTACATTTTCTTATTTTTTCTATGCTAAAGATTTCCCAAGAAATCGTGACTGCTAATGTTGCCACAATTCTTTCTGCAAAAAAACTTTAAGCTTAAATCCAGTCAAAATGTTTCTTTTAGTTTTAAAAAGAATTTGGAGGACTAATAGCCTATGAAATTTTATTACAATCTGTATTTCCACATGAATGATTTACTCTGTATTTGATGGGTGTCAAAAAATTGAAAAAAATAGGACGTGAGAGAAAATCTCTCAACTTTTCATTTATCTGACAGATGTTAGACAGAACAGGAAGGGAGTGACAATCTTCCCACTTCCTGGCAATTTGTTGGGTGACAGAAAGAAAAGCCCCCAATGCCCCCAATGGGACACAGGTTAAAATAAACACAAATTTCATAGTACGCTGAATCAGGTATAGAATTTATTTTATTGGTGTCCCCAAAAGGGAGTTTTCTCCTTATTTCCTGTCCAAGTTCTGGATGTCAATTGCATAAGAAATATCTTTGATAGAGAGCATTTAAAGCCTAGCTATTCTATCTAAAACTAAATAAAACGTTTTGCTGAGCTTGGATTTTATTCAGTAACATTCTATTGAATAGCTACAATTTTTAAATAATGATAATAAGATTATGATGCCAGCTCTAGTTAATTGCTTTGAAAATGCCTGATTTAATCCATACCGACCCAAGTGGCTTTATACTTATGAGATCCTCTATACAAAGCACCACAGTTACTGGCAGTCAGACAACACTTTGAAAGATGTTCTCTTGGATCTAATTTTTTAGCAGTCTTTTCCTATTTTGGTTAGATGCTGTAAAAGACCTTGATAGCATAATATAGGAAAATGTTCAGTCCACACTATCATTTTGGTATAGGACTGTTTTAATAATACTTTTTTTAACAGGCTTCCTGCGATTCTGTTTGTGTGATTTTACTGCGTTTCGTCGGGCGATAATCACTGCAAAATCGCGCCACATTTGGGGTTATTTGCAAGTCACCAGAATTGCACGGGCATCCTGCGATTTGCAATTATGCGGGATCTGAGACACCAATATGTGCCCTGCTAAGGACTACACATCCTATGGTACCTTGCTGCCTCCAGGCAGTGATTCCTGTACTGTACTTCAGGGATACACCTCCTGAAACTCCTCCTTTCAGTACCCCTATAGTTCAAAAGGTAGGCTCTGTGAAATGTATGACGCAGCAGTATCTACACAAATATCTAGGAAGGAAAAGCATGGGCTCTTCACAAAGTAACTTTGCAAACTTCAAGATTATTCAGATCAATAGGAGTAGGCTAGAAAAAATTGAAATACAATGTCGAAATGAATATATTATTTTACATTTTGACCGTAGATGCACTTTAATTCATCTTAATGAGAAAATAGTAATCTTTTATGCTTTTATGTTAATGTGAACTTTTTTATATGTGCTAGAATGTTTCCTGAAAATTGCCTGCAGGGAAAGAGTTCATTGGAGATCTTTATTATAACATGCAAATTACCACATTCCTAACCCCTCTGGCAAATAAAGGGTGTTCTAATATAAAAACATGAAGGTAGAAGGATAATTAATAATCATAACCTAAAGTAATTTTCAATGAGATGTGCACTGATCAGCTGATCAAACACTGTTTCATCCTGCATTTGCTAGCAGTACCTTTGCTAAATAAGGCATATTCATGATTATTCTGCATGCTTGGCAGGCACATCTAGGTTAACATAAAAGCAACAGTGATATCAACGGGAGACATGCCAGGTGTCAGGCACTGTGACTGGAAGTGGGTATAAGTGCACTGTGATGGCGTCTAATCAGCTCGAAACAAATGTACCCTTATTGCAATTCATTAATTTCTATTGCTGAGATTCTTGTGAAGACTGCATTTGTAAACAAATCAGTGTGAGACAGGGACAGCCAGACAAGGGTCAGGGCTGATAAGTAGCTGGGCACTTTATCATCCATCAAACCCCATTAAGTCACAAGGAGAGGTGAAGGAAAAACCTTCAAAATCATCACTTCTTTTGTAAAGTATAACATACAGTATGTATGTATTCATAATACATAGCTAATGTGTCTTGAAACAAATGCATTTTGTGTTCTGCATTTCTTTTCTACCAGCCAAGGATTATGCAGATAAACATTCTTATCTGGAACTGTATAAATTGATTATTCAGACCGCTTAGTGGGAGGTATGCATGGAAGATGTACTGCAGAGGGCACCACTGTGGATACTGCTAGTATACATAAATGTCTAAACCTGTGCTGGCATTAACCCCCCCTGTAAAATAGGGTTTACGATAAAAATGGAAAATTGTAATAAATACTTACTGTAATTTTTCTTTCCTGACGCTTCACCATGGCAGCATACATATGATATAGCTCCGTCCCTATATCCACCCAGGACTTGTTTAAGTTTATGAAAGGAGAGCTAGAGCAACCTCCCGCATTCTCCGTAAAAATACCAAGCTCAAGAAGTGGAGGGATCGTATGCTGCCATGGATTGGCATCAGGAAAGGAAAATTAAGGTAACTATTTGATACAAATTTCCATTTTCCTGACACTAACATGGCAACATACATGTGATAAATAACGAGCTAAACAAGAAAGGCTAAAATGTATAATCATGATGTACAAGCCCCTGGATCTTTCCTGCAGCACCTGAGGCAGGCGTACTGCGACAACCGGCCTGCTCCTTTGCAGATGTCTCAATATACATTTTGGATCTAGCTGAATGAGCCTCTGTCACTTCTGGAGGCTCTAGCCTGGCTGTCCTGTAAGTTTCCTGGATGACCTTGACACGCCACCATGACAAGGTTTTGCTGTAGCTTCCTCCTCTGATTTTGCCTGATGGAAACACCTATGGCCTCCTGCAGGATTTTAACTAGGAAGCAGCTTGGAGGTAGGCATTTTACACACTCTGTACATTTAGCTTGTTTAGGTTAGATACTGTCTCTGCTGGAAAGGATGGAACCACCACTTTGTAAGATGAAAACAGAAGCCACCTTGAGAACATAGGTGCTTTAGGGGCACAGGCCCCAACTTGTCCAGAAGTAATAAGATGTAGGGCTCTGTAGCCCTGAGTGCTTGCAGATCCATAACTCTGCCTGTCAGGGACGTACTGGCCAAAGCACAGCTGAAGTTTCAAGGCAAAGGCAGATGCGCATGAGCAGGTGTGGCCCTCCAGGTGGCCATTTGCCGGGCACAGGTGCATGCCTGTGTGCATGTGCACAAACATTTGCACACAGATGCCAATACCTACGCGCATGCGTGCGCGTGTTAGCCATTAACTCTGGCATCAAATGCACTAGTGCATTGCTGTCTGATCTGCAGCTTTATCCGTGTTCCTGTTCTTGACCCCTGCATATTGATTCCTGTATTTGACCCGGCTTATCCTCACCACTCTTGCAATCCACCTGTCCTGACCTCGGCTTGCCTTAAGACTTTGTTTACATCTTCTCATCTGCCTGTTATCCTGTTGCCAACCTCTGCCTGCATCTTGATCATTCTCTGCCTGTGGTTTATGCTTATATCTGATCATCCATTGCTGACCTGGTTTGTCTGACCCTGCATCCAGTCATCCATCTGTTCTGCTCTGCATAGTGCCTGGTGACGCTGGTTCTCCATCTGCTGTGTGCTTACATCTGCTGTTCCTGCTGCCATCAGTTGCTTCAGCTATCCAGTTTAACTCTGGTGACACACCTGCCACATACCTCTGTGACCAACGAAAAATCTTACAGGCACTCTTACTTCACCGTGCTCTAGGTTCCATGGCTAGGGTAAACCCAAGGCCTGCGGGCCAATCGGCATGCTTGCTATCACAGTGGGACCCTAAGACAACAATCTCTCCGGAAACTTGATGACCAAAGGCAGTAAAGGAAAGGCATCTGCTAGATGACTATTCCTTGGGTGAGTGAGAGCATCCACTTTCTTTACCAATGGGTGAGGGTAGCAAGAGAGGCACCTTGTGAATGGATGATGATGATGCAAACAGATTTGAATGAGGAGGCCCCATACTTGAGTGATAGGGGCAAGACCTTCTGATTAAAGACCCATTCGTTAAGAAACAAAAACACCTGGTGCTACAGCCTCTTTAGACATCCTGGGCACTTAAAAGGTATACCCCCGTAGCCCCTGAAGATTACATTCAGTCAGGGACTCCTTTGTTTCTTAGTGTATGACACAGCTGCTGTGTTGACCTCATGCAGAATAACCAGTTGAGCCCGAATGTGAGGCGACAGCGCACATAGTGTTATCCCAACTGCTCAGATTTTTAGCACATTGAAGACTACCCCTTCTGAAGGGAGACTCCACCTGTCTTGTGTTCTGCAGGTGGTGATCCACCCTGAAGTACTGGCATCAGTGGTGACAATGGCCCAGGACAATGAACCTACTGGAAAGGATTGAGTAAGGGTCCCCTGACATTCCTATCACCAGAGGCTCATGCGCATCTGAGGAGAAGCACTTTGAATCATCTCAAGATCTGCCTTCTGCATTGCAAAAAGGAAATTCTTTGAAATGTCCAATTAATCCAGTGTACCCATGGTAGCATAGGGATGCAAGACATCATTGTTTCCAGGAGACCCCTGCATTGGAAATCTGACAACTGCTTGGCCTATTCTGAGAAGAAGGAGATCATTGAACTGGGCCTTTGTATCAATGGCTAGTCAGGTCTGCTCCAACTGTCTTGACACCTCCTATCCAGCCAAAAATGCCTCAGGCTGGCCAGAAGAATCCCCTTTTGAACTAGTAGGTCATCTGGACTCTGAACCAATAGTAGAATACCATCCAAGTATTCATGGATTTTGAGCACCCCTACACTGAGAAGAGGACCTCCATAAATGTCATCGGTGAGGTGGAAACATGAACTGAAAATGTCTAACTCCCACGAGATTCAGTTTCTTTAAATTCAACACTGGTCTCTGGTCTTCTTTGTACAAGACACAGAAAAGAATAAAAGCCGGTAAATTTCTCTAAAAGAAGGACTTAGAATTATTCTCCATCGAAGTAGTATAATATTGATGTACTGACAGAGGACATCTACCTCCTGAGAGGAATGTGCTATTCTGGTCAGGGTGAAGAAATATTCTGGAGGGTGATGTCTGAATCACCAAAAGTAACTGAGTTTTACCATTGAAGGCACCCACAGATCCCCATAAAATGGTCTTTACCATCTATGTGCACAATCAGCCACCCTGGCCCCCACCACACTAGCCTGGGGGGGGGGGGGGTGGTCTCCTGTCAACAAGATTCCTGTAGGAGATGAAGGGACTAAAAAAGGACCATGGCTGTGCATCCTTCAGAAAGATGCCCTTGGAAACCCTCTACCCGCTCTTAAAGTATTTTATCCTGGCAAAAGGATTTTGAGTCTTGGAATGAAGAGTATGCAAAACTAGCAGAGAGAACTCACTGGAGCCTTGATCCCCTATATAGGGGTAGGCAACCTTGGCACTCCATCTGTAGAACTGCAAGAGGCATTGCAAGACTGACAGCCACAGGCATGCCTCCCCAAGACTGAGGCATGATGGGATTTGTAGTTTCAGAACAGCTGGAGGGCCAAGGTTGCCTACCTCTGCCCTATAAGGAAGAAGGCCACACTAACCAACGATTGCTCTTTGAATAGTGCTTAGCATTGGGATGTATATGTAACTTTCTAACGTGACCAATAAAGAGTGTTTGACATTCCAAGGATGTGTGCCACTCTATGAACCTTAAACATGTTATGCGGCAATTAAGACCCAACTGCAAGCACCATGTATCTGGTGGACATCCAGCGTTGAGCAGCGATGAGTGTTTTGGAATAGTCACAACTTCTGGTCAGAGGGAGAAACTTGTCATCATACAGGCATTTACAGCTACCCTGCTGGAGGATGGGTTTGTTGACCAAGGACTGGGCCATGAAGTTCTGTGATCACTGGCTTATTTCCTGATGACGCCTAATTGGTGAAATGCAATGAGGTCATGTCGCTGCTTTCATTTCCATGTTGTCAGTGACGTGGAATGCATGCCAAATTCCTGTGGAGAACAGCAGGGCAGAATGCCGTAAATACAGGCTGTTTGTGCTGATGTCGGTGTGGGCAAAGATCAATGTAAGTGCATTAGACTAGCTTGACTTTATTTGGTGTATTTTAATAAATATGCTCCATTATCGATCCACCATTGTCTTTTTGGGATTTGCGATTCCTAATTGGATGTGAGAGAGGAGCTGGGCAGGAGGGTATATCATATGCTGAATTTACCTAATTTTCCTAGCTGGTTTGATTTAAAGGCTGAGAAGGTCTTTATGGCCATATAAATCTGGTGAGTGGTTCCCTTTACCTCACGCAGTGGAGCACTTTAATTTGGGAGTGAAGAAGTTGTCACTAATAGGGATGATCAAACTTTTCAAAAGTTCGGTTCGACCAGAACACCCAAACTTCCCAAAAGTTCGGCCCGGATTTCAGAACCCCATTGAAATCAATGGGACCCGAACTTCGGTAATCAAAAAACACCATTTTGAAGCCCTAAAACCCAATAAATGCCCCTAAAGAGTGCCTAGGATTCTGGGTCATGCCCCAGGGACTATTAATCACACAAAAAAAAGTTCTTAAAAATTGTCATTTTTGATAGAGAGCCAATTATTGAAAAAATTATTGAAAAAAAAAATGAGTTTAGCTCTGTAGCATGTCCAGAACCAGAAAAAAAAAAAAAAAGATTGTTTGTATTATGTCACTTATAGAACAGGGATATGGCTCCGCTATTTTCACACCTTGCCGGTTTTGTAGCAAGCGTTTTTTTGGGCATTTTTTGGGGGTTATTGGAGGCAGGCATAACATCAGAACTTCTGTGTAGGGGTATATATACACACACATGTATGTATATATACACCTACACACATATAGGTGTGAAAATAGCAGAACACTATATCTTGCGCTAATGAAGTAATTAACACCAATATGTCTCCGCTCCTATCACACCTATATATGTGTATATATACATATAAGTGTGTGTGTGTATATATACCCCTACACAGAAGTTCAGATGTTTTGCCTGGCTCCAAGGACCCCAAAAAAATGCCCAAAAAAACACCTGCGCCAAAAAAAAAAACGTCCAGGTGTGTTATTGCAGGGTTTTTTTTGGGGTCTTTGGAGGCAGGCAATTATTTCATTAGCGCAAGCATAGTGTTCTGCTACTTTCACACCTATGTATGTGTAGGTGTATATATACATACATGTGTGTGTATATATATACCCCTATTCAGAAGTTCAGATGTCATGCCTGACTCCAAACTTGTCCTCAAAAAAGCCCTATGAACGCCTGCAGCAAACGAGAAGCCATATCCCTGCTCTGTAAGTGACAAAAGAGAAACAATCTTTTCTCTATAGCGGTCACCCTGAAATGGAAGGGTTTTGTCACCCTGCCATAGCAGTCAGAGTCAGTTAACCCTACACTACACTATGGTCCCCTTACACTTAAAACTTTCCCTACAGAAACTAAATTATTAAAGCTAACTAAAGTAGAAAAAAGCACCCTAACTACACTAGATATCCCTTTCCTCACACTAAAAATTACTAAATGATACTTTGTATCAGAAGTCACAGAACTGCTTCCACTCTCTTCCATGTCCCTGTAATACAATGCTAGGAATTTGGCGGGGGCTATATTATATACTGGGGGGCGTATTCACTAATGATTGGCCTCTGGACCCCCTACTCACTCCAATCACATTCCTAGCATTCTCCTGCTCCCTCAATTGGTTTTTACTGATGGTTCTGGTCCAATCACGGGCTTTTAAAGCCCATTTCCTGTCCCATTGCGTTTTGGTCAGTTCTGGTTGCCGAATTCCGAACTTTTTCAGCAAAAAGTTCGGAATTCGGCCGAACCTCGAACAGCCAATGTTCGGGTCGAACCGATGGTCGACCCGAACCGTTCGATCATTCCTAGTCACTAATAATACATGGTACAGTGTATGGGACTATTTCACATTCATAAGAACAGGGATGAATTGCACAAGAGATATTTATTGAAATGGTGGATATTTTTTGTAGATTTTATGGACATTGATATCACAATTTTTTTTGGTAAAATTGTTTGAAGCTTGTTTTGTATTGGTATATAAAAAGGTTTGTTATATATTGTGTGTTTTTCACACCACACAAAAAGGGGTATTTACATTGTTGAGTTTGTATGCATTAGTTGTATAGTGCCTTACTTCACAGATTTATACTTACTTAGTGGTTTATACACCTAAAGGGGTGGTTGCTAATAAAAATATTAATGGTTTAAAGGTTGGCGCCCTTTATAAATATAATATTCAACCATTTTCTGTTGTCGACATAAAAAGGCCTGATGCATTTTTACTGTTTTTGGGGATCCTGTACTCTTAACCCTCTCTTTCTAAACATTTAAGCCAATAGATTTTGCATAAAAAAGATTGGAGGCCCTAAAGTTTGTCTGATTATTGCTACTGGAGGGTCAGTGAGTGTCGGGGTACAGCTAGAGGGCAGGTCAATAGAAGGGAATGCAGGAGAACCTGTTAAAATTCAGCAACTCCTTTCGGTAATATTGCTACAATGGCAGAGATCCCAAAGACTAACAGTCTCCAATTAGTAAAAAGTTCAAGGCACCGATCCCCCTGGCTCATTATATAAAATTGCTAAAATGCTATGGTTACTCTGACTGCAGTCTTCCCCTATAGAAGATACCTGTCCCTTTTAAAGAAAGTTATCTTTTAAAAATATGTGGGATGTCATTGCTGACTTCACTTTCTAAAGTCTAGATACGTGCTGCCTCTAGCTGCAGTAGTTTATTTTCCAGCTAAGTTACTCTAATGGTATTAAAGCTAGAGGAGCAACATGAAAGCAAAGCAACTAGTTTGTAATGAAGGAGGTCATGACAGTATACGTTTACAGGTAACTAGGTCTTTAAAGAAGTATCTGTGTGACAAAAATATATACCGGTATCAAACATGGCAATACAATGTAAAGGCCAGGATAAAACCAGAGGCAAAACCAGAGACATCTTAACTAAACATATCCCAGAAAAAAAAAATCAGAATAAAGGCAGATGTTAGGACTGGCAGCAAGGTTCACAGTTGAAATATGTCAAATCATATTAACCTTATGCACGCTCTGCTATGCTCGATCCTTACTATAGATATTAAAATACCAGTGAGTCACACTAACAATCCAAGGGATCTCTTCTTAGACAACTCAGACACTTGTATGGAATAAAATATAATACAAACAAATTAACAATGTACACAGAATATGAAAATACACATAATTTAAAGAAAATGGGTTTTTAATGAGCCCTTCATTTCCTTTCCGTTGGCTGTGATGGACACAGCTGCTATTGCCCTCCTGACCCCCTGTATAATTTTCTAAGTAAGATGTTACAGCAGGGCATGTCTCTAACCTTCAAGTAAAAACTTACAGGACCCTTTCAGGACTTCCCATCAGCAGCACAGAGGCTGTCACTTTCAATGAGCCAAGTGATATGGAAAGAAAGGTCTGAAATGGACAACATAGCTGAACCTTGCTATCAGTTAGGATTAAAATCACCATCATATGGGTAGAGGCTTTTAAGTTGTTAGTCAAGACTTTCAGTAAACGTTTTAATGTGTGTTTCTGAAGATTCTTTTTGTGCACAACTACTTTTTTGCAGTTGTAATAGCTAAAAATAACCTCTCAGTTGGCACACCGCAGTACATTTTTAGCTGTGTATACAAAATACATGTCCTTGTCACATTTGCCTTATATTCAAGAATTCATTAAAAAGTTGCCAACCTGACTCTTCCAACTCTGCAAGTCATTACTGAATTTCAAACTAACTTAGAAAACAGCACGTATGGGCAGATGTTTTTTACTAGTTACTAGCAAATGAATCAATCTGTCAGCAGCTATGACAGTATGACAGCAATACTAGTGGGTTTTGCAATGTGCTTAGATACTATCACTATCAAAGTGTTAGCATTCTGTTTAAACCTGTATAATGCTTTCTGATTGTTTATTACATAAGGGTATTTAGTTCTCCCAAGGTTACTTCTTGGTCTAATCTCCTAGCATTACTTCAGCCCCACCTGTCTTGTGGATCCACACACTCCTCTGGACCCTGAGAAAACAAAATATTGATTAAGACCTTGCATCTCTGTTTCTTAGGCAGCCCATAAACAATGCAATTTTCTTTCCTTCTACCACAGGTCGATCAACTGTAAGTGTTGATGGGGGAATCCCTCAGGCAGCGTCATTGTGTTCCCCAGGGGAGTCTTCCTTGCAGGCAGAACACAATAATTAGTGTTGCCTGCTACAGACCAAAGAAAAAAAATAGAAAAAAGTAAAATAAAAAAATTAATGGTGAATGGGTAGGGGAACAATGTACCGCATACTCATTCACATAGGGAAGGGGGGCCCCCTTGTTAAAGGGAGCTTCCAGATTCCGATAAGTCCCCTGCCCCCTGCCCAAAGACCCCTACAACCCCCACAACCACCCCACCGCATCAACATGGGGACAAAGTGCTTGGGGGCAGAGCCCCCGGCACAAATCACCCCCCAATGTTGAGGGCATGTAGCCTGGTATGGTTTGGGGTGGGCACTCGCTCATCCCTCCCCTCCCTTTACTGACCTGCTGGGCTTCATGCGTAGATAAGGGTTCGGTATAGGTTTTGTGGGGGACCCCACACCTTTTTTTTTTTAATTTGACACGAGGTTCCTCTTAAAATCCATATCAGACCCAAAGGGACCCCCACAACATTTTTTTTAACATTTTTATATTGCTGGCAATGGTATTGTATTGCCGGCAATTTAAATCTCATTTGTTTCTTTATAATTGTCAGTTTTGCTGCAGTAGGTTCTATACATGGTACAGATGCGCCACTTTACAGGCAGACTAAGGGGACCCCACAGGCACTATATTTAAAATAAATTTTCATTTTTATTGTTTCATGTTAAGCATCATTGAAATCACTGCTCCTGAAAAAAATTGCCTTTTTAAACATTTTTTTTTTGCATTAATACATGTCCCCCAGGGCAGTACTTGCATAAAAGTATAAAAAATGGGGACTTTTGAGTTTTCAAGTTCGGGTCCCATAGACTTTAATAGGGTTCGGGTCTGAACTTTTGCAATGTTTGAGAGTTCTGGCACGAACCGAACCAGGGGGTGTTCGGCCCAACTCTAGCATTAGCATTGCCATGTATTTTGTTATTTCTTTTTTCAATGCAGATTTTATGATTTATAAATGCATTACAGTATGTAACAACTGTAATTACATGGATGATATTTAACCGGTTGCCGTCCACCGCACGACTATATACTGCGGCGGTCAGCCCCGGCCAGGCAGAGTGACGTATGGATACTTCACTCGCCTGTCACTGACTTGGGAGCCAATTGCGGGCGGGCGCGCGCCCGCTGAGGCTCGTTCACTGGCAAGTCAGTGCGTGTGACCGGCGGACCCGATGTCCGCCGGTCACACTACGATCGCTCCGGTGAAGGGAGAAAGGCGGAGCGGCTTATGTAAACAAGCCGCCCGTCATTCTCCCTGGTGTAAAAATTAAGATCAGACGGTTCTACTATGTAGGACTGTTGATCTTTGTTTTTACACCAATAGCAATGTCCCTATACAGTTAGAATCACGCTCCTAGGACACACTTAACCCCTCCCTGTCCAATACAGTTAACCCCTTCCCTGCCAGTGTCATTTTTGCAGTAACAGTGCATATGTATAGCACTGATTACTGCAGTAATGTCACTGGTAACCCCAAAAGTGTCAAAAATGTCAGTCAAGGGTCCGATCTGTCCGCCGCAATGTCGCAGTACCGAAAAAAAATCGCAGATCGCCGCCATTACGCGTTAAAAAAAACCCCACCAAAAATGACAAAAATCTTTCCCTTTGTTAGTAAACGCGATAACTTTTGCGCAAACCAATCAAAATACGCTTTTTGCGATTTTTTTTACCAAACATATGTAGCATAAAACAAATTGGCCGAAAATGTTAAAAACTTTAGATTTTTACATTTTTTTTGGGGAATTTCATATAAAAAAATGTGAAAAATATTGTTATTTTTGCAAAATTGACGCTCTTTTTTTGTTTATAGCGCATGATCAAAAAATTGCACAGGTGATCAAATACCACCAAAAGAAAGCTCTGTTTGTGGGAAAAAAAGGACGTCAAATTCGTTTAGGTACAGCGTCGCACGACCGCACAATTGTCCGTTAAAGTCATGCAGTAAAAAATCGCAAAAACCCCCTGGTCTTTTAGCAGCCAAATCCTCCGGGGCTTAAGTGGTTAATCATTTTCTGAGGTATAAGATTGGTAGTAGCTTCCAAAGATATTTTGCGATATTTTGCGATAAGTGAAACTAAAGTTTTCAATGAACAGAAAAAATGCTGTTTCCAGTGGTTATAAAGTAAGCAATCCTAGGTCAGATACTTTACAGTACGTAAAACATAATATTGATTCCACATCTAATACTGAAGTCACAGTGGCAATTATGTCCCTGGTAATGCCATTGAGGCACCAAAATAATAAAATCTTTAATCTAAATTATTAAGCAAAAATTATTTAAAAAAATACTTACTATTCTGTAAAATGTAAAAAATTACATACCCTGACAGTAAACATTCTGGTGTTCTACTGAAACTTTTTAGAGTGCAGGCACAAATCCACATATAGTGCTGACCCCATAGGAGCCTCTGGATAGGATGTGTCCTCTGTTTTTTGCCTTAACCTTCTCAAGTACCTCATCCCCTCTGACATGCCAGGTTGAGTGTACAAACATACAATATCACTGGAAATCACTGAAAGTAATATTTAGTACCTGATAGTAGTACTATATCAAAGAAAACAGGCACCAAACCAGGTAGTAAAGGCAAACTTAATATATATTTACCCAACATGGTTGGTAACTAGGCAAGCAATACATAGACAAACAATGAAATTAATGCAATTTAGCATACAAAGTGATTAACAGTAATGACAGGTCAGCATAAACAGTAGCAAGGCCACCTCAAGTGCAGCAGTGAGCAGTGGTAACGTTTAATCTATCGAGTGCTGGAACTTTACTGCCAGTATGCATTTATGGCAGTGATGCTAGTCCTAGACTGACTGGAAATGCACTGTCTAAAAGAAAAGGAGGATGGTAGAGGAGGGGCAGGGGAACAAAAGGGGCTTGCAGAATAAGGATTACGAAAGGGGCAGTCCTTCGAGATGTTCTTCTTCCAGCTATCATTGGGGCCCTTCAAAAGTGTCTTTGCACTTAACAATAGTCACAATTAACCTGCATGCAGTATAGGTACGGTATAGTCTCAGCACAGGTGCAAGGTAGATGTGGTTCAGATGCAGTAAAGGTTTGGGATAATGTGGTATATGGTTAATTTTGGTTCAGTTTAGATTTAGAATAAATGAGGTAAAGAGTGCAGTATGGATTGGGTACATTTGGTGTTCTGCTTTCAGTAGCTCATTCCTTGCTAGCAGTATCAGCAATGGGCAAACAGACCTCTTACCAGTTCCCATGATGCTGCAGTGACCTTTCGCTGTAGAAAGGGGCCCCCTTCAGTCTTGATTACGAAGTCTTCACCATACAGTCCTTTAGCTTGTCTACCACTGCCCAATTTAAGGCCAGAAACCCCAACTTGTGAGAGGGGTTGTTTCTTTGGCAAGGGTTAGACTTCTGCTCATATATGCAACTGGTTGCAGATGTTCATCATGCTCTTGGTATGGTATACTGCCCGTTCCATCTCTGCTATAATCAATGTGTAGTTCATATGGTTTAGAGGGGTCAGCATAGGCCAGCACTGGAGCACTGATTAGACTCCTCTCCAGCTAGCAAAATGCCTGCTCGAACTGATCTGTCTCTTGTCTCGCACTGGTATCAAATAGATTCTTGAGTCTTTCTGTGTCCTTTACTTGATTTATTTGGCTTGGGTGCATCCACATCTTCCTCCTCTTTTTTTAACAACTCATTTGGGGTCTGGCTATTTTAGCGAACAAATCTCCGGTAGTAGGAGCACAATCCCTAGGACTGACCTTAGTTCAGAGACGTTTTTCGGTTGAGGCCAAGAAGTGACACTTTTTACCGTTTTTGGGTTGGTGGTGACTCCCTCTGCAAAGACATTATGACCCAGATATGTGACTGACAACAATTTTAACCCCTCTTTATGGAGTCTCTACAGTACCTTTCCCCCCACCAGTTCAGATGGTGCAACTGGAGAAGCTGTGTTCACCTGCCTGAGCAACATCCGAGGTTTTAGCTTAACTGGGATTGGTATTGTTTGGGATACTGACAGGGATATTCCCATGATTTTGCTGCAAGGCCATAGTCGACACTACCTTGGAAATGAGCTCCACCCCAGTGTCTTCTCCCCGAAAATCAGCTAAAAGGACCGGGGCTGGTCCAAGGTTAACTTGACAGTGACTTGCAAGCAAGAAATTTCCCAGTGTTGCAGCATTTTTTCATCAGATTCGAGCCTCCAGAGCTTTCCTACCCATTCCACTGGGGCCTTTTGCTTCTGCAGAACATGTTGATAGGCCTGACTTAGCTGAGAGTTGGCATCTTCGACTGATGAGTCCCCATGGGGGTGAGTAGCCTATTTAGTTAATAGGGCTTTGCTCATTGTCTCTGTGTCCATTCCACCTTTTATGATGACCTGATGAAAGATCCTATGTAGGAAAGTAATTTACTCTGACAATTTTTTACCCTTCCACTTTTAGGTGTGATTGAAAAGGTAGATTAACTCCGCACAGTTCTCCACCCTACAATAGATTTCTCGGAGGAGCTTTAAGCATTCGCTGGCTATGTATCCCAGTTTATCTTATTTAAAGTTTCGGATAATATCTGAATGCAATGCCCGCTGGCTCTCAACTATTCTTTGTCTCTTTATCGCATCACCTACTTCTCAATCTTTGACTGCTTGTATAGCTTGATCAATGCAGGTGTCTAAGTTGTCTTCCCTTGAAGGAGTGGGGTCTTCTTAGAAAAGAACCACAACTTCCTGTACCGGTAATTGACCCGGCACAAAGACATTCTTTATAAGCCTTTATATCAACTTTTCAAGGTCAATAAATCTGTAGGTAGAAACAGGGGGTAAGTGGATACTCCAGTCTCCCTGCTGCAGTGGTCCAGGTGCTGCACTGCCCCAGGGTTTCGCTCCAGTCCTCCAAATGCACAGTGCATATTAGGATTTGTAGGGTAGCCATTATATGGCTGCTTTCTCAGACTACAACTCCCAGCATTCTCAGCGCTCTGCATAGAAGTCATTGGGATTGCTTTGTTTTAGATATTCCCTGCCTGGCCGTAGGAGGATAGTGCAGCATAACATTCATATCACAGTGGAGGGAAAGAGGAAAATAAAGAGCAATTTGTACTTCTCCATGTTGTAGCCCAGCACCTGGTTACACACACATATAAAATAAATAACTGATCCCTGTGAATCTTCTTTTCTTATTTCTATGCTTTTTAAATGTACAGAGCACCAAAAGGGCCGATGATTAGCCATCCCCCCCCCCCCAGTGTCATGTGACTCATTAGTGTTACAAGGTCTCAGGTGTGAATGGGGAGCAGGTCTGTTAAATTTGGTGTTATTGCTCTCACTCTCCCTTACTGGTCACTGGAAGTTCAACATGACACCTCATTGCAAAGATCTCTCAGAGGATCTGAAAAAAAGAATTGTTGCTCTACATAAAGATGGCCTAGGCTATAAGAAGATTGCCAAGACCCTGAAACTGAGCTGCAGCATGGTGGCCAAGACCATACAGCAGTTTAACAGGACAGGTTCCACTCAGAACAGGCCTCGCCATGGTCGATCAAATAAGTTGAGTGCACTTGCTCAGCCTCATATCCAGAGGTTGCCTTTGGGAAATAGACGTATGAGTGCTGCCAGCATTGCTGCAGAGGTTAAAGGAGTGGGGGGTTAGCCTATCAGTGCTCAGACCATACGACGCACACTCCATCTAATTGGTCTGCATGGCTGTCAACCCAGAAGGAAGCCTCTTCTAAAGATGATGCACAAGAAAGCCCGCAAACAGTTTGCTGAAGATAAGCAGACTAAAGACATGGATTACTGGAACCATGTCCTGTGACCTGATGAGACAAAGATAAACGTATTTGGTTCAGATGGTGTCAAGCGTGTGTGGTGGCAACCAGATGAGCAGTACAAAGACAAGTGTGTCTTGCCTGCAGTCAAGCATGGTGGTGGGAGTGTCATGGTCTGGGGCTGCATGAGTGCTGCCGGCACTGGTGAGCTACAGTTCATTGAGGGAACAATGAATGTCAACACTTACTGTGACATACTGAATTAGAGCATAATCCCCTCCCTTCAGAGAATGGGCCACAGGGCAGTATTCCAACATGATAACGACCATAAATACAACTCCAAGATGACCACTGCCTTGCTAAAGAAGCTGAGGTTAAAGGTGAAGGACTGACCAAGCATGTCTCCAGACCTAATTCGTATTTAGCATCTGTGGGGCATCCTCAAACGGAAGGTGGAGGAGCGCAAGGTCTCCAACATCCACTAGCTCCGTGATGTCATCATGGAGGAGTGGAAGAGGACTCCAGTGGCAACCCGTGAAGCTCAGGTGAACTCCATGCCCAAGAGGTTTAAGGCAGTGCTGGAAAATAATAGTGGCCACACAAAATATTGATACTTTGGGCCCAGTTTGGACATTTCCATTTAGGGGTGTACTCACTTTTGTTGCCAGCAGTTTAGACATTAATGGCTGTGTGTTGAGTTATTTTGAGGGGACAGGAAATATACACTGTTATACAAGCTGTACACTCACTACTTTACTTTGTAGCACAGTGTCATTTCTTCAGCGTTGTCACATAAAAAGATATTATAAAATATTTACAAAAATGTGAGGGGTATACTCACTTTTGTGAGATACTATATAAATATATATTGGTATATATATATATATATATATGATTAAAATGTGTAGTGCGCTAATTCTGTGAAACTTATAAACATAAATATGTGAACAATAGTAACACCAATGTCATTAATAAATAGGATGAGATATAAAACATATAAGTCCATGAAATTCATAAAAGGTCCATATATGCAACAGTTCACATAAGTCCTTGAATGAAGAGATCCCAATACCAAACAAGTGATTTCAATGAAAACAAATGAGGGAAAGGTGTTTCAAGGTGCTTGTTAAAGTGCAGGTATTCCCCTTACCAGACGGGTAAAAAATAAGGTGCAATATATCTCCAAACAAAAAGATGCGTGCAGTGATATAGATAGCCCAGCTCTGCCCACCTCGTGGCCGGTTTGAGAGTAGATAAACTCTCACCAGATGACATAAAACTTAAGGTGTATGGATAACTTCTGGATATCTTTCAGCTCAATGGTAATGACCGTCCCCCAAGCTTGCGGCTCCCTGTGGTCCGCACTGCAGGTGGCCACGGATCTACAGGGTTCCAGCAAGCTTATTATATCGTCTTAACTGTAAGTGCATCTTTGAGTATCAGCAATTAAAGTTATAAGGATAATGCACTATTAGTCCCCCCTTGTCTATTTTTGGGAAATCACCTGTGAACACCTGGATGAAGTTTCACTTCCAAGGGACAACAGGGAGCCGCAAGCTTGGGGGACGGTCATTACCATTGAGCTGAAAGATATCCAGAATTTATCCATACACCTTAAGTTTTATGTCATCTGGTAAGAGTTTATCTACTCTCAAACCGGCCACGAGGTGGACAGAGCTGGGCTATCTATATCACTGCACGCATCTTTTTGTTTGGAGATATATTGCACCTTATTTTTCACCCGTCTGGTAAGGGGAATACCTGCACTTTAACAAGCACCTTGAAACACCTTTCCCTCGTTTGTTTTCATTGAAATCACTTGTTTGGTATTGGGATCTCTTCATTCAAGGACTTATGTGAACTATTGCATATATGGACCTTTTATGAATTTCATGGACTTTTATGTTTTATATCTCATCCTATTTATTAATGACATTGGTGTTACTATTGTTCACATATTTATGTTTATAAGTTTCACAGAATTAGCGCACTACACATTTTAATCATTTGTACACTTAATTATCCTCACTGGGTAATTGGATTTTAGTTGCAGCTTTTTCATCGATTTATTTATCAGCGCTCCCTTTATACATACCATATATATATATATATATATATATATATATATATATATATATATATTTATTTATTTATTTATATGCATGATGTGTATAAGCATCACCAGCAGGGGTGGATCCAGAATCTAGTCCTTGGACGGGCACTGCCAGAAAATAGGGTGTTGCTTACAGAACTGTTTTTAACGTATCATACAGTCCTAACCTTGTTTAAAACAGTGACACATTTAAAATTATGCCACTTCCTCTCAGCGCGGAGGAGGTAGAAAAGAATAGTGGGGCTTGCCAACCACAGTAATGAAAGTGTTAAGGTCTGCAGGAACAGAGGCGGCGGTCCTAACACTTTTATCAACTTCACAGGAGATCTTTATGATTTCCCTGGGGGTCTCCTGATGTGCTGCTGTGCAGCGCACCTCTCCATCTGGGACTCCTTCCCTCCGCCACACACTGCAGCAAAACTAAGGGTAAAAGCTGCTACAGTGCACCTCTCCATCTGGGACTTATGCCCCTACAGCAGGGGTGCCCAACCTTTTGAGGAGAGAGGGCCACTTTAGTGCCTTGGTAACCGGTCACGGGCCACAATGAACGGAGCGGGTGGATGACATGTGAATGTCAACTCACCAAATTCAGAGCAGACAGGGACACAGCCTGTTCTACTCTATGGGCCCCTGATCTGATCCGCCAGACAGAAGGGGATATATCCCCTTCTGTTTTTTTAAGGGGATCAGATTAGAGATAGGCGGGTGTAAGCGGACATAAGTCCTTTTTCATCTGCAGCTTTATAGTGGTAAATGGAGGGCCCAATTGGGTCCACCTGAAAAACAGACATGCTGACCCGATTAGACCGATTGTGTAAAAGGGGCCTAAGGCTGCTTTCACATGGATGCACTGCTGTTTACCTGCACTTCAACTGACCTCAATCTTCACTTATTCCTCAGAATTCCTGCTGGTATCACTGGCTGCTGCTATCCCCCAGGCGGGTATGGCTGGTGGCTGCTGCTAGCTAACCTAAAGGGCTGGTACTGCTAGTGGGTACTACTGGCTGGTACGGCTGGTGGGTACTGCTGGCTGGTACTGCTGGTGGGTTCTGCTGGCTGGTACTGCTGGTGGGTTCTGCTGGCTGGTACTGCTGGCTGGTGCTGGTGGTAGGTTCTTCTGGCTGATACTGCTGGTGGGTACTGCTGGCTGGTACTGCTGCGTACTGCTGGCCATTGCTGGTGGGTACTGCTGGCCGGTACTGCTGCTGGGTAAGGCTGGCTGGTACTGCTGGCTGGTACTGCTGCTAAATACTGCTAGCTGGTGCTGACTGGTACTACTGGTGGATTCTGCTGGCTGGTTCTGCTGCTGGGTACTGCTGGCTGGTGCTGGTGGGTATTGCTGGCTGGTACTGCTGGCTGGTGCTGGCAGGTACTGCTGGCTGGTACTGCTGGTGGGTTCTGCTGGCTAGCCCTGGTGGGTACTGCTGGCTGGAACTGTTGGTGGGTACTGCTGGCTGGTACTGCTGGTAAATACTGCTGGCTGTTGCTGCTCATGGGTACTTCTGGCTGGTACTGCTCGTGGGTACTCCTGGCTGGTACTGCTGGTGGGTACTTCTGGCTGGTACTGCTGGCTGGTGCTGGTGGGTACTGCTGGCTGGTATTGCTGGTGGGAACTGCTGGTGGGTACTGCTGGCTGGTACTGCTGGTGGGTACTGCTCTCCTTAGGGATCATATACAGGGGCCTGTTTTACCTCCACGCCCACAGTTTATCTACCGGCGAGCGCCAACTTTGAGGGACATTATCGCACCAGGGGTAGTTGACCCGCCTATCCAAAAGGAGAATAAACTTTTTTCTTTCCTTTCTGGCTTTTTTGCGTTTGGGAGCTGTTCCGCATTCAAACAGGTCAAACATAATAATAAAAAACGTAAGGAGTTTATTGCTCACAGTACACGTAAACAATATAATATCAGAGACCTTATCACATGCAACACGGAAGGGGTCGTTTACATGCTGGAATGCAAGTGTGGCTTCCAGTATGTTGGTCGTACATCAAGGGCCCTGCATGTGAGACTTGCCGAGCATACCGGTAACATTAAAAAAGGAAAAGTAACACATAGTGTATCAAAACATTTCCGTATTCACCACAACAGAGTATTCACCACAACAGAGATCCCAGAGAATTAAAATTCTGGGGCATAGAACGGGTTAAAAAACACTGGAGAGGGGGTCATTTTGTTAGGAGGCTTAGTCAACGAGAATCCTTTTGGATCTTTGAAACAGGGGTGTTATCTCCAATGGGGTTAAATGTTGAATTTGACCTCAATTGTTTCATTTCAGATAGATACAATCTTTTATTTATTTTTAATTTTTTTTTTTAGATAGCTTATTTATAAATTGACTATGGATTCTGTTACTATCTTGTTGTAATATATATGTTGTGATTTGTTTTGTGGGTGCAGGATCTATAAGGATGATGGCAGGTGATTGGGAAACGTTTTGCCTTTTATATATTCTGTATAGTCTGATATATGTGAAATGAGCAAGTTTCTCTAGAATGTAATGTTTACATCAGCCACTAGATGGCGATGGGAGACATTGCAGTCTCAGCAGTGCTCGTTACAATGATTATCTGGTGCTATTTAAGGAAGTGGGTGACATCCAAACTCCACCCCTGCTGACGAAGTCCCCTATTGGACGATACGCGTAAAAAAAATGGAAGGTGGAGTCGCTCGTCACCCGCCCCCATCCTTCGGATCAGCTGCATCCTGAAGCTGTGCTGTATGCATCGGCACCGTGTCTCTCTGGTCTAGAGACACGGTGACATGAAGCGAACACCACGCTCTAATGTGCTTTTATTTCACGCTGCATGTAAGTGCAATACCTTCTTTTATGTTTAAAAATAAAGTGTGTTACAGAGAACACTTAGAGTATCTCTCTTTCTTATATGGTATGCACATTTGATGAGTCCGGATCTGAGCAGCTGATAGAATCCCTTGCCTGAGCAGTGGTTATTAAGGAGTGTTCCTGGTGATTAACCCCTTGGGGAAAGCGCTATTTATTTCATTTTCAGGCGAGCTCGGTGTATTCACTGGTGGAGGGGACTAAGTTGTTTCCTTATTTCCTGCACCTCCTGAACTGGATTGGGATCTTGCTGTTTATGGACTATCTTTTTATCTTTTTATCTTGTGCTGCACTTTATTGTTTATGGAATATTTTATGAGATAGCAGTGATTTATCTTTTGTGTTCAGCTGCAATATTTTATTTAATTTTACATCATCTGTATGCGCTGATTGATTTTTGTATTAGGAGCCAGCGCTATACAGGAAGCATTGGCTCTGCTTCCTTTAGTGCGGGCTCCATTCTTCACACTGATGCTCGGGGATGGTGGGTCAGGAACCAGCAATCTGGGCTGCCGACCCACCATCCCAGAGCAGGAGGTGGCGCCGGGATCCTCGGACTCGTAGTCAGTAATATTTTCTTGGGTGGGGGGAGCAATTTCCCTGTTGCCCCCCCCCCCCCCTGGATCTGCCCCTGATCCCCAGTGTAAATGATGTGTATATGGGTTTTTGACAAATTATATACTTTTTATATTGTTTTTTTACTTGTACATATCCCCTTTAAAGTTTTTTTTCCCTTTTCCCCCTCTCTTTCTTTTCTTATGGTATGCCCTGCCTTTTTCTCCTAGGCTCAGGAGTTTTTCTTTCCAGCCGTGGGGACAGGCTGGGGTAAGTGTAGCACCCTCTAGCTAGTGTGCTAGGTGTATATAGGTTTGTTAGTGTAGGCAAATTGGCTTGGCTGGGAAACAGGCCTGGGTTTTGAATCTGGGTCAGAGATAGGTGACTCAGGGGCTGGATGACTCAGCAAGCAGCCTCTCTGGTGCCTCTCTCTGTTCTCTGGAACTTTAGAGAATGTTCTAGACATAGTGGATGGAGGTTAAGAGGAGCTGTTTGGCATATGTATGAGGGCCTCAGCCAGTCCCCAGCAAATGGGCTGGCAAGGGGAGTGCTGAGGAGGCTGTTGGTGGCCCTTGAGGGTGCCCCCTAGTCTGGGGGAGAGGAGGATCTTGGGCTGGGGCTCAGGTGCTGGAAGATTCCCCCTAAAACACACGGAGGAAACCCTTCCTGGAGGAACGGGAGCAAGGAGAGGACAGCAGGAGCAGGTTAGCATGTCCAGGAGATCACCTGAGAGTCAGACGGGTGGGCTAATGAGTGTTAGTCTGGAGGACTGTGGAGAGAGTGTCAGTCCAAAGGACTGTGGGGAGAAATTAGCCTGGAGGGCTAATGAAAGAGGCAGCTGCAGTCAGGCGGGTTGGCAGTGCCTGAAAATGTGGTGCTGGGATCAGTAGCCACAAGAGGAATGTGAGCTGGACACTAAACTTTTACTACACTTCCAAAGGGCCCCGGGTTCCTGCCTATAACAGGCAATTGCTCTAATCTTACTGAGTGATTTGTTGTATCTTTACAGTGTACCAGCTGGGTTTCTGGAAACAAGTCAGTGCGGGAGGAAGAAGTGGAGTGTATATAGGACTGTATATGGGAAGAGTTGTCACTGAAGTCGTTCTAAAGTCAAGTGGGCATCCCATAATCTCCCATCCCTATCCAAGTTATATCCCTCAATAAAACAAAAACAAAAAAACAAAGTCACAGACTGTTCTCTGACTCTGGAGTAACTGTGGAAATTCTGTGTGCCTGGCTGTGCAGGATGGGGAATCCCAGTAACTGGCAGCCTCTAAGAGGGTGCGCTACAGTGAAAACACAAGGAAACATGCACACTAGTAGCCCCAAATCCTCATTTCAAAACACATACCTAAAACATACATTTAACATACACAAGTGTAAACAACAAATGCAAACTGATACACAACTATTATGAACCATAGAAGCATGCATATGACAAACATCAAGTAAGTTCTTATTTAATAATGTCAGGATGGATGGGTAAGAGAAATGGAAAGCATGCTATATCTCAACCTACTAAAACAGAAAAAAACCTTACCACTGGCAAAATGGCTGCCCACAATGTCTAGACCAGTGGTCCTCAACTCCGGTCCTCAGGGCCCACTAACAGGCCAGATTTTAAGTATTACCTTGGGGAGATGCAGACTAGAGTACTGCAATCACTGAGCCGCAAATTATATAACCTGGGATGTATTTCAGTTATCTTGCAAACCTGGCCTGTTAGTGGGCCCTGAGAACCAGGGTTGAGGACCACTGGTCTAGACCATCCTTTTTCACTTAAGGTGCCTTGAGGTTTCTTCAGGGGTGCCTTGGCAAAATGCCTACAAAATGCCCCAAAATTGTATACAAACCAGCAGATGGATGAAGCCTGTCTTTTAGTTACCCAAAGCCACAGGTTTTTATTGTGAACCATTACAACCTTCTAACCACCGGCATCCTAATAACCAATGGCCCTCCCCAGCCCCCCACTGTCAGCGCTGGGTAACATTAGCTGAGCGATGGAGAAAAACTGAGGGAGAGGAGAAACACTGGAATATTAGTCACTACCAGTTTGCAAAAGTGTATTGGGTTTGGAAGAATAAATCACTTCTAACATTGGATGTCCTACATGTGCGGATGTTGATGTAGTGTGTAAAACTATTAGAATAGTTTATTACATTTTAGAATGGGGTGCCTTGAGACTGTCTGTAATTTTAAAGGGTGCCTTGAGATTGTCTATAATTTTAAAGGGTGCCATAACTGAAAAAAAGGTTGGGAAACACTGGTCTAGACCAACCCACAGCCTTTTACAACACAGACAATCTATCTGCAGTCATTAATAGACACTATAAAAGGCCTGTGTAAATCACAATTGTCATGGATGTGTATGTCTTCTTGCAACCAGAACACTCTTTGATTTGCTTCTTCTGTCTTCTTATTGACATTTCCTGTAGCCTTTGCAGCAATTTAACCACTTAAGCCCCGGAAGATTTTACCCCCTTCCTGACCAGGGGTTTTTTTGCGATTTTTTACTGCGTGATTTTAACGGACAATTGCGCGGTCGTGCGACGCTGTACCTAAACGATTTTGACTTCCTTTTTTTCCCACAAACAGAGCTTTCTTTTGGTGGTATTTGATCACCTGTGCGATTTTTTGATCATGCGCTATAAACAAAAAAAGAGCGTAAATTTTGCAAAAATAACAATATTTTTCACATTTTTTTATATGAAATTCCCCAAAAAAAAATGTAAAAATCAAAATTTTTTAACATTTTCAAGCCAATTTGTTTTATGCTACACAAAAAATTGATTGGTTTGCGCAAAAGTTATACTAACAAAGGAAAAGATTTTTGTCATTTTTGGTGTTTTTTTTTTAACGAGTAATGGCGGCGATCTGCGATTTTTTTTGCGGAACTGCGACATTGCGGCGGACAGATCGGACCCTTGACTGACATTTTTTACACTTTTGGGGTTACCAGTGACATTACTGCAGTAATCCGTGCTATACATATGCACTGTTACTGTAAAAATGACACTGGCAGGGAAGGGGTTAACTGTATTGGAGAGGGAGGGGTTAAGTGTGTCCTAGGGGCGTGCTTCTAACTGTGATGGGACATGGCTACTACTGTAAAAACAGAGATCATCGGTCCTACATAGTAGAACCGTCTGATCTCCATTTTTACACAGGGGAGAATGACAGGCGGCTTGTTTACATTAGCCGCCTGCCTTTCTCCCTCTCTACCGACGATCGCCATGTGACCGGCGGACATCGGGTCCGCTGGTCACACGCACGGACTCCTTAGTGAACGAGCCGGGGCGGGCGCGCGCCTCAGCGGGCGCACGCTCGCCCGCTATTGGCTCACAAGCCGGTGACAGGCTAGTGACGTATATATACGTCACTTTGCCTGGCCGGGGCTGACCGCTGCAGTATATGTACTTGCTGGGGTCGGGAAGCGGTTAAGCAATCCCATATTAAAATCCTAAATTGGTTTAGTATCATTATTTGAGGCTGATCTTTCTACAGTGAAACCTACTTAATCAGAGCTATATGTATGGATCCTTTCATTCCCACCACCACGCCCCCATGTGAGTCCACTAGACCCCTAAAAACCCCTTGTCATTTTGGGCCCCTTTTGCATTTGTCCAGGTAGCATGTCCACCAGTTACTTTGTACATGGTTAGAATCTAGGCTGCTGTTAATCTGAATGCAAACATGCTCCAGTGACCCAGAACTTATTCACCATCTGTACTAGTGGCTAATGATTTCTTAGTTTCTAGTTATAGGGTCTTTTTAATAGCATTTATACTGCTCTTATTGTATTGTATTGCTCTGAAGGCATTTACAGCTGTGATCGTTCGTTGAAGATTTTTTTAGTGCACAAAAAGCCTTTACCTAAGACATGCCAGATAAATGATCTCCTTAAAATATATTGCTTATACTTTAAATTATACCTTAAAATATAACTTATATAGGGCATAGAAATGAGCTGCAGCTTTCAGGTCATAACCCAACATTACCTGGTTTGCCAATTTCATATTGCTCATCATCCTGGACTTGCAATTTTCAATTGTTCAAATACTGTGAAAAAGAGTATTGGTTTCTGCTAAGGACTTAAACAGTTTTCTTTTCACTGTGCATAGATCTATCAAATCTTCTTTGTTGGATGTAATACAAATTTCTCATTATTGGTAATGAGGTGAGAATTCTACAGAAAAGTAGCTAACGAGGAAGAGAGTGACTAGACTTAATGTTAATAGTAGTCAATGTACTATTAAAATTTCTAGCAACATTTTGCTTGTTTTATGAACAATAGTGGTAAAAAAGTTACAGAAGAATTATGTATAAGGGTTGTTTAGGAATGTGTTTTCTGTAATAGCATCCTGGGACTATCGTCTAAAGTGGCAGGGTTAGAGGACATCACAAGGCTTCAAAGTTTACAAACTGTGAAAATGTGGCTAAACAGTGGCTAAAGCCGGCTATACATGGATCAACCCTGCTGAACTGTCTGCCAGCAAGTCAGTGTATCTGTGTGCCTGTACGTCTCATACAGACAAGCAGATTCACTGACAGGAAAAACCAATGAACTATCACGGCATTCCACAGCGCTGTGGTAGTTCACTGGCTCTTTAGGGTTGGAGAATGCGCTGGATTTACTCAATTATTAGTAGGTCAATGGGGCAAGTAATTGTGGGGGCAGGTTGGAGGAATTCCATTCCGATGATTTCTGCCCAGTTAACCGGGATAGTGGGGATGAGTCCTTTTTTAGGGACTTACACTGCTGCCTCTGGGTATGACCTTGAGGTTGTTTCTACATGTATTGGTAAAGGTAGATGGAAAGGAGCGCCTGGTAACCAATGAAAGGCAAATAGGAAGGTGAATTTGTAGTCGTTTTTTAAAAGCGGCAACAAGTTTTCAAGCCAACGCGTTTTGGAGAAACAAAGACTCCCCCTTTCTAAGGGCTGCTTCCGTAAGCTGATGTCGAAAGGGGATGGTGAACGCAAAGGATGTTGAGACTGATAGCTCATTCACACAAAGAGCGCTGTGATTTGTGTGGCTGGTGCAGCATTGGGAACATGTTACATGTGCCATCCTAAAAACAGGTGGAATATATAACATGTTCTGAATGGTGAACTTATCCTTAATAAAAATATCAGCACAAGGTACAGTACATTACTTACTATCAATGTGATGTGTTCCTGGAACTGCTTGCTTCTGCATTAGTCAATATCTTACTCCTTCAATCCCCCTGCCATATTCGTTTGGTGAGGTGGGATTAATAGAGCTGAGGGAACCTACTACCCACCCACCCTCTCCATTCATAGAAGCTGCACCATTAAAATTCTGTGAATGATACAAGAAATATGAATAGAGGATGGATGGATGAGTGAAATGTCTGCCTCCTACATTCATGAAGTGCTTTTCATTGCAGGAAACTATAGTACAGCTTCTATGAAAGAGCGGGCATGGTGGGCACTCTTGATGAGTGCATATGACAGTTTCCTCAGCTCTGTTAACCTACACAGCACTGGAAGATCAAAGAAGAAAAAGTTAAACTAAAGCAAGAGCCAGAAGCACAAGTGTACATTAACAGTTATGTCCCTTGTACTAAATGTAGGCTTTAACTGTGACGGTAGGGGATCAAAAATTGCTACTCCCCAAATTTAAATGTCTAAATATCAAGCAGCCCTATATAATAGTGGATGCTAAAACATCCGTGGCTTTACAGTAGAGATTACAGGTAGTCATTTTTTTTTATTTATTTGAGTTCTTTAATCATAGTTTTTTTTTTAATGGTAGTTCTCCAAAGCCCTCCTGTTTCAATAAGTAATTGCAATGTGAAAATACAATCAGAAGATGTCATTCGGGACTTGATTTCCCAGCATAATAATGCAATAGTATGCTGACCTCTGTAGCTTACTTTGCAAGACAATCAACTGAGATAGTATCAAAGAATTTTTATTTTCTGACTTATCACTAGCGCACTTCTTTCCATCCAAACAAATCTATAGGTGGAACACAAAAATGGCACCAAAAAGGTTAATGTAGAACCTCTACTGAATTGCATAACATAAACTGCTTTTTTAATTCCCCATTGGCTTTGATTGACAGTTCTGTGCTTTCATCCCAGCAAAGCCACAATTTATCTTTTATTCATCTCTTGCACATTAAGCGCTTGTCAAGCAGCCAACAAGCACCCTACTCATGCTCCATTTTACCTATGATAAAGGGAATAGTGCAATTAACTATAAATTAACAAAGGGCTGGGATAAGACTATATCAACCATTACTTCACCTCTTAGTTTGCTTGTTTAACCCTTTTGCAAATGCCTTTGATTTCAAACTACAAAATATAATTACAATAGAACTTTACTAAACACTTCTGGTTTCCAAATTGCTACATAAAATGGGCATAGTATCAGATATGTATTTACAGTATCTCACAAAAGTGAGTACAGTCCTCACATTCTTGTGAATATTTCATTATATCTTTTCATGTGACAACACTGAAGAAATTACACTTTGCTACAATGTAAAGTAGTGAGTGTACAGCTTGTATAACAGTGTAAATTTGCTGTCCCCTAAAAATAACTCAACACACAGCCATTAATGGCTAAACCGCTGGCAACAAAAGTGAGTACACTCCTAAGTGAAAATGTCCAAATTGGGCCCAAAGTTTCAATATTTTGTGTGGCCACCATTATTTTCCAGCACTGCCCTAACCCTCTTGGGCATGGAATTCACCTGAGCTTCATAGGTTGCCACAGGAGTCCTCTTCCACTTCTCCATGACAACATCACGGAGCTAGTGGATGTTAGAGACCTTGCACTCCTCAACCTTCTTCTTGAGGATGCCCCAAAGATGCTCAATAGGGTTTAGGTCTGGAGACATGCTTGGCCAGTCCATCACCTTTAACCTCAGCTTCTTTAGCAAGGCAGTGGTCATGTTGGAGGTGTGTTTGGGGTCATTATCATGTTGGAATACTGCCCTGCGGGCCAGTCTCCGAAGGGAGGGGATTATGCTCTGCTTCAGCATGTCACAGTACATGTTGGCATTCATGGTTCCCTCAATGAACTGTAGCTCCCCAGTGCCGGCAGCACTCATGCAGCCCCAGACCACGACATTCCCACCACACATGCTTGACACCATCTGAACCAAATATGTTTATTTTGGTCTCATCAGACCACAGGACATGGTTCCAGTAATCCATGTCCTTAGTATGCTTGTCTTCAGCAAACTGTTTGCAGCTTTCTTGTGCATCATCTTTTGAAGAGGCTTCCTTCTGGGGTGACAACCATGCAGACCAATTTGATGCAGTGTGCGGCGTATGATCTGAGCACTGACAGGCTGACCCCCCATCCCTTCAACCTCTGCAGCAATGCTGGCAGCACTCATACGTCTATTTCCCAAAGACAACCTCTGGATATGACGCTGAGCACGTGCACTCAGCTTCTTTAGTTGACCATGGCGAGGCCTGTTCTGAGTGGAACCTGTCCTGGTAAACTGCTATATGGTCTTGGCCACCGTGCTTCAGCTCAGTTTCAGGGTCTTGGCAATCTTCTTATAGCCTAGGCCATCTTTATGTAAGGCAACCATTCTTTTTTCAGATCCTCAGAAAGTTCTTTGTCATGAGGTGCGATGTTGAACTTTTCAGTGACCATTATGAGAGAGTGAGAGTGATAACACCAAATTTAATACACCTGCTCCCCATTCACACCTGAGACCTTGTAACACTAACGAGTCACATGACACTGGGGGGGGGAAACGGTTAATTGGGCCCAATTTGGACATTTTAACTTAGCGGTGTACTCGCTTTTGTTGCCAGAGGTTTAGACATTAATGGCTGTGTGTTGAGTTATTTTGAGGGGACTGCAAATTTACGCTGTTATACAAGCTGTACACTCACTACTTTACATTGTAGCAAAGTGTCATTTCTTCAGTGTTGTCACATGAAAAGATAAAATATTTACAAAAATGTGAGGGGTGTACTCACTTTTGTGAGATACTGTATGTGTTAGATGCATGCATAAGTAGTGTAAAGTGGGGTACACACTAAAAAGAAATTGGGTGAACGATCATCTGACTTTCCTTGTTGTTTCACAGCAAATCGAAACCGAAAATTTGTACAAAAATTATCGTATGACAAAGGCTTTTTTTGTTGTTTATTGTTGATGATCATGCACAGTCTTTCTTTTCTGATTTCTCTTGTACAAAAATCGTATGAAAACGGTACACATTAAACAAAAATCATTCGTTCTGTTCCCATACAAGAAAAATGTTGGAGTAAGTCCCTGCGGGAATTTTCATACGAAAAGTCAGAATCGGCTGTTGAAAGTTGTGTACACACTATACGTAAATCGTACAAAAATTCTTTAGACAAAAATTCTCGCCCGGTTATAATGTGTACAAGCCTTTACATTCGCAGGAGTATATTATCTCTTAGAGAGTTCCCAGTAACCTGAAAACACTATTCTGTCCTGTAAACTTGGAGTCAGACTGCCCGCCACAATTTTACTGTGGCAGGCTGGCTCGGCTGCGAGAATCGATGTAGGGGTACGCCAGTTCTAGGGAGTGGTGCAGGGGGCAAGCGCGCACCACCGGCGGCGCGCTCCTGCCCTCACTAGGCAGCCGGGATGCTGATCTACTGTTATACAAGCTGTACACTCACTACTTTACATTGTAGCAAAGTGTTATTTCTTCAGTGTTGTCACATGAAAATAAAATAATAATAAAATATTTACAAAATTGTGAGGGGTGTACTCACTTTTGTGAGAGACTGTATATGCTTGAAAATGAACACACCCTCATTGATAACAAACGCAGTAAGGTCCCTACTTTCCTTATACATCAAAACAGGATGATATGCACTTTGGAGATCCAGGGTAGAAAAAAATTACACTCCTCTGAGTTCTGACAATACTTCCTTAATATGTGGCAAGGGGTGTCAATCAATACCAACAAAGTTTTTGTTTAGGAAGACCTACACACAATCTATTACCTTCTGTTTTCTTTATTGTCACCACTATAGGAGATACCCATTCAGATGCATCAGTTGTTTAATAATATCTTCTTCTAGTACTTTCCTAAGTTCCTGGGAAACAGCTTCTCTTACAGAGAAGGGTAAACGTCTCAATTTCCGATACATTGATTCACATGACCTGATCGTGAGGTCTCAATGACTGATGAAACTTTGGACATTGGTAGGAAAGGTGCTATTGGAGCTGTTGTGACAAGACAATCTACCAAATGTAGATTTAGTGTAGCAAAAAGATACTTTTCTTTACAATGTAGAATTAAGCTTGCACACTACTGCACAAAAAACACACCAGTGCACAAAAGTTTATTTGGAATAGAGGCATCATATTTTTTTACATTTAAGATGATGACTTCGGGCAGTAACTTTGTGAACCTATAGCGGTAGAAGTATGGAAAATGTTTTCAAAGTGTCCTATTCTATTGGATCTCTTCCAGCCCAGGCCAATTTTCAGCTTTCAGCATTGTCGCACTTTGAATGACAATTGCGCGATCATGCAACACTGTACCCACGTCATTTTTATCATTTTTTTTTTTGCACAAATCAAGCTTTCTTTTGGTAGTATTTATTTACCACTAGGATTTTTATTTTTTTCGAAATAAACGAAAGATGACTGAAAATTAATAAATAAAATGTTTTTCTAAATTTCTGTTATAAAATTTTGCAAAAAAAATAATCTTTCTTCATAAATGTAGGCCCACATGTATTTCAGTGAAGAAAATAACCCAAATAATTTCATAATTAAATGTTTACTATTTAGTCTATAGGAAAGTTATAGAGGTATACTGTATATAGTATACTGTATTTACATATATATATATATATACACAGTATATATATATATATATATATATATATATATATATATATATATATACTGACAGCATCATTTCTTGAGGCCACAAAATGCCAGGACAGTACAAATATACCCCAAATGACCCCTTTTTGGAAAGTAGAGAGTCCAATGTATTTAGTAAGACATGGTGAGGAAAATTAAGAAATGTAAAAAGTTTTTTTTTTCACAATTTTGTTTTTACATACTGTCATTGTCATCATATAACTTGTGTGGCAGTGATCAGGGACGCTGACTGGTAACAACCCTGCTAATCCAGTGCGGGTTCCCGCATCGCACTCTACTCGCAGGCAGTTTACACTGCCATTTGCGGATCGCTGGGGGTGTCAAAACTAAGTTAACGACACCCCCAGATCAGTTTGCATACATCACTGCGACCTGTCAGTTCAGACATGAATCGGATCGCAAAGGTGTAAACACCTATGCGTTCCGATCCTGGTGCGGACCAAAAAAAGGGTCCTGTGCGACTTTGGACCGAATGCAATGCAAATTCAGCCATACAATCTGTATAGCTGAATTCGCAATGCACAGACATCACATTTGATTTGCAGAGCAGTGTGCTGTGAATCACATGCAATATCTGACATCGCTGAAGTGTGAACCGGCACTAAATATGTTTTTAATAATTTCAGCATATGAAAATCAAGACATATTGAGGTACAAAAATAAGGGAAGGGGAAATTTTTTTTAGCAAATATTAAAATGACTTAAGGGGTGCATGTGTTGCCACAATCCACAATGAATCATAATAGATTAGAATCTTATAAATTATACAATAACAAAAAAGAAGGAGGGGAAAAGGACTAGAGAGAAAGAAGAAGATAGAAAAAGAAAAGTACGGAAATTACTAATTCAATTGATATGATGTAATCCATAAGGAACAAATAACAATAATGTTCACAATTGTCAAGTGATCTGCTGTGATTGGTCATAGCGATCACATGGTACCAGCAGTGGGCCGGTACAGTGATCTGTGATCTGCTGTGTCTGGTGGACAGATCGCTCCTGCAGTGCGGCCACGTTGCGGGAGGAGATCATATGATGTCCACCCGGAACAACGAACGTTGTGTCATTTTGCAATAGGTCGGGCGGGAAGTGGTTAAAACACAATATACACTGAGAGAAGGTTAGGGCACCGGATACCTAAAATGCAACAAAAATGCAATTCCAGGAAGTTCCACTTTCAACAATCAATGCAAGCAATGAACCATGAAGCTGAGATCAGAACTCTGTACTATTCAGACTCTTAAAAGCTTCAGGCAGATTAATACTTTCTGGAGGAAGAAGACAAGACTTCCCTGCCATGCTCACTGGCAGCTAATATTAATCTCTCCAGGACAATTTTCAGCAGGACACCCATTCCCCAGATGCTCCAGCAAGGTATAACACTCAGACTCAGGCTTCTCTTCCAGCAGGCCAGGGGGGGGGGGGGGGGGGGCACCAACCTCCAACACTGCCTTCTTTCCTGGCCAAAGCTCAGAATGCAAGATTCCCACCACTGGCAGAGATCCAGGATGCAAAGTGCCTCCCCCCCCCGGCAAGTGCCCAGGAAGCAAAGAACTTTCTGGATGGTCACTCCAGATATTTATATTCTTCCCCAGCATTCACCACTGGAAACACACCTCCTAAAGGCTGGTCAGAGAGACATAAATATTTATAACTCAGAACGATTTTGTTTCTTCTGTGCCAAGGGCACTCAGTACTCTCAGGCAGGTTGAAGTACACAATAATCGGAGCTTAGGGGAAACCTAACAAACACAGAACTATAGTAATTCAGAGAATTTAGACTGACTAAAGCCTAGCTGTAAATCTCAATTTGGACAAGGGACTTCCCAGCTTATGGCAGGGTCCCTACAATGAAAATGTATATTAGCTTCCAAATTTATCTCCTTAGTGTTTTGGTTGTTAAGAAATAAATTATTTATGGGGGAGGATATGGATATTTCCCCTTCCTTTCCTCCCACTATGCAGTATAAGGTGTCTGTACAGTCACTTGCTCAGCCCAATTACTGCCATTGAATAAGCCCTTAAAGTAGTATTAATGTCTGCCGTTTTACTTGTACCTACAGGTTACCCAATAATATGGCTTAGTTGTAGGTGCAGTTAATATCCCTGAAATGTGCACTGTTTCAGAGGCATTCACATTTGAAGCAGCCGTTGACATCAATGGCACATGCTCACTGCACTCTAAAAGTATAGCCGACTCAAGTGTGCCTTCCATTCAGGGCTCTGTCCCGTGATTGTGATTCCTGTGTGCATGCGTGAAAGTGACATGATTGTTGCCCAGCCATTCTAAGCACAAACCCAGAAGGAAGAGTAAAGATGGAAGCCCTGGCAGCTGTGATAGCCTGCCGTTGGAGGTCTCCACTTTACAGGTAAGTCTGTCATAATTTGCTTGCTAGCACCTTATGATATTAACCTGCAGGGGGACCATTTTTTTTTAACTAGAGTTTGCAACCACTTTAAAATAAATTCAAACCTGATTGCTAAAATCTGATTTGAGCTTTACCATGATAATATAATTTCAAAAGATGTTTACAATCTTTTTAAATGTGCATCTTACACATAAACATAAAATACTATGTTATACAGGTAAAGAACAAATGCACCCCCCCTTTAAAAATCACTCTGTGTTCCAATGTTAAGTTGCACGGACTTAAGACAAATTTTACATTTGGGTGTTTGTCTTCAAGTTCCCGCTGCATGATAGGCAATTTACCTTGACAAGATGCACTCCGATAATATAAGGACATGTTTCTGTTTTACTGCTTTGGTGAATATATGTTTATGATACACTCATTGAAAAAAAACACGGCATATGAAAGGAAGCTGGTGCTGATTTACAGCAATTGATCGCCATAAACTCTCATGCAGAGCACAACAACAAATCTCACTTTACTTTTACATCTACAAGCAGCATGCAGACGACAGAATCATCTTCTATGCAGATAACTACTGATTGTTTTGGCATAAAATGCAGGTTTAATAATGTCTGTGTAAAATTGTCAGCAAAAGCTCTGAAGGCCTGTGGACCAATTTATAGACCTGTTTGTCTGAAAGAAGTATGTGTTAAAGGGGTTCCACAATGAGACTGAAAATTCAGGAGCCTTTTTTAAGCAACATTTGAATTCCTATTATTATGCAAGAATGAATGGATGAATCACTATACTTACCTGTAGGCAGGTGCATTCTGTATTCCCCACTGTAGGTGGAGCTCAGCCGAAGTGGCAATGCAGAAGGGGAAGAAAGCCTTGAGAAACTTGATTCCTCTATTACTTCCTGGGGTCACTAGGGAGACAGCTGTCCAATTGCACACTGGCATCCCACATGATGTCAGTGGCCATCTTGGGTCAGGGCAGAGTTTATTTAACAGCATGCTCTTGCACATGAGTGAACTGGCTCTCTACTGTCTGTATTGCTTGGTTAGACAGTGGATAATTCTTAAGAAGCCTTACTGCCCTCTAGAACTGGGGTTGTCCTGTCCATGCTGTAAGAATATAAGATAAGAGAGGGCGCGCTGGCCCAGTGCATTATCCAACATAAATTTATTAAAAGAATTTAAACCATAAGGGTATCTACTCACAAACCTTACTGTCAAAACTCTCTCATCATGCTGCATGAGTGGCTAATCTCTTTCAGAATACTTGAACTGCCAGACCAAGGGAGAGGGACCCGAATAGGACCCTACTGGCTTATGCGTTTTGAAGGACCGCCTTCTTCTTCGGAGCCTCTAAAGGCTCCAAAAAAGAAGGTCGATCCTTCGAAAACAGTAGGGTCTTAATCAGCTCCCTCTCCCTTGGTATGGCAGTTTAAGTATTCCACGAGAGATTAGCCACTCACGCGGCATGATGGCAGTAACAGGCTATAATGGACCATGAAGGTATTAAATGAGGACCAACTGGCTGCACGACAAATTGTTTCCGGAGAGACATGTGCTAGAGCTGCCCAAGAAGAGGCTATACCCCGCGTAGAGTGAGCATTGATTGCTTTAGGCACTGGAAGACCGCTAGCCCAATAAGCCCTTTGAATCAGACGTACAATCCAGCTTGCGATAGTTCTTTTTGATGCTGCCAAGCCCTTTCTACCTCCGTTTGGAATGATAAATAGGCGTTGCTCCCTACGAAAAGATTGCGTTAAATCAATGTACCGACGTAGAGTTCTTGCAACATCCAGTTCATGCTACTTTGATGTAGCTGGATCTTTTTCATAGGCTGGGAGAACCCATTCCTGATTAAAGTGGTAGGTAGTTGGCACTTTAGGTATGTATTGATGGATTGGTCGTAGGACGACCCTATCTGGAAAGAACGTAATATATGGATCTTGAGCACCCAAGGCTTGGATTTCAGAAACCCTACGGCCTGAAGTGACAGCTACGAGGAAAACTGCTTTAAGAGTAACATCCTCCAGAGAACAGTCTTCAGTAGGAGCAAATGGCGGTCCTGCTAGAGTATCCAGCACCAAGGGTAAATCCCACTTCGGGTACAATGTTTTTCTAGGTGGTCTTCACCTCAGTACTGCCTTCATAAACCGCTCTATCAGAGGATGTAAGGCCCATCTGATGTCTGTCAGGGCTGATAAGGCTGAAACTTGCACTTTAAGGGTATTGAGCCCCAAACCTACATCCAGACCTTTCTGTAGAAATAGTAGAACGTCCTGCACAGCTGGCTTCAATGGATTAAACTTGTTAAATTTGGCAACTTCCGAAAACTTCTGCCATACTCTGGAGTAGGAGCTATTAGTGGACGATTTTCTGGCTTGGGGCAATGTCTGGGTTACCTCATGAGAGCAACCTAACTCCTCCAACCTCTTCCTTTCAACTTCCAGGCCCTCAGATCCAGGATTTCTGAATGTGGGTGGATGTAGTCCCCCTGCGACAGGAGACCGGGAATCTTCGGAAGGACTAGAGGGTTGCAAAGAGACAGCTGGGTCAACAGCGTGAACCAAGGCCTTTCCGGCCAATAGGGAATCACTGCCAGGATGGTCACCTCCTCCCCTGTTAGGCATTGAAGGAATCTGAGTATCAGAGGTGTAGGAGGGAACGCATACCCGACTCGGAAGGACCACGGTTGAACTAAGGCATCTACTCCTGCTGATTTCTAGGCAGGCTATCTTGTGAGACGAGGTGCTTTGGCATTCTGGGGGGATGCAAATAGTTCCCACTGAGGACTGCCCCAGTGTTTACAGATCCACCGAAACACACAGTTGTCCAGGGACCACTCGTTGTAGTTGATGAATTCCCTGGACAGGAGATCCGCCAAATGATTCTGGGAGGCTGGCAGATACGCTGCTCAGAAGTTTACAAGGTTCTCCTCGGCCCATGCTAAGATCGGGGCCACTTCGCATGACAATGACCTGCTGTGGTTCCCCCCTTGGTTCTGGACGTAGGCTACCGCCGCCCTGTTGTCCATACGTAACAGGAGGGAGTTGCCCGCGAGATGAGGTGCCAAGTGCGATATAGCTTCCCAGGCTGCCCTCAGCTCCAGAATGTTTGATACTACATCCTCCGAGTCGAACTGCCATCTTCCTTGGATCAACTGGTCCCTGAAGTGTGCCCCCCAGCCCAACCGACTTGCATCGGTTGTAAGTGTGATCCATGAGATGGGGACAAGATGGCAATGATTTTGAAGGTTGGACAGCTTCGTCCACCACCATAGACTGGACTTCATTGATACCGTGATCAACACCTCCTGGGAAAGGGACCTCCTTCTCCACTGGGATAGAAACCCCTGTTGAAAAGCACGGAGATGCCAGCGGGCCCACTTTACCATCGGGATGCATGAGGAAAAGTTTCCGAGGAGACTCAGACATTCCAATGCCGACATGGCTTTGCTCGCCAGGGCCTTCTTCACCTTCCCTGTGATTATAGGAATCCTCTCGGGTGGCAGTGACACTGCCCTCCTCCGTGTGTCGAACAGTGCCCCTAAGTATATCATCTTTTGGGCTGGAGTAAGCTGGCTCTTCGAGTGATTGATTAGCCATCCTTACCTCATCAGTGTGTCCAAGACTTGTTAAACATGGATCTTTAGGAGTTCTTTGTCCTGCAACAGTACGAGAATATCATCTAGATAATGTAAGACACGGACCCCCTTTTCCCGGAGGGGTGCCAGCATTGCCACCAACACTTTGGTGAAGGTTCTGGGGGCTGTGGATATGCCGAAAGGCAAACACTGAACTGTAGGTGAAATTCCCCTATCTTGAACCTTAGGAATGACTGGAAGTCGCAAAGTATTGGTATATGCAGATACGCATCCTGAAGGTCTATATAGACCATCCAGTTGCCTGGTTGCACAGTTAGGATGACCGTGTTTAGGGATTCCATCTTGAACCGCTCGAGGCGGATAAACTTGTTCAACCGCTTCAGATCTAGAACTGGCCTCCATCCTCCTGCCTTTTTGCGTACCAAGAAGAGTGGGGAATAAAAGCCTAAGAATCTGTCCGACTCCGGCACTGGTACCACTGCCTGCTGATGAATTAGTATCTGGACATATTGTAGCAGAATCTTGCGCTTCTCTTCGGAGTTTGGAATCCTGGTGTGTAGAAAAGAAGAATGGGGCAGTTGGCGCTTGAACCTCCAACAATGCCCCTGAAGGATCGTGGAGGTGACCCAACGATCCGAGCAAGTTTCCACCTGAGAGAATGCCTTGAGGCGGGCACCCACTGGGCCGGTTTGGGTGGGTAAGAAGTCAAAAAGACTTCTGGCCTTCCTGTGTAGAGGTAGCAGCCTTCTATTTCCCCATCTTCAGGAAGCTAGCCTGGGAGCCCTTCCAACCTCTTCTGTATTCTCTCCCTGGACGGTATGCTCTGGCTTCTCTGGCTTTTTGCTGGAAAACCGCTCTCGCTGCAAATTTCTTTCTTTTATTCCTATCCTGCCGCTGTGTCCCCTTCGTCCTCTGAGCTGAAGCCGGCGTTGTGGGCTGCAATGAAACATAGGAAGTTTTGATGTTTCACGCGCTCGATGCTCTTTTTTCTTTTTTTTTAAGACTTACCTGAATGGTGCAGCCCCTTACCTAGCGGAATGTTGAGGATCTTTTTGTGCCACTGGACTACGGGAGATGGCTGGGATAAGAGAGACACAAAGGGTAAGAAGAAAAGAAAAAGTAAATGGAAAGGTCCCAACCTAATAGTCCCACCACCCCTTTTTTATTATAAATAAATAGCCCCAGAGGGGCTTGCTAGCAATCCTGCACCCCAGTGCACCACATGAGGACAGACTGTAAGTAGAACAAGCTAAATTGAATGCAGGATGCATCAATGTTATCGGGGCAGCCCCCAAACAGGCTCCCAGCCTTGTTGGCGCTTTTAACAGCCTAAGACCTGGGACTCTATCCTACAGGGGAACATGACCCTGTAATGGTAACACCATGTAAAGGTGCAGTTAAGGGCTGATCGTGATCCTGAAGGACAGAAAAAAGAATGGCGTGGGGGGGGGGGGCAGTTCTTACTTTTGTAGGGTTAAGGAGGTCCTGTGGGTTGGTTGAGGGCGGAGCAACCACCATATGTATGCTGCCATGGAGGCACCAGGAAATGCATGATCTACTTCCCCTCCACCCAGCAGCACTCACAGGTGGGACAGTGGAGCCCAGGAATCATGGTGGGATGGCACATTTCTGCAGGCACAGAAAGTGATTGGGTGGCTGCACAGCCATTGGATTGCTTTCATAAGAAAGCCAACAGTCGCCTTGTGTGTATAAAACCCCAGCTGCCACCGCCGTTAGACATAAGGAGGTGGCAGTAAAAAGGTTTGGTCCCAACAGCTGCTGGTTGCTATGTAAATTAGGCTCCGAAAAAGTGTTAGTGCTCTGTCTATAGTGTTCAAGTAAAATTTAATACATTGAAGCTTACCAGTCCTTAGCTGTGACGGGTGCATTCGTTCTAATTTTCAGCCCTCATGCACACTGGGTGTTTTAAAAACCTCCTCTTAGTGCCCAATTATCTGTCAGAAAAACATGGCAGAAAAAAACACACTTTTAGCTGTGTTTGCACATGCTTTTAGGTGTTTTAGCGTTTACAAGCATTTTTTCAAAAAACACTTCCATCTGCTAATTTTTCATGCCTGAATGCCCGCAATGCATTGTAAAAAGATTATACTGTATAATTAGAGCCTGTGTGCAATTTTTCAGAGGGTAGAGGAGAGAGAGATAGAGAGTACAAAGAGTGTTACAGAGAGCTAACTATCTGTGTTTTAGGGCCGCATTCATGGATCCTGTCAGGAAGAAAAATGATGAAGCAATTCTGCTTTATTATCTGCTGTGGAGGGAGAGGAGATGGAGAGAACTACATGAGAAAAGCAGCTGTTATTGATACTGGACTCATCCTTTGATACCTTTGCGGTTAACCACGTGATATTTCTCTAACATGTTTGTGGAGCTGTGGCATTATCCCCAAAAATTCCTCAACTTAACAAGGATATCTGGGCACCTTTGATGAGGAATAACGTGTCATCAGAGGAACGTCTCCTGGGACGACTCAGGTATGTTAATATACTAATATCAATTCTTTTTTTAAAATATTTGTATGTATTTTTTATCTTTCAATGGTATTTTTTTTTAAATGTTTGTTTTGTTTCCTTTTTCCATATTATTTTTTTTTTCACCTTTATCCTTTTATTTTTCAAATGCTACTTTATCTATTTTATAACAACCTTTTTTTTCATACTTTTCACTTTTTCTCCTTTTTTTGTTACATGTGTCGATTTTTTTTCATAATCCTACTTTTTGGTAAAGGTTTTTGCAACAGGACAATCTTTTGTGTCCTTACACAACTATTTCTTTATGGCAGTGTCCATGGCGGCTAAAGTGACCCGTGAAACTTTTCAGTCAATGTGGGAGAAGTCCTGTGATGCCATGCCTGTTAAGAGATGTGCGAAGCGATTGTCAAAAATTTTGAGAGAAGACGCAGTTTCCTAATTGAATCAGAGCCCTTGATGACAAACACATTAGGGTCAAAAAGTCGCTCAAGTCCTCCTCACTAACTCATGACAAAGGATCAGCCAATCTCACACCACGCTGTCACTTACGTAACAATGCCAATCTCAGCTGCACCCTGCACAAAGATTTTCCAGCTCGCAGGACCACAATCTAGGTGCTAGCAGCCTAAGAGCGATTGTCACTGGGCTAATTAAGCAAATAACCCTTTAAATGCCACCTCCCCCATTTGGTCCCAGCAGGAGGAAGCTCATAATTCTAGCAATACCATTTATGATTTTAGAATAATCATCTGTAACACACAGTCGCCATAGAAAGGTATGTTCATAGGATTTAATATATACAGTAGCATTCTTCAAGAGACAGGTTCTTTTTTTTTTTAGCTTGCATTAAGAGCTTAGGGACAGGGTTAACACTTTTCAAATTAAGGTTTTAATAATGAAAAGGTCAAAGTTGGTGCAAATAAAATATTTACAGAAAAAAGGTGTTTCAAAGAAATAGAGACATAATTCAGCAATAGAAAAATAAGGTAGAACTGAGGAGGAAGAATACTTACAATCAATGTCCTGGGTGTTATCAGAGTTCAGTCGATGAGCCAGGTGTTATTGGTTCTCAAGCTTGACAGATGTTCCTGATTTGATGTTAAAGGAGAACTCTCCCAACTGGTTAAGCATCTCCCTTTTTCTCTGGAAACAAAAGGGGTGTTGACAGATCCTGACCAATAAAACGGAGTGTCCATGGGCTGTCCTGGCCTGGGTTTATGACATTATCAGGTCCCTCCCTTACGGGCAGTTTATACCACTATTCATATCTTCCAATATGTATCGGTTACATTCTTTAAACTGATAGATTATTGTTCAGCATTGAATTTTGCATCCAGGGATACTGAACACAGGGTAGCTCAGATAAATTTGTCACCCAGGGAATATCTGACAGCTATTTTCCCTTCTACATGTGCTAGTGTGGTCATGTATGACCTTAATTCCTTCAGTAAAACATTTTGCATTCAAATATATACTTATTATTAATGTGTCATGTTCCTGTCTGAGTTTATGAATAGTGTGTGGATTTGTTAAGTTTTAAATTGGGCAGAGCTCTATGATTGCCTTTTATGATCCCCATTAGTTCTGGGTATCCTTTAGCGCATGGTCATAGTTTTACTCTAGGCCTGGACAACAGAAACAGACATCCTGCCAGGACTCAATTAGCCCAATTAGCTAGAGATAACAGCTCTTTTGAAGTGTAAAACCTATGCATTCCATGAATTAGAGGAGGGCGGTAATCACTGTGGCAACGTGTAACTGTTCTGCAAGACTGTCATGGCTAACCTATAATACCTGAACAACATGGCCGCTTGCTACAGCTTTTCGTGTGTCCAGTATGGGATATCATTACAGCCCTGATCTCTTTTCCATAATCCATCCTCTTTGGATTGACTGATGCACATCACATTAGTTAATATAAGAACCTACGGCAGCCAAGGGAAAGCTCAAATCTTCAGAGAATCTGTGATGGAAAGTTGCATATATATTGGACGTCACCAGATTTTCCCAAGCAAGCCACTCCCATGCACAGCAGAGCAGAGTCTTCCGCTGATAGCAGATGAGACTTTCGGACTAACGGAGAATAATACGTCCATACCGCGGGTATAGATTGAGCCACAAGCAGAAGATGTGCCTGTTAGATTTTGGAGTGCGCATTTGGCGTCTGCACTGCAAAGTGGCATATAATCCTGTTATGAATGTAGTTGGATGTAGAAAATGCATCTAAAGTTATCCTGGCCTGCTGTGTGCATCATAATTTCCTTTGTGATAAGAAGCGAGGCGCCTGTGAGCCTGCACCACCAAATCTTGCTCAGGAAGTACAATTTATGGACTTAAGCACCACTTATTTATGGACTTAATTATGGATTTAATTTATGGATTTAATTTAACTTAACTTATCTATGGATTTAATATGGATTTAATTTAATTTAACTTATTTATGGATTTAATTTATGGACTTACGCACCACCATTTATGGATTTACGCACCACGGTCATGAGCATCAGAAATCAATTTGCAGATATTTTTGTGTCCTCAGAAGGTGAAGTATCCTGGCAGGATCAATATGTGTAGGTCATCTGATCAATGTAGACTGTAGACTGTCTGATATATGTATCTGATACACTTTACATTAGCTCCAAAAAAAAAAATATATATTTTTGAATACGGTAGTTGCATAGTTTTTTCTTTTTCTTCAGTGGGCACACGTCCCACTGGGGGGGGCATCTGCATTTACCCCACACACAAAAGAGAAAAATGTTTGACACGATATTATCCTCTGTAGGAGGTAAAAAGCACACATCCCGCTGGGGGGTGTCTGCGTTTACCTCACACAAGAAAAATGTGTGACATAGTATTTTCTTCTATCGGAGGTTAAAAAGCACACATCCGCTTGGGAGCGTCTGCAAATGTGTGATGTGGTATTTTCTTCTGTGGGAGGTAAAAAGCACACATCCCATTGAAGGCGTCTGCATTTGCCTCACACACAAGAAAATTTACAATAAAAAAAGAAAGACCTGACAAGAAGATGCCTTTTGCTAAATGTTTTTAATTAAATTTGCAAATATTTGTTTTTTTAAACACATTTCCCAAAAGGGACAAAGACATTAGGAAACATATTTCCCAAAAGGGACAAAAAACATGAGCCCATTATAAAAAAAAAGAAAGGAAATGAAAGGTTATGGTAAACAGGATAATTATCCCCTTGGGAATAATCCCTTTGGAAATTGGGGGTGGTCACAAGGAGGGAGCTGGTGTCTCCATGAAGGGATGTGTTGGTTGGGGCAGGCGTGGTCCAGGAGGAACATGGTCTGAGGGAATATGGGGTACAGAAGATGGGCCAGGTAATGTCCCAGGGTACATTGGTGGACCTTGAGAAGCACTGCATGGATAGCCGGGGGCTGCATACAATTCCTTTTGGCTGTCTGGTATTGCATGGCAACTGCATAAATTATATCCATACAATACTTCCCAAGATCGCCACCTATGTCCTCGAGCATGTGGTTGAGGTTGCAGCAGAATGCTATACAAGGGCTGTCTGGATTTAAAAATGCGTACGTTGACCACTTTATCTGTTGGAATGAAAAATGATCCTCATTTTCTTCTAGCCCCCCCACCCTAAACACACACACACCTTTGGCGCCGCCAACGCCCATGTCCACTGCTACTTGTGGATGTGCCTCTTTCTCCCACATCCTAAAAAATGAAACAAAACAATTACCCAAAAGTCATAGAAGGTACATAGATAGATATATCTGTCTATTTATGCATATCTGAGTTATTAGATAGATCTATAAATAGATAGATAACTGAGTTAGCAACACATCAGAAAGTTTACCAGGTGTGGGTGGACAAGCTGAACTTTGTGTAGAGGATGTGGACGCTTCCAATGAACAGTCTGCCATTGGCTCCTCCTCCCTTGCCTCTGATGGCAAGTTTGATGTGGTCCTGAAAAGAGAAAATACATTTTATTAAAAAAAAAAAAAATCTTAAAAGCGTTAAAAATAAATTAAAAATGCACTTTGAATGACAATTGCGTGGTCTTAGAACACTGTACCCATACAAAATTCTTATAATTTTTTTTTTTAGACAGATAGATCTTTTTTTTGGAGGTAGTTATTCACCACTGGGTTTTTTTTTGCTAAACAAAAAAAAAAAAAAAAACCCTGAAAATTTTGAAAAACAATAAAAATTTTTTGCAAATAAGTAATTTTTTCTTCTTCACTGATGTGCGCTGATGAGGCTGCACTGATGGGCACTGATAGGCTGCACTGATGGGCATTGATGAGGTGGCACTGATGGGCACTGATGAGGCGGCACTGATGAGCATTGATGAGGCTGTACTGATGGGCACTGATGAGACAGCACTGATGAGCATTGGTGAGGCTGTGCTGATGGGCACTGATAGGCTGCACTGATGGGTACTGATGAGGCGGCACTGATTAGCATTGATAAGGCTGTACTGATGGGCACTGATAGACAGCGATGAGCTGCACTGATTGGCACTGATGGGGCTGCATTGATAATCAGGACACTGATGATCGGTGCTCTGATTATCAGTATAAATGTGCCCTGTCAGAATTTCCGCTTACTGGCTCTCCTTTCCTCACACTGTGACAGCGCGTGAGGAAAGGACTGCCGATAACCAGCAAGTCTTGAGCAGAAAAACGCCCCCCAAAACGCCTACATGTGAACGTAGCCTAAGGGTGTGCTTGTCTCAATTAGGAGCACTAAGTATATTTCTGTCTTCTGCTTCACTCTGCTATCAGTACGGATCACTTCTGACAAGTTTTCCTGACACCAAGAGAAAAAAGGTGACAGGAGAGGGAGCTTCAGCTGATTGACAGTCTCAGCTCTGTTCCGGTGTGCTGTGTGAAGGGAGTGTATCTGTTCCTTACAATCGGCTCTCAGAGTTCTCCTCACTGATTTCTGCAGAGTGTAATTTCAGCTCTCCGCCCCCTTTTTTTCTGAATTGGATGAATTGGACTGCAGATAAACTGGTACAACTTATGTAGGAGCATTTGCTTAATCTCTGTGTAACACATGAGGCCAGGTACTTCACTGAGTATATAGGAGGTTTTACAACCACTTTTAGGGCTCATGCACATTGGAAGTTTCAAAGTTTAGCAGTTTTTTTTCAGCCTGTGAATGCCCCTAAATGTTAACCTATGAGGTTGATTAACTAAAACTGGAGAATGCAAAATCTGGTGCAGCTGTGCATGGTAGCCAATCTGTTTCTAACTTCAGCTTGTCCAATTAAGTTTTGACAATAAAACCTGGAAGCTGATTGTTTTCTGTGCAGAGCTGCACCAGATTTTGCATTCTCCGGTTTGACATGCACACATAGGCATTTACAGGCATTTAGTGGCAGAGCCAGCACATTTGGGAGAGGAGCAGTTCAGTGTTAAAAGTGCTTTAGGGCTCTTTCACATGGGCGATCTGATCAGATCCGCCTGTCAGTTTTTTAGGCGGATCTGATCAGATCCTCCATGCAGCTCTATGGGGCAGCGGGTGTCAGCGGAGACACCTCCCGCTGACACCCGCTGCCATCCGTATCCGATCCTGTCCGTGAAATCTGGACGGATGGAAACCCTATTTTTCCATCCATTTAGGGATCAGATCGGATGAGAGCGGACAGACGGTCCGCTCTCATTCGATCCCCAATAGACAGCAGCGGGAGCTGTGACACCTCCCTCTCCGCACTGCAAGCGGAGACGGAGCTGTCATCCGCCGGCTCAGCGGGGATCGGCGGATCGATCCCCGCTGAGCAGCACGGATCCGCCTACGGAGGCGGACCGTGTGAAAGAGCCCATAGAGTGGGTGCAAACCTTTCCATATACCCAGTGAAGCGATTGGCCTCAGGTGCTACACAAGGATGAAACAATGATTAATCCGGGGGGAAAGGGTGAAACACAGTGGCGGCTGGTGCTCAAAATTTTTTTTGGGGGGGGGGGGAGGCGCAAAAAGAAAAATGTAATAGGTATTGCTTCGCGGCAAAAAATGCGGTAAAAAAATTGCATGACTTTGAGGTCATGGTACAGGCATGGCACAGGTGATGGCATAGGCATGGCACATGTGATGGTATAGGCATGGCACAGGTGATGGCACAGGTGATGGCATAGGCATGGCACAGGTGATGGCACATGTGATGGCATAGGCATGGCACAGGTGATGGCACAGGCATGGCACAGGTGATGGTATAGGCATGGCACTGGTGATGGCACAGGTGATGGCATAGGCATGGCACAGGTGATGGCACAGGTGATGACATAGGCATGGCGCAGGTGATGGCATAGGCATGGCACAGGTGATGGCATAGGTGATGGCATAGGTGATGGCACAGGTGATGGCATAGGCACGGCACAGGTGATGGCACAAGTGATGGCATAGGCATGGCACATGTGATGGCACAGGTGATGGCATAGGCATGGCACAGGTGATGGCATAGGTGATGGCATAGGCATGGCACAGGTGATGGCATAGGCATGGCACAGGTGATGGCACAGGTGATGGCACAGGCATGGCACAGGTGATGACACAGGTGATGGCATAGGCATGGCACAGGTGATGGCATAGACATGGCACAGGTGATGGCATAGGCATGGCACAGGTGATGGCACAAGTGATAGCATAGGCATGGCACAGGTGATGGCATAGGTGATGGCATAGGTGATGGCACAGGTGATGGCATAGGCACGGCACAGGTGATGGCATAAGTGATGGCATAGGCATGGCACAGGTGATGGCACAGGTGATGGCATAGGCATGGCACAGGTGATGGCATAGGCATGGCACAGGTGATGGCACAGGTGATGGCATAGGCATGGCACAGGTGATGGCATAGGCATGGCACAGGTGATGGCATAGGTGCTGGCATAGGCATGGCACAGGTGATGGCATAGGCATGGCACAGGGGATGGCACAGGTGATGGCACAGGTGATGGCACAGGTGATGGCATAGGCATGGCACAGGTGATGGCATAGGTGATGGCATATGCATGGCACAGGTGATGGCACAGGTGATGGCACAGGTGATGGCATAGACATTGCACAGGTAATGGCATAGGCATGGCACAGGTGATGGCATAGGCATGGCACAGGTGATGGCACAGGTGATGGCATAGGCATGGCACAGGTGATGGCATAGGCATGGCACAGGTGATGGCATAGACATGGCACAGGTAATGGCATAGGCATGGCACAGGTGATGGCACAGGTGATGGCATAGACATTGCACAGGTAATGGCATAGGCATGACACAGGTGATGGCATAGGCATGGCACAGGTGATGGCATAGGCATGGCACAGGTGATGGCACAGGTGATGGCATAGGCATGGCACAGGTGATGGCATAGACATGGCACAGGTGATGGCATAGGCATGGCACAGGTGATGGCATAGACACGGCACAGGTGATGGCATAGGGATGGCACAGGTGATGGCATAGGCATGGCACAGGTGATGGCACAGGTGATGGCATAGGGATGGCACAGGTGATGGCATAGGCATGGCACAGGTGATGGCATAGGGATGGCACAGGTGATGGTACAGGCCGGCTTCAATCACTTACCTTCTAACGGCGGCGGGATGGCGGGATTCCGGGAACCGAGACGAGCAGCGGCGTGGACGTCCTCCTCTTCAGTCTTCTGTCTTCAGTTCCGGTCCGGGCGGCGGGAAGGAGATGGGCGGTGACGGTGCGTGACTGACGCACGCCCCGGCACCGCCCCCATTGCGAGTCAGCGATGTCCTGGATGATGATTGGTCCAGGCTGGAGACTGGACCATTCACAGCCAGGATATCACGAAGATGGGGTGGCTCAGCGCTATTTGCTGCGCCCAGGTTATGCCCCCAGAAGGTAGCCAATTGGCGCCTCTTCTGGGTCGTAAACCCCACCCCCCTATATCCACCAGGCCTGCGAACCCAATTTTTTTTTCAAAACTTTATTATTTTTTTGTCATTTTTTTTTTCTATTTTTTTTGTCATTTTTTTTTAGTGGGGGCGGCGCTCCGGCGCCCCCTTTGCACGGGCCGCCACTGGTGAAACATGTGGGAGGCATGGCTTGGGTGAATTAAGCTGATGCTGCTTTTACCTGCTAACTAGGGTGTGTGGCAACCAGGCTCCTATGTATGACACCACCTATGTATGACACCACCAAGTATGTCTATTGTGGAGATCGAAAACGAGCAACCATGCAATCCATGCTAAATGCTTTCTTGAATTTCTTAGACTGACCGATGGGTGTTAAAGTTTGGACTTTTAATTCCTGGCAGCTGGTAGGATGGACAAAGTGAACATGGAATGCAGGTTTTCAAAAACCAAATTTCAAAAGCAAGGTGGCCTTTTGATTCAGATATCTGCTTAGAAAAGCTGCATTCTTTCCCTATTCATAAGGTATTACTACGTTTTCTTAAAAGCCAGTTGTCCTGAGATAGATGCCCCCCTAGGTACCTCCTGAAAAAATGGATTGCTGCCTCAAGCAGAGGACTTAAGCACCATCTATGTAGATGGAGGCTGTAGTGACCCAGCTAGTGTAATGGATGTAACTGGATGTATGCAGTATTTTTTACATGTTGGTTTTATCATTTGAATTTGCTATTTTATATTTGGTGAATTGTATTCACAAAGTTACTTGCACACTTGGACACTGTTTTGGTCACTTGCTTTTCAGGGTAATTTGATAAACTGTATGTACAGTATACATGTGTATCTCTATATACAGTATATATATATATATATATATATATATATATATATATATACACACACACACACTGGGGCTGTAAGCAATGTATACGATTATTATGATTATTATTACTATTATTATTATTATTATTATACTGTTCAATGAAAGCTTCAAAGACATTGTTTCTCTTCTTCTCATTGCATTTGTATCAATAATCAACACAATTTGAAAATGCTAAGAAGGCCCTGAGGAGGAAGCTGTCACATTTAACAAGGCAGTAAAATATAGTAGCTAGCTACTAAAGTTTCACCTCTTTCTGCAGTCAGAAGTCCTGTCTGTGATAAAATAACAAAAAAAATAAAGACTTAATTACCACAAAAAAATATGACAAGTGTTATTTAATGCATGTTTTTTGAGTGAATTAACAATTTTTTTAGATCAATACTACATGCATTATTTTGCTACAAAACTTAATTTTTCTCTATATGAATTCACCCCATCTCTTTTTTATTTTGGCTTTTACGACAACTATTTTTCATGATATTTAAATAAGAATGAATGTGTACTAATGTCATAATCTGGGTCACCTGCTGGGGGCACTGTGATTCCCAGATCGGAAGGTTGTAGTTCTGGTGTCTCCCAACAAATACCAGTAATCAGTCTCCACCCCATGCTGGCTGCTGGGTGGGTATTTAGTATCCCCTTTACATTTCCCTCTTGCTTCAGTGTTTTAACTGATATCAAGATTATGACTGACTTATCACGAGCCTAGATCCTGATCCTTCTCCTGCCCTATATCTGTACCTTGTACCCTTCTGCCTTGAATCTGCTCCCCTTGTTCCTGATTCCGAGTCCTGGTTCCCCTTCCTAAATGGTTTTTGCACCTACAGTTTTACCCGGTTGACCCATGCTCCTTTTGTCTGTATATATTGTATTATAGTTCGTTTGTCGGTCACTTAGGTTAGTAGTAAGATATTTTGTCACTTGGTTTATGGTTCACTTTTATCTTTGTGTTTGCTGTATATTCCGTTTGCTCATGTTTGGATGTGTTTTGCTTCACTGTTAATAAACTTACTTGAATTAAACACAGTCTGGTTACAGTTTCCTGAGTGCAGCTACACAGACCTAGTCATCCCTGTTGCTGGATGCCTGCCTCGGTATCCCTGACAGCAAAATATTTCCAGTTTCCAGAATCTCTGTTTTGGATTTGACGAGAGATAAAAAGTCAGGTACATTTTCTCTCCTTACTGTACAACTACAATCAACAATTTATGTTCAGTTGAAATGAACCTTACAGTATTCATAAATCTTGCAGCAAATTAAATGCAAACTGCACGTTGCTAGACAACTGTATTATTGCAGTATATTAGTATTCTGTAACTGTACATCTTAATTTTGTTGATTAGGGTAGATGTTGCTGCAGCAAAACAGTCTCATGAGCTTATCTGTTGATAAGTTGTTGGTTTTGCGAGAAATTTGTTTACTGATCTATGGCACTCCTGCATCCATGTCTCCTGTCTATGGTACTTGATTAGAAAAAAGGTTTTGTTACATGGGGAAAGGTTACACTGAACTACTGTATAATTAAGAAATAAAAAGAGTACCCATGAATGCCGTAGAGAGTCAGGTTTACTTTTGATTCTTTTATTGACTTCAATTTATTGAACAGTGTCCAAGAATTGCTCTTCTTGCAGTGATCACTGAAATCAAGTTCAGATCCCCCCTATAACAATTCTTTCTCTAATGTGATTTGAGTGCAGCATACCGATATTTCCCTTTTTAATAAAATTCACCAAAATACTGTAACGCAAACTTAAAACATTTATATATGGTATAAACCGTAACAAAAAGCTAAGGGAAGACAATTTTATTCTGCACACTATCCATTTTATAAAAGCACCAAAATCTTGTTTCTGGCAGGAAGACAAGAAATGGATGTAAAAAGTTTAAATACAAACTTTTAAAAAAATCAGCAAAAATAAAATGCTAAGGGAAAAGGGAGAAGGAGGAGTTAATACAAACTAATCTGGGTTCACCAAAGTTAAATAAGGAGACAAAATGTTTTAAAAAAAAGATTTTATTTATACAGTGCCTTGCGAAAGTATTCGGCCTCCTTGAACTTTGCGACCTTTTGCCACATTTCAAGCTTCAAACATAAAGATATAAAACTGTAATTTTTGTGAAGAATCAACAACAAGTGGGACACAATCATGAAGTGGAACAAAATTTATTGGATATTTCAAACTTTGTTAACAAATAAAAAACTGAAAAATTGGGCGTGCAAAATTATTCAGCCCCTTTACTTTCAGTGCAGCAAACTCTCTCCAGAAGTTCAGTGAGGATCTCTGAATGATCCAATGTTGACCTTAACGACTAATGATGATAAATAGAATCCACTTGTGTGTAATCAAGTCTCCGTATAAATGCACCTGCACTGTGATAGTCTCAGAGGTCTGTTTAAAGCGCAGAGAGCATCACGAAGAACAGAAGGAACACACCAGGCAGGTCCAAGATACTGCTGTGGAGAAGTTTAAAGCCGGATTTGGATACAAAAAGATTTCCCAAGCTTTAAACATCCCAAGGAGCACTGTGCAAGTGATAATATTGAAATGGAAGGAGTATCAGACCACTGCAAATCTACGAAGACCTGGCCGTCCCTCTAAACTTTCAGCTCATACAAGGAGAAGACTGATCAGAGATGCAGCCAAGAGGCCCATGATCACTCTGGATGAACTGCAGAGATCTACAGCTGAGGTGGGAGACTGTCCATAGGACAACAATCAGTCGTATACTGCACAAATCTGGCTTTATGGAAGAGTGGAAAGAAGAAAGCCATTTCTTAAAGATATACATAAAAAGTGTCATTTAAAGTTTGCCACAAGCCACGTGGGAGACACACCAAACATGTGGAAGAAGGTGCTCTGCTCAGATGAAACCAAAATCGAACTTTTTGGCAACAATAGAAAACGTTATGTTTGGCGTTAAAGCAACACAGCTCATCACCCTGAATACACCATCCCCACTGTCATACATGGTGGTGGCAGCATCATGGTTTGGGTCTGCTTTTCTTCAGCAGGGACAGGGAAGATGGTTAAAATTGATGGGAAGATGGATGGAGCCAAATATAGGACCATTCTGGAAGAAAACCTGATGGAGTCTGCAAAAGACCTGATACTGGGACGGAGATTTGTCTTCCAACAAGACAATGATCCAAAACATAAAGCAAAATCTACAATGGAATGGTTTCAAAATAACCACTTGCTGACCGCTCACATGGAGCGTACTGCGGCAAAGTGGTTTGTTATCGTCCAGCGACGTAGGTCTACGTCGCTGGACTCCTCCCCTCGTGGATGGCACGCGCGCGCCGCCGGAGGCTCGCTCTCGCTGTATTCAGTACATCCTGTACAGCTTCAGGGGACAATCCAATCCCGATTGGATTGGACCTAAGGGTCTGGTATGGATTTTGGGGGGGGGGACACCATGCTCTTTATTTTCACATTCTTATATTGCTGGCAATGGTTTGAAAGCTTGCAGCTTGGAAAATCAATTTAAATGTCATTTGTTTTCTTTAAATATGTCAGTTTTGCTGCAGCAGGTTCTATACACTGTACAAATGCCCCACTTTACAGGCCCCCATACCCTTTTTATGGCCAATAACTTACATATAAGTTTACAAAATGGGCACTTTCATAGTTTTTCAAGATTGGGTCCAATAGCCGTTTACAGTTTGGGTACGATCTTTTGGGATGTTCGAGAGTTCTGGCATGAACCAAAACGGGGTGGGTGTTCTGCCCAATAGAGTGTTAAGATGCGTATATTGTGTGAGAACTACAGTAAAATAAAAAATAGAGCTATAAGGACTCAGTCACTCACTTTCTTCTTCTGTTTAAGAGCTTCTTTTGCCTAATTTTATTGAAATAAATTTCAGAAAAACACCATAACATTAATTTCCCATGCAATTGTCTTCCATCCAAAGGAAAAAACAAACCTTTAGCCTCCTAGCCTTTACTCTGGTCCCATAGACAATTACACAGCACCACTCAGTACCTTGGTCCATACACCTGGCAACCCCTTTCTGCTCTGACTCCCACCTCTCTCCTCTAGGTGGAGCCCTTCTGACTGGGCAGAGACCTTCTCTGTCTCCCGGGGTAGAGCCCAGAACTATGGTCAGGTCATTACTAAAAGCCTTGCACACACCTGTGAAATCAATGTGCTGGCTGCTCACAAAACCTGGAGCCAGGATTGGAGATTTCATCCCACCTCAATCTCTTAAGAATCTACAAGCTTCAGGCCCCAAAACTGACTTTAGAAAGCCAGTTTCCTCTGCATTAAGCAAATCCCCTGGAGTCCCTCAACCTGCCTGGTTGGGAATCCTTTATAATATTCATTTAGACTCTGGAAGGGTACCTCACTGCCACAATTGGTTATGGAGCATTTTAAGCTCATCATCATCCATCTGAACCAATTCTTGATTATAATGATCAATTAGGAGATTTATCATACTTGATGAACATTAATTGAGCCTACTCTCCCAAGCTACTTTAGAAAAAGGGGTTACCTTTTATATATTAGGAAAAGGTATTGCTTCAAACAATGATACTGCTAATAAAGATAAAAAAGATAAAAAGAAACCCTATCTATTCCACCCTGTACCCAAACTATAGGTTTATTTAATTAAAACCAACCTAGACACTTCAATTACATACCTGAAGCTCCACTTACATGACAGTCCTGGTCCTAAGTGTTATTTTCTTTAGTCTTAATGGTAGGGTTTGGTCTGCAGTCATGGTGATGTGGATGCTGCCCATTGGTTGTTAGAAGAGTCTATCACAGAGTCGCCAAAGCAGTACTAACAGGGTCCTAAACTGTTCAAGCATGATATCACAATGCAAGGGGTTGGCAAAAGATCAGTTAGCAAAGTTTTCCTCTTTCATTTAACCCTTGAAATACATTTCTGTTTCTGGGGAAAATTAAAAATCTAAAACTCATGACACATTCGTGTGACAGTCAGTGGGAAGAATTCTCCTAATGCCCAGTACACACGATCCGAAAATCGGGCGACGTTCCATCCGTTTTTTTTTGTATTCTAGCAACTCTCAATAATATTCGCAAACGGGAGAGGTTACTCACGATACAAATTTTCTCGGACGATAATTCTTAGCTTCCGGTATGCGTAACCATGCTGTAGCGTGTGAGAGGAAATGATGTAATGTGCGTGTGACCCATCTAACCACGCCTTGAGCGCCTTTGTGACGAGCTGTTCGGATTGTTCGTGTGTTGCCGCGTTATTTCTCTCGTTTCCTCGCACGTTCTGTCTGATACCTGCAAAAATGGAGGATACCAGCCTTCCAGTTGCTATGCTCGGTGTTCTGGCTATCCAGAATGTTCTCAAGCAAAAGAAACAGAGAAGGCGAAGATCGTGGAGTAAGGAATGGCTCCTCAACCGTTCTAAGTACTCCCACATGCAGCTCATCCGTGAGATTCAGGAGAACAACCCAGATGATTTCCGGAATTATTTGAGAATGGATGATGACTGCTTCCAGCATCTCCTGTCATCTGTCACTTCCCGGATACAGAAACAGGACACAGCCATGCGTGAGTCGATCAGTGCAGAACAAAGGCTGATAGCCACCCTGCGGTATCTGGCAACAGGACGAAGCTTGCAGGATTTAAAATTTACAACTGGAATATCCCCGCAGGCCCTTGGAAAGATCATTCCTGAGACCTGCAAGGCGCTGATCACTGCTCTACAGAAGGAATACATAAAGGTAATTTTTCTAATTACTCTCAGATATTACCAATACCAACTGCAATTGTCTAAAATAATAGTTGTTAACTGTTTTCTGTCCGTAGCGCACAGATTTATCTTTTTGTTATTTTTTTACAGTTCCCCAAGAACACAGAGGAATGGTTGGAGGTGGCCAAAAATTTTAATGAAATGTGGAACTTCCCAAACTGTGGAGGTGCAATAGATGGGAAGCATGTACGCATTACCCCACCTGCCAACTCCGGATCTTATTACTACAATTATAAGGGATTCTTCAGTGTTATCATGATGGCAGTTGTGAACGCTAACTACGAATTCCTATACTTAGACATAGGTACAAATGGGCGCCACTCAGATGCCAGTGTTATTGAGCAAACCGAGTTCTATAAGCGCCTCCAGAATGAGACACTGAATTTGCCAACCAATGCTCAGAATGTGGAAGGTCTGAATTTCGTTTTCATAGCGGACGATGCTTTTGCGTTAGGAGAACATCTCCTGAAACCTTTCCCCATGCGTGGCTTGACCACAGATCAGAGGATCTACAACTATAGGCTGTCACGTGCACGCAGGGTTGTAGAAAATGCCTTTGGAATACTGGCCAACAGATTCCGCATTTTCCAAACTGCCATTAACTTGGCAATGTAAAAAGTGGATACTGTTGTTTTGGCATGTTGTGTCCTTCATAACTACCTCCGCTGACATGTACAGGGGTATGTTGCATCAGCACCAGATCGGGAAGCTGATAGACCTGGAATATCCAACCGCGAGGAAGGGCAGGAGTGCCTTGCTGGACTGACATCTGTGGACCGAGTGCCTTCCAGGCTACCAACCCAAACTGCTCGGCAAAGCAGGCTGGATTACCTGACATATTTCAATGGAATCGGTGCAGTGAGCTGGCAGAATGACATGTAGAATGGTATACTGTATGTGTCAGAAACATCTTTGCTATATGATCCATTTAATTTTTACAGTTGTTATGTTATTATCATATGTGATTTTGTACTTGCATTAGCTATTTCTGGACTGTTTTGAATCAATTACTTGCATGTTGAAAAATAAAAGGGTGAAAGAAACTGCACAAGTGTCTTTTCCATAGCGGGTACTTATGAGAAGTTACATTCACATATACCACATTTCAATGACAAAGGTGTTTTATTGAAGTGAAGAGTCATTGCATTTTTGAACCACTTTTATTCAAACACTTTTCTAAAAAAATAAAGGTTACATACATTATGTTCTTGCTCTGATTCTTTTCACAAAACAAAGAATTTAAATAACATTATCCAAAAAATTCAACATTGCACTATTTAGGTGTGGCTGTACATAGCATACTGCACTGTCAGGAGGTACACGATGATGTCATATGCTTCGATTCATACAATCGTGTTACAGCCATCTGGTTTAGTTTGATCAAACCTTCTCATTAATACACAGGACATGATATGTTCCCAAATTTAAATAACACACTCGTGCATTGGGAGTGTTATAGGAGGCCACAGACGGTGCAATTGTGTCTATCCTGCAAAATGAAAAATCGTATGAATGCCCAATCCTCACAGACTGCTAGCACCGCGGCCTCTGAGGTCGCCTGGGGAAGTCGGATCACCCCAGTGTGAACGGGGTCTCAGTAAAGTTGCACCCGCAAACCATCCACCCACCTACCCAAAAAATATAACAAAAAGGACATAATTTCAGATGAAAAGCCAATCTCCATTGTTCCATATTTATCTTTGTACAACATATGAATCAACCACATATGGAGGGCAGTATTGCAAGGAGACCTTGTGCCTCTTCAACATTATTATTGAAAATAACAACATTATAACCTTAATGTTTTGCACAACTTAAACATGAATTCAAAACTAGATCAAGTAAACTTTTAACTCCTCCCACCCCCTTCAAGCTCTTATTCCGACTGCCTTGTATGCCTCCAATTTTGCAAAAATATCAATCGTATTTTGCAGTAAACACAGTATAGAATTAGTTGCTTCCTGAATCTTGTGAACTTGAGTGCAGCAGTGAAGCAAATCAGCAGACAGACGGGCAATACTTGTTGGATTCAAACTGTGCTCTGTGTAGGAAGTAATACTAATTAATGGCCATAATATGCTTGATAGAACATAACAAACAGAAACAAGACATGATCATGTGACTTACGGGAGGATGATGCAGGCTCTGCAATGTCCACATCTGTTGGCTTCATGACATCTGTACCCACAATCTCCAAAGTGTCTTCATACAGGTTATCCGATTTGCAGTCATAACTGGTCCTTTCTTGAACCCCCATATGCTCTTCTGGTGTAGCATCTGCATTTCCAAATATAAGTTAAGATGTCAATATTACAATATCATCCATGTTAATACATTGTGGTTGTATAGGTACAGTTTAAAAAAAAAAAATTAAAATACCAACCTTTAACACAAGACTCTGGCGTACTTGGATCTACCATCGTTATGCCACTGTCCACATCGGTGTGGTCACCTGTTGATTTTGCATAGCTGGAATCACCCACATGTAGTCTTCTTTTCTTGTGTTTTTTCTCTTTAAGAAAGAAAACATATGTTTAGCATTTTTCTAATGTGAATAAAAATATGTTGATATATGCTAAGGTACCTACTTTTAGTTTTGCAAATATTAACTTCTGTCTGGTTGTCATCATTTTCACATATCTGGTTAGGATTGCTTCTTTTTTGCCTCTCCCTCTGTTTGGCTTTATCTTTATTTCCTGTAAGAATAAAAAAAAAATATACCTTTGCGGGAGCATTTTCGTTATATGCAACTCCATCATTTTCTTCAGCAACTCATTAAGCATAGACCCTTACCCTATACGCTTACGCCATTTGAGAGCATCTGTAGGGCACGGCCCCACTCGCCGGGACTCATATCCCTTCTATATGCTTCCATTATCGCCTGCGATACACCCCCTTTCACGGCCTATCATTCTAACTGGGAACTAGAACTGGGGCGCTGTTTGGACAGGGAAGATTGGCAGCACATGACGGCGGCTCTCTCTAAGTGTTCCCGTAATGTCTTGATTCTGGAAAATGCTTATAAGGTATTTTACCGATGGTACTATACTCCGGCTAGACTGGCTAAATTTATACCCGCCTACTCCCCCCTGTGCTTCCGGGGATGCGCTCAGGAGGGGACTATGGCACATATTTGGTGGACATGTCCCAGGGTGCGCAGACTGTGGATTAGGATTTATGCCTTGCTCCGTAATATTTTTCAAGTCACCCTGAAGAAGGACCCGTATGAGGCTCTCTTGTGTAAGCCTATACCTGATTTGACTCGTGCACAGCGGCAGTTGGCTCAGCACTTGTTTACGGCTACGAAATTGACTATTGCCCGATCTTGGAAGACCCGTTGCTTAGTTTTGAGGCGGCCAAAAACCGTATGAATGATATTCTCGTTAATGAAAAGTTGACTGCGATAGTTTCTGATTCTCACGCTAAGTTTCTTAAAGTGTGGGACCCCTGGATCTCGACCGTTGCCCCTTCTAGATTCCAGACCACCCTTCTCTCTCTTTAACTGCCTCCTGGGCGCGCACCCCGCAGGACCTATTCCCCCCCCCCTCTTTTTTTCCTTTTTCTCCTCTCCCCCTTCCTCTTCCCCATCTTTTCTTTAGCCTCTCTCTATTGTCGTCTCTCCTATTGTTTATCCTACCTTCTCACTCTTCCTTTCTTTCTTGTCTTTGTCTCGTATTGATGTTTTCCTTCCCGGCTTGGTACTCTCAGGTCCAGCCTTTGTTTGCTCATTGGAACGTAATGAACCTTTTCCTTTTGATAACCTTCCTACATTGTGACATAATAGGGGTTTTTAGGTCCCCTTCTGTGCACTTCTGCTTGTTGATGTTCATTATTTGGTCCGTGTTGTTTCCCGGTTGGCGCCCGTACTATGTCTGTAACATGTTCTGCCAATATCTATTTCTCTGCGTTCCAGTTTTCTCTTATCTAATTGTACACATGTATTGTGTATTTGATGTATGTTAATGCCTCTTTTCAAAATAAAAACTTTTGTACAAGAATAAAAAAAAAATAATAATTTAGAGGTCATACATGTATAGACACAATACAACATTTGCTGCAATCCATTTTTTCATATTAGATCCTCCTAAAATGTATACTCACGTTTTTGGATAGTGAGATGGATTTGATCCAAATGATCATGCTCACGCAGTTTTAAATCGGACCATCTCTTCCTAACTTGGTCTTTTGATCTCTCTACTCCATGCTTCTTTCTTAGGTATTCCAACACTTTGTCCAAAATTTTCTGCTGTTGGGCCTCTCATAAAATTGGAGCTTGCAGTCATAATCATGCTTCTCCAGCAGATATACAAGATCGATCATCTCATCTCTGGACATAGCTGTTGCCTTCATCTTCCTCCCATATGTCCCTCTGCCCTTTGGTCTGGGCCCTTCTTCGTTCTCCTCTGCCATTTCGTACACCTGCTGCCTTCCTGCAGTGTCGCAGACAGATACTACGCACATAGAAATCGATGCGTGAGTCAAAAAATGAGGCGGAGCAACGTGCGTGCGCATGCTCACTGTGTAATACCGTACGCGGCAGACCTGAATGATCTGACAAACAGCAAGCATCTACCCTGATTGATCTGCTACATAATCGATCTGTACCTCGAACGAAGTAAGTGAACCTTTTCATATGCTAATATTTCATATTGTATGTTGACACACTGGCGTTGCTACTGTAGCTAGTAGGCCTCAACGTCCGAAGTAACGGAACTTTTTATATGCTAATAGTTCATATTGTATGTTGCCACAATGGCGTTGGTACTGCAGCTAGTAGACCTCAACGTCCGAAGTAACGGAATTTTTCATATGCTAATATTTCATATTGTATGTTGCCACACTGGTGTTGCTACTGCAGCTAGTAGGCCTCAACGTCCGAAGTAACGGAACTTTTCATATGCTAATATTTCATATTGTATGTTGCCACACTGGCGTTGGTACTGCAGCCAGTAGACCTCAACATCCGAAGTAACGGAATTTTTCATATGCTAATATTTCATATTGTATGTTGCCACACTGGCGTTGCTACTGCAGCTAGTAGGCCTCAACGTCCGAAGTAACGGAACTTTTCAAATGCGGACATTTCATATTGTATGTTGACACACTGGCGTTGCTACTGCAGCTAGTAGGTCTCACGAATTATCGTTGTCTATTGGTCAGGATTTCTATACTCTGGTTTATGTTTAATGCTTCACCATAAGTTTGCATTGTTTGCATTGTACTTCAGTATGCGCCAACATGCTGTCTGAAAAATTAAAATTTTATTTTGCAGTTACCATGACTGACAAGTTCACCAACCCTGAATTTCTGCAAAGATTCATAGAGATGTACAGGCAAATGCCTTGCCTATGGCAAGTGAAGTCCAAGGACTACTCGGACCGAAACAAAAAAAATGACGCCCTCAATAAATTAGCGGAACTATGCAAAGAAGTTTGCCCTAATCCAAACATCCAATATGTGCGCAATAAAATCTCAAATTTGAGAACTGTTTTTAAAAAGGAGCTGAATAAAGTTCGGGCATCACAGAAGTCAGGAGCAGGAGCTTCCGACGTTTACGTTCCACGGCTGTGGTATTATGAAAGCCTTATGTTCTTGACGGAACAAGTGGATGCTCGAGCTTCCCTTTGCACCCTTTCAAACCCTTCCCCAGCCTCAGTAGAATCGCCAACATCAGACATTGATTTGGAAATTTCACAGGACATTCCACCCTCTCAGGTAAGTGATGGATAGTTTGGTAGTTTTGCCTTGTATGAAATGCCTTTTTTAGAGGAGTATTTTTGAAAAAGTTTTTTACATTTTATGGCCTGCATAGTTTTTTAGGTACAAAGATGAAAATATTTGGGGTCTTTAACGTTCTGATAATGGTCTTCTTTTATAATTATAGGAACCTGATGATTTAATCCCTACAACTCCATTAGCACCACCAACACTGAAGCGAAAAACAAGGGGTCGCCTGGAGGATGCCACATCATTCTTTTTAACAAAAGCGACGTCGGCTCTAGAACGAAAGCAAGATGACCATGATGGCTTTGGAATCATAACCGCCAATAAATTGCGGAAAATGACAGATGCACAACGCAATTTGGCAGAGAGCTTGTTACTTTAGGTTCTACAAAGGGGTGTTAGTGGTACATTGGGTGTAAAAACACATTTGGCAGACGATCCGGTCTCTACACCACCACCAATACCACCACCACAGCCATTGCAACCATGTTCTCCAAACATGCCATCCCATCCCATGCCATCCCATCCCATGCCATCCCATCAGCGGGCACCAAGGTGGCAATACCCACACTTGGAAAGCCAACATTCCACCTGGTCGCAAGACTACAGTTTTACACCATTGTAATGTTTTTGGTTGTATTTCAAAGAGTTTTGTTTTAATGCACTTTAATGCACATTGTTTGGTTATTCAGTTACATGCTGCTTTGTTAAATTTTATTCAATAATAAATAAATTGTTTCGTTAATAAAGATGGCTGCTTCTTTTGAAAAAAATGTATAATATTCAGTACTGACACACCATAGAACATACAACATCATTAAGAGACAACATCTTTAACATAGAGGGATCAACCATACCATTTATATATATATATATATTCGTATGTATATGTATATATATATATATATATATATATATATATATGTGTATATATATATATATATATATATATATATATATATATATATATATATATATATGTGTGTATATATATATATATATATATATATATATATGTGTATATGTATATTATGTATAACATATATATTACACATAGCATAAATGTACACATACATCCATACCGTATACACATATATATATCTATATATATATATATATATATATATATACTTACACACATATACATATACACATATATACACATATATACATATATATGTATAATATAAAATATGATATAGTATATATATATATATATATATTTGCACATGCGCTGTCTACTGCTCACCATTTTTTTCGGACGAACAACATACTGATAATACGATTATCGTTCGATGTGCTAGCATACGATCGAAATTTTTATGCTTGCATGACCGGATAATATCGTGATCGCCTCTCGTAAGCTGTGTACTAACGATCAGATTATCGTCCGATCTTTTCACAAGCGGTTTTTTTTGCCCGATTTTCGGATCGTGTGTACGGGCCATAACTCTTGTCATCATTGGGAAGAACCCCCCCCCCCCCCTTACAGAGAGCCAAAAAGGAACAATGGTCTCATTGGAAATGTATCTGAGAGGCAGAAATTGTCCATTGCTCAAGGAACCCCTAGCAACCTCAGGAGGAACCCTGGTTGAGAAACCCTGCTTTAGAATGATCCCCACTGTCCCACCAATGTATAGCCAATTCAAGACCTGTTCTTGTTTAAATAAATATATCTGCTTTTGCTGAAAACAAAAAGCTGTCCAGTTAAGATATGAAAAGGAAAAACCCCTATACATTTCTAAACTTTAACCTATCCTTTTATATATTTTGTCCTAACACGTGTCAGCTACCCAACGTATTTATAGAGAATAGAAGGTGTAGTTTTAAATCCACTATAATTTTGCTAGTCACAAATATTGATCAAACTACAGTGGTTGTTAATGAAAATAAGGAAACAGCATGAGGGTTGTCACTCGGGTTTCTCTCTTGGAATACTGGGCAATATCATGTAAGCATTCCTTTCATTATATTCCATAGTAAAAAAAAAATTTCTTGGTTATGAACAGTCTGTATTACTCATGAAATGCATCTTTCAGCTTTGAAAGCTGTCCACGCTTTCATATTGTTTTCACACTAAGAAACAAGTTAATTTAGTGTGTTGTATCCCCACAGGGCAGCTGTAAAGCAGTGCAGGATACAGAGCTAGCATAAAATGCCTAAATAACATCATCACAGTGCACTTACTGTAAATGTACATCTAGCTCCTTAGGTGAGCCCATTAGTTTGTCAAATGCTGGATCTAGAGCAATGTCCTTGACCCATTTTTGAGACATGCTTGAGTTTAAATTAATTTAAATGATTTTTTTTCCAAAACGTTTTCTTTTTTTATTCATTAAGGCCAGAAAAAATTCATATATTTTTTTTTTCTTTAAAAATTATTTATTTAACATTTTTACTAATACAGACATGCCAGCAAAAATAATACAAATCAAAAGACTTGTACGATAACAATGTATCAAAAGAGAGATTTATAGTACATAAATAAGCAGGGGTTGATTTATTAAAGGCAAATAGGCTGTTGTCTTAGCAAGGGAATTTTCACTTAGTAAATGAGCATTCACTTTCTTTCTTTCAGAATTCACTTTGCAAACATTGCCCTATTAAATGCAGAGCTTCCTCTCATTTACTAAACTTAGGGAAATATACCCTGCAAAGTGATAAGCTGATGTGTCTTTAGTAAGCAAAGTCCTGGGAAAAAAAAGGGTTCATTGGAAACCTTATACACATTTTTCAGAAGGAGCAATGGGAATGGTGATGGGGAAGGGATATAATAGGAGAAGTAGTGGACCTAATGGCATGTACACAGATTAAAAAGGGAAGCCAAATACTGACTTGGACCTCTGAAAAAAAAATTAGAAAAAAATAAACCTGTAACGACAAAGGCATAATGAGCTAGTATGCATCGCATACTAGCTCATTATGAAGTACTTACCTAAAAACGAAGCCCCCGCAGTGCCGTCCCCTCAGCATCAGGACGGCCGACATGTTCGGCCGTCCTGCTTCCTGGTTTGCGCCCTCCGGCCATCTGATTGGCCGGAGGCGCGATTGCATCACTCCTGCACATGCGTGCGGGAGCCGCCAGCCGCCAGGGCTCTGAAGGTACAGCACGGGTGGCCGTTCCTTCAGAGCGCATGCGCCGATGACATCATTGGCTGCATGCACTGTAAATATCTCCTAAACAGTGCACGTTTGGAGATATTTATAGCACCTATAGGTAAGCCTTAATATAGGCTTACCTATAGGTAAACGTCTTTAAAGTGGGTTTACAACCACTTTAAGAAGGGGGTGGGGTGAAGAGACAAAAAAGAGGGGGCATGTTCAAATAGGTTTCAGGTGATCCTTGTAAAGTTTATAGATTATGAAAGTATTCTTCGGGAGGTTGAAATTAGAGCCAGTAAATAAAATCATTCTGTATTCCTTTGACCTATCTTTAATGGAGGAGATGAGGTTTTCCATGGACAAAATGTCATTCACCTTGCCAGATAATTAACTTAAAACAAGTAGTTTGGTCTGTTTCCTATTACTGTAGCACTTCTCCCACAAGGGCAGCTGGTAACTCATTCCCCCATTCCTGTACAACCAAGCGACATGCATTTCCAACTTGCACCTAGACACAATAAATCAGTCCATGAGCTTGTTTTTGTTGTTTTATTGGGGAAAGCAACTTTGATAGGGTATAGGGAATATGGGATGTCCAACTTGACTTAATGAACAACAGATGAGGACAACTTCCTTCCTATGTAAAGAGAAAAGATTCTAGATTGCTCTCCTTGCACCCAGTCTCTTGGATCAGTGGCAAAGTCTCTTATGGACTAGGAGCTCTCAGCCCCTTTGCAAAGTAGCACAAAATATTGAAAAGCGGTATACAGGAGTATCTCCTCTTGTAGGACTGCTCCTAATTCCACTGCCTGCAAGAACTACCAGCCCTCCAGGCTGCTGCACTGAAGATCTCTCAGGGCAAGGTAATAAAAGGATTAGGCACAGCCCTGGCCTTTTAGAAAGCTTGCTACATATGGCAATTTGTCCCCTTGAAAATCCCTGGGTGTGCTGACATACTCACTCTGTTCTCCTTGCTCCCACTGCTTCTCAGGCAAGATTCCAAGTCAAATCGCTCTGCTGAATGGATCTTCCTGAGCAAGTCCAAGCCCAGGCTGGAGATGGAGTCTCCCCTAGACATAGGAGACTCCTTCCAGGCCACCGACAGCCTCCACAGCACTTCCACCTGACTCCCCTACTGGCATGGCTCCTCCATATTTAAGGACTGACCTAGCCACCCTGCCAGAGAATTCAGCCTGGGGATTGGCCAAGTTCCCTCAAGTATGCAGATCAGTCCTCTTGGCCTCCGCCCACTAACTTATAGAAGTTTCTGCAAACTTCAAGACCCAGGGGGAGGTACCAGAGATCTGCCTCTGAGAGTCATCCAGCCTGACCTGCAGTAAACCCTTCACCCAATTTTAGATTCACAAGCTAACCATGAGTCTAACATAAATGTACCTGCAATAATCTCATAGTATACTAGAGGGTGCTGCACTATCATAAATACTTACTCTTGCTGTATTCACCGGGTGATGCAGAAGTGATTTCTTGTATTTTTTCCTAGACAAAGCATTAGGTGTAAAAGGATTGTTGAGGGTCACTTCACACCTAATGCTTTTAGTACGGTTTTGCTGGATTTAGAGCAACATGGGACATTCCCTTTGGCCGCTCTGTAGTGCTAACAGTTATCACTAAACTGTGGGATGAGTTTGGCAAGAATGGAAACATGGTCACAATTTTGAAATTGATCTCCTGACATGTACTGCAGTATCAGGTCCTGGTTGATCTGCTGGTGGCACTGTTATAGATGTTTTTTAGTCATTTCTTCTCTAACATTTTTGGTTCTGTGGCCATGATTTATATGTATGCTAACAATATAACATTTGTGAAGGGTTATTTATAGAACCGCTATTTGTGAAAGATAATGCTTTCAACTCAGTCATTTTTCTATTTGCTTTAGTTAGATAAATATGAAATATTGCACATGAGCATGTTGTATTTTCATACTCATGCTCTGCTTAGCTACTCTGCTGTGTTGTTTTTTTTTTTTTTTACAAATCTCAATAGGAGAAAGTAAACATTATACACACACAATAATGAGTCATAATAGTGCCTGCTCCCCCTTTTTCTCTCTCCATGGCTCTTTCGTTCAGAACTTCTGCTGTACTCTCACTGGAAAACCAATAATGCTCTGTGAGTCCTCCGGAGTAAAATAAATCTAAAACCTCAGACTAAAACATATAAAGTAAGAAAACTGACCTGAAAGCGATTAGATCATCAATGTAAAAACAGTTTTTTTTTCTGTTTTTCTTTTAAAAAATATTACCCGATGCATATGATTTAGGCACCAATGTACTGAAACACTAAACATTTGGCTGGAGCTCATTAAAGCGTAACTCCACTTTTGTTGAGAAAAAACTTTCTCCTCTGGGTGATTTCTGTACATTACAAGAATTTTATCAAACTTTGTTGCAGATTCCTACCTTACCTGAGGAAATCATTGTTTGTTCCTCAATGCCTCTGTGCTGAGTGGGTCAAATGGGAGTGGTTTCATAAATATCTATCAGCTGTGGCAGCTGCAGGGCTCTAATGAGGAAATCTGCTGGACCTGCATCCCTTTAGATGTGTTCCAATCGGGAGTATCTCACCAAAATGACATTTTTGTTGCAGGGCATGCCTGAAATCTGACTTGTATCTTAGTGCAGACTTCTGGGAAAATTAGTGAGCCAATCACACAAGCAGGGAATTATGTTTCTGGGGTGTGGTCAGTAGGGATGATCGAACGGTTCGGGTCGACCATCGATTCGACCCGAACATTGACTGTTCGAGGTTCGGCCGAATTCTGAATTTTTTTGCTGAAAAAGTTCGGAATTCGGCAACCAGAACCGACCAAAAGGCAATGGGACAGGAACTGGGCTTTAAAAGCCCGTGATTGGACCAGAACCATCAGTAAAAGCCAATTGAGGGGGCAGGAGAATGCTAGGAATGTGATTGGAGTGACTAGGGGGTCCAGAGGCCAATCATTAGTGAATACGCCCCCCAGTATATAAGATAGCCCCGCCAAATCTATACCATTTTAATACAGGGATGTGGAAGAGAGTGGAAGCAGTTCTGTTACTTCTGCTCTCAAAGTGTCATTTAGCAATTATTAGTGTGAGGAAAGGGATATCTAGTGTAGTTAGGGTACTATTTTCCACTATAGTTAGATTTAATAATCTAGTTTCTGTAGGGAAAGTGTTAAGTGTAAGGGGATCGTAGTGTAGTGTAGGGTTAACTGACTCTGACTGCTATGGCAGGGTGACAAAACCCTTCCATGTCAGGGTGACCGCTATAGAGAAAAGATCGTTTCTCTTAGAACACTTATAGAACCGGATAGTGGCTTTCGCCCCTGTCACCCTGCTTTTTGTTGCAGGCGTTTAGGGGCTTTTTTGAGGACATGTTTGGAGTCAGGCATGACATCTGAACTTCTGTGTAAGGGTATATATACACACACATATGTATGTATATATACACATACACACATATAGGTGTGAAAGGAGAGAAGCCATATGGGTGTTAATTATTTCATTAACGCAAGCATAGAGTTCTGCTACTTTCACACCTATATATGTGTATGTGTGTATATATACATACATGTGTGTGTGTATATATATACCCCTACACAGAAGTTCTGATGTTATGCCTGCCTCCAAAGACCCCCAAAAAATGCCCAAAAAAATGCCCAAAAAAACGCCTGCTACAAAACCGGCAAGGTGTGAAAATAGTGGAGCCACTATCCTGTTCTATTGCAATTCTAATACAAACAAACTTTTTTTTTTCTGGTTCTGGACATGCTACAGAGCTGAAACTTCACAGGTACACTTTTTAGACCCCCCAGACACTAAATCCAAAGAAATCTCTTTTTTTTTTTCAATAATTTTTTCAATAATTGGCTTTCTATCAAAAATGACAATTTGTAAGAACTTTTTTGTGTGATTAATAGTCCCTGGGGCATGACCCAGAACTCTAGGCACTTTTAGGGGCATTTATTGGGTTTTAGGGCTTCAAAATGGTGTTTTTTGATTACTGAAGTTCGGGTCCCATTGATTTCAATGGGGTTCTGAAATCCGGGCCGAACTTTCGGGAAGTTCGGGTGTTCTGGTCGAACCGAACTTTTGAAAAGTTCGATCATCCCTAGTGGTCAGTACACATTCTCCAAGTAGCCATATTGCATTGCAAATTCAGAAAATACCGCTGCAGATTGAAAAGGAAAGGTAATTCTTAATAACATTCAATTACAATATGACTTGTGTCGCAATTGTATACTCTATATTGTTTTTTCATTATTTGCTATTTTTTTCCCCCACAAAAGTGGAGTTACCCTTTAACCACTTTCCGACCGCTGCAAGTACATATACTGCGGTGGTCAGCTTCTCCTGGGCATAGTGACGTATCGGTACGTCACTCGCCCGCGAACCAATAGGGGGCGAGCGTGCGCCGCCGGAGGTGCTCACCCGCCCCCGCTTGTCACTGCCATCACCGCGCGAGTGACCGGCAGCTCCGATGTCCGCCGGCCACTCGCGATCTCCCGCTGGAGAGGGAGAAAGGCAGGCGGTTAATTTAAACAAAGCCGCCTGTCATTCTCCCTGCTGTAACTGCAGAGATCATACGATCCTGCTATGTAGGATCGTATGTCTCTGTGGTTACATCAAAAGCCACGCCCCTTGACAGTTAAAAGCATGCCCCTAGGGACACACTTAACCCCTGGATCTCTAATAAAGTTAACCCCTTCCCTGCCAGTGTCATTTTTACAATAACAGCGCATATGTATAGCACTGATTACTGTAGTAATGTCACTGGTGCCCCCAAAAGTGTCAAAAATGTCAGTCAAGGGTCCGATCTGTCCGCCGCAAAGTCGCAGTCCCACAAAAAAAATCTCAGATCGCTGCCATTACTAGTAAAAAAAAAAAAAAAACAATAAAAATGACATAAATCTTTCCCGTAGTTAGTAAACGCAATAACTTTTGTGCAAACCAATCAGAATACGCTTATTGCAATTTTTTTCACTAAAAATATGTAGAAGAAAAAAAATTGGCCTAAAATGTTAACAAATTTTGATTTTTACAATTGGTTTTTGGGGAATTTCATATAAAAAAAATGTGAAAAATATTGTTATTTTTTCATAATTGTCGCTGTTTTTTTGTTTATAGTGCAAAAAATAAAAATCGCACAGGTGATCAAATACCACCAAAAGAAAGCTCTGTTTGTGGGAAAAAAAGGACGTCAATTTCATTTGGATACAGCGTTGCACGACCTCGCAATTGTCCATTAAAATCAAGCAGTGCCGAATGGCAAAATAGGTCCTGGTCTTTGAGCAGCCAAATCCTCCGGGGCTTTAAGTGGTTAAGCCAGTTTGTATAGTTTCTGGTAATTGAGGCTACCAGGGCTTCTCTTCCTGTTCCACCAGATGATAAGTGTGTTAGGTAGAACCCTTCTTGGAGTCTTCATTACTAAACCCTAATAACTATATTCAGCTGGAGATTTTTACTTACCTAAATTAAATGCTGACTGCAGTCAGTCATGTAAATTTGGTACTTAGTCACGAGTAATAAAACCTCTTTGTGTAATTTATTTTATTTTTAGCTCTCCTCTTTTATCAAATCATTATGGCTGCCAGGAACTTGGTCTTCTAGAACTTTCTGCTTTTGAGACTTTGAATTTGTAGTTCTGCCCTTGAACTCAAAGATGCCAGCTTTCTTTCTCTGAACACATAGGGGCATTGTATATCTTGATATGTCTGCTCATACTAAATTAACACTGTCCTGAGCATTTCAGATAATTGAATAACACCCCAAATTTGTCTTTCATTGCAATCAACAGGAAGTATTATGCCCAAATAACTGGTTTAGCTTGAAGGAAGACAGCTTATATAACACAAAACTACTGACAGGAAGCTACAAACTTCTAACGCCAGGAAAAAGCAGCTGTAAAAACGTGCTTTTAGTAGTTTTTTCCAGTGGCGTTATTGCACGTTTGGCCACGTCGCTTTTAGCAGCGTTTTTTCTGCCTCCATTCAAAATCAATGGTTCCCTATGAGATGCTATTGATTTGAATGGAAGGTGTCTCGCAAGTCAGATCAGGATGATCTGACTTGTGGTGCAACTTGCGCTCTGAGAATCTTGAGGGTGAACTCCATGCCAAAATGGGGGAAAAAACGGCGTGGGGGGCCCCCCCAGGTTCCAAACCAGGCCCTTCAGGGCTGGTATGGATTTTGAGGGGAGCCCCATGCCGAAAAAAATGGTGTGTGGTCATTTATTCGAGCATGCAGCCCGGCAGGCCAGGAAAGGGGAGGGGACGAGCGAGCTGCCCCACCCCCCCTGAACCATACCAGGCCACACGCCCTCAGCATGGGATGGGGTGAGTGGTTTGGGGCAGGGGGGGCTCTGCCCCCCCATCCCAAAGCACCTTGTCCCCATGTTGATGAGGATAAGGGTCTCTTCCCAACAACCCTGGGCGGTGGTTGTGGGGGTCTGTGGGCAGGGGGCTTATCGGAATCTGGAAGCCCCCTTTAACAAGATCCTGGACCCCCTCCCTATGTGAATGGGTATGGGGTACATTGTACCCCTACCCATTCACCCCATAAAAGGCAGTGTATGTAAATAATGACAGGTGACATTTTGAAAAGTTTATTAAAAATCTTCTTCCGGTCTTCTCCGCTCTGGTCTTCTCCCCTCTGCTCTGGTCTTCTCCCCTCAGCCTTTCAGAAATCAACGATCAAGCGAGCCTGCAGGAACTGATGGAAATGCATTTTATAAGCAGTCTAGGGGGGTGGCTATCCACCCTGAGGAGCGTATTTGCTGCTGTAGCCTTGCGAAAGGTACAGATGAATAACCCTCCCTTCTGCAATTGAAACTAGAAGGTCCAAAAATGGACCCACATGGGTAAATAGAATATTGCGTTCATTATCATTCGGTTCTGCCAAAAACCTAGTTAACTCATCCTGTCCAACTCTCCATAACACCAAGACCTCATTAATGTACCTCAGCCAGGCCATTGCGTGGCTGAGATACAGGGGCGACCAAAACACCACTTCCAGCTCCCACAGGCCCAGGTGAAGGCAGGCATAGGCAGGAGCCCAGGGGGCCCCCATAGAAGTCCCTCTCATCTGTTGATAGTAGTTTCCCAGACACTGGAAATAGTTATTAGATAATGCAAATTTCAGAAGCTCAAGCACAAATTCATGATGTGTCCCGAAATCAGGAAACACAATTTCTAAGAAATGAGTGACTCCCTGAGGCCCCACTTATGTGGAATAGAGGTATACAGTGACTCCTCTTCGATACCAAACAGAATGGTCCCATTGGGAACATCAACCCCAAGTAGTTTCTGTAGGACATCAGAGGTTTCCTGGACATGCAAGGGCAGCTTTAAGACTACGGTAATAGCCTGGAGCTTGGATGAACTGTAAGGGGAGAGCATTATAGAGTCAGACCTTTATTAGTCCTTCTCCTCAGATTCTCCTCCAGTGTGGAAATAATAGGCCCCTGGTCCCCCAAACGCTGAAGTACTAAGGCAGTGGATGGGTGGAAGAAACACTTTTTGCTACCTTTGAAATCAATACTAAATAAGGATCCTTTTACTATAATGTAAGTTTTCAGGTGGTTCTTCCTTTTAATCTTTGCTCATATTCTGGACATCTAGCTTTAAAATTGTTACTCAAAGCATTTTTTACCATATTTTCCCTCTTTTTAAGTTAAGACAAGCTGTGGGCATGTGGGCTTACTATTATTGATGTAGTAAATTAATTCCCTCTGGTTTTCAAGTTTTTACCCATGTGGCTTAGGAAGAAATGGTTATTTAAGTACAGTACATACAGTATATCCTGCATTATATTTTTTTATTTTGCAATGGCAGATCATCCTATTGCTTTAGGCTTTGGTGGTCCTTGTATGCTCATAGCCCATTGCCTGGGAGGTTTGGTTCTAGCACCTGGGTATCGAAGGACAATGGGTTTAGCGTTGTCATAGCGAGTGTTGTATTTTTAATATTCTTTTGTGAATGGACTGTCGTGTCATAATGTTCATTTTTGTTTTCTTAAAAAACCTATTTCAATTGTAACATCTTAATTTGCAGAGTGGTGCTTTATCCCTAATGAAGATAATAGTTAAAGATTCAAAACATGTTGGATGTCTCAGCCCATTGGAGAAAGCTGATAATCTAAGGACTTCCTGGTTGTTCAGTTTTACTTGATTGTTGGAGTACCACTCAACACTTTCGCAGTATTATGTTATACTATCGAGTCTTTGAAGCATGTAACATTTTTTTACATGCTGTGGATAAAATGTGATATGTGGTTTTTAAATGAGTGAAATAATGTCTAATAAGATGTTTTATCCTTAAAGAAAATCTTTTTTGTGTCTTTTTGGTTTCCCTTAAAATCCCAGCAGAATATTCTAACTACAAAGGTCACAGTAATATTTGGAAACACTTGCTGTGGTAACTCTGATGACTTTGTTACCTGACGCCCCTTCTGCACAGTACTCCACCCCTTAACACAGGGCTTGTACTCCTTCTGGAGTTGGTTGTGTCTAGCTGTCTGTGAGGATGGCTGAACCATAAGGCCTTCTGGAGAGAGTATCGACTCCCCAGTTTGCAACTCCGGGGCAATACTTCAGTATGAATCAGAACCCAGACAGAGCAGCAAACCACGGGTGCCCAATAGCATCTAGTTTGGCCATGGTATGTACATAGGTAAGTGGGACATTGGTCTTGACCATAAACTTGGTACCATACAGGTAGTCCTTTAGCATTTCTACCACTGCCCACTTTATCCCTGAAACTCCAACTTGTTAGTGGTGTAGTTTCTTTCAGCAGGGGTCAGACTTCTGCTCACATATGTAACTGGTCGCAGATGTCCATTATGCTCTTGGTATAGTTCCCCGCCCAGTTTGGAGAGGTTAGCATAGGCTAGCACCAGAGCATAGGGTAAACTCCTCTTCAGCTGGCAAAACGCCTGCTCGCACTGATCTGCCCACTGGTCTAGAATAGACTCTCGAGGCTTTCTGGGTCCTTTACTTGGCTTTTTGGCTTGGGTGCATCCACGCTTTTCTCCTCATTCTTTAACAACTCATTGAGGAGTTGGGCTATTTTAGAAAACCCTTTGACAATTTTTCAGGAGTAGGAGCAGAATCCAAATAATGTCCTTAGTTCAGTGACGTAATTCGACTTGGCCAAGAAGTGACAGCGTCTACCTTTTTTGGGTAGGTGGTGACTCCGTCTGTGGAGACAATATGCCCAAGATAGGTGACTAAGGGTTGATAGAATTGGCCTTTTTCCAACTACAATTTAAACTCTTCTTCATGGAGTATCTGCAGTACCTTTTCTAGTTGCTCCTCATGTTCCTCAGGAGTCTTCCAGAAAATGATGATGTCATCAAGATACACCAGAACCTCAATCAGGTTAATGTCTGCTGCAGTACATTCCATTAGCCAGTGAGAGGTTGCAGGGGCTTCTAACAGTCCTTGGGGCATTCAGTTGAATTAAAAAAAAAAAAAAAAACCCAGTGGACAGGTGAAGGCTGTCTTCTCCCTGTCTTCTGTGTGCATGGGGATACGGTAATACCTGTGATTCAGGACTAACACGCTGAACCAATTCACCCCTGATAGACACTGCAAAGCATCCTCTGTCTGAGGAGTGGTGTATTGTCAGGAATTGTTCTCCAGTTAAGTGTTTTTTAATCGATGCACATTCTGAGGGAGCCATTCTCCTTCCTTACCACCACTATGGCGGAGGTATAAGGGCTTCACGAATCTTGGATATTTCCCGTTTTCTTTAACTCAACCAGTTGCTTTTGAAAATCTGTCAGGTCACTCAATGGGATTTCCAGTGCAGGATTTGTAGCTGTAAGCTTGTAGCTCTCAATGAACTACCAGAGCACTGTTGGATGCTCTTGGTAGTTCACTGAGCTTCCTGTCAGTGTGTAACTACCTGCCTGTATCGGAGGTATGGGCGGGCAGATACACAGATAGTCTACAGGACTCTGGCTGTCAGCTTGTAGTTCTCAATGAACTACCAGAGAGCTGTTGAATGCTCTTGGTAGTTCACTGAGCTTCCGGTCAGAGCAGATCCTAAGTGTCATGCAACGGTCCTGTAGACTCTCTGTGTGTCTGCCTGCCTGTATTGGAGGAAGGGGCAGGCAGATACACAGAGAGTCTACAGGACTGTTGCATCACACTTAGGATCTGCTGTTCGTGGGTGCAAAGCTTTATAGATCCCGAACAAAAAAAAAAAATAAATGCATAATTGTTTACCTGCAAAAAAGCATTTAATTTTTTTGTAAAAGTGAACTTATCCTTTAACCTTTATCCTGTACAGCGACTCGGGTCTGTGAGGTATTACACCATTGTGCGGTTTTGTTATTTCTGGGGCACTGTGAGATAAGTCCGGACCTTGGAGAAGCCATATCCAGACCTAGGGATCATAGAAGGGACACCCACCACCCCTGTGAAGTGTATGTTCATGCCTACACCCAAGAATTATTCTGGTAAGAGGCACATCCTCTCATTTAGCGTGGTCTCAGGGATCCACTGTGGTTTTTCTATACCTGGATTTGTGCTAAATTACGCCCTTACTTATCCATCTTTCCGGTAAGGAGCCAATCCAGAGTTGGTGATGGGAACACCTGCACTTTGATTTGCTGTGGAGTTTTCACCAAGGAGTTATTTTAATCACTACACCACTTGGACTATTTGGATTGGACTTTATACATTCAGGTGCTGTATAATATGCTTTAAAGGAACAGGATCCATTTTTTTTTTTTATATTTTTTTTTTATTTTAGGGTTACAAGCACTTTAGGTTACAAATCACTTCAGTGGCAGGGCCCCTGAGACTCACTAATTCTCTGTTTATTTGAAGCCTCAGGGAAGTCCCACTGTTCTTGTGCTTGTAAAGCCTGGTGCATTCATGTTTCAAAGTCTTATTCTCCAGATGGAACTAAGGTCTTCCCTGAGAAGAACTTTAACCTCTGATATCCATGAATAATGGGGACAGACCCATTCTTGACAAAGTTCCTCACTAACTTCCCTACATCAGTTAAGAAGGAAGCAGGATGCAGGAGTGTGAGTATTCGTTTCGGTCTCTGCCAAAGTCTGACTTGGGCTCTCTGACACTTGTAGCTGGAATAAGCAGGCTTCAACTTCCTCTGTCAGATAGACACAGTCTTCCAGGAAACAGGCAGAGATGTCCTTTTTCCACTCTGATAGCACATAGGTACAAGCAGAAGTTAAATCCACTTTCATATCTGTCACAAGTTCTCTCAGCTCTGGGGTTAGTGTCTTTGCTGCTTGGTGGATCTACTTCTCACTTCCAGTCTTAGGCTCAGATCTCCGCTGATATGGTCTCTGGTTGACAGGCGAATATACAGACAGAAGTGCTCGCTCTCTAACTCCCTCAGTACCAAGAGGAAGACCTTTCCCGGGCAGTTTATTAAAAATAATTTCTCCACTCCTCTTACTGCACAGTGCCTATTGGGATCTGTAGTGTAGGAAGTAAATTTTTCCCATTATAAGGTTGCCATTTCAAACTACAACTCTCAGAAATCTCAGCAAAGAAGTCTATGGGCATAGGTGTACACAGCCTATTGCATTAGGGTGTGCACCCCAAAGTTTAAACATATATGCGTGTGTGTATGTAAATATATACTGATAGTGTCAGTAGAGCAGTGGACAGAGTCAGTAGGGCAGAGATTGATGTCAGTAGGGTAGTGGATGGTGTCAGTTGTTTTTATTTTTATTATTTTATTTTTATTATTTATTTATTTTACTATTTTTTGGCTTGCTTGATTGTAGCTCTCCTCCTGCTGGCTGAAGGAGAATTGTGCAGCATAACATCAATATCTCAGTAGTAGGAGAGAAGAATAAAAGGCAATGTCTCCTTCTCCAAATTGCTGTACCCAGCACCTGACCGAAAGATTTTTTTTAAGAGGGGCAAAAGGCATGGGCTAATCCACTTCTACAATTTTATGACTCAGAGCCCATGTGGCCAAAGTTATTTTGTCAACTTTTTGTTAAAGCGGTAATAAAATCTTGTTGCTAAATTAAAAAATTACCCCCCTGCAGGTTTAAGTCATAATGTATTAGTATGCGTTATGACAGACTTACCTACAAACATAGCCCTCCAGTGTAGCGCTGTCATGACTCTCCATGGTTCCAGGCGCTTCCATGTTCACCCGGTCTTATTGCCAGGTTTCGTATCTTTGACCACTTGAATGGCCGGGCCAAGTTGACATCACTTCTGCACATGGGAGTCACATTGCTGTGGGCACACAGAGCAGGCCGTAAATGTGGTCTGAGCTGTGCATGTGTGGTTTAGATCACATTACCCTCTGACAGGCAGGGGGAACATTTATGGCAGAAGTGACCTCTAGGGTCCTTTCTGTTAAAAAATGAGCCCTACCTGTTTGCAATTCTTGTACTTCTTAATTTTACTACCACTTTGTGGTATTAGGTGATATGGGATCTGTCATGTTACATATGCATCGTTTATCTCTTGCTTTAAAGAGTAACTCTACTTTTGTGAGCTATGTATATTGTGAGTGAGCTATGTATAATGCAAATATCGTTGCACACATTGCAGATTCCTACCTTTTGTTATTCTGGAGAAATAGCTGTTTGTTTGTCTGTGTCCATGTGCCGAGTGAATCTGTGTGGGAGTAGTTTTGTAATTATAAATCAGCTGCTGCACCTGCAGGGCTCTATTGGGGAAATGTGCACCTTTTAGACGTGATTTCCTTTGGGAATATCTCACCAAAAATTAAATTTTTGTTGCCTTCGGTATGATTTAGTCTCCATTCTGATCACATGTATTCTGCTAGAGCTGGTAGTGATCTTTTGACCTATCTGAGTGTTCATTTTGTCAAAGATGCACAAGTTTCAGATAAAGCCATTCTACGATCTGCAAGTTGTCCTTAAGGATCAAGTCACTGCTTGCTACTTCTTCTGAGATAGTCATAGCTGACAATCTCAGTAAAACTTGTTAATTTATAAAGCTCACACTTTCAATGCTTAGACTGGGAAGGCAGCATAAGATCTCTGGCCAGTCCTGCTGACTTAGGTGGATGTCCTCTGACCACGGTAGAGACCATGAGCTCAAGAATTTTGATTGTAAAACTATATTGACTGTTTATAGCCCAATGTCAAGTTAATGGACACAGCACATAATGTAGTACTGTAAATGCATGCTTTTAGACTATATGGATACAAGTGTACAGATATGCATGCATTGGTTTACTTATTGATCATATTGACTGTTGGATTGATCCATTGCTACTCAATGTTTACTTTGTTACAAGGGCCAAATAATCTATGACATATGATGTTTAAAATCAAACTCCATGATTTAACTTTCCCCCACACTGCCCCAGATACCTGAATATATAAACCCCGTACAAACCTTTTTTCTTTAAGTCTTCTTGCCAGTCCAGTGCGTCTTCTTCTTCTTTCAGTGGCAGTGGGAGGCTGGTATTCTTCCAGGACTAAGCAAGACCCACATAATGTTGTGTGAACGCTGTTGAGTCCTAGAATGCTGTGAGCCTTTGCTGCCTGATGACCTGTGTATTCAAGTACTAATTTTCACACATAGCATGACAGTAAATTTCTTCCACCTGTTCAATAAACCTGCCATTCTCAGTAGTGGCTATTTTCTCTTACAATTTAGAGCAACAGAGCCACCTAGCCACTAATATAGTTAGAACATTCAATACTAATCAAACAAAATTAACTGCAAAACATCCATTTTCAATTAAAGTTTGTTCCTAATTAGCAACGTTTTTGCTTGCCCAATGCCCATGGGTCATGGTGACACTCAGCAATATATTTATTATTAGGTTTCTATGTCAATTTAGGCATATTTAGTGTTTAGAGCTTAATTAAAATGACCTGAGAAGAATAGAATTTCTAATCTCATTTTTTTTAGTAGCTGATGTGACCCTTCGTTGCTTTATTAGCAAAAATGTACATTTACTGTCCTTAGGTTTGTGTTGTAAAGGGAAAATGTATGTACTGTGTCACGCAGTCTAGAGTGCGACACTGGGGTCAGTTTACTAAGGGATTCCCCATGCGATATGAAGTGCACCTGACTCATTTTTTGGAATGAACGCATGAGTCAATCCATCACATTAAAATATCAAATATGAAGTAAATACCCCAGAAAAAAAAGATAAATCATTAACCACTTAAGGGGACAAGCCTATTTCTGACACATGTTGTTTACAAGTTAAAATCAGTATTTTTAGCTACATTTATATATATATATGTTTTTTAACAAAGACTCTGGAGAATAAAATGACGGTCGTTGCAATATTTTTTGTAACGCCGTATTTGCGCATCGGTCTTTCAAACGCAATTTAAATAATAAATTTTACTGCTTTAAAAAAAAAAAAAAACTACACAGTAAAGTTAGCTCAATTTTTTGTATTTTGTGAAAGATGATGTCACGCTGAGCAAACAGATACCTAAAATGTTACGGTTTAAAATTGTGCACATTCGTGGAATGGCGACAAACTACGGTACTTAAAAATCTCCATAGTTAAAATTTTTTAACGGTTACCAGTCTAGCGTTAGGGCGTACATCTTTTTTAGAATTATTGCTCTCGCTTTGGTGATCGTGGTGACTTATGTATGCTTTTTCTTAATATCTACAGCTATGTAATCCCCTCAAGATAGAGGGAGCCCCTTAAAAGTCAAGAAAAACGGCCATCTAAGAGCAGACATGCAGGCAATGTCATCATCTCACCTCACCCATAGTTAGTGAGGTTGAAAAAAGACATCAGTCCATCCAGTTCAACCCATAATGTGTGTGTGTGTGTGTTTGCTGCTAACCCTACATTGTATACCCCTTTATGTTGTGGTCTTTAAGGTGCCCATCTAATAGTTTTTGAAATTATCAATGCTCCCTGCTGATACCACTGCTTGTGGAAGAGAATTCCACATCCTTACCGCTCTGACAGTAAAGAACCACTTACCTAGTTTAAGGTTAAACTGTTTTTCATCTAGCTTTAGTGAGTGGGGCTGTGTCTTATTGAATTCCCTTACTCTGAAAAGTTTGTTCCTTATGCTCGGGTCACCAGTGCAGTATTTGTACATTGATATCATATCCCCTCTCAAGCGTCTCTTCTCCAGAGAGAATAAGTTCAATGCTTGTAGTCTTTCCTCATAGCTGATGTCCTCCAATTATCTTTGTTGCCCTTCTCCGTACTCTCTCCAGTTCTAGCACATCCTTTCTGAGGACTGGTGCCAAGAACTGGACGGCATATTCAAGATGTGGCCGGACTAGAGTCCTGTAAAGTGCGAGAATGATCTCTTTATTTCTGGAGTGAATCCCCTTTATTATACATGCCAGTATTCTGTTGGCTTTGATTGCAGCAGCTTGGCACTGAATGCCACTGGCAAGCCTGTTGTCCACTAGAATCCCCAGGTCCTTTTCCATCTTAGATTCACCCAGAGGTTCCCCCCCCCCCTAGCAAGTAACTTGCGTTCGTATTCCTGAAACCCAAGTGTATTACCTTACATTTTTCAAAATTAAACCTCATCTGCCATGTAGTTGCCAACCCCATTATTTTGTTCAGGTCTGCTTGTAAGGTTACCACGTCCTGCATGGAAGATATTGGCCTGCTTAGCTTAGTATCTTTGTCATTTGGTGACAAATGTTTGTGGTGGAAAGTCATTGCCAGACAAGCTAGCATGTCAAGTCTGCCTGGAGCAAGCAGCAAATGACAAAGAAAGGGATGTCAGTGAAGTTGCGGCTGAACTGATACATGAAGCCTCTACTCCTCAGTCTACGGCTGAACTGCCTAGAACTGCCAACCAGAGCCAGCAGGTGGTGTCTGATATGGAGAGCTTGTTAGAGGACAAAGACATTAAAGTGGCCACAGGTTTGGACTTTTACCTAATAGAGCCTTTTGCAAGGGTAGTTGAGGAGGCACTTGCCTGGGGGGAAGTGGAGGAAACTCTCCACAAGGTTAGAAAGTACCAATTTCCTGTCATGTACCTGGTAGGAGACTGAACTGATGAGGTTGGCCTTTCTTGTATCTCCAGCCCAGGCCCCACTGAAGGTGTGTCACAACCCACCTGGGGTCTTGCAGTGGAGAGGGAACTCAGTTGCAGTGGAACAGTACTCCCTTACAATCACGACCCTCAGGAGTCTCTGGAAGTGGGAACAGGGCCCCGTAGGGTCTGTGGTGACACGGAGGCCTTTAATGAAGAGGAGGAGGTAAGGTCAACAACTCTGGAGTCAGGTCTGGCAGGCAATCAAGGAGTATCCACCTGAGGGAGAAAGGATCAGGAACCAGAAACACAGACAATGCAATTAGCAGACACACAGGAGCAAGGAAAATAACCAAGCACTGACTGGAAGGTGTGCTTGGTTTATATAGGGAGCCAGGATTACATGACCCGCCACCTCCCACCAGTAGGTGGGGCTGCCAGGGGCTATAAAGGGAGGTCAGAGACCCAGCGCCATCTTGGTTTGCTTCATAGAACCTGATCTTACCAGATCTTCAATTCTCTTCTCTCCCTCTGTGTAAAACACTGTAACCGCATGGCGGCCGCCATCTTGCCATGACAGTGTGCCGCTGCAGTCCTCAGAGGTGAGGGGAGGAGAAGGGGCCACCGCAGACCCGGAGGGGGTGTCTCTGCGACCGGCAAGCACCGAGACTCTGTTGCCAGAACGCCGCAGGCGCCCAGAAGTAGGTGAGTACGCGGCAGTGCCGTGACAGAGCCCCCTTCCTAAACGCGACCTCAGGGCACGAAATAGGGTTGGTCGGCCAGGGTGTCTTCTGTGGAAAGCTCTAATCTTGGCAGGTGCATGAACATTCTTAGCTGGCTACCAGGATCTTTCCTCTGGGCCATACCCTTTCCAGTGGATGAGATACTCCAGATTTCCCCTACGACGTCTGGAATCGAAAATCTCTTGGACTTCAAACTCTTCAGAGCCATCCACAACCACTGGAGAGGGTGGAGCAACAAAATGGGAAGGAAATCTGTTGGGTTTCCAAGGCTTTAGGAGGGATACATGAAAAACCGGATGTAACCTGTAGGTGGAAGGGAGATCCAGGCGGACGGCCACAGGAGATAGGATCTCGGTTATAGTGAAAGGCCCTATGTAATGTGGTCCCAACTTCCGTGAGGGGCAAGACAAACGCATATGTTGTGTGGATAGCCAGACTTTGTCTCCTGGCACATAGGTGGGTGCTGGGGACCTTTTCTTGTCTGCATATCCTTTGCAGCGTTGTTGTGCTATTTTCAGGGTCTGGTACAACATAGGCTTAAGATGTCTAAGTTTGTTCAGTCGTGAGGCTACATCGGGCACTGTGTTTGGACAAGGTAGCTCTGGAAGGGCACATGGATGGAAACCATAGTTGGCATAAAAAGGTGTCATCTTGCTGGAGTGGTGCATGTGGTTGTTGTAGGAGAACTCTGCTGTGGGAAGCAGAGATAACCAGTCGTCTTGCAGATGTGTAGTGAAACAACGAAGATATTGTTCTAGAATCTGGTTGGAGGTTCTGTTTGGCCGTTGGTCTGAGGATGGTAAGCCGAGGATAAACATTGTTGGATCCTTAGATGATGACAAAAATGGGACCAGAAACGGGAGGTGAACTGGGACCCACGGTCAGTAATGATGGTTTGGGGTAATCCATGTATCCGAAAGATGTTTTGCAGGAACAAGGAGGCAGTCTTTGAAGCAGATGAAGTCCTACAGAAGGAATGAAATGTGCCATTTTTGTGAATCTATCCACTACCACCATGATGGTGTTGTGTTTGTGTGATAAGGGTAGATCCACAATAAAGTCCATGGCTATGTCGGTCCATGGTCCTCGAGGAACTGCAGGAGGTTGGAGAAGACCCACAGGTTTTATCTTTGGGGTCTTTGATCGAGCACAGACATCACAAGAAAGGACATAATCCCTGACGTCCGATTTAATAGAAGGCCACCAATAATAACGGCTAATGTTTTCAAATGTCTGGGTAATTCCTCCATGGCCTGCTGAAAGGGTATCATGGAACTGGCCAATTACCTCAGACTGGAGTGAAGGTGGTATATACAGTTGTTCCCCATGGTACCATAAGCCTTGTTTCTGGATCAGAGGAGGTATCATCACCGGTGGTTGGACCGATGAATTGCGTAAACGGTCTAGGAGTGATACCTGTATTGCTAGGAATTGGTTTGGAGGTAGGATGGTGTCTTGGGTTTGATCTGTTGGGTTTGTCTTTTCATACATGCGTGATAGAGCATCTGCCTTTTGATTTTTTGACCCAGGGCGGTAGGTGATCTGCAAATTAAATCTGGAAAAGAATAAAGCCCAGCGGGCTTGACGGGGACGCAGTCTCTTAGCAGTACGTAGGTACTCTAGATTACGGTGGTCTGTATATACAGTTACAGGTAAGGGTGCTCCTTCAAGGAGATGGCGCCATTCCTATAGAGTGTTTTTGACAGCAAGAAGTTCCCTTTCGCCCATATCGTAGTTTATTTCAGCAGGCAGGAGTTTTCATGAGTAGAATGCCATGGGGTGAAGTCGATCATCCCTCTCACCTCTTTGGGACAGGATACCCCCAATGGCAATATCGGAGGCGTCAACCTCAAGGAAGAAGGCCTTCGTAGAATCGGGCTGGATGAGAATAGGAGCCTGGGTAAACAGTTCTTTTAGTTTCTCAAAGGCCTCTTGAGCTTGGTTGGTCCATGTGAACAGGTTGTGGCTTTTTGTCAGGGCTGTAATGGGGGAGCATACCTGGGAAAAACCTCTGATAAAACGTCTATAGAAATTGGCAGACCCAATGAAGCGCTGTACAGACTTCTTGTCCTTAGGGGTAGGCCATTCCAGGATAGCTGTGATCTTACGAGGGTCCATTTGTATTTGCCCCGGAGAGATCAAGTACCCCAGGAATTCCACGGATTCTGTATCAAAAACACATTTCTCCAATTTGGCATAGAGTCTGTGCTCACGGAGACGGAGAAGTACCCTTCTCATATGCTCGTTATGTTCAGCAGAAGAAGAGGAGAAGATCAGGATGTCGTCTAGATATATTACGACAAAAGAATCCAGTATATCACGGAAGACATCATTCAGGAAGTGCTGGAATGTGGCCGGAGCATTGCAGAGCCCGAAGGGCATGACAAGATATTCAAAATGTCCGTAGCGTGTCCTGAATGCTGTCTTCCACTCATCCCCCTTGTAGGTCTAGTATATGCCCCTCGTAGGTCTAGTTTCGAGAAAATTTTTGCTTTCCTTAATCAATCTAGGAGCTCGGGTATCAGAGGTAAGGGATATCGATTCTTAATAGTGATGTTATTCAAGGCACGGTAGTCAATACATGGGCGAAGACCTCCATCTTTCTTACCAACAAAAAATCTACCTGCTCCTGCTGGTGACGTGGAAGGTCTGATGAAACCTTTGGCGAGGCTGTCAGAAATGTACCCTTTGAGGTGCGCGAGTTCAGTTTCCGACAGAGGGAATACACGTCCATAGGGGCACCTGGGAGCAAATCGATTGGACAATCATATGGACGTCTTGGGGGCAACTGATCTGCATTCTGTTTGTTGAAGACATCCTGGAATTCCTTGTATTTGTCTGGCAAGATAACTGGAGGGTAAAGGTTTATCGTGAGTAGATGCATGGGTGTCTCTTTTAAGCAAGTGGTGGTGCAAAAGGTGGAAGAGAAGGTGAGAGTACCCTTGATCCAGTCTATCGCTGGATTGTGGGTGCGAAGCCAGGGATGAGTGGGAATATTGGTGACGGTACAATATCCAAATTGATAGTCTCTTTATGGTGACCAAGATGGGACCGGTTTCATGTAGTACGGGTCCAGTTTTGATAGGAGTCCCATCTACCACGAATAGGGATAACGGCCGTGACTTAAGTTGCATAGGCAGATGATGTGATCGGACTAAGGTCTGGTCTATGAAATACCCGCTGGCTCCGGAGTCGATGATGGCTGTAATCTGGAGATCTCTACTTCCCCCACTGGAGAGAAAGAGAAACAGATAAGTAAGAAGCAGTAGATGGAACAGTAGAAGTCCAGGAAGAAGGGGCTAAGGAACCCTTACCAGGTGAGGTTGTGGGTTGGACTGGGCATGACCGGAGCTGGTGATCGGCTTTCCCACAATAGAGACAGAGTCCTTGAGAATGGCGTCTCTTGCGTTCTTCTTCCGTTAGTGGACGACGAACCATGCCTATTTGCATAGGTTCTTCGGATGAGGAAGAGGACGGAGAAGCAGAAGGCATAGGCCCTGGGGAATCCAAGGACCGGAGATTAGCTGGAGCCTGTCTCTCACTTCTTCGTTCACGGAAGCGTCGGTCTAATTGGGTGACTAGGAGCATCAGACCCTCCAAGGAAGGGGGTACCCCAACTCTGGCTAATTCATCTTTTAAGGCCTCGGATAGTCCTAGTCGGTACTGTTCTATCAGGCCAGTTTCATTATAACCAGTGTCAGACGCCAACTCCCGGAAATCCGTGGTGTAGTCCTCCACAGGTCTTCTTCCTTGCCGGAGGGAACGAAGGGCTGAGCGAGCAGCGGAGGGTCTCAAAGGGTCATCATATAATGTACGCATAGCTGTGGTAAAAGAGTCCCAGGTCTCCAATATTGGACTTTTTGAGTGCAGGAGTTGGTGTGCCCAGGTTTGTGGTTGACCTGACAGCAAGGCAATGGTTGTGCGGACCTTCACATAATCATTGGGGTAGGTGCGTGGTTTTAGGACGAAGAGTAGTTCACAAGCTGTGATGAATGATCGCAGTTCAGACTTCTTTCCAGTAAACTTGTCAGGCATAGGAATGGCTGGTTCTGGGAATGCAGTTAGTACCGGACCAGTGGCTGGGGGTGAGTCTGGAAGGGGTACAGACTGAGCCCTTCTTTGTTCATGTTGAAGAAGCATAGCGTTACTGGCTTGTAGATCTTGGAAGGCTTGAGCCAAGGCTGTCATCTGTTGGGTGAGAGCAGTAATAGCTTCGGCTGTTCCTGCGGGTTCCATTTTTGCGGCTTGGTTATTATGTCACAACCCACCTGGGGTCTTGCAGTGGAGAGGGAACCCAGTTGCAGTGGAACAGCACTCCCTTACAATCACGACCCTTAGGAGTCCCTGGAAGTGGGAACAGGGCCCGTAGGGTCTGTGGTGGCACGGAGGCCTTTAATGAAGAGGAGGAGGTAAGGTCGACAACTCTGGAGTCAGGTCTGGCAGGCAATCAAGGAGTATCCACCTGAGGGAGAAAGGATCAGGAACCAGGAAAACAGACAATGCAATTAGCAGACACACAGGAGCAAGGAAAATAACCAAGCACTGACTGGAAGGTGTGCTTGGTTTATATAGGGAGCCAGGATCACATGACCCGCTACCTCCCACCAGTAGGTGGGGCTGCCAGGGGCTATAAAGGGAGGTCAGAGACCCAGCGCCATCTTGGTTTGCTTCATAGAACCTGATCTTACCAGATCTTCAACTCTCTTCTCTCCCTCTGTGTAAAACACTGTAACCGCATGGCGGCCGCCATCTTGCCATGACAGTGTGCCGCTGCAGTCCTCAGAGGTGAGGGGAGGAGTTGGAGCCACCGCAGACCCGGAGGGGGTGTCTCTGCGACCGGCAAGCAACGAGACTCTGTTGCGAGAACGCCGCAGGCGCCCAGACGCAGGTGAGTACGCGGCAGTGCCGTGACAAGGTGTAACAGATGGTTCTGAGGGACAGGAGGAACGCAAGTCTTGGCAGGTGTTGATAGCAGAACTTGCAGCAGGAGATGCAGGCTTGAGAAGTTGGGCAGGAAATCAGGCCAGGAGCAGATGTGATGCATGCAGGACCAGCCGAGGCTAAACGGGCACTACACATGTACTGCAGGTTCTTGTCAAAGCTCTCAGCAGGCTTTAGGCAGGAACACACTGCGATGACTGGAGCAGTTATAGATGACAGCCAAAGCAAACACTCAAATAGTATGAAGCCAAGTCAGAAGGAGAAGCGAGGTCACAGAGGTAGCCGAGGTCAGTAGCAGGCAGGTAAAGATGTACAGAAGTATAACAGAAGCTTGGTCAGGATGAAAGCCCAGTTTGGGAACAGATGAGCAGAGGTACAAGCAGAATCAGGTCAGTAACAAACCGGGTAAATCAGTGGGGTCATATACAGGATATACTCAGGACACAGGGAAAACTGAGGACCAGTCAGCACTGACAGTGAGCAAGAGCAATCCTTACATAGCCAGTCTGGCACCAGAAACTGTGGGCACATTTCTGTGTGCATGCACATGTGTGCGCGCATGCACATTTGTACCAGCAATACGTCCACGCTCATTTCTAATAGCTATGTGCCTATGTACATTTCTATAAGCGACAGGCCCGGACTGGGACAAAAAATAGGCCCGGGCATTTTGGACTGAGCAGCCCGCTAGGGGGGGTGACTGGGGCGCGACGGGGCGTGGCATTCGTCGGGATGGTTGATGACAGGATTTAATGTTCCAGGGTGTGTGGATTCGATTACGGTTCCTTTTTTAGTTTAATCTGACAGACTGGGTCCAGTTTAGATCAGAGCTGCCATGTGATGCTGTTTTTTTTGTCTTACTTTAAATCCTGTTTTGATGGTTGAGTCCTAAAAATAGTATGACGCTGGGGTTACTCTAATCAAGGGGTAGACCACCTTTTTGGGCACAGTGTGCCGAAAAATGTTTTCAAAGAAATTAGGAGTGCCAGATACATAAAAAACAACTGTCAGCTTCATATAAAGTAACTGCAGTCAACCGCTTGAATAATAGTAAGAAATCAAGTGAGCTTTGCACCTTCACAAATCAGATCACCCCAATTCCTGCACCTTCACACCTCAGATCACCCCAATTCCTACACCTTCACCCCTCAGATCACCCCAATTCCTGCACCATCACACCTCAGATCACCCCAATTCCTGCACTATCACACCTCAGATCACCCCAATTCCTGCACCTTCACCCCTCAGATCACCCCAATTCCTGCACCATCACACCTCAGATCGCCCCAATTCCTGCACCTTCACCCCTCAGATCACCCCAATTCCTGCACCATCACACCTCAGATCACCCCAATTCCTGCACCTTCACACCTCAGATCACCCCAATTCCTGCACCATCACACCTCAGATCACCCCAATTCCTGCACCTTCACCCCTCAGATCACCCCAATTCCTGCACCATCACACCTCAGATCACCCCAATTCCTGCACCTTCACCCCTCAGATCACCCCAATTCCTGCACCATCACACCTCAGATCACCCCAATTCCTGCACTATCACACCTCAGATCACCCCAATTCCTGCACCTTCACACCTCAGATCACCCCAATTCCTGCACCTTCACACCTCAGATCAGTCCCAATTCCTGCACCTTCACACCTCAGATCACCCCTGGTAGGCTGGCACTGGCAGCCACAATTCTATTCAAATCAGGATTTCTTCTGCAAATAGCCTGGCAGTGACATCATCAGATCAGACAAGGCACTGGCAGGCATAGTACTAGACTAGTACTATGCCTGGCTGCCAGTGCCAGGCCAGCCTATTTGCAAAAGAAATCCTGATTTGAATTAAATTGTTGCTGCCAGTGCCAGCCTATTTGCAGAAGAAATCCTGATTTCTTTGAATAAAATTGTTGCTGCCAGTGCCAGCCCAGCCTATCTGCAAAATAAATCCCTAAGTAGAAGTCACTCCTCTCTCCAGTCCTCCACTTACCTTGGGTGTGCTGTGCGGTGTGGCTGCAGAGTGTTCCCGCTGGTCATAGTACAGGAGATGGTCAGAGACTGCAAACATGATACAAGAGATGGTCAGAGACTGCAGACATGATACAAGAGATGGTCAGAGACTGAGGACATGATACAGGAGATGGTCAGAGACTGAGGACATGATACAGGAGATGGTCAGAGACTGAGGACATGATACAGGAGATGGTCAGAGACTGAGGACATGATACAGGAGATGGTCAGAGACTGAGGACATGATACAGGTGATGGTCAGAGACTGCGGACATGATACAGGAGATGGTCAGAGACTGCGGACATGATACAGGAGATGGTCAGAGACTGCGGACATGATACAGGAGATGGTCAGAGACTGCGGACATGATGCAGGAGATGGTCAGAGACTGCGGACATGATGCAGGAGATGGTCAGAGACTGCGGACATGATGCAGGAGATGGTCAGAGACTGCGGACATGATACAGGAGATGGTCAGAGACTGCGGACATGATACAGGAGATGGTCAGAGACTGCGGACATGATACAGGAGATGGTCAGAGACTGCGGACATGATACAGGAGATGGTCAGAGACTGCGGACATGATACAGGAGATGGTCAGAGACTGCTGTCAGAGACTGCAGACATGATACAGGAGACGGTCAGAGACTGAGGACATGATACAGGAGATGGTCAGAGACTGAGGACATGATACAGGTGATGGTCAGAGACTGCGGACATGATACAGGAGATGGTCAGAGACTGCGGACATGATACAGGAGATGGTCAGAGACTGCGGACATGATACAGGAGATGGTCAGAGACTGCGGACATGATGCAGGAGATGGTCAGAGACTGCGGACATGATGCAGGAGATGGTCAGAGACTGCGGACATGATGCAGGAGATGGTCAGAGACTGCGGACATGATACAGGAGATGGTCAGAGACTGCGGACATGATACAGGAGATGGTCAGAGACTGCGGACATGATACAGGAGATGGTCAGAGACTGCGGACATGATACAGGAGATGGTCAGAGACTGCGGACATGATACAGGAGATGGTCAGAGACTGCTGTCAGAGACTGCAGACATGATACAGGAGACGGTCAGAGACTGCGGACATGATGCAGGAGATGGTCAGAGACTGCGGACATGATGCAGGAGATGGTCAGAGACTGCGGACATGATGCAGGAGATGGTCAGAGACTGCGGACATGATACAGGAGATGGTCAGAGACTGCGGACATGATACAGGAGATGGTCAGAGACTGCAGACATGATACAGGAGACGGTCAGAGACTGCGGACATGATGCAGGAGATGGTAAGAGACTGCGGACATGATGCAGGAGATGGTCAGAGACTGCGGACATGATACAGGAGATAAAAGAAAAGAAAAGGAGGCGCAAAACCTAGTGCATTACCCGTGGTACTGTTAAAATTGGTTTAATAAAAATGCTGAATGCATACTCACAAACATGAAGAATAAAAATCGTATTGCAAATTCCCGTCACCCATGTGTTGGACCATGTCCTGGAAATTGCGACTGCTAACGCGTTTCGGGAGTCAAGCTCCCTTCCTCAGAGCTGGTCATGTCATAGCAGATTGAAGTTTATATAGAGAGTAGCTCAGTGTTCCTCTGCCTCTTCCCCTCCCATGCTCCTCCCTCCCCCCCGGGAAGGAGGGGGCGGGACCATCCAGTGTCAACAAAAATACTCCTGATGGGCCTATGTCTCAGTCCTCATATCTCTATGGCCTCCAATAACATGTTTCACGCCTCTTACCACACATCTAATGGAGACTGTCACACAAGCACACTGCCACAACCTGTACATGTCACAACAGATGCCAAAACAGATGCTACAACACAGGGGACCCCAAGGCTGGGAATACGGTCCAGGAGCAACACCTGGACAACGTGCACACAAATGTCTCACGCTGTCACACAAGTCCGTATACACTCCAGACATGCCCCCTCCAACAGGACCTGCAGTGCATGCACAACTCACCAGGACTCCCCTGCGAACACTCCTGTCCGATTGCACTGGAAGCGATAGCAGTGTCCAACTATTGGCCGCTCGCATCTTCATCCTCAGGGCCCTCTCAAGCCGGAATGTAGCTGGTAAACCTGATGGAGTGCGCCATGGCTCCTCAGAAGCCATGATTTCCTCAAGGGATTGTAGCTTCCTGGTCCCGGAACGCACGCCATCTCCTCTGCGTTCCAGGACCTGTGTTGCATCGTCATCTGTAGAGCGGGGCGGAAGCTCTATGTGAGGCCCGCCCCCGACCGTATCCATGGAAACGTGTATGCAGGCTCGACTTGAGCCCTGGTTAAATACAATGCCATCTAGCGGTCAAACTGAAAACTGCACTGCTCATATTACTTGTTGAAACTTAGACTGCCCTGTCCATACGAACGATTGTGTCCCCCAAGACATCATTGTCCCAGGTACCAAAATAAGGGCCACATCTGTTTGAAATTGGGTCCTATGTAGGTTAGTGGCCCTATTTACCCTCTGCATGTAAATGATGTTACTTAAAAACGGCCGTGCTATATACTTGTGTACTTGAAGTACTAATTAATTTGAAAAAATGTGTTTATATTGTGTTTATAAGAGAATGGACATGAGACTGCGCATCAAAAATAGTTTCGTTGTACACTGGACAATCCCTCCTTAAAAGGCCTCCTTAATAGGGATGATCGAACGGTTCGGGTCGACCATCGGTTCGACCCGAACATTGGATGTTCGATATTCGGCCGAATACCGAACTTTTTGCGGCAAAAGTTCGGTATTCGGCCACCAGAACCGCCCAAAATGCACTGGGACAGGAACTGGGCTTTAAAAGCCCGTGATTGGCCCAGAAACGTCTGCAAAAGCCAATGAGGGGGCAGGAGTCTCCTAGGAACGTGATTGGAGTGACTACGGGGACCAGAGGCCAATCAGGAGTGAATACGCCCCGCACTATATAAGATGGCCCCGCCTAACCCCTAGCACAGTTATCCAGAGCCTGTTGAAGAGAGTTGAAGCAGTTCTGTCTGACTCCTGCTTGCTACACTACATTTCCTACATATCGAGTGGTTCTAAAGCCCCGTACACACGTACCGATCGTCGGCCGACGGAACGTCCTACAAATGTTCGCGGCTGGTGTGTTTGTTGTTTGTCTGTTGAAAAGTGCTCCAAACTTGCCCAGGACATTTGTCTTCCGACAGAAAATGACGTCACTACGTTCCACGCACGTTCGCCGCTACAAAAGAGGAAGTGAGTGTTTGGCCGTGACCCTTCTGGGCATCTCGCGCTGATTTCGGTAGCATTTGTTTGGTTGACGACATTTCGCTATTTTCCGAGACATCGTTCGAGAATTTATTATGGCGACCGTGAATTTGTCCGTTGCTGTCGTTAGTGTTGGAGTTTTGGCTCTGAGACGACGTACGAGCAATAGGAAGAAGAAGCGGACCTCCTGGACGAAAAATTGGTTGCTTAACCGTGATCAATTTTCTCATATGTCCTTGCTGAGGGAGCTCCAGGAAAATAATCCTGATGACTTCAGGAATTATTTGAGGATGACGGATCCCATCTTTTACCGTCTTCTTGCCCTGGTGTCCCCCTATATTCTGAAGCAGGATACTTGTATGCGGCTTGCAATTACTCCTGAGCAAAGGTTAATTGCGACGTTGAGGTATCTTGCAACAGGGAGAAGCCTGCAGGATCTGAAGTTCACCACAGGCATCTCCCCCCAAGCTCTTGGAGTCATCATCCCTGAGACCTGCTCTGCCATCATCAAGGTCTTGCAGAAGGACTATATCAAGGTATGTTTGATTTTTTACATTACATTACATGTATTACTAGTTTCACCCGAATTATGATGTTTTTGGATGTACAGCAATTGACACAGGCCATTATTTGTAAACTACCCTCTGTCCGCATGCACATAGTAGTAAAGATGTAGATTATCTTTAACCATTTGTAAAATTACCCACTAACCACCCCACCATTCTCTCCTATGTGTCCCTAAACGCATTGCCTGTTAACAGTATTTTGAATTTGGGTCATTTTATTGCTTTCCCTCAAACAATTATTCCTTGGCCAATGTTTTAGTACCTAGTTAATGATTTATCTAAAATACATCAGTCCATCCATTCCCACCTATGATTCTGTATGTTTATGTAATGATGTTAAAACCTTCACTGACCACAAGCCCTAATTGATGTATAAATGCCCAGTTTTACTTACCCATCCCCCCACCCACATGCTAAATCTCAAAGTCAGCATATACCAAAGCTCAAGTTCAGAGGTCTTCAAACTATGGCCCACCAGTTGTTCACGAACTTCAATTTCCATCATGCCTAGTCATGTCTGTGAATGTGAGAGAATTACAAGGCCTCATGGGATGTGTAGTTCTGCAACAGCTGGAGGGCCGTAGTTTGTAAATCTCAGCTCTAGCTGGTGAGTATAATGGGCCATACACACTAGAAGATTGTCAGAACAATTTATCCTTCCGATTTACCAAAACCAAATAATATGAGGTCCAACAAACACTTTCAAATCCTATGCAATCTGGTAGGCCCTTGCACTACATAGAAAAGTTAAATCTGCACGAAAAAGTCTTCAGAGAATCTTCTAGTGTGTATGGCCCTTTACAATATAAGAACAATAGGAGGTTGAAAAGAAATGTATGTAGATGTTACATCCCCATATCCAAACCTTTGCCTTCCTGTTGTATATTTTTTTAGCAAGTTGCATAAGCATTTAACAGACAACTGTGTGTGTAATTAATAATGTGATGTGCTCAAGCACTAATTTTATTTTTTTTTTTTTTTTTTATTTTTTCCCCACAGTTTCCTTCAAACGCAGAGCAATGGCTGGAGATTTCTGATCAATTTCTGGAGAAGTGGAATTTTCCCAATTGTGGGGGTGCTATTGATGGGAAGCACGTCCGCATTGTCCCCCCTCCGAATTCCGGCACATTTTATTATAATTATAAAGGTTTTTTTAGTATAGTCATGCTAGCCATAGTTAATGCAAACTATGAGTTTATTTTTTTGGATATTGGCAAAAATGGCCGCAATTCGGATGGGGGAGTTATTGATCAGACGGAGTTCGCTCGTCGTCTAAAGAACGGCACTCTGTTGAGGGTATGAGCTTTGTGTTTATCGCAGATGAGGCTTTTGCGCTTGGGGAGCATCTCATGAAGCCCTACCCTCAGAGGAACCTCACCCCAGACCAAAGGATTTACAACTACCGGTTGTCCAGAGCTCGCAGAGTTGTGGAGAATGCCTTCGGGATAATGGCCAACCGGTTCCGGATATTCCTGACGTCCATAAACCTGGCACTGTACAAAGTGGATAATGTGGTCTTGTGTTGCTGCATTTTGCACAACTTCCTACGCAGGAATGCACAAAATTATGTCTTGCAGCAACTGGATACTGACCCTGCTATGCCAGGTACAAGTGGAGAGGCCCAACCTTCTAACCAAGTGGAGTCCATGACGTCAATGGAAGTTGGACGGTCAGCATTGGCATCACACAGGGCCCGTCAGATCCGCCAGGAATATCTGGACTATTTCGTGGGGAGAGGAGCTGTGTCCTGGCAGCAATCACTGTCACACACCCATTAATCTTGTTAAAGATTGGACACACAAGATAAATGTCAGAGATATATTATTTTTCAACACATTAAACAAAAATTGCAATGATTCTGTATTGTGGATTATAATCATTTGGGCACATATGCCAAACACAATTATTTGGGTTAATCATGTGTTATATATGTGTGACTTTGGAAGGGTTAATACATTCATCAGTGTGTTTCTTGACTGTAGTCTCTCACCAGCTGATCCAAAGTGATGATGGCCATGTGTTATTTTTTAGCCAGTGGTGTAAATACAAGGGCCTTCTGCACCCCACAAAATGTACACAAACTCTGTCACATTGAGAACTAGGTCACACCCAAGGTTCATCTAATGTCACCTTACATTGGTGTTCATTGTCCAGAAGTTGCCCATACTATATATTTCATATAATACATTAGGGTATTAACAAAGTACCTACACCTGTTATGTTGTGTTCATTTATGACATCCTTCTCACTGCCCACCAATGTTAGGATATGTCAGTGTTATGTGAAACTTGATCATTGTTCATCTCAAAGTGTTATATATATAGGTAATGGAAAGTGAACTAGAGCAACGAACAAGCAATACACTATAGATTACACTGATCTCCCTACACTGATTGCTACTGGCAATATCAATGCCATATTGAATCCTAGGACTGCTAGTACCTTGAGTGTTGAGTCACACTTATGCGATGCGGTAAGTCTGCGACTTTGCAGCCTTCCAGCATTGCATAAGGGTGACCCGCCACTTACTTTTTGCACAGGATTGTATTCCACAAGTGTTAAGCACTGTGCGATCCAATCCAGATACATCAGAAATAAAGGGTCATGTGCGACTTGTATGCGTGTTCAGTGCGAATGTAGCCATACAAAGTGTATGTCTCAATTCACACTGCACATCTGATGGCATGTAATATCGTAGCGCACTGCTCCTTTATTACATGCGATCAGATGTTCATGCAAAAATCAGCTATACAGTTTGTATGGCTCAATTCGCACTGCACTCGCACAAAAGTCGCACATGATGCATTTATTCAGCCGCATCAGGATAGGATCGCACAATCGTTCAAACTTGTGTGATCCGATCCTGTGTGAAATGTCAGATCGCACTGTGATATGCGTTAAAACTGGGGGTATCTTTAACATTTCATTGACACCTCCAGCAACTCGCATATGGCAGTGTCCAAAATGCTTTCATTAACATGTAAATATGGGAATAGGACAGCCATCATACATTTAGTGCTTCTTTACACAGCTTTAGACCTCGACCCCCCAACTAAAGTCTAATAAAGAATTGAACACACATTGTTGAATGTAAAAACGTTTTAGTATCAAACATTCACAGGGTTAGGGTTAGGGTTAGGGTTAGGGTTAGGGTTAGGGTTAGGGTGTTGTAAAGTGCTTTTCCCAAACTTGGGTACACTCTTTAACATCTGAGTGTAATTAAAATGCCCTAAAACATTCTAAAAAAATTGTAACATCAGGAACATCCCAATACAAACATTAAAAACCTAGTAAAATTGTGGCTTAAAATTTGCCAATCATGTCCACAAAATTGCGCATTTTGATTTGTAATGCCGTTGCAGTCTCCTTTATTTGTTCCAGGTCTGCGCAGCATTGGAGAGCCTCACGGGTCAATTTGGCTAATGTGCAACTATGTAAAACATGGTCTGTAAAAATTAAAAAAAAATGAGTCAATGTGAATCACCTACATGAGGTCATAATAATAGAGAAACATTTGGTGTCCAGGTAATCTTAAATTCCTCTCGAGTTAATACCTACCCTGTTCTTATGCTCTTTTGCCCTAGGCTCTTCTTCTTCCTCCTGTCCTCCTCCGATGCTGTTGCTGATGATTCTGCCGGTCTCCTGAGCTTACTATATATTCATTAGGGGTGTGAACGCATGATGACGTCATTGTGAGGGCATGGTTGTAATGTATATATATTAAGATGCAGAGACCAGAGACGGGCAGAATGCACGGCAACAGCATTGGAGGAGGACAGGAGGAAGAAGAAGAGCCTAGGGCAAAAGAGCAGACAACATAAGAGCAGAAGATTGGACAGCAGAAGAGTGGAGAGGAGAAGATCCAAAGAGCAGAGTGGAGAAGACCGGATGAAGATATTTAAGAACATTTCAGAAACGTCTCCTGTCGTTATTCACATACACTTCCATTTATGTGGTTAATGTGTAGGGGTACTATGTACCCCATACCCATTCACATAGTGATTGGGGTCTGGGATCTGGGGGCCACCCTTTGTTAAAGGTTGCTTCCAAAGTCCTAGGAACCCCCTGGCCGCATGACCCCCCAAAACCACCAGACAGGGTTGTGGGGATGAGGCTCTTGTCCTCCTCTACATGGGAGTAAGGTGCTTTTGGGTGTGCGGTGCAGAGGCCCCCTGGCCCAAAGCAACAAAACCCCCCCATGTTGAGGGCATGTGTCCTGCTGTGGTCCAGGGGGTGTTTGTTCCGCTTGCTCGTTCTCTTTCCTGGCCTGACAAGCTGCATGCTTGTATAAGGGTCTGGTAGGGGTTTTGGGGGTAACCCACGCTGTCTTTTTGTTGTGGGCATACCCTCAAACTCAATACCACACACAAAAGGCCTGGTTGTGAACTTGGGGGGACACCCACGGTGGGTTGTTCAATTTTTGGGTGTAGTTCCCCCTCAAAAATCTTCACAACGCAAGTGGCCCCGCAAGTCAGAGCATCCTGATCCGACTTACGGTGCCACTTCCATTCAAATAAAGAGGCTCCCATAGGGAACTAGTGTTGTAAATTGGAGGCTAAAAATAACACTGATAAAAATCATTCTGAAAAAACCTACGTGGGCACACAATTGGCTCTTGGACACTTGGTCCTGGTTCCTCCACAGTTTCGGAACTGGCTTCCATGCTGCTTGGCAAGTTGCCAGGAGATCGGGCTTCTGACCTGGCTGGGGATGCCACATCCTGGCATGATGCAACATCTGCAATGTAAATTTGTAAGGGAATACAAGAATATAAGGTTAAACAATCATTGCAAATACACATATTTCTATGATACCACTACACAAAAATCTGTGCCTACCAACCTTCATGTTGCTCTGATGTCTGGTCACTTGTTGGCTCCACCAGTATTATTTCTGGAATAATGTCTTCATCTACATAATACAAAACATTGGCCATATCATAAAAGTCACCAGAGGTACATTTGTTAGGACATGGTGCCCTGCTTGATAGCTCTTTTAGTAACAAATATGAAGACATGTACATGGTTATCTACGAAAAATATGGTACATTAATGTTTGACAGTGCATAGGAACCAATTACCTTTAGTGGAATCTGTGCCACCTTCTGTGCCCATGTCCTCATCTTCTTCCTCCACTGCAGATGGAGCTGCCAAACCTCTCCTCCTCCTTTCCCATTGTTTGGCACGGAGTTTACGTTTTTCTCCTATTTAAAGGTTTGAATAATAATCTGTGATTAATAGGAATGTTTGCTGAGAAGATTCGTGCAGGAAAGAACGTTCGTTGCAACACAATACATATATTTTTCACTATGGCTTCCTGACTTTTAATGTCATATACTAAAACATCAACAATAGATCGATCAAATCACGACATGACAACTAAAATGAGTAATCTAACTTTTTACATAGACATTATAATCTAGACATGTTAATACAACATACACAAAATTATAAAAAACATATTGCATGATTAAAAAAATAAAGAAAAAATAAAACTTACTTTTTTTCAAAATCCGATGGATTTGGGAAAGCTGATCCTGCTCACGGTGTTTGAGGTCAGACCATCGTTTCCTAATCTGATCTTTCGATCGCTCGACACCGAATTTTTTGACCAAACAGGCCACCACCTTGTCCATGATGCCATCTTTCCTGGCATTGGGCCGCTCGTAATTTGCCAACTTTCCATCGTAATCCATTTTTTCTAAAATGGAGACCATCTCCACCATTTCTGGCTTTGACATGGGTGTAGCCCTTGATTTTCTGGTGGCCCAATCACTTCGGCCCCCACTAATTGAGCTCCCAGATTGTTGAGACATGGTTCCTAATTAAACAATGATTATTCCACTGCCTCAGGTGTGAGTGTCGCATGTAGGCCTGATCTTCGGCACGTACACACCCCTGCACAAGCCCGCCACTGGAGGAGGAGTTGACGCCTGCGCTGTATTTAAAGGACGCCAGATCGTTCGGCCGACGATTCGCTAGCGGACATATCGAGAGTTGGAGCACGATCGAGCGGCGAATCACGACTTTTCCCCACAAACAAAGGTACGACTCTTTTAATAGAAAGTGTGTGTTTTGGGCCCTATACAGCTTTTATTAGGAATATCTTTATTATGTGCCAAAATACATGCTATTTTAATATGTTTTGTGTTGTTTTGTGTCTTGCAGGCATATACTGTCCTGCAATATGGTGGACAATTTCACCACCCACAACTTTTTAATAAGTTTTATTGATGAGTTCAGGCAACTGCCCTGTTTGTGGCAAGTCAAGTCCGCAGATTATAAAAATCGAAAACTCAGAAAACAGGCCATGGAACATTTGGTGGCCTTCTACAAGCCCGTCTGTCCTGGGGCAAATTTTGATTATATCCGCAAAAAAATAAACAGCATTCGCACTGCCTACAGGCGGGAGTTAAAAAAAATAGAAGATTCCACCCAGTCTGGAGCAGGGGCACGGAATGTATATGTACCACGGCTGTGGTACTATGATAACATGCGGTTCCTGGCAGACACCATGGAATCCAGGCCGTCAATTTCTACGCTGCCTTCTACATCGGCAGAGGGCTCAGTGTCTGTAGATCCAAGCCAGGATGAGGATTTCCTGGAGGAGAGTTTTACTCAGGTATGGCATTTCACAATATATTGTCTGCTAAAATGTAATCATGTAACAAAATTATAAGCTAAACCATAATTGACCCTTTAGGTAAACGGGCATAGCAAGGGGTTGGCATGACAGGCAACCGCCAGGGGCGCAGGCCAAGGGGGGTGGGTCACAAAAACATTGGCATTGTTTTATTGTTTATTTTAACAATCCACTCAGCCTGCACACCCCAGAACCCCCAGTTTGCAGGCGGATTCATGCAGGTGTAAAACATTGAGAGCAGCTTCATGCAGGTGTAAAACATTGAGAGCAGCTGAGCCAAAAGACCAGGAGACTGAGACTGCCTCTCACTGCATCCCCAGCACACCTCTGGTCTTACAAACACTGCTGCATCCCCAGCACCCCTCCGGTCTTACAAACACTGCTGCATCCCCAGCACACCTCTGGTCCAAAGAAACACTGCTGTAGCCTCAGCATTCCTCTGGCTCAACCTTTTTTAATACAAAACTAACAGCTCCTGCAAATGATCCATCCATCCTTGCTTCCATGTCTCTGGTCTCTCACTCTGGGTCAGCAAGGCAGGTGGCTTCCTTATTCATGTTTCCCTGCACTGCTTCACCCTCAATGCCCTACATCAAGTCCTCTGCAAGTTCAGGCCCCTCTCTCTCTGCGACCCCCTCCTCTCTCTCTCACACCCCCTCTTTCTCTCCCTCTCTCTATCTCTCAACCCTCTCTTTCTTTTTCACACCTGAGACAATGATTGCCCACTAGAGAGCTCTACACTGGGCAAACAAGGGGCAAATTAGAAACTTTTAATGCCCTTTAATTTTTTTTTGGGGGGGTGGGTTACAGTTTTACATTGATCTTGGGGGGGGGGGGGTTGTTGCCAAATACAGCTCCTCAACAAGGGCACTGGAGACCCTAGATACGCCACTGTATGTAAAGTCTGCTATTTGATCACAATAATATAACAAACATGACTTTTTATATACACTATAACATTCTAATCAATTGTTCATTTCATCAACAGGGAAGTGTCACTGAGGAGGAGCCAGGTTGCAGCCAGGAGCCTGTGGAGCCTGAGGAGCCTGCGGAACTCTTTCCACCACCACCTCCTCCTGCCAAACGGAGGCAAAAGAGGAAGCACGTGGATGACATCACCGACGAGTTTATCCAGGAGGCCACCATAGCCCTACGTCGGAAACCGGAGGCCAATGAGTCCTTCGGGAATATGACTGCCAAAATCCTGGATAAGGTGGACCTCAGGCAGTGTCAGTATGCCAGAAAAATTATTCTGGATGTGCTGCAAAACGCTGAAAACGGCATACTTACTGAGCACAGCCATGCATGCCAGGAGCACCCGTGCCCTCCACCTCCACCTCCACCTCCACAACACCCACCACCTCGCCAAATGCCACATGGCCAGTGGCAATATGGCCAGCAGGATCCAAACCTGCCCTCATGGCAACCTGATTACAGTTACCAGCAACTTTAATTTGTGTAACCCCCTATTATTTATTTTACCCCTGTTTGCCAGTTTCTAGTTTAATTTTGTCCAAATGGACCTTTTTTATGTTTAGTTTATTATACGGAAAGTATTGATGTTTACTTTGTTTTTTTTTTGCTGAGATCCAAAAAATAAAGAAAATTTAAAATAAAAAATGGCCTATCTGAATTTGTTAACATGTTTAATATTGTGCATAACCTGAAAAATATGTTTTAGACATTAATTCATAAAAGAATAAAGGGTCATATCAATAGTTAGATCTTTGGTGTGAAAATACAAAAATAATGGTGAAGAGTTCAAATTATTTAATTATAAAATTTGATAGAACAGATAGAATAGACAAACATTATCTTCATCATAACAGAACACATGCCTTTTTATTAGAAAAGTATGGCATTATGAGCAGCATCTTCCTTCTTCTCACATTTATCAAGATGAGCATGTGCTCCGCATTTCACCTATTTCTTGGACTTCCGCGAGCCGAAAGTTCTTTCTGAATAAAATGTTGAGTTTACTAGAGAAAATTCTTCCGGGAACTCATTTGGTTTGATCATGCGTGTTGGGATTTGTAGCTGTGTGTCGGCAGAATTGTGTACTGACAGGCGAACAATCGTCCGTTCTGGTGTCGGCATACAAATATTTTCATGTTTGCAAGAAAGACTTTTGTCCGCGGATTGTGCGCAGACATCTGTCGGAGGCACCATACTAACACGCGTACAATCGGCAGATCCTTCGTCCACCGACGTTTGTATGCCGACGATCGGTACGTGTGTACGGGCCTTAAAGCTCCATATAGCAGAATTGTATTTAGCTTACAGCCAGTGTAGTTAGATACAGCGATTGTGCTGGTTCTTAGAGTTAAAAAAAAAAAAAAAAAAAAAACTTAAGGGACAGTGTCAGTCTTCTGCTGTATGGAGCTTTCTATTTAGTGGAAAGGGATATCTAGTGTAGTTAGGGAACTTTGTACTACATTAGTTAGATTTGAAAATTTAGTTTCTGTAGGGAAAGTGTGAGGGTTCTGTTTAGTGAGCACGTGGCACAGTGCTGCTGTATCACAGCAGGTATACGTGCTTGCTAGGCAGCAAAATACAGTGACAACTTAACGCCTGTTGTTCAAAGCGTTAGGTGCACTGTACAAAAGCCTTTGCAACTGTGCGTGACACGGAACTGCTGTGCTGTATCCAGCGACAACTGTGGGTCGCATAGCAGTGTGCGTTTTTCACCGCACACAGTTGCCAACGCATCAGTGACAACCTAACGCCTGTTGTTCAAAGCGTTAGGTCCACTGTGCAAAAGGCTTTGCTACTGTGCGTGAACCGCAACTGCTGTGCTGTATCCAGCGACAACTGTGGGTCGCATAGCAGTGTGCGTTTTTCACCGCACACAGTTGCCAACGCATCAGTGACAACCTAACGCCTGTTGTTCAAAGCGTTAGGTCCACTGTGCAAACGGCTTTGCTACTGTGCGTGAACCGCAACTGCTGTGCTGTATCCAGCGACAACTGTGGGTCGCATAGCAGTGTGCGTTTTTCACCGCACACAGTTGCCAACGCATCAGTGACAACTTAACGCCTGTTGTTCAAAGCGTTAGGTGCACTGTACAAAAGCCTCTGCAACTGTGCGTGACACGCAACTGCTGTGCTGTATCCAGCGACAACTGTGGGTCGCATAGCAGTGTGCGTTTTTCACCGCACACAGTTGCCAACGCATCAGTGACAACCTAACGCCTGTTGTTCAAAGCGTTAGGTCCACTGTGCAAAAGGCTTTGCTACTGTGCGTGAACCGCAACTGCTGTGCTGTATCCAGCGACAACTGTGGGTCGCATAGCAGTGTGCGTTTTTCACCGCACACAGTTGCCAACGCATCAGTGACAAATATGCCTGGTAGACCAAGAAAAGGCATACGTGGCCCTGCTGCGGAAAGGGGCACAGCTTCTAGGGTGTCTAGAGGCAGGGGTGGACGTGGTGGTCAGTCCTCAGCCAGGCCACCATTTGGATTGTTCTCCGGCAGTGGCCAAGCTATACGTCCACAGTATGTACAGGAGGTGGTGGACTATATGAACAAACCCTCATCATCGGCATCATCTGCAACTACAGTGACCCAGGCAGAGAAAAGTGGTCAGTCTTCTGCAGTTGTCAGAACAAATACAGATGAGTCCATGTCCACCTCATGTCCTCCCTTAGACCCAATTTCAGACATGGCAGAGGAGTCAGCTGAGCTGTTTGACCACAGTGTCGGCCATCTACTCCAGCCTGATGCTCAGTCCTTTATGGAGTCTGATGTTGGGTCTGAGTTTGAGGAGGAGGCAGAGCAAACAAGAGGGGAGAGCAGACGGCCCGCTCCATCTAAGGCCGCACCTGTTGTCTCCCAGGCCAGGCCTGATGCTCAGTCTTTGATAGAATCAGATGTTGGGTCTGAGGTTGAGGAGGAGGCAGAGCAAACAAGAGGGGAGAGCAGACGGCCCGCTCCATCTAAGGCCGCACCTGTTGTCTCCCAGGCCAGGCCTGATGCTCAGTCTTTGATGGAGTCAGATGTTGGGTCTGAGGTTGAGGAGGAGGCAGAGCAAGCAAGAGGGGAGAGCAGACGGCCTACTCCATCTAAGGCCGCACCTGTTGTCTCCCGGGCCACTATACACACCTCATCTTGCTGGGCCTTTTTTGAGACATCCCATGCAGATAAAACAGTTGCGATCTGCAAGATTTGTAAGAAGGGTATAAAACGTGGCAAAAATGTCAACCACCTGGGTACAAGCTGCCTAAACAGGCATTTGACAACCCACCACTCGGCCCGTTGGCAGGAGCATTTAAAGAACCCACAAAAGGGCCAAAGATTGGTCAGTCGGCCTCCTAGTTCTCCTCGCGCTCCTCCTCATGCTCCATCTGCTCCACCTTCTCCACCTGCACATCAGTCTGTTCCTGGCCCTGCTATAGTCACTCGTCACCTGTTGGCAGCCTCCACTGGCAGGGATGATGATATAGCAGGCAGTGTCGCATCTACCTCCAGCACACCACCAGCTGTATCATCTAGACGCCAAATTTCGATTCCACACATGCTGGAACGAAAAAAAATGTATACTCCCCGCCACCCACATGCCCAGCGTCTAAACAGTAGTTTGGCTAAACTACTGGCTCTGCAACTATTACCATTTAACCTGGTAGAGTCTGCTCCCTTCCGTGACTTCGCAAAATGTGCAGTTCCACAGTGGCAGGTGCCAAGTCGGCATTACTTTTCCCGTAAGGCCCTGCCATCCCTATACCAACATGTGGAAGGCAATGTAGTGTCATCCCTGGCCAAGTCAGTCAGCCGTAAGATACACTTGACGGCTGACACTTGGTCAAGCAAACATGGGCAGGGACGGTACATTTCTGTCACTGCTCACTGGGTGACACTGCTTGCCAGTGGAAGGGATTGTAGCCAGGGCTCGGTGCTGCAGCCAGTGTTGCCCCCACGTCTGCAAACAGCTGGTGGTGTCGCTGATCCGGGTAGATCGATCACTTCTACCCCCTCCTGCTCCTCCTCCTCTACCTCCTCCATGCCCTCCTCTGCAGAATGGTCCTTTGAATATGATGAGATACCACGTAAACGTTCAAAGGGCTATTCTATGTCTCAGGCCAAAAGGTGTCACGCAGTGCTGCAGCTTGTGTGTCTAGGGGACAGGCAGCACACTGCCCCTCAGATTCTTGGGGCTCTGCAGGCACAGGCCCAGAGGTGGTTGACACCACGCCAGCTGCAGCCAGGGATGGTGGTTACTGATAATGGGTCAAACCTCCTGGCCGCCCTTCGTCAGGGAAAGTTAACCCATGTGCCATGCCTGGCGCATGTCCTGAATCTCGTGGTACAGCGGTTTTTGAACTCGTACCCGGGAATGCAGGATGTGCTAAGGATGGCAAGAAGGGTGTGCAGTCACTTCAGGCGGTCGTACAGTGCCACTGCACGTTTGGCCGAAGTGCAGCGCGAGTTTCACCTGCCGGTACACCGCCTCATCTGTGACATGCCCACCCGCTGGAACTCCACCTTGGCTATGCTGCAGCGCCTGTATACGCAGCAGAGGGCCCTCAATGAATACCTATGCGAGTACGGCACCAGCACTGGCTCTGCGCGCCTGGGCTTCTTTTCACCACGGCAGTGGCTTTTGATTAAGGATGCATGCGCTGTCCTCTCGCCATTTGAGGAGGCCACAAGGATGGTCAGCCGGGACAGCGCATGCATCAGTGACACCCTACCGGTACTGTTTTTGTTGGAGCACACTCTGCGTGGCATTATGGACAGGGCACTGGAGGCAGAGCAGCAGGAGGAAGAGGAGGACTTCCTTGCCTCTCAAGGCCCCCTTTATCCTGAGAATCCTGACCCCATTATGCCTAGCTCCCAGAGGCCCGAGCAGGATCCAGGGGTGGAAGAGGAGGAGGAGGACGATTCTGCGGGAACTTTTGCAGGGTTTGAGGAGGAGGAGGAGGAAGACATGCGGCAATCTGCAAGGCCTAGTTTGACTCCCTCGGGACACTTTGGAGTAGTACGTGGCTGGGAGGAGGAGGAGCCCGTTGAAGATAATGTCGTTATGAGTGACCCCGAGGAGTCAGCTTCTCAGGCCTTCGCTAATTTGCGACGCATGGGAAACATCATGCTCCAGAGCCTGCGAAAGGACCCCAGAATCAAGGCCATTAAAGAGACTAACCACTATTGGTTGGCCACCCTACTTGACCCCCGGTACAAGTGTAAAGTCTCGGAGCTTTTCCCATCCACCCATAGAGTCCACAGGATCAAATCCCTTGAGGACAGTCTCAAGAGGAATCTGGTGAACATGTTCCCCGACTCCCGTAGGGTGCAGGGGCGGGGACAACCTACCATGGATTCTACTGGTGGTCACGAGAGGAGCGTTGGAGAAGGCGTGCGGTTGACGGATGCCTTTCGGTCTTTTTTTAGTCCTCACCGCCCAGGCCTCTCAGCTGCCACATCGCATCGACAGCGTCTGCATCACATGGTGGACGATTACGTGAGGGCACAAAGTGACACAGAGGGCTTTTCATGTGACGAATCCGATCCACTGGCATACTGGGTCTTAAGATTAGACCACTGGCCAGAACTGGCCCAGTATGCCATGGAGTTGTTGGCCTGCCCTGCTTCCAGTGTCCTATCGGAACGGGCATTCAGCGCAGCAGGAGGATTCGTCACAGACCATCGAACTAGACTCTCCACCGACTCAGTCGACCGTTTGACATTCATTAAGATGAATCAGTCGTGGATATCAAGCTTTGATGCACCTGATGCAGACCTTGTAGACTAGGCTATCGTTGTGATGTGGCAGTTGAGCCTCAGTTTAAGCCTGGACCATGGTGCCACCCTCAAACCCTCCTCTCATTCTCTTTACGTTCACAGAACCTCATTTTGGTTATGACAAAAACGACAATGTTTGCGCACCTGTTCCACAGGTGCACACCTTTACAATTTTTGGGCCTCCTTCAACACCAGCTCTTTGGGGTTAAGGTGGGGAGGCTATGCTAAAACAAAAACGACAATGTTTGCGCACCTGTTCCACAGGTGCACACCTTTACAATTTTTGGGCCTCCTTCAACACCAGCTCTTTGGGGTTAAGGTGGGGAGGCTATGCTAAAACAAAAACGACAATGTTTGCGCACCTGTTCCACAGGTGCACACCTTTACAATTTTTGGGCCTCCTTCAACACCAGCTCTTTGGGGTTAAGGTGGGGAGGCTATGCTAAACAAAAACGACAATGTTTGCGCACCTGTTCCACAGGTGCACACCTTTACAATTTTTGGGCCTCCTTCAACACCAGCTCTTTGGGGTTAAGGTGGGGAGGCTATGCTAAACAAAAACTACCATGTTTGCGAACCTGTTCCACAGGTGCACACCTTTACAATTTTTGGGCCTCCTTCAACACCAGCTCTTTGGGGTTAAGGTGGGGAGGCTATGCTAAACAAAAACTACCATGTTTGCGAACCTGTTCCACAGGTGCACACCTTTACAATTTTTGGGCCTCCTTCAAAGCCAGCTCTTTGGGGTTATGGTGGGGAGGCTCCGCCAACACCAAAACTACCATGTTTGCGCACCTGTTCCACAGGTGCACACCTTCATAATTTTTACGCCTTCTTCAACACCAGCTCTTTGGGCTTACAGTGGTATGGCTCCGCCAACACCCAAACAACAATTTTTGCGCACCTGTCACACAGATGCATATCATTGTAATTTTTTTCCTTACAAAGGCAATTATTGCTTTCATTACCAGCACTTTCATAGGGATATGGTGTCAAGGCATCGTCCGCACCACCAAATGCCCAATTTTTAAGCATCCTTTACTTCTATTCAAAGTCAAGAGACAACAGTATTCATCCAAAACATCTCTAATCTTGTTCACTCTGCACTACATTGTGGCCCCTACCCCTAACCCTCAATGTATCCGTGCATATATGTCTGTTTCTTGTGAGATTTCAAGTTAAAGTGCACCAAACACCATTTTACATGAAATAAAGTGCAATTACATACATCTTTGGACTTCTTGAAACATTTGGTAATAAAAGCCCCATTGTGGAAATACACCCGTTAATTATATGCACATTTAAAGAGACAGCACCTTTTTCCAAAAAAACCTCTAATCTTGTTCCCAGTGCACTGCATTATGTCCCCATCATACACATTGGCTGAGCCGTTGATTAGGAGCAAAAGAAAGGTGCGGTTAAGCAAAAAAGTCATTTTTGAAGGTTTGGTATGCTGTAATTCTGGTTCTGGACATGCTACAGAGCTGAAACTTCACAGGTACAACTTTTAGACCCCCCAGACACTAAATCCAAAGAAATCTCTTTTTTTTTTTTTTTTTAATTTTTTCAATAATTGGCTATCTATCAAAAACGACAATTTTTAAGAACTTTTTTTTGTGTGATTAATAGTCCCTGGGGCATGACCCAGAACCCTAGGCACTTTTTAGGGGCATTTATTGGGTTTTAGGGCTTAAAAATGGTGTTTTTTGATTACAGAAGTTCGGGTCCCATTGATTTCAATGGGGTTCTGAAATCCGAACCGAACTTTCGTGAAGTTCGGGTGTTCTGGTCGAACCGAACTTTTCAAAAGTTCGATCATCCCTACTCCTTAATGGATCTACTAGAGTGCAGGATTCCCAGCATCTCCAAAGGTATGGGAACCTGATGCTACTCGCTACTGTGAACATCTCTTTAGACATACAATGTGATATACAATAGTAAAAATAAATATATATATATATATATATATATATATATGTATATATATAAATCTAAAATGGCCTATGTATGGCCGAACTCCTAATAGAATACCTGATGAAATGCATCCTTTAGACACATTAAATGATGAGTCTACTATACACTTATTTCACACAACTGCTGACAGTGTCATGTTCAACAGTTCCTATACTAAAATGGTACAATGAAAAAATGAGAAAGATAGAAAAAATAAATAATAATAAATCATAATGAAGTGATGAAAATGGAAGAAAATGTGTGGTGCACCATGTACGTCCAATATTTTCATCCCTAGCCTCATAACCAATGGCCTATCTGGTAGGATGGGTGCTCCTACCTGTAAAGGTGACCACAAAGCCTCGCCCTTATATCTTAGTTTCTTCTTTGCCTACAACCTGTCTCCCCCCTTTGTTTGCTGGTGGTCCCTACCTCTCATGGCTCTATGACTCTCCTTGGTGGGGCTCCTGGGGCTGGCTGACCCTATACTCAGCGTATGACAGCTGTTATATCTAAACTCTCATTCAATCCCCTAGGGGCCAATGAGCCAAGAAGATGAATCCAGTACGTTTCTCTACTGCACAATCTTTGAAATCTGAGGCCAACATCTGTATAACCTGTGATGGCCTCAAGTCCAAAGGCTTTCAGACCTACCGATTTCTTATCATGTACATCCCGAAAGTGACAAGAAAGGGAATGCTTGTCAAAACCTTTGTGGATGTTTCTCTTATGTTCTCCAAATCGTGTTCTGAATGTGCGTGAAGTGCGGCCTACATAGAGGAGTCCGCAGGGACAGACGAGACCATAAACCACAAACTCTGTGGAACAGTTGATGAACTGTCTGGTTTGATGTACTCGTCCGTCTACCCCTGCGACCTCCTTTTTCCTATGCCACATGTATTGGCAGAGTCCGCAGTTGGAAACTCCGCACCTAAAAGAGCCCTTTTGGTCAAAAATGGTTTTGCTAATTCCTTCCTAGTGGGTTTGACACGGCTCGGTGCTAAGACACTCCTTAGGTCTTTCGGTCTACGGTAGATGACTTTTGGTTTAGTTGAAATGGCCCCCGACAGTAAAGGATCTTTCTCTAGGATGCCCCAGTGTTTTTCCAAAATGTTTTTTATGGCAAACGCTTTTTGGTTGTATTTAGTGCAAAAAGATACTTGATAGTCCTCCCTTGTCCTGTATCCTCGACTGGTTCTACAATTCTCAGGCTTCCTATCATCGGTGTATTCTTGCCTATATTTGGTATATGCTGTAAGTATGTTTTGATTATCATATCCTTTTTGTTGGAATTTTTTGATCAAAATTGAACTCTGTTCTTCAAAATCCTCGAGCTTGGTGCATGTGCGTCTAAGCCTACAGAATTGCCCCAGGGGGACATTGCGTATCCATCTGGGGTGATGGTTACTATGGGCATGTAGGTACGAATTACCTGCTGTAGGCTTAAAGTGAGTTTTCGATGTAATACACCCATCTTGCTCTGCCTTGAGTTCTAGGTCCAAAAAGACCAACTTTTCCTTATTCACCACATATGTGAACTGTATACCATACGGGTTGTTTTGGCAGTACTGCACAAATGCCTGTAGCTCCTCTTCTGTTCCATCCCAAATGACGATAATATCGTCTATATACCGGGCAAAGAGAACCAGGTTCGCCCCATAGGGGTTATTCCTCCAAATATACTGGTGTTCCCATAGCCCCATGAACAAATTGGCATAACTAGGGGCGAACCTGGCTCCCATCGCCGTGCCCCTGAGCTGCCTGTAGAATTCACCCACAAACGTGAAAAAGTTGTGCGTCAAGGTGAACTCAATACACTCAAGTAAAAATTGTATTTGAGTGTGATGGAGCGTCTGATCTTGAAACATAAAGTGCTGAACTGCTTGCAACCCGTACTCATGTTGGATAGAGGTATACAGTGAGCATACATCTAATGATACCCATCTATAGTTTTCTTGCCATTTATAATTAGTCAAAACCTCCAGCATATGGCCTGAGTCACGTATGTAAGAGGGCAACTGCATGACCATACAATGTAGGAAATGGTCAATGTAATTCCCCAAATTACAAGTGAGGCTGTCTATACCCGCTATTATGGGTCTGCCCGGAGGATTCGAAGTGTCTTTATGCACTTTGGGGATATGGTAGAAGTGCGGTATGACTGGGAAGGGTCTTAGAAGGAAACCTCTTTCTTGTTTCGTAAGGATTTTAGCTTCAAGAGCCCGATCCAGAATCTCCTTATAGATCCCCGTATAGATGGCTGTTGGATCACCAGGGAGTCTCTCATACGTGTCAGCATCACTTAACAACCTATAGGCCTCTGCCATATACTGTTCCTTGTTCTGTATTACTAATCCACCCCCTTTATCGGCCTGTTTAAATACTAAATCTGGGTTATTCTTCAGATTCCTCAAAGCCTCACGTTCTCCTTGTGGCATGGTTGCAGAGTATTCCCCCCTAACTTTCTGACATAGTTTGTTAAAATCCGAATAAACCATCTCATAAAATGTTGAAATATAATTGCCCTTGGCCCAATGGGGATGGAAAATCGACTTGGGCTTAAATGAAGTGTGCTGAATCTGCCCTGTGTGGACCTGGCATAATCTCTCAAATTCTATCATCCCTTCTTCGTCATCATAGCACCTTCCTTCCTCCCAAAGATCTTCTAGTGCACTTAGACCTGCTTCCTCCTGTGCCGAGTCTGCCTCATCCACTGACTCTAGAGCCCCACCATTGGTTGTTTCATTTTTGCTCTCCTTTTTGGCAAAGTATCTTTTCAATGTTAGGTTGCGTGTGAACTTGTTTAAATCTACAAAAAGTTCAAAAAGATTAGGGAGTGCGGGGGGAGCAAAATTCAAACCCTTCCGTAGTAAGGTGAGTTCTGATTCCGTGAAAGCCTTATCGGACAGATTGTATATTTTTATGGTGTCATATTGGCCAACTGAACCTTCCCTCTTTTGCTGTTTCTTTCCTCCTCTTCTTCCTCTTCTAGTGTGCCTGACCGTTTTCGCCTGTTTATGTGCCCCGACGAGGGGCCTGCCACTAAAAAAGGGGAGGCTGGCTTAGGTGGAAGTGTCCCTGAAGAGTTGAAGAATTATTATTTATTTTTTCTATCTTTCTCATTTTTTCATTGTACCATTTTAGTATATGAACTGTTGAACATGACACTGTCAGCAGTTGTGTGAAATAAGTGTATAGTAGACTCATCATTTAATGTGTCTAAAGGATGCATTTCATCAGGTATTCTATTAGGAGTTCGGCCATACATAGGCCATTTTAGATTTATATATATACATATATATATATATATATATATATATATATATATTTATTTTTACTATTGTATATCACATTGTATGTCTAAAGAGATGTTCACAGTAGCGAGTAGCATCAGGTTCCCATACCTTTGGAGATGCTGGGAATCCTGCACTCTAGTAGATCCATTAAGGAGGCCTTTTAAGGAGGGATTGTCCAGTGTACAACGAAACTATTTTTGATGCGCAGTCTCATGTCCATTCTCTTATAAACACAATATAAACACATTTTTTCAAATTAATTAGTACTTCAAGTACACAAGTATATAGCACGGCCGTTTTTAAGTAACATCATTTACATGCAGAGGGTAAATAGGGCCACTAACCTACATAGGACCCAATTTCAAACAGATGTGGCCCTTATTTTGGTACCTGGGACAATGATGTCTTGGGGGACACAATCGTTCGTATGGACAGGGCAGTCTAAGTTTCAACAAGTAATATGAGCAGTGCAGTTTTCAGTTTGACCGCTAGATGGCAGTGTATTTAACCAGGGCTCAAGTCGAGCCTGCATACACGTTTCCATGGATACGGTCGGGGGCGGGCCTCACATAGAGCTTCCTCCCCGCTCTACAGATGACGATGCAACACAGGTCTTGGAACGCAGAGGAGATGGCGTGCGTTCCGGGACCAGGAAGCTACAATCCCTTGAGGAAATCATGGCTTCTGAGGAGCCATGGCGCACTCCATCAGGTTTACCAGCTACATTCCGGCTTGAGAGGGCCCTGAGGATGAAGATGCGAGCGGCCAATAGTTGGACACTGCTATCGCTTCCAGTGCAATCGGACAGGAGTGTTCGCAGGGGAGTCCTGGTGAGTTGTGCATGCACTGTAGGTCCTGTTGGAGGGGGCATGTCTGGAGTGTATACGGACTTGTGTGACAGCGTGAGACATTTGTGTGCACGTTGTCCAGGTGTTGCTCCTGGACCGTATTCCCAGCCTTGGGGTCCCCTGTGTTGTAGCATCTGTTTTGGCATCTGTTGTGACATGTGCAGGTTGTGGCAGTGTGCTTGTGTGACAGTCTCCATTAGATGTGTGGTAAGAGGCGTGAAACATGTTATTGGAGGCCATAGAGATATGAGGACTGAGACATAGGCCCATCAGGAGTATTTTTGTTGACACTGGATGGTCCCGCCCCCTCCTTCCCGGGGGGGAGGGAGGAGCATGGGAGGGGAAGAGGCAGAGGAACACTGAGCTACTCTCTATATAAACTTCAATCTGCTATGACATGACCAGCTCTGAGGAAGGGAGCTTGACTCCCGAAACGCGTTAGCGGTCGCAATTTCCAGGACATGGTCCAACACATGGGTGACGGGAATTTGCAATACGATTTTTATTCTTCATGTTTGTGAGTATGCATTCAGCATATTTATTAAACCAATTTTAACAGTACCACGGGTAATGCACTAGGTTTTGCGCCTCCTTTTCTTTTCTTTTATGCATCCGTTTGGAGTTCCCTGCCTGAGGAGAGCAGCACGCCAGTCTTCCCCTTCGGAGTGAGCGCTTGGCTGATTATTTGTTATGATACAGGAGATGGTCAGAGACTGCGGACATGATACAGGAGATGGTCAGAGACTGCGGACATGATACAGGAGACAGTCAGAGACTGCGGACGTAATACAGGAGACGGTCAGAGACTGCAGACGTGATACAGGAGATGGTCAGAGACTGCAGACGTGATACAGGAGACGGTCAGAGACTGCAGACGTGATACAGGAGACGGTCAGAGACTGCAGACGTGATACAGGAGACGGTCAGAGACTGCAGACGTGATACAGGAGACGGTCAGAGACTGCGGACGTGATACAGGAGACGGTCAGAGACTGCAGACGTGATACAGGAGACGGTCAGAGACTGAGGACGTGATAGAAGATAGAAGGACACTAGGGGGGCCGGAGAGCACAGGGAAAGCAGATAGCACTGGAGGAGCTGAAGGGCGGGGGGGGGGGCGGCTAAAGAGTATGGGGGGGGCTAAGATCACTGGGGGGCAGTAAAAGAGCACAGGGGGGGGCTAAAGAGCAGGGGGGGGGCTAAAGAGCAGGGGGGGCTAAGATCACTGGGGGGGCAGTAAAAGAGCACGGGGGGGCTAAAGAGCAGGGGGGGGGCTAAAGAGCAGGGGGGGGGCTAAGATCACTTGGGGGGGCAGTAAAAGAAGTTGAATAGGAGAGGGATGGGACAGCTCAGCTGCATATAGAGCAGCCGCAGAAGGGAGGAGGAGAATCATCCATCCATCCATCCATCCAGCGGCAGCATGAGCCGGAATAGGGAAACATCAAGATCAAATCCTCTATATGCAGCCGAGCAACCCCATCCCCCTCCTCCTATTTAGGACACACGGCCAGGGCTGCACAGGCTGCACTGCAGGCACTTACCTTCTCTCCCCGCGGACGCCGCCCCCCCGCGAGCAGCCCGGAGTCGGACTGAACCGAAGGAGCTCCCATCTGCAGCTTCAATCATGTTGGGCTGCTGGGCTGCTGGCCGCGCCGGGCAGGACATCGGCGGCCGCGGGAAAGTTCTGAAGCCGCAGTTACACACTCACTACTTGACTTCCGGGCCGGCTCCGCGGCCAATCAGCCTTCTGCTCAGGGGGTGTGACTCACACCCCCCTGAGCAGAAGGCTGATTGGCCGTGGAGCCGGTGTAGCTGGCCTGGCAAGTACACTGGCCGGCGGCCGCAGTGAGGGAACTTCTACTGTATCTGTGATGACTGATGAGCACTTGAGCAGCCAGAGTGAGAGCAACCCCGCGGCCCACCGGGACAATGCCCGCTGGGCCCAATGGTCAGTCCGGCCCTGATAAGCGATGCTATGCACCAGTCGCCATACTGGAATTCCCTTACATTTACCTTCTTTGAAGGACTGGAGGACTTAATCCAGGAAGAATGGCAGGGGCCAGAGAAAAAGGCCTCTGTAAACAACGGGAGACTGGCAAGACTAAAGACCGGCAAGACACGTAACCTTGCGGTTACATTCAAGGATGCTTTAGTCTAAAAATTAGATCTAGATCTGCAGTGCTCTGATGTACTGTAGCATCTACAAGTGCCTGCAAATCAGCATAATATTTGCAACGGTGGGCAGCCCCGCTGCTCTCTATGGGGGAATCGGATGTCAGCGGACATGTCACCGCTGACATCCGCTGCCCCATAGGGATGCATGGAGGATCCGATCAGGTCTGCCTAAAAAACTGACAGGTGGATCTGATCGAATAGTTCGTGTGAAAGGGGCCTTAATGCTCTTTTGCTTTCTAAAGCTTTTGAGTATTTGTTAAATATTTTAAATAAACAGATTAGAATCTACTGCACCATAGGGCTTTTCTTTTTTTCCTTCTTCCTGAGTTGCTGCCGTTGAGGAAAGAAGAAATTGCGTAGATGGATAGTGTCCAAATTTGGATGAGAGACAAAGTTATAAAGGCAAAGGAGCTGTTTTTAACCACTAGCCGTGGGTTTGATACTATCAGCATGTTTGACCTTAGCTTTTTGCGGGTCCAAAAATCTGGAAAGCGCATCTGAAAGCAGAAGTGTCCATAGCACTTGCGGAGGAAATTTGTGGTAATAAGAGCACCGGTGAATATATCATTTATTGATGGACTTGTGCACTGACACTTGGTATAAGGATGAACTTTTCATTTAAACAATTGTAATTTAAGTACCTTGCTTTAACTGGAATAAAATGTCAACATTAATTAATACAGGCCGTGGCATAGGATGCATTTGATGTCCCACTTCCCTCTAAATGGTCAACAAATCACCAGCAGCCTTTATAACTGATCTATCTATTTGAAAAATATTCGCCCAAATATAAATGAAACTGCAATTGCCAAAGCTACAACTATGTGTGAAGCTGCTTGGCTTTTTAGCAGCCTTGGAATCATTTAGCAATATTGAAGGGGCGGTGAGAACTTTCTAGATGAAAGTGGATATCCCCTATAATGAGCAGAGAGATGAATAATGATAATGGTCATGATTATTATTAATAAAAACAACAGTAAACGCGTTCTTGCTAATGACTGCTACTGCTACTACTACTACTACTACTACACACCAATAATAATTATAATAATAATACCAGCATTAACACAAAAAAATAATAAAAATAAATAAATACAGCACGCTACTTGTTACATTGTATGAGGAATTATAGCTGATATACCTGCAATATGGCAATGTGCCTTGGCTAAAAATTCAATCTCATTCTTTAAAATTCATTCTCATAAAACACCATATGCAGTAATGTCTACTGCTGCCAGACACAGAAGAAAAGAATAATATGAATGAGAATTGTAGTCTCATCCAAAGCTGTACGTTATTCACCCATATGAAAATTACTAAGTAGGCTCTAAGCCAGAATGACATGGCATTGTAATATTTTTAGTTTATAGCTACTGTTGTTCGAATTGTTCACATTAGGATTTTAGGGTTAATCTAATTTATTGTTATACTGTTACCATTACTGTTGTATTACTGTTCTATTTATACCAGCAAACAGAGATAACAGGTTAAATAATGTTAGAGGTATAGGTGGCACTGCCTACTGATTATTGTGTAATATCCACATAATTTGAAAATAAATAAAAATAAATGTGTACTGTCTCTTTAAATACTATAGCATGTATATCTGAACCACTTAAGGACCAGGCCTATTTCTGGCACTTGTTGTTTACAAGTTAAAAGCAGTATTTTTTGCTAGAAGAGGGCTTAGAACCCCCAAACATTATATATATACAGTATATATATATATATATATATATATATATATAACATTTATTTAGCAAAGACTCTGGAGAATAAAATGGCGGTTGTTGCAATATTTTTTGTCACGCGGTATTTGCACAGCGGTCTTTCAAACACAATTTTTTGGGGGAAAAAACATTTCACTGAAAAAACTAAACAGAAAAGTTAGCCCAATTTTCTTCTATATTGTAAAAGATAATGTTACGCCGAGTGAATAGATACCGAACATGTCATTCTTAAAAATTTTGCACGCTCGTGGAATGGGGACAAACATTGGTGCTTAAAAATCTCCATAGGCGACACTTTAATAATTTCTACAGGTTACCAGTTTAGAGTTACAGAGGAGGTCTAGGGCTAGAATTCTTGCACTTGCTCTAACAATCATGGTGATACCTCACATGTGTGATTTGAACACCATTTACATATGTGGGCGTGACTTGTGTATTGGTTCGCTTCTGCACGCAAGCTCGGAGGGATGGGGCGCTTTAAATTTATTTGATTTTTTTCTTATTTATTTTACCTTTTATTTTTTATTTTTACACTGTCCCTTTAAAAACATTTTTTTTTATCACAATTTTTTTTATTACAAGGAATGTAAACATCCATTGTAGTAGAAAAAAGCAGGACAGATCCTCTTTAATGTGAGATCTGGGGTCGAAAAGACCCCAGATCTCACATCTACACTAAAAAGCAAAAAAAAAAAACTGTCTTTTTTTTCATCATGTAAAAAAATGAATCCTTTAAGGCCATGAAGTCGAGTGGGGGCCAGCTTGCCCCCACTTGACTTTCTGCCTAGAAGGGCAGAGGACCGGATTGTTTTCCCCGCTACTTACTGTCGACTCCGGTAAGCGGGGAAAACTACCAGGAAGCGGCGGGAGGGGGGGCACCTCTCCTGCCACCCATAAAAGTGATCCCGCGGCATAAGGTAAGGCTAGTCTGGCAAAGGAGCCCAGAGTACCAACTGCTGTAAAGCCACCTCTCGCTAGTTGGCTAACTTTGAGAGAGAATGGAAGGCTGATTAGTGTAGCATTTCGAAAGACCAAACTGAAGCTCAAAATGTCAACAACTAGTAACAACCAAGGAACCATGTTGAAAAGCAGCTAAGTAAAGAAGAGTCCAGAGTCAGTTCAAGCTGAGTCAAACAGGGAGTCACACTAGTTCAGGATATATGAAAAAACAGAAAACAGTGAGGAACTCTCAGAACTAGGTGCTTGAATATAGTAGGTTTAAAGAGATCCCAGATAGACTCCATGAAACAATCATTGATCAGGGTATATTTAGGAATGTTCATTGCTCAGTGTCTGTATTAGCTTTAGCAGATAAAGGAGTTTTTTTTTTTTTTTTTTTGCAGCTCGAAAACATTTCTTCTGTATGATTAATAAATCTAAAGCAACGAGGAGTACTGATGACTTCTTTATTTTAGACAGTTATTGATGGCCCCATCATTATCACAACACCCTTTTTTTAAAGATCATATTGTTGTTTGGCTGTGTACCTGAGAATTCTTGACTGATGGCACGCAATGTGCCCACACACGAGTCAACACTAGTGACTAGATGTGGCTTATGTTACTTCTTTTTTTTTTTTTTTAATTATCAGAACTTTGAGGTATTATGTCAGAAATCTGACTTAATTTTTTGAGGTACTGTATCTCAAATTTTTGACACATAAACAAAAAAACTCTATTTTTCATTATTTGGTCCCAGAGCATTTCTACTGTATATTATACTAATAAATACAATATATGATACATTTATAACATGTGTCAGGAACTATCCACCCATTAATATGTTGGTGTTCTAAAAATAATAATGATACAAATAATTTCCTTTTAAAGAACGTGCTTTCACTCTGGGTGTTTAAAAAAAGGAACATTCAGCTAAGATTTTTGATCTTCTTCAAAGCAAATCAGCCAGTCATCTTATCAGCATAATAATAAATAACCCAAAGTGCAACAGATTTATAACTGGAATACATTACAGTGCTCTGGGATATGTTCCAGAAAGGAAAAATAAATCTACCAAAAAGTAGCCTATGTAATCATAAAAGGTACAGTCTACAAAAGCTTTTCAAGGCTATGAAGAGGCCCATGGAAATGAGGAAGCATACCTTATAAAACAATTAAATTCAACAGATAATACAGCGCCTTGAAAAAGTATTCACCCCCCTGACTTTTTACCTATTTTGTTACATTACAGCCTTAAGTTCAATGTTTTGTTAATCTGAATTGTATGTGATGGATCAGAACACAACAGTCTAAGTTGGTGAAGTGAAATGAGAAAAATGTATACATAAAACTATTTTTTTAGAAATAGAAAACAGAAAATTGGCATGTGCGTATGTATTCACCCCCTTTGCTATGAAGCCCATAAAAAGCTCTGTTGCAATCAATTACCTTCAGAAGTCACATAATTACTGAAATGATGTCCACCTGTGTGCAATCTAAGTGCCACATGATCTGTCATTACATATACACACCTTTTTTGAAAGGCCCCAGAGGCTGCAACACCTAAGCAAGAGGCATCACTAACCAAACACTGCCATGAAGACAAAGGAACTCTCCAAACAAGTAAGGGACAATGTTGTTAAGAAGTACAAGTCAGGATTAGGTTATAAAAAAATATCCAAACCTTTGATGATCCCTAGGAGCACCATCAAATCTATCATAACCAAATGGAAAGAACATGGCACAACAGCAAACCTGCCAAGAGACGGCTGTCCACCAAAACTCATGGACAAGGAGGGCATTAATCAGAGAGGCAGCAAAGAGACCTAAGGTAACCCTGGAGGAGCTGCAGAGTTTCACAGCAGAGACTGGAGTATCTGTACATAGGACGACAATAAGCCGTACGCTCCATGGGCTTTATGGCAGAGTGGCCAGAAGAAAGCCATTACTTTAAGCAAAAAACATAATGGCGCGTTTTGAATTTGCAAAAAGGCATGTGGGAGACTCCCAAAATGTATGGAGAATGGTGCTCAGGTCTGATGAGACTAAAATTGAACTTTTCAGCCATCAAAGAAAATGCTATGTCTGTTGCAAACCCAACACATCACATCACCCAAAGAACCCAGCAGCTGGGACTGGGAAACTTGTCAGAGTTGAGGGAAAGTTGGATGGTGCTAAATACAGGGATACTCTTGAGCTAAACCTGTACCAGTCTGTGCGTGATTTGAGGCTAGGATGGAGGTTCACCTTCCAGCAGGACAATGACCCCAAACACACTGCTAAAGCAACACTTTAGTGGTTTAAGGGGAAACATGTAAATGTGTTGGAATGGCCTAGTCAAAGCCCAGACCTCAATCCAATAGAAAATCCGTGGTCAGACTTAAAGATTGCTGTTCACAAGCGCAAACCATCCAACTTGAAGGAGCTGGAGCACTTTTGCAAGGAGGAATGGGCAAAAATCCCAGTGGTAAGATGTGGCAAGCTCATAGAGCCTTATCCAAAGCGACTTGGAGCTGTGATTGCGCAAAAGGTGGCTCTACAAAGTATTGACTTTAGGGGGGTAAATAGTTATGCACATTGACTTTTTCTATTATTTTGTCCTATTTGTTGTTTGCTTCACAATTAAAAAAAAAATCTTCAAAGTTGTGGGCATGTACTGTAAATTAAACGATGCAAATCCTCAAACAATCCATGTTAATTCCAGGTACTGTACTATTGTTCTTTTTTGTAATTTTTCCCTCCGTGAGAAATGCAGTATTGTTTACATAACTTTACATTAGGAGGATCCATTTTTAAAATCATCATGAAGCCCCTTGGCTCTATGGCCCCTATCTTAACTCCTTTACGACCGCCCGCCGAAGAGGTACTGCGGCAGGCAGCTGCTTCTGGTTGAATCGCCTTAAATGTACGGCGCTCGCTCTCGGGAGTCTCGGGGGTGAGCGCGCGCCGCTCGTCAGCAGGGAAGCCGATGTGTGTGTCAGGCGGCTCCGATTGCCGCCTGACACTCTTGATCGTTCCCCGCTGGGAGAGAAGGACGGTCGGCTGTTGTTAACACAGCCTACCGTCCTTCTCCCTGGGATGATCACAGAGCCCATGTGATCCTGCTTTATAGGATAACATGTCTCTATGGTCATCTCAGAAGCCCAACCCCCCCCATACAGTTAGAATCACTCCCCTAGGGTCACATGTAACCCCTTGATCACCAGTGTTGGTCATGTAACCTATAAAAAGTAATTATTTATAGTTACTACTAGAGTTAGTGACTGAGTTACATCAGTAAAAAAGTAACTAATTACCAGGGAAAGTAACTATTGCGTTACTTTAAATAAATAATCAAATATGTCAAATAACTTATATGCCCCTTGTATGCCTGGTATTTGGTTAGTGGTACCTGCGTGGTATTTGCTGAGTGGTACCTGAGGGGTATTGAGAGTGGCACTGTGGTACCTGCGTGGTACACTGTCGGTGTATAGGGTGGGTGGGTAGGTGTATTTGGGGGTCAGTGGGTGTACAGGGTGGGTGGGTAGGTGTATATAGGGGTCAGTGGGTGTATAGGGTAGGTGGGTAGGTGTATATAGGGGCCAGTGGGTGGGTAGGTGGTGGTGGCTGGTGGTGGTGTGGCGCACTGTGGGGGTCTGAGTCCTGAGTCCTCCTGTCTTGACTGTCTGTGACTGAGTTTTTTTTTTTTTTTCTTTTGGTACCTGTTGTGCTGCTGCTGCAGTGCTGCCTGGCTGCTGGTGGTGGTGGTGGTGGCTGGCTGCTGGTGGTAGTGGTGGTGGCTGGCTGGTGGTGGTGGTGTGTGGCCTGCCCAGGCACACTGGGGTCCATCTGGCTCCGTCTTCCTCCTCCAGGCCTGTGCTGCTGCCTCTATCTTTCATCTACTGAGGCCGGTGCTGCGGACAGAGAATGTCATATAGCAGAATGGAAAAAATATTGTTTTTTTTTTTCAAAATTGTCACTCTATAGTGCAAAAAATAAAAACCGCACAGGTGATCAAATACCACCAAAAGAAAGCTCTATTTGTAGGAAAAAAAGGACACACATTTCCTTTGGGTACAGCGTCGTACGACTGCGCAATCGTCCATTAAAGTAACGCAGTTACTACAGTTTGCAGTATCGCAAAATAGGGCCTGGTGAGGAAGGGGGTAAAATCTTCCGGGGCTGAATTGGTTAAAGACAGCATCATTATGGAAATGTGTGACATACTACAATATTTACTATTTCTAGAAAAAACGGCTGAAGCAGATATGCATTTATCGTAAATGATTTTCTGTTATTTGTTTGGATAGATCATGCAGTCAGGGAGTACTGGGTCCAAGATTTTGGTGTCGCCAACTGACACCTATTAGCCCAATGACTCTCAAATGTATGAAAATGTTCCTATTGTCTTCAGTGTGCATCCCACAAATAATGGAGATCACCAGCTATACATTGTATGCGGCACCCCACACAAGCCTGATAATATTAATTTTACTTTTTATTTAAATTATAAGTTAGTGATCCATTAGACCCCAACCCCTTGTCATATTTTTAAGTACAAATATAGTGGTCTAGCTGTATTATGATCATATATATATATATATATATATATATACCGTATATAGAACAAGGCATTAACTAGATCTAGTAGGCTTAGGTACTTTAGGTGGACAGCTTGGATTTGTATCTACAGCAAAAGGTTGATACCTTCGGAGGACGTCTTTTTTCTTTCTCTCCATATATAGTTGTTGAGTTGAGGTGTAGAGTTGTTGCTGTAGGTAATCGCCTAAAGCAAATTTATGTATACAGGAGCTTTTTTTGGAAAACATATTTACAGCTGCAATTCAGCTGCCACAGTCAGCAGTAATTACAGCTGGAAGTGGAAACTGCAGGGTTGCTTTTCCCCACAGATGTTACATGCTGATTAACCCAGTCTGAAGAACTTGTGACCAGCTGCACCCTTTTTTGACCTGAGCAAGTCTCTGTTTCACTTTATTTACAGGTTCCAAGGTTTTCAGGATAGACATATTTTTAGCATATGACAGCATACTGCAGCTGTGCTCCAAAAGTTCCTTACCTGCTGTAGTTTTACAGTGCTCCTTTAATACTGCTCCAAACCAGATTTGCTCTAGCAATCTTTGTAACGGAACCAAACACCCCGACTGGGTATCTCCGCCAGGAAGCTGCTCCCTAAGCTATGGAACACGAGACCTGTGAATCTGGCTATAGTTACCCCAAGAACTCGACAGTACAAGTTATGGAGTCAACCAGAAAATAAACTGTTTAATCGAACACAGGCACAAAGAGATATACACTGTGGGACAATCCCCCCTCCCCCTTAGCAGCCAATCCACATACACATGTACACCCCATAATAGGTTGATCTTAAGGCAGACAGAAACAATAGAACAATGTGATACAGGTGCTTAACAATAACAAACCCACCCCACCTCACTAGCTAGCAAGGGTCTATGAGACACTCCTGCAATATTCTAGCAACCTGAAAAGTCAAATTGTCTATCTCTATATATCTCTTGCGAGATATTGTCCAGAAATTTTATTGTCCCAAGTGAAAGAGGCCCTTCACTCTTTTGATGGTGCAGATGTCAGGAAATTAGTACAGCTAATGCTAATTTTCACGCAGCTAGTGCTCATTCTTGTTCAGCTAATGCCCATGCACATGTACCAGCACACAGACAAGCTTGGGCTAGTATTCAACTTGCACTGACACGTAGGTGCATTTGTGGGTTCCAGCATTGTTGCTAAGCTGCCTATTTAAAGGAGATCTTGGTGTGTGCTAATCGCTGGATGTTCTTCAGCTACCCCGTGATCCATCTTCCTGTGTTCCTGCTTTGCTGACCCGACTTGTTCCTGACCTTGTTGTGTGGATTTCAAATACTGACCTCAGGTAGCCTCTGACTATTCCCTGCCTGCTTCCCTGGTGCTGACTTCAACCTGCTATTGCACCTTGCTCTGCCTTTTTCCCTGGTACTGACCTCAGCCTGCTTCCTGACCATGCTTCTGCCTCCCTGTGTATGACCCTGGCTCACCTTGATTACGTCTCTGACTGTGGCAGTCATTTGCTACCAAGCTAGCGGCACCCGTGCTTCTTTGAGCCTTGCACCTCTGTCACCACATTCAGAGGTGCTCAGACCAGAGCTGCATTGGAAGCCCTCTTTTCAAATTGGCCTCCAACCAAAGGATGTGACAGCAGCACACTAGGGGATTTTCCTTTCAGGATTACCTGTTTTGAAAGCGAATTGTTTAAAATGTAATATTTTCTGGATAAGTGTGCTAGGAAATTATTGTATTGTATTTTGATTGGTTGCCATTTGGTTTTGCTTGCTAAATTAGGCACAGGGACACACTGGAGGTCTTCAGTTATCATTGTGCTGTTCTGGGCTTCTGGTTTCTCTGCATATCTTTAGGGAGGAATGGGCTACATCCTGGCATATCTTCCCTCATTTTATTAATAAATATACTGATATATATATATATATATATATATATATATATATATATATATATATATATATACACTGTATCACACCAAGTATTAATTTGATTCAGATTTCTTATCCGTTCACTTACTTTCCATTTTGTTATTTGATGAAAATAAACTATTTACACTTTTATTTCTGAAAGCATTCTTAACTTACAGCATTTTTCCATACCTGCCTAAAGCTTTTGGACAGTACTGTATATGATTTCATGAAAACACTACAAACAAATACTACGTTTGTAAATGCAGTGCCAAATACTGTAATCCTCTGTCAAGTTTGGACTAAACATTTTTTTTCAGTTCCTATATACTGTAAATGAAGTACATTTCTCATATTGTTGATTCCATAATAAAATGTATTTGTATGCAGCAGTTATTGCAAAGGTATCATAAGCTATGAAAATGACAGCAATCATTCATAACAGCTGATATGTAGCTTTCAAAATATGTAAATAAATTCCCTGGCAAATCTTTTAAATGAAAAAGGACATTGGATATAATTGGATGATTTCAGAGGATGCAGCTTCACCTGATTCACCAAGATAACTAAGCTTTCCCTAAGATTTAAAGGAAATCTCTCATAAGTGTAAACCACGCTGTCAAGTATAAAATTAAGGTTTATATGTGCATGCACTAGGTGCCTGTTCATACCTGCAACAACACAGCTAGTCTTTATTCTAAATTGGGCAATGTTATAGCACCTTGCGGTAGTGTTAAAGTGCCCTTGCTGCCTCCCACCTCCTGTATTTTTAAAGAATCCAGCTTTTAAATGTGACAACAAGGACTTGGGGGCTGGAGGTCCCCAGAAGAAAAAGAAGCAAAAGATGGCTGCTATTGCCTTGAGTCAAGAGAATATATCCAGTGGTATAACATGATTTTTTTTCACATAGGAACTAACACAGTTTAATGTCCTTATAGTATTCTAAGTGAACAGGGTTGATTGTGTCATTTCAGCTATTTCATTATAAACTGAGTGAAATATATTATTTATGAATTTAGAAATGGTAAAAGAACAATTTGTCTTGATTATTGTAGTTTAATTATTTTTTAATAAATCGCTGAACACAAGGTAACAGTAAAAACAAAGAGCTTTCATTTGAGTAATGCCCCCTCAACAGACTCACTGATTTGTAAACCAGCTTTGTTCCTTTTCCATCTGATAACTTTTAATCCCAGGAGTTTGATGCTATTTTTTGTGCAGGCCCGTTCACAGATAGCACCTATTCCCTTCACACTAAATCTCTCTCTGCCCGAGGGGTTCCTAACCTAACCTGGGGTTCATAGAAGTGATCATTATACATTTGCTATACAGCCCTCCCCTTTGTCCTAATCAACGTTTTCCCATTGAAATGAAAGAAACTGCTCCCTGACACTGCTTTTAAGCATCTCTTGACTCGTTGTTGGCCCATGTTTACCATTTAAATTTGTACCTTTGTTATATGCACAACCACCATCTGGTTTTACTCCATAATAGCAAGTGCTAATTCTCATTTTCTAGTAGTATAAGTACAACATACTTTTCCAGCTTTTTGTTGTCCTGTCCCAACATTTCTGAAATGTATTGCTGCCATCAATTTCAAATATTCCCTATTTTGTTCTTAACCACATGCCGCACAATTACGTATATATACTGCATGTGATTATGTTCAAGTGGTTACATCGGGGCCATATCTGCAGCTGTCAGCCATAAACCCAGTATTATAATTTTCAGCCGGCAATTCTTTAACTTGTAAAAATGAGTCAAGCAGCTGATTAGCCACTACGGCAATTCTCTAACTTGTAAACGTGATTCAAGCAGCTGATTAGCAACTAGATCACTTTTACAGGCACCTGGAGGGGTTATTGCCTCCCCCCCCCCCCCCCCACCGGTGCTTCTCCTGGCCTTCTGGAGTGGTCAGGAAGCCTGGTAGACATGTGCAGAACAGAAAAATTTGTTTAGTTTGGATAGATTCGTTGTGTTACTAATTTTATTCAGTTGATTCGTTTATTAACTTATTTAGTTTTGTTTCATTTCAGTAATTTTGTTTATTAATTTTCTAACAAATTCCACATTTTTGGAATGATTTGAATTCGGATAGGTCAAAAATGATTGACTGATTCAAATTTTTGTGTGAAGAATAGCTAGTTGTTAAGGAGCGGGCCACCGCATCCTTAAGAACTGATGACTTATCAGCTGTCAGCGGGCTTTCCCACTGAGAGCTGAAATGTAAACAAGAGAATGCAATAGAAAAGTCAGAAAAAAAACAGCGTGGGGTCCCCCCACAATTCATACCAGACCCTTTGGGTCTGGTATGAATTCTAAGTGGACCCCCATGGCAACATTAAAAAAAAATGGCATGGGGTCCCCCCAAAAATCCATACCAGACCCTTATCCAAGCATGCAGCCTGACAGACTAGGATAGGGGGGATGGGCAGGCGGACTCCTTCCTGAACCATACTAGGCCACACGCCCTCAATATGGGGGGATGCTTTGGGACAAGAGGAGCCCTTGGAATTATTTATAAAACGAATTTCAACACATTTTAACAAAATTTGTTACTCTTTCATTTAGAGATTCAGATACACCCGAATCTCCAAATAACCAAATAATTTGTCCAAATTTATATTTGGACCAAAACAAATTGCACATGTCTAAAGCCTGTCACTTAAGATGGTAGCTGTGCTGGCTGATCATAGAGCTAATAAGGAACCGATAAGTCTCCCAACATCTCTATGGTCTAGGAGACTGGAAGCGACGAGGATTTTGTCACTTCCATTAAGGCAAAATGTAAAACATTTTTTTTTTTTAAAAGCATGAATGAGATAATTTTTTTTATCTCATGTTTTTAGGGGGAGAGGAGAGATATGGGGTCATATAGACTTATAGACTTATAGGACTTGTCATGCTTTATTGGTATCACAACATCACAAGGGATGTTTACATTTCTTGTGACAGCAATACAAGTGAAAAAAAAGGACAGTGTAAAAATAAAACCTTTTTAATACAATCAGTAAATATTTTAAAAAATTTAAAGTGCCCCCCTGTCTCCCTATGCTCAAGCTTAGAGGTGAGCATAGGTCCCACGTGCATATGTAAATGGTGTTTGCACCACACATGTGAGGTATAACCATAAATGTTAAAGTTAGAGCAATAATTTTGTCTCTAGATCTTCTCTGTAACTCTGAACATTTTTTTAAAGCGTCGCCTTTGGAGATTTTTAAGAATTTAAAAAGAACGTGCACATCTTTAAAGCGCAAAGTGTTAGATATCTAGTTACTCTTGGTAACATAATTTTTAATATTTTACCAAATAATTGGGTTATAAATTATGTTTCTTTGCAAAACTGTAAAATTAATGAAAGTTTATTTTTTTCATAAAAATTGCGTTTGAAAAACTGTTGTGCAAATATTATGTGATATAACAAATGAATAACAACCACCATTTTATTCTCTAGGGCCACTGCTAAAAACACATATAATGTTTGGTGTTTCTAAGTATTTTCTAGCAAAAAATACAGATTTTACCTGTAAACAAAAAGTATTAGAAAAGGCCTGGTCTTCAAGTGGTTAAAATGGTAAATATTCTCAGTTTAAACATTTGATATGTTTTCTGTTTTATATTGTGAATAAAATATGGGTTTATGAGATTTGCAAATCATTGCATTCTGTTTTTATGTAGATTTAACACAGCATCTCTATTTTTTTTGGAATCGGGGTTGTAGTAGTAGTAGAAGTAGATATGAGCAGAATTAAAATTATTTTAAATTATTTGCACAAAAGGGTTGTATTCAATTTTAGTAATGAGTGGTATTACTTTTTTACTTTCTTTATACTCTGTGTAGGTAATATATGTATGATGCAGTCAAATTTCAATAAAATAAAGTACATGCAGTATATTGTTTGAATGCAAAGTTGTGTTTATGTGAATAGGATCTGATGAAAGCTATGAACCCTCTCCCCAGAAATAAAGTAGTTGTGACTGAAAAAAGGTTAGGAACCACTGCTTTTCCCTAACTCTTCTTTAGTATGCATCTATGCTTTGTTTATACAGTGTGTACAAAGCAAAGCAATAGGTTAATTTAAAGCCTGACTCTGGGCTTAGTTCCTCCCCACCGAAAAGGACACCCTCCTTTCTTTGAGGTCCCCACTAGCAGTATGTTAGGGTTTTTTACTTACCGTTTTCTTATGTATTCTGGGCAGTCACATGAAATGCTGGGTTCTCATTCTTTCTGGTCTTCAGAGAGAGGCACTGGCATGATAACATCAATCAATGATCTCTGCATCAATACATTGAGTGCTGGATGCAATGCTCAGAAATCCTCAGTCCGCCTGGTTAAACAACACTGGGTGACATTCACTCCAAAAAGAGTACTAAGGGGGGCAACTCCATGGTACAGGGGTAGAAGCAGTACAGCTTTTTTAACCTTGAGGACATTTAAAAACAAATCGGCCCTGGACCCAGAAGGTTATCTAACTGGTATTGGAATCCTAAAGTATTGGTGTTGATATAAATAACCCAGCTCCTGAGAAGGCAGCTTCTATACCCCAGAAGATCTCTGTGATATCATTGACTTGTAATGTGATGTAACAAAAAAAATTGAAGCACCACACCACTGCTAAGAGGTTTACATACAGCTTTATTACAGTAAAAGTCAGGAGGACAATCTAAAGAGTATCCAATACATTTCAAGGATCCAAAAAAATATCCATTTCATTAGGGCTTGATTGAAAAGAATGTGAATGGACTAAAAGCAAGCATGTTTGGCTGCTGACAAGGCCTGTGCTTTTAATCATACTGGAAGAAATAGTATTAAAGGTCCAACTCACTTCTAATCTATTGACATTGTTTTCAATCTAGCCCTGATGAAGGAAGCACTTTTGTACCTCTGAAATGCGCTGGGAGCTTTTTTGGTTGTTCCTCTAACATTTATTAGAATTAAGTGTATCTGGACCTCTTAGCAGTGGTGTGGCACCCAGTGGCGGCTGGTGAAGTTTTAAGATGGTGAGGCGCAAGACCCCGCCCTTTCATTTTGACCCCTCCCATTTATCAGAAGCCCCACCCCGTATAGACTCCACCCAATTTGTCCCCTGTATTTTGCTTGCGTGAACAAATTCTCCCAATATATCACATATTAAGGGGCCCATCAGTACTAGTATATCCCATAATAGGGAAGAGGGGCCCTATTATGGGATATACTGTGAGAGACACCCTATTATGGGATACACTGACTAAGAGTGGCACAAACCCCACAGTACAGGCCCCCTAGCACAAACCCCACAGTACAGACCCCCTAGCACTAATCCAACAGTGCAGGCCCCCTAGCACTAATCCAACAGTGCAGGCCCCCTAGCTCAAACCCCACAGTACAGACCCCCTAGCACTAATCCAACAGTGCAGGCCCCCTAGCACAAACCCCACAGTACAGACCCCCTAGCACTAATCCAACAGTGCAGGCCCCCTAGCACAAACCCCACAGTGCAGGCCCCCTAGCACTAATCCCACAGTACAGGCCCCCTAGCACAAACCCCACAGTACAGGCCCCCTTTCAATGCAGTGACCAGCATACATGCCCCCTTTCAATGCAGTGACCAGCGTACATGCCCCCTTTCAATGCAGTGACCAGCGTACATGCCCCCTTCAATGTAGTGACCAGTATACATGCCCCCCTTTCAATGTAGTGACCAGTATACATGCTCCCTTTCAATGCAGTGACCAGTATACATGCCCCCTTTTAATGCAGTGACCAGTATACATGCCCCCTTTCAATGCAGTGACCAGCGTACATGCCCCTTTCAATGTAGTGACCAGCATACATGCCCCCTTTCAATGCAGTGACCAGTGTACATGCCCCTTTCAATGTAGTGACCAGCATACATGCCCCTCAATGTAGTGACCAGCATACATGCCCTTCAATGTAGTGACCAGCATACATGCCCCTCAATGTAGTGACCAGCATACATGCCCCTCATTGTAGTGACCAGCATACATGCCCCTCAATGAGGTGACCAGCGTACATGCCCCTCAATGTAGTGACCAGCGTACACGCCCCTCAATTTAGTGACCAGCGTACATGCCCCTCAATGTAGTGACCAGCATACATGCCCCCTTTCAATGTAGTGACCAGTATACATGCCCCCTTTCAATGCAGTGACCAGCGTACATGCCCCTTTCAATGTAGTGACCAGCGTACATGCCCCTTTCAATGTAGTGACCAGCATACATGCCCCTCAATGTAGTGACCAGCATACATGCCCCCTTTCAATGCAGTGACCAGTGTACATGCCCCTTTCAATGTAGTGACCAGCATACATGCCCCTCAATGTAGTGACCAGCATACATGCCCTTCAATGTAGTGACCAGCATACATGCCCCTCAATGTAGTGACCAGCATACATGCCCCTCATTGTAGTGACCAGCGTACATGCCCCTCAATGTAGTGACCAGCATACATGCCCCCTTTCAATGCAGTGACCAGCGTACATGCCCCCTTTCAATGCAGTGACCAGCGTACATGCCCCCTTCAATGTAGTGACCAGTATACATGCCCCCCTTTCAATGTAGTGACCAGTATACATGCTCCCTTTCAATGCAGTGACCAGTATACATGCCCCCTTTTAATGCAGTGACCAGTATACATGCCCCCTTTCAATGCAGTGAGCAGCGTACATGTCCCTTTCAATGTAGTGACCAGCATACATGCCCCCTTTTAATGCAGTGACCAGTGTACATGCCCCTTTCAATGTAGTGACCAGCATACATGCCCCTCAATGTAGTGACCAGCATACATGCCCTTCAATGTAGTGACCAGCATACATGCCCCTCAATGTAGTGACCAGCATACATGCCCCTCATTGTAGTGACCAGCATACATGCCCCTCAATGTAGTGACCAGCGTACATGCCCCTCAATGTAGTGACCAGCGTACACGCCCCTCAATGTAGTGACCAGCGTACATGCCCCTCAATGTAGTGACCAGCATACATGTCCCTTTCAATGTAGTGACCAGTATACATGCCCCCTTTCAATGCAGTGACCAGCGTACATGCCCCTTTCAATGTAGTGACCAGCGTACATGCCCCTTTCAATGTAGTGACCAGCATACATGCCCCTCAATGTAGTGACCAGCATACATGCCCCTCAATGTAGTGACCAGCATACAGTACATGCCCCTCAATGTAGTGACCAGCATACATGCCCCTCATTGTAGTGACCAGCATACATGCCCCTCAATGTAGTGACCAGCGTACATGCCCCTCAATGTAGTGACCAGCGTACATGCCCCTCAATGTAGTGACCAGCATACATACCCCTCAATGTAGTGACCAGCATACATGCCCCTCAATGTAGTGACCAGCATACATGCCCCTCAATGTAGTGACCAGCATACATGCACCTCAATGTAGTGACCAGCATGCATGCCCCACAATGTAGTGACCAGCATGCATGCCCCTCAATGCAGTGACCAGTATAATGCCCCCTTTCAATGCAGAGACCAGCGTGCGTGCGTGCCCCCTTCAAAGCACCAGACTGTCAGTGACAGTGTGCGGGCCGGGCCCCCCCCTGAGGCATCACTTACCGGCTCACTGCTGCGCTGCTGCTGAGTGCGGTGCGGGCCTGTCTGCTGCGGCCTGCCTGCAGTGCGGACTGGAGTCTGTCTGCGGACTGAAGAAGTGTAGTCTGGCCTGGGACTCACTCGATTCCTCGGAGGCTCGAACGTTCTCTCACAGGCAGCATCACTCACTGGAGTACTGACGTCATGACACTCACTCTTCTTGACTAACGATGACTCGTCTGCTTCCTCGAACTCCCGACCTCACGCCGCGCAGGTCTCCTCTCTGTGTGCCGGCGGGCGGGAACCGGGAAGGTGATCATGTGACGCCGGGGCGGTTCACCACCCCTACGCGTCACACCAGGTCCCAGGATGTCCTCCTGTGATTGGTCCAGGCTGGAGTCTGGACTAATCACAGCCAGGACATCAGAAAAGTGGGGGGTGTCGGGGCGCATTGCTCTGCGCCCCAATGACCCCCAGAAGGCCGCCAATCAGCGCCTCTGCCCCTCGCACGTGGGGTGAAACCCCCCACCATAGCCACCACAGGTCCGGCGCCCCTAGTGGGCTGAAAATTGATTTTTTTTTTTATCTTTTTTTTTTTCTTAATCTTTTTTTTTTCTTTTTTTTTTGTTGGGGGGGGGGCGGCGCCTCTGCACCCTCTATCGGCCGGCCACCACTGGTGGCACCTCAGTTTCCATTTTTGAGATTTAGAGATGTCGTGTTGTGCATGTTGAGACGGAATCGGTTGGGCATCCTGACTAGGTGCTTCCGTCTGCCAAACAGCGCCTCCTGCCCTCCAAACTGTTCCGAGCAGATCGAGAGCTAATACTAGCCCTTTTTACCCCAAACATCGTACACGGACAAGATGTGAGGTAAACTCCAATGGAAAGACTCTGGTACTTCCTGATAGTCCAAGTCAAAGGGAGCCCATAATATAAATACATACATATATTATTTATTTTTTGTTCCTGTTTAATCTTTTTATGCGAGTGAAGCACTTTTAAAGAGCCCCAGTCACCTTATTAGTTATAGAAAGACTTATTTAAGTGCTGTGTGAAAGTCTATGTACACAATCGCTTTTTGATATGTATTTTTTGTATATGATTAATGATTTTGTGTTTATATAATTTACTAGATACGAATTGCATGGATTAAGCCTTTTTAATAGGCACTAGTCACTTTTCATATTTTTATTTTGTTTAATGGTTGTTCTGGGAACCAATCAGTACAGTTCTAATTTATTTGTAGCAGTAGAGCACTGAGCACTTTACGAGTTGCACATAATATAAGTTGGGAACTTACTGAAACATTCATAAACATGCACACTAGAGTAATCATTTTTTAATTGATACACGCTAACCTGCAAAGTAGGGCCACACCCACTACACATACAGTCAGGTCCATAAATATTGGGACATCAACATAATTCTAATCTTTTTTGCTCTATACACCACCACACTGAATTTTAAATGAAACAAACAAGGTGTGCTTTAACTGCAGACTTTCAGCTTTAATTTGAGGGTATTTACATCCAAATCAGGTGAATGGTGTAGGAATTACAACAGTTTGTATATGTGCCTCTCACTTTTTAAGGGACCAAAAGTAATGGAATAGATTAACAATCATAAATCAAACTTTCACTTTTTAATACTTGGTTGCAAATTCTTTGCAGTCAATTACAGCCTGAAGTCTGGAATGCATAGACATCACCATATGCTGGGTTTCATCCCTGGTGATGCTCTGCCAGGCCTCTACTGCAACTGTCTTCAGTTCTTGCTTGTTCTTGAGGCATTTTCCCTTCAGTTTTGTCTTCAGCAAGTGAAATGCATGCTCAATCTGATTCAGGTCAGGTGATTGACTTGGCCTTTGCATAACATTCCACTTCTTTCCCTTAAAAAACTCTTTGGTTGCTTTCGCAGTATGCTTCAGGTCATTGTCCATCTGCACTGTGAAGCGCCGTCCAATGAGTTCTGAAGCATTTGGCTGAATATGAGCAGATAATATTGCCCGAAACACTTCAGAATTCATCCTGCTGCTTTTGTCAGCAGTCACATCATCAATAAATACAAGAGAACCAGTTCAATTGACATGCCTACGCCATGACACTACCACCACCATGCTACACTGATGAGGTGGTATGCTTTGGATCATGAGCAGTTCCTTTCCTTCTCCATACTCTTCTCTTCCCATCACACTGGTACAAGTTGATCTCGGTCTCATCTGTCCATTGGATGTTGTTCCAGAACTGTGAAGGCTTTTTTTAGATGTTGTTTGGCAAACTCTAATCTGGCCTTCCTGTTTTTGAGGCTCACCAATGGTTTACATCTTGTGGTGAACCCTCTGTATTCACTCTGGTGAAGCCTTCTCTTGATTGTTGACTTTGACACACAAACACCTACCTCCTGGAGAGTGTTCTTGATCTGGCCAACTGTTGTGAAGGGTGTTTTCTTCACCAGGGAAAGAATTCTTTGGTCATCCACCACAGTTGTTTTCCGTAGTCTTCTGGGTCTTTTGGTGTTGCTGAGCTCAACGGTGCATTCTTTCTTTTTAAAGATGTTCCAAACAGTTGATTTGGCCTCACCTACAGTTTTTGCTATCTCTCTGATGGGGTTGATTTGTTTTTTCAGCCTAATGATGGCTTGCTTCACTGATAGTGACAGCTCTTTGGATCTCATATTGAGAGTTGACAGCAACAGATTCCAAATGTAAATAGCACACTTGAAAAGAACTCTGGGCCTTTTATCTGCTCCTTGTTAATGGGATAATGAGGGAATAACACACACCTGGCCATGGAACAGCTGAGCAGCCAATTGTCCCATTACTTTTGGTCCCTTAAAAAGTGGGAGGCACATATAGAAACTGTTGTAATTCCTACACCTTTCACCTGATTTGGATGTAAATACCCTCAAATTAAAGCAGTTAAAGCACATCTTGTTTGTTTCATTTCAAATCCATTGTGGTGGTATATAGAGCCAAAAAGATTAGAATTGTGTCGATGTCCCAATATTTACTGTATGTACCTGACTGTACTTTTATCATCAAAAAACACTCTGGGGGTTGTTTTCAGTGGAGGCAGCAGCTTTTTTCACTGCATAGTACTACACAAGCATTGTGTGGAACTAGCATCAGCATTTTCAAAGGGAGCCTAGACCTTTTGCTGAGCAGTCTAGCAGCCGTCTTTAGGTGATATCCAGCTCCCATTTCTGAATGGCTAGAAACTCCAAATCTTCCAGTTTTGCAGGTTAGCTAGTCCTGTCTAGTTCTTGGTTGCAATATGCTGCTATTAAATCTGAAATCTATGTTCAAACTGGAAGAATCGGTATACTGACGGAAGCACTCAAGCAGAGTATGGGATGGTTCCGTCACACATGTTATTTAACTTAAAATGTATGTAAGCCACAACAATGAACTTCCACCCTTTTGATTTGTTAAATATACCATTTAAAGTGTTTTTAAACCTTTACAATTTGATCTTATCAATCCTGTCAGGTTTACCTCTGTGACCAACTGCACTATTGTCACCCTAGGGCAGGGTGTGTTGGGACTAATGAACACCTTCTCCCATGTTTTGGAGATAAGGATAGGGTGGGGTGTTCTGAAGTATCAACACACCCTGTCGTGGATGACAAAGTTGCCCCTCGGTTGAAACATTAACTGGGAAACATTAAGTGAGCATTGTCACCTTAAGAATGGCATAAAAATTAGATAAAATTAAAGGGAAAAGGTCTGGAGAAAAAAGAAAAATGCAGCTACCATATCTACTTAATAATAATGCTGCAATATATTACATTTTGTTCTTTGATTTATATGCATTTTATGTGTGGGGTAAAAAACTGTGTGATATGATGAATCTTGTTTTGGTATTAGAAATTGATTTACCCACTATTATTGCACTTAATAGGAATGCAATATTGTGTAATTCTGATTTTTTAAAGATCTTTGTAAACTGTTTGTGCTGTCAGACCTTTCTTGTTGCACTCAGATAATTGTGAATATAATGTTGTATTGTAAACCCACAAGTAGTATTCTACTGAGAATACTGTATATACCAGCCTATTGTTTTTGAAGAGGATGCTTCACTGGGAGAAAATGTGCAATAAAAACAATGAGACCACAGCTAAGTATGCATTGTCAATAGTATAACAATAGTATAACAATTTCATAGAAAAGATTTGTCGATGGTTTCCTATAGACATTATTGTTCTAATGCAAAAGATTAGTCAGAATAAATCCAAATCAATAAGACTCACGTGAATGACACTTCATATGCCTCTTCTTTGCAGAATTGTCACAGCTGTTTCTCCAGAGACCCTTTTCAAGAGACGTTATGTACATGAACAACTTAAAATGGACTTCCAGGAACATTTTTTTAGGAAGTGTGGAGATCTAAAACCTTGACAGAGGTTGTGGTCCATCACCACTCTAGCGGGAAAAAATAAAATAAATAAAATTGGCTAGAGTCTCACTTAGATTTCTGCTGTCAAGCTTGCATAGCGGACGTGACCATTGATTCAATTTATTAAATTAACCACTTGTGTCAGCCTTTTCATGGGGGTATTACAGATGATATTACAATATCCTGTGTACTTGTAACACACAACAGACCTCATTTGCAGTATTTAACTTAGGAGCCACAATTCAAAGTGATAAAATACCCCCCCAATAGATAGCAAGTGTTAAACGTGCATTTAGTGTAGAGAGTAAGGAATATGCAGAAATACCGAATTCTTTACTCCCTCAAGCCTCCTTCTCTTGTCATATTACCAGTCCCATGAAGCCTCTCTTGTTTTCCTGTTGTGCAGTCATGGCCTCGTCAACATAACCATGTACAATGCAGGGTCATTTGTGAGTTCTCTATAGAAGCTTCTTGTCCTGTCAGAACATGGGCAATTAGAAAAAAATAAAATATGTCTATTAAACTGCCAAAACTTGCACCACTGAAGTGCAGAAACCAACCCACCTACTGAAGCATAACCCAAAATCAAAGACTGGTCCTCTGTTTTGGGGATTGGCTAGATCTTATGAAACTATCCCTGAAAGAGAGTAAAGTCCAGAAACCAGCTTATACTAAAAGCTAGGAAATAAATCATGGTGACCTTGGCATTAACACGGAATTAGACTTGGAGCATGAAATGCTTGAAAAGGTCAACAGCACTTAGAATACTAAAAGAACCATAATGAATATATAAAAAGCATTTCAGCTCAAAAGAAAGTTAGTCAGAAAGGTGATGGGATAACAAGACCACACTCAGGAAACAAAATAATTTTGTCGAAAGCCAATTCCTACCAAAGTGCACCTATTCTATTGGAATGGCACTTTGTCCTTGGCCTTGGATCCCTCAAACTGTTCACCTGTTTTAGCAAACTACCCTGGATCTCACCGTGAGAGACACTGTCTATGAGGACTATTGTCCTGAATGAATCACAGAGACGTTGCTGTAAAGAATCCATGTTTGTGCAGCTTTCAATATTCTTGTGTATGGATGTTTGTTGTGATCCTTTATCAGTTTTGCATTATTGCTTCTAACTTTGAATCTGATTAGCAAACTATAATTTACAGTTAATCTCTGTCTGATTATTTGGTCAATTACCTATTCTGCTAAAGTTTAGGGCAGATTTTATAGAACATAAAGTTTATAAGCTATCAACTGTCAACA